>NC_086372.1:6064191-7416320 GCF_036324505.1 Eleginops maclovinus
TCTGAATTGACCGTGAAGTCCTGCTGTGTTGATGTATCCGAAAACCATAGTAACCCAGAAGCACGCTGAATAACAATCAGTGTCTGAAGAGTCACACTGAAGGGATGAGTGAAGTAAAAGCCTCATTGTCGGGGAAATACTGTAATGGCTTTAAGATATTCCGAGTGTGTACTCCTTTCGCTGATATTAGCCTTTAAGTAAATATTGTAAAACTGTAAAAAAGAAAGAGAAGCTTACGTTGAACAGAGGAGCCTATTCGCATAATGGGTTTATGTTCCCTACTTGCCTACCCGCCTGCCCCTGGCCCCAATCTGGCCTCCTCTCTTTTAGAAGGCCTTAATGACTGACCCATTTACATAACTCCTTTCCGGTTTGCAAATGTTTCCCTTTATGAGGCCCTCTTCTGTCTCCAAACTCATTCTCCTCGTCCTTTCTCGCTCACCCTCTCTCCGTCTGAAAGTCTTTCGCCCACGTTCGGACCAGGTGGAGCCTGGTCGGGGTCTAGTCCGAGCCCAAAGTAAACTCTGTCACATGCAGAGAGAGAAAGGCGGCCGGGGGAACTGTGCTGATAATCTCTGTCAACAGCATATCTGAGGGCCTCGGCTGCCTGGCTACTGCCCACTGTGTGTGTGTGTGTGTGTGTGAGGGTGTGTGCTCAAAGCCAACTGGTGAAGTGTGTATATTTCACCCAACTTTTCCGGACTGTGGGTTTTTCTATTGATTGCCAACAAATGACATTGGTCCAAAAAGCATGTGTTCAAGTTTCTGAACAAAATACAATGAGGTCATCGCTGTCCGTTTCCAAAAGGGAAGTCGAACCGTACGAGGCAGTGCGGCAATACATTTTGTCCAAAGCATTAAACAATAGTTTGATCAATACGCTAACACTTTCTTGCTGAGGGTTAGATAATAAATGTAATACTGCTCTCATGTCCGTGCCCTAACTGTCAATTAGCTTAGCAGATTCTCAAATCCCTTTAAAGATACACCCACCGGCACTTTTAAACTTGACTTAGTATCGTGCCATATCTTATTTCTTTTATCAGTACACATATAGGGATGTGTAAATGAGAAGTTGTGGTTTTAAGGGGAAATTACATGATGAAATAATTGCTTTGCGATTTGCAGCCAGGTTGAATGACTTCCTGGAAAGAAAATGTGGTCCGATAGTTAACACATCACACATAAGAGAAGACCAAGATGTAAAATAACCACATTTATATTTATAGACTACCACCGACGTGATACCATCGTACATCAAACACTGCAGCTTCAGTGTTCAGTCACAAAATGTTAAACTATACCTTTAATAATTTCCCCAACTAAACATTACAGTCACAACAGCACACGCAAACAGAGGTTCTTAACCCCCTGCGGCACTAGTTGAGGAAATATGTAATGTCTTTGGCACGAGGCATCAGTGCTGCTTTCAAAACACAAAACACGGTGTTGGGGAAGAACAGCATGGCTGTGTGTTCCGCTTTTTCTGGCTTTCGCATGTACACACACGCCTCCTTCATTCAGGAGTCACCGCAAACAGCCGGGCCTCGGGGCATCTTTCATACATACAGGAAGAAAGGGTTTGGAACGGCTTCCAGGACACATACCTGTCTGTTGTCGAATGTCAAGCATTGGACTGTGACATTTCGCAAGACTGCACGCAAACACAACACACCCCTCAAAAACACACACATGCACATATACAGGGGTTTTAAGGCCATTTCCCACAACTGTGAAACCTCTAATGTGGCAAGTGGGTTATCTTTCTAAAAGAGACAGGAATTTGTCAATTGGATGTGAAGATCCGAAGTCTTTATACCAAATATTGTAGAATGAAAGTGTTGGGTTATTCTTCCTGGGTGGGTTGTCTTGCATGTTTACTTAGATATAATAAAAACACAGGCGCTAATTTTATGTGGTGTTAAAGGCTAAAAGATGAAGAAACAATTTATACACACTATACAGTTTTTTGTAGGTTGCACACATGCATCTGGAGAGGTGACAGAGCGAAGGCTGCCAGGGAGCCGTTGGGGGTTCGGTGCCTTGTTCAAGGGCACCTCGGCAGGGCCCAGGAGGCGACCTGACATCTCTCCAGTACCAGTCCACACTCCGTAATTTTTTGTTCCGCTCGGGACGTGAACCGGCGACCCTTCGGTTCAAAGCCGAGGTCCCTACAGGTCCCCACTGCCGCTGAACACGTGATTTATCTTTCAACATTTTCTTTACTAATTAACCTGATGAGCAATATCAATGTCTCTGTGCAGTTTCAGTAGGATAGATTGTAAAAGTATGTGTGCTAAAACATATTTTTAATCACTAATGCTGCTAACAAAACCAGTTAAACTCTACACCCAACATCAGATCTTTTTTCCCTGGAAGACAGCAGTTAGACCCAAACTGATTGACAAACATAAAAACCGGCCTGGTTTTTATGTTTTGTTTGACTTCTGCACCATTTATCCCGTGCGGCAGAGTTTCTGGAACAACACTTATAATATGCACACGTGCACACACTGGTACAAGCTCAACGTCAGCAAATATTGACATACTCCTGTGGATGCCACCTGGTCTGCCAGTTGAGGAATAATATACCAAAAGCGCAACCGCTCATAAATCCGCAGAAGTCACGTAGCGTGGCGTGATTAACTTAACCAAAGAAGTATAATAACAGTGGTGGTTCCTTTCTGATGGGTTTTCATGTTAGAATTACATAGGTGTTGATGGGTATCCTGGATATCATTTACATGATACTGTATGCGTGGCACATACGAGTAAAGATAACTGACAATAAAAGGTGTGAAGGACTATCCCTCTCACACGCAGCTACATAGAGAGGCTTGTAAAGATGAAAACGTGTGAATGGGATGGTGTGAGGTGGCCAGTTGGTGAACACAATGGTTGTTGTGTGCAACAGGAGCAGGGGGGGCTGAGAGGCTGAGAGGCACAGAGGGTAAAGAGTGTAGCCTGTGTGCTGCAAAACAGAGATGTATAACCGAACGTGAGCATCTCTATGCGAAAGCCGTGCGCTGCTTGGTGCGTTGACAAAAACCGTCCATTTGGTCTCTGCAGAGCGGCTCGCTTTACACCTGATGACATTTCAAGTCTTGGGTCTGAGCTCTCTGGTTTCCGGAGAGACCTACAACTCCCTTTAACTTCTTCATGTGTGGAGAGCCTTGACACGTGGAGTCGCGGAACTCCTGGAGAGCGACCTCTTCGTATTTTCACAGTAAACAGCCCCTCTGAAAGCTCTCGCTCCCTCTCCTTCGTCTCCGAACAGTGGCCTCCTTTCAGGGCCATCACTTAAGGGCCCTATTAATAATTTGACAAGTTTTCTCAAAGATTAATTACGGCAAGCTTCGAGGCTGCAATTATGCGGGGTGGAGAGACTCTGTAAACCTTCTCCAGCTCCATTTCCAGGCCCAATTTTCCACTTATCAACATGTCAATGGGGAGGAGAGGTTGTCTTACAGTCTCTCTGCAGCTCGGATCCCCATTAGTGGAAGGAAATAAACAACACTTACTGGCAAATGTTCACCAATCCGCGTGCAGACAGCTGAGATTGAATGCAGGATGGGAGGCAATAGGAACCAATTTTCGAAGTCCGAGTCAAAACAGATCTGGACCTGATTGCATTAGAGTTAGGAAAGTGGTAAATCTTTCCAATGTAGTAGAATGATAATGCTAAGATTAGGGTTTCCTCTCCACTTGACCGCTGTGCAGGAAGAATATTATAGCAGGTATAATGTTTACCCCCAACAATGTTCACTGGGTTAGGATCATTTTCTCATAGACTTCTCAGAGTTGATCATACTGGTTTAACTTCCAAGGTAAATTCCACTATGAAAGGCAAACCCTAGTAGGTGTTATAGGCGGACAAAGTCATGCACTCCAAGCAATTAGTGCTGGAGTTTGACCCACTTCTGGCTCTATATGATGAAGTGTTGAACTTGTGACTGCTGGGTGAGGTGGCAAGTAGCAGCCCGACACCATACATCACCACCGAAGAGTGGAGGGCTCCTGTCCTGCACAGCAGATGGTTGGTACCGAGCCAGTAGGCCTGTTCTCAAGTGTGTGTGTGTGAGAGAAAGTGAGTGTGAGAGAGAGAGAGAGAGAGAGAGAGAGAGAGAGGGAGAATACAATGCAGCGAGTGTCCCCATGCTGTGTTCTGCCAGAGATAAGAGCCACCTGCCTGTCCCATTCTCCCCTCTGCTGAGTTCAAACAGAGCCCTCAGTCTCACTACAACTCAAGCAAAGCATGTACAAATGATCCGTGCGCACAATTTGAGGCGTAAATAGTAATTGCCACATCAGAAAATCCTGTCTTTATTATAGATAATGCTATTTTGGCCCATCTTAAACCTGATTTGTTTTTGTATGAATTGTCGTGCAGCATTGGAATAGTCTACCTATAGTACCGTCTGATTTAGATATCATTATGGCATATTTGTATAGTTTCCTCTCTGTGTTGCATGTTGAAACATTACCATCGATGTATGCTCTCAAGTGAGAAAGAGTGGGACGGAGAGGTGAACTCGGAGCACAAAGCCTAGATTGTTCCTCCTCGCTGTCTGTCCCCGATAACAATGAGCCATTCATTTGCCCTGCGTTGGGCCCTAATTAATTCCAACTTTACATTCTGACCTACAATCTCCCCCTGCTCCTCCCCTGTTTTCCCCCGGATCCATCAATTAATGTATCCAGCCAGATGACTTCACCCTGTCTTCATCCCCTTCACTTCTCTCCTTTATATGTCAAAAATAATGGCGTGCTTCTGCGTGTAGTCAAATGTCATTACAGATTGTGAGCCAGTATTCCTTTTAGCTCTTGTTTGGTCTCCACCAATGGCTGACATGTATTTATAGCTCTTAAGGCACTAAAGCCAAGCTAACGTTTGTTGAAATAGTTATAGGTGCTTTGCAGGTAATGTATAGTGGATTCATTGGAGGATAATTCTGCTGAAGAGGTGAGACAGAACAACATTTGGTTGGATGGTGACTCAACCACTGACCCTTCCCGATCCTTCAGCCTAAAAATATCTATTTTATTTCTAATGGTACATATTCTCGCCCACCTTCCACCAACATGTGTTGTTTTGAATTTACTCCATCATCCAACCCAAACTATTCTCTCAATTGTTTGTAAGTGAATAGCGACAAGACGGGAGTGTTTCTATTTCACTTCCTGGAGGTCTTCTTACCGAAGATGATAGAGACACTGCTAGAGAAAGAAGCAGGCAGTGCTTAAAACGAGACATATTTAGGATATGTCTAAGGGTTATGAGTATGGGCAAATATACATTTTGATTGATTATTAGCTACTATTACGGTCCCATCCAGAAAAGGATGTATACAAAGAGGAACTCTCGCAGCATCACCTGCCCACTAGCTCCTGGAAAACCCTCGCTGATCTGCACAGCACATCTTCCTATCCCTCCTCTCCTCTGTACCCACTCTCCCTCTGGACACCTCGCTATAGTCACCATGCAGCTACACACACTTTTGCTCACACACACAGATCAGAATGGTCCCTTTGCCGCAGTCTCAGCCCCTGCTCTCCCCCTGACAAACAGAGCTTGGCGCTGTTTCCTTTTTTTCCTGCCCTACATCCGAAGTGCAAGGAGCGAGAGGAGAGGGGAGCTGAATTAAGAGAGCGGAGGGAGAAAGAGAGGATGGAGCATGGTGGAGGGGGGGGGGGGGGGGGGGGGGGGGGTTGACATGGAGACGGAGAAGAGAGGCGAGAGAGGGATATAGGAGGGAGAAGGCATGAAATGTGTGGGAGGAGGAGGGGGAAGGCGTCTGTGGTGGTGGGGCACAAAATGAGGAACAGAGGCTGCTTTGTCGATAGCAACAGCAAACTTTACGGCGATCATTTGCTGCTTTCGCTCTGCGCCCTCAAAGAGCAGCAGTCTGTTTGTGCTGGGAGTGTGTGTGTCTGTGTAAATGTGTGTGTGTGTGTGTGCACGGTTGTGTGATGTGTGGCGGAGTGTGTCTGCGGCGGCGTGTGTGTCTGTTTGAGGCAAAACATGAAGGAGCTGTAGTTCGCCTCCTTCCAAGAAACACATGGAACACACACACACACACACACACACACACACACACACACACACACACACACACACACACACACACACACACACACACACACACACACACACACACACACACACACACACACACACACACACACACACACACACACACACACACACACACACACACACACACACACACACACACACACACACACACACACACACACACACACACACACACACACACACACACACAGGATATTGGGTTGGTTAAAGAGGCAGTAACATGAAGCTTAGCTTGGCACAGGTAGACTACATCCTTGATAAGTAACTTCCTCTTTTGCTCAGAGGGGATTATGGGGAGGCCTACATAAATAAGATCATGGACATCATTTCTCTGGCAATAAAGAATAGCCCATGGAATTGTTCTCTGGCTGAAGGCCATTGCACACATTAGATTTAAAAAAAGATCATGCCAACACTGGTTGTAGTTCTTCAAAAGGCCTGTTATGCCATTGCTTATCTGGATATGCAAAGTGAAAATGTTCTTTCAAACACCAGAAGGGACAAAAACAGGACTGATATCATACCCAATGTCTCATTGAGAAAGAGTTCTTTAAGAGGTTTGGGGATTATTATAAAGATAATAGTTAAAGTTGTTGCAAAGGGCTGACATATGCTGTATAAATGTACCAATTCACTTCAGATCACTGGATCCTACCCTCCCCAAATACAAATAAAAAATAAGTTGTTCAACCATTAAGGCATGCTCAAGTAGACACCGTATGAACCTGGAAATTAGCATTATATTCCCCCTTTAATAGAACCCTAACGGAGATAACTATTCCACTTATAATGTGTGTTCTGGTTTGCAAGTTGCAAGTATTCCTGGAGGGAAAATGACAGTTCTGCTCCCTGGAGGGATGGTAAAACAAAAACAAAAGTGCTTGGCATGTCTCGGATGTTACATTTACATGGTAACCCGCTGCATGTGTTCAGTGACACTAGTGCTCAGGCTTGATCTATTCTTGATGGTCAAAATCTTGGGTCTCACGCCCTGTTCAGGAACCTGTGATCAGTCCCTTTGCATCTTGAGCTCATCAGTAATCTTCTTCATTGCTGGCAGTGTGTGACAGCGTATCAGACCTTGAAATAGTGAGCTATAAGCAAAAAAGACACGATGACGCGATGCATAGGTATATATATATGTATAGGCAAAGGGTATTCTTACCTCAGCTACATTTAGAACTAATTAAAGCTAACTAAATATCTAAGCTTACAAGGGCGTATTATTTTCTCTAGGAATGTGAAAATGTCCCGACTCCTGCTCTTATAAAATACAGAATTCTTGACACAACTGCTCCGGTTTCTGTGTTGAATGCAGCCACTGAACCTGCCCACAGGCGTGGACACCTAATAGTGTCCACAGCGTTAAATAAGCAAAACTCAAGTAGGCATGATGATTTCATTGGCTGTGGTCTGTGCCAAAAAGAGGGAATCTGACTCGGCTGTGTGTAGTAATTTCATGCAGATTTCAGTCAATGGGACGCAGTAACTGTAATGTTTCACAAATCGCCTCCGTTGGGAATAAGCAGACTCGGTTTGAGGAAGAAGAAAGGTGAAAAACAAATGCTTATTTGAAGATGTCAACCAGATTTAAAGGACTGCTGGGTTGAATCAATTTTCTCAGCCTCCCTGTCTTGCCTGTCACAGTGAAGGTTTCTCTGAGGGCCCCATTCATCCTGCTTTCCCTGTGTGTCACAGCCAAGGCCTGGGCAGTACTGTGTGTGTGTACAAGAGGGAGAGAGACAGTGAGTTTTGGTTTGTAAGGGTCTCTTTCTTCAGGGTCATTGAGCGCAGGTGACCACAGGAAGTTGTTTTCCAGAGCTTTTCCAGTGGTGTGTGTGTGTTCAGCTTAGGGCCGTCTCACCACAGGAACTTCCTCTTTGGGCAAACACACACTCACCTGCACACTCAAAATTCCTACAGGACAAGCACGCCCATGTGTTTTTCATCTGGTGCTGGTGTCAGCGCGTGCGGGGGAAAATCAATGTTAATGGCGGTGTGTTCATGAGACCTTGGAGACTTCAGCATTGATTTTGACTTTGGCTTTGATAGTATATGACACAAGGTCGATTTAAAGTGAGCGGTTGAGACTTCAAAGGAAGAGGTTTCCTGCTTTTTAGTGCAAAAGATGACGCCACCTGTCTTGAAAGCTCCTGAAAAAATCCATATTGAATACTTTAGCTAAAAGCTGATTATAGTAAGTAAGTATAAGAGTGCTCTGTGCCCCGTCATGGCAGACATGCATAGTTATTTTGATAGGCAACTTAACTAGCAGGAAAGTGCCACACTTCTACACCAAATGAGCTCAAGCAAGACTCTGTTTTCTATATTAATCAAGCAGGCATTCCAGGCTGAAGGAATTCTGTTGTTTTTGGCTGTGGGCCAGCAGCAGCGCTACTTCATAAGACGCCTCGCAGTGAGATGACATGTTAAGTGTGCGGCATGTTTTCTCTAACTTTGGGGTCCCTGCAATGAGGCAATCTCTGTCTAGTGGCCTACAGCGAATCAGAGACGGAGCGTACGGTGCGTTCTGTAAACACACACTTACTTTATCAGAACAAAATGCACTTGAGCCTCATTGTGAGACATTCTGTTCACTTTCTCGAAGTGGCCTAGTCAAACTGGACTTTGAATTCTCACTTTTGTTAGGAAATATCAACTTGAATTAAACTGTAGACACTTTTTAGAATCATGGTGACGTACTGAGTGATGGATAAGTGAACCAAGTCTTTCGTGAAAAGTACAAATCCAGAGTTTATCGTATATGAAGTAACGCAGAAATGAATCTGAGGAATGCACAGAGTCACTGAGTAAGGTAAAAAGCCACAGTGTAATTGATGTCTTCTATGACACCTTCACATATACATTCCAACATTTCTTTTGATAGTCACTCCTAAAAAGTCCCATAAACTACCCTTTCTTTATATCTTGCCATTATTTAAGTCAATGTGACTGGATTTGATCAGAACCTCCAAAGCTTTGCATCCCTTTTTATGTCTAAGCACCCCAAAGTCTCTTTCCCCGGCTGCCTCTAAGTATTCTCTGATTACCATGGCTGTAAAGCAGCGTGTTTTTCCAAACAGAGGAGCCTTTATCTTGTGGAATATTGCACCTGTGCTGCTGCAGAGTGGACAGCTCTGGCAGAAAGCCTCTCCCTCTCTCTTATATGCCTCTCTGTCTTGTCACTGGTGGTTTGAAACACAGAGGAATCCGAGGTATGCTGACAATCTGTGCAGCCATTGACACATTTCTGTCTTCAGGCCGGGGAAACACACACATACGCGCTCTCATGTGCACATTTTGGACGCACAGATGCATACACACACCTCGGCTGTCATCGTGGGCTTGTCAGCGTGTCGCACCTGTGAATGGTAACCAGAGCCCGCGGCTCGCAGCCTCTCATAGCTGCCTGACAGACTCAAGAGATCAATTTCCTCCAACAGAGAGAGAAAGCATCGGGAGTTGGAGTTCACCTCGCAGAAGCAAACTATAACATGCCTTCATACTGAATAAATACATCATTGCTTTGATGTCATTTTCCATCAGTGCAAAAATAATCATAGAACAACAACCTCTCAGACAGGACAGAGGTGTCAGTTCTTTCTCAGTAAGGCTTTTGCCTGTTTCCTGTGCAACATGTAAATGCACACAGTTTGTGGTCAACCCTTCTAAATAATGAGTCACAGCTGGAGTTGACAGAGGCAACGGTATAAAGCCACAGATCACACGCTCTTATCGTCGCGCTGATCTAATACTACATAAACATAAACCAGAAGGCTAACGTAATGATAATCAATTTCTTATTCACCTAGCAGCATGAATTAAGATTTTACACTCAGAAAAATGTATGATTGACTTAGGGGTGTTAATTCTAACTGTATAAAGGCTACTGTATAACGTATACGCTATATAATGTATAACTAGGAATTAACTTCACGAAGTGTGTCCTGATTTTCTACATGATATGCTGTTTTTAAATGATCATTGAACAGGAAGTAATCTTAAACAAACAATCTTTCGCTCTGACTTCTACTTCCTCCACCTGTTTTTACAACAATGATCTCTGATACAGGTACATTTCCATTTATTTGAAAGCTGTGATACAATATTAGGATCTCACCCCCGATAAGTGTCTTGGTAAATAGCAAATTATTTGTGACTCAAGCCGAAAATGGCAAGACAAAAACAATGATGTATTGCCTGCTGCTCTCTTAACCAAACAAATACAGAGCATGTGAGTCTAAGGTGTATGTCAGTATTTCACACTTAATCGCACTTTGCAGTTCAGCGCAACGTGTCTCAGTTACAGTCCTTTAACCTCCGAGACATACCCAACGCATCATTAAGTTTGAGTCACAGTAAAAAAAAAGGGGGAATCTGTTTTTAATGGAGCTGAATGGCACACAGGTTGATCATATCTGTTTCTTCCAGAGCTTAGTTCCGCATGATTTCACCCTCTCCTCTCCCACTATCTCCAGCTCTCCACGGAAGGATGACAATGGAGACATATATAGTAATATCACTGGTCCAGTTCTCTCTGTTTAAAACTCTTCCTTTTCTCCACAGCTGGCAGGATTTATGAGTGTGTGTAATCCGCTGTATCTTTTTTTCCCTTTACCATAGCATCAGTTAGGTGAGTGTAGATTTGACTTTCAAATGCCCTCATCCTCCTTCCTTGTTCCCTTATTTGAATAATCTCATGTGGGTCTCAATGACACACATGAGGGTTACAATGTGCCACTGAGGTAAATGGGGCACCTGGAAAAGGAGAAGTTGGCTTGCAAATATGGCCAGAATAAGAAAGAAATAATTAAATATGGAAATAAATGTTCCTATTGCATGTTAGGGTCCCGACGCGTCTGTGGAAAATTCATCTCCTCCTTTTTTATCAACTGTAACATTCATCAGCAAGACATTAATAGATGTCTATCTATCAAACTTTAAAAACGCAATTGATTAGATAAAACATTTCAAGGCCTCTTTTTTTCAGGTGGGGGGGGTGGAGTTTTGCACTGAGCAAGCCACTACACACCCGTAGGGATTTGTCCTGGTTGCGTCCTCAATGTATTAGTCATGTTAACCAGGTCGATGTTACCTGGCCTTAGTCATGTTGACATCTCTTAGGCGTACTTCACATCCTCTAGGGGGTTCTGGGGGCATGAATAGAACTTTGTGGTCTTGGAAAAGGGGAGGGGGCGCAACTCTCAACACTAATATGAGAAATGTACCAATCCATCAAAGTATTCAAAATACCATAACCAATGACAATTAAGTGAAATATTTTCATTTTGAAAACGTTGTTCTTCAAAAAAGGAGCACGAGACGTGGATCCCCTTTTTTCTTTTTCAAAATTTCAAAAAATGTCCATTTGGGTGGGCTTTAAGACATTTTAGGCCTAGCTACGCCACTGATTAGATTCAATGTAAGCAGGTTTCTTAAAACTATGCTAATGCTACCGAATGCTAATGTTGCACCATTTCTGCCGGGTACGTCACAGGACATGCTTTGCAATATTAACTCAAAGAAATCTGGACGACGAATGACTGCTTCTCTCCTCACAGAAAGTAAACGTATATATAATTTATAGTCTGTTAATGATTGCACACATGCATCCACATGCACGCTCCCAAAACACACACACACATAATTGCCACCATCACACTAGTACACACACTAAATGCAAGAGGTATAGTGAGCTGTCAGACCGCACTAATTCCTCTTTTTATGTGTGTCTGTCCTACTGTGTAGCAGAGGGATCAGGATTGCCTTTCAGGATAACAACTGAAACTCTAAGCTCTTAGTGTGTGTGTGTGCGTGTGTGTATCTGGGTGAACAACAATTGGCCGCTAAGCTGTAAAGAGCCTTGCAGCCACGGTGTCGCCAACAAATATCCACTGGCTGTCAGCAACGGACCGACTCCGTTGGTGTGTGTGTGTGTGTGTATGTGTGTGTGTGTGTGTGTGTACACGTGCAGATGAGCCAACTTCCTGTGGTGGTTTGAAGTTAAGTGCTGCTATTAGACTTAGGCCTCCAGTCGGGCTTCATTGTCTGGGCAAAAGACTTGATTATGCTGACAGAAACACACACGTGTGCAGGAACACACGAACATGAGCACACACGCACGCCTACAGGTCCATTTCTTAAACTTTTCAACATGTGCAAAGACTTATCTGCAGCCTTTTATGCTGCACACACACCCTCCGTCTCTTCACACTCACTAAACTTTTATGACAGATACACTCTCTTCCCTCTTGCGCCGTCTATTTGCTCTCTTTGCCTTCCTGGCTGCTGTAATCTTCCTCCTCAAGGCATAACAGTAGTTCAGCTGCCACTGAGTTGGGTGTTGCATAAGATTTTTAACTGCAGGCGTGCCCCGTAATTCACCTGGCAAAGCAGTACACCCTCAAAAAGCTGCAGGGGTGAACATGTGTCCTCTTTGCTCTGTAAAAATACAATAAAGGGAAGAGGTTGCTGTTTAGGACATGAGATTTGTCACCAAAAATCTGGGTCTGGTGTCCCTTACTCTTTCAAGTATTTCTTTAATTGGACTGAGTACATAGTGAGAGTAGCAGAGGACAAGCTCAATGGAAAGTTTAAACCACAGTCAGGTGAGGGGGATGCGCTTAAGCTTTCGAGCCTTAGATATGTGCTTCCTCGCCGCCCACGTCGGAAAAGCAGAAAGAAAAGTTCAGCTTCTGAGAAAACGCTTTTCACCGGTTGGGTTTTTTTTAATTCACACCTACGTTGTCGCCATTTTTTTACACCAGGGTTTGTTACATTCACTTTTCTGCAACACCACACAACCAATGTGACCAACTAGACAAAAGTGCATTTATTTTTGACTGTCTCGTATATCTCTGAAAACACTTCTCAGTTTAGTTGCAGCAGTTACGTAACTGAAGGAAAGTGTGCTGAATGTGGAACATGATAAACTGCAGTGGCAAAGTCCAGACACTTTCAGGAAGATGATTTACTACCAAAGAAAAAAGAAACTTCCCTTTTGATGAATGTTCTTATGAAAAGCAAGTGTAGAACAGTGTGCGATTCCTTTCTGATTTTGCATCTCTGCAAACAAAAGTGTAATCTTTATCAACAGCAGCTCACTGCAATACACTTTCAAGCACTACTAGTTCATTTGCTGTACTTCAAATTCAAAGTCACCAGCTTTTATGTTGGAGGAGGTAACTTTCCCCGTATGCCTGATTTATATAATCTACGTATTGTACAGAAATTCTGCTTTCTCTTGCCTTTCTTTACTTTAATATCAACTAAGATGCAAGTTTTGTCCACTTTTGGCCATTCCTCAGTACCAAAAGTTGATGTTTAATAGGGGGAATTTCACTGGAGCAAAAAATAAACCAGATTTTTTGTCTTAAAACTTCACAAAACAAGCAGGGGTAAAAAAACAACCGTATTTCTTTTCACCACATCTCTTCTCAATATAAGACACAGCTCATGTGGAACAATACTGTGAGTATTTCTACTTGCGTACTACATATTATTCCTCCCTAATCTTTATATTTCTAGCAGTTGTAATGCTTTCACATGGTGGCTCACATCTCCTGAGCCCCCTGCATGTCCCCTCTCTCTCACAGTGCTGTTTGATTGCTTAAGCCTGGCCGTCAGACACGCAGACAATGCGTCCATGAAGAATAGCCTCGCTTCCTTCCTGTCTTCCTGTGCTGCGTTCTGCCTTGGTGAGCAGGGTGAATAGGCCGCTCTGCCCCACAGCCGCCATGAGCCGCAGGGGCCACGGCAGCTAAAACCAACAAAGAGAGACGTTCTGGGGCTTTTTTTTTAATTCACATCCCCTCCTCCTCCTGCTACTCTGCTGCCAAATCACTGGGACTGTCGGCGGATAAACAATCTCGCTCCGTGCATCTTGTTTTTATGCACCAACTCTCACTTTTAAGTCAGGATTTCTTGGTTCTTGGTCGAATAAGTCTGTGCATGCACGGTATGTGAGTATGGTACATTATTTAAGTCGTATTAGGCAATGAACGAACTCTAAACATAATGCCACCGTGAGCCCCGTCAACACCAGGTTACACTCTCCCTAAATGAGCTGTACAGCATTTAAAAAAAAAAGTTACCCTCCCTCATCCAAAAACAGCAGAGGAACTGAAATGACCCAAGAAAAACCCAAGGGGGGGCCCTTCTGCTTTACAACAATGACTTCCAGACACTTTTAGATCTAAGTGTGCCACAACTGAGATGCAGACTTGCAACATCATGAAGCGTAAAAGGCTGTTCTAGATTGAATGATATCAACGTGTTTTAAGCAAAGAAAATCATTGCTTTATAATGTGCACAAGAGAGAAACATTTTGCTTTATAACGGCATGCCCCAACAGCACAACAAATCATCCCTCCCCAACCCCCTCCAACAAGACACCCACCTCCCTATGGGAATACCAAGTAGGAGCAGGTAGCACAGAGGAGCGTTGGGGAGCCAAAATGACCCCCCGACTATTGAAAACAGGATGAATGCATGCCGGGCTGAATACGGGGGTAAACTGTTAGGTCTTTGTCATTCAAAGTGATGCTTTTAACCCTTTGCGGTCCCTCTTCCTAACAACCCACCCCCTACACAGCCACCCCTTCCCTCTTCATTCACAGCTGAGACAATGGAGGCAGAGAGGAGGCCTGCGACTGGAGAGATAAAGACTAAACGTAAGATCAACTCTCCCTTTTCTGTCTCTAATGGGATTCTGCCCGTTGTTTCCATCCCTCCCGACACCACCGGCACTGTAAAATAGGTGAAAGTTGATAATTATGTAAAGCAAACCCCCGTCAGTCAAAGGCTCGGGATGAATAACAAACAAGTGAGTGCAGGTTGGGCCTCGGCGTGTCAATCACAGCTCTGAATGCATACCGCGCTGCAAACACGTCCGTATGCTGTCAACAAGTGTCAGGGGCTTATGTTTCAGGCTTATGTTTCGCCTGCAGGGACATTGAAGACCGAGGAATTCCTGAACAAACCTTTGATAAAGGGAGGGAGGGAAAAAAGTATCTGCAGGAAACAGAGGTGTATGGAATTAACTTGAAGGCAGGAGTGTAAAAGTAAGCTAACATGCTCGAAAAAAAACAGGTGGGGTGCTTGATTTATGAGATCAAAAATAAGCAAATGCCTTTACATCTGGAGTGCACGCAAACAGAAATGCACATTCCTATGAACATGGCTTTACCAGAGCCAGATGTTTTTTTTTCCTCAAAAAGGGCCCAAGGTGAACATTAATGCGTCCTTGTTTGATCTCTGTAAACATCGTGGAGGGATTGTGTGGCAGAGCCAGGCTGATGATAGCTCTACGTGAGGTGTTCGTGCAGAGGCTCAATTAAAAATGTTGAAAACTGTGCTTAAGTCTGGTTCAAGCCAACCGGAAAAGCCTCAACGCAAAACTGCCCCGCCACAACATCGAGTACACCAGACAATGCAGAAATAAAAACAGGAAAGATACAGTCAGACTTCAAGGTTGTTTAATTTCAAACGTTAATATATTTGTCTTCTAATTCATAGTGAACTATTCATCCAGCTTTGACACTCCTACAGGTCACCTCACCATCTGCAGCAACGACAGAGGTGACGCATTAACAATGCTTTCTCAAAATAAATACGTTTCATTATAAAATAATAAACCTTCAAATAAATATATATTTTTTTTAACTTTACACTAAGCAATGTTGGAATTAGAAAATAAATTTCTCATATAAGGTCACTGTACAATTTACAAGTAGAAGGGATAAGATTTTTCTTTTGTAAATTACATAAAATGATTGATTTACATTCCAGTGAATGTACAAACACCGTGTGAGTGAAGTTACTGATTCATATAAACGTGGATTTATCAAGGTGCCTCTGGTGTGGCAGAAATCTTTTCACAGTTGAAGTATTATTATATGTACAAAAATAAAACATCTGTCAAACTCATTTTTCTAATGTACATACCCTTTGCATTTACTACTTTACATACAGTTAGTAATAGGAGTCTGTTCTTAGCATATAAGTTGTATTAAATGTTAAAAAATAAAGGATATCCATTTGGACTCTCATAGCAACAACACGATATCTGGGCACTTGAGTGAGGAATTTCTTTTTCGGGACAAAACAGTAGTTGGATATGTCTTTTATCATGTGGAGCGCTTCATTTTGGTTTACCTTTCAAGTGATACTCATAATGCTAGGGTGAGTGAATGCACCTCCAGATCCTTTTGTAGTAACATTTCTGTCAATCAGTGTTAAAAGTTGACAACTGAAGGCAAAACTGACTCTGCCCAGATGCGGTAGACGTGAGATGAAAACACAAAAAACTCAAGCACTCTAATCAAAACGCTCAACTACAGAACTACAGGTCCGTCTACAGTCAGTCGACATGGTCCATCTTTCTGAAACACACACCACCGCCCCGTCTACGTTGGCTTGCCGACATCCTCGCAGTGGATATGGTTTGTGTTCTTGCACCGACAGCCGGGTCGCGTGCTTCGGTCATAGCAGCTCTGGCACGCGCTGATGCATCCTTTAGCGGGGAGGTAGCACAGGAGGCAGGGGAAGAGCAGGGAGAAGAGCGACACGGTGGTCCAGCGGACGCAGCAATGCGACTGCGTGCACGAGAAGGGCTTGTCGGCACACGTGTCCTCGTCGTCGCTGGAGCAGTGGTAGAACAGCCCCTTGACGCAGCAAACGCACGTGCCGTACTCTACTGCGCTCTGCAAGGAGCACACGCACCGGCGGCCGCACATCCAGCAGGAAGGAAGCACCCGCGGGCGGCTGCACTCCGGGCAGCAGCAACGACCGCAGTCCTTACACTTGGTGGTGTGTATGCTTTTATTTCTATTGCTTCTGCTGCCTGGCACAGCCTGCAGAGGGCTTGGCTCATCGTTCAGGGGTTTCAGCTCCTCTGAGTTGAGCTCTGCACGTTTGGGCTGGGTTCTGATTATCTGGTTGCTGCCTGCCGGGCTGCTGACGAGCCTCTGGCCTGAAGAAGTGCTCCCCATGCTGGTCCTGATGCTACTCTGGGAGTCCTCCGTGCTGGAGGACTGCAGCACGCCCTCCCTAGAGGAGATGGAGGCACTTGTGTTTCCATGCTGAGTCAATGAATGCAGGTTACGGAGATTATAAGGCAGCTCTTCCCGGGTCTCCTGCTGCCCACTCGTCCTTGATCCTGGTGGTGTTATCAAGTCACTCTTCTGTTGCCTCTGCAGAGAGGCCGGAGATCTCTGGGTGACTGTGGGCCCGTCTGTGTACTCATTACTGCTCCCAGATAGCCGATCTGATCCAGAGATAGCACTGCTGGAGTTTGGATCCGCCTGCTGTTCAACCCAGGTTCTAGCGGACCATCGTGGGTTTGCGGAGGCTGAGGTTGCGTTCTCCCTTCGTCATGCGGAGTGCCCGGCGATGGCGATGACCGCCCTTGGCGTCCTCCTCCCCCGTCGCTGTCGTTCTGACTTGTAGAATCCATTTCGGGACTGAAGGGTCACTCTGGCTGGCATGGGACACATCTGAAGTCCTGTAACCGAAACATACAGTTTATATTCAGCAGTGACGAGCCATGCAAATAATGTCATGCAAATCATAACCGATATATGTACTACCACCACTATGGAAATAAGGCCTGATACACCTGAGCGTCAGGAAGAGAGATGGACGTTACTGATTACACAGATGATGTAATGTTTGGAGCCAGTAGTGAGAGGGGTTTGGCATTTAGGGTCAGTTTTTGGCTTAAACCAAATGGTGTGTGTGGAGCAGCTATGGCTGCTATACAAACTAAATAATGTAGATCATACAATTTCCAAATCCAGGTATCATGTTTATGAACTGATATCTTTGTGTATGTGCACAGATCCTGTTTTCCAGCACCCGTGACTATGCTATCCAAGAAACCTAAACCTCCTAAATTAAAGAGAAAGGATTGACAGTCACTCAATAAGTGGATTGACAAAGGGTTTTTTGCGGGGCATTCCTGTAGCTTAAGACTTTGAAATGAACACCCAGGTTCAAGTCTGGCCAGGACCTTGTTGCATCTCACTGCCTAATTCCCTGTGAGCAAAAAAAAGGCTTTAAATGCACATAAATACTTCGAAAACGAGATAAACATCTATTAATTACCAATCATTTTGGATATCAATTAACTACATAATGGTTCTTTATATATTTGTATTAAATTTGACCAGATGGATATTTAATAAAATCAAAGCTCCAAAAATATTAATTCATGTTTCAATCGTTTAACAGAAATTGACAACTATTGAAATAAACTAAAAAATGATCCAGATTTTGAGGATTGCCTTCACTAAATATCTTAGTCCATCTATTTCAGGTAGGGCGGTGATCGAATAGTTTTCCAGTTGTGGGATGAGGGGAGTAGAGTAGATATGGGCCAAACAGAAGACACAGAAATGGAAATGTGGAGCTACGTGTACGAGTCAGTGTAAAAGACAGATCAAGGCCTCTGCTCTTTTCAGTTTCAAACATTGAACCTAAAGTCTGATCTGTAGTCTAAGCCCCACATCAGTAATTAGCCCCCCCCCCCCCGATTTATAATAACAAGAGAAAAAGTATTAAATAAATGCAGGGGAACAGGGCAATATGCTAACGTATTCAAATGCAGAGGCCTTGTTTTCCCCGACATATCACACCCCAAGTATAGAAACTGACAGTGTTGGCCTTAGTTCTCCTTCCTTGTGGTAATTAGCTTTCAAATGGCATCTTTGGGGTTGCGAGGTTCCCCCCCCCCCCTTTTCAATGACAATACAGGAAGGGCTTTTGTTTGTTGCATGACAAATGGCCTGCAGCAACCTTGCCCATTCTATTGCATTTTACATTGTGACACTCTTGAAAAAAAGGAAGATGAGTGACAAGATAAAACAAAAAAGTTAGGAGCATGAAAGAGTCCATGTAAAGTTTGAGTGATGCGTTCAAAGTGGCGGTGGGGGGGTCGGTGGCAGTGAAGGACTGCTCTCTGTGAGCATGCATGAGGGTTCTTTGGGATTTATGAGCCTTTTTGCTTCAAATGAAGGGCTTGTTAGCCTGTTGAGGGGGGGGGGGGGGGACTTGCAGCCACTCATCCCCTTACTGGGCCCTGTGTGCAGGCCATGTTGGCCACAGTGGGAGGGTGAAGTGGGGGGACTAGAGGAAGTACACTGGGGCAAACTGATGGCATCAGGGGTAGGGGTATGAAAAGAAAACTGACTATGTGTGTTAAGTTAAATATAAAGCCAATAAATCATATTGTTTCTGATGCATATCTGACATGGCAGTGATGTCCGCTGTGTTAGTATTACTCACATTACACATGAGTGCAGGAGATAGTATCATGTGCAGAAAGAGTGTGAGTGCACGCGTCAACTTGGACACGACTATTTCCTAATAAAGCTGACTGCAGCAGTGAGATACACAATTCAATCAGACGTTAGACTCGGTCCAGGCATGGGCTAATTTTAGATGCAGGAAAACCACTCGTTTGATCAAAAATAGCCACGGATAAGAAGCTCAAAAACTGTCAAAAGTAAGACAGCCCCTCCTGCTAAAACCACAACACTACATGTAAAGGATAAAATCAGCTTAATAAAAAAGGGGGGACGTTTAAGAAAGTCTACACATGCAAACTAAGATCTATGAAACACACTTTAAGCAAGTGTATGACAGTCCAGCTAAATGTTCTCTGTAAAAAATGTAAAGGCTTCACTTACCGTGCTTTCGACACTTTAGCCCCCGTTTAGGTGAAATAAATCCAACTTGTGAGAGAGTTTATTCCGTGCATCAACAACTCAGTCTGGAAAGCCGTCAGTAAAATCCATTGAGAAAGTTTCCAACCGAGGCGCATTTTCATGAAAGGCAGCGCTAAAACGTAAATCCCATGTTTTGCGCAAGAGCACGAGGTATTAAAACGGGCGAAATGTTCAATCAATCACAGTGGGAGTGCAAACTTAGCGGCACTACACCTTTCCTGCAGAAGAAACTCCAGCTCAGAAGTACTTATAACTCGGCGTGTTTAATCCGCAGGGCTCTGGAAGTTTGCGAGTACTTTTTCTCGTGTATGAGTGTGTGTGTTTTTTTTTTTGCTCTTTCCGGAGAGGAGGTCGGGATTTGGGCTGTAAATGGCGTCAAGCTGAAGGGGGAACAGAGCGCTTGTTGTTGCAGCGGATATCTCGCATCCGGTGCTCAGCCATTGGCTGTTAGAGAGCAGCCATTCACACCCAGTCTTATCAATTATACTGCAGGGCCAAACACTGCTGGTCAGCGGCTGTGGAAATATGAAGGCTGCCCTCCTTAAACCCTGGATTTCTTATCATTTGTGACCCATTTTTAGGCAGCACTTCACATATCAAGGTGTTACAGTAGTTCATGTTGTTTGGGCAGTGATGGGATAGTTCTAAATAGGTATTATGTGAATTAATAAGTGTGCTTTTTTATTCATAAAACAGTAAATAATATCAAGATGTCATTTGACTTTTGCAAACCCATTTATATGGAGTATAAAAGGTATTATATACTAATACTGCAAGCTTCATGAGAAACAAGTTATTTAGAGACATATCTGTGCATCTACATACAGAGTACATAGAGAGTACAAAGTACAGCGTTGAGGTACTTGTACTTACTTTGTATAGTGTACTCCACAACATTTAACTGATGGCTTTATACATTAATATTTCATATGTGAGAGAGTATGTTGCATCTGTACAGACCAAATGCTTAGGTATCTTAAAATTGTAAATAAAAAGCAGACTACTCTGTTGCTTCACATCACCATAACCATATATATTTTGGTTTGAACAATTGAATACGTTTTCTCTCTCAGATGTCAGAATAAATTCACTTCAACAAGTATTTTGTAAGTTATTTTAAGAGCCATCTTCTTTAAGGGCTCGGAAGTTCAACATACCTATTGACTTGCCTTTTAACATCCCTGGAGACTTTGATCAACTATTTTAAACCGTTTGCCAGAATGCTATAGATCTTATTAAATCCACTGAGAACTGATTCACTCTGTGATCAGTTGTGAATAATAGTAGAACAGCTCCCCCTCGTGGACATGTCTGGATACTGCATACCGCACAGCAGTATTTGACAGTTTAAAAAAAGAACCATTTAGATCTGTTTTGAAATACATCTGGGAAGTTTTTCCAGCAATAAGAAGTGGGCAGTTTATATACAATGTGTCCTAAAAGGAGCAAGGTACACGTGTGCATGAAAATACAGGAAATATACAACCATAAGAAAAGGTTAATCGGTAATATGAGATTTCATGAAGGCAAGTCAAGACGCACACTCTTAAAGTGCCAAGCTCCAAACACAGTGTTACCAAGCTATGAGGTAAAGCTATGAAACTGAGACCTTTCTGAAGAAGTAATAAAAGGACCAATTAAGCCTCTGTTCATAAAAACAATGAGAGTCTAGACATCTCTCTTCTCTGTTCAAGTAATACAGTGTCGGATCATTTCCAGCCGGTATAATGATGAAGTTGCGTCCACACCACTGGGAGAAGTCGCTTTAATTAACTCAGAGTACGACTTGGCAAATTAACTTGGATCCGGGTCAAGGAAGCTTTCAAGACTCTCTCTTTCTTTCTTCAAACAATTTATCTTCCTTTGTTTCCCCTGCCTCACCGGCTGCTGTTCGCTGACTTTGAAGCCTTTATTCATGGTGTTACAATAACAATGAAAATGTTACATGGTTGTGTGGCTTGAACAGGCAGTGGAAAAAAACAAAAAAAAACACTGACATGATATCAATATTTCAGTTGGCGGATTGGCCTAATGAAACCATTACACAGTTACAACAGTAAATGTAGCTTTTAGATGATGGAACATTGAAGAAAATGGGTTCCCACACCGGTCTTATCCTAAAACTCATTGACCTAACACTATGATTTAGTCACAGATCAAGGTTAATTTCTGTTACCCCACTGAGAACTTTTAAATGGCTCACAAACAACAATTACAAAGAGTGAGAGGCTTGGGAACTCATCTCAATTATGCTGCTTTATAAAGAATAAAGGAGCATTATCTGCAAGGGCACACGATGCACCGACCTCTCACTCATTTTCCACATCTGTGGTGCTCTGAAGTGACTGAGGGAGATTAGGAAAGGATAAGCAATATTTCTGATGCAGACACAAGTGAGGGGCAAAGATTCATGCTGATAACCAATGGTTTACACTAAAACCTTGCTGAGTTTTACACTCGAGTCTACAATTGTCATTTCCCATTGTACTTATAATCAGAACTGTGTTTCCTTAAGGTGCAATCAAGAGCTTACATTTGTCCTATACTGCAGTTCCACCAAAGCTACAACACCGCATGACCATCAAATTGAGTAGGAATTTGTATTCAGTGCATAAATGCTGAAAAATGTGTTTACCGTACACTAAGATTCATGCATTTGTAGCACTGTTTTAATTATAACTCAGTGACACACAATAACAATATTTCACCTCTCCTGTCGCCAGAAGATTTGTCGATCCACCTTGACAATAAGAGGTCACTTAATTGAATTTAGCTCGCATTCTGGTGTCCATCAGTCATGTACTCTCGCCCAGCCATGTCCCTGGCTGCTGAATCAACCATGATAAATGTCCGTTTACTGTGGAGCCAGCTAGGGCAGAAAATGGAGTATTTAATGATGGCTGACTTACAGCAATTTCAAAAGTTTTTGTCCTGCACCGCAAGCAATGCCCTTTCTTTTCTTATCCCAGAATACCTGCACGGTGAATCTAACTCCCGCCGAGCTAGGCAGAATGGGGGAAAAAAAAAAGGGGAAGAGAAAATTGAAATGAAACCTCAGACCCCCGCTGCTGCAGGAGATGAACTGTGTCTGGATTGTCAAGCGGACCCTGCAGACTGTTTGAAAAGGTTTTGTAAAAAAAAAAGAAAGAAAAAAGGACAGTCTCAAAGTCCATCACCTCTTCCCCCTTGCTGGCACGCACGCTGTGACGGAGCTCACGCTGCAGCATTGCTGTGATATGATCCTGTAGCATGATGAGTGGACCATTACAGCTGCCAGGTGGAGCACTGCACTACTACATTACCCACAAATGTGTTCACCAAAGAGTCGTGCATTTCTGTGCCATGTACTTCTTTATGGATCAATAAATCTAACCAGGTTTGACATTTTATGTTTTCTTGCTCCGTGACTCGGTTTGGAAATGCAGTTCTGGCTGACTTTTTTTGTTATTTCCAACTGACTTGTTTTAAAACTTGGAAAAGGGGATTTAAATATGCATACATGGCAACATGCATGCCATTACAGACTATCGCTAAAGCTAACATGCTCCAGGTAAAAGTCAACATAGGTTCATGATGAAAAGGCTGTTCTTTATTAACTCACGAAATACATTTCTGCCCCAAAAAAAATGGTGTTTTGCTTTTGAAAAAGAATAATGTTTACTTTGGACAAACAAAGACAATCATCCACAGACAGAATAATATCGGTCTGGCTCAAGAGGGTGTTATATCGTGGCAGTGACCTAAATAAGATCAGCAGAATTGTCACATCTTAGGACATCTGCTTTTTAATTCAGCAAATAAACACCTCCTCTGAGCACACACTCCATAAGCGGACTTGCTACCTTGAGCACAGAGACACATCGCTCTTCTTAAATATTATTTTCTATTCTGTATTTGTGTGCTTCTATCAATAGCGTGACCCTATGGAGTTCACAGCTTTGAATACTAACTCTGTTCCAACTCTTGCTGACTTCTCTGCTGCCTCCCCTTTTCATTACAATACAGAGAATACATGCAGTACACAAAGGCTGTGCTGAAGAGTCTCAGTGGATGCTCATAGCACGCCTGGTCGGGGCAGAATTGGAGAGGAGAAAAGGGAATGGCGGAATAGTTGCTGTTGGTGCTACGAGTCGTGATATGGGTACTGAGTGAGGATCGGTGGAGCCCTTATTTTTGTGTGGGTGGCTGAGAACCTCCCTATTAACTCGGCTGAACACCACACAAACGTCCTGCAAGTCATTTCATACAGGGCATGTTATACTTATATAAAAAGTATGCGAAAAGGACTTACAACAAAATCCACAACTATTAACTGTATTAAATGACATTTGATTGTTTGTTTTTTTAGAGCAGTCCATAACTGGTGTGTACAAATACACAATAACATGCATTTCCCTGGTAAAGTACGCATTGATTCGGGTAAAAAAGGGGCTGGATCTGACCTTTAATTATACGAAAAGGCCAGATTGCCTCCCAAATTGTTTATCTTGTAATGTTTCGGTTCCTGCAAACTCTTACACGCTCACCTGAGTTGATAAATGTACTTTATTAGTGGAAGAAAAACCTCCCTTACTTTCTTCGAATAGGAAAACAGTGTACTAAAACTTTTCCCTCCTGTTTGGGGGAGTATTCTCTCAGAGCGATTGTCCTGTCACTGACCTCTGCACTGCTCAAAACTCATCGTCTCTCTTGACACTCATGTGGATTGACCTCAAAACTCTTCTTGTCCGTTTTGGACGAAAGGTTGGCTTAAGTTCTTTCACTGACCCCCTCAAATAAAAAATAGAGCTCTAAAATGTGGTTTCTAACACCCGTTTAGGAAAGCTATAGTCTATAAACAATTGAAAAGAGGCTTCCATGCTCTGAGAAATGTCACAGATTAGCAGAGAGGGTGTGGAAACCTCCAGGGTGTTTGACTGACACAGCTGCGTTTGTTCTGTTTTTGCGATTACAGAAACGTTTATTTTCTGCCTGCACACGATTTTATGCAATATGAATATTGATGCTCAACTGTCAGGGATTCACGTTGGCAGGAGCTTTTGTTCAGCAGCACAGAGATGAAGCTTAAATCTTTGTTACAATTGCATAAAAGGCATTCATCACGGGACATTACCCCTTATGTAGGACTCAAATGGGAATAAACTCAACAGGGCAGCAGAAAAGAGCAAAAAAAAAAGAAGCTGCCAGAGGAGAATGAAACCAGACAGTGCGGAGACTATCCAATCCTTCATCCCTTTGTTTTTGTGGTAGCAAAAAGCTTCCACATGTTTTCCCTCCCGGTAAAGTGATAGAAAGGGTTAGAGGTGAGTCCACTGTGGGAGGTGCAGAAGAGCAAAGGAAAAAAAATCCAGACACGCTGTCAGGTCTCAGGGATGTAGCTGTCCAGCTGGGGTCACTGTTGTGGTGTGTTTAATGAGTCCGTGTGTCCTCGAGTCATACAGTGTCTCCTCATATATCACAATAACAAGAACTGGACCGGTGGGCAGAAGGCAAAGGAGGGGGATTCACTTTTCGAGTTTTTTTTCATGTGTGTGAGGCTGTTGAATTAGGCTAAAGGTCAACAGCCAAACAGGCTTCGTGACGCTTGAACATGGATGCTTTTAGCAAAATGCCAGCACGGTTACAACTTCACAAAGACAATGCTGTCCGGGCTGGTGTTCAGCAGTTATGATGTTTTAGATTTTTCTCCATCATTTGCTCAGCGTTTAAGCACGCGAGCATGAAACACAAGGCTGCTAGCGTGGCGTAAACCATCCCAGGGTGTGTGAGGTATGACCAAGTACCTCCATCCAGTGTTTCGTGACAAAAAGACAGCTTACATATCCGTCTCTGCGGCTATGATTTTGACTATATGCCCCTTTCCCAACCATTATGGTGCATCAAATCACAGGAGTGCTGCTCTACTTTGGGATTGTTTTTCTTGTGCAGCACTCAGAAGTGGGTACAATAAGGAGACATCAAAAAGGGGCATCCCGTTTGATAAGAAACAAACAAAAACCTGACCAGAATGTGTTTGAGACACTGTTGTCCTACTTCTCTGCTACATGATGTCCTCACAGTGCTTCAGCCTGTGTGAGTTCATCATGATTTATAAAAATGTTCCCAGGCTTTGCTAAAAATGCGTTTTCTATCCCCAACAGAAAGCAGTGCACCCTCACAAAACCAATTTGCCATGGGACACCGAGCTTCTACCTCAGAGGTGCCAAAGGTTTCTCTTCAGCGTACGTAGCAACAGCTGACAGTCTGTCCTAAGGCAAAACTGTTACAATAGTGATGTTTCAATAATTGTGCACGAGGAAGGAGTTACAGAAACTAAGAGTGAAATCTCATTGTCATGGCAACCTACTTGGCCGAGCAGCCCCGCAACGGCATATTTTCCTCGCTCTGCAGGGAGTAGGGTAAACTGTGAATATAATAATGTGATAATGCATCTAACAAATACGGGAGGTGTGATGTGACGGTGTGCTCTGTACGTTACCCTGATAGAAATGTGTTTCTCTAATTTCCCGTTCTAATGAAAGGGAAGGAGGAGTCCCTCTACTCACGGAGTTATCAGCTTTACTTTATTATCTGGACAGTGCGGGCAACAGGAAAGTGTACCAAAATACACGTTCAACTCACGTCACCCTTCAGTACTGCGGAGCAAATGAATTATCCACATGGTAAATAGTGGGGGATGTTGCTCTCTGGATCCACTAGGGCAGGGCTTTTCAAAGCAAGGGCTTTGGGAGTATGAAAGAATGTCAGTGTGGCCAAAATGTAAGAACCAGGTAAATGGGACAACCTGAGCCTCAAAATATACCGGCTCAACATCAAATAGAAATGTGTCTAACCTTATACGGATAAATGACCACTGGAGTACTGAAAACGTGACGATTTTGAGTCAAGTTCTTGAGTTATACGTGTTTGTCTCTATGATTTCAAAGCAGATACATGGATGAACATGGTAGTGACAATGGATAGAGAATGACAAAAGTTGCCACATAGCAACTCGCTAAGCCCAACCCTAAGTTCTGAAACTTATTAACAGGATTTAACATGCTTGGCTCAAACTACCCACCGGGCACTTTCATGTATAAAATGAGCCTGCAGTGGCACGAAGCAATTTTGTAAAAAGCACTTTCCACTATAGTGAAATTGCAGCTGGGAGACTGTATAGAATAGCACACATACACACATGTAGAGTCTCACACATGCTCGTATGCGCAAACACACAACACTTTCTCCTGTATCATTACTGTGCAGTGCCATACACCTTATATCCTCCCTCTCCTCAGAGTCACTGGGAGCAAAATTTGATTTCCGCCTCATAACTCTCTCCATAATGCGATATCGCCAGCACTAAATTGCCAAGATAACCTTTATCAGAGTAGAGGTGAAAGCCCTGAATCGTTGAGTGGTTATTCCTCTGCAAGGCAAGAAAAACAAGCAGGGGGGATACAATATATTTTCCCTCGGGCACAGCCACGGACACCTTAGCAGCATCACTGAGCTTTTTGGATTGAAGCCAGGGGGTAAAGAAATGTTTGGGGGAAATGGAAACGAACGGACAAAGAATGGGAATAATCCTCCTGCCAGGTGATGATAGCAGAACCTTATCCTTTCTCGCCACATCTGAGGAGTCATTTGCAAAGTGTGGCTGCGCGTATGTTTGTGTCGCATTATGCTCTTTCAATAAAACGTTGTTATCTCAACCAATCCTCCTCCTTCTTCTTCTTCTTCTTCTTCTTCTTCTAAAAAAAGTCCAGCAGTGGCTCAGTCAGTAGGGGCTTGGACTGGGAATCTTAGGGTTGCCGGTTCAAGTCCCCAAACAGACTTGAAATATGGAAAGTGGACTGCTACTTGGAGAGGTCCCAGTTCACCTCCTAGGCCCTGCTGTGGTGCCCTTGAGCAAGGCACCGGACACCTCCGACCCCCCCTCCCCATTGCTCCCCGGGCGCTGCACGGTAGCTGCCCACTGCTCCTAGTACTACGATGGGTTAAATGCAGAGGACCAATTTCACTGTGTGTGCTCTGCTGTGTGCATGTACGTGACAATAAAGAGGGTTTCATCCTCCGATTCTTCTTCTGAGAGAAAAATACCAAAGAGACGGGCCTCTTGTGTCTTCATGCGCCCGTCTTTCTACATCTCTGGATAAACCCAAAGCAGAGGGCTCGTTTTGTCTTTGTGTTTCTCAATCTGAGCAATAATTCACTGACTGGTATATCAATTTTTAAAACCGTCTTTCATCAAATAAAACTGAATCTATCATGTATCGTGTAAAACTATTCATACTTCAAATATTTCTAAATATTGTCCTACTCATTCGTCTTCGTACTCTTGCTTGGCTTGATGTCGTAATAGATACAATTATTAATAATATCACACAAAAGGAGAGAAAAGGATCTGAATTCTTCCACCACTGACAAAAAAAAATGGCACCAACAACCGCTGGTCTGAATTCAGTAAAGGATAAGAAAACGCAGAAACTGTGCATAAGAACACAGTGTGTCGCTTGAGATTGTAACCAGGCAACTTGAGCAGATTTTTATTTCGGGGAACAGAGATTCAAGGTGAGTCACGGCTTTGCTAATAGACACCTGCAAACAGTTCGGACTGATGTGGTTTTTTCTCATGTTGCTAAGTCTCGGGGCTTTGTGTCTCGGGCTTTGTGTCATGACAATAGACCCACCACTATGAAATACAGCCTAATAGGTACCCTAAGTGCCAATGTATGCACACATGCTGTGGCACTGCGAGGAAGTTACCGACTTCAAAGCTAAACTTACTTTTTCCGCTTTGCTGATTGCGTGTCAAACCAAGCATTTCCTACGTCTTCTCACAAGGAGGTGGCAATTATGATTCATTGTTTGAAATAACTTCATTCTATTCCATTCAATGAATCAAAGTCCCTGACTCCCTGATGCAATCACTTTCGAGTGGGGTGGATTGCCATGCAATCACATGTGCATTACTTGAGTTGTATCCAGTCTTGGTGTTAAGCTAAGCTAGCTGGCTCCATGCGGTATATTCGTGTCAGCAGGCAAACATGATCTTTGCATCAAAATCTCTGCGAGACACATTCCCCAACATGTCTTTGTTCCCTCCAGAAGGAGTTTCTCTCCCACACACTCCCCTTCCTTTGTTTGATATAGTGACATCACCATGTACCACTCTTGCTTCTATTGGCTAGCGCTTTAACATTCAACATCTTTTGGTGCATGTAAATGGTCTGCAAGGCTAAAATCCCAAAGTTCCCTTCAGAGGGATCTCTAAGCAGTTGACCAATCACAACAGAGACGGCCAGCTAACCAATCAGAGCAGACTGGGCTCTGGTTTCAGACAGAGGGTGAAAAGAGGGTTTGCAGCACAGGCAGTCTGAGAAAAATAAAGAGCTTTTTGAACATTAAAGTATAGAAAAATGTGAACCTGAAAATGAGATAACAGGCCCCTTTCAAAGACATATCTATGCTCACGCTGCTCTGAAGATTAAAAGACCAGTGCTAGGTTGAAGTTACCACTCATGACCTCCAGTGGATCGTTTACAGTTTAAATTCAAATGGAAAAAGATCCTGTTCAGCCAAAGTGAGTCACACAGGAGCTCTTTAT
Organism: Eleginops maclovinus; assembly: GCF_036324505.1. Lineage (NCBI taxonomy): Eukaryota > Metazoa > Chordata > Actinopteri > Perciformes > Eleginopidae > Eleginops > Eleginops maclovinus. Next base: position 6,093,605 of record NC_086372.1, read on the forward strand.
AACAGTCATATTTCCAGTTTCATTAACACCGCTCATATTCCAAATGGGGTTGAAACAAGGATCAAATTCAATCGGGCAACAGAGACCAGCACTCGTGAGAGAGAGAAGCATTGTAGACAAAGTTGCTGCCAATTCACTCATGCGAATCATCAATAATGCCTCTATCTGCTGTGATTTAAAACTCCGTAATTACTTTTGAGCAACACTTTCAACATTGGCTCCAAAAGCTAATTATGAAATAGGAATAAAAAAGGGCTATTAAATGGGCGTTAACGCAAAGGAATAGGAAATGATGCGATGGAACGTACTTTGTTTAGGCTGAAAAATGGTCTCAGTAACAGAGATAATACACGTTTTGATTATTTGAGAGAGTCCCTATTGAGCTCAGCATGAAGTTAATGGACTGGTAGCAAAAGAGGAACAGGGAAATGTATTATCTTCTGTTTGTTCTCAGTGAAAAGTCTGGTTCACCTTGTTTTAACCACCACGAGGTGATGGATGAGGTGGAGGGGTAAATCCAGCAGCTCAGAGCCAGCACGTCAGGACTTTGGCAGGGCGGGGTAATATTGGGAGAGAGGTAAATCCCTCCTACTCTGCCAAGCAAGGCACAACTCTTCCAGTTAACTCTGAGCCATGGGCTTTAGACACAGGAATATCTCCCGACTTCATTGATTTAAATACAGAAGTATAAAACCATAAATATCAATATGTTTCAAAGCAGTGCACGGGAAAGCATGATTTATTTTGAAAGCAGTCACGTTTCAAGACTTTAATCACAGCCCATCAGCTCTACAGTGCTGTGTCTTCATTTGGTCCAAATAGAAAAGATTACACCGCTGCCAAAGCTGTGCAGCAACAACAAAGGATTAGAGGACTTATTCTGAGGATGTGTACAGGAAAAGTTGATTCTTAGCCTAATGCACTCTAGATCGCGCCATTTCTCTGTCTTATAAAACTATTAGTTCTGGGTCACATGAGGGTACAGATTTGATTTTCTGTTCCTAGTGTGAATAAAGCCTAAGACGCCCGGCGCATATGAATCCCAAAGCCCCGGAAAAAAAACTCTCCCTGGCTCAGACTATATGTCTATCAGTGAGCATTATGTGAGCACCAGTTGGCTTCTTCCTCCGCCGATGTGTCACTCTTCCCCTCCTCTTCCTCCCTGCTTTTCAATCCGTCCCCATTCTCTTTCTTTTCTGGCACAAAAGGGTCTATAGCGGGCCGTCTGAGCAGTAGAAAAGACCCTAATGTTTTCAGGAAGCCGATGATGCCTCAGCCATACCCAATGTGCCACGAGCCAATAGTGGTGCTTCGTTCGGGCAATCTGCTGTTGGACCTGACGTGAGTGGACTCGTGAGCAGCGGCCTCTAAAAGGCGTTTAATGAACGAGCTTGGCCGCAGAGTCCAGAGTCAGCCTTAAAGCCCCTCTGGTTATGGATTAAAATTGTAATAGAAACACACTGAGCTGTTATTAAGGCAGGGTATTTACTGTATATGTGCTGTATTTGAAAAGTTGCAGAGGTCAAACAATATTTTCTTAGGACTTTTGTATCTCTTTGTAAAAACAAAAAATTCAATTTATGATCACATTTTTTTAAGGGCATGGATTCAGGATAGTGAAATACGCCAGTCCCTTGTTAACAGAGACATTTCCCGCCTTAATTCTGATTGGAAAACATATATTTATTACACTTTTCAGCAGATGTCCATGTGATCTATCAACCCTATTCTTTATATGATTTTTCTTAGATTTCTTTTATTTTGCCACCAGCGTTCCCAGCATGCTTTGGGTGAAGTAAACACAAAATCTTGTGCTGCCATGGAGTGGGTCAATGAGCCGGGGGCTCTACCTAAGCTTGTTTTCGTTTTGCACCTTTCAAGCAGTGAAGCAACTCAAAGCGCTTTAAGGCAAAGTCAGACAATAAAACATAGTAAGAAAAAACATAAAACTGTAATAGAAAATATATATTTAAATAGACAGAAGCACTGTTAGAGTGGACTTATTTGCTGCCCCTTAAATTTATATCGAAATAAAAGCGCAGCAAAGTAAAACAATATAAGAGGGACATTAAATCCCACTATAGCATTAATGAGCAATTCATGAATACTAACACTCAATTATGTACTTGCTACAATAACACATTGGTATTTATAGGAGAATCAATCATTGCTGACGAATTCTGTAGATTAAACATATTTTTACAGTATTTACAAGCTACACATATAGTTTCATAGTCCATTTATCCTCTATGAATATCAAAATAGGACCAGCAGTAGTATGATGTTTGAGTGGTTTGATTTTTACTGAGATGTAGGGAAAGTTTAGAGAGTTTTGCACAAAATTCCTCTTCTAAAAAACCAAATAAACAAATACTGTGAAACAAGTTCAATCAGTGTGAAAAAAAAAGGATGGAGCCAAAGTATTTTGGCATGATTGAAAGTAACACCTTTTAAAAACACAGCAGCAGAGGGGGGGGGGAAAACGTGCTTGTTGTGACAGCCCGTCCCACTTCACGTGACATCCCATGTGCTGCGTGTTACATTGAGAGTTAATAGTCATTCCTGCAGACAGCTAGGGGTGGATGAAGTGACCTGAAATCCATTTGCAGTTACATTTTCAGAAGCAAGATTGTGCGGCTTTTCGTTCCGGAGAAAATGAAGACGGAGAAGTTGAAGCAGCTGTGAACAGACGTCACAGCGGCCACAATGATCTCCATGTGGCACATATGTGAGAGGAGCTAAAAGTAAAAAGGAGCCTAGATAAAGTAGAAGCTTGTGCTGATACTTGACCCAGCTGCAAGCTCTTCACGAAAAACAGCACTTTATCTCTAATCTCACCAACCTCTGCTCAAGTTCTTTCTTTGGAAATAAGCTTTGGTTTTTAAATTCAGATACTTCTTTTAATATAAATCTGTGCTCTGAAAGCAGCAACAATACTCAGAGAGTCAAAGCTAAAAGCTTCTGAGCACCAGGGAATTATTCTTTTTTTGATAGTTGAGAGTCCACACTGACGACAGTAAACATAAACAGACTCCCACACAAGCTCTCCACCGTCACATCTAAAGCAACAGGTTTGTTTGGCAGCAATGTGGCTCTAGAAGTTCATTGAACTGCATGGGCGGCTATTTGCATAAATTAGGACAACATAACTTATTCTTCTTGTGCTTGTTTGACCTTTTTCTTGTATTCATTTTTAAAGAAAATGACTGAAATGTCTCTGAAGAATACTCCTGATTCAGACTCAAAAGCAATGTGCTGGGTTGGAAGTATTTAGAAAAGAACTGGACCTAGTCTTTGAAATACAGCGGGATGCAATATTTCTGAAATGCCAAAAAATGACTTCTGTTGCGATAAAAGATGGGATCAGAATGAATAGGTCGCTATAAAGATGTTATTTATTAACTCAAAAACATACATTTTAAAGTTACTCTTTAACAAGCAACACTTAATTTGTACACCCCTCTAAGGCCAAAGTCTGAACTTCTTTTTGGAGGTTGTCCGGAGGCTGCTTTACGTTATTATTTTCCATATTTAGACATTTCTTGCTCTGCTTTTCATTTATCTAATTTAGATATTACTTCTGTGCCTTCATTTCCTATATATATCACTTCCCGCACACACACTGGTGTTGCATACATACATTATTTCTAAAAATAGCTGCAGGCAAAACAATAATGAGGAGGCTGAACCTAAAGATGCAATCAAAGCAAAACATTGTTCATATCATCATTTTCAATTGACACCTGTGCCATACTAACCATAGTGATCTTTCCTGAAGCAATTTGTAAAGTCTGTTTCAATATGAGCTCCGAGCAACGATTCACTGATCATCCCTCTGACCTTTAACGATGACGTTTGAGAGACTGCGATGATGGTTTACCGATTCATGTGATGAAGTAGCGCTATGGTTGCTATAAATAGCCACAGTCTCCTGTAATGACGGCTATTCTGGCGCTGTTGGAGAACGATGCAACGCCAATCAGGGAAATTGCAATTCTTTGCCTTTGTTCTCATTGACAGGGTGGTTAAAAGAAATCTCAAGGGTGTTTTTATACGTAAATTTACAGCCAACGAGGCTCATGCAGGTGCTGCCAGTTACATAATGATGGCGATTGTAAAACAAAACCAACCATTCTTCTGGTTTTCTAAATTTGATGGAAATAACACATCTGCATATTTCTGTCTTTGTGCCTTTTTAGTTACACGTCTCTATCAAAAGAACCTAGGGTAATTAAAGTTGCGCAAAAATGCAACAATTAACATAACATTAACAATCCTGGACTTGTCCCCAGACTTCTGAAAGCATGCCTGCGTTGCTGTTCAGATGCTAATCTCGCACAGTGTAGACAGTATCTCAGAAGAAAATCCAAAATGCAGATTCCTGTCGAATCACTTTGCACCGCTGCCAATCACTGTGACATCGCCTCAGCTGACAGCAGAGGGAGCCACGACATGCTGCAGATGCTTAAGAGCATATTTCCAGTCTAGCCTTAATGTGTGTCCACCCACACACACACACAGCAACAGAGAGAAGAGCTATTAAAACGGACCACATTTGATAGATTACCCTTTTGTTTTATTATGCACGCCTTAAAACTAGAGTAGTGACGAGCTCCATCTTCTCTCAGTATGTTATTGACCTAGTTTGCGTTGGCCGTGTGAAGTCTTGCTGCCTGTCATCTTCAGATGAGGAAGGGAAGGTGGTGGGTGGAGGAGGGGTAAAATGACGTGGTGGAAAGAAAAGTTCTGTTTTATAAGGAGAGCAGGAGGAGTTTTTAATGACAGCAGTGCGCTCCTTGCTCAGAGTCGTTTGATTTGAGAGGTAATGAGTTCAGAGCCGCGGGCTGCGATCCTGCTCCAGAAAACGGTTTCCACTCCCCCCTCAAATCTCTCCCTGCTGCTCTGTTGTTCCTTTCAAACTGCAATTTATAAAACTGAAATTCCAGCATCTGCTCGCCATCCTCGACACTTGTCTTGTCATATTACATGTTTAAATAAGGGGGCTAAACGGGAGAAGGGATGCGTTTAGTGAAACGCACAGGCTGAAATCCTGCAAAGAAGCCGAGAGACGACACAGAGGGAGAGCAAGACCCGCTTTGATGGAAAGAAGGAAAAAGGATGTGTATCATAGCAACTGGTGTCACCACCCCGCTTCGGGCTATACGTGTGATGTTGTTGTTGCGTTTCCCTCCAAATACAGGATGATAGACCTCAGAATAAGCATGTTTAATTGGTTTCCCAAATTAAAGCGGCTCTATTAAATATTTGCTGTACTGATATTGGAGGAAATGAGTATGAGTAGTTGTAAAGGGGTTTGACAAAGCCACCACAACTCTGGGGAGAGTTTAAGCCTCTTATTACCAGCAAACATAAAAACTAATTTGCACTCTACTTACACCACGAACGACATTTCTAAATATCTGGTTAATATTTTGGAGCATTTAGCTATTAACTAAGGACAATAGGCACCTGTTCCCCCCACTACTTCCTTTCTCCCTTTCTCAGACTGGGCCATAAGGTCTCAGTGGGAAGAGGGAATAAGGCGCAATTGTAGCTGATGAGCTAACGGTGACCAAAACCAAACAGAAATGACAGAAAGCATCCACAACATTACTAATATTTGAGGATTCTGCATGTTTGATCTACTATTCGTGTCAACGCAGGAAGCAGTGTCCCCTTTAACGTAGCAACCTGGTCTCTCTCCTAGGCCAATGCGGGCTTGCATATAGCTGAAGGAAGTTGTTAGGCTGGCACTCCACACATCCAATAGAGCTATTATTATTCATTGAAGGTGATCTTCGAGGGAGAAAAGTCTCCGCTGGGTCACGCGGAATTGGCCGGACAAAAACAGCGCATGACTAACTCTTGTGGAAATAGAACCAATCCCCATTTGAAACCCCTGCACGGTCTTGTGGAAATTATTATCTGCTTATGATTCCCTTGGAGGAGCGTACCAATTTCACAGCACTGTATTTTTTTCAAAGAGTCGAGCGATCCAGCCAAACATGATTTATTTAATGACAATCCGCAGCTTTCACTACAAGCCAAAGTGGCCCCCTGTTGTCATATTGACGTGGTAATTTGTTGTTGGTCGCTCTGTCTCGCAAGGACTTATACTTCCACTTTTAATTTGTTAATTCTACTGACAATTCCTGAAAGTCTGTCATCTCTGTTGCCTGTTTTCTAATCTGATGATGAAGATGCAGCTATTCAGCGGAGCACTCAAACTGTAATTTCATTCAAAGACTCGTCCTATTCTTGAAATTAGTTTTGTGTTAGATAGAGTCCGTGCTGCCTTTCAAATAAAGACAATTAACGTCATTTTTATCGTGGAACTGGCGTGATCCACGATAAGCCAGAAAGTCATGTAAAGTTCAGCCTCGACTTCTGTGTGTGGACGTGTTTTGAGAGTTTGTGTGGGTTGTGTTTCAACGCATCCGACTCTGAACTGTCATTTACCATGTTGCTGCTCTCACTGCAGGCGCCGATCAGCGGCGGCGTATTAGCTATCATGCTCTGCAGCAAACACTGCTCTCTGTCAGCCCGTCCTCTCTAAAGTTTATCTCCACTGTCAAGGCGTTCGCTTGTTTAATCATAACTGTCTCCTCGTTCGCAGTAATTGTCTCCACCCAGGAGGGGGTTTCAGAGGTTTAGGAAATTGCCTTTTTATGCTGCATTAGTTCTCTTGCCATTTATTTGTCTCTCCACATTTTTGTCCTTTGCCAGCGCTCAGTTCTGATAGGCTTTATCTCTCTCTTCTCAACTCCCCTTCATCAATTCTTCCCCCCTCCTCTCTCACTTTGTCTTGCCCCCTTCTCATTTTTCTCTGCAGTCTAATCAGATGCATTTATTTCCACAAACAGCTCATTTCCCTGTTTCTGCTAACGAACATGATTCCTCAGTTACATTCCCCTTCCCAGAAGCAATAGAAGTTTTATTAGCAGGGCAACAACCCCACATCAGTCTCGTCCCAGACATGGAGGTGATTGTCTTCGGTCGAGAGAATAAGGGAGATGATAAAGAACTGTTGCAGAGGAAGAGGTGACGTCACACTACACATGTATTACTGACAACAGCACGTACTACTGTGTTTGCTCTGCCTTTTACACACAAACAATATGATCATTGAGCAGTTGGGAGCACAAACAAAAACAAAGAAACTAATGTATAAGCTCAACTTCTAGCAGAGGAAAACAAGTTGCATTTTCCATTTTTCATGTCTAAGTCTGAACATATTCCCTACTTTGGGCTGATGCCTCCGAACACACCTGGTCTTTTTCACACTAGATTTGATCGGAACCAGACAACATGAGTGTGAAAGGACCTGTACTGCACCTTTTAGAGCCTTTTACTGGCATCCGTGGTGCAAAAAACATCACATTTCTGCTAAAAAAGTCAAAAGTATGCATAATAAACACCATAGTATGCCTTGTCTACATGGTTCCTGTAAGTGCTTTTGGCCTTGTACACTACAAAGCTCTTACCCAAACATTAACTGTAATTATTGATTTCTTAGTCACCTCTACTTTAAGTGGATAAAGAAATACTCAGGATTTGAGTTGTGCTGCCCTTGCATGAGCACAGTACGCTCAGACGGTTATTATAACACTTGTAGATCAGTGAAGCAGACTGGAGATACTAATGCATCACCGCTGTCTTCTAACCAAAGGAGCCTTTTCACAATAGAATCTATTGACGCCAGTTTCTTGAAATTCATTTACACTCTCCCTTTCATACTAACCAAATCTTCCTAAAACACAATACTACACTGTCTCTCTAATTCACCTTTTGTAGGTCAAAGGAAGAGAACATTCTCCCTCCTGATTTCTTTATTTTGTTATGCAAATCCGGGCTTACGGCCACATCCTAAAAGCTAAAAAAACAAAACAACCTTTGACTGAGCGGTGTCATTCCTGAGTTTAAGTACGTCATGTGCTACAATCCTTTCCCGGCCAGTTTTCATGCTCCCGGCATGTTCTGATGGCGTTTTAGACCCGAGCAATGGAAACCTGTAAAAGCCGGTTCAAGATTACCTACGGTGATCGACAGATGCTAGGCTACTTAATTCCCAGAGGAGAACATAATCTTTCTTGTCAGTGTGCAATTCATTCGCTTCTCAAACATTGTGTGCAAACATTCATATAAAAAGGAGCTACGTCATTCAGTAAGTGATGTGTCTGCTTTTGAACCTTTTACTGCCTGGCAAAGAACTGAAGGCAGTCATTGACTATTTGTTTAGGCCAAGCACTTCCTCTCCGTCCTTTTCCTTCTTTTTGTAACGCTGTTTACTTTCACCCATTTGCAATTAATTAACAAAATCCCTTAATAGAATCCATGAGATGCACAATTATGAGGCAAGAAGAGGACATCTTTTCTCAACTTGAATAGCTTTTTCAAATCTGTACCCGAAGCACAGGAGGGGGGGCTGCACTGGTTAAATGCCAGGGCAAGAAAATGTGGAAGAAGTGCACAAGGATTTAAATCATGCAGGGTTCTGTGCACCCTGACCTGGGGGGGTCAGTGGACACCTCTAACCCAGCCCAGACGTCTCTCCTGCAGCCTGAGGCAGATTAACCCTCTGGAAGTTGGAATAAAAAGCTTTTCTCATTTTGCCCACATTTATTCGGCTGCTTGTTAATTCTACTTGTCACAACCAGGCCGGCCCTCCTTTGGGGCTATTACCGACAATTAAGATTTCCATTAGGCCACGGGCTTAACATCTTAACCATCTAATGAGATCAATTCATTTATACACCTGGCCCAGTCTTCATGGAAATTAGTGCTTCTTTTCAATTGTCTTTTCACCTTCAGCGTGGACCTTAAGTGAACTAACCTTTCTCTGGGAATCTGCCGTCAGTAGCTGTGTGAGAAAATGTATTTTAGGTATCGACCGACGGTAAGAGATTAAAGAAGGGATGGAAATCATACGGATGGTTGGTGTAAAATGGAGTTCAGATTAATTTGCCAATGACATACACTGTATTCATGTTTCTTTTTAACCTTTTAATTTGAACACTTTTCTTTAAATTACCATTTGAAAGTGTCAAAAAGAACCCTTCAGCAACATATTAAGAGTTGCTTAGCCTACTTCTTGGTCAAGTGACACTATAAAACTTTTGGAAGAAGAAATAACACACTGCTACTCCTCAGATCAGTACACTAGAGGTTTAACTGCTACCGTCTCATTGAATTATGACCAGTAGCTTGGTTGCTTATACTAGCAAAAGCATACTTTAGACAAACGTTATACATAACTGAAATAAAAAAGGTTCCAGTACTTTATAACTCTTTTAAATGTAAGCTTAAAGCCCAGAATTTATACATAATGCAGCATTTTACACCAATTGGCCTTTTTAGCCACATTAGCTGGTCAAATAACAGTCCACTGCTGTGGGATGAAGGTCTAGTTGAGCTACCAAATGTATTTGTGCCGAAGTGCAAGGCTCCCACTCTCCACCACTCCCACCCAAGCTCAAGTTCATTGACCTTACCTATTATCGGTCTTTGTAAATCACATTTTGTTATAATAATTTTTAAAAAGTCCATGCTTTAGAACACTTTCTGGCCCCCTCTGATAATGTGAAGTAGATTATCTGACAGAAATCATGTCTCAGTCGTGTTATTGTTGGAGTGCTACATTCCAGCCTTGCTTAACCGCCTGTGCCTGTGAGAGCGCAGAGGTAGGATGTGAACCCGTGTGAATAGAGAGGGACCTTGAAAATAAGGTTATTCACGACGCAATTTCAATAGCTCGGCTTGGTAAGAAGGCCATTAGAGAGCCTCACTTCTTATTCCAACTAAATGTAGAAATGATAGTGCACGAAAGTAGGCGAACATGCATATGCACACCCCCCCCCCTCTCTTTTCACTCGCGTCCCTAACGTCTATTAGATGCGAGAAAAACAGGAGGAGAGAGACAAATGGAGGCGGAGGACATAAAATATTAATGCTCAGTATGTCCAGGCCCATCGTTTCTCCTCCCCTCATCCCCAATGACTTCTCTCTTCTCATTGTACAGTGGCACGATTGTGCCAACACCCCCTCCTCAGGTCTCTCGCTGCCTATAAGGTGGAGAATTATCCACCAAGGTACATCAAACTCCCGTAATTGCTTTTTAAGGGCAAAATGGGGGTCATTCATTGGAAAAGTCTCTGGCTGGCAGCGCACAGGCTGTCTTGACGCTTTTTTCCATTGTCCCACCCGCTAAGTCGGTTTTATGTGGTGGAATCAAACAGCGGTCTGTCCGCGGAGACTCAACGCTACAGACAATAGAGCCCACCTCCCCAACCCTTCCTGTGAGGATGGTTTTCTATTTATATTAGAGGAAACGAGCAGTCACAAAATGCATTTCTGTAGCCCAGGGTCCCACGAGTGTTTCAGTGCAGTCGAGATACGGAACATTTTGTTGTTATGCCTCTAAGCAGGTGAACACAGAAAATAAAGGCACAAAAAAACATCTCAAGCTGTGGCAGGTCCAGGTGTTGAAGCAGTGTGTCTTTAGAAGTTCCACAAAGTCCAAGGTGTTGTCTTCAAATGTCTTTTTTTGACAGTCTAAAGTCCAAAGATGTTCGCTTGATATCATATTTAAAAAAGATCTGACAAAACATGCATTTTTTGACTACTTCTCCAATTATTAGGCAGTTATTTTCTGTTATCTAATCATTGAGCGATGATTCGAACTAAATAAGAGAAAGGACACGACCAGATATGAATGAAACCCAAGCCACTGTCATAACAGTCTTTAGCAAGGCATATTAAATAAAAAAGAAGTAGACTTGTATACCTCCCAGCACAACGTCTATGCAACCTCTCTCTTTCTGTCACTATAATTCGCCAGAGCATTGGTATGAATATTAATACTTTCCCTCAATAGCCCAGCTTCAGTTGTAGCTAAAAATATCCACTCCCACAATTCCAACAAAAGAAGTGCTCTAAATTGCGTGCTTAATTCTAGCTCACACCCATCTCTCCATCTGTCCACTCCCTACATCCCTTCTTCCCTTTCCTCCATCCCGACATCCACATCGCGCTCTTTGATCATGGGGAAGCTGCAGAAAGTATGAGCCGCAAGGCACGGAAAGCATGTGCTCAGTCTTCAGATGAGATTTGGTAACTGCAAACACTCAACGATTTTTGAGTTTTGACTGCGATAGGGGAGTTGAATCCTCAGAACAGCCTGCTCAGATAACACCTAAACCATCACCATTAATAATCAGAATGAAGCGTTTGGTTCCTTGCTTTGTATAGAGCAACTTTGGAAAGCCTGTGTACTGGAAAGATAAGCAATGCAACAGCTAGAAGCAGGAATCCCTGAAAATAGCTTTCTACTTTTGAGGAGTTGCACACAGTTTGAGGAAAAGAAGCAAATAAAAGTGGCACCTTTACAGCGAACGGCTACCAGTGAAACGTGAAGGTGAGATCACCTCTGCAATGTTAAATTTCCCCCACAAGACTTGGCACATATCTCCACGGCCCTCTAAATAAGAGTTTTATTGCATGTGGTGTTTGTGTGTGATTTATTTAAAGTATGGCTCCTTCATTTTCCAAACCAGACAGCGATGAAATTATAACATCTGCTGCACAGGCGTCCGATTTTCTGCTTGGATGGTTGTAAGAGAAAAAAAAAATACAGCTCTGAACCTGAACGGCATCAAGGAGGGGGAATGATACAGCGGGTGGGTGAGACCAGGGCTGCATTTGAAACTGTATAACATACTATTGAAATGAATGTCGCTGCCCTAAAAAAACATATTTGTTTAGGGGGATTTGTCCTCATGATTCGGTGTTTAACAAACTGGAAGTTTTACTGTTATTGTATTACATACAGATTGAGCATGTAGTGAACAGTGCGTTAGTATTTCAAACACAACCCAGACAGCTGACCTCTGCACAGCCGTTGGCCTATTAGAGCTTTCATCTAAAAGATATGAAGAAAGCTAGAGGACGGCGGCCCAGGTGTGTGTCACGCTGATAAGCTTCCCCCACAATTCAAGCCTCCACTACCACCCCCCGTCCATCCTCACCTCCACCTGATCCCGTCTTTATCCCCGTCCTTTGTCAGCCTCCTCTCACTCACTCCACTTTCTTTCTGAAGCCCGAGCATAAGCCCAGATAGGATGGAGGAGATACGAGTTAAATAAACCCCAGGAATTAATTTTTGAAACATTTCTCGCCCTCTCAGCCTCCCTTCCTGGCTATCTTCCCATATTCTCCTTGAGCAAATTCGATCGGAAAACTGTTTCTTTAATAGAATATTTAATCCACCAAGCAAAACATCGGGAAATTAGCCACGTCTCACACACTGATCACGACTCGGCCTCTTTAAAAAAGGTTCTGCTTCTCCCTCCTGGTTGTTCTACTGCCTGGAAATGCATATTGATAGCATCAAATTCATAGAGACTACCTTGCGTGGATAACAGCAAGTTGAACAGGGTTTATTGTTCAGATAGGATGATTCATTTTCCTCTTGACAATAAGACGGTTTGACAAAGACACATGACTAAGTGACGATTCAATGCAGGTTGCTGCGTTGGTGGAAATGTGTTGTTTAAGGTGGTAATTAATGCCGATATTTACCTGATTTGAAGCCATACATATCATGTTCACCATCTGATGATTTTATTTTATACAAGATGAGTGTGTTCTATGTGTGTGTAGCTCGAAAGGGCTACGGCTTATATTTTATTGCGCAACCCTAAATGACAAATAAACCTTGTAACCTTGTCAGCGTGATAACAAGTAGGGCTGAATGTCATTAACAGGCCATAAAAGTGTTAGACATTAAAATATTGACCGGATGATGGCAGTACATGGAAAGTTATTGAATGAAACGCCTCCTTCGTTAAGTTCCCGCTGATATCATTATGTAACACTCGCGCTTCTATTAGACAGCGCTCCAACACATTGTACGTGCTGGGCTAAGGGGAGGGACATGTCTCACAATCACAAAAGCCGGCCAGCTAACCAATCAGAGCAGACTGTGCTCCGGTTTCAGACAGAGGGTGAAAAGAGGTGCTGCAGCACAGACCAGGATGAGAAAAATAAAGGGTTTTTTGAACATTAAAGCATGGAGACATGTCAGAGTAGAGGCACAAAATACAAATATGAACCTGAACATGAGCTGTCCTCGTTAAATCCAAACAATGTTAGCCTCTCGTCAAAAATTCAGGGGAGCTCTAAAGTTGGTAGGACATCTCCTCTGGGGATCATGAATGCCTGTATAAGTCAAACAATCCAATAGTTGTTGAAAATAAATGTTATGGTAGGTCACAGTATTTAGTCAGCTGTGATTGTTCTACAGAAACGCAGACCAAATATGCTGCAAAATGTAAAATATTAAATCCGAACACAAGCTTATGTAAAACTAAAAACCATGGTAACCCCTGCTGCACCACATCAAACCGAAAAAAGGAGCACACATTGAGTGAGGAATGCTGATAAAAAAATTATGAGTTTCAAATCTCAATCCACATGTCTCATTCATAACTCATTGTTCTCAAAAGCAAACATACAAAACACACTGAAAACAATTGAAAGTCAGCTGTGAAAGCTGAGGCAGAGAGGGGTTTAGTGGTGGCATCGAAACAAAATCCAGCTCTGAAAAGAGAGTTGAGTACTGAGCAGAGTGCAGCTCACTCATCTTTGATGGTGAGAAAAAAGAATCCAGCAGTATATTTTTAGCTTATATTTTGCTAAGAAAGGCTCCTTTTGTTCAGTGCATCAGCTACGACACCGCTGTGTAGGCGTAGAGGACACACTGACAATTCAGAAAGGACAGCACAATGCAACATAACTCAAGGTAGTTTTGATCCTCAAGCTAGGTTATGGGCGGCTATTCATTATTAATAAGGACAGATGATATAAGAAATGTAAGTTTTATTTAATAAAAATAATAATTGTTGTCTGTAGACAAAATATCTTGAATGTCAAGGTGCAATCTGTACATTTTGGCCAGAATTTAAGTTAAAAACCTCAAAAAATGAGTAAAAATGTGATGAAGGGGTGACAGAGTTTTATACACCGGATTAAATCCAAGGGGCGAAATCAATGAATCCGAAAGTGGTACACAACTGCAGCTTTCTTGCGATTTAGTGTCTAGTCATCATCTGGTCTGTGGATGCACTTCGCACTTATGACCGCCGTCAGATTTTATGGCGTTGCGTAGGTTAAGTGCTGCCATAGAGAGGAGGACATCAGTGCCCTCCTCCTTAGAATGAAGGCCATTTGGATTTATTCACTGGACACACTGGCACCAAAAGGGACTTAATGAGGGCTTTGACATTTGTCCCCAACTCTAATAATTATGCTGTTAGAGAGTCTTCAGCATGGCTATAACCTTCATCTAATGGAACTGTATGCTCTTCTGTCAATGGGGTTGGAGCTGTGTAATGTATCTGACCTTATGGGCCACATGGGCTACAGGAAAAAAAGACAAAAATGGTGCTGGATGTCCAAGAGGGTCGTGCACTTGGGTTTGCCAAAAAGCCAGACTTTAAAGACCAGAAGAAATTAAATTACAGGAGGTAAGACCTAATGTCACTTTGACTTTTTATTCCGTACTTCTTATAGTATTAACTTAGCTTAGATTTTCCAAAGGAAGCGTCAGAAATCCCTAGTCATACTTAGTTTACGACTGAATACATGAAATATACATAGCTGTGGCTGTCTGGTGTGGTTAAGCAAAAGTATACCAAATAGAGACAAACACATTTCCTAAATTGCTTACTAGACAGTGAAGAAGTTCCAAAAAGGACTTGAGGCCAAGTGTAAAAATAAACACAAAATACATCCAAGCATAGAAATAGGTCCACAGACCATGTGTGTGTCGAACAGCCCGCTACCATGTGTAACAGCACCAACTGGCACTGTAATCTTATCTGTTGAAATGTGTCCCCAGCCAGACCCCAGCCCATTTATTTCTTTTTGACAAATAAAGTTATTCCAGATCTGAAAGCAAAGACAAATCTCTGCACGCCTCGGATAACAGCGATTGACTCGTTTACCCCTCCGAGCGAGGAGAAAACGTGATGGAGCCGGGCACCAGGAGCGTATACATACATCATACGGCGGGCCACTTAGAGGAAAACACACATGGTGAGGCGTGCTCATACACCTTTTGACGGGCATCTGTACGCCTGTGTGTTTGTCGGCTGTCCCGCCTTGACAGATGACGCTGAGGATGATGGAGTGTGCCTGTCTCCTTCCTGATCACACACAGCCACCTACGCCTTACAGTACACACCACTGCACCGAAAGTACACAAATCAATATGATTGTTGGTGATTTTCAATGGGTTTGCTTGCTTGCGGACCTCATGCGCACACACACACACACACACAAACGCTCACAGTTTGACAATAGATCAAAAGGTGGGAAGCATTTGCATCTCTTCCATCTGTGTCCAAATGCATCTTATATTTACCATAAACTCTGTCAGAGTGTATGAAAGAGAGAGCATGTCAACTGTATTCATGAGGAACACTTTGCAGAACATCACAAAGTGCTCAGGGAAGCCGAGGACACCATGATCGTAATTAACAGGCAGGAGAAACGGGAGAAAAAACAATAACACACCAATCGGAAATTGAAAGTGTGTGCGCTGTACTGTGGGAGGCATCATGCATTGCGGCAGAGCAGTTTGTGTTTTTTACCACTGTGTCTGCTCCATTGTGAATCCATTCCAACATTTTTCTCTTAGACTAATGTTTATGAGCAACACAAGACAAATCACCAGAGAGGCTGAAAGGAAATGGAAGCAGCGGTTCTTGCACTAATGTTGCTTGGCAACCAGACCAAGGTGATTTAGTAATTGAATGCTTTCTGTGAATATTTGTTTTGAAAGGGCCGTGTCCAGTGTGGAAGCCGGTAAACGTCTGACAAAATGCATCAGGCATGACTGTTGTAAATTATTTTCGGAGCCTGGAAATGTAAGCTTGTGGGTAGTTGGCTGAAACTTCAAATTCTCACACTGAATATTTGGGGAAATTCAGGGAGGGAGAGTTAATGAGGAATGCACTCCTCTCATAACCTCTGTGTAGGGGCCCTTTAACATGGCAATTAACCCCAACACCTCCACTGGGGCCGCTGCATGGCCAGCAGCACAAAACTGCACTAAAAGTAGGTAGGATTTCGGTGTAGGTTTCCAAATAATCTTGGAATTATCTCTCCAAGAGCATCTATCTTTATCTAATGTTGCACTAGTAAGAGAAATGGTCAAGATATAAGCATTGTGGTTAATAGAGAAATCCAAAAATAGCATATTGTGTTTGTTGTGAAAGGAGCAGAGAGATCTAATGTTACCCGAGTTTAGATATATGGTGCTGTATGTCTGTCAAATAGAAAGCCGTTCATTAAAGATTGAAAGCATTTCAAGTAAATTCCAGGTCTGAAGGCAGACAGGCAGGACCTACAGAAGGAGTTTGCAGCATCGTTAATGCACAGCAGAACCATTCATCTTGTATTCCGTCTTAAAATCTGAAAACCGTAGTCAGTCTTAAGGTCTGCCGGTCTGGATGGATCATTTATTTAACATTACAAATGTTTGGGAGCTACAGCCAGCCTTCACTTCCATTTCACCAGCCAAGTAATTCAGTTTGCAATTCTATCAGAGCTTTGGAACACCATTTAACATAGGCAAGAATGAAATATAATCCTCATGTTGAGCCAATGGTGAAGTGACAGTGTTTCAACACATTGCACCATCCGTCAATCATGAAGCTGTCTTCACACGCCTCCTGTGTTTTTTTCCTAGCAGCCTTTTGGAGGTAAAGCTGAAAATAGCATGATGTGACACTTTCTATTCATATGCATTCATTGGAATTTGTTTTGGTAGATGTCGCAAGCCAGTAGCCCATGTGCACTTTTAAACTAGCACCCCTTTGCACGCTCATGCTCGCGATTAAAATGCTGGAAAAATAACTGAGTCAATCTCCTAAAAGTCACAAAGCCAATCTTCAGATGGCCAAATATTGAGCTCTGGTTTCATACAGGCGGTAAAAGAGGCGAGGCAGCACAGGCAGCATGAGAAAATAAAGCACTTTTTGAACGTTAAATCAGGTAAACATGTCACAGTCGAAGCTCAAAATAACTTCCACCTAATTCCTCTCTTGTGATGGCTGATTTAAAAGACGTCTCTCCAGAAGCTAGACACACCCAGAAGTTGTAATGCCACATTTCGCCACTATGTCAAACTGGCTTCAAAGCCCGTCTTTCTGGTACTGATCCAGGCCAAATCTGCTGAACAGCTTTATGTTGCTAAATGTTATTATGAGCAATGTGTAGGTCTCACTTGAGTTGCAAAGTCTGTAATTAGTAAGACGTAGGATGTAATTAATTTGAGAGAGAGAGAGAGAGAGAGAGAGAGAGAGAGACGGATGCATCAAGCGCTGCGTGTTGCACCTTTGAGGTAAGGGGTTGGCGGTTGCAAATCAATATAATCAATGGGAAGCCCTCAAGGGTACAGATGGTAATACATGTGGGCGTCTGCGCAACACGAAGGTTTTACTTAATTCACGTGACTTTGTTAGGCAGTGCTGGGATGGGTTATATCAGTCGGAGCAAGTGATTGCAGTATATAAGACAGACAGGAGTGAGAATATATAAAAAAGGATTGGATTTAATAGGATCTTTACCACCAGGTGTCACTGTTAACTAACAGCAGCCAGGGCAAATCCCTCCCCCGTGTCTCCCTCCATGCTTCCCTTCCTCTCTCTCTCTTTCCCTCCCTCCTTCCTTCCCTCTAAAACAAAGTAATTGCCTGCAGCACAGTTCAGAGTCTCCTACTCTGTCTGACGCAGATCAGGCTCCAACCAGTCAATCATTATTCTCCACCACAACAGTGAATACCTCGCGTGGTTCAAGGAGTCACTGTAACCTGCTGTTGATCTGTGTGGGTCCTTCGGTGTGTGTGTGTGTGTGTGTGTGGAGAGAGAAAGCTGGGGATTATATTCTTGTGCCAGACACACAAGAGTAGTGACAGACATCAATCTCGCATCTGTCACTCAGGCATCTATAATTCAAAAGCAGCCAGTCAGAGGTCTTGGCGGGGTCTACTTGCAAAGAGAGCAGAATTTTTATCATCATCGATTCCTTTATTCATCTAATTGGGTCTGTTGTATGTGTATTTAAAAGCACATGCGCAGTAGTGAGCGTGAAGATAAAAGTTTGTGCTCTCTGGATTTATCTCATTTCGGCCAGTCTGACCAAAGTGCTATAAGAATGTTATAGCTCTGCAATTTGATACTCGCATCGCTTTCTGCTGACGGAGAGAAAGCCCAGCAGAGGAAGATGAAGACAGAGAAATGAAGGGGTGTGAGAGCGACAGAGTTAGAAGTCATTTAAGCCATTTATTCAGCCCGTGCCGTAGGGAGAAAGACAATCTCTTTTTCAAGGTAAGACTCAACCGAGGAGGCAGCAAATGAAAACCACAGCGCTAAATCCTTTGAGTATCCTAAAGGGAGCGTTTACGCTTCGGGTGAAAGAGACTGACAAGCCCGAGTCCAAGTGAAAGCTATGATCTCATGGATTTCCTCAATTTAACCTAGCTTGAATTGCTGTAGGAAGGGGAGATGTGAAGGAAATGGGGATGTTCCCCCTAGTCAAATACCAACATGTTGTCGAAGCCCTCTGATACGGACGCACAATGCACCTCTATATGTATTAGCTTTCAAGTAACTTCCATTTAAACCCCTCTGCTGCAATATTAGATGCTCAGCAAGTCAGGTAAAGGTAGTATAAAGAGCAACAGAGTCTGCATAGCATGGAAAGGTCAACACAAGCACCACAAATGGTATACCTGACCTATATGTAAACATGTACTTATAATAACCCAAACCACAATGTTTTAGCAAAACTAAGCTAACTCAAGTTAACCGCATGTGAGCACAGCGGAACGGCGTTTGCTTACTCACTCAGTGGAGGGACCCGTCCAGTTAAGAGTTGGGAATGATGAGAGGTTGGTTCAATCCTGGAAAAAGAGAGAGACGGTCAGAATTGCAGACAGGACGGCTTTATAACCTCAAAGAGTGATGGACATCATCGGAAATGTCAAGACAGCGAGGGATTTGAAGTAAACCAGTGGGCAAGAGCAAACAAATTCAAACATTTACTCCATTTAACGCTTAAGATATTCATCTGTTGCTTCTATTTAAACTATTATTAATCTATCACCTTCTGTAGCTATGTGTGATCATTTAAACGTTACTATCCATTAATCCATATGAAAAAGAAATCAAGGTCTTCCACGAAACAAACCTCTACCATTTGCAAAGGCTTGCTAACTAGATTTTACTCAATTGAAACAAGTGTTCATGTGTCTAACTGTAATTTCCTTTTAAAATGAGCTACAATGAGCTGCTATTTTCCCCACGTCCCTCCTGGAAACTGCAGTGGTACCCTTCCCCCCTGGGGTAAAGAAACCCCAGCTTGGTAAATCACTGTAATAGAGCAACAAAATGTATAGAAGAAAAGAGCGTGGACGGAAGAGCGTGACGTGTGGGGATGACAGGAGGAGAAGGAGGGTTGTTTTCAGATTTACAGACCCGGTATCTTCTGTATGCTGCTGTCAGAGAGAGAGAGAGAGAGAGAGAGAGAGAGGGAGCGAGGGATCAGCAGAGGGAAGCCTAATTAACACAGAGAGCCCCGGCATCCTCAAACCGAGAGAGTGATTGTGATCCAGCAGCATTATCACCCTGCCATAACACTGCCAATCCAACCTGAAACCGGCTCTTTCCCCCAAATCATCTGAGGTCACGTCTAACTGCCCTCTCCTTCTGAGCATGCGGCCACATTTTCTGCATAGCAAGGGCCCCAGAAGGCTCGTCATCATCATCATCATCATCATCATCGGAGTTATGCCTGCTAAATGCATAATATCCACCGGGCCTGCACTATGCACATGTGTCACCATCATCTCCATTCAGTGTAATCTAAAGAAGTGTTTTAATTCAGTGCTTTACGTTCATTCTCAGGTGCCTCCTTTTGGTATCTTTCCACAAAACATGGAATTAAGGTAATGGTATAAGGGTAATGGATCTATATGACTGTGGTAGTGGAAAATTTCTGTACAACTTTACCCAAAAATAGATCTATTTTTTAGCCATTCCACTTGGCACTCGCATAATTTTAACTTTCAGCCTGCAAGTGTTTTCAAGCATTTAAAAAGGTCAGCCCCCTTAAAAAAAACACACCATTTCGACTGAGGCAAATTTTGCACGTCAATCTTATTCCATTCCTGCAACAGGACGAAAAGGGCCTGAATACAGAGGTGACCACAGGAAGGAAGCGAGGTTGCACAAAGAGACCGTGACTAAAAAATGTCACAGGGAATGGGAGCTGTTAAATATGCCATTTGGTTGGCCCTTTTTTCCTGATGCTACTGAGGGCAACATGCTGAGTGCATATTTCTTTTTTGGCTCCCATGAGCACGGGTGCTTTGAGAGGCTCTCGCCTTACAGAGTACCTTAATATTTCTACTTCCTGTCCTGGCCATTATAAAGGCTCTTCTCTCAGCTAAGTATAGTGCAACCTGGCCATTTCCCTAAAATGTTGAATGCTCAATGACATTTTACAAATTGGCGTTACCTTATTTGCATGAAATTGTCTCTCAACTTTTTCCTACTTTTTTCTCTATGTGTCCTTGCTTCACCCTTGTGAAAAAAAACGAATGGCAGTAAACTGGAGCTGAACATTTAAACAAGACAGGAAGTCTAGGATAAAGCTCATGTTATGACATTTGGTGGGGTAATTGGATCTGAAAAAGGGACATGCTACAAAGTAGACAGTTTCAATATTTGCACGTTAGCCAGTGTGGCAGAGAGCAGCGGTATGGCCAGAAGCTGACACTCAAACGTTGTTGCGTTTTGCACGCTGCTTCCACATTTCTGGGCATCGCCAACACCCCTGACTACATGCTGGCCAAAAAAAGGAGTCTATTCCCACTGTTTTTCTGTGATTGTGCCCTACAGTGAACACTCATAAGCATTCGTCCTGCACAATAACTGGCCCGCAGTGTACCCATCTGTTGACTAGAATGTGTGAAACCAGGTGTGCATGTACGCATTTGTTTTACCTGGAATCACATTGTGTTATTAATGCTAATTTACACTGTGATGTTTGCCACAGTCAGAGCTTGTACTCGTTCACACACACATGTGTGCACACACACACACACACTCACTGAAAACACTTGATGTCTGTA
Source organism: Eleginops maclovinus (assembly GCF_036324505.1). NCBI lineage: Eukaryota > Metazoa > Chordata > Actinopteri > Perciformes > Eleginopidae > Eleginops > Eleginops maclovinus. Next base: position 6,114,801 of record NC_086372.1, read on the forward strand.
AGGGGTTGGTGTCAATATTTTTAAAGTGGTGGATATTTCATTTTGGATGGCAACTCTTTACTGCCTTGCTCCTATTAAACCTTACTACATAGGGCCCCCTGGCGGAGCTGGGTTCAGATGTTTTATGGGCCCCTTGCATATAAACTTGAACAGATAATGTCATAGCTGTCGAGTGTGAGGAGGAGGACACTTTTGAGTGATGGAATTAAAAGAAACAGGGATCAGAGGGCAGAAATGACAAAGGGTAATATCAAACCGACTTTCTTAATTAATTCCCGCCACAATAATGCGTCACCAGCCTCACTTACTGACTGCTGATAATAACAGCAGCTCACTGGAGATGAATGGGACGAATTGTGCAATAACTAGCCAATTACTGCTGTCCAATAATGCAACTCCAGCGAGACCCTGCCTTTACACCCATCCCTTTCTTTCTTCCACAGCAAATTGGGGCTGTGTACATGAACAATGACTGGAAATCAATGCTGTGTTTGTTCGGGATGGCAGTTTCCACCTGCCGGTGTACTGTCTTTTGTTTCCCTATTAGAAGAGAAACAGCGTGTTGTGTCGTCTGCGCTATTAGAGAGAAGCCCATTGATTATGTGTATGGAAATGTACTGAACGTTCCAGCCAGACAGAAGTATTAAAAAAAATAAGCTTTTTAACGCTTAGTAAAAGTCTTATCAGAACAATGTACCTGTATGAACATTATTTGTTCTGCAGATAAATGGCCCATGACTAATATGTGGTTATATGTGACATTAGCAGAGTGTCAAAAAAGGATGCAACAATGTGTAAGTAGCAGAAGCCGGTTCCAGCCATAGCTGTGACAGGAGACTTTAGGAAACCCTGTGAGTTACAGTACATTTGGCGGGAACCAGGGTCCTGTTTGTGATGCACTTAATTTAAGAAGTTTTGTGGGACCAAATATATCTATTTGTCTGAAAAATAACAAAAATGATCATGGCAGAAGACTCTATCAATGCACCGTGGTAAATATCGGCTTCATATCAAGGTATCGTATGCCTGATGGCTCTTTTGTACTCGAGGTAATGTCAATTTGAATGAATTGAATTTGGATTTACAAACTGTGACATCTATAAAATGACCAAATCAATAGCACGCTGTCAACAAGTAGCAAACCACAACTGAGTAACTTGGTTTTGTGGAGGGTTTGCTCTTAACTCTGATCTTAAAATACCACTTCTCCCTACATATTGAATTGAGTGTCCACTTCATCTCAAGATTGCATGACTTTACAGACTAAAAATTCACATCCTCTCCACCAGCCACACACAGCTACACACACCCCTCCATTGCTCCACAGTTGCTAACCCCACTCACGGCCACTACACCGATGCGACACGTGCGCACATGCAAATACAAGTGCCTCCTCTCACCAGAGAGCGCACTCAGGTACACGCATGCGGTCGTCATCCCGCTGCTCATCTCCATTCCCCCGGCTGTCCAGTCTAGTCCAGGTTGGTCGTCTGGAGAGTGGAGGCAGGCTGAACCTGTCCACTCTGCTTACTCTCATCGTCTGGCAGCAAACCTACAGGGTCAAACACAACTCCACTTCCTCCCAGATGCCTCAGCATGGCTTGATTGATCCTGTCTGGCACTGTAGAGGCCACTGGAAAGGAGAAGGGAAACTGCAATCCTCTGCAGATATGGCAACAGATTGGGGTCAAATTGTAGTAAGGATTGGATTCAGTCAGAGTGATGGATTGATGGATATGTTGGGGGATGAAATAATTATGATCACTGGATTTTTCTCCAAGGGTTTGTGCACCCGAGACATGCATGGACTGCCAGAAGCCAAAAGAAAGTGTGGAGCCAGTGACCATGACTACAAATATATTCTTAACATCTGCCAAAAGAACACTAAAGATGTTGGTACAGTTACTGTGGGGTTGAGAGTACTAGCTGGAGATTTTCTTTCAGCCATTTTGGCATTTGCAACTTAAGTCAGAAGAAACATTTCTGATATTTTTGGCTGCCGGCATTCAAATTCCCTAACCTCCTCCTTCATGCCTCTGATTAGCCCTGGCAGCAGCCCCTGCAATCCATCGCTGCGTGTCTCAGTGAAGAGCTTAATGAGTGGGATCATTCAACGGCAACCGGCTGCCAATAACAAGTTGGGCACAATGGCAGTTGTTGGTATGCTAAAAAACTAGAGAAGCATCTCTGGGATAACATTTGTGTGAGTGCAGGGCACAATGATTTAAATGTAGATAACTTCACATTAAAGTACTGACATATCCAATAGGAAGTGGGAGTAGTGTTTGCTTAAGGAAGGAATGCTTACTTCATATATTAATCAGCTTTAGCATGAAAACTGTAAGAGGAAATACTTGTGTTTTTCAGGAATTAATTATGCATATGAACACACATTAAATGATGCCCATATTAATGTAATAATTGTAATGTACATGTCACAGTATTTTCTAACCACTTTACATTTGGACATTATAATAACCATGTTTCCAGGAATACATCTGATTAAATTGGATAGACACATCATCCCAATTTACTTCAGATGCCTATATCAATTCAGTAAATTCTATATCTAAAGGATACATAGAATGCCAGTGTCTGTATGTGTACACATGCCGGGGCTACGGCACATGTTGACGTGCAGCATGAACATTTCTTTGTCAGTTCCTGTGCAGCCAACATAATTTCATTAGTGACATTTGGTCCCATTTGCCCACCAGGGACAGTTCATTTTCCAATCTCACTTTCGTGTTCCTTACATGTTTTAGGTCCATCGTTAGCCAGTCTGCCGTTAGCACTCCGAAATCGACCAGAGACCGTCAGCTCAGCGTGGAAGTTAGAATGAATCAAAGTAAAAAAGGCAGCGGCGGGGAGGAAGGTGAACTCATTAGATGTGAGGAACCTGTGACCCCTGTCGCTAACACACACCTGCAGTAAGGCAGCTTCTCAGCACTTCCAAACATCATGGGATGTTTTGAGGGGATGCTGCCAGGCTTGGCCTTGGAGGATGGGTCGACTGCAATTCCAGATGGCCAGGTCCACCTCTGACACAGGAGCGGCTGACGCCTCAGGGAGAGGCTTAAGGGTTTCTTAAGATAGAGAGGGAGTTGGACTTTCTTCAGGATGAAAGCCGAGGGGTTCTGGTCATTAAATTGTCTCTTCATCCACAGACAACAAAATATACGACAGCCTCAGTACACCCGAGAAAGCTTTGTGAGTTCCAGATAAGGCTCGGGATCACCAAATTGCACCTGCATTGTTACAGCTTACACTTTGAAAAATGTTTTGAAAGGAAACTGTGTACTGTTGTAGGTATGACTGATGAGAGCCTTATCAAACTTCTCACACTCTCCGAGACTGAAAGGAGTCCACAATGACCACGCAAACAATGTTGAATTAGGGGATGGAGCAAGAGTGCATCATTAGCGAACTGTTGCCATGGAGCCCCTGTTGTTAAAAGTAGCACCTACAGTTGTTATATCCGTAGGAGCCGGTGAAATAAGAAAATGATTACTTTTGGACCCAGATGTGGCAAAGCGGGCACACTAAAGCAAACAAACCAAGAGCGGAATTGTTCTTGCTGCACTGTCGCAATAGCCTGGATCCAGCCCTGTGAAGAGCTCATTGTGAGTATCTTGGTATCTGCTCATTAACCACATTATCATTTGAATGTGTCTTTGGGGCTGCCCTAGCAGAATTCATTGTCATCAGCACTGGTGGCAAGATGGTTTCCGAGCTATCACGCTGCCAGAGCTCTTGGCTTCATGCGAACGGCGTTCCAAAACTACAAATTAGCAAGTCTTTTCACAGCACTCGATGCCTGTGCGCTCAAACTGCCACACAACACTTCAAACAACTGCCAGATATCTGAGTCATAAAACTGTAGTCATCACAATTGAGTGGACTTGCGAGAGAAGAATTAGTGGCAACGGATTCATACAACTGCTGTTAAACTGTTACTCTAACCCAAATGCTTTGCCGAGGCCGGCCACAGCGGGGAATAATAACCACTGATACGACACTCATCTCCGCTGATCACATCCAGTAAACCGTTGATGTGGTGGCAGATTAAACAGAAATGGTGTGTAGCATATTTACCAATAATGCAACAGAGCCTCTTATTGGCTACCATTACCATATAAACGCACCATCACCCTAGCTGCTGTTCTGACCTAACCTCCCTTGCTTCATATATTTTTAGGCATATTAATGACAATACATTAATAGAAAAACTTGTTGTTCATTAACCCTTACATTTGTTAAACCATGCTTTCACTGAAATCTCAAGATGACTTCCCGAGACTCATGTTCAATTATAAATATACATTATGTGGCTTTAACGTTGAATATATATGCAACACACACATACATTAGCTCGGCCTTCACCAAGTTTCCATTCAGACTACAGACAGAGCGCCAGGTAGAAAAAAAAGAATAATACTGCCGCTCTTTTTATATAATACACAAAGGCAACAACAATTTATCTGCCAGAGCCGGTGAAAAATGATGAAAGCCGAGAACACAGAGTCATATTGACATGGCCTACATTCTGAAGCGACTAATGCCAACAAATTCACTTTGACGGTGCTATTTAAAGTATCACGGCAATGACTCCTGCTGCTATTGTCCTCGGTGATGATGATAATGCCAGCTTGAGAGTGGTAAAAAAAAATCAGTCACGCATGCTGCCTTTGCTTTTTATTGCTCACGATTGCTCATTCTCCCCGCTGAATGTGATCTCGGTCAAAGACTCAAGTTAATAAGGTTGCCACAGACATTTTAAAGACAATTGGCCATGTTGGTCAACTACTTTTGTCCAGACTATAATATATATTACAATTTATAGGATGCAATGCCATTATATGTTGTACAGACATTCACGGTGCCCGAGGATGAAGCCTACTGATTTTGGTAATGCGGGGATTGTGGTTGAGTGACATTTCTCAACAGCTATTGGGTGGATTTTAAGTACATTTTGATGCAGATATTCATATTCAAACTGTTAACTACTCATCCAGTATCTCCAACAGGAAAACTGTTGCCTTTGTTTTTTACTTCTGGAGACTAAACGGATGCCATTCCTATAAACTGTACTCGTCTTTATTATTGAAATGCTAGCACGTTGAACAGTTAGCATTTGGATTATGGGGAATAAACATTAGTTTGTGCAGTGTTTGCAGACGTCTAGCTGCGTATCTGGAGTGCTTAACAACCTTCAAACTGTGAAGTTTATTCTATAGCAGAGAGTAATGTTTTTTTCTTATAAAACTCCGTAATTCTCAATATTTATGACTCAAAACCCCTAAGTATTTAGATCCCCATAAAATTCAGTACGACGACTCCTTGTTGTGCCTGGAGATATCTACATACACATGACTCAAATGCTTCTTTTATGGCACGCAGAGCTGCGTTGCATGAATGCAGTTTGCTGGCTGTGAATCACTGTGCCTTGTTGCCTTATGAAAACCGCACTAGATAAACTGTGACATATTTACACACATCACCGTGTGACTCTTTTACAGAACACAGGAAGGTTTTGTCAGCTTTCGAGGCACCATAATGTCAAGATTTGGTCTCGAGACGTATGCAGGAGAGTGGAAGCAAAGGAATGTGTGTGTCTCTGTGTGCACGCATGTGTCTGTATGTGTGTACTTTATCCCCCTTTATCGTTAAGCCTGTGCAAAAGCATGACTGCACATCGTGTGTGTGTGCAAATGAGGGCTATAGCATGAATGTGTGTTTTGCTTGGGTGTGTGTGTGTGTGTGTGTGTGTGTGGGGGGGAGGCCTGTTGCTGGCCATCCAAGCAGACAGGTGTCAGGTCGTATCAGCGCATCGGTCCAGTGACCAGGTGGAAACCTGGAGGAGAAAAGGTGAATCACCGGGCCACACTGGGGCAACAAAACTGCTCGGCTTAGTCTAGCATTACCTAAACACACACAAACACTGATGGGGACACACTCACCAACACAAACACACAGATACACATACACACACTGTTATTGAAAAGGGATAGAAGACAGTTGGGGGAGAGGAGACGAGCTACGTGCTGATAGAGTAATGGGAAAGCAGACTGATGGAGGCTACTAGACCATGACTGGCACACACACACACACGTCACATACAATGATAGAAACATACCTACTCACACATATGATTGTGATCACACAGAAGCACACAAAAACACACTCTCTCTACTAAATATGGAAACCATGGTAAACGTCCACATCAAATAATTAGCAGCTTGATTGAATTGAACACACACACCATCTCCAGAGGGGCTTTGAGTGTGTGTGTGTATTGTGTGTATTTTGTCACTGCTTGATGAGGAGAATGATCACTTTTCCCTTTTTCTCCTTCTCTCCATCCCTCATTTTCTCATTCCTAATTAATTTACACACACACACACACACACACACACACACACACACACACACACACACACACACACACACACACACACACACACACACACACACACACACACACACACACACACACACACACACACACACACACACACACACACACACACACACACACACACACACACACACACACACACACACACACACACACTGTTGTGAGGATAATTGCCACAGCACTGATGCTGGCTAATGACAGGAGAGTGGAGCAGAAATAAAAGCGGATGGGGCACCAGCACTGATGTTCCCTTCAACATATCTTCGCTCCGTCAAACTCACCCCTCCTCTCTCTCGCTCTCTCTCTTTCCCACATGCACACACACTCCTCCACCAATGTTTTTCCTCCCAGTTTTCTATTCAACCCCCTCACACACGCACTCTTCCCGCCTCCTTTCTTATTCACACACTGCCTTCTTGTCGCCTCGTCACTCCTCTCCTCCTCCGCCCAATGTCTAGCTCTCCACCCCTCCTTCCCGAAGCAACGGAGGAGTGTCGGAGAGCCTCTGATCACGGCGGCCTTAAACGCAATTGAGGGTGACATGTGACGGGATGAGACCTGTGTACCGGAAAACCTTGGCTGGCCTGCCTGCATTCTGCCCACCGCTCGACTCGCCTTCCTCTTCCCCTCTCTGCCTTTGTTAGAGTGTGTGTGTGTGTGTGTGTTAAGCTAGCCATCCTAATGGGTAGGAAATGTTACCAGCTCACTGGGCTGTGAAGGGCTGAACTCACCTTGAGCGTTGTGAGCGAAAGGAAAGGACTGAGAGGGATAGACAGGAAGACAAACAGATAACAAGGTACATATATATAATATGGAGATTTTGATACAAAGACCTCCATCCTACATCTTTATCTTCAACCTTAAACCACGGCACCAAGATAACAATGTGACATAACCAAAAACTGTCACTCTTCTATAGATCAATGGCATTGCATGACATAATCTTGGGCACCCATTTCTACACTGAATTAGCTGTAATCGAGACACTTGTCTTCGTCCTCTTTCGAACATGGTGTGTTTTTATGCATTTCAGCACCACGTTTGGCCACGTGAAAAAAGCTGACAATGACAAATGGAGGAACTGAAAGAAGCTGCGTCACCCATCATAAGTCACAAACCTCATGGGAGGAAGTGGGGCTTGTGCCAGCAGAGTATCAATGCCTGTGGTCTAGGTGGAATACACATGTCTATATACAATTGGCAAGGTAATGTCCATCTAAAGCACACCACACACAATATAGATCTCCAAATGGAAAGATTACACCATCAATTGCGTAGTTAGAGTATCATTCTTCCGGTTATCCAGTCAATTATGTGGTATTTCATCATGTTTCTGACAAGTCAAAGCATCTTGTCGCTTAAATTCAGAGTGCATTGTTGTGTTGTTGTTTCAAAATGAGATTTTTCAGCGATCATAGAAGGTTGTAACATTACCGTCCACATCCTTTTCTGTGGGGGTTCAGACACTTTTGGCCATGTAATGCTCATAGAAAGTCTGTCTGCTCCCTTACAAGCTGTGCTTCTGTAGAAGCCGGGGGCAGGCAATAACACTTTGATGGGGGCTGCAGATATACGAGACAATGGCACCCTTGGCTGTGGTTGACAGAGCCAATGCACACACACACACACAAATATGCCCGAATGCACACACAACCACTCACCAGGCCCCAAATCGACTTACCGCCTTCTGCTAATTACCTTTACATTTTTTTAGACTTCTGCTAACTCCAGCTCTGTTTTAAGCTACAGCAGGTAATTGATTTCTTTGTATGTGTGTGTGTGTGTGTGTGTGTGAATGCGTGTGTGTAAGAGCTAATGGTTGTTCTGTGCGTTAAGTTCCCTGCATTTGAAGCAAACATGCCAAGCACCACTGTGTTCCAGCACAGTGGACAAGAAATCTATTTGAATTAGCGCTGTTGTTCTCACTTGTCGACTATATCTAGTTTTGGTGGGTTGTGAGAGCGGGAAAAACAAGACTGACTGAGTTCTAGATGGATGTCCGCAATGTTTTGGCGGCGGGGAAAAGCGCAAGGCCAGCATCTTGTCTATTATCACTGGAAACTTGACTTCACGTCACGTCCAATGAGAAACTATCCACAGTGTGTCCAAGGCAACTAGACGTGTAGAGAAAATACACCGCAACGTCCAGATTCATCTTCAAGAGACACAACTCGTTAAATGAAGGCCCGTTTTTCTTTAGTAGAAATAACAATTTTCGTTTCACTTTGAACTTTTAATTTGCAGCCATTCTCTCTTTCTCTTCTTTTGTGTGATTGTTATGACTCTGTCTCAAAGGGAGCAGACACATTGACGCCTTAACCACAACGCTTTTGTGCAACACGGTCTATTTTGTTTGTTTATTCTGTCATTCGGTGACGAGAGAGACGAATATCTGACAAGATTAAATTGAGGTTTAATTGCATGTTCTGACACCGTTCAACCTGGGACCCCATTTGCATTATTGATCACAAAGCCAAAATGCTGCAAGTATGTGTGTTTATTCTCTGTGAAATAGGACTGACAAAGAGGCCTGATTGCAAATTGAAGCTCTGGAAGAAAACTTTTTTAATTCTGCTCCTGACCTCAAATCAATAGCATATTTGATTAAGGGTTTATTTTGTCAAATGTGCACACAATTGCTGTCAGGTTTAGTCAACCGTTTCAACCAGACAGAGACGACAGAAGCAGTAATCTTGGCGGTCAGCGGCACTTTTAAATAGATAATTGATCATGCAATACTTTAGACATCACGTGGAATACCTGACGCACTAAACTTAGATTTTAGGTAGTTCCTTTTAGCGTGCTGTATTGTATGTTTTCCCTTGAGGGTGTTTCATACTGTAGGAGATGAATCCTGTCTCTCAGTGACAGCAGTCGAGAAAATGAGAGCAGTCATGATTCTGTAACTCCTCAGCAAATGACAAGGGCAGTAACTTGTCTGGTTGAGAGAAAACCAGGGCCTCTTTTGGCCTGGTAACAAACATATCATTATTTACCTGTCATAGGGTACAACACTGTGTCTTAGATACACTTTTTTTCCCCCTACTCCCCCGATCCCAGCAGCGAACGTATCTTTTACACAAACCGTCTGGTCCCTTTAAGTGCTGCTGAGACGTATACCATTTTTTCAGAGGTAATGTCAGGTCGCGACGCTCCTGACACTCCGTGGAGTTAACACGCAGTGGAGCTTCAAAGACCTGTCTTTTTTTCGAATCAGAAAATGTAAGCTGCAATGGTGTCACTCCCGTTTGGTGTCAGGGAGGTGATGTATTATGCAGCAGCGGTGCGGTGGGTCATGTTGTATAAAGAACCAGGGGTACGTGGCACAACCTTGAGGAGGTTTGAAGAAAGAACTGGGTGCTGTGCTCCTTTGTTACCACATCTATTCAAGCTAGAGTGGCTGCTCGACAGTGGAGGCTGCCCTTTGACATATTTACCAGTAATGCTGCTGAAAATCACAGCCACAATGGACCCTACACGTAAAAAAAACCATTAATGAAAAACTAATGTATATAGAGGTTAATATATAGAGGAGTAATATTTAAAGAGAAGAGACATATTGATATCAATTAAAGTGAGAGTCAACTTGCATTATTGCATCTTTTTATAGAAAGAGGTCTTCCAGTTAAGTAGATAGAATTAAAAACAAGACAAATATGTGCTTTTAATCTGAGTCTGTTAGAAAAATATTGAAAAATGACTTGAAAGCAAATCATTTTAAATGAATAGTCCTCCGGAATACGGATTTAGCTGAAAAATAGAAACATCTAGGCTCTATTTAGCACTCTTTATTTCCACAAATTAAAACTAACATTGATGTGTTTTCCCAGCACTACACAGCACATTGGGCAGGTCATGACTTTGAAAGAGGGCAACAGTTTGGCTGATCAGAGGTTTCCGATGCTTTTGAGAAAGAAACCAGTATTGCTGCTGTTTAGGAAATATCATCAACTAGATATTCTCTGAAAAAAACCTTCTAGTTTCCTTTGTGATATTCACCTGAGGGGGTAAAAAACCCAAGCATCGAGTTTGACAAGATGACATTGGATTCTCTCCACATCCCTCAGTGCGTGGCCTTTGCATGAGGTATAGGTCAGAGAACTGCCATGTCCAAAGCAAAATCTCCGAAGAGACTCCGCGCTCAATGGAGCATGTTTGTGCAGATTCTGAGGTCGTCAATGTCCTGCTGGAAGCTTCAGACTATACAAGCCGGGGTGAAGCCTCCTGTCAGAAGCAGCCTGATTTTCCTTTTAAGCCTCATGGTACCTGAATGCCTCAATGCTATGGTGTCCCATTGTCTCATTAGATTAGTGTGCCTCACCGTCCCTCTTCTTAAACCACCTCCCATATTTGTGTCTTTTCCAACTGCTTCCATCAAACGGCATATCAATTAAGAACGTCACTTTCTCCTCCAGATCAATTGGTCCCTTCAGACATTTAGATATGCAGTGGACGTTTCTTAAATATTGGATGTTGAAAGATCAAACATGAGCTGACATTTTCACTCATTTCGCAAAGGGTTCAAAAAGTCTGGAAAGAGATGGGCAGATGACCTGACATCTGAAATCACCAAGGTGCAGTCACAGCCAATGAAGTCTGAGTTTAACAGAAAGGTAAAAAAGACAACGTTTTATATTAAAACTATGGTATGCTATGCTGAAAACGTAAGACAAAACGTGTTCATTAATACCCTGTGCACACTAAGCAAACACAGTTATTCTTGCTGATTTTTTTCCTGTATGATGTATCAGGGTCAGGGTCAAAGGACAGAGGGTGTCATATGTCGTACAGTGCATTATTAAACAGTGTAAATAAGTAATACATGTGTCCCTTTCTCCCTAATCAGGTTCTTACAGTGGAGATTATGTGTTGTGTGATCCTAACAAAACCCACAAATATCTATGAGTCTCCATTACACACAGCGATAGAAATAGTATGGTGGGAGCAGATGCGTGGGAAGGAAGTGTTACAACTAGACAGACTTCGAATCTACCTACTGTAGTTCTCCGCAGACTTGTACTATTGGCCAGACTTTGACAGAAACTGTTGAGCGAGGGCACAGTGTGTCTCCCTTACTAACCCTCAGCTGGATTTTCCAAACCAGGTTTGACCGGGTGACATTTTAATCACCAATGTACTATTTGAAATGTTAACAGCCCCTGCTGCAGCTGCTCCTGAAGCAGGAATAGACTGGAAAGCATAGCCAAAAGAAAATTAGAATAATACAAAGCAGGGCACTGAGTCAAGAGGTTCATTTGGATATTTCATAGAAGCAGGCGCCCATCACCATGCTTCTCGAACTGCAACAACGGCCATTTGGATTATAATATCAGCCATTGTCATTCTAATTTAAACCATCTGCGGTTTCCATGGTGAAAACTGTGAGAAGCAGAGCCCACACACAGCGACTTGTCAGCAGTCATGAACGCTTTTCATTGAACGCTGCCTGAGGAGGAACAAAAACATGTAGTGTCCAGCAGGCGCTCGCAGACAGAGAGCAAACATGAAAAGCTACTTTAACTTTGGCTGAATTGAATTTATATTTATTTGTGTGGTGTCAACATATCTTAGGTTTGGATGCAAATGCTCCATAAACAAGAGACGTGGTTTCAGCTCCTCTCCTCTGTTTTAATCCCAAAGGTTTTGCCCAAATGTGACAGCGGCGTCAACGCAAACTGAAAACAAACCGCGCGCAATATAATTTCCAACAGCCTGGAAAATCCGGTCAGTCGGGGAAAGTGGCCGACCCTTGCCACCGCGAATGAGATCTGTGTTCGCTCTAATTACTTTCTACAAGCAGTCTTCAAAAGGCGGGACTGAGGCTGTGTCGGTCCCCGCAGAGACGGAGATAAAACTGTTACCAGTCTGATGTTGTTACATCAGGGAAAGTGCAGGGGCTGTCAGGGATCCTCTCACACGATAGACTGACAATTCGGAATTGCTAAGTATAAAACCAACACTGATTTATTTTATTTGGAAATAGGTATTGGATATTGCTGATAATAGTTGTGAACGAAAACAACAACATGCTTTTTTGCTGAAAACAATTGCCACATATGCCAGTCTTCAGGTTTCATATTTGTATCAAAGACAGAAACTCCCTCTGGATTTTAGCCTTTACAGACATGCACAACAACCTATATAACACACTACAGGAAGGACCTCTTTAAATAATCATCAAGCAACTTTTAAGTGTGCGCTTTTGTCGACACTAACGCAGATGTATGACATTCAAACACACAGACAACATAAGGACTTACTCAACGAAATCCAATTAGCAAGGGACCATCTCTGTGATGTACAAAGCAATGTTCACAGACAAACTGGTGTTTTACCACAGCTGCCGAGGGCTTAAATTGCAATGAAATCGGAAGCCTAGTGAATCTGTAAATGACCACTACCCAAACTAAAATGAACATCCATCCATCTGCCAAAATTAGCCCTGCACTCAAAGATCCCTCGAGGTTCTTATCATTTTTGCATACTCACTGCACAAAACCCCAGACTAGGCACAAAGCTTCACCCGCCTTTAACATGCAAAGCAGATGTATGTGGCTGCATTCATTTTCAACTTAATCTACAAATTGCTTACATTGCTGAAGCGTACTCAGCACGAAGTCGTGATTAATAGCAGGATGAGGGCAACACCAGAGGGGGTGGATAAGGGTGGTGAGCTTTTCTCAGCATGACAGCATGCGAGCAGTGGCCTGGCCTGTGTGCATGCCCAGATGCAGTGCAGCCTGCGGGCATGGCTCATGCTCCCCTGCCCCCCTGATTGACTGGAGAGCCATTGAAGTGAAGGAAAACTTGACATTATGTCTGAGGGCGTAACACAGATTGATAATAAGCCCGTCTGTCCTTGCATCCTTCATGCACTTCCAAAACTTGAATCTCATTTAAAAGGACTTGAGCTACGGATATTGTATTATGTGTATTTTGTATCAAACCACTCTGAGTCAGTGGAAATTACTGGGTGTTTGATTTTTGCCAAGGCAGGCACAGTAATTCTACTATTATAGAAGCTACAAATAAAGCAAAAATATATAAAAATGGCGTCAACAGTGTGTGAATGTTCTTACGGTACAAATGCAGCCCTGGAAAGAGAAGACTGTGTCTCCAATAATTCACTGAGACAAGTGTAAAGTGAAGATAGCCCCAGGGAGAAAACACGGATTACTGGTTAATTCAGCTTTGTGTGAGTTAAATTGACTGGAAGAGAGTGGCTGTGAATCTGTGCGACTGTCTGGGATACAGTGCATACAAGTGTGTGTGCATGCAGTACATGTGAAGAAGTGTCTGTGTGTTCGGCTAAAAGCCAAGCTGAGGTTGAGAGACCTGATATGTTCACTCCCATGCTGCTAAGTGCTCCTTCACAAAGAGAATAAACAGTAAAAGTATTATTAATTCATCCTATAAGCTGGGTTTTTCCACCACTTGATTTGGGACTGGGGTCCAGAGGAACAGTCAAAGCTGCATTGGGGGAATTAGCAGCACTTGGGTAATTACAGCTTTAGACCGAATTTCCAACAATAGCTCAGGGATACTTTTTGATTACTTTAATTGGCTGTGCTGTTAAGCGAGCCTCTAAACGTGAATATAAAGAGTTGCTGAAATATAACTTCTGTTTTGGACCATGTCATTAAAAATGTGCAGACAGTTGGTAGAAAGCCAGCTAACGACGACTTCTAAAACGTATCTTGTGGAACAGCGCGGTTGGATTCCTGAGGCTAACGCGCATAGCAAACAATTTCTAGTCATCCTTTTTGTTTATAAATTAAAAATAAAAGAATCATACAGCATCTTAACATAATGGCTTAAAGGGGCTACTGATTTATAATGTATTCCACCAAGAAAAATGAGTGTTGTGGCTCACTGCCTGCTATGCTTTTGTTTTGTTTTATGGCCGGGACACAGAGTGACAGTAAGAGACAGTCCTTTTTATTAAATAATGAGTCAGGCAGCAGTTGGTAACGGCCTGGGGACACACATTAGGAGGGACGGAAAGCTTGGGTTACTCAAATCAATCTGTTTAGCCACAATGCTAACCCAGTAACACACACACAGGGACTGCCTCAGAGACAGGAAAGTTATTCTTTCCTCTAACACACAATTATCAAGCTGTTTGGCCGCTACCACACTGATGGAGTCCAATCCCCGCAGGAGGATTGATCAACAAAACTAAATGACAGGTAGATAGAGTCATCATCATACACATTTCTCGCTGCACCTGCAGGGCTAGATTTCTGTTAACACACTTCCTGTGCACCGCTGAATCTGCATACCAATAATGGCAAAAGATAGGCTGAGGAAAGTCAATGTTACGCAGTTTAATTTGGCTCCTACAAGGCGAAATATTATAAACGTGCAATATAGTGTTAGGAAAACAGAGTAGAGGAGGAATTAGCTCTGATGGGGCTGTAATAAATCATGTGGCGCACATTTTTAATTCATCACTCCCACGAAAATGTTGGTATGAGCTATTAATGACAACTGCCTTTATATTCCCGAGGGGAAAAGGGCCGGTTAGCCAAAGTCTGAAACACATCATAATTCCAATTGTTTGGGTAGATTTCCTGAATTATTTGCTCACAACACTTAATACTAACAAAGGGATGGCTTCCATATTCATCCATTCAGTCATGATGTTCATTTTTAGATTGGATAATTACTTAGAATACTGGTTGTTATTTCTGCCTGAAATACCCTCATTAGATACCTGTTCGGCTCAATTATAATCTCCATTTAAACACAGCCCTTTCTACCTTTACTTTCTATACATACTTTCAGGCTCAGGCAGGAACACATCATTAAATCTTGAGATATTGACGCAATTAAATCTAGATCGTGAGATGATGTGATGAATCGAACGCACAGCTGTTCTCATGATCTGCACTGCCGTGTGCCACGCTAATTTCATCGACAGCCGTCTCGCAGATTGCATTTTGACACAGCGGAAAGTAATCAGAGGTGTTGACATGCTTTACTAAACTGAAAGACTGCACACAACATGTAAAGTGTGCTAAATGTGTCATGTTCAGATGAGCATTACATTAATTGCCGCCTCCAGAATAAGAAGACAATAGCGTCAAGCTTTAACAATTTTCACTGCAAAAGCAGAGAAGTAGTTGGTATCCAGAATATGTATCCATATCAATGTTCCAGTCAGAATTACAGTCAACATGTGAGGACAAGATCTACCTCTTAGCTACACTGACATCCTAGGTGGTCCTAAATTTAAAAAAGTTCAATCATCAAAAGTCATCAAATATTTAAAAACGCATATTAAATGTACAGTTTTTGGGCACTATATTGCCTCCTTCGCAAAGCCAGGGTTGAGAAAACTAAAGCAGACGTTATATTGTAGATAACCTTGCCACTTGACTTGGTCGATCACGTCAGCGGCCATAAACAGTGTTGGGATATCTTTGCGCAAGCCGTGACTCAGTGTGAGGTCCGCCTAGAGGATAGCTAACAGGAAAGTGGCCACAGCTCTGGACCATCTGTTGCTTTCTAACTCCCCCTGAGAAGAGGAGGGAGGGGGATGAGGAGATAGAAGAGGGAGGTAATGGGATCTTGTCTTCAGCTGACAGTGGTGATATCTCCGCTGCTGGAGAGAGTCTTTGAGCAGACTTCGCGATTGTTGTCGGAGTTCATGCGGAGGCGTTCAGCATTATCATGCCAGCTGCTTCAAGGTGTTCATAAGATTTGGCTGACGGCAAAACCAATCGTCCATAGTTTACATGTAGTCTGGGAGTTTGTTGAAAGAAACATGGCGTGACCTCTAACGCCCTCCATGTTAGGATTTCTTAGTCTCTAAATGTCATTGAGCAGGACTCAGGAAACTCAGCCACTGGCAGTGGAGATGCTCAACCATCTGAAGATGATGTACCTTCTGGTAGGTTAGAAGGAGGTCAATAAGTTGAGTAAATACATTTTAAAAAGGACTCAAAAGTACCTTGAAGGCTTCTAACCACAAACAGACCATTGACTTTGAGATGAGGGAACTGAAAGAGGTAAAATGATAAGTCTTTTTCGGGTTTTAGGACTCATTACCGCACCACTCTATCGAGGGTTCTTTTAGGGCTATAGCACTCAGCCTTCACCTCCTAAGGGGGAAGGGTTACTCATGCCGCGTATACTCTACAAAGATAGTAAAAAGGGTATCTCTTCTTTGCCTTTTTTACAAGTCAGAAATTCACTTGCATGGCTCCTCTCAGTATAAGACAGAAGTGCTGAGTTGTGAGACAGCAGCAACGTCCCAAAAGTCAAAGGAGCTTAGGGTGTAAATAAAGCTCAGCATGACAACAGACAAAACATTGCCTGCAGAGTTTCATCACTGCTCTAAGATGCACACATAACCCCCGAGGACACGACTTCTTCTCTGTCACCCAGGGACCAACACGACAGTGGCAGTCACACGGGTGAAACTTGAGAATTGATCTGTGAACTTGAGAGGAGGTTGACAGCGAGTCTGCTTGCGCCGGCTTTTTACACTCCCGATGGTAGCAATACTTTTGGTCGATTTAAAGCTGAAATAAAAAAATAACAAATGTTTTCAATGTCTCATCTCCAAGGAAACTCTTGAAATCAAAGTTGGTACGGACATCTCTTGGCTGAAAGGAGCTGACAAATGGAAACTTCAGAGCAAATTCTCCTAAAATGAAAGAGCGTGCTCCCCCATAGAAAGCTGGAAGCATGACATCTTCTCATTTTCTTGTCCTTCTGGTTATCAAAAACTGCCCAAAGGTTGTAATCATGCATGCAACTTGTGAACTTTATGAACATTTTGAGGGTGCAAAGTACGGAAAAGTCTTGAAACACTAGATGAACAAATAATTAGCTCACTGATAGATTAACAGACTTACTGGAAAGCTCATTAGCTGATTTGTTTCAATAATTGACTGGTCACTTGGTTTAATAAATGGCCCACAATCCTCTCATTAACAACCCTTGAGAGCCGGTTCCTAGACTTCCTAGCAAAAGCTTCAGGCTTCACTAAAGGCTATCTGAATAGAGAACCATTCTTTTTCAGGCATTTCCTCATCCTAAATGCAGCTCAATCCCCTCATGCAAACCACAGATGTTATCAAAGTTGTTTTTTATGACTTTTGCAATGTTTTTTGTTTTCTTTTACAAATTCCTGAAATACCCCTTGAGCAGATGCGGCCATCTGTGGTTTGTTTTGTTTCGTAGAGGGGGAAACAGCTTGCTGGGGCTAAAGACATATCCACAGTGGACACACAACACATTAACACAGTTACATTTAAAGGGTCGTGTCAGTCGGGAGAATGTCATATGGTTAAACATCTTTAAGAAGAAGCTTTGGATATGGAAAACCTCAGAGACAAGAGGCTGGTTATAAATGGAAGTGTATGTAGAGTTTTTAACTTCTAAGCATGCAGAACATTCAACCTAGCACTTTTCACTGATGTCTAAAATAGAGCTCTCTATCTTTACTTTAAACTTTGCTTTTTTGAATTTGGGGAAAGTCTGCCCTTCTTGTATTTTTCCTCCTTTTTTCCGCAAGTAAAACCGTGTCCAAATATAAACTTTCAGTTGTCGCTGGGGGCGATTCATTGCATTTCAAAGTTGTTCCCACTGCACATGCTCCTGCCTTCTGCAAGACCTCCTGAACTAATTAATTAGAAAACCAAACTTGAAATCCTCCCAATGTTGCGACGCTTAGGAAACTCTTCAAAATCCTGTGTGTAAATCTGTCGTGTGGATATTCTCTACCCCAATCTTCCCAAAATATCGAGCCTTTCAGTTGCAAAACTTGGTCAAAGTCATATTATTTAGTATCGATGTAAGACAAGTGTAAGGAAACAGAGTCCCCTCCCTTAAACACTTAATGGATTCCAGGTCTGGGGGAAGCGTTTTTGAAGCCCCTGCAGCTCCAGCAGATTTACACTGCGCAGAAGAATAACAAGCCTCAGTGAATGCTTGGCTGAGTTGGCAGGAGCAAGAGACAGGGGAATCATCTAAGAGGAAGAGAGCCCCGGGGTATTGAAGAGAAAGAAGCGAGCGAATACGTTTCCACTGCAAAACCAATTAGCAAATGACTCCCCGCACCCTGCTCTTGGAAACTAAAAAGAGAGAAGAGAAAGATAGAAAGGGAATGAGAAATGGTAACACAGCAACGCTGCGTGTGTGTGTGTGTGTAGGTGGGCGGTGATAGACAGCATTTAAGTGTACTGTTCATGCTGTCTGGTATGCATGCGTTTGCTTCCTTTGCTAAGCCTCTACCGATAAGACAGTGATACACATACCTGACACTTAATAGCACCCTGCTCCTGTCTGGTAAAACAAAACAAAACTGCTGTTGCTTTTACAGTTGTGCACCTAATTGGCTGGTACTTCAAAGTTTGACAAAGCATGAATTAATTTTTGGGTGGAGATGAATGTATCACCAGCTGGAAAATCAGTGCCAACAAGAATGATATTCGGCAAGTTCAGCCAAGGCCTACTGTGGCTTCATGTTCATGCTTCCGACTTCAGAACCTACATTTTCCGATTCTACAACAATGCAGCACAAAAAACCCATTCTTGCATTGAAAGACACTTCATTGTTCAGATCCGCTTCAAGGTTTTTTATTGCAGATGCTACACCCTTTCAGCGAGTTGTTATGAAACTCCAGAGAGTAGTATTTCTGCAATTTTGGTGACAGTCAAACAGACAAGCCGAGCCAGAAACATAACCTTCTTGGCAGGGTAATAAAAAGGCATGTTTACTGTTCATCGGCTGCCAGAGTGAAAATAAAAATATGATAAGACAGCGGGTTTCAAAATGTATTAATATTCATGAATGTCGATCAAATTGAAATGGATGTCTTCAATTCTCACGGAGATATTTCACCATCAAATATTTACCATATGCATATATGGATGTGCCAAATTTCAAGACAAAAAAAGGTTGCATGGTTTTTGAGAGTAGAGACATTTAATTGAAAGCCAAAATTGTCAACATCCTGGTCATGCTGGACTTATCACCTCTCAAGGATTCATCCTCTGGGGGCCATGAAAGCATGTACAAACTTTTATGCCAATACATCCACCCTTTTTGGGGGGTATTTTTAAGTCCAGACCAACGTGCTGGACTGACTAACCAAGCTAAAAACTAATTTCACAAAACCACGTGTTAGAAAAAGACCCAACAGGCAGTGTACCTCTCCTATCTGCTACCTGACATACCCTGGTGATTCCGCTGCATGGGTGAGCTGAGCACCTCTTGCAGGCATCCACTGCGAGTCTGTCAAGTGAAATTGTCTCCAGGATGTGGCGCTTTCCCTTTAAAAACAGATGATTGACGGGCACGACGGCAATCAAAAATGGATAGCAAGGAGCTCTGAGTCTGTACCTCGTCGAGTAACAGACGGAGTATCCTGAGAGGAAGTGTAGATATGAGGTTCAGTTGCTGAGATTTCTGACATGTGTCTACCACACATGAATGTAGCATATGGTGCTGGACTCGGCTGTCTCTGGGCCTTTCGATAATTTACGCAACAGGTACTATCATCCAAGCCATCTGATTGGTCAAAAATGTATTCCAGCCCTGCAGATAATTCCCAGAGCAGAGCTGTCCATGCTTTATTGATTGCTACACCAACTGTTGCAGCAACAAGGGACCTAGTTAGCAAGTGTTCTCGCTCTCTGCTATTTCTGTACTTTGAAGCAAACACTTTTCGGGCAGTAAGTGATATACAAAGCAGGAAAGTAGCCGTACAAGCACACAGTTGTGAAAACAATCATAGAAAAGCTTGTAATACCGTCACTCAGGACCAGGTTTTCCTACATGAAAGGTGAAGTGGGTGTTTGCAGTGACTTTCATGCAATGTGAACTTGCAATCTGTGTGAAATTAATGTCTGATTTACTAAGGCAGCAGCTACTGTAATCACGCAGTCAGCGACTACGACTGCCTACTAATCGTATTTTGTGAGTGAAGGAGAGGCTAACGCACACCGTGGTAGAAATTTCTCAAGTGTGGACTCATTTACCAGCTCAGAAAGAAAAGAGAATGATGCTGAAATACAGTAAGTAAGTAGATAGGTGGGGAAACATTTTACATGGCTGCAGTTCAACTCTGCCTTGAGGAAAAAACAACTTCACAGTATAGTAAGACAAAGGTAGAAAAGCTTGCTTATAGTAAGAAAACAAGCAACCACAACAAGCTGCAGGAGAGATGAGTCATACAAAGGAAGAAATGTCCCTAAACAGTATGGCTGCGGCACCAAGCGTAAGTCTTTTGCTTTCCCTAACTGGCATTTCCATTTCTAATAACATTCGAGATGCACTTCTTCTAGCGCTGAGCAGTTTCCAACCAGAACTGATACTGGCAATTTGCATGAATATTTATGAGCAGCCTCATTTAAGGACACCCTTCTATTACTTTAAATGCGTCAAGCAAATGAAAGAAACGCTTCAAAGAGCAATCCAATCAATTGTACAGTGACTGTATTGCATTATCTATCGATCCTAGTCCCATTTTGTAATGTTACTGCAGCACATGTTATCTTTTCCTGGGAGAAATACAGCGATACTGTTCACTGGACCACGAGAAAATGTGTGTGAAGTCAACCCTGGGACACTTCCCCCACAAAGTACGAGTCACATTGGCCCCAACCCTTGAAATATACCGCTGTTCATTTTGTACTGTGTGAAAAGATGCGTGGATGACATCATAAGGTTACATGCAGACGTGCCTGTTATCAGGGGCTATACTATCAGACCCATTAAAGTAAACAAGGTTCACTGGATGAAATTCCAACTTGCTGTTCTTGCCACTTGTTAATGTTTTGGAGAATAAAGCACTTGGATCCACGAATGAAAGTCTATTAGGTGTGGGCTGTTAGTTTTACTAATGAACAAGTGTTCCTCGCCAGGAGTTGATAGGGGGTAAGGTAGGAAGTGTAAGAAGGGCCGCTGGTTACACCCTGAGCATTATACTGCAGAAGTGTTGTCAAATGATTGGCTACATGGCAGAGCCCAAACCACCTGCAGGCATTACAGGTACCCCATGCAGTGATGTGCAGGTGCAGTGCCAAAGAAGCCATGCCACAACGTATAGCTACTCGTATCAGTCGAAGTTACACACAGGTTAACACTGCTACCTAAAGAAGACATATTATGCTAATTCCCAGGGTCATATTTGCATGTTATGCTATTACTGTGACATGCTTTAATGTTCAAAAAGAGATGTCCCGCCCCTAAGCCTATCCCTAACAAGGTGTAAGAGCGCTAGTAAAGGCGTCCGATGGGGCGTTACAGGCCCTCCCTCTGAGTGCATGTAGGGTTTTAAGTCTTTGCAGACCATTTACATGCCAAAAAACTAAACAAGCATAAAAGTGCATTTTTTAAAAAGTATTTAAATTTGAAGAAAATACAACTGAGCGACCAGGGAGTAGAAATTGGGTATTTTGGAGGACAACAAACATTACCACTCTACATAATTATGCATTATATTAGTATGCTGACTGAAACTAACTAATGACCAATGCTGCTGTATGTCTCTTAAGAGCACTATTGTTCTGCTTAGTTATTTTCTTAATATCTATATATTGTTTTATAGTGACCCTAAAGGATCCAAATTGGCATTATCAGCATTCATTTATTTTATCATTGGGCTTTTAATTAATACACACACATTATGAATAAAGGAGGTAAGGATAAGTGTACATGAAGTATTCTGATTGTGAAAATCCATAGCTGCTATTAACTGAGAATATTTGGGTTGTAATCACAAAGTGGTTCCCTCATCATCAACTCTAATCTAATTCGTTGTGGGTCCGTGCCAATTGATAAAGAAATCTCATAAATTAATCACGTTCACGGGAATGGACGGAGGTGACTTCACAGCTGGCTTTGACTTTGTCCACCATGATCCAACCAATATTTCACAAGAAGGGAACACATGGACAGACGACCTGAAATCTCAATGCTTCTGGAAACAGCTGTCTCTATGTACTATTTCGCTTCGAGACAAATAAGGACTGATGTTCAGACTAGTGTATCGACATTAAGTCCAAAGCATAGTACAATCTGTCCTCCATCAGTGACTACTGTGAAGGTGCTTTTGAGTCGGGCACTTAACGGTGTAACTGCTCCTAAGGAACAGCTCACTGACCGTTGCTACAAGCCTGTGGTTGTTCCCTGCAGCTCCCAATGGAGAATCAGTGAAGTGAATGCGAGGAAAGCAGGGCAGTTAGGTGAAAACAGCCTTCTTTGCAGCAAAATTGCAAAGCAATTTGCATTTGAATTAATTTGACTCAGCTTTTTTTCATAGATAATAAAATAACAGCATCATGGCACAGCGGGTATTCTAAGTAGGTTAGGTTTGCATGACAATGAATACGGAACCAAGCCATATCATTTCCCTTTGTCTGATTTAAGCTTTGATAACCTCATCTCACTGTGACCTATATTCAGAGTTTATCCCAGCTGTGCCACATCATCTTTCCCTCTTTTTATCTTCCCATTCCCGTGTTATTTCCGCATTTCTAATTCACCAGTTTTGGGTATTTGTGTGGAAAATGCAGAGAGCGAGAGACAAATGAGAGGGTGGGGAGAGAAACAAGAGCAGAGAAGGGGGTAAAGAGATAAGAGCGAGAGATTGTGAGCCAAGGAAGGAGACTTATGAGCTATTTTTAGTCTCCAGCTGTGTGAGTCATTCTGAAACAGTGTTGAGAAGACCCACTGGCAGAAGTTAGTGGAGAGGGGATTGCAACACGCCGCCTGTGATGCTTTGAAGATTGTCCCTCCTATAGACAACATGTATTAAATATGTACAGCAGTCTAGCTCGTAATGGAGAAATAGCGCTGGATTAGCATAAAGCTCCATGGAAAATTATTCTTAATTGAGCGAGCCTTGATCTCGTGTTCGGAAGTGTGCCGAGCGGGACACGGTCTGAAGCATTTCTATCCCTCCTGTTAATTTATCATGCCAAAACAAGTATCTAATACAAGTAAGAGCCGTAAATAATATCAATATGTTGGTTATGATCTACTTAGCTCTCTTTAAAATGCAAACATTGCAGTTGTGTGGGCCGTCCTTCGGTCCTGAGCAGTGATATATATCCTCAATTTATGTAGAATGAGGACAGCCAGTTAAACATGTATAACGTTGAACTGTGTACCTTGGTTTACTCGTTGCACATGGGCAAAGGTCTCTTGGCAGATGTGAACTTGAAAAAGAAGAGAGCAAAGTTTTACAGCTTGGGAAAAATACAAGACGTTATCTGAAATGGAATTACCAAACACAAAGCAGAGACTTCTTTCTCCACTTTGCTTTTTTTTTTAACCTTCTAGGTCAAAATGAGTTCTAACTTTCCGGCACTACAGGCCGCTGTACTGTTGAAATCACATTTTTCTGTTTCGGCTTCCCTTGGCTCTGTAAACACTATTTCTCATAAGAACAGAGGCGCAGAGTGTTGGCTGATTAATAACGAGAAAATATGCTTCAAATGCCTGTTTCGCTGCTCTCTATAGGAATAGAGAAAGTATATCCACTTGTTAAAAGTAGCTAGAAAACAAAGTTGCAGGAGAGAAATACTGGCGCATGGGTGATGCATTTTGCATTAATGGAAACTGAGGCTGCTACAATCGACCTATTGTTGAAGCTTAAGTTCCAAATATCGCTACTGAATCTTGAACAAACTTGTAACAACTGGGTCCAACGGTGGCAGACACCATGGGGGTTCACAACACAACGGTCAAACAATGATCAGATTGCCATGAAATTACTTAGAAACATTCGTGATCCTCAGGTTGTAACCAATTTCCAGGAAATGTAGTGCAATTTTGTTTACGTCCCTCTCAGGATTACATTTCATATCTTGAGTCATCTCGTAACTTTTCATTTAGGATGTCCACTGTCCCAAATTCGAATCTGTCCAAGACTAAACGGGTTTACACTTGTTGTGTTTAGAATTAATGTTAGCAAAGCTTACACTCTACCTTAAACATTATTCCAGCTAAAGAGCATAGAAGCATGTCCTGCTAGCATGTGCTAACGTTAGCATTCAGCTCAAGAAACTAACACTGCCTCGCCTTGGTGCTAGCATGACTGCAGGCTCTGTCTCACAGGTCTTTAACTTATGTAAGTATTCCCGATGGCAGGCTGGATGGAGCCTTACTGTAAGTTACCCACAAAACAATGACCATAAATAGGACAATATTGGACTCAAACAGGTGAGACAATGAGAGCCGAGTAGAGTGTCGGATTGAGGAGTATGACTCACTCTGCAGGTAAGCAGCCAGTAATAGGAATCATGTAAAATGAGCACATTTGAATATCTGGCCTTAATATACCATGTGCACAATCTGTCACTTTAATGTATGTGGGTTTGATCAGCGGCATGAGTCACTCAGTACAGTGAATACAGTGTTCCCTTTTTTTTTTACTTAATGTAAAAGACAGGCAGACAGATTTGCTTAACCTTTAATTGTGTTATCTTCGGCAATTAAAGCTTAAAAGCTTTCCCCGTTTTAAATACCATCTAATTTGAGATAGAAAAAGCCTTGGGAAAACCGTTTCTCTGATGTCTATTCAATTATTTTTCTAAAAGGTGACATCGTGTTTTAACTAGGGCTGTCAGTTAAACGCGTTATTAACGGCGTTAACGCACCTTCCTTTTACCGGAACTATATTGCTGTAACGTGTGTGTGCGTTCTGTGACCCTCGGCCCGCTCCGTAGTTTAAGAAAATATCAGGAAACCATGGTAACGTTGTGGATCACAGCAGAAACACACTACGAATGGAGAAAGAAAAAGTCACGTTTGAACGGAAAGTTGAGCTATAAAGACCTGCCGGGCGGTTTTCTGGAAAAGACCGAGGTAATATGTACGTGCTGCAAAGTGAATTAAGTTTCCTCCCGAGTACACCGAGTTGAAAATATCACTCGCTGACCAAGCATAGCGCTGATTCATAGACCCCACAGAGGACAACATAATAGCTAAATGGTGGCTACAGACTGTAGGTCAGTGAACACTGTGGAGGACGAGGCTCGGCTAGAGTCGAAACGACCATCTTAAGAGCCTTGGCGAGCCGCCACTGTAAAAAAGATTCATAACTCCGTCGCAGATTGTTGCAATAACAATGATGTTTACTGTCTTGAATAAATATAATTACATTATTTGTAATTAATCATATTTATAACATTATAACTTATAATAAATCAACATTGTTTATTTATTATAAAGCAATCATATTTATCCACCGACAACAACTAGAAAATATCCTTTTTAAGATACATCTAGAACAGATAAATAATGTGCAATTAATCACGATTAACTATTTTAATCGACTGACAGCCCTAGTTTTAACTCTAGCAATGCTCTGCTATCATAATGTCCGATCACTTCATTGACAAGCTGCTCACACAGTCCTTTTTGTATGGCCATATACAGTTCAACGTTCCCGCATGTTGTATTCTCAATTTTGCATGATGTCTTGCTGCAGTGAAAAAGCTATTCTGATCTCTATTCCCCAGTTTGATATGCAGGAATCATCTTTTCCTCCTGCAGAGGTTTTGGCACAGCATAAGAGGCTATACACGGTGGGAATGATTAAGGTGCTGTTTGAAAGCTCAGCCCATTTGAACTCTGTTCCCCGCCGTTCCTTTTCTGAATCATCATCTCATGAGCACAGCTAACGTTCCTTATCTCCCTTACACCTGCCCCCATTTCTGCGTGCTCCCCTCCTCCACCTCCCCTCCCCCCCTCCCTCTTTTTCTCTTCATTTTTTCTTTACAGCCCCAGATTATATTTCAAGGCAAGATGAGGTAATTGTGTTTCTAACCCCATTGAAGTTAAACTGCACAAGGGAAGAGGCAATCTCTTTGAAAAGGGTGATTTTTGCCTGGATGATCAAGTGTGTGGAGTGGGAGGTTGGTTCCGGGGGGGGGGGGGGGGGGGGGGGGGGGTTGCACTCAACAATGATGCAAAAGCCTCCTGTTGAGGTAAATCCATAAATAAAAGGGTGTATGTTTGATCTTCGGAAGGCTCAACGGGGAAAGAAATTCATTAGGTGATGCAACTAACATGCCATACGACTTTATTTTGTGTGAAACTTTACAGTTACTCAAACGTCTTATCAGGAAAGGTTGTGCGATGAAGGAGTACAGTAGGAATCTTTATTCAACACTAAACTGATCATACTCACATTTCAGGAAATCAAAATCAGCCATTGATTAATAAGGGGGACTCCAAAAATGAAAATGAGACATTAAAAGCCACTCCAGCCAGATGCAGCTGAAAATACCACTGAGGGACTATATTAGTGTCTCCAAAGCAGTGCTTCCGACCCTTTTTGGTCTGATATACTCCGACAGCACTGTCAGATCAGCTCGAGTAGCCTACCTCTTCCTCTTCACCATTCAAATATGAACGGATTATAAACTGGATGTTTTTCAAAAATGTTTTAAAGGATTCTCCAATCTTATATTAAAATATATCGATGGACGATAACAGTTTTTATGTTCACTTATTTTAATTGGTTGAGCTTTCTATGCCCCTGTACAACTCTTTTGTTGGCTTACTTCTGAGAATAACAAGGAGGGAGTTTTGACAACATTTAATCAAAGTAGATCTGATGTGGCTTTTGTGACCCTGCTCACCCGAAAAATAACCTTTAATGTCAAAGGAAATGTTCTCGAATCGATCCGCTGCCTTGCGCTTTTGATTCACCTCCCCCCTAAAGCCTCCTGGGGAATTTATCCTACAATCAATTGAAAGACCTTCACTGCACACAGGTGATCTCACGTGACCTCTAAAACCAATTAGTTGCACCAGAGTGTCAAATTACAAGAGAGGCTGTGTACTTACAGAACCTATTTGGCTATTTTTCTGGTGATCAGTGTCAAGAAGTCACTAAAAACAGACTTCCTGAAGGAGGTTCTGTATAACGAAAGGGAGACTAGTACTAGAAAGTTATGAAAAAGGAAGCGTTTGCTGTTTTACATCGGGTAACATGGATGTTTTGTTGTGAGTGCAAAAAATGTATGATGACTACCACTGTCGGCCAGATTACTCAGACTCCCCCACTTAATTTAGACCTGAAAATGAATAATTCACAAAGTCATTAACCTAAGCAATTTGCCCGTAGCCCTCTCCTCCAGCCGATGCTAAAAAAAGGCTCTATTTGTGGAGTCCTAACCCAGAATATATCTGATTAAATTTCAGAGGTTTCACAGTTTTTCTCTGGGGCGGCGGGCGGTCTGCCATGACGATGATGACAACAAAGATTTGTTATATAATTCACTGACGGGATTGTCCTTTTGGGCACGTTGCAAACAGAAAGTGCCCGCGGTCCTGCTGTGTCACAACATCTGTGGGTTTAATAAAACCAAATAAAGCCAAACAAATATTAAGCTTGTCTTTGAAGTTTCCTTCCAATGCTGGTTAGGGGTGTTTGAATTGTCTAAAAATATCAATATGAAGCCTCAACTTAAAAATGGATTCAGCCTTCTAAGTAAACCCTAACCTCGATACTCACACATTTGACATATGTAACATATAGACGACTTTAATTGCATGACATCACTTATACATGAGCTTTAAGGCACACTCAATTATACAAATTATACATGACGTATCGTACCATAGGAATGTTCTAATGATAATCCCGGTCCCGCCCTGCCCTCTGCGTAAAAAATGCATGCACGAAATATTGATGAATGTTCCGCAGCTACTGACAGAAATGACACGCAATAAATCAGGAAACAGATAGGAATCGATATGTCAAGTATGAAATGATACTTTATCCAGCTCTGACATGCACTTAATGTGCAGATTCGAGATAATACCCGAGGATGCTTGTGAGCCCGAGTGTACTAATGAATATATATGAAGTGGGGGGGGGGGGGGGGTGGTCGCTTTACATGTGCCCATGAAGCATGCACACTCACATGTTGCTGAGTTTATGTGATCTAATAGAGAGAAAAACCTTTTACAACAGGGATTTTACATTTGTTATGCGCATGAGGTTAATATCAGCATTACCAATGTGTGCGTAGCTGCAGACAACCACAGGGTTTCTATTTATTAGATTGCAGACACAGGTCAGAGACCAGTTTAGCCGCCCAAAAACCGAGGGAAGAAAGGGCAACTGCTAGCCTAGCACCCACACGTTTATCATCAGCAGTATTTTTTTATGTGTAGTTAAGTTGTACTAAGCATACAACCAAATTCACTCTGTACATTTTGAAGTATGCTACTTTGTTTTATTTGCTTCTCAATGTTACATGGCTTAAACTGGACCTTTAGATCTTTTTTTCCCGTGTTTTATCAAGAAAGAATGTTCAAAGTCATATTGTCTTTACTTCTGATAAGTGAGATTCTACTTGAGGTCTGAACAATGACTGCATCTTGCTTCCTGGCCCAGTCTGCATATAATGCTGTAGATCATATTCATCAGATACAGTACAGCAACAGATGACTGACAAACCATCCGCCACACACACACACCGAGACACATACACACACACACACGGACAGACCTGTCAGCCGTTTGAACCCTGGTATATTATCTGACGCACTCAAAGCGGATTACAGAGCCGGAGCCAGGTGTCTGATGTGAACTTTACCTGCAGTTGTGTGCAGTACGCAGAGAGTCTGCGGGGTTATTGAGAGGTGAAATGGAGAAAATTATGTAAAAGTTATTTAAACTGCCTTATCGAAAGCTAATCGGGGCTAATCTTGAAACATTTGGGCCGTAAGCCCTGACATAAAGCACTTAATGGGACCGCCGGGGAGGTGGAAGTTACTCACTCGCTAACTTTCACGCTCCAGATTTTTTTACAGCTGCTCCGGGGATTTGAACCGCTGACCTACTGGTCACAACTCTGATTATCCAAGTTTTGGGGAGGAAAGTGCAAGTGAGTAACTGAACTTGTGGAGGGCTTTTATAAGGACCTTCTAGACAGATACATCTGTAACAATACGGCAGACATATACGCAGACAATGCTTCATTAAAACATTAAAAATAGACAAGATGAAAAAACACCAGCATCACTCTTCCGTTATGTTTGCCAGGATGTGACCTTTACTTCAAGTTTTATTCAAACATCTTCTCAGAAGTTGTCAGTGAATATTAACCGCACTCAAAGCAGATTATGAAGGTCTGGAGCATTCACTCTTTGTTCATCGTCTTTCAAACCACACTTGTTGTATATTGTTCAAGAAGTATAAAACCATAATGCCTCCACAGTGAACCTTCAGCAGTGATTACTTGCAGAATCAAGGTTGAAAACAAACATCGTTTCACCCTGCATACTGCATGCACAGAGTATAATACAGTCTATTTACATGTAAATATATTTCTATCACAACTGCTTGTTATTGAAAGTCTATGTACGCCTCACTGAGAATATTAATAATTCAAAGTGCTCTCTAAAAAGATCATCACACACATACATGAGATAATGTGTGAAAACCCCCTCAGCACATTAACTGTTTTTTTCTCAGCTTGCTTCTACATGATACATAATAAGTGTGCGTTATAACAAAGACATAAAGCTCTGTGTGTGAATAAAGCGCAGCCAGACCTTTAAACATAGCTTTGAACCCACATACTGTGTGTGTGTGTGTGCAGAATGCCTCTATACATGTTGCATCTCAAGACTGCAAACAATGCCACGGAAGCATTTTGATGCGTCAACTCAAATAATTATAGGAGCTCTGAAGGCTAAAGAAAAATCTCTATGATGCCTCGGGGGTTATTACAGGCAATGACTGCTAGTAAAGTCGATACAGGGACGAACGGACTACTCTAAAGCTGTTCTTTAAAATACAACATGTACAGAGTGAATATCTGCCAAAACTCCTATGATATGCAATGCAGAAGTCCTTAAAGACAAAAGAGATATAGTGCAGTGTTAATATCATGTGGTAACTAAGAAAAACAGCACACCAAACATGTACATAAACACTGGTGCTGTTTGTTTTCCGTGCCCTCAAACTGACTTGCACAGGCTAGTATTGTCAGTAGGGCCCGACTGCAGAGTATTCCTCAGATGTGAAAGAATGGGAGGATTACCACACTCGCAGCCCCCATAAATCCAATTTATAATGTTGATTCAAAAACACGTGACCTTTAGGCTTCCTGAGAGTCTCTGTGTAAACAAATGACATTGCTCCGGTGACGCTGTACCGTTGATGTCTCCATTTGAGCCGTCCCAGAAATGTCAGGTTAATTTTTTCCAGATTGATGGAATTGTTGAAATGCTGGTATGGTCATAAAAAGCACCCGCCATCTGTCTTCCCCATATCTCTATTTCATCTCCTAGCTTTTACCAGTGCTACCTTCAAACCTCCATAGGATATGATTCTAATTTATTATACAACTTTTTTTATATAGTAGCAAACACTGACACACACTTTTTGTGCAGACCAACGTTGAAACACAATAGCAATAGAGAAGGTAAAATATATTTCCAAGAAGGAAGAACATCCCCCTCTTAGATGGATTGATATTTTATTAGTTGGTTGTAATGCTGCCAGTTACTTAAGGGGATTTGATTGCTCAATTCTAAGGGGTTTCCTGTCAGAGTAAAAAAAATCAGAGTACAAAATGTACATTATAATAAGACGTTGACTAATATGAATCAAAACTTTTGCTTCCGAAACTTTGCTTAGATGAAGAACTGAACGGGTGCGATGTCATACATTAAATATCTCCTCCAGAAATATTTAAGCTTACATGAAAAGACTGCAGTGATTTGATTTTTCATTGCAAAAGAGCATGTTAAAATCATGCTCATGCATACTTTAAGACGTGGGTGCAGAGAAACTCTCCCCCTCCCGCCGATGATTGTGCCTTGCATCGCTCTACAAAGTGAGGGTTTGAACACCCAGGTGAAGTCATAATAAGCCAAGGCTTTTTTTTTTTGAGTGGTGACGGACTTTAATTATGTATCAAGAGTCGCGACAGATCAAGGCTGGAAATGGTGTGTAGGCCGGAAACAAGTTATTTTATTAAACAGCAAGGGTCCCCATTAAGAAGGCAGAAATGTTCACCTGCCATGTTCAGAGTCGCTTAGTCATCACAGATGAATCTAAGTTTTGCAGCTGAAGAACACAGACATTTTGGGTCAGAGCAACATCAAATTAAAAAAACAAGTCAAATCCTTTTTGTGGTGCGTGAAACTAGCTAGTGAGTCACAAACAGGAACGCCAAGAACGTCTTGATTAAATGTATTAAATATATAGGAAAAATAGTCCCAAAAAGGAAATGATTGCTTTCAGGAGGAATTAATACTTTCCAATTAGCGTTCGCAGCAGGGAAGAGAAAATAACCATGGATGTGGGTGGTGCCATTTCATTCCAAAGCCAAATCATGTTACTGTAGCTGTTAAAACATGACGCACCTGCTGAAACCTTTCAGTCTACTCACTCGCACTTTCACCACCATCAGTATGCAGCAGGTGGGTGCTTGAGTGCAGCAAGTTCGCAGTTACAAACTGTGAGGAGTGGATGCATTGTCAACCTGCCTCTCCCCACTCCCTCTACTGCAATGAAGCCCATTTTCTTGTTGTACATTACTGAAAAACCTCCAAGGTAGAGGTCAATTCTTATTGGAGAGCCTATTTTATCAGATCTTTTCTCAAAATACAAGTCCTGAACTGCACTGAAATAGTTATTTTATCGGAATCATAAGCTGTTACTCGAGATCTCTGTCACTGTGCCTTAGATAACATTTTTAATGGAGTGATAAAGAGGAAGCCTTGAACCATTTAGTCTCAAAGAAGTGTTAATGTTGGAAGAATCAATAAAGCACTTCCTCTTAGCAAACTATATCAAATATCAACTTGCACAAACCAAAGTTAACGTTTTAGGATGGCAGGATCACACTGTGTGTTAGGGGAGTACGTTTGTTACAGCTGGATTTACAACGACACTAATTATCAAATTAACATGCATATTAGATATTTAGGAAATGTATACCTCTATACTCCTGCAGGAGCTTTGTGTTCAAACTCTGTATTATATTAGTTACAGATATGTTGCACGTTAGCAACCCGCCTAGCTCACTCCCTACATTTTGCTAAACGTCAACCTGTTAGCTCACAGTAAGTGACCTACAAGCTAGGTGCTTTACGTCTAAAGAAATCAGCTCATGTTTATCTAAAGCCAGTCCCTCAAGCCCACAGAAAAATGTTATCAGCGTCCTATTAACAAGCTAAATGTGTCTGTTATCCGTATCTTATTAATATGCTAAATATATCCACATGCCATGACAGAGAGAGAGAGAGGCACAACTCTGCGGGCAATGTAGCTCATTATATCTGACTGCGACACGGTGCACTCTTGAATACCTCGCAAGTGTTTGCTCACCAAGCTGACCTGCAGGGCACGCTGCTGTTGGGAAGCTCTTAGATCCACAGTGGGAGACACACTGGTTCAACATGTTGTATCCATTGGTGCTTTTAAATCCTCCTTTGAAAGGCCGCCGCGGTTGGTGGCTAAATCTCCAGTACGCATGAATGAACGCACATGGAGTCATGGTGTTTATAAATGCATGATTATACTTTATAACGAATGGTGTGGCACCTTTGTCTAAAACGTATTTATTAGCTTTGTTTGCGCCACCAGTTCCTAATGCCGCTTTTCCACCAACCCGGAGCTGGAGCCGATAAAGACTAGGTTGCCGGCTTTATGCAGCAGCTTCCTTGGGTGAATGCAAACTATGAGCAATGACGGCCGCTCCACTTGAGCACCACTCAGCCTCTGAGGAGAAACAAGGTGATACCGGTTCAAAAGATCCCGGTTTGGTGAAAAAAAGGGGCACAAGGATAGCTATTTAATAAGAGGCTGCTATGGTTGGAAGTGTAGGTAGTGTACAATTAGCTAGTAGGTTGCTCTGGGGATCACGTTGTTTTTTTGTAATGGTGGTTATTCAAGATAAAAAAGACTCTTTTTTTCATCTTGTACATTACAGAAAACACATCTACAAAGATTACTGCTTTTCTCTGAACCTACGATATAGCCGTCTTTGTAACCCGTACAGTTTATTATCTTTCCAACACTGGAAAAGCACTCGACAAACAGACTAAAGCACAAAAGGTAGATTAAGTGGAGAAGACATGGTGTTCTGTCTAGTGAAAGGGCTTAGATGCTGGTTGGAAATACACTTTTTATTTGCTCTTTATTTCTCAATGTACTGTTTATATTTAATGATGTTAGTATTCCCGGTCCCTATAGGGGATAAATCCCGCTTACACTTGTGATGACTTTCCAAGATGTAATTTCTTCCCAATTGTTGAGCAGTGTTTTTTTTTCTTAAATCATGATCCAATGCTCCAAACCTTTTCACCTCCAAACCTCTTTGCTTCACAACGGATGTGGAGTGCTTTTTACAAGCCATCTTACCAAATGCATTATAGCAATCATGTGTCATTTTCTGCTACACTAATCAGGTCTGTACAAAAAAACCCAAACTGGTGTTGCATTGTAACAGTTCTTTGATCAGTTTTATTCTGTAGCAGGTATATTGAAGTTATGAGCCTCATTTCTCCCTCGTGACATATCACACGAGGTTCAGAGGAACATTTCATTTGTCTGCCTCACAAATATTTGCAAAACAAAATGCATAGGCTGTACACATATCCATTTACTGCTCAGTTATAGTCAAAAATTCCCTCCCAAAAATGCAATTATAAAAGGTTTAACAAAGCAAAGGCACATCTGCGGTGGAGCTGAGCGTGACAGCTTACATTGTTAATCCTTAGGCGGGATGACTTGCTTGTAGTCATGTTGACTTGTGATACAGTATCAAGGCTACACAAACAAAGAGACGGAGAGAAGGCAAAACAGTGGAAGTACAATGACTGTCGTGGCACAGCAATCACCACAAAGGCCGGCTTTGTTCTGAAATCACAATTCAACATAACAACTGATTTATCCCCTCCCTCTGTCTGCAGGGTGAGGGAAATCAAGTCCAATACAAAAACAATGGATCTGACAAGACACATTTGCACAATCTATAATCCATGCCCATTCTTCGTCTCTTTCTCTTCACTCTCTTTCTCCACCCTCACTGACTCTCTTGGGCAGCTGCCATGATCTTGTCTGCCTCTCAGGGAAAGCGAAAAGACAAACACGTGGACAAAAAGGTGCTGCGGTGGGCTCGCCTTGATGAAAC
Organism: Eleginops maclovinus; assembly: GCF_036324505.1. Lineage (NCBI taxonomy): Eukaryota > Metazoa > Chordata > Actinopteri > Perciformes > Eleginopidae > Eleginops > Eleginops maclovinus. The sequence continues at coordinate 6,149,353 of NC_086372.1, forward strand.
AGTCTTTTTCTCTCAGCGTTCACTGATACAGTGTTATGCTAGGACACCTGGGAAGTGCCCACCAACGCAGATGACTACTGTGAGTCACTGAGCTGAATGCTTTCCTAAAACAACTTGCTTTGTCCTCCTATATTTGACACCCATCTATAGGTGTTCCTACTATATACACCGCCAAAAATAGACAGATCTATGACATGTAGACAGAATAATACACGTCACATCTAATTAATTCCGTTTACCAATATAGGTGTCCCAATTTGTGAGGAAACTGACAGTATTTCTGCTCACATCAAATGGATAACCAGGCGTTAAATCAAAAAGAAGATGCTGTAAACAAAGCCCTATACTGCTCTATTTATACCCTATAACTGATGTCCTGTTTTCTAATACATGGATACCTGCAGTTATGTGTCTGGCAAACGCGAGAAATGTATTTGATTTAGCTGGTTTGACGTCAGCACAGTTCACTCTGATGTGTTCGGGAGGTGTTGTTGTAATATGTGTGAGAAATAAAAGCATTGATAACTCCATCAGTGTGCAGAAAGAAGCTTTGTTAAATCATTGAAAAGATACAGAGTTAGCCAGAACGTGTTTTTTTCAGTGGTTTTAAAAGCTTCAAAGTGTCTCAGTAGTCCCTCATGACACCGTTTGTACACTGTTACAATTAATCCAAGTTAAACGGTGCTTAAAGAGATCACTCTTCGCTCAAAAAGAAAGGCTTTTAAGGAACATTTAAACCTCAAGTGCACAAGGATGAGGTGAGAAGGAATCTTCCCTTCGCTTTAAAAATGGAATCGCTTTTACAGCATAGATTTCTGCTGGCTTGTGTTCAAAGACTCGGAGCTGCTTCAGACTCCAAACACTCCCTGGAGTGGAACTGCAATTTTTTCTTGTGACTCTCTGCCATCTCTTTTCCTTCTCCACTTTATCTGACACGCTATTCCATCTCCCTCCCTTTCCTGACTTACTTTTTCTCCCTTTTGATTGTGCTGCGCTGTAGAGACTTGTTGTCATGTTAACACAATTTCAAAAGATGGAGAATAATATGATGCTCACACTGAATTTAATTTGCATTTCCCAATATTCAGTTTTTTTATTTGGGTGGCTTCGGAAAACTCTTCAGAGAGACAATTATGTGTATTTCTGTGGACTTTAAATTGAAAACAAAATTAGATCTTCAAAGACACCATGGCTGAGCAGACCGGCAATTTGTAGAAGCCTCGACACTACACTTTTCATCGCGAAACGTGCTGCTTTATGGCACATGTAGAGATACATTTGTGAGGTAATTATGAGCGATCTAGTTATTTTGAGATGATCAAATCAAGATCAGGCTTAAAGACACGCCATGGAATTTGAGTGGAGCAGATTGCTAGTCATGATTGACATTTTGGACAGCGCGTTTCTTTGTGCTGGAGGCCGCCGAAATGATATCAGGAGTTAGGAAGTGGCCACATGTCTTGATACTTCTATTTACTGCACTTAAATGATGTTCAGTATGGCCTTCAATCAAGCCATGTCTATAATTGTTTTAAACAGAGTGCTACTGCTATATTGTAGACAAAAATGATAGATCTGGGAAAAGCTACCATGTGGCTTCAGACCATTAGGTGGTCAAACATTCAAGGTTTAACTTCATTAAACAGTCTAACATTAATGGACCTGACTTACAGGACAAAACGTCCTAATTTATTGTCTAATTTATTTAACCGTTCACCCAGAGGTTCATACACTGATGCTGCGTATCCCAAACTATTCACCATTAAAGCGATGCCAGTGGTCTTAATAGGACACCGTACCGCAGAGGGGCTCTGAAGCATATGTCGTTTTAAGGCTTTTAGTATAGCAGTTCATTTTGTTCACATTTCAAGCAAATTCATGCTAAATCAAATGGCCTTAAAGCTATAATTATATATTAAATCAAACATTTTCAGTAAGCGTAAAAGCCAGTGCATAAGAGGGTTAATTGAGGTTAATCTGGCCCTGGCCTCACATTAAAAACTTGTGTTCCCTCTACTAAGAGAAAGAGACCGATACCAAAAATGGTGAAATTTGATATCCTGACTTGACCTATTTTCTCTAAACAACGGTATTAGGCGCTCTCTTTTAATATGAAGCGTCTGCTGTGGTGACGGATGCTCTCGGTGGGCGTTGCGGCACGTACTGTAAACTGTGAAAGTTCACTTTTAATTTTGAAGTTACCCCGGAGTTTATGACTCTATGGGCAAAGTGTTTTTTTTTCACAAGTTTGCCCCCGCTTTGTTTGTATCCGGTACGCGAGCACAAGGGACGCCCCAGTGCTCATTCCTGCTGGGGTTTCACGCTATTACACTGAGTGACAGTTGCCACTGGTAACATGCAAATAAATGGGCCGGCAAAGGCTGTGAAGAACAAGACTGAAAACTAGAAAACATTGGATCTTTACAATGCAAAAACAACATTCTTCATGTTTGTGAGGCTTCAAGGATACACGCAATCAATTTGACACTGACTTTAAACTTTCTTTGCTTACAAGAAATAGCCACAAGGGTGCCTTTACATTTTAAGTTCAGCACCATTATCTATACATGTCCAACGCTGAACAGGTTTTAGTTGAAGGCAAAAAGGCCTTGGAAATGTTTATCATCATTATCCCAATTAGGTTTTTACCCCCTTTTGAGGGTCATTCATTACAAACTTGCATTGATCCCTCGCCGAGGAACAGAAAGACTAACTTTCTGCGATGTAACAAATTTCATCACTAGGGGGCTCTCTGGAGGGAGGACATCAAAGGAGGACAATGTGCTAATGTGGAACCGAATGCAGCCCCGGACTGCAGTCGGTGGTTTGAGAGTCAAGATAAGGAAGTGGGGGTGTATGCAAGCTCACTAAAAGGAAAGCTGTATACAAAGCACTAAGTATCAAGGACATTCCAACAAGAGGACTTGCAATGAAGCCGCCCGTCCTCGCTGTGGCATTAAAAGGTAGCTCAAAGTTGTGCGGAGAACTTGTAATGAGGCTGGGAGACGTGTTTAATCCAGCGACCTTCAATTTGATTCCCAGGAGCCAAACTTCTGTTGATTATGCTATCCTACCACCTAATTAATTACAGTTAATTGCATTCAAATTGATTCTCAGATGTATATATGATGTGATTTAATTCCAGTTGAGCTCTGGATGACAGGGATTGAGTAGGTCAAGATAAGGCAAAGCAAATAATATATATATATATATATATTGGGGGTTGTATCAGAACAAAAAGATACAGATTGGTGTATAAATGACGGCATAAAAGAAGGGAATTCAAATTACTGCAGAGCGAGGGTCAACAGTATCCACAGGGTGTCCTTAAAAACAGATATTTGGCAAAACACGCCATCTTAAATTAGCAGAAATTGTCTGATAAAACTAAATTTTTGGATTAAAAATCAAAATACAAACATGTTTTTATCCAAAAGTTGTTCTTCGGTGCATATTCCCCCATCTCTTTCACCCCAGGAGCCATTTGTCCTTCTAACTCATGACAGCAGCTTTCATGAAGACACCATTTCTGCCGTCAAAACGCACTCCTGGTAATCCTGGTGATCTTTCTTTTGTGGCGTCTTTCAGTGCTATTGCTTTATCCGTGTGGTGTTGTAGACTTGTTTTTAGATGCCCTGAATTGCAGCAGTAATTTGTAGTTCTGTGAATCATTGAAAGACTCACTGATGTTGCTGTTTGCCTCAACAGATCGACGAATAACATTTAATAGGAATTCACATCCAAACAAATAAGTCATTTCTAGTAGAATTAAGAAACACTTTTAGTCATGACTAATTGACCTTTGTGTGGATGAATGTTTTATGATTCAGTTGCTTGATAAAGGTAACATAAGGAGAAAGTAGGAATTAAAACTGTTAATAACAGTGGTGGTGCTGGCTGCTCATCAGAGCCTGAGAGCAACAGCTGGGACATCGATCTGTGTGGACCTTCTCATCAACGGAAGCCTTGCTAAGGCACAGCAGTTCTACCTCTTGCTCATCTGACCCTCAGATCATGAAGTGGAGAATTGAATGGGGATTACACGCAAGACCATCCATCACTAATTACTGTCAACACGTTGAGGCTTTAGATATCGGGGTTGGTGGCCGGGGAGGGAGGATAGATGAAGATGGATGATTAGCAGTTACTATTTTAGTTCACCAGATCAATTAGTTGTCATAGTCTATGGTTAACCTTATCTTAGCACACAGGCTCAATTCAGTCATTTAAATGCCATGCTATTAGCTTGCAACTCCTCCTTCAGCAGGGGAAAGCCATTATATATGTTTAAACCTGAAAATGAGTGTAACATGGCCCCTTTAAAAAGGCCTGGGCTGTGTTTCATGCTTGTTAGCAAATGTTAGCATGCACATACAGTACACTGATATGTTAGCATGCACATACTGTACACTGATATGTTAGCATGCACATACTGTACACTGACATGTTAGCATGCACATACAGTACACTGATATGTTAGCATGCACATACAGTACACTGATATGTTAGCATACACATGCAGTACACTGATATGTTAGCATACACATACTGTACACTGATATGTTAGCATACACATGCAGTACACTGATATGTTAGCATGCACATACTGTACACTGACATGTTAGCATGCACATACTGTACACTGATATGTTAGCATGCAGCTAAAAGGATGCTGCTAGTCTAACATAGCTAGCATGGCTGTAGTTTTGTTTTCTATCCTAAGAAATATAATTTTGACTGAGTAAAGTATCCTTATCTGACCTCGCTTGTTTTGGAAGTAAACAGCAGACCATGAGAATCTTCTGCTTTTTACAATCAATGCAATTTCACTGAATTCCCTCTCCATGTGCTCGCGACAAAACATGCAGGGGAGACAATTATACCCAAATTAGACAAACCATTATTCATCTAACCCAGTCATTATTTTGGTTCCTTTTTTTACTTACATCGTTTAACCGTGTAAAAGGTTGTTTCTATGGGCTGTATATTTTTGCCAGCATGAAAAGGAAAAGGTAGAGACCTTTTCAAAAAGGTTATAATCATTCTGAGACTGACAATCATTTCTTATTATATCTCCAAAATTGTGTTATTATTGTCAGCTAGGAGCTATCCAATATCCTTCAAAACTAATACAATTTGTTTCCTTTGCTCTCATCTTCTGAGGAAATGGTTTGTTGGAAGGGATATTTGACACTGGAAGTAAAGTGGGAATTCATTGTAAGGTAATATTCACAGACGGCTGCAGCTGGTGGGATACACTGCCTCACATGTTTTTATACGTCTTAATTAAGATTCGCAGCATTTCAGCTTTGGAGTAATGCGTTTGCTCTGAGCATGAAACACAGCTGACAGTCACTGAGATAATTGCAGCAATGATCCAATTGTACTGCTGCATATTAATGTTGAGTGCTGATACACTTACATGTAAAGCTAATTTGCTTCAGCAGACTCCCCGTGGGGCTCCCCTCCCATTTAACACTCCTGTGTAGACTTGTATGTGTGTGTGTGTGTGTGTGTGTGTAAGGATAGTAAGACACTATGCCTCCTTATACAGGGTTATGTAATCAGGACAAAGTGATCCCTTGCAGGTATGACAGCAGAATCCTGAGGGAGGATCTGGATTAGAACAGGGGGAGAAGTAAACAAGCACTGCTTCAGACCCCGGAGCTGCACCAGCGGAGCTGCTCTGTGCAACACTGTGGTCAAACTGGGCAGTACCCAGAGGGGAGGCTATGTCTGTCCTTCCCTCTCCCTGCAGCTGCACGCCAAAGCTGTTTTAGCAAATACATTTCTGTGTCCTGGTTAAATAAAGATCGTACATATTTGTATTCGGCGGGTATTCAGCGTGTTGCACGGCAGTGTTGACCAAAAGAGGAAATCTTTGCTTAACCTAAAGCCAGATTTTCTCTACGTGGAATTCATTTATTGCAAGAAAGCTCACACTGGCATGCAGAAATGTAAATCTACTCAATATATTCATGTCCACATGGAGCTCTAAGGGCAGGGTCAACTCCGGCACGGCACCCGCGGGTTAAATGCTTCACTTCAAGTGCACATCAGCAGCCTGCTCTCCAAAGCTCGGGGCTCTCCAGCTGAGGGCCGAGCGTCGGTGTTTATGTATCAAACCGCTGACCTTTTCAGCACGATTCAGATGGCTGGCCCTGAGTTCAGCTGGTCTGACCCTGTCAATAGCCGTTAGACGTCTATAAGAGGAAGGACTTCTGGCCTGGGATATGATCTGAATGTGGGCTTTATTATTCTTCACTACCCCCATCTTGACTGAGTGTGATTAGGAATGGAAGCCAAAAATATAATTTCCAGCACAAACGCCATGACAATCGCACTCATTTGTTTATTCCCTAGTGAAAAAGCCCCACATGAAACACAAGGGGGCTGCGATAGGGTGTGTGTGTGGCTCTATACACAGATCAGATGATGAAACACAATCCAGGAAGAACAGTTTGAGTAAGAGATCTACGCGTTTGAAGTTTTATCAGGGGGCTGAACACTGCAGTGTGGTTAATAATATTATGACAACGGATTATACCTCTGGAAAGTTATCTGGCTCAGATCTTTTTATCCTCGGTTTCAATAATTGAAAGGTTAATAGTGGAATTATAGTGTTGACAGAAACAGAAGTACAGTCAATTTCTTTAGCAGATGATCTGTTGTCTTCTGGGTGAGCGCTGGTCCAACATTATCAAATAAATAAAGAGCAATTCTTTCTAAGCTTCAAGGATAATCTGAAGCATAGAACAAGCCAAGGGTTTTTTGAACTGATTGTCTGTGCCTTTCCTGTCTCTGAAAGTCACTTGTGAATTCTGGTATGGGTTGTTTTGCTTCTCCTTTGATCTCGTGCGCACAATAATACCGGCTGCCATTACGACAGACAAGTGCTTTGTTGTGTAGGTTTATTTATTGCTGTTATATACAGTGACCTTCAGTTTGTCCTTTGGTGTTTATATAAGTATCTCGGGGTCTTGTTCTCGAGTGAGGGAACAATGGAGCGTGAGATGGGCCGGAGAACCGGAGCAGCGGGAGCGGTACTGCAGTTCTGAGCTGAGCCAGAAGGCAAGGCTCTCTGTCTACCGGGCCATTTTCGTTCCTACCCTCACCTATGGTCATGAAGGATGGGTCATGACCGAAAGAACGAGATGGCGGATACAAACGGCCGAAATGGGATTTCTCCGCAGGGTGGCTGGCATTTCCCTTAGGGATAAGGTGAGAAGTTCAGTCATCCGGGAGGGACTCTGAGTAGAACCGCTGCTCCTTCGCGTTGAAAGGAGTCAGTTGAGGTGGTTCGGGCACCTAGTGAGGATGCCACCTGGGCGCCTCCCTAGGGAAGTGTTCCAGGCACGTCCAGCTGGGAAGAGACCGAGGGGTAGACCTAGGACCAGGTGGAGGGAGTCAGAGCTGGTTGATGTGGCAAGGGAAAGAGAAGTTTAGGGCTCTCTGCTGGAGCTGTTACCTCCACGACCCTGACGGGTAAGCAGGAGAAGATGGATGGATGGATGGATGGAGGAATTTATATTGACATGAAGACTTAGACAATTGGGGTTATCATGGGTTAACTACAGACTTGATCTGAACTTAAGGTGTGTGTGTTCGGCTAGTGTTTGTTTTGCTGCAATAATAAAAAACCTTGGACCAAAATGTGTCCAGCACATATTTGTTTTGTAGCCTTCATCACAGTACATTTCCAATTCATTAAACCATAATGAATGTCATTACATGACTGCAGGCTTGTAGCTTCCCAGCACTGCATTGTCAACAACTGAGACTTCATCATTAGTTTGGCTGATTGAACTGCAGCACTGTTGCCTTTTTGGTGCTCCTAATAATCATCACACCACATTTTGTCTTGTTCTGCGAGCGTGAAGGATACCGCACGCTCGTTTGAAGTCCATTGATGATTGAGATTGTGCACTCCTCTACCTGGTTTGTGTTCAGATTATAAAAGTTTGCAAATAATCAGAAGTCTGTAGTCATTAAAAGTAACAGATGAATAAAATGGGACAAATTGCATGGAGCAGATCCACTTGTTGGATTTAGTTTGGTGCCAGTAATACCTTCATTTGTGTTGTCATTTCAAAGGAGGAACACTTTCACAAAATATCTTCCTATCTAAATGATGGTAATTTAAAATATAATCACACTTTGAGTAAAACAGACAAAGAAAAGGACATTAAAAGTGAATGCTACTAACACAAGAGTCTTAATTTGTGTTTCACAAGAGCAGGGTTGTGGGTGGGAGTTTTTTTTTTTGCGCCTTGTCTCTGCGTGATTCGAACAAAAGGAGCTGCTTTCTGCACTGCCAGCAATATTGTTTGCATGAGGTATGAGTGTGAAAGCGAGTGCTACTGCCTGCAGGTGCGTGCCACGACACCGCTAAATCGCAGCAGTCATCATGTTTCGTCCACGACTTCACACTTTTCAAGAGCGAGGAAGAGTTTGATTTCTTTCTTTGGGTTTAAGGACTTTATATAAGTCACACTGAATTTGAAACCATGTGTCATTGTGTTAATACACTGCCCGGCCAAAAAAAAAGGTCACACACCTTTGATTACGGCACGCATTCGCTGTGGCATCGTTTCCACGAGCTTCTGCGATGTCGCAACATTTATTTCTGTCATTCATTTTTCGCCAAGATCTTGTATCGATGACGGGAGATTCGGACCACTGCGCAAAGTCTTCTCCGGCACATCCCAAAGATTCTCAATCGGGTTCAGGTCTGGACTCTGTGGGGGCCAATCCATGTGTGAAAATGATGTCTCATGCTCCCTGAACCACTCTTTCACAATTTGAGCCCGATGGATCCTGGCATTGTCATCTTGGAACATGCCCGTGCCATCAGGGAAGAATAAATCCATTGATGGAATAACCTGGTCCTTCAGTATATTCAGGGAGTCAGCTGACCTCACTCTTTGGGCAGGTTGCTGAACCTAGACCAGACCACCTGCAGCAAACCCAGATCATAGCACTGCCCCCCACAGGCTTGTGACCTTTGTTTCGGGCCAGGCAGTGTATTTGCCATGGTTTTGACTCAAAGAAGGAGCGAGAATTACATAGGATGGAAAATAAAACCAAAAATACATACATTTCACTCTAAATATAGTAAATTAAGTTCAAATAAAACAGAAAAATATATGCTATTGCTGGAAATGAATACCTATAATGCAGCAAGCTCACATTCAGTGCGTAAATAAACACCGCAGCAGTATTCAGAGTCGTTATTCACTCTACCCTATTTTCTTTTCTACACCAGTGGTGAATATCTCAGCCTTCGGTTAAGGGGAATGAAGGTGTAGCCAGTTTAAAAAAACATTATTGAACATTCAGTCGTGGCTCCAAACAGGCAAGCTGTAATCAATAGACATGTCCGATTAAATCTGAGTTTATGGATGGTAGTATGTGCTTTAGGTAGGTTTATTGCACACACCTACATTTCTTTCCTTAAGTGAATTGTGTGGGTGGAGGAAGTAAACACACTCGATGGCAATTTGAGTTGGCCTTGTCGAATCTGGAGTGCTCTTGTGGCTTGTTAAAAGAAAGGCTTTCTATCTTGCTGAGTGTGAATTTGTGACCGGCCCTACATTGCATTTTTAAACTCAGAAATCTTCCCTGTAACCGCTCAAGGTTTCATCCGACATTACGCAGGCAACAGGCCCTGACACCATGTGACCTGCTAAACTCGGTGTCCTCTGCATCGTGTGCTGACACAGCAGTTCCCCGCAGCATCGGGGGTGTGGGAGGAGAGGGCAGCTGCTCGGGGTCTTGTTGACCAGTGTGCTATGATCACTTTGGGCCAGATGGCAGGGTTTGCATTTCCAATTTTTTTCGTTTTGCATAATTGCCACTGCTTTGGCCCTATTTCTTATGAAGCACATGCAGAGAGACTCAAATGGCAACATGGCTTCCTTTAAGATATCGTTGTCATAAATGTGTCTTTGAAGTGTATTATATACACACGTTTTACGGGTGCTTTTATGGACTGCAGTGTCTTTGATGAGAAAATTGGTTTCCAAGACTACTTTCTGCTTTTGTTCCCCGACATTATACGCCTCTATATGTCACAACTATATGTTGCCATGTGTGTAAACTGCTGTGCTTGTGATGTGTTTTATTGTCCTCTTTTTATGTCCTCTGGAGCATTTCTGTAGGACTTACTCAGCCTTTGAGTTGCAGAGCATAAACAACCTACAGCGCCGAACAGTGCATGCGAGTCTTTAAAGCAAATGAACGTCCCGTGTGGCAGAGAGCCGCACAAACGCCGCACGGCAAATGGATTGAACGTGTACTCCGTGTGCACACATGCACAGTGACACAAACGATGAAGTAGAGGATTTCGGTGGACTAGAACATTTAAATTCCAAGCACAATCTGCCTGAATTAAAATGGGATCACCACGTAAAATGAATAAAATATAGAGTTTTTTTTAACAAACCTCATGAATGATTCATTCCTGACCAACAGGTGAGAAGTCTTGGCTCAAGCACCACTCTGCCTTATCACGTGCTTGTCATAGGAGAACAGTCACATTGGTTTATCTGAATTCCATTATTACTGAATGACTTCTTGCTGCAGAGTGGTGGGAAGGGCAATGAAGCTGAATGCCTCTAGATTTCCTCTTCAACTAAAAGTCACATTTCCTAATTTGACTTTGACTCCCCATGCAGTTAATGCTAGCCTTTTGTAGATGCCCTGCTCCCATGTTACAGGTTTATTACATTTCATTCAACAGCTTCTAAAAGGAAATGTCGTCTCCCTGGGAAAATACAGCGAGAAAAATGACGATCTGATCAAAGTGTTGTTCTCTTATCTATTTCTTGAAAGATGTTAGCATTTTAGAGGCGCTCTGGTGAATCTACAAGTCGTTTATCGCCGGGAAAAAAGATAGGAAAAGTAAACCTGAGGGTTTCGGAGAAAAGGGCATCATGATAAGACAAAAAGAGACAGATAGACACACAGAGGATGTATCCAGACGCCACAACGGAGCAATTATAAATTAGCGGGCTCAGGTATTAATCCAGCACACAGCACTTTGGGATTGGCTGTTTGGCAGGGAATATTTTGGTCCAAATCAGAGGTTGCGTTGAAATAGCTGACGCTGGGGGACAAGGATGTAAAGGGCGGGAGACATAAAGCGAGAGTGCAAAAGTGGGAGCGATGTAATTGTCCCAGGCATCAGATCAGAGGCTGTGTAAAAAGGCTGACTGCTGGTTTTCCCAGCTAATGAGACACTTAGCTGCTGGTGGTAGCCGTTTGGTCAAACCTGTGTGCTCGTAATAGCCATATAAACACACACACACACACACCCACACACATAAAAGGATACCAATCCTAAAATAGACCTGAAAACAGTCTTTCAATTATTCAATGTGTTGAACACTTGGAGGTAAACAATATTTTAGTTTGTTTGCATGGCTGTGAACTAACCAATTGATCTTTTTTGCTGGATATGAATAAAAATAATAATAACAAAATGCTTTGGGAGTCACGTCCTGATGATGTCATCCTGCATATATGGGAGTCTGATCATAAAATGCTTATATGTGTCGTTGCGGTGGATGGTTATCAAAGGAATTTTGTGGTTTACTCTTGGTTGGAGTTTAAAGAGCTGCTGGCATAGGCTACCGACAACCACACAAGGATCACGCAGCACAGGTCCCTGCACATCTAACAATGTCTGATAATAATAGTTTTACATCATAATTGACAAAGAGACGGGCGGATCAATTAAACCGATTTCAGCATCCTCAATAGCGGCACCCAACAGTGACGTGTTTTAATCCTTCACTAAACTCTTCCCACTGCTACTCGGGCCTTATGTGCAGCTTTTGACTGGAAAACATTTCACATTCATACGACTGCTCTACCTGGACCCTCAGAAGTTCGGCCTGCTCTTTTGGGGATCACCGAGACGCCTAGGGACTCGTATTTCATCAGTCGGCCATATTTAAAACATGCCACTGAAAGCCAGACTGTCTAACAGGTGGCACGGTGCTCATGCTGTTGGCGAGTTAATTATGCAATCATTTAGTAAAGAACATGAGACATGTTGAGGTTAAATAGATACATCAATGTACATCTGCATAGAACCACGACTTGTACGGAACGCGGCAGATTGATGATGTATAACACAGCTGCTAGTTAGGCATCTCCGCGATGCATGATGCATAAATATGAGTCCAACTGGATGGATTGGAGTATCAAAAAATATAAGTGATATGAATCTTAAAGAGGTTTAATATAATACACGAGTTATGTTTCAGTTGTTGTTCCAAGAAACGACTTTCATTAAAAAAAATACTAGTCCCTTTTACTCCCATGGTTAATACACCTGCTGTAATGGATGAGATGAATTACTTTTTTGGCAGGGGTCCATTCAATCCATCACATAAAAACCTTCTCTCCGGTGTTACAGTTCCCCATAAGAGTTTCACTGCACATAGGACCACAGTTTTAATATAAGAGTGTAAAGATATTCAGTATCTAGAGCATCTTTTATGCAACCGCAACTCTCTAATCTCAAGCATGAGCAGGAGGGAATACAGCCTGAAGGAAAAGAAGCTCCTGAGAAATCTAACTTCAGGAGTGCATGGGATGCCATATGGCGTTAACAATCCCTTGTCTTTTACTCAAAACCTTTTGAGTATCACCGGCTTTATATTACCTGATGACATCAAATAGCACACTATTCACTTCTGACCTTATTTCGCCAGACAGAATGACAGTTTACCTGAGCACAGCTGTGCACCCGCCATCAGGTATAAGCCATTTGGGCTTATCCAGGTTTCCTAGGATTTTCGTCAGGGCGCATTGCCCACATGAAAGGGAATTTTGTCGGAGGGGCTCCATGAATTATGCAATGGCAGAGTGGATTTGCAGGTCTTGCTGAAATTAATATGATGCCGAGTGAAGAAACGACACAGAACTGCGGGTTTTATCCAGCGAGAGGGAGGGAAAATGTGGGATTTAGAGGGTACGATTTAAGGCAATGATGCACTAAGGACATGCGCGTCTGGATGTTCATATGGCGTCATTCCATATTCATCCATGCATATGCATTATACATTTCCAACGGATAGGAATCTCATCAGGTGTTATGCAGAGGTAAACTTATCACATGCACACTTCTTCATTGTTTGTCCTCGACAGACTAAATATTTACAGGTCAATCTGTCCTCAACACATGCCAGAAAAGCAACATAATTCATCCAAATAGATCAGTCAGGCTGCCAAATGGCTGCGTTCAAGACATTTATGATGCTAAAAACCACAGGAAAAGTCATTATTTGTGGGAAAAGTAAATTGTGTTTTGTTGGCTGGCAGTCCTTGAATCTATTTTTTCTCCCTCATGCTATTTTTGTAATCCAAGAGGGCAGCTGTTGCCAAATCTCTGTCATAATCTATGTCCTTGTATGCCTCTGGATTTTGTTGACCCTACAGTTTTAAGCACTGCAGTGTTTTGTGACAGACAGATGGACTGATGGGTGTGTGTCAACAGTGTGCACTGAATCTCCTCGTAAAGACCCGTCAGTGATTATGTACATACTGTGGGTGTTAATATGTGCTCGCCTTATAGCAGGATGGAAAAAGTGCTGTTTGAATGCTAATCCTAGTTATCTCAATTATCTGCTCTGTCAAGATGATTTGTGTGGAAAATGACACCACGCCAACCTGAGGTGCTTTCATAATAAGTGTGGACTGGGAACCCACGGAGCAAATGCGTCGACAATTTATCTAATTGACAGTCTATGACTCATTCGGTCTGGCACTCCATTTCAATTACTAAAATCTAGTCCCAGGCAGTGTGGGGAGGAATGGGCTCAAGGGGACGTTCAAGATTTTACTTTTCCAAATCTTATTTGACCATGAGCAAATGTCCTTCTTTCTTAGAGTGCAGACTCTCTCGTGCTCTGCTTACACTCTTGTGTGTTTCTGCTAGGAATCGTGTACAGTGGGTGTTTAATCACTGGGACGGTGTTATATAAAAGACACAGTATGCTATACATATTTTTTGGGGCACTTTCAGGCTCTGCAAAGCTTACCAATAGCACACTCCTTTTTTTGCGAGAAGAGACTGGACACCCAGGGGGAAAAGCTGAAGCTAGCTAGCAGCAAAATGTGACACTTTACTATTGACTCAAATTGGACAACAAGAGAATGCTAACACGTGGCTAATGAGCACCATGAAGACTGTGCCAAGAAACTTGAGGGCTTCCTGTCAGGCAATACATCTGCAAGTAGTCTGGAAGTGTCTCGGTGCGAAGCCTAAGAATAAACAAGTTCCCTGGGAAATGTGAGGATGCTACTGGCTGCTGCAGGACCGCGGATCTCAGTCAGATGACCTGGATATCCTCTCATCCAAACACGGCATGGTAAGCAATTCTGAAAGCAGAAGGCCACAGGGGAAACTGACAACTGGGCCTCAAAACTCTTACATGGGTGAATTTGAGGCTAAAGATGTAAAAGGGAATCAAGAACATCGAACATGATGCTTTCCCGAGGATAAGCCACATGTTCTGGCTGAACATTAAACATGCAGTGATTGATCCAGGTATTGGTGCAAATTCCAAAGTTCCCTCCTTTGAAAAATTGTTGCCACTGAACACCACGTTCTTCTTGACTTCTTATGAAAGCAGATTGGAAGTCAGGGGTCTTATGCTATTTCCTATGTCACCCATCTGTTCCTGAGCTAAAACAGGTATTACAAGAACGGGAAGTCACAGCTCAACACTCCGGAAACCTTGATAGACAGCCACCTGAGCCCCCCCCCCCCCCGTCTGTAGAGAATCTCACCACCCCGCATGCCGACTACCCCGTGTCAGCCTCCCTGCCAGTAACCCATTCAACTACTCTCAGCTTTTTTTAAACACCCCGTCCTTGGCCCGGGAAATAATTTAAATTAACGACCTAATCATCCAGCCCATCTTGGTTTTATGTGTTAACTAAAAATGGACAAAGTTTACAGTGCAGCGCTCTCCCAACTTCAGTTTTATGAGCGGATCTAGAGTTCATCAACGGAGGAGGTGACAACGCCGCTTCGTTTAATTATTCGTTCAAGTGTAGGCAGAGGGAGTCGTATGGGAAATGTGCTTCTTTTTAAATGTTATGTCAAAGCATCGGCCGAAATTCTGTTTATCTGTGTAGTTATGTTGGTTTCCTACAAGGTGTTTTACAAGCCACTCGAGACATGAACGAACAGCTGCAGGCACATATCAAACATCCGATTTCTAAGTGAAATCATTACAAAGGCAGTTTGACAAAAACTTTTCTGGCACTAAAATCCGTTTTGATGAGTCAGAATTTGGAACCCAGCACACACACTGCTATTATTGAAGACTTGAATGGCAACCCTTTAAAAACAGACAGTGGGAAAGTTGCATTCAACAGGAGAGACCAAGTGGACACAACTCTATTTAAGTGTGTCTTTTTCATCGCCTCCTGTTCCTTTTC
Source organism: Eleginops maclovinus (assembly GCF_036324505.1). Lineage (NCBI taxonomy): Eukaryota > Metazoa > Chordata > Actinopteri > Perciformes > Eleginopidae > Eleginops > Eleginops maclovinus. The sequence goes on from NC_086372.1 coordinate 6,164,812, forward strand.
TTAGTGACTTGTAGAGCCGTGTTGTTGTACAAATACTTTACTGAATCCAGTTTCTATTTTTAGGTGCAAGCGTCCTGATTGCAGTAATTATGTAGTGGAAGACAAATATTGCTCTCCAACTCAATATGGGTCCTTTCAACACATTCCCCTCGTATTCTTAAAAGTAACTACAGCTGTGGAGGTGTACGGATTGATTTTCATAGGACACAACAAACTGCTCCCTAAAAGTTTTGCACTTGAAATGGAAATACGTGCTCAGTGCTCAATTTCCAGGCATCATTTTACCATGTTTATTCCTCATGGGGACAACACACAGACATGCCTCGAAGTGGCCTTATTGGATATGTTGTTTGGTGTGTGCCTTTATTCAAATCACTCTCTCCCCCTCCTGATACAAAAATAAATCCGTGGAAATTGAATTTGCATTCCCAATGAGCGTCTGGGAAATAATGTAGCTGTGTCCCTACATTGTGCTTCAACAGAGTGACCATAGAGACTACTTATTTCTCTGGGATGGTTTGTTGGATGTCTGCCCGGGCAACGGTCATTGCCCACTGCTTTGGCACAGAGCTCCCGTGGGCAGCGGCGCTTCTCAAATGTGAGTCCATGGATCATTGTCAAAAAACAAACCTACAGGGGATATCAAATTGCAGCATGGAATACAAAAAGCTTTTATGATCTGGGTGAATACAATGTACGGTTACTTTTGACCTTGAAGGTTCTCTATTATGATTGCTTTCAGGTTCCTTTTTGTATTTTGTGCCTCTACTGTGACACAGAACTAACTTTTCCTACAAGGCTTTGCCATAATCTCATGTGTCTTCTACAGCCTTCCTGCTTTCACCCGCCTACATTGCAACTTTGCACTCCTCTGATCTCACCGAGAATACAGAATAAAGACTGAGGTGGATTTTTTTTCCCTAACCTCCTGGTAGAGAGGGAAGCCAGCAAACGTCAGAGAGGTAAAACTTCCCTGCCCACTCAAGGTCTGGCACCTCATTAAGTTCTATTCTCAACCATGTGTGAGAAATTGCCTGCAGGTAACAGAGGCTTTCCATTTTTTTTCAGAAATGTGCACAGAAAGAGGAATTCTGCTCAGCCATTGTACACGCTGGTAACACCTCGGTTAGACAGATCTACATTGTGACAGGGTTTGCATTAAAGTACTCCCCATTATACACAGTGAGCTCCCATCATTCACCGGCGCCCTGCTGCCACCTGCCTCTCAGCTCCACTTTTCTGCCTCACTTTTCTTGGCGATACAACGTTCTCTCTTATAAAGTGGGATCCAGGTCATTGTTGCAGGTTCACCTTGACATAAGCCAGTGTATTTTCAGGGTAATGTCAAGCATCATGAATCCTTTTGTGTCATATTCTTCATGCAGTCTGATATTATACAACCTAAAAAGCTCAAACCTTGTATTTAGTCGTTTCAAAAGTAATCAAGGATCTTCACAAATAGGTCTTAATCTAATATAGGGCGTCCATCTGCTAAAAGCTAGCTTAAAAATCGGATTTTGTCATGGATAGGTAGCCGGTTTATCCAAGATTTCTGGCTAAAAAACGCTGTTTGACCGGCTCTAAAAACAAAACAATAGGCCAAAAGACCCTAAAATGCTCTGTGCAGTCAAAGGTGTTCCCTATTACATTACCAAAAGTCATCGCATTCAAGGTTCTACTAACAAATATTAATCATATCGGAGCTTCAAAATGGCATATAAACTGTTCTAATGGCCTTATAATTTCATTTCTGATGCTTCTATACTTTTTTTGTTTTGATATTTTAGCTTGCTTGGAAATTTAAAGGCTCTTTTTTCGAGACCGCAATTACACAGATGTGTTCCCTACACTTGAATCCAATTCAGCATTACCACAGAAGTACTTCACTCCTCTCATTCGTGACAAATCCTTCAAACATTGATATGATTAAAGTCTGACCTGGCCCTTTTATACTTCAGGCACAGGAGCCATTTTAGTGTCGACTCATACAACTTTTTGTCACTTGATTTTACGGCTTCACAGCCATTAAAAAGGTGCAACATATTTCCTATCTATGTTTTTGTGAGTCAATTCCCGATATAAAGACCGAATGTGTGCCAGATTTCCACTTATCATTGAGTGGTCATAATGAGCTGCTGACCCTCAAAGACTTTCATTAATGTGGCTTCTAGTGGAGAGTTGTGTTGTCTCAGAATTATCAACGGGCTTTTTTTCTGCTCTTACAATATATTGATTCCCTTGTCCTCTTTTTGTGTATTAAAAGGAACAAAAGGCAGACTAGAAAAGTGGCTCAGCAGGCCTACGATAAACAACGTTAAGTTTCCTTGAGTATGATGTGGAAGACTTGTCACGATGCAGGAGGTAGAGTAAGAATTATAGACGTGAAGCATTTAACAATTCATAGTCATCCTCTGCGTCTTTGAGAATTACTACATTTGGCACAATGTTTCAGTGTGTATATCCCCAGTGTTTTGCTATTCCCAGATGTTCCTTCTTGGCAAGAATCCTCCGATATTATCATGCTGAATATCATCTACTTCAGTCTAAAATTATATCCTGTTTAGCTGAACCCCACTGTGCACTGGGAAGGAAAAGTCCAACAGATTCAGTGCTGTTCCATTTCTGGACTGGGGGGGGGGGTACATCTTTAATAATGAACTCAGCTTTCTTTTGGAAAATCAAAGAGTGCAGCAGGAAAGCCGAAAGGGACACAGCAGAAAAAGACAAACAAAGGAAGATTGATTTTCTTGTGATGCATGTGGTTTAAGAAGTTGGGAGATTTAAGCACCACTTCTTTACCGTCATCAACCCTTCACAGTTATCTCTTTGAGAGATGTCCAAGCAGTAGGCATCCTCTATCGATGCGGCAGAAAAAGGAATGCATCATGCAATCATTGAGCGATTGTGTCCCGTGTGGCCGAGCGAGAGGCCCGATTCTTCTGGCAGGCAGACCGACATACGTACGCAGAAAAAAAGCAATTGAATCGGAAATTCAATCACTTCCATCCTTCAGTTGCGTTATTATGATGGCGGATATGTGTGGGCCCAGTTCACACGGAGCATCGAGAGAATTATCCCGCTCAGCTGGAGACTCATACATACAGCTTGAATGCGGTTCCAGCAAACAGATCAAAACCTCGCCGTACGCAGGCTTTCCAGCACAATGAGATAAATGTGCGCCGTTCAGGAGGTTTGCTATTATCTTTATATATTTCCCTTTTTCCTCTCTGGCTCTGAACCATATTGGCAGACACAACAAAAGCTCACTACATCTCTGTGTGCTTTCATCCACAGACGAGGTTAACTTTTTCCTTATTCAGCACAATTAGAGTCGTGCTGCAGAAAGGTTGAAAACTCAATACTACATAGACCCCTCTGAAAACTGCTTATGAGATTCAGTAATCCTTGGCTGGATTATTGACCTCTGCTTCAGCCACGCTCCAACATACGGCCGACATAAACAAATTCACACCCATGCCGATTCTTTGAAACATTCCCTTGCACAGTAATATGATAATACATAGCATAATGCACACACACTTGACAACCCACACAGGCAAACTTGCATGGAAGTACAATGAGCTGTTCCGCTGTGCGATGTAGCACAGGAGCGGCTGGTTCCGGGTCAGGTAAGATGACCTTAGCGGCGGTGCACCACCCATCAGCCGGCGTAGAGCCAGAGGTGGCAGCGTGATGGGTACTGGAACAAATGCGAAGGGAAAAGAGGCTCACGGTCCCGCAGATCTGGCTCGAGCTGACTCCACATCAGCTTGACACATGGAGGCCCGCATGCCGGGAAAGAAATGAGACACATGACGGCTTTATGGGGAAACAAAGGGGGAGTGGAGAGGACAGGAGTTACGGTGATTAGGGAGGGGGGAAAATACATGTGGTGTGCATGTGGTCAGCAGGGCAGAGGGCAGGCAGGCTTCAGCTCCCATGCTCCTTTCAAGCTTCGGGCAGATGCTCGCAGACCAAACACATGCTAAATATATATGCACCAATGTCAAGGGGTGCACACAGTGTGAAGTCCACCCACGCGTTCATACAGCGTGCTCGTGTGGTCAGACACACACTTGCAGGAAACACACACAGATGATTGCTCATGACCTACATTCTGTGTCGAAAGCGTCGCCTTCCTTCTCCATAGTCACTGTTTGAATTAATAACCACTACTGCCAAAAGAAAGCTGACAAAACAACACTAGATTTCTTTTTAGCACACACCCTGTGATGGTATGTCAGTTTGATCACTGCATTTCATTACTATAAGCAACCAAAAGGAAATTAATTATGCGACGTATTAAAATGAATAAAAGTAAGATAGAATGTCCCCGTAGGGTTCTCATTGCTTTTTAAGGCTTAATTACAACTTGTGAAGCATTATGTTAATAATATGTGGCCTGTGTGCATGTTCCCTGATTAAAAATCCTCCCACACTGCCTTTTGAACTGGTGGAGATTTGAAAAAAAGCGACTCTTAAAACGGCTCTTCACGTTAGAAACTGTTATGGAATATTTGCCCCCGTGGCTTGATCAAACAGCTCGCAGTGAATTATCAAAGTAAAAGCTCCTTCACTGAGACGCTGCTTCTCCGAGGGGGGGGGGGGGGGGGGGGGGGCGTTATTATGAGGAGAGTGGCCTCTTCAAACGAAAGCTTTCGGAAAGATACAGCAAGAATGCAACGGGTGTGCATCTCAAAGTAAATTAGCGAGGAGGAAGGAAATGCAAAGGTTTGTATTTACATTGAAAAGCATGTTTTAATTCTGGAGGGCTCACGGCCCTTCATAAATATTTGCTAGTGCTTACTGCACTGTTAGAATGGTACTTGAAGATTTCGAAGAACGGCTCTCTAAGAGTCCCTTTGGTGCCATAAAAATGTTAAAGGCAGGACAGGGATCATTCATTGAGACTCCGCCGTCTCTGCTGCCTTTGCTTTTATAGCTTAACTTTTGTCATTGAACTTGAACGTTATGTAAAACATGACTGACTTCCTCCGGCTGGTCACACTCGAGTACTTTCCCTTTTCCCCGAACCCCATTTAAGCTCCGATTGTTTACCAGCATTGAGAAAAAGCTCGAGTTTCAACCTACCCTGGTCATCTTTCAAACCATTCCTCCTCTCGTTGTCCAGCATTGTGCCCTAGAAATAAAAAGAATGCAGCACAGACATCCATTATAATGTGAAATCTGAAGTTCTGCGCAACAGAAAGAACTTGTCAACGAGAAATGCGAGCTGAAAACTCCATAAAAAAAATGAACCCTGAAGATTTCCCCTCTCCACTCTTCCGTGTGCATGTAGGGTGAAATATTGATGATTCCACCTGCAATTAGGGGTGTGACACTTTGATTGACATCTCTAACGAGAACTGGAGTACAGCAATAATTTCCTCAGCATCGTGTCTGTTTTCTGTAAACTAGCGTACGGGAATTTCCGAACAACACCTGGGGTTATGTGAGGATTTCCAAACCGTTTCTATTTTTTAGCAATGCTGAATTTATCGTATAGTTGGAAATTGCCCTGATAAATGTAAAGGCTAAGTTAGCTTCTACAAGGCTGCTACTTAGCACTGGTGGCCGTAGTTAAAGACCTCTTCCTATTCTGTAAGCAAATCATTTGTACAGTTTTCTCTCCTGCCTTAAACGTGCAGCTTGTTTGGTCATCTTTTTGAACGTTAGTCCATATTGAATGGTCATATTAATGCTTGATTATTATCGTACCATCATTCGTTTCCTAAGAATACGAGGGACTATTTTTTCTTCTGTTCCAGCGTCAGACCTGAAACTAATAACTCACATTCACTGCGCTGTTGTAGTGTAAATAGAGAAATAACTAACAAAAGACATGAGCTGAATAGTGAATGTTTCTGTCTTTCTTTCTTGGATGAAAAAGTATTTCCTGGAACAAAATGACAGAGGGCACGATGAACTCTGACAGTTGTCTTATCGTACATCGCAGACTCATTGGAGATGATTATAATATGTCCACCATCCAACCATGGTGTGAGACTAAAGAAAGCACTGTTGGAGGTGGAATGAGAAACTCGAAGGGATCAAATAGATAAAAAGAGGCAGGAACAAATGTGTGTGTGTGTGTGTGGACTTCCCCTGGAATCACCTCACACAGAGTCACACATTATAATAAGTGTCCCAGAGGTTAATGTAGTGCCTCCTCCGGCAACCCCGCGAGACCTCTAATAGAGATGAAAAAAAGAAACCTCCCAGACACACATTTAGATCTGGATTACTGTGAGAAGACCGAACCGCACACCTTCACACACACACACTCCATCACGAAGAATCTCCTACAGGCCCACTGTTGAGAGATGGACAGAAATGAGTACTTGAAGACCTGCCGCGCTATTGTATTCATAAATGGTCTCTGTCTAGTTGGTGGTAATCTACAGCCTTGAATCTTAAAAAGCATTGAATAATTCAAAAAGGATTTCAATTACTCTGAAAGCTGTGCGAAAGAAAAGAAGAAATTCAGTGTAGAAATGATTCCCCTCTGGTCCGCTCAATCCTTAGGTAACTTATTCACCCCGTTTGACCAAATTAGAAGAGTCAGTTTGGATGTTTCCGCTGCATAAACAAAGGATCAGAATTAAAGGCAGCACTACAGATGGTCTCCTCAACTTTACATATTATGCCTGACGCCACGGCCCAGTCTGCTCTGATTGGTTAGCTTACCGGCTGACATAATGGTGTTGAAACTATGAAAGCTTTTTCTGCATCGAGGCAATATTCCCCCCTTTGGATATCTCCGAAACGGCAGTTGTATCGACTCTGACACTGCTCCTCGACAACGCACGCATTCCTTGTTCTCGGCTGAAGAAGCCGCGTCCTTTGTTTGTGATAATTGATGTAGTTTGCAGGACCATTCCCCTGGTTCTCTGTGAATCTTTCGCAGCATCAAATTTACCTCTGCAATGAAATGAAAATAGACTAAGGAAGAAATGTTCCCCACGAAAAGTGAGCTAATTTCACGTCCTATTTATGATATGAGAATGAACTCATTTGTCAAGTAGTTTTCCGAAAGTACAGATTCAGCCGCCCTCTTCCCTCCGTTATGCATTGAGCAATGTGTCCAAACTCTATTTACACTTTGTATAGGTTCTGAAAATCTTCATAGAATCTGAAAGGGAAGCGAAAGGGTCTTCGAAATACGTTTTGCAGCGTTAGAGGAGTAACTCTAACTAACAGGAGCAGGTGTGTTCTCGAGGCAACTGTTGTGATTGTCATCTATTATAGAGAAGCCAAAGAGCCCAAAGTTTGTGAGCACTGTCGCAACTGAAAGAAGGACGCACACACACACACACACATACAGCACCATGTATATGTATGCTTCCAGTTTGGTTTTGCATTCATTTTTTACAGCGCAATCTGTTGAGCTATGTCTACAGGGTCCTATCTTTAAATAATAGATGCATTAGAAAATGGAGCATTTCTACCACTGTAAAACTCCATGAATAAATCAGGATTATGAACGTACACCCATGTGTATGTGTGTGTTGTATCCCTGCGTCGGTGCTCCAACTGCTCCACATTAAAAGGCACTTTTAAAGGCTTTTCGTGTTGTCATCACACTCCACTCCCACGTGCTGCAATTGATTTTCCCCCCCATCTGTCATCCATTATGCTTAAGTCTGGTGCGGTTACTTTCAAAATGACATCTTTTCCAAATGAACGGTTCGTGCCGTCGGACTGAAAGACTAACAAAAGGACGCACAAGTGAAATCAATGCAATTGGATTACTCCAACTGAGCCCAAGTGTCATTACTTCATTTTATAGATCTGTAAAGCATGAGCCAAATGGGCAAATTATTGCAAAACCCTGATGCTAATTTGACTTTTTTGTTCTGAGTAATTCCACCACCAATCTTTATAAAGATTTGTTATGAAATAGCTGCCTCACATTCACTCTAATTACCATTCTGTGAATTTCAAACTGTGATCACACATTATAGCTCGATGGGCGCTTATTAAACTTATCCATTTAGTGAGACATTTGCATACATAATGCCACAACACTGCAGCCGATATAAACCCTTGTACTTTTTAAATATTTCATAAGAACTCCAATCCCCGGCTTCCGTTGTCACACTTCTTCCCCCGCTTTAATGAATTAGCCGCTTCTCAACAAGTCCAGCGCGCCATCCGTCTTCATCCACGCGCCCCTGTGTGCATCACGCCGACAAGAGGTCAAAGGTGAAATTACATTTGGGGTGACATTTCACCGATCGCTGTGAAGATTTATCTCCTCGGGCCTGAACAGGTCTTCATTGAAAGACAGAGGAGACGGATGAATGGGTATAGTAGTGATGTATGACTGTAGCAATGGCTTACATGTGAAATTCACGTGTTTGGGTACTTTTTTTAAATCCAAAACATGAAACAATCCTCTTTTTTAAGCACCTATCTTGTGTCTGTAGTGGTACATGTGGTCTTTAAATATATCCTGTGTCTTGCAGTCCCCAAACCATTTAACAGTAACCTATCAATTGCTATATTGCCTGTCTGTTTATTGTTTTTGAGCTCAATAAACGTGGATATTATTTGACTGGTTTTGCTCAAATTTGTCCGAGATTCCCTCCAGGACATAGACTCACCAGAGTTATTCTGATGAATATCTTATGATAAACACATCATTCTTCACTCATAAAAAACAGCCTTGGCTGACGTCAATGCTCTCCAAGTGTACTTCAAGTTTCTATTGGTTTGTTGTACAGAACAACAGCTACAGCATGTACACACTCAAACATGTGAAGATGTGCTTTTGCAACATAGAGATGCTAATGTGGAACCTTTCATACTTTCTCTATAAACTCCCACTAAAATGAAAGTACCCTGATGAATTTTTTTGAATTAAAAGGACCAAATTGGTTTTAAAAAAACACAACGGCAGTACATGGTACAACACACATTGCTTGGGATCAGATTTGAAATAGGTCATCAAAAGCTAATCGGGGTCTGCGCCTACTTTTAAGCTTTGTGATTTTATGTATTCATTCATTCATGCACAACAGAAAGAGTGGCAGGAAATTCAAAAAATAATGGCTTTAGGAAACTAAGGGTATAAATACTCAATGCTGCATTCGTGATGAAAGCTTCTTACGAATGCTTTATACAATTCACAAAAAGCAACAGCAGTGCGGCAACACACCTCGTTCAGAGTTCTTGTAGTTGCATTATATAGATAGCATTGGACACTTTTGCACTGCCCACATTGGGTCATTGCGGGGTGACACACCAACAAAGAATCCTGCAGTGCGACTGTCACGCAGAGCACAACACCATAAGGCAACACCGTGCAATCGCAACAATAAAGAAGATGGGAGAGGGAAAGCCACACAAGGAAGACTCTACTGTCTGCTCTTTGAAAAGTCGTGTTTGAAAATGTCCATGTGACACTCGAGGGTGTCTCATGGTTCCTGCTGTTTGACACTCTACCTATAACATGCAGACCTCAGAGCTCTACACTGGCCTCGGGGTGAGGCTCAACACATGTATTTACATCCAAGAAAGGAGGCAAGCTCTCACGGTCACAAATCCAGGCACATACACACGCGTATGTACCGATCAAACACACACAAAGTCAGAAATTTGAGCGGTGTCGAACCCGGATTCTATTTTCTATTTCAGAATTCCTCAGCCCCAGAACTGCAGGGCCCCTGAGTATTAATTATTTGTATTGCCTGCACTCTGATCTACAGTCTCCTGTTAGGATTTGCATGGCTGGTGCAAGGCAGGCATGTCTAATCCTTTGCCACAGAGAGTACAGCGTCTTTAGATAATAGCGAACATGAAGAAAACGAAAGACGAAAAGGAACATTCGGTGACATGTTCCATTTCTCTCCAAATAAAGGTTAAAAATAAAGCGAGAAAAATCACATTCCGAGGCTTTTTAAGCTATTTGAATTTTGGGGGCATTTGGCGTTGGATCATTGAGAAAGAACAGAAAGATTTACTGATGAACTTCAATAATTCACACTCAGGGACTCTCAGAGGCCTTAAAGTATGGCAGGAACCCCCCCCCCACCTAGAGTGATGCCTCAATTAGACACAGATTCTAAATTAAATTACCATTCCTGAAATCCCAAGGTCACCGTGGCTCTTGGCAGAGGGATTTTTAAGACCCACTTTATCTGTGAATCTTTGAGTTCGGTCCTTTGAAGCTCAGGAGGAGGTGTGGAAGATTCGGAGGGGTAGGTGTAATTAAATGCTCCTGGGCTAGCGATAACTGTTACCGGGATTAAAAGTGTTGAAGAAGAGTGAACTGTGACTGGAGATGATTAGCAAGGATGTTCATAGCTGGCACCTTCCTTATATCCATAACAAAAAGTGTGTCAAGCATCGAGTCCCGTTTGGCAACAATTGATATGTTTCATATACTTTGGTACTGCAATATACTTCATCGACTAGTCCATAATCATCGGGATTTTGCCTCACTGTCTGCTATGCCATCTGTAAGAGAAGGACACACGTTGACAGGGAGTGCTCTTTACAAGAGAACACATTGTTTACATGTTGTGAATCCCACATCGCTGTACAAGGTCACTGCACAGCTCAGGGTAAGAGCATTCCCTCCCACCCATTCAATGCTGGGATTCACTTTGGATTCCGCATCAACATGTTACAGGCTCTCAGGAAGCATTGCGTCTTTGTAATGAGATGTTTACCTCCTTAAATTCCCGCTTATATCGTTAAAGGCTTCTGAGAGGTGCATTTCATGAAGTTATTTTAGCAGTCCAATCCTGTGCACATGATCTCCTGGTACTGTACTGTTGTAGTTACTTATCCTGCCCCCAAGATGTGCCTTTTCTTGCCTGTAATCAAACCCCATAAGGCCCCTCTCAATATACCCACTCCTCCCACACACACTCTTAGACTGCCTCAATTAGGAAGTACAACAGCTAATCCCCAGGCATCGCAGTTAATGAGAGAGTTCTCTTAATCTTAGCTTTAGTCCTACTTGCCTGCTCAAATAGGGGGTATAAACAACAAAGGAAGTGGTATTTTTCAATTTGGTTCTTTCAATAATTCAAAGCAGGCTTTGTGTCAGAAGTTGAACCTGTCTGGCTGGGGAGAGGTCCCACCTGAATCCATGCTGCTATTCTGCTCTGAGCAGCCCTTCTGATTGTCTCTGTTGGCTCGGAGGAAATGTTGGTGTTTGTGAATACAGCTAAATGAAGCATATCTCTCATCAGCAGCAGCCGTCTCTTGATGGCTCTCTTCCTCCACTGTGGGGCCTTTAATTGATTTAAAGACTTACAAGAAGGAACACAAAACATGAATTCAAGCTGCGACACCCCCAAAAAAATGAATGCAGGAATTGTTGTTGCTGTCAATGGTGCTGAATCCAGCAAAGAAAAAGAGAAAAAACAGAACGGTGTGTCTCTGTCCCTACCACTGAATCAATGTTTAAGGGTCAGTAAGCAGGGTACTATAGTCAAATATGAATGTCACTGTCCATGGTACGGAATAAAGAAATAACTGTCACTGCCCACGGAGCTGAACCAAGGCAAACTGACTACCTGTCCGTGGAGCTGAATGAAAACAGTACCCACTGTCCATGGTGCTGAATGAAAACAGTACCTACTGTCCATGGTGCTGAATGAAAACAGTACCTACTGTCCATGGTGCTGAATGAAAACAGTACCCACTGTCCAGTAACCATGGTTCTAAAAATGCCACTGTTAATGGTACTGAATAAAGATTTGCTAATATAAAAACTACTTGTATATTTGACAGTCTCTATCCATGCTTCCATGCTACTTCATCTAAATGTGCGTGTCTATAGTGCTGATCAAGAACTATAGACAGGAGTGTGTGTCCCGGTGTCACTTTCCATGGTCCTTAATGAGTTACCCTTACCATGGTGCGGAAAGAAAACTGCACCTCACTGTGCATGGTGCTGCATCAAGAGGAAAAGTGTCCCCCTCTCCACGGAGCCTGAATCAAAAAATGGAGGGTCCGTTTCCATGGTATTCAATCTAAATATGAGTGTACCTTCCCGTGGCGCTGAATGAAGAAATGAGTGTTCGTGTACTTCATGAAGAAGTTAATGTCAGTATCTCTGGTACTACATCTAAATATTGGATGCCCTATTCATTGTGGTAAATGGGAACTGTGTCACTGTCCAATGTGCTGAATCAAGAAAAATGGTTACTTCCATGCCTTAAATCAAGAAATTAGCGTCACTAGCAAAGCCTCGGAACTATGAGTTATGTGTCGCTATCCATGGTCCTGAATCAATAAAGCTGTGTCACTGTCCATGGTGCTGAGTCGAGGTTTGAAATCTTAATGCAAAATGTTCTGTCACTGTCCTGAATCAGTGATACCGTGTCGCTGTCCATGGTGCTGAATCACCTGAGCATATTAGGAGAAGTGTTAACAGAACAGTAAAACGTATATTCAAAAAAACACGTATTTCCCCTCGCAATAGTCATACAAATTGGGATTTTTACGGCGTTGGAGTTACAGTCAGTGTCTCTGTATTCATGGTGGTAATCTAGTATTCCTCAGCATGTGGGACTGGAGTCGGAGAATAACCTTTTCCACTTGATTATTCAAACATATTCATTTATTCTCCCAATTATTGTGATGTAGCCATGGGTGGTGTATTGAATGACAATATTTCGCTCTTACCTTGTAACTTCTCCTTAACCTCATTCATTAAATATCTACTGTATATCACTGAGGACACTGCAGGCAAGGGTAAGATTGTGTGAGATTTTGAAGCAAGCTTATTTGTGTTCGGTGGATTCATGCATTCATACTTTCAAATAAAGGAATCCATGTTTTATTCTGGGGCTTTTCTGTTCACTCAATTGTCCCTATTTCTAAAGGCTGTGTAATTTGATGTCATATTAACCTCCCTTTTTAAAACCACTGTCGCTGGTGGTTTATATTTATTGAATAAAGTTTCCTTTCTTCGGGAGAAACCACACAAAATCCCATTGTCTTGTCCTTTTCCATTCTATTCCAGCACTCTTTTTCATGTCTTATTCGCTGTTGCTGTGATTGCTCATTCATGTGAGACGAGTAAAACACGGTTTCTCGGATTGCTTCTGTATCATCATGCCTCTGCTTCAGTAATACAGAAAAGCAACACATAAAAAGGAGATCATAATAGTCGTATACATGCAGTAAAAAATAGATCTATCTGATGTGAATCAATGATACAACACATTCAAGCAGGAAGAAGTACATCTCCAGTTATTTAAGCTAAGGATATTAGAATAATCTACACTTTACATACATCACATAGCAGGTAGTTGATGCATGTAACAATCCCTCTGCTGCCTAACTAGCTGTGCAACACAGTTCACATGAAAACTGAAAGACTGGCCACAACACAGCATGCCCGTATTAGTCGTGGTAGACTGAGTGCACAATGAAATGAGGATTAAAAATCTTGGAAATAAGCCCAGAAACCATTCAAACAGAGGACAGCCCGCCTTTGCACTGTCATAAACAAGATGACCAAGAGGAAATGAATGAACGCCTTCCTCCGCAAAGGACCTCGTTCCATGAAATTGTCGAAACCTAACAAGGTTTTCGTGTCAGATACCTTAAGGCTAAGCAAACACAATGAGCTCTGATTGAGATTTACCACTTTAATAATGTTGAATTTGCAGCATTGTTCAGGATATTAACGGCAAAAATAAAACATGAGGTGGCGATGCGTTTGCTGCCGTGGCATTAAAGATGCAGTTCGCCTCTGTGTTGTGCACTGAAAGGAAAATAGTCAGTGTTTGGACATCATATGAATATAAAGTGGTATGCATTTGTATGTGTGTCTTCTATCTCAAAGATCCGCTCAGCAATTGGGTTTAAAGTCAACTGGTGGTCTTATCTTCCCTTGTGGAAGAGTGACAGATGAAAGAATTCAATCTTTCAAAACATTTCCTCGTGGGAAAGCGAGTCGCAGTAATTCACCCTTGCACGAAGCAGCATGCTGTTTCAGAAAAAGGGGGACTACTTTTGACAGATACATATGTAGCTGTCATTCCTCAGAAACAAAGATTAGCACTCTATTACAGGCTTAAGGCTTTACACTGGTCATATAAATGCCAACATGAGGAGAGGGGGAGAGTGTTGATGTAAATTGTCCAGTGCTGGAGAGACCATTAAACTGTCCCAGTGATCCACAGTGTGGGTATTCATATGTTTGAGTGTGTTGGTTTAGTGTTATGCATATCATAAAACAATACAAATCTGGGTGGCATGTGCAGGGCCCAGACAGCTTTCTGGTCTTTTATAGGAAGTTTGTATTTATGTTCAACCCTACTTGTTTAGGCGCTTATTGATCTGGCAGAGTGATGATGTTGTTTGTTGCATGAATATTCAATTAAACGCTTTGTTTTCCTCAAAGATCCATTTTGTCTTTCTGCACGTATTGCTAAAAGTTAAGATGAGCGAAGATGAACTAATCCCTGTGAAAGAAACCAAAGTCAAAGTGAAAGGTAATCATTAGAAATCCTTTTAAAAGTTCAACTTTTGTTTGGTTATTTATTGGGTGTGCCCTTCAAGGTGGCACATAGTTCTATGTATCAATTCAAGAGTGAACTTCTCCTGATTGCACTTCACATTCTGGTGCAGCTTGTGGCTCATTTTTTAACTTTCGAGTTCGGGTGAGCATACAACCCGAATGTTTATGACCTATTACGAGCCACGTCACAGGTCACATGAACTATCGAATGGCCTTTGACATGGCGATGACACGCGGCAGGCTACATAAGACAACACGTCATATGCTAAAGTGTAAAAGGGTAATACTAGTAAATCCGAGCATGAAATGTTAAGATACCGCAGCTTCAAAGCGTCTCTTAACTTAGCCCAAACCTTGACATCACCACTAACTTGTGTCAAATTTCAAAAGGCATAACAATCCTTTGTTTCAGGTGTGGAAAATGATAGTAGCTGTCATATAAAACACAGAAGGTGGGCTAATGGTATTGTCATCAGAGGAAATACAGATACTGAGAGGGTATAAAAAAAAAGTCAATTTGCTTCTCGGAAAGCCAGATTGAAGAGCTCTGATCAGCAGCATGGGACCCGATCTGTCAACCCCCTCAAAACCAGGGCTCTCATCTCCGAGGGAAGAAGGAGAAATTGTGGACAGAGTTGTCGTGAAATTCAACAGGACCGCCACACAAAAAAGAGGAAGTATGACACGCGAGTGGAGATGCATCTGAAGTACCTCCCTGGCACAGCCTTTCATTTTCAATCCATTTTAACTCGTACACATCGCTGTAATTGCATGAGCAAGCATTCCATCTGAGGTACATGCTGGGATGTAGTCAAGGCGACGAGGCCATATCAACAAAATAAAAAAGAGTGCTTGAAGCTCAAGGAAAGTCGAAGGTATATCTAAAATACATCAGAAATAAAAAACCCACAATTAATATTAGAAGTGTTCGATTTGTTCTAAACTGAAGAAATAATCCGGTACGTATAACAAAATAGTGCTTCTTATTTCCTGCATTAATTGATCAAAAATAGTATCTTATCCAGAGCCAACTTCCTTAGCGATACCGACAGTGAAAACCTCACAATTCTACATTAAAAAAATACTTAAAATGGTAAAAGGAAACACGGCGACGTTAGTGGAATTTGATTTATGCGTCTGCATGAAAAATGACCTCTTAACAAAAAAGCTGCAAATGAATTGTTTTAGCATTCTGCTGCTGATTCATTTGTAGCTGTTTTAGTTATTGTTGCAGTTGTATAAACTGTTGGATGGTTTAATTTAAGACAACATATTCT
Organism: Eleginops maclovinus; assembly: GCF_036324505.1. NCBI lineage: Eukaryota > Metazoa > Chordata > Actinopteri > Perciformes > Eleginopidae > Eleginops > Eleginops maclovinus. The sequence goes on from NC_086372.1 coordinate 6,180,580, forward strand.
ATATTAAAAGCTATTTGTATGTGTAAGCTGTTAAATGTATTGGAGTACCATACTTGGGTAAACATATGCAGTTACACTCAACCACTGAACACTAAGTAGTATTGCTATTCAAATATATAAATGACTCCCCAATTATTGGCAACTTTGCCAGAAAGCTAAATAAATCACCTGGTTATATTCGTCCTAACGTGCCTGCAACAAACGTAAAATAATGAAGAAATACCACAACATCAGGGTGATGCTTTCACAAGTCAAACACAAACGTTAGAAATGTGTGTGGACTCTCGACTCTGGCAAGTGAGCTGTCAGGTTCATCCAAGAGAACGAAAAATCATGTCAGACAGGATCTGGTCCGGGTCACCTATTAAAAGCTGAAAGACAAGAGCTTGACACACAGTTTAGATTTGACTTCAGGTCAAATATGAGAAGTGTCATCTCATTACTGACGTGATGAACTCTCAAAGCATGTGAGCGTGAATGAAGACATGACATATGAACCGGAGCATTCAGGAGGCAACTAATCCGTGACTTGTCTCTGGCTTTATTCTCCCATTTATCATACAAGGCTTATGGAACTAAGCAGACACTTCTTTTCATATGATTTCCTGCCAGTTACCACGACGGACTCTGTCTCCTTTTTTTTTTTAAGGCTAATTGGAGAACGTGTTCCAAGCTTAATTGGCAAAAAAAGTGATGTTAAGCCAAACAGCGAGAGAAAAGGGGTGAGAACATGGGTGGAAAATGCTCATTCCAGTGCATTGCCAGACCTTTAAAAAAGTTTCAAAAGCAAACACATCACTCACTGAGTAACAGCAAGCTAGGTCCCACAAACAAGATTTAGGCCAAGCTTTTATATGTAAATGTTTACGTGGGCGGAAGAAGAATAACAAAGTTTGAGACGCAGACAATATGCTGTTGGCTGACTCAACATGGGAGACGGCAGCGCTTTAAACAACAATGTAGGATTCAACGTGTGTGTTCTAACTGTTTTCTTTATGACAGATTATTGCTGGCCACTCAAATAAAGAGGTATTTTTAATATGAATAAATGTTTCACCTAAATAGATAGAAGATAGAATGGGAGGATGAAACCCTCTTTATTAGTCACATACATGCACACAGCAGAGCACACGCAGTGAAATGGGTCCTCTGCATTTCACCCATCCTAGTACTAGGAGCAGTGGGCAGCTATCGTGCAGCGCCCGGGGAGCAATGGGGAGGGGGGATCGGAGGTGTCCGGTGCCTTGCTCAAGAGCACCACAGCAGGGCCTAGGAGGTGAACTGGGACCTCTCCAAGTAGCAGTCCACTTTCCATATTTCAAGTCTGTTCGGGGACTTGAACCGGCGACCATACGATTCCCATTCCAAGCCCCCACTGACTGAGCCACTGCTGGACCTCTTTAACATTTCTTGTTTTAAATGATTCTTTAATTAATATTTCCTAAAATATTAAATCCTTTTATACATGTATTTAAAAATATATACATGTTGCTTACCTAAATGAGGTCACTGTATCTCTGCTACGTATTTATTTTAGCTTAATGGGTATTGGGGATTTGTTTGGGAGTGGGGGCGGATCGGGGATAATACGGGAATGTTTTACATGTTGGATTTAGGATTTAAGATACACATAATAAAACAAATACATTTCATTCAGCCTGACAGTCCATAAACCCACATCTGTACATTCAAAATGTGGGTTATGTGCTAAGGATTAATATTGGTTGACGGATGCTTCTGTATAAATATGAATTCATCATTCCCCTTAGCCTGCAAAGTAAAATAAACCATATAAATTGCATTAATAAGACCTAAATCTGCGTTATAGAGCGGTTTTTCTTGAGCACATTTCAGCTACGGCTCATGAGACATACGTATATCGGTTGGAAGCTATAATTAAATGATGTTTTGAGTGACTAACACTAATGTCAGATTTTTGTCATAGCATGAGAACGCAAAGGTTTGCAATAATCTAATGGAAGGAAAAAAACAACACATATCGCCTGTTTCTCTGATTCAGACCCCAACACGTGTTTCTCCCTCAGCCCCCCTTCCCCTGGATCCTCAGTTGACTTTCAGCGGGTCAGCTGTGTTGATGGTAAAGACAGGAAGGGGGTAAATGGAGTTTGCGGATAGATGTGTATAGATTTAGAGTCAAACATTCTGCTGATTCCCTGCAGGTCGACTCGTCGGGAGCGCTGCTGCCGCCTCTGCCAATAGCTCTATTGACTTCCAGTCTGCACTTGACCCATCTTTTTCTGTACACGACACATCTGCAAGGCCACTGCTGCATAATTCCGTAAAGGTGTTGAGGACGGGATTCAAAAGGAGAGTCCATTTAGTGTAGCAGAACTGTTATTCCAACTCATACCTTCATTTAAATCATCGTTCTACATTGCATTTGACTCAAGTGATGATCTGTTTCTGTCTGCGATGAAATATAAATAAATAAGAGTGTGTCAGGATGTCAGATATCACTTTATATTTAGTAAAAAGCCTGCCCTTTCCTGTTCACCTCATCTACTTGCTGATCAAACGTTATTTACTCAGAATGCATGAATCGCCACAAACGCCCGTGCCTTATTTTGAATGCTGTCTGCGCACACTGAGCTGAACATGCTGATGTGAAAACAAGCTTAAGATTGCTCCTGACCTTTCTGTAATTACCCGTGGAGTATTTCAGACTCTCAAAACCTCCTGCCTTTGAAGCCCTGGGAGAGAGTACATTTCTCGGAGACGGCATGCACATCTGGAGCTGATGTGGCATGTGTTTGCTCCCCACTCCTCCTGAAAATAAAAACCTCATTGGAGGGACAGATAGGAATATTTCCTCCGTATTTTCTGGAAACTTCTAAATGGAGAGGTTTATATTTAGCTGTCTTGTCTCTATCCAGGTCATGAGCTGAGCCTTAATCTTATGAGGAAGAAAGCTAAAATACGTCTTCAAATACGGGCCAAAGGGAAGGTCAAGCTGATTGTCCTAAAAAGAAAGACATGGTGGCTGAGCCGATAATTCCAGCTCTTTGAATATGCTGTAAGGAAAGCGAGAAACGGGTAGAACATGGAAAATGACATTCCAGTGCATCCAACCATTAAAAAGTTAAAGCAACACATCCACTGGTGAACCATAGAGCTGGAATCCCACATAACAAGATTACCAATTTTTATGTAAATGAGCGGGGCGAAGAATGAATAAAAATGTGTTGAGACCAACATTGCGCTGTTGGAATGACTCAACATGATGACGCTGGTAACACGTAGTTAGCTTGTGTTCTAATTTCGTTATGACGATTATGTGGCCATACAAAAAGGTAATTAAATATGATAATGTATCACCTAGATTGATAGAGTGAATGGGACGGATAAACCTTTTAATAGTCACACACAGTCCAAGCAAGACAACCATGATGGGTCTGCATTTCACCATCCTATACAGAGCTAGTGGGCACTAATCGTGCAGGCCCGCAATGAGGTGCGTGCTGCTCAAAGCACCACAGAGGCAGAGTAACTGGACTACAATACTATTTCCAGATTAAGTCTGTCATTCGGACTTGACCGGCGACCTGATCTCCAATTCACTCATATCCAGTGGACTCTTTACATTTTCTGTTTACACGAGATTCTTTAATTAATTGTTAATATTCAATCTTAACAGATTTTTTATCATGTGACCAATGCTGTTCACTTCCTGGGATTTGGTTACATGGTGATGGGATTGCTTGGGAATGCTGTGGATCGCGTAATACGGAGATTTTTACTTTGGGAATAATTTAAGTGGACAGAATTAATAACTGGAATACATTTCACAGCCTGACAGTTGAGAAGGCCCATTTGTAATTGAAAATTGTTTGTCTAGATAATAGGATTGAACGGGAGCTTACTGTGTAATGAATCAACATTCCTTGCCGCAACAGTAGAATAAACCATAATGCATTCATATAGACCTAATCTGCGTTAAGGCGTTTTCAAGCAGCACTTCATACGTCTATGAACATACGTTATCGTTGGAAGCTATAATTAATATGAATGTTTTGATGGCTAAACGAACTTCAGATTTTGTCATTGCATGAGAACGCAAAGGTTGCAATAATCTTGGGAAGAAAAAACCAATAATCGCTAGTTTCTCCTGATTCAGACCCAAACGCTGTTACCCGCCCTTCCCTGGATCTCAGTGACCACGGTCAGGTCTGATGTAAGACCGGAAGGTGGTATGGATTTGGCAAGATGTTATTAGAGCAAAATCGCTGATTCCGTGCAGTCGTTCTCGGGCGCTGCTGGCCGCCTTCTTGCAAACTTAACTCCATTGCATTACCATCTTTTGTACACGGAACATCTGCAGGACTGGATGCATAATTCCGAAAGTTTGAGACGGGATTCAGAGACCATTTTGTGGCATGACTGCTTATTCAACTATACCTCATTAAAATCACGTCGTACTTGCATTTTGACTCAATGATGACTTTCTGTCAGAAATCACATATAGGTCTGTCAGGATGTCATGTGCCTTTATATTTAAAAAGCCTTTCCGTTACCTATGCTAGCTCGATCAAACTCATACTCAATGCATGAATCGCCACAAATTCCGTGGCCTTATTTTGAATGCTGTCTGCGACATTGAAGCAATGCTGTTGTGAAAACAGCTTAGATTGCTCCTGACCTTTCTGTAATTACCCGAGTATTCAGACTCCAAACTCCTGCCTTTAAACCTGAAGAGTACATTTCTCGAGAAATGCCATCTGGGTTTGAGATGTGGCTTTGTTTCCTCCACTCCTCTGAAATAAAACACTCATGGAGAAGAATGATTCTCCGATTTTCTGAAACTTCTAAATGAGAGTTTATTTAGCGTCTTGTCTCATCAGTCAGACTGAGCCTAATCTTGAGGAGAAAGCAAATACTCTTCAATACGGGCCTAGGAATGGTCAGCTGTGTCCTAAAGAAAAATGGTGGCTGAGCCTGTAATCCCACATCTTTAATACCTCGCTCAGGAGGATGACCGGTACATGACAAATGACATTTAGTGACATCAAACATGTCAAATGATACATCACCTGGTGCCACATAGAGCTGGGAATCACTAATAAATAACACATATATCTGAGTGTCAGAATGAGCAGGGGGAATTGTAAATAATCGTGTAGCACCACATTGCCGCCTGATTGAATGCTATTGATTGGCTTGAGTGTTGCTTTGTCTCTAAGGCGACTGCACGATGCAAACAATTACAAAAAGCGTCCAAAAAGCAATCGCTATTACACGACCTGATTTGTTGCGTTGCATGAGGCGGTATAATTATCTCAAAGAGAGCATAACAGTCGCAATAACAATATGAGAGTCATATTATAGAGCCAAAACATGTGCAAATCCATCAGGACAACAGCACCATATTGGAACAACAGAGAGCAATAACACTAACAATATATTTCAGGTGTCTGAACCATTTACTACATTACCCAAGATGCAACCTGACTGCTCACAGATTCACTCATTCAGATGGTTTTTTTTCCATGTCCACACGGGCACATACTTTTCCTATTGACTTGTATATTTCAGTCAACAGACTTCTGTTTTTATCGTGACATGCTGCTTCCTCTCAGGGCTTCTGGTTCAGTGGCTGTGCGTCTATCGGGAACTGCCCTTTTAGGAATCCTCCTTCGGACTGATTTATTTCTTCTTCAGGGACAAATATGTGGAGCTAAGAATTGAATCATGACTGGAATTCATTTAAGCTCAAGTTGAGAAGGCCGTTTTTGATATGGAAACATGCATTTGTCTGAAATATAGACCCTTAAAGGGACATATAATGCAAACTATCCGCTACAAAGGTGTACTTTTGGTTATTGAGTCCTTAAAGTAAACACTTTACAAACATGCCTTCACCATGTGCTGCAACAGATCGAGCCCGCGATGTTGGCAGTTATCTCTGCAAGTGACGTGCTCACACTAATGCAACTCGACGTTATCTGTGTCACATGAGGCTTTGCCCCATGCAATCTTTCCTTTGGGAACATTAAGCTCCAGATACTAGACTTGAATAAAAAGACAACCAGGTGTACTTTGAACACAAAAAAAAGGTACTCAATATTGCTGAATAATATATATTACTGGAATAAAATCATTGTAAATAAATCATTAATTGGAAATAATCAATGGAATTCAGACCTTGGGCTTATGTGAAGATGATTGACTGATAAATAGGAAGTGTATTTCTTTTTAAAATATTGTCAATAAATATTAAAATGAATGAAAACTTTAAGCATCACTTTAATACTGAAACCAGTTAAGAGTGTAGCTGATTTTAAATAATAAATAAAATACTTTATATGCCGACGGTTATATGCATCATCAAAAATGCATGATCTTTTTATCAATTATATTTGTTATTATTCATCTCACAAAGTAATCAAAGCTTAAAAATATTTAGAAAAAGTAACATTTTACTGACAAAAATCCTACTTCCAAACCCCTTCAAAAGGTACTTCACATAGAAATACTCTGTAACTGCAGATATATATATATTAGGGCTGAACGATTTTGGAAAATAATCTAATTGCGATTTAATATGCGATTATTTTTTCAAGGTCCTCTTCTCATGTATTTTTCAACAAACACAAGCAATAAATCAATCGTGATTACAATCGTGAACCTCGTGAGGTAGCAACAGTAGCGAGGCACGTTCTGCACAATACCTGACGTTGCGCAGCATCTTGCTTTTTAAAGCCAAAATAATTCCACACAACTCACGTGCCGCCCCTCTTTGGTACCAAACTTCCAGCCGTGCACTCTTCTGACGAGCCTGAGGCCATTGTGCAACAGGTTCAAGCGCAGCGTTGACTTCTTTCCCTGCCTGCTCGGCTCCGCTCGGCTCGCAAGTCACGTGACCAGATCACGTGACCAGTCAAATCTCCTTTGCGGTTGGAAAATCTCGTTTTGTCATATCGCGATATTATCGCAAATGCAATTAATCGTTCAGCCCTAATATATATATATATATATATATATATGATATATATCATATTGTCTATGAAACAAAATATAAATATATATATATATATATTTATATTTTGTTTCATAGACAAATGGAACCGACAAAAAGTGAAGAATGCAGTTATAAAAAGTTTAGACAAACACAAAGAGAAGCCAACAAGTTTACAAGCAACAGCAGAAAGTGCAAGCTCACAGACAGATAGAAGGATTGACGGACGGAGAGACAATTAGAGAGGTGGGTAGGGAGAAATTACTACCAGTCAATGGACTATAATGGGAATGCTTTACAGCCGTATGTAGGGACGTCCTAATGAAATTTTGCTTATTGCAGGATGCTCTGCCGGAATCTCCTGAGTCCATAGATTGGTCTCTTATTGCAACAAATAAAAACATGATATTCGAGAAGAGGCTATTTAACTTGGCATCATAGTTTCTGTCCTGCTCTTAATTCCAACGGAGCACTGCAGACGGATGAAGAGGAGGAGGAGGAGTAGAATGGGGGTTAACTACCTTAAATCTCCTGTGCTTCAGCTGATGCAATACTCTCAAACAACGGAGTATAATAAAATCGATAGGAGATGAGACTGTGTTCAAACCACTTTCCTTGTCTTTTTTCTTCCAGTTGTAGATCTATTTCTACAAAGGGGTTTTTTATATCGGAAGAAGAAAGAAAAAAACAGAAAAGAAAACGTCACGCACACATGCGCATATAGGGTGCCACACTGACGCATCGTTTGTTGTATAGTCAACTGGTTTTTTTTTTTTTTTCTTTGCTGGACTGAGGCATGCCTGTAGCGGATTATTGTTTTTACCGCATTCAACAGTGTTTTCAAAGCAAGGGGCGAAAGCCAAGGCTGTAACAGTGGAGACTCACATACGGAGGGAGATCCGCTAAAGTAATGCCGTTTATCCCATAAGAACTGAACGGGAGGGGGTGGGGGGGTGGTAATTCATGGCAGTGAACAGAGGTATCACGATCCTAATGTGAAATCGCACCAGTGTTTTCACCGATGCGGACTTGGACACTTTCACTATGGAGCTGCAAGAGTCAAAATAACAGTAGGAGTCTATGGTGACAGCAACCTTTTTTTTTTTTTTGCTTTAAAGTATGATTTAAAAAAAAAAGAAGATCGCCCCTGTGTGTGGATTGATTTTTTTTTTTTCTCCCTTGCTCTCGCTTCTCAGCATTCCCTCAGTCAGTCGACGGATTTTTGCCATTACAGCTCAGTAGAGGGTGTCAGATTATTCTTAGAGCAGCGCGCTAGGATGAACACTGTCTCTGCGTTTCTCCTTTTGTGATCCCCAAAACCACCACAAAAGGGGGGGGGGGAAGACGAGCGAGGCAACACGCCGAAGGATGTGAGGGGGGATGCGGGTGTTTTGCAGCGGTGAGATCGCCTCTAAAGCTCCAGCGCAGGGTGTGAATTCAGCACCAGGGGAGAGGGGACAGTTTCTGACGCCGCAACACGCAGCAAGACTGAGAAAAACGGCACGGATTTGTTCTCTTTTGCTCTGCCAAGGTCAGTGTTAAACGAAGTGAAAACAGCCGAAAGATGTGTTGGACTCTACTGTCGCCCGCTGTTTTCGATTTTGATCATAAACACGCTCTGAGGATTCAGTCGATGTGAAAGAGACGTTTATGTGGGCATTTTCAAACTGGAAGTCTGGACACAAGTGCAGGTTAGATGCAGCATGGATCTGTTATAAAAGACTGCCTTATCTTCTCCCTTAATGTCTCTATCTACCATTTTTCGCCTCACTGATGTAGACTGAATTCACAGCTCGTATGTCTTGAAACCGGGAATGAATTTTCCACGTTGAAAAATGCTGCTTTGGATTGTTCTGCTGAATGCGGCTCTTTGTGTTGCTGGTGGAAATGTTACAAGGGACGTTTGTAAGGAGCAGATATGCTCTTGCAACGATATCGAGGGAGATCTGCACATAGACTGCGAAAAAAGGAGCTTCACCACTCTGCAGCATTTGACTGGCCCGAGCTCGCATTTTTATCACCTGCTGTTACACGGAAATTCTCTATCCAGGCTATTTCCCAACGAGTTCGCCAACTTTTACAATGCTGTGAGCTTGCATTTGGAAAACAATGGCTTGCACGACATTGTCCCCGGCGCCTTTCTGGGACTGCAGCTGGTGAAAAGGCTGCACATCAATAACAATAAGATACGATCATTCAGGAAGAGTACATTTCTGGGGTTAGACGACTTGGAATATCTCCAAGCTGATTTCAATCTATTGAGGGATATTGACCCCGCTGTTTTCAGGGACCTAAACAAACTTGAAGTGTTAATACTTAACGACAACCTCATCAGTGCGCTACCTATAAACGTGTTTCAACATGTGCCCATTACGCATCTCGACTTGCGGGGGAACAGAATCAAAACGTTGCCTTATGAGGGGGTCCTTGAGCAAATACCGGGCATTGCGGAGGTTTTGTTGGAGGACAACCCGTGGGACTGTAATTGCGACCTGGTTTCTCTTAAGGAATGGCTGGAGAACATACCGCATAACGCACTCATTGGGAGGATGATATGCGAGGCTCCCACCAGGCTGCAGGGGAGCGACCTGAACGAGACGTCAGAAGCGGACCTGTGCCCTTCACAGAGCGGCGGCGTGGACACCAGCCTGGTCGCCCCTCCCACCCAGGAGGATACCTCTGCGAGCTCGGCTCTGGCCCCGCGTCCCACGCCTTACAAGCCCAGCAGAGACACCAGCGGTCCCCCCAACTCCTGGCCACGGACCCAAGAGCCGCTCCAAATCTCGTGAGAATTGGCAGCTAAAAACGAGGCCAACTCCAGTGGTGACAGGTATGAACGGGGACAGAGAGCTGCCTCACAACATGACGTGCCCCCAGCCTTGCAACTGCAACCTGGTCGGCACCAGACAGGGCCTGGGGGTCTTGTGCGAGGGCAAAAAGATCGAAAGCTTATCCAACCTCAAGCCTAAGCCCCTGGCCGCACACGAATTGAACATGAGAAATAACAACATACACGCAGTGAAAAAGAACCACCTCCTCGGCTACACCAGCCTCAACCTGCTTGATTTGGGGGTGAACAACATCAAGGTGATTGACAACAGCACTTTTATAAACCAGAGCGAGCTCAGATGGCTGTATATGGATAAGAACTATCTGGATATGCTGATAGCAGAGATGTTTGTGGGCCTCGGGAACCTGGAATATCTCAGTTTGGAATACAACCACATCCAGATGATAGTGGCAGGTGCATTCAGCCCTATGCCTAATCTGAGGGTACTGTTCCTCAATGACAACTTTCTGAAATCTTTACCAATGGATGCTTTCCTTGGAATTTCTTTGTCCAAAATTAGTCTTCATAATAATTATTTCCCCTATCTCCCCGTGGAGCGAGTGTTAGACCAGCTCAATTCAATCATACAGATCGATTTGCACGGGAATCCGTGGGATTGCTCGTGCACCATCGTGCCATTCAAGCAGTGGACGGAGAAACTCGGGGCAGATGTGATAGTGAGTGATCTCAAATGCGAGTCACCCGAAGAGTTCTGGAAACGAGATTTCCGCCAAGTCCGGAACGACCTCATGTGCCCAAAACTCTATGACAAAGTCTCCCCCACACCCGTGTCCAAAAACAGCACTTTCACCCAGGACTCGGGGACGCGCCCGAACTCTTATTTGGAGCCGAACAGGGTGTCTATCTCTGTGCTCGTCCCCGGGTTGCTGTTGGTGTTCGTCACGTCCGCTTTTACTGTCGTGGGGATGCTTGTGTTTATCTTGCGGAATCGAAAGCGATCAAAGCGGAGGGACGGGAACTCCTCCGCCTCGGAGATCAATTCCTTACAGACAGTGTGTGACTCGTCGTATTGGCACAGTGGGCCTTATCACGCAGACGGGGGCGCGCACAGGGGCTTCGACTGCAGCACGCACCTTTCCACGACAAATGATGCGTAAAGAGACTGTGGGTCTAGTACAATGAGCCCATACCGGACTGGATTACAAACATGTCATATAGACACACTGACGCACTTACATGACTGAACATCATCCAGCTTTTGTTCGTCAGTGGCGAACACAGACTTGTTTATGTCTTGTTTTCTCCAGTTGAACCAAGTAAGTCTGCTGCTGCACAGGCCCTACTCTGTAATATATGTATATGCCAAGCCCCCCTGGCTAAAACCCCTCCCTTCCTCCTCCTCCCAGTTCTGCTATTTGCCGCAATCGGACTACGGATATGAGACAGAAAAAAGGGAGAAAAAGAAGCGAGGGAGAGGGCGTGTGTGTGTGTGTGTGTGTGTGTGTGTGAGTGAGAGAGAGAGAGAGAGAGAGAGAGAGAGAGAGAGAGAGAGAGAGAGAGCGAGAGAAAGAGAGCAAAGACCGAGGACCCAGGAAATGGTGCACGAACGCATGAATGTAAATGTAAATACTCGGACCGATGTATCATAATCTGCATGATGATATTTCGCATGGTTTCAACACACACACGACGGCGAGGAACCATAACCACCATAACCAACAAAGAAGCAAACTCGACCCTTTCATGTTATATCAATATGACGACAATATATAGATATTAAGAATTATATATGACTATTACAAAGTGCCATTTCTCTATTTTTTGTGAACCTGCAGTTAGGATTTGTATTTGTTGTTTTAAACTTGTTTGGAGAAAAGAGAAAAAAAAAATAACTGATAACAATGACTCTTGGAGAAGAGCGATGGAAGTGCTGTCAGTGCATGTTATTTTCTGTTTGTTATCATTTGATTGTCGATAAATATTGGGGTTATTTATACCGTACTAGATGGTGCAGATTAAATCCATGTCTGCGCAGTCATCATCTCCTTTATGAATGTAAACTGTGTTATTTTATGGTGTGCCAATTGTTGACTTTCAGATATTCAGACATGCAGATGAGCATGACCAATTAACGTCACTCAGATGCTTATGCTGCAAAGTTAATGTAGCTAAAATAACAGTTCTGTGGTTTTGTGTGTCAATGAATATAGCCTGCTTTGGGTGAGAGGAAGAAAAAAAAAAACAAGTCATGTAAAATGGGGGGTTTATACCATCATATTTTTTCAACAACTGAGCAAAGAAGTGTTTTCAATTGAGCTATGTAGGTATAATTCGATCTATGTAAACAGCGCAGGTAGACTGATATAGACTAGAATGCTTTTTTAATGTCAGAAAAAAAAGTATTCCTCCACATAAAAGCTTATGGCTATGATTCACTTTCATTATGTTGTGAGCTTTTGTAAAGCCATCTAATCTTGTCCAAATAAGAGAAGTGAAACTGTATTTACTACAACATGTGCTTGAAATAGGCTGTTTGGGGTTGTGGGTTTTTGCTTTTAACAAACTGTGGGGCCATGCTATGGGAGGAACTCAGCATGTGGCCAGACACAGGAGTGTACCTCCTTCACTTCAAAGGGGATTTAAAAAAAAAGACACACGACACACGACACACACACAGGTAATTTAATAATGCAAGATGCCTTTTTCAAATCAGCATTTTGATCTTGAGATACTCTTCTCCGGGCTGGGGGGGGGGGGTCGCATGGTTTTTGTGGGCTCATGAAAACAATGCCATGACTGAATACCTGTTTTGCAGTGCTCATCTGTCGGGTCTGCTGCTTGTTAGCCTATACTGCTTCAAAAGAGCTTGGATTTGGAAGAAAAACAACAACAAACTGAAAAGATTAAACAGTTGGGGCATACTTCAGTATTCACACACTTCTTCTCTGCAGTGTCTAAAACAGATGCAAGGATTGTGCAATTTTCTTTTGTCTTACAATGAAATATTCTAGTGCTGGTGACATCTTTTTGTCTGTGAATTTCTCTAAGAAAACGCACTCTAGGAAGCCTAATTTGGACAAGATTTCTGCATAATTCGGCAACAATTCTAACATGCCATGGCCACGATGAGAGTGTACAGAGAGGTTGATGTGAGATGGGCTTACACCCCCAAACCCCCCCGCCCCCTGCTCCCCATCTTCCCCCTGCTAGTAGGCCTGTATCTCCCCCAGTGTGCAGACTAGCATTGTCCATGGTGCTGGATCACTCCCCCCCCCCCCCCCCTGCTTTCTTTGTCTGCCCCATGCTGACTGTGTGTGTGTGTGTTTGTGTGGGAGGCTTGAAGAGAGAGAAAGACAGGGAGAGACAGAGAGCATTGCGTGACAATATGCATGTGTGCCCCCTTTACTTTCCCCGCTGTCACCCCACCCTCTTCCCATTAGCACCATGTAACCATGTGCAGCTTGACCTTGGGGACTAACTCTTTAGCAGATCTGTGACAAACACTCACCATCATCCGCTCCCTGCATTTCCTTTCCGCCACCTTGCTCTCCCCCGTCTCCCAAATGTTCTGTTTAATCACAACGGGTGTTGGCTTTGGTGGTGGGGAGTGGGTGGTTGTGGGTAACTATGTGTCTCTTCTGTGGAGTATTACCGAGCCACAGCACCACTGATGATTTGTCATGATTTTCAAAACGCTGTGTTTCAAAGTTACATTTATATGCTTTGCGATATTTGACCTGCTTCTATTTTGTTAAATAAAGTGTGGTTGAGGTTGAGTAAAAAACAACAAAAAAAACAACAACAATGTTTGCTTTTAGGAATTGTTATTGTATTTCAAGGTGCTGCAATGGGACATGTGACAGGTTTGATTTATGGTCTGTTTAGCATACCTAGTACACAGAAGGGTTTACATATGCTAAGTTCAAGCACCCCTTTCTCCTTCAATATGGAAAACATTTCAAAATAAGGTCCATCTCATTTACATACCCTGTAGTGCAGGATCTTACATTGTATTGCATTATCATATCATATTATTTTTAGACTGTTTTATTATGATTCTTGGATGCTACTTCTCTGTTACCCAGGAGGGAGAATGACACATTTAGACTCTTGCTGCAGTGCGTATGTCACCCTACAATCCAAGATGGCTGAACAATATTGTACAATAATTCCAAGTTGTGCATCAGAAGTGAAACATGTTCCTCATAATGGCACTGCAGACTGCAACGAGGTGAATACTGCCACTCTTATTGCATGAACTACTACAACCAAAGGAAAAACGCAGTTGAGTGCTACACTTTTTTTTATCACATCAGATAATAGATATAACATTCCCTCTGTTTGAATCCATTAGAGATTAGGTGTTCCTGTGCTGTAGGTCTGTGTGGCTCGGTGGCTAACAGTAGGACCTATTCATTAATGCGACGGATAATAGCTGTTGGGAGTCGCAGCGGAGAGGAGCAGCCTTATTTACACGCTGGGCACACAGCACTCCATCACTGTTGTGGCCCAGCAAGCCTGCCGTAGTTTGTGTGATAGTCCCCCCCCCCCCCCCGAGGAGCTGGCAGTTGATGCAACACTTCCAGCAGGGATAACATCATCTGCACACCTCTTTCACTCAGCTTTGGTGTAAGTCTCCACGGTCCTGCTTTGGTTTAAAGTGGCACATTTAATCCTAGGCGTACGGGATATAACTTGTGTTCTGTGTTTGGAAGCTGTGCCTTTTTTTTTTTTTTTTAGCTTCAGGGTTACTTCTCTGCAAACTAAAAACAATGTACCCTGTTTGGCTGGTTAGTCATCGGTTGGAATGTCCATTACAGCTCGAACACCCACTACTACCATCATGTCTTGTTTTTGTGCTACCTCAGGCAAATCTCCACTTCTTTTGTATTGCATTGTGTTTTTTGTTTTTCTTAGTTGTTGTTCCTTTGAGGAAATGGCTGGTAACAACATCCAAAGCAGGTATTTGGAACAGTGCAGGAGAAGTTCAAACCCTGCCTTTCAGCATATTTGCGTCTTGCTTGGGATATTTCAGATCATGCTGAGTTACAATTGGCGGCGTGATGGTGGGAAAATCAACCCAAAACACGGGTCTTTCCCTTTAATTAGCGTTAAAGCGTCAACGGCTAGCTTTTATCCCCCTCCCAACGGTCAGATACAGTGTGTCTGCTCTTGTTTAGGTTTTGTAATGAAATCCCCAAAAGCTTTATTCAGCTGGGGTATTATCCTTTGATGATAGCTTTGATGAAAGTCCCATGTGTTGCACTGAAGGCTTTCCAGTAGTCCTGCACTTGAAAACCCTGCAGCCACTGAAGCCCCTTGCTGCTGGTTCAAGCCCATGGGTATGTGCAATAGTGACTATCTTGCACTATCCCGAAGGACTTCTTGGTGCTACTCCCAGATATTTTCATTAGCTCATCTACCTCAAAGTACTTAGCCTATAAGTCTCCGTGGTTGGCTTTTATAAGTGGTGATGTTCTTTGTGAGCCACAATAGTAACTGTATGGTCTTTAGTGATTGGGAACCAGCACCACTGATGGAGTTTTTTGTTAGCTTAAATGCAATAGAGTGTTTAACATGACAGGAAACACAGCAGCTTTTGCAATCACTGTGCTCAGTAATACACCGCTCAATATGCAAAAATATTGTAATTAAATCCACACAGGAAAATCTTTGGGGGCTAAAAACATGTTTGGGCTCGCTAAAGTATTTCCCTGCAGCTTACTTCAATGTTCTTTTTCAATGCAATCACTGCAAGTCATTGTTAAAGTGGCTAATCAGTCGAAAATGGTTGTACATTTGCTCTGATAGCTCTAAACAAGAGAGAAGAGTGGCACATTACTGCTTGGCTTGCAACAAAAGCAGCAACACATGGAATAACTCTACGGAAAGGTACCTTTGAAGCAGCTCTTGGAGTTAAAACGTAGGCAGATAACTCAATCAAAACAAAGAGATTCAGATATTTCAAACTTAAATGGCCAGACAGACTATAGAGCAAAAAAATCCGGAGTAATTAAAAGGCTCTCAACTCATAATTGACCCAGATCTGGTGTCAACCCACGGCACACCTTTAATCAAGATGAGTGAATGGCCTACCGAGTGTTTCCTCCAGCTCTGAGTAATCCTCTTCTCCCAGCCCCCGACTATCGATTATCTCATTGATTTCATTTAGCGGCCACACGAGTTCCCCATCCCTCACTGGGATTCGAGGCTTTATGTGGCTCCACCCGATTTGATTACACTGCTCGATTCGGAGCTACAACTGCAATACAAATGGGAGTTTGTTTGCAGTCAGGAAGTGAGGGTGTAGACTTTTTTTAGGAGGACTAACTTACCTAAACGACATACACCTGCTTTATGGATGGATGTATGGTTGTGCACATGCTCTACAGCTCGAGGGTATTAGACATTTGAAATTTCTTGAGGTTATCTTGGTCCAAACCCAAAGAAACCTGCCCTCAATGCCTTTTACAATTATCTGGCTGATCAGACACCAGATTGTAACCGGGCCAAGGGGAGATTGGTGTACTGAGCGCTCAGGAAGAGTACATCCTGGCACATATAAGGGATATATATCCGCCCTTTATACATTACTATACGAGTACAACCAAGACGTTCCTCTTCTAGTAGAAGTGGCTTTAAGGTGCTTGATGAACAATGATACTCTGAAGAGTTGTGATTTGGAAAACTTGAGCACACGCTGATGCCACAACATATATGTATAACTATTATATCAAATAACATATATACACATTACTTATTACATATATAATACAACAAATATTGTTTTTCATGCTAAAAAATACACTCTAAACTATCAGTAAATGCAGAATTGTTGCCACGTTAAATTGTGTTTTTTTAATATGAACTAATTCAAAGCTTCATGATTTGCAAAGTAGCGCAATTCTGCTTTACAGACGTTACAGTCAGAGCCTCTGGTTCCGATGCGGTGTCCTTTCAAGAATACTTGGCCTAAGGAGTATAATGCAGTTTTGTATAATAACCTTTCAGGCATGGTAATTCTAGTAAGCCTGATTAGACACATAAATGCCTCATTTTCAAAACAAGATGCTCTACAATTCTTTATTTTTGTATGTTCCTGGAGCTTTGAACTCCACATTTATAGAAATATCAACCGGTAGCAGAGTGCAATCATAAAAGATGAAGGATATTTGCATTGCCACATACTGTGCTACAGCTTCACTACCATTAAGCAGAAACACAGCATGCATTGATATGTAAATGTAAGATGTCAACATATGTTGACCGATGGCCATATGTGCACAGGATGAGCACATAAGGGCTTAAAGCCCTATAGAAGACTCTCACACAGAGAGACCTTTAAGTCAAACTGTGCACACGGACAGGTGACTCAATTAGATATTCAATGCGAATCACTTATTATTCAGCCAGAGAGGACAGCATAATGTAAATATCTGAGAAGTGAAAGATGCAATGCCATGAATAATGTGACATGATCAAGCATCCTTGACGTCTAAACAGGGCTTTAGATAGAGGAAATTAAATCTTCTATTCGAGGGGGGTTTTTCCGCATGAACGCTGAATGGAAAAGGTCAGCCCCATTTCATTTTTTTCACCCCGTACTACAATGTACACTCAGCTCCATTCAGACAGATGTTTTTTTTGATTTCTCTCTCCTTTGTCACTCTTTGACGACTGGCAAATCGATAGGCTCCTGAAGACAGGGCTGGGGGAGGAATTGACTTCCCTTACACCCACTCTATTTAGCTTGACAGTTTGTGGCAGCTCGCAACAAACACATCATCATCCCCCGTCATCAACAACAACAGTCCACAAAAAGAGAGGGGGAAAAAAAACCCAGCGCTGACGCTTCCTAAGCTTTCCTTGCTGTTATATGCGTCAGAGGAATTGTGTACCTTCATCCACTTTTGGAGCTGTGATTTTGAGTGTGTGCAGAAACAAGACTTTGCCTTTTCTCGTTGCTGCTTTCGAAGAAAAGTTCCCCGTCTTCCTACTGCCTGAAGGATGTTTTTTTTTCTTCAAACGTGAGCTTGTTCTTCCGCTGTTGCTTAGCACCTCAGGCTATGAAGCGCCACGTTGTACTTGTGTATTGGAGAAAAGGGGGAAAAAAAAGGCGACACTCTGCAAATGTTTCGAAAAACGTCAATGGCAATTAAACCATTGTTTACTGTTGTGGAATTTATTTCACAACTATTTCTGACTGCCAGCTGCTACTTGACCCTTTGTGGTTTTAAATGGCATAATGCACATTTCTCTAACCTCATCATCGATCAACCTCCTCTAGCCATGCACAACCCAAAATACAAACATTAAAAACCGCACTCCTTCTATCTCTTTCAGATGCACAAACACACATGCATGCTGGATAAATGTAGTCCTTAACCTGGCGTACTACAACCGCTCAGCAAATGCCAGCTGGGTCAACAGATGCCCTGGGCATTCATTCTAGCCTGCTCTCAAACAAAGATGTACCGCTTCATCTAGAAACACAACAAACACACACACACAAACCATGCACATGCATAAGCGCGGGCCCGCACACTCAGCTGTAGAGTGCAGAGGTCTAGAAGCAGATTACAGAGGTTTTATCTTGCTTCTCGCTAGGAAAAGCAGCAAGCATAGAGGTGGCAGGTCAAAATGAGTGGCTCTAGGACATGGCAATGATGCAGATAAATCTCCTTCATTCGAAAGAGAGAAAAGCATTACGTAATGTGAAACCTATGGTGTAATTGCAGAATGTAAGCAGAGGGATATCATGGTTTACCAACAGAAGGCACTTTGCTGTCAAACGGTACTGCATGAACCATAGTAATGCCTCCTTTTTAGAATGCACCACTTATGAGATGATGCAACAACTGACACAATCCACAAAGCTCAGCTCTCAAATGGCTGTGCGTGGAAACATCTTTTAAAATATATTTGACCAAAAAAAACCGCCAGTCTTATCCTACTTCTCCCTATCAACCGCCTCCTTGTTTTGAGTCATTGTTAGTTTGGGAAACCCGTCCAAAAAGGTAGTTCCAAGTAGTAATAGTAGTAGTGGTGAAACAACTCCTCTATGGGATGAGTCTCCATTTGTGACTCATATCTTCAGCAGCCAGGAGACGAAGAAACCGCATATACGAGCAGAGAGAGCAAACTTCCCAGCTTCTTTTTAGGTTTAGTTTTAAGATATGCAAGGTGGTATGGGTGGCCTTCAGTTCTAAATATGGTGCTAAACAAAGCTCACTTAGAGGAAGAGGTAGGGGTATGGCATAGTTATATTTTGCATCAACCTGAGAGGCAACATTTTTCCACTTAACTATTAGAAAGGTGGATTTTCCTGCCATTTATATAATTCTAACTACAAACCTTATCCCCTTTTTGTCCATTCTCAGTTAACATTGTTGATAGAGTTCTAACAAAAAGCCTAAATGTGTGACAGGAGCTGTGGTTAGCAGTGTGGCGAGCCGAGCCAGACAGTGTTTGTGTTTAACAAATACACGAAACAGGAGAGGGCCCGTGGGAAAAGCTGTCGCCAGATCTGAGTGAGACACAGGAAGGCCTGCAGGGGTGGAGGAAGTGGTGGTGGGGGCGAGGAAGGGGGAGGAGAGTCAATTGGATTCATCGACTGACGACAGGGAATGGGAAGAATGCACAGATGGCGAACGATAGGAAGAGAAAGGCAGGTTAAAATAAACCAATCTAGAGTTCATTTTCAAAGCACTTCATACCGTACATCGTTCCTGTGTTGCCCTCGTATTCGTATTCCCACACTGCTGTGGCAGGAAGTGGGAAGCGATATCATATAAGAGGACGCATCTGCCAGGCTTCGTGAGTCAGAATACATCTTGGACTGAATTACGTCCATCACCCTGTGAGAAAACGTATAGAATCAAAGCAGATTTGAATACAAAGTAGTTGCGTGCTTATTCCTGGGAGGTGATTCTTTTTTTGAAACACAAATCTGCTTCCAACAAAGTCAGTTCCCTTTTATCGCATTTAAACCTGCCGTCTGTATCCGGATGGGTTTTCTAGATAAGAATGTTAATTAATATCAAATGTAAGTGCACTGAAAAGCTTTCAACCGCATATTAGCCCTTGAAAAAAAACCTTGAGACCTATTGATTTTGCGGTGACAACAGAGTGACATACAGAAGCCTCCAGAGAAATGGGATCGATGAAGAAAAGCAGGAATATTTTCTAGTTTTAACTCAACTTTACATTTACTACTGGATGTAACTGGATTGTATAAATAGGGCTACATATTATATCAATGTTGGGCAATCTAACATTTGACCTAATGTTACCATAAGCTACATAGATGTACATACATGTTTATGGTACTGAAACAATTTGTCTCAAATGAGTCTTTACCGTCTAGCATGCTGGGAGGTTCCCTGTTAACTCTGGACGCTACAATATTAGCTCGTATAAAGTATACATTTATGGTTGACTCTCATAAGAAGAATTGCTACATGTCCATTGCTTACTAAATTAGAACACATAACACTTTGAACACAAATCAACTAACAAAAATTCTTGAAATTGTAATCCCAAAAAAACATGAAACTGCTCTTTGAAACTCCATTTGATTTCAAGCGGAGGTTTCAACCTTGAAAATAAGTCTGAAGTGGAAAAATAAAGTAGAACATCTGCACTTTAGGGCTTGAGTCACTGTAGTGCTCGCAGCAGGTTGGGTGCTGAATACCATGGCATATCTCATGTCCTCTCCCCAGACCCAGAACACGAAAGAGAGACAGAGAGAGAGAGAGAGAGCAAGCCAATCTATAACCTGTCAGTGTCTCTCCCTTGATGGCTGGATGATGGATGACTGGATCTTCTCTAACAATACCCAAACACTCCCTGTGTGGGAGGCCTCTTGCACGGGGGCAAGGTAAGCACTGTGTGTGTTTGTGTGTGCGGGGAATTACCGTCTCAATTTATTACACTTTAAATGACAGCTGACATTGTGCCCTTACGTGTATGAAATGACACTGGGCTGGAAGGCTGACCCTTTCTACTTAAAAAATCATCGGAAGGACATTGAAGAGAGTGAGAGCGCAGTGTGGTTCCCCACTTTTTTCCCCAGAATGCTCTTCACAGCCTGGACTATTGCGGGACTCACAAGCCTTACCAATGATCCGTCTCAGTCTGTGTGATCTCCGCATTATCAACGGCCGCTGATGCGATGCTTCTCAAATCTGAAAATCACCCCAGAAAAATCAGAGATGATGAAAGCCTTCAGCGCTGCACAGTTGGCAGGGAGGGTGGAGGGGAAGGGAGGGCGGGCTGCTGCCTCCCACTCCTTCTCTTGTTCGGTCTTTGGGGCCTCCGCTGGGTCTCTAGGCTTCCTCTTTCCCTGTCTCTTCCTGCCTCTGTTGCTCGCTCTGTTACTTTCCCTCTCTCAACCTTCTCTTTCTCTCTCACCCACTCTTTATCCCTCCCTATCCAGCTCTCCAGTCTCTCCCAGGGGCTTAATTTATGGTTGTGGAGCTGCAGAAACATAGGGATGACAACCCACGCTCTTCTCTGCTTTGTTTGCTTGCTAGCTTGCTGGCTGGCTCACTGGCTGACTGGGCTTACATGTGCATGTACTGTATGTACACTGGCTCCAACAACAGTGTTGTCCCTTTTCCCAGTGTCATTATTCTTTTCCCTTCAGACATGCATACTCTGTTAAAATCGTAGTAAACTTTGGACCATTTCATTTTGGGGCTGCGTAATCTTGTTCATACAGATGCGTTCAAAGATAAGTAGCTTTTAGTGAAGGTTACTACAAAAGCAGAATGCAAACCCCTATTGCATTTGTTTGATTGATGAGATGCAATAGCTCCTATGACCTTACAATTCCTTCATTTAAATGTACTTTTCCTGTGCCTCTCCTATGTGCTACCTTACTTGCACAAAGCTGACCTCCTGCAATTCAGTCACTCTGCAATGCAAAGTTAATAATACAATTATTAAAAGACTTTTTTGATAAAAACACCAGGCGGGTTACAGTATGTTCTCTTGCATCATTTTATTATAAATAATAAATCATGTATAAAGTTTTTGTTACTGTATGTTAAACAAACGTGAAACTTCATGAATGGGTGGACAGAAAACAATCTCTCATTGTCAGGCTACTGGATTAACCTTCTACCTTCAAATATGGTAAGAAAATATTGTACAAATCTTTGTCTATGGCCGATGATGTTTATGACTGTTTGCCAAATTCACATCTGGCCGATCGGACTCATAATCTTGAGATTTTTCTTGGCTGAAGCAGCCAGCCTTGAGTCTTATGGGGGCCCGTGAAAGTGAAGCTGCCAAGAGATGGAAGCTGTGGTTGGGTGTGTCCTCTGCCCTCCTTTCCTTTGTCTCCTGCTTGATGAAAGCAGCACAGTAAAGGACACCCGAATTAATTGAAACTAGTGCAGGTGTCAGCAAAGCCTCGAGACTGCTGGTGTGGAATGATCAAGGGGACTTGGGAAGAGACTCACGCCTACGTTGCTGGAATTTCAGAAAGTCAGTCGCACGTTATGCCGCCGAACGTATGTATGAAAGGTGGTGGGTGTGCTGTACGGCATAGGAACCGCATACATGAATGAGCATTTATTATGCGTGACCTCGGAAGAGCGGTGTCATCTGTCAAAAAGAAATAACATGTGACAGAACGGAGCAGTTGGCGGGAACCAAAACTGAAATGTGTGTTTTGATTACAGGTGAAACAAGGTTTTTCATTGAACTCGATAACAAATCCTCTAAACTGTGTGCTTTAATACTGTTTTTGTTCAGCCATTTTCTTTTCCTAATATTGTCAATAAATCAAGGACAAGTCATGAAATATATTTTTCCATTTAGCTGCCTTGATTTTGAAAAACCTCAGGTTTCTGGGAGGGCTCCGTAGTTAAAGAAAAGGATGCACTACACAAGACGTGGGTTTCATCAATGCCCTCTGCTCTGGTTTGTTTGAAAAGCCAGCACAGGGATGGCAGTTTGCGACTGAATGATGGCGAGGAGCGAAATCTGAATTCAGGATGAGTGTCAGGTTAATGTTCTCCTGCTCTCTGCCGCAACTATAATTCATTCTGCTCCGATCGCGGCGCGAAAAGAGACATGAAAGCCTTTTCCTTCCCTCTTCTCTGCTCTCATCAGTCGAACGCCTTGCACGCATCCTCTCGATTACCATCGCTCATCTTTCTCTCTTTTGTTTCTCCCCTCGTGTCCCCATTCAATCCATTTTCATTTCCCCCTCAGTTCCTTTTAAAGCTGCTTTCATTTCAACCCGATCGCTCAATCTTCTACACCCGTCTTTTCACCAGCTCTCTGACAATCTCTGTTTCACTTCCTCCACCTGTCTGTCATCTTTCTCCCTTTTCTTTCAACCTTCCGTTCTTTTTTCTAACACTCTGACTGCTTCCTTACCAGACTTGTTCCTCTTTTATTGGCACATTTGGTCTGTTTCCTTCTTAACACTTCCACTCCGTGCACTCTCTGTCCCTCTATTCTCAGCAATGCCCTCTACGGACCAATTAAGTTCTCCAGCGTGATGTATTTCCCAACCCTGCGCACTCGGGCCGACTGGACAGTTCGAGTGGTTCAAGGGCGGATGGAGACACGCAAGATAGATTTAACAATGTGGCCTTGAATTCTGAATGTTTGAAGTGTGTTTGCAATCCTCCATCTGAAGAGCTCTTTTCCAAAACGCTATATATCCATTGTGATTGTTTTGAGATAAAGGACAATTATTTACCCAGACCTACATATTTTGGAAGTATTTAATTTATATAGTTAAGAATAATTTTTGGGTCAGTCTGAACACCATCAGCAATAATTGACAAATCAAACTAGAATGTTAATGATTATACATCCAAAGTTTATTATATTTCTTTTCAAAACGCTATATATCCACTCTCCACTACATATCCACCATGTGTTCTTTGCTCAAAATGTTATAACGCCATTCATTTTTTTCAGTCTGTTTTTAAAACAAGATAATATACAATATCATGAGCTCACAGTGTACAGTGTGTAATAAAATCAAGTTTTGTAATTAATGAAGTAATGAAAATTAATTTATGTTTAAATCTAACGTTTTAAGATTATCCACCAGAGAAACAGTACAAAAATAACACAAATGGTCAATTAGTGCAATCTTCAGTGCAAAACATTGAACGTGCCATCTTAAATAGTATAACAAGTAATCAAATCATATTAACATTGATAATAGTGGGAATTCGTCCTCCACCAGAGTAGCGCATTTTCTTAGTTCGTTGGCGTTCATGACTGTCTATGTTTAAACGCCATCGTCTTCCACCAGGTGTGGGCTTAACGGCTACTTCGGAACCATCAAAAGTGTTAACCACATTCAAAACATCCATTTGTCCGATGTATTTCTTTTACACCAACAAGATTTACCTCAAGCCTCAGTGCGCTGCCATGATACTTGACAGGGACGCTCACTGAACTCTACTGTTGCTATGGTTTCTCTCTGCTCACCGAACACTCTGATTGGCCGAGAGGATATGTCGCACTGTGACTCGAAACTAGTGTAGCGCCTATCGCGTTTTGAAATGAAATGACACCTTTCGGTACAGTTTAAACAGGGATATGTAGCGATTTGGTTAGAAACATTTATGTAGCAGTGAGTAGGCTCGGTATACAGCAGAATGACGTGACAAAGTCGTTTTTTTTAAATTTGGCGTTTATCGCGTTTTGGAAAAGAGCTCTTCATCTCTCTTTCTAAAGATTCATTGACCCACCAAAGAACCGTACACACTGTCAGACAAGGGGCCTAATTTATAAGTACACATTTGGACTCCCATCCCATGATCCCTTCCACAGAAAACTGCTTGCTTTTTCAATTCAAAAACAATGTAAACAAGCTGCGACAGCTTTGTATTATTGTGTTGTGTAGTGGAAGAATTGCCAAATAAAAAGGTCTGAGTTGAGAGAGGGGGCCTAACACAGCATATTTTGTTGGTGGTGGGGGAAAAAGAGAAAGACTGAAACTCTCCGGGCGTATTACACAACGCACCAGGGTGCTGTCACGTATGCGCTCATTTCTTTTGCAATTCTGGCAGAGACACTGAGAAGCATTTGTGGGCACATAGTTTGAGGCTCACACGTTTTCAAGTCGCTAAAATATCAACTTTGAAAGAATAAATCCCTCTCCATGAACAGTTTTATGGGTCTAACTTGTAATAATGACAAATAACCCAGCTAAAATGAAAGATTTTAGGGGAAGTACGAGACCTTGTGTTTGTTATAGCTTTGTATAACTCAGCAGGCATCCACAAAAACAAAAGTACTCGTCTTTTTTATAAACATTGCTGAGAAAACAGTTACAACTCCCGAAAAAGCGCCTGATTGACAGTTTAAAATCCGAATGTCTGCCAGAATCTGAACGCCCTCAGAAAACTACCTGCTGAACACAGATGACAGAACAGATACCACATAAAATGTCAAAATCGGCGAGAAAGAAGCCACCTGTCAATTAGCATTACATAATAAAACAAGGTTATTCAGAGATGCTCAATAGATCTTGATTGGGGGTGAAAACCGAAAGCAGCAGATTTGAAAAAGGTGTATTTAAGATGTCACAGTGTGACAGGGACTGTCAAAGTTACACTGGCATTCTGAATTAAAACGGCTTCAGTGCATTTAAGCGGAAAGCCACATGGCGCCATTAGCAAGATGAGGGTGAGGCTAAAAATGGGCGATGTGTTAGCGCTGTCTTCCGCCACATTAGCTTCAAAATGAAATGAAACAATGAGGTTAGAGAGCAGGCTTTCTGCTTCCATTCTGCCTGAACTATTAAAGCCGAATTAAAGAAAGGATTATGTTCAGGATGGCAAGAATAACGATGATCATTTAAAATCTTGCAGACATTCAAGAGCTCAAATTGTCTGGGTGTCCAACTTGATAGATTGAAGACACATTGTTGAGAACATGGAGGAATCTCCTGCATTAGAAGGCGCTACTCTTTTCTTAGCCCTGCCTGTAGCGTGCTAGTGACACAGACCGTAGTTTGATCTCCCGTTGATTACTGCTCAGCAGTCGGGTCCGGGCACAGCCAAAAAAGATCAGTCTAAGCTCCAAATAGCTTGGAATAAAGCTCCTTGCGCTGGCCTGTCTGTTAAATGTGAGGCAGAGAACAGACATGGCAGTGTCTCGTGGCTCAGAGTGCAGACCAGGTTGGCAGGTGATCTAATGAGATGTTTAGGAATACCGGTTATAAACATCAAATTACCTGGGCTCACAAATGAATGGTTTGACTCCCCAACGTAGTCACACTAGCAAGCAAGCTGTTAGTGGTTCTCTAGTTAAACAAACACATCCAGTATGCATCAGTATGAACACTTTTTGGTTCATGCTGAAGATAATTTGTTTTTAGCAAACCTCACTTGAATTGATACAAATTTGGTGTGAAATTGAGTTGTTGGTTTGCTTTTCTCAAATGGGATTTATTTGTCAAAAACAAAAACATGTAATATTGCCAGCCTTATGCTTGAAGGATCAGAACCTAAACCGGTTTTATGCAGCGTGGATTTGAGCCAAACAAAACATAACCCGAACACGTCTATATCCTTATACTCTCTGATTCTCTGCTGTATTGTACAACTCTCTGCAAACACAATGCTATGTCCATGATTACAATTCAGCCATCGTCTTTCCTCAAAAATCCCAGCTCATACAAACACAACACCGTAAAAGATACGACTTGATTTTGTGCAAAAGTTGGTTACAATAACAGAACGCTACTAGAGTTCTGGAAAACATCGCCAAAGGGCTGGCAAACTTGTAATTTGGAAAGTCAGACTGTGAATGAAACACTAAAGCTGATCTCTTCCAAGTGCCTTAAGTCATGAATAAGGCTAAACTATATTTAGTTTGAGAGTTTTATTTCCAGGCCCTGGTGTGATGTGACATCATCGATTGCCTCTGCGTGCCTCCTGAAGCAGACAAAGCTCCCTGAGCCATTGTTTATTTACTTTAGGCTTTTTTTGTTGCTTTGTCATGATTGGGAAAAACAGAGACGGAGGCAGGGTGACTAGTCAGTTACACAGAAAGGCACATGATAGGGGTGCACACAAAGACACACACGCCAGTATACAGGCCATCAGACTAATTACTAGAGACAGGAAGGGAGCTAAGGGAAACAGCTACAGCTATGGCCACTTCCACTGTGGTGGACCGTTGGTAATATGCCCTATTTATGCATTTAACACGCAAACACATGGGTGTAGACATCCACAACAAAATTTGAATATATTCCAACACACATACGCACGCCAGTGCACACAAACAAGCATACACACTCAATGCACACATGTAGATGGAGACACAGAAAGGGAAAACTAAATTACGTGGTTGGTAGTGCTATCATTTACAGTGATTCAGCACCACGGATTGAACCACATGTGCGGTAATACAGATAAAACATGCTCTATCTCGCTGTTCCATGAACACACTCACACACACTGGAAGGATGCCAAGTCCTGGGGCACAAGCCTTGTGAATCTTTTAATTGGATGTGTGTTTTGACAGGCTAATCTCAAGAACAGGACACTGTCTGCCCACCAGTCTTTCTAAATTCACTTTAAAACCACAGACATGCATCTTTGAGGACCTAAGTAACATATTTAATTTGTTTTATTATCACCTGCCACATCTGTTCGACTTTCTTGGTTGCATATATACATACAAGACTCCCTGCACATTAGAAAGTCTTCAGAGGTCATCCGAAAGTGTAACATCTCAGAGCCATTAGGATGTCAGCTGCTGTTATAGTCCCCGTTGGAACTATTAGTGTTGGAGCCAGCCATTTAATTTATTCATCCCCTGGTCTGTGCCTGTATTTCTCCATTTGTTTTTTTATTTCTGATTTTACTTAGCATTTCTTGCCACATTTTTCATTTGTAGTGTGCCAAAAAGTCAAGAAGTATGGACATTTTACTCACCATTACACAGGTATTTCATGGAACAGGTGAAATGAGGGAAATTGGACAAGTACAGTAGCTCAAAGGTTGCAAAAAATATCCCCAACAAACAGAACCATTTAAGCCGTAGCCATGTTTTTCAGCTTTTGAGAAGAACAACATATTGAGTCTAAAGAGAAGGCAGCAGAATGTTCATGCATGCAATGGCAGAGGCAGACTTTGAGTCTTCAACACTGTAACAAATACACAATTTATTTTCTGGCAGTAGCTTCAGAGACTCTAAACCAGGGAATATCTAAACCAAGTGATGTCCTTCCACTACAATCAGCTGGTTCTACAAACAGGTTTTATGGAACAGTACGGGCTGTGCTAGCATGCAAACTAAAGCATCCGTCAGTGTGGAAGATCCTCTTTTCCCTGACTGTGTCCCCTTGTTTGCTTTCTTTCTACACCCCAAATCTCCTACAAATAACAGCACATTCAATTCCTGCATGTTCCGTATGTTCTCTTCACTTAGCCGTAGCTCATACTGATAAGCTTAGTTCCCATATATTTCCTTTGGTTATTTTTTTCTGAGTGAAAGCCTGGTACAGCAAAGGTCATGTCTTTCATGTCTCGAATAAAGATGATTGATGGAGAAAGAGAGGATAAAGCACTTTTACTTGCTTGGATTAGAGTTAAGTTACTCTTTGGTAAGGCATGCTGCTGCTGCTGTACAGCTTATCTCACTGTCATTGGTGTCATTATGGAATAACGATGCAATGCACACCTTCAACATAAAGGGAAAGCGAGGGAATGAAAGAAAGAGAGGGGAACGGATGGAGAGGGAGAGATACTCTTACTCACAAATTGGCACCACTGCTTTCATGAAACAGAGGGGGGTTTATTTGTTTCACTTCAATTGTCAGTGACAGGGAGGAAAGAAGAATGAGTGGGAGATAAGGGACCAACTGTGGGGAGAAGATGTACTCTGTACACTGATTGAATAAAAGTGGGGAGATTTGGACAAGGATTTCTCCCTACCGCTCCTTGTTGCATTAATTTAAAAGCTTTGCTCTGTTTACAGACAATGCTGACATTCTCTCCTTGCAGCCTTTGTCGTGCTGTCAGGCAATCACAGCCTGGGATGTAACACAGTAATTATTGAAAGTCAATATTGATCATCATGCAAACCTGTGTGTGCATTTGGCGTGATGATGCTATACAAATGACATTAACATAATTCATACAACTGTCTTCAAATAAAACATACCAAAGGCAAGGTGGCACACTTTCTATGTGGCGTTCAATGGTCCAGATGGTCTTGGTTGATGACCATGTAAAAAGGTCCTGCCCCTTTAAAGAGGACATGCGTGGATTTAATCAAATTACAACACAACTGTTCTACAAGCAAATTGCCTAAGCGCCTCCTCTCCCTCTCCTTTATCTCTCACTGCCATGGTGCTCTCTGGCGCCACCGGAAAGTCGGCAGCTAATATCCCACCCAGAGGAAAATACTGTGGAGGACAAATCCAATCTCACAGCTGGTGGGAAAACAACACTTTTATCTGACTAAAATTGGTCAATTAGCTACAAATAAAGTCAAACATCTCCCAGCTTCCTCCAGGGCTTATGGAGAGAGAAGTGAGAAGAGAAGAAGAGACCTTGATTTCGCTCATTTAGGACATCCGATAATTTTTAATTACCCAATGGAAGGAGTCTTTTATTGAGCGACACGGCTGCACACTGTCACCTGTCCTCTCTAATTGCGCGTCTTCGCTCCTGAGGGGAGTTGGAGGGGAATGTAATTACGCCGAGATCAATAGTCAAGAGTCGACGATGACACAGTAACGATTCATATTATATGCAGATTGATTCATTTCCCAGACATTGTTAGTTTAATTTAATGGAAGTCTACAGGCTCGATGGGGGGGATTTTTCCCACATTCAGGGAACAAGGCTATAAAGACAATTATATGGGCAGGTTTAATTGTCTGGGAACTATATGGACTGATTAAAAACCACAGTAAAGGCAACTTACTGTGCATTTTTGGGTAATTCCGCAGCTACATTGGATACTTACGAAGACAGTTAATTCCGTTATTTTGAAGGCTTTACAAAGAGGGCCTTACTAATGCTTAGAGAAGCATTTAAAGTAAAGGAATACGATAAGTAAAAGAGGCTAAGGAAGACACAGGGCGTACCATGCTAAAAGCTCTGTGAGCACTAATGTGGAACCACAAGTGTCTGCTTTATAATGATGCTGGAGGAACAGTCAATGGATCACTATAGATGTATCCTCTGGGGAAAATGAATGCCATTATTTGTGCCAACTCACCATTTACAATAAGAGCTTTTTTTAATGGCCTGCCAGTGCTGTGACATCAGTGAAAGGTATAGATTCAATAGGTAATTGTTTGTTTAGTCGTATACCTTGATTTCCACTAGCGGTCATCTGAGGGAATGCTTGTCATTTTATTGACACAGCCGGTGTGTACTCAAAGCAGACATGTCTAGTAAAATGCCTCGCTCATAAACACCGAAAAAGGATGGGTCCTTCGAGGTGGCTGAGTCATTTCGTGATGACACCGGGATAGAAAGCAGGGGAGGGAAAAAAAGGAAGGTAAATAAACAGCAAGTGACAGAAACAGAAAGGGAACAGGAGACAAGTCAAAGAACGGAAACAATGGGACGTGTCAGAGATAGACGAAAGTTGCCTTGCCTGACGTCAGGTTTTTTATGAAGTGCGTGCCCAAGAGACCGTTTCACCGCTCCCTCACGTACAAGGGAGGAGGGAAATTTAGGAAAAGGAAGCGACCGGGCACAAATTCACCACAGAAAGAGGACCTTTGTGTCCCAGCAGACGCCTGGAAAGGTCTGTTTGTCAGAATTGCTTTTTCAACGCAGGACCATTTCAGCCATGCATCCATTACTGGATTCATGCAACATTAAACTGGCAGTCACCCAGCTGGTCACTTTCTGCATCTGAACGAGACACCGGAGCGAAAAACCCTTTGAGGAAATGTACTCTGGAGAGGTGCAGCATGATAATGAAGCAATAATATTCGGCGTGGAACAATGTTTGGCCAAAACAGGGAGCGTGATTTCATTACGATTCTTCAACGACACTAAACCGCCTCTGGTGGACTATTCTCCGTGTAAGATCCATTTAAAGGGCATTTAAAATGGAACCGCTTAACAATAGTGTCCTCTGGTAACCAACAAAGATGCATCTCCTACCCGAGACCTGTTTATGGGAGCTCTACGGAGCACTGTGGAACAAAAATACCTGGGAAGAAATACAAGTGTTTTATCATGCTATGACCCGATACATTTTGAAGGTGGTTAAAGAATAAAAGAAAAGCTCTGAAGATAGAATTTTATTCAAATACTCAGGGTGGAGGATCACTTAAGCAAATGGTTTGTGAAGGCCTGAATGTGTCTGTGCCATGTTCCACATCTCTCTTTATGTATTCTACCGAGGGTAAATCACAGTGATCACACCGCTCTTGTCATGAGGGTGAAAGCACTAGCTATCGACAGAGGTGGTGACGACAAAGGCGGGAGTCAGTACCTCCAGCCTCTCTTTTTTCATCCCCTACCTCTTGAATAGAGGTTATTTGTGAGAGTGGAGTAATGTAGACCCCAGCTACATTTATATTGAACTTGTTATTGCACCAACAATGAGAAGAAGAGCTCACATAGAATATAAATGCCCAGAACACCTTGGACTGTCTTGTTGGGACAGACTTTCCACAGCATCTCGGCAACACAACATAAGTAAAATTAAGGTCAGATTAAAAGAGCCACTCTTCCATCTGCTATCTCGTTACACAACCACAATAAAAGCTTTCAAATCTGACCGAGATAGTTGTTTTCCTTTCCAAACTACAAAGACTAAGCCAATATAGGACACGCTGTGTGTGTCACAATGCATGTTTCTACATTTCTGTTTGTTTGTGATTGTCATCGCTCCCAGATTGCTCCCAGACTTCCAGACGTCATGGCTGCTCCTAATCTTAACACCTTTTCTGCTGTTTTATTGACTGTCTTTACACAGGCCACATGTATACTAATGGGCAAGGAGTCTATAAAGGCTGGTATGTGTGTGTGTTTACCCCTAGTGCAGGTGGGGGGGCTCAGTAGCAGATAAAACCTGAGCTGTCAGTCAACTTTACCTGAGATGATCCCACTGCTAAGTGAGCAGACGGCTGAAGTCAGAACCATGACGTGTTGAAGTCTTTATTTTGTCAATCCCAACTTAAAATGCACCGTACGTAATGTTTGCTTGTAGTTCGAATTGTCAGGATTTGACACGTGCTGCTTGAGTATCTGACACTCCTCAGTTAGACAGAAGGGCCATTATGATTCAGGCAGCTAATATGTCAGAGCAGAACAATCTAGGAGAGTGAATACGCTTGTTGTGGTCCAAAACTGGTGACATGAGACTCCGATTATAACCTGCCATGTGTTGGTGGGTGGTTTGTCCAGTGGGAAAGGTCATTGAGTCAGAGCAGGATTAAAGAATAGATTACACTGGCAGACTGTATCTTTTGAGCGCCCGTAACCACACATTCTGATGTTTAGTAAACAGACAGTGACATTTACCTGCCACATGATTTGCAGCGGCAGCGCCAGAGAATTGCGATGGTGCCGGATTGTTTAGAGCATTATTGAACTTTGGTTGCAAGCTGTCCCTGAAGGCTATGAGAACTAATTAAAGACTAATGAGTTTCACCTGATCTGAACCAGGGCCACTGTCACACACAGAGCTGATCGTTCTCAGCTGCACTTGATTGCTGAGGCGCTGGAACGATAAATCAGAGCCGGGTGAGTGGCAACGTCTGGGGAGCAGAGCTTCATATATGTCGGGGGTAATCTACCCCACTGTTATTGCACTCATGGAAGGGGTTGGGGGGATGCTCAGTGTGTTTGTTCTCAGCTCTCTCACACTGGTAAAAATGTTGTACAGAGTATTTATCTTATAACTTCAGATTTCTATAGCTTCCTGGTTTTGGAGTTTCACATTGGGGCTCTTTGACTGGTGCCAAAAACAGGCTTGCTCCTATGTCCTCCAGGAAGTAACTTCTCCCCTCATTTCAAATCCTGGCATCCTTTAATTTCCCTGAAGTATGGTCAATCATCCTGCCAAACAGCCTGATGGCATTCCACAGTGGGAACTGGCAGGTACCAGCTGGATTCTTCCAGTTAGCCGGGAACTGGGAAGCATGGGCATACATCTATATGTGTGGATAACAAGGGATCTGTACAGAAGTTCTGAAACTGAAAGAGGGTACTTTAAACTGTGACACTGGTCGGCTGGTAGCGGTGGCCCCACTTTGGGACCAGAACAATCCTGTCAACTGGACAAAAAGAAAATCTCATGCAATTCCCTCAAAAAACAACAATTTCCAATGCTAGTCTTTTGCAGCGTGCACCTTGTCTAAGCCTAGAGCAGAGTGAAAATACAATTGAAGGTTACGACCCTTAATCAATACACCATCCCTTCCACAGTATTTTGTTTGCAATCAGTAGTGGCATGAGTGTAAACAAAACAAAAATAATAACAACAGGTTCTGGGCGGTTGGATGCAGTAACAACCTTGCGTTTTTGGAGCCGCCAGCACATATTGACGTTTGTGAAATCCCCAACCCGTGACAAAGAATTTCTCTCTTTGCCGTTTGTTGGGATCGAGTGAGGGGTGGGGGAAGAGGGGGGCAGACAGGATGCCTTCTGAATTAAAAAACACTGGCCTTGCAGAGCATCAAAAAAAGCTCCTCATTTCTCGCTCTTTGAGAACCACAATGCGGGAGACTCGCCGAACCATATGAATTTTGAGATTAGGTCAATGCCAGCAACCGCTATGCCAGTATACCCGATGTTTCTCTTCACAGCGCGCTACTCTCTGTGACTGTGTGTGTGTGTGTGTGTGTGCCTGGCTCTGGTTGCTATGGTTATGCCTTTCTCTGAATCAGTCTGCAGGCGGATAAATAATGCACACTAATGCTGGCTCGGTGACAGCACTGCAGCAAGCTGTTGCACACCTAAGCTCTGCTCTGGAAACACTCAAAAATACAGACATAAATATGCTAATGCAGCAACACGGATGCTTGCAAACATGCTTATGGTATAGACGCAGCGTGCAACCGCAATTATACACACGGATTTCCTTCTACCTTTGCTGGAATTGACTGAGCAAACGGCCTACAGAGCTGTCATGCGTGTTCCAATGGAGTGAGATATCAAAGTTTGTTTTGACACACCGCAGCCTAATGAAGCAGGTGAATGCACTTTGATGGACTGATGTCAATACCTCCCCCACTGTGGGGTGCGAATAAAAAAAAATCAGCCTCTTTAGAGATTTCTGGAAACACCGAGTGTGTGATTTGACGCCAAATGTTGAAGCGAACGGCATCAATGCAGCACTCTGTTATCTTTACGCATGTGGTCCAGGGTGGATATAGATACAGCCTGCTTTTGCTTTGTGCTGCCACTCACTCAAGAGTCCACGGACACGACTTGCATTTGCATATTTTTGCTTTGGTCTATGAAAAGAATGTGCACAATTTGACATTTTTGTAATCCCGAGGAAGCACTCAGGCACATATCTTTCTGGGTAATAAAGGAAATGACTATCTGACAAACAGTTAGAGGAGGCCGGTTGAAGTGTATGCAGTGGAGTATTGCGTTAAGGCTGGACAAGAAAAATTGTCTTTTTGGATCAAGACCGAGAGCTGTTTTCAGCTCCTGAAGAAAAGAATATAAATGAGAAAGCAGGGGGACAAAAGAATGATGCAGAGCTGCACTGCTTCAAAATGAATGCATAAGTTTCCTTTACCATCAAAGAGACAATTTATTTGTTCCATCTCAACAAGAAGCTAGTGAAGGGGGAACAACAAAGGAATGGTACTAAATGCAGAATA
This sequence comes from Eleginops maclovinus, assembly GCF_036324505.1. Taxonomy (NCBI): domain Eukaryota; kingdom Metazoa; phylum Chordata; class Actinopteri; order Perciformes; family Eleginopidae; genus Eleginops; species Eleginops maclovinus. The sequence continues at coordinate 6,215,155 of NC_086372.1, forward strand.
ATCTATGATTTTAAAACCTTTATTACCCAGTCCCGGGTTTCCTTTTATAGGCATGATAACAAAGGGTTGATTGATGCGATATGGAGAATAAAGTACAGGGCGCAGGCGTCAATGGGAGACACAAAGGAGAGACAGGGAAATGTTGAGTTCTTTATGTTCCAGACTGAATACTTGAATGAGTCATTGTTGATAAATCTGTCTGGATGTAGGGAGAAAGAACCTATTGTATTTCTAAAATGCAGACAAGATAACTAATGCTATGTTTACTTTGTCTAGAGTCTAGGCTCACATGTTATAGCTGCCACTAGTTAAAGGACATGTGTAAAGCAATATCTATTACTGTATGATTTTTCATTTTCCAACGTTTTTATATAAATGTATATCATATTTCTTGTGATATATCACCTTTTTGCATTCTGCATTGACTAGAAATGAATGCAGAACATCAAGCGCAATTCCACGGTTGTTGAAGGACCGGCTGCAGAAAGGCCTCACGCAGAATAACTTGCATTATGAACTTTCATAACCCTTAAATCAAATACAAAACATAAAAAATGGCCACAAAAGGCAATAACGGCGAGGTGAGCACAGGCAGGTTAGTCCCTGAGAAAAACAGAATTGAAAAGTGCAATAAGTCACAATTATCACAATCTTCTGATGCCAGTCAAAGCAAATCAAATTGATCTCGCCTGCCTGCAAACACGGATTGAGAATGAGGAGAGGGGACATTGGAAAAAGTCCAATGATGCAAAGTATGTGTGGTGAAGTTATTCCTCACGTTTGGCTTTTCAAAATAAACTCTCGTCTTCGAAAGAAACTCGGGTTATATTTAGAAAACCCCCCCCAAAAAAATCCGTTTGGATGAAAAATAATAACGGAATCATCTTTAAGGCTGAGGGTCTCTCACCCCTACTCACTTGTTTCACACTCCTACTCGCTCTGTTTTTAGCAATGTGTTAAAAAACACACACGAGAAGAGAGGAAAAAGTGTGAAGAGGGTGAACGAAAGTGCAATGGATACGCACGTTTCCTTTGCTCACATCACGACTCGTATTAATCAGGTTCTAATGAAAAGACACATTTAGACAATGCTAATTCATTTAGCCCTCGGCTTGAGACAGGTTAATCAGTTTACTATCAGACTGGCTCAACATCTGGTTAATCAAATCAACCTCCCAGGCTATATGAACACTGACTTTCCATTTCATTATCACCCAGCGCACTTGAAATTGTTGATCTGAAGGCATTTACGATCCATACTAGTGTGAGTTTTCATTAGTGTTCATGATAGCTAATTTTAGATGAATTGCCGTATTGATTTCCCTATTGGTTCTGCTGGCTGGTCACTGAGTCCCGCACTGAACAAATGTAAATAGTATAATTTGTATTTCATTTTAAATGGTGTGCCAGTCACGGGTATGATCTCATGATGAATGGGACGGGGAAGGCTGTGAATAGTACGGCATCAATGTTTGTTTGGTAATTAATACCGATATTTTTCGGTAACTAAGAAGTGGCTCCCCTGTCTTAAATGAGTCCAATTTAAGTCATTTTAATCAGTCCCTGAGGGAAAGGACACACAAGGAGGAAAACAAATCAACGCAAATCATTTGGGGCTTTGACAAACATAAACCCACAGAAAGTCTAAATGCGGCTGCACTTGAGTGTACACCGAGAGGATAATTATCTTCATCTCAGTCCTGTTTCTTGTTTCCATCAACACTTTGATTGTTCGCGCTCCTAATGTCATCACTTCACTGCTAAGCCGCCATATGTAACTGCAGTATTTCTGCTCTCAGACACGTGTTTTAAAGCCTAAATATATCTTAAAAGAGCTAAATAACAATTGACTTCCAATGCGCTTACACTCACATTGGAGATATTTAAAAACTGTGATGAAAAGTTGTATGATATATTATAAATACGGATTATTTCTCCTTATCTCGCAAGCAGTGTTTACAGGCTTTACTCGTTCTATTCATGAATTTTAAATTAACCATGAGGAAATAAGAGGAGATATTCTAATGTTTATAGATGTTGTTTAGTATGTTAATGTGGATTTAAATAACTCCCACTATCCGTGGTGCGTCTGCTGCCTTGCACAGCTCCACAGTTTGCTTGCTGGCTTGAAGAAAATAGTCACGCCTCAAAATATCTGATCAATTATAAAAAAGGTTGGAATTTTTTGCGGCTGCTTACCTGCCATTGATTTGTTGGGGCGGCTGAAAGAACTGTAGCAACGGGATTCAATTACGATCATTGCAAATAGGGATGCATAAAACAAGGATTTGCTAATGTTTACACTTTTTGATATGGAGAATAATGCTGCACAACTTCCAGGCTTCTTTCCTGGATACAAATGAGATTAAACTGAAACATGCTGGGCAAATCAAAACGTTATAAAAAGTTAAACCCATTTTCGGAGTCAACTAAAGGGGTGCAGCCTTCAACAACTAAAAAGCTACCATGATCTGCTTCACTGGAATCAAACTCGTTGTATTAAACATAATAGGCATACAGCGGCTGAAAACAACTGCCGAATGTCATTGAGGGGAACTAATACTGATGTGAGCCACTGGGTTGTGAACTTCCACTATATAACTTGATTTTGAAAGACAACGACAAACCGGTTAAAATGTCAATGGCCGTCCAACAATGACTGAGTAATCCTTGACATCTCTAGCAGAACATAAGACTCCAGTTAGTGAAAGGCATTAGTTCCTGACGCTAATCCCATCCTTTGTGTGGACACTGTGCTCAGTTTTTATCTAAACACTCTTGTCAAATGGCATTTGTCTATGCCGCAGTGTGTTGACAATCTCCCTGTGGATTGTACAGTAGATGATTGATAGCAAGGGTACAAGTGCAACCGATACTGTAGCATTCCACAAATCAGATAACAATGGAGCAGAGGAAGTGACAGAACTGGAGAAGAAGAGCTAGCTCAGGGCCAGAAGGAAAGCATTACAATTTAAAGTCTATGGTTGAAGAATAACTGTTTCCTTAGCTGTGTATGCATCGTGTCCGCAGATTTGCTCCGCCGCTACAGCGCTGATTGCATCTCAGACTGAAACACAGATCCTCCCTCGCAGCGTTTTTAAACAGATGTCCCGTTGCCTAATGTAAGGTAATTCCGCTCGAGGCTTTTGTACCCTGAATTGCAAAACTGACAAGATGCACCGCATTGCACTTGAACCGGGAGCGTCTCCCAGGTGAACCGGTGTGCCATGCAAATAGGCCACACTATTCAGCACAAAGTAATATAGCATGCAGCTTAAAATATAACAGGAATACATATTTCTCCTACTTTGGTAGCAGCGTCTCCTGGGCCTGCCACAAACGATTCCTCCTCAGCGGTGTGAAGCCCCATCTAAATTCAACAGAAAAACAAATGCGTGTTATGGCATTTTTTCTAAATACCAGCAATAAATGAGCTTGTATAAAAGATTAGACAGCAGACAAAAGATGTTTGACCCTTCTCTGTAATCATTTCACTTATTTTATTTGTATTTTCTCGCCTTAAAACAAATTGGCTTTGTAGTCGTGATCGAAATACCGCCCTGGTTTGAATGTGAGAGTTGTCCGAGCAAGGGCAAAAGCAGTGTGTGGCGGGCATCGATAGAAGGGCCATGGGCTGGTGTGATGCCATCGCAAGATAGCCTATAGTTAAGGATTACTTTTCAAACCTCAACATTACATACTTCAAAGCTCTGCCATTTCCAGCAGGGGGGGGGGGGGGGGGGGGGGCTTTGATAAAACTGTCAGTCCCCATATTAGAAGACAACCCACAATCATAGCGCTCATTCCACACTCTGCTTCTCCTCCCATCATCAGGCTGTGGTGGTAACTTTTCTCATCTTTTGAAGTCTTCTGGAAATCTTTATGAATTATGCTGACACTCCTAAGACTCAAAGTTCTAATGCACTCCGCCGAAATTAGAAACGATACATCCTCGGCATGAAAACTTTCACAGAATCCGGGCCTCTTGAGATTTATTCTTTAACTTGTGATGCTTTATGCATCCGGACAGCATGCATCGTTATTCTGTAAGACATGCATCCGTTTGATAATTCCTTTTGAGTCTAGGCTCCTGTTTTGACGTGAGGACCACGGAGACGAGCAGTGCGGGCCTGGCGAGGTCTCCCCAAGGCTAGAATTCAGTAGATGTCAGCTCAAACAGCTTCCCCAGAACGCGGGGGGGAAAAAAACAAAACTGGCGAGAACAAGTCCTTGGGAAGTGTAAAATGACCTCAAAAGTAGCATAAATTCATACTGAAAACTTTATAAATGCTTAGCTTGTAGGCATCTGTGGTACAAGTACTAGCCTTGAGCTGGGGGCAGAGGACGTTTTGAAGCTTTTCTGAAAAATGCTGCTTACTTATCAAGTTTACAATCACTCCCCATGGAGAGCTGGTGAATAGTTAAAGAGTTTTTCCAAAAGAGCCAACTCAGACTGATTGAAGTCAATAAATTGCAAATGCGAAGGTCAAAGAGGGACAGCCCATAATCATATTAAACTCAGCTCTATCATTCAGCAGGGGCTCGTGTGTTATTATTCAGCAGTGTGTGGGACCCGCTGCTGTGGACTGCTAATGAGAAGCTGTCCAAAGGAGAAGACCCTCCATTGTTCTCAGAGGAATCAATAGGATACCTATCAAAAGGTGCGCTATCTTTAATATGAGCAGATTAGTTCAAATGAGATAACAGGAATTAAAATGGATGAAATGCAACAAAAGGATGAGGAAGGAGGCGAGGAGACAGAGTCTGATAAAGCCATGAGAACATCTGCTGATGTTTAATCAAGCTGATCTCTAGCCTATCTGTCTACGCTCGGTTCTTCTTGCCTTTAGCGAGCATCAACACTTCCTTTCTTCTTCCCTTGCCATGGCGGTACATTTAGTGCAATAAATCTACAGCTGCCTTCTGGTGGATACTGAGCGGCTCCTGTGGACCAATTAGAGGTATGCATGTGCCAGCTCAAAAGGCACCTTCACCGTGGTTAAGGGTCAGTGCGCATTTTCTCCCAGATTGTCCTCAGTTGCTTCTTCCGGTCACAAGCAAGCATTTTCAACCTTAAGGCTACTGCAGCCATCTGCACATGATTTCACAGACATAAAAAAAGTTGGCGCCTGGGGATATGAAGGCTCAATATAGGCATGGATTCAAATGTCTACATGCACAAATGACCTTGAATGTCGATGGTCAGACACATAACCGTGGGCCCAGGTGCCCAATATGGCTCAGCGTGGGCGCACTGACAAAGGGGTCAGTAAATCGAATGACTGGATTTTATCCAAGACACGCTGTGCAGGGAAGCATCGCTAGGCGGGGAAATTCCTCACTTCCTCAGGGGCCCTAGGAGGAGGAGAATCAGACTGTGAAATCTCCTCTTCGCCTTTAAATCCTGCACAGGGCACACCCGCACCACGCTGAGATGTTATTGCACTGAGCAGAGTGGGTTAGCGGGATTTTTGTGAGGCATTCAAAATCAACTGAACTGGAGTTGAACTTAAATGATGTGTGGGTTTCTGCCGTGGCTCGAGGCGGTGAACAGCTTGCTGTGTTTTGAATCATACGAGTGAATTAAAAAGACATTGGTTGGTTTACTGAATTATTAGGCTCTTAAGTTAGCTTACACGACAAAACAAATACATCTGTTTTGGTTCCAATACAGTGTGTCAAAGGAACACACATGATAATACGTAGATGTCACGTGCCATTTTTTCAATATCACTTTAGGAATCGTCTCTTTTCCAGGTATAGTTTGTCCTGGATGTTCCACATTCTGCTCCTCAGTCATTATGTCTCAATAATGTGCTGCAACTGAATCACTCGCTCATGAAACAGCATTTTCAGGTAATCTAGTGTAGTCACATCTCTGTCTCCGGGCCGCGCAGCTGTGAAGAGATTTGACAGAACATTTTGAATAAAAGAGAGCCCGAGGCTGCGTTTTGATTGGCTCTCAGCTTGACAACATGTCCTGCAAACAACACCTCCGCTTTGTTTTTAATCATTATTTGAGCTCTGTTGATAATAAATCTGATGAAAAAATGTATTAGAGTGACGTGTTTAGCCGCCGGCAAAGGGCAACGTATTAAACCTGTTCTGCAGCCTGTGGCTTATTAAATAAATGTGCTTTTGTCGCTTATTGGGTTGATAAGATTGTCATTTTCAAATACATTTTTTGATATGTTGGAAAGTGGTTCACACCTGAAATAACAGGATAATAGAAAGGTGAGCAGCATGGTGTATTCTGCTTCTGCTATTCCACAGGAGAGCATCCTACTCTGATTCATGATGTTGACTCAAATTAAATATGACTCATTCGGCTTTAACCCCCTTACTTTTCTGACACCGGCACATTTAGTGTATCTCCTAGTTTCTGCATCCAAATACATACAAAATAAGAAAGAAGCATTGGATTGCTCCAGTGATAGACATCTGGGACTCTTTAGCAGAGTGAGTGTCTCTTATTTCTTAAGCTTCACATATTCTTGATTATGTTAGCCAACATTAATAATACTTCTACAGGCACATTTATAATTGTCACTGGGCCTTTATTAAGAAAAATGACCATCTGTTTGTTCTAGCACGATGCCTGAACAACAAAGACGACACTTTTAAAAGTTTTACGGTGACACATGCATGAATGTGATAGGGCACATGAATGCATGGCCAAAGACTTGCTGCTATTATGTCCAAAAACACACATATTTGATGTATACATTGTACTTTATAAATAACCATAATGAAAAGTATCGATGTGTGTGCAGCAACTGTTTTTCCATCCATAGACACAACCTGTAATCTAATCCCCCCTCCCCATATGTTCACAGCTACATCCTGGCACTTAAAAATGACACTTGGCAGGTTCAAGCACCGACAAGATGTGGAGGGCATGTGGGCGACAACCCCCGATTCTGGGATGTTCTGCCGGTGGTTTGGTGTTGAGGGCAAAAAATTGAAATATGTGTAAGCACGTCCTGCGTTATGTGTGTGTGTGTGTTTTGAAGAGCTTCTAGTGCCAGGTTTCCGCTGTGCCAATCTGTAGCAGCCATAGAGCATCCTGGACTTGCTCAGCCATCAATCAGTCGCCTGCCATGGCTGAGCACACACACACACACACACACACACACACACACACACACGCACACGCACACGACAAGCAACAGTTCAGGGAAAAACCAAGGCCACCCGCTTCTTTATTAAAAGGCTACAGCTGTTGTTTACGTGTGCACGGAGCAAAAAAGATTTAGTCTTCTGATCGAGACAACAGGTCGTGCTGCTTTGTCATTTTCTCAGTTTCGCTGCTTGTCATACTCGGCTGACAGCAATCTGGAGGACATAAATCCCCTGTCTCACAAGTTTGCAGCACATCAATTTTACATTTGTGTAATGCTAAGAGAGAGACCGTATTCCAACATCCCCAAAAAACGGCAAGTGCAACATTAAAGAAAGCGTATTACTTTAAAGTCCACAGCTTCAAATGGTGACTATAGCAGATCAAAGATGGCTGGGGGGCTTTGTAGGATCATTTTGCTGCTGGGTATTTCCATAATGCTTGTGTAAAAGCTGTGTGAAGAGTGGGGTCTGAACACATGTTGAGGTGTGTGCTCTTAACACGGTACAGTGGGAGTTTACCCACTCAAAGGGAATGCAGTCATAAATAATTAAGAGCTATACGTTTCATTTTGTCCTCAGTGTAAATTAACAGAGACGAGGAAATAACGTACTATAAAGTGCTTGAGACGAATAATGCATTTTCTAATCGTCCACGTTCTTTAGTCATGTACTGTAGATACAGTGTGACATTTATATTGATATATTCAGCACACCAGTGTATAGGTAGAAACAGCAGGATGTGTAATCTAAAGTTCTGCTCACTATTAATTCCAAATGATTTCGTTAAGCAAATACACCGGCTTCGTACACGCTTTGGAAAATAGACCCAGTGAGAAGTTAATCATACAAAGCTTTAAATATCAAATAAGCAGCACGGGATGGAATTTATAAATAACGTGAACGCATCAAGGAGATTGCTTATCTATAATGCATGCTTTTGTTTGCTTCACATCCTGTCGGACAGTGTACAGTACGTGTCATATGTGCCATAAATCAGCAGACACGGTGAAATGCATTACTGCATAAACAAGGTATTAAATGTTCAAGCTGTTGTAGCAACATCCTCGTAGGTGAGGATGCTTAGAAAGCTGATTTCCAAAGGAGAATAAAAACAAAGAGAAAAAGATGGAAAAGATCTCGGAACAATTATACTGACAGAACTAATGTATATTTTACACAGTGTTTCTGCGACGCATCATCGCTCCGTCTCTCGTAACGGGCGAGGTTTCATGGGTGATCTGATCTTTTGCGTCAGTACAATGCACATCCGCTTGAAACCCTTCTCTTGGGCGTGCAGCAGAGTGTCAGAACTAGCAGAACTAAGGGCTCTGTTTGAACTGTAGCGGCGGTTGCGTGATGCAAAAGACGACAGAAGAAACGTGGCACATCAATAGGATTTCTTGATGTGCACTTATACTGCTTGTTGGAAAAAGGGTGGCTCAGGATGGGAATACAAGGTCAAGAAATGGTTCGCATTATGGTTAAATATAATGCTACAGTAGGACACTAAATAATGTTTCCAAAAAGCCATTCTTGACATAACTAGCCTATTTTTATACGTTTTGTATTGACATTGGGTCCAACATAATCATCCAATGTGAACCTAGCTCAAGAGGTTGTGGGCTCTAGGCTCAATATTCAGAAATGTGCATTTCTTTATGGCTTACCTGGAGGGAAAGAGAATATTCAGAACCTTTTTGTTTACACCTAAGGCTTGCTCCTTGTCTAGATTGCTACGGCAAACTGAAATACAGAGGGTGTTCGGTTAGGGTAAAGCAACACACATTTGATCTTGTTTGAAATGATAAAAAAAAAGGTACATTATTCGCATACACCCCAACCTCACACATAAGGCTCTCCGCGATGCAGCCCTGTATTTCTAGGATACTAGAAGTCAACCAGTTGTCATCCCATCTGGCTCTAAGGGGAATGATGCTGCATACATGCATGTATGTGTTGATAAGAGTCTGGCATGTGGATGCACATTAAATATTGTACGAGCTTTATACTGCCACTAAGAGCCTCGAAGTACAGCCTTAATGTATGTCCAAGCAGCAGAAATGATCCTGGGTGTGCTAATCTAAAACAGAAGAGAGCTAAATAAACATCTGGAAATATTCCAAGGACGACCCCCAGGCCAATAAATCAATGCAGAGACAAAGCTGATCATGATGTGTCAGTGAGTCATCCGATGAGGGCTTTAAACATGGTATCAAGGCTGAGCAGAGCTGCAGAGCGGATGTTTACCAGCAAGTGTGCTGTAAATTCAGGTCAGATCTCGAACAGATTTATGCTCAGTGTTTCTCTCCCCCTCCCCCCTCCCTTAGGTGCCACAGGTGCTGGCAGTGATGGCTGTGAAATGAGTTCTTCTGAATGAGTGTCAGCCTCAATTTGAACCCCTAAGCCTGGCAAACGACCATCTGTTTACCCCATCTCCCTATTTTATTCCGCCAGTGTTCCCATCTATTTCTTCTCGGTCATGTGTGTGTCTTTGTACCAACGCCCGAGTTGATGGAAATGCTTTGAGCTTTGATGAGACTTGGACTGTTTTTTTTGGGGTTTTTTTAAGGATAAAAGATACTCATGTGGTTCTGTTTTTGCTCATCTGCCGCCTCATGTAGTTTAATGTTCGGAACATAATGTGCTCATGAAATGCATTAGGGAAACTGTATTGCATTTTGTGTGTCATCCTGTAAGTCATAACAGGGATTTTATATGCAGTGTTTTTCTATTTTTGTACATTAATCCTGAGAAATTGAAGGTTGCAGGATCACCATGTGCGAATCCTCTAAGAATGACAACGCAAGACGATATGGCGCTAATTGGGAAAACGAATGTGTGGGTTAACCTGCATTGTCAGACGCATAATTATTCAATCGAGTTTTAATCTGAGAGATTAAGAGTGCTGCGTAACGGCAGCGCGAAAAATCACGAGCCAAAATTGGGTCATTTTACGCAGAAGAGAGGGCACATTACCATTCATTTAATTTGTATCACTTTATCACCGCTACATAACAATGATGGTCGCTTCTGACATTTGAATTAATCAAAAGGAGTTAGACTTTATCTGCTATGGGTGTCATTGATTTTACATATCTGGGAACATCAAAGGGGGTTTGTTTCGAGTCGAGGACCTTCTTGGCGCTTTTTGATCCTCCCCTCACTGTTTTCATTATTGTCAAATCAACACTGGTGTGTATTCAGCAAATCCAACCTCTTCTAATTACAGGGAATAAAAAGCAGTTCTATTTTGGATGAAAGCCTCCTGACAGAGTTGGCATTGTAGAAACGAGCACTGCATTGCCTCTTGTGTCACTAATGGCTACCGAAGACAGCTGAAATCCAAGCTGTGCCAGTGCAATACTCAGAAACCGTACACGCACTTATATAGAGAGCATTTTGATTGCGACGGTACATATAACACACATTAAGACCTCCTATGCAAAGGCTTGAAACTGACTGTTATTCCAAAGGAGAGACACAATGATTTCATGCTCCTGCACTCATTTTCAGCACACACACGCTGAGTTCATGCCAACATATTGCAGGTCTGGGCTCTCCGCAGCACAGGGCACGCAGACAGACGCAGGGGTCACGGCCCCACAGCTTGAGATGGGTCTAATTGATGCCCGGTGGGTTAGGGAAAGTAAACAAACGTTTGACAATGTCTTTATTTTGTCCTTTGTTTTCGTGCCCATGTTACACTGTGAGGAAAATAAGAGGAGCTTCAGGATAAATAATTAATGGCGCTTATTCTCTCCAGCCTTTCCTCAGTTTGTTCCCACTGTACTCTGTCGCAGTCATTTGCATCTGTCACACGTGCCAAGCGTGATAGACATCAGCAATGTTTTTTCACTTTTGTCCACGCATTTAGAGATCAAGGGAAGTGCTAAGTGTACAAAGAATGGCCCAGATGCATGCAGTGACAACATGAATGAGATGAAATGGAGAGGTAGGCAGAGATGAGACACAGGGAGACCGGAGTGACTGAGCTTAAATAATGAGGTGACAAACTGACATCACAGCAATACTTCTTGGTTAATGTGATGGGAGTTGTGGGCAGACAGTACTTGACATGACTAACAAAATGCTGAGATATACTGTATCTAATTAGTCACTGCAATACATTAGCATAAAACCTGTCATTATTTTTCAGGGTTTTCTAAAACTAACTACAGATTACTGTTATGGTAGGATTATATGAACACTCTTCAATTTAACCTCAGATAGAATAACTATAAAGTTTTGAATCAGATGGGAAATAGGGATTATAGAGACAGATTGCGACACAGACATGTCCACAGCATTAGCTTGACAAACATACCAGACACTCTGCTCCCGCCCCCCCCTGCTGCTTAACCCTCATGTCCAGTTCAATGTCAATCTGTTGTCATGAGAGCAGCTCTACGTGGGGGGGTAGAAATCTGCTGCATGACCGCTGACTTTGATGAGGTCAGACTGGCTGGAAAAAAAAGAGGAGAAGACACATCCAGACACAGCTGGAGCATCGATGTTTGACAACACCCTGTGGAGGGAGCAAATGAAAGAAATACTATACATTATTCCTTTTAACAGAACATTTTCAAGGCTGCCTACGCTAGAGCTCCATTATTCAGTTGTCCCCACAGGTCATAGGCAACTACCATTTCTGAAGCATAGGATATCAGTAGGAGCTAATAAGTAGCAGCTTCTCTCTAATTCAGAGTCTTTGGAGTACGCATTGGTGTGATTTTTCCAAGGCAAGCTACCAATCAAAGTGCCCTATCATTGTGGGGAAAAATTCCCTACTACTTAGCCTGATGAAGCCAGGCCATTAGACAGTGATTGGACATGAGCTCAGCTGTTAAGAGTCCTTATTTATCGTTTCACATTTAGCAGTGATGTGATTCCTCCTCACAAACAAGATCTGTAATATGGTCAGTGCCAACCTCTTTGAACCCCCCCACCCCCAAGTGTCATGTCGCTGACAAGCACATGAGAAGATTAAACTCTGAATTCAACAAAACCAAATTCCTCTTCTGTGACCGACAACGACTCAACAATAAGGATTGCCAGTGTTGGGGCACTTAGAAGAAAATGGCTGCTGAAGAACCAGCACACATTTCAAATATCAGGAGCTTAATTGGCTGGCGTTACTATGAGATCATTTTGTTTAAGAAAGATTGAACCTAGCAATTCATCCTTGACTTTCTGCAATTGGATTTCAAACCTAAAAAAAACATTAACGTTGCATCATGCAAATCGCATCCAATTGCTGCCAAGCCTTTCGTTCGATTATACAAAAGGTTGGTATTATTTGCAAAAACTACTGTTAGTTGTTTGTTAAGTTGACAAGCTTTCCCCATGAAGTTATTCTCAGTAGATCCTCATACATGTGATGACACCCTGGAGGTTAAGATGGAAAGTATGTAGCAAAAAGCTGCATATCAGAGCCATTAACCACTACTGACCCAACGTCATGACCTGCCACCACAGTTAGTAAAGAGCTGGTCGTAGCGAGGGGGCAATTAGACAAACTATTCTCCTCTGCAAATGGGTGTGTAGCTCTATCTCATGATAATCATGTTGATTATACAGAGCGACTTTGTGTGCCTGAACCAATGCTATCAATTTTATTGCAGCTTTCAGGAAGCATAGATTAAGTGAGCATGAACAATGATTGTGAGCATGAACGTACTGCGAATGACATGTTGCCAACTGACTTCCAGAAATAGTTCTGAACATAAACGAGCTTTCGTTTCAACTCTTTTGCATCTGGAGTATATTTTTAGATATGGAATCAGCACGTTTAACATTGATGCCACATTCAAATGTATCTAAATAATACAGCATGGTATATATATATGTCAATAAGAATTGTAATTCGGTTTATTGCCAGGTAGATTTTCACAAACAAGGAATTTTCTTTGGCGCATACACAACAAAAACTAGTATAAAATAAAACTAAAATACAACAAAATTCAATAAAAATGTGAATGCAAGTAGAATCTGTTATGTGAACCCCCCAAAAAAAAGGACATCAATTTGTTTGTTGTTCATCTCACTGTGCAATAGACTCAAAAGAGCTAGGACAGACATGAAACAGATGGGGAGTTGTTAGAGACTTAAGAGCCACTTCATAGTGAAACTCTTTTTCAAACATAAACGGGTTAAAGAATAAAAACTAAAAGTGACATGGTACGTAGGGAATGAGGCTTTGTCTTTCAAATAGAAATTCAGCTTCAAAGGGTTCTCGCATGTGCACTGAAGACACAGGGGCATCTATCTGAACATCTACTGTGTGTGGTGACATGCAGCTTCAAAGTGCAACTCAAAAATGCATTGAGAACATTGGACATTCATCTCAACATCTCTCTGTTCCAACATATATCAAAGAGTTGCCCGGCACCTCAGGGCAATTCCTTCAGTCCAGCTAATGGGATTCCAATGGGGGGGACGAACGGAAGCTCCTTTCTGTCAACGTACCTTATCAATTTCACTCTTAACACACTGGGTTTAGCTTTTCCTGGCAGTATTTCTCTAGATATATCTTGTTCCCCTATGCCAGATGCCTACGGAGATACACGTTCTGTTTGCATAATCGTAGAAGACCCTCAAATAATCACTAAAGCACACGCACAGTAAAACAGCCAAGGATGTTTCTCCGTAAAACATCTAGGTTCATTTAAACGAAGCATACATCATTCGTTTATTCCACTGCCAAACCTGTGAATCTACGATGGTGGCTCGTCCGTGACCCTTGTTATAACAGGAAATGCAGGGAGGAGGTTTTACTGTGGCAAGCGCTATTTAACCTCTCACCTTTACACTGGCTGCCACCTGGTAAGAATTTCACCGGTGCCCTCGCCAATGCAGATATTCCCCAGAGATATGCCGTGGTGCTCGGCCATGCAAACAAGGTGCACAAGTAGAAACAAAGTAGTGAGCTGCCCCAGTGATACACAACACTTAGTGGGTGCACACTGAGAAATTCTCTGGGGACGTTTTAACTATTTGTTACAGAGCTTTCTCGTCAGCTTCATCTTGATGCGCACACACACACACACACACTTGCTACAGAGGTAATATTTTGTTTTCCAGTACTTAATCGTCCTCCTGTCTCGCTATCTGTTGGATCGGCAGCATCCATTACCTTGGCCTTCGCAATCCCCCCGAGATTACTTTGTTATCATCCATCTAAGATCCATCTCGCACTTTATTTCCCCCCGACCAACTGTATCCCTGCATTCCTGGCTATGTTTCCCCTCGTATGGCCTCTTCTTCCTCCTCCTCCTCCTCCTCTCTTTCCTCCTCAGCTAATTTTATTAATAGAAACCAACTACTCAGGGGGTTGTAAAAGACCACAGCCAGTTTTTCCCTCTCTTCATAAAGATAGAGAAAGTTGGAAGAGGAGAGAAACATTGAGTGGAGAAAGGAAAGTAATTAAAGCAAGGGGAGAAGAGGAGAGACCTACTCAATAAATCAGAGAGGCCGAGCAACCTGTCAGTCTCCAGGCACTTTTTATTGGTCACCGAGGATCAGCTAGTATTAGTCACCGGGGTCTCTCTGTGTGCGGTTGGGAAGTTGAGTGGGCAATGTGTGTGTGCGCGCTAGTATGTGTGTGCGTGTGCGTCTGGAAGGATTCCATCAATAACACATGGATTGGGGCCACAGGCAGAGACAAGCAGTCAAGTCGGGGATGGTGGGAGATGTGCAGACGAGGAGCAGCGTCCACGTTGGTGTGCGCGCTAGCAGTAGGACGGGAGAGAGGGAGGGAGAGTAGTCGGGAGATAACAAGCGAGGTATTCATGTTGAGTAATGAAAGAGCGGGGGAGAGAGAGGGAGAGGTGCAGGGATAGCCGTTGTTAGATGAGCCGGCCCTCGCTAATGATCATCAGGAGCAGCAGCAGGAGCTGTTACGTGTGTGTGAATCTGACGGGGAGTGCACGTGAATGCCACGGCGCATGCGCATCCTCGAGTGTGATAAGTCATGATTCAAGGCCGTCTGTACCATCTCGAACACCCACAAGCATTAAGATCGTTATTGATGACAGGACTCTTTGTGATTCTTGTGTTTGTGTGTGTTTGTGTGTGTGTGTGTGTGTGTGTGTGTGTGTGTGTGTGTGTGTGTGTGTGTGTGTGTGTAGGAGGACAGACCCCTGACTCCTGTTAGAGCTGTGCATTGTAGAAGCTCAAAAGAAAGGTTGATAGAATCAGAGGCAGGCAGAGAGAGGTCAGTCGAGTCTAACAAGGCTGATCAGACCCTCACACACACACTCACACTCGCACACAATCAGCAGTCAGGCTGCCGCAGTGACACTAGTGATCCCCCAGGGAATCCCACAATCCTCCTCCAAATCCCCCCCCCCCCCCCCCATATACAGGTAGTGAAGACGGTGATGCCTTTAGGATCACTCAGCGTTTAAGCTTTAAAGCACTGCAGGATTGAAGATGCATCACCTGACACACACTGCATTGTGGGTTACCGGATGGTAACAGGACCCTGCGGAGCTGAAAATACTAGTGATTACCGGTACGAAACACGTCATCTTCAACTAAGAAGACTACAACGCATAGTTATGCAATGAATTCCTCAGAAAAGCTACATCTTTAGCATGCTAATTTAGCTGTTTGCTTTTTCACCAATACTTGATATCATTTTCAAAACCCATGAGATGTTTTTTTGCGGCTATTAAAGGAAGAAAATACTCCGCATATTCTATTCAATCATTGTAAAGGTTTGTAATGTGCAGCCTGGAAAAGCATACACCAGCCAACATGCTCGAGTGCATTTCAGTGCAGTCCGATATACAAATAAACCCACTTATCAAAAATACTTCTCCACAGGGTGCATTTAACAACGTCAAGGCAGAGCAAGCATGTGCGAGTATTTCTTTCGAGGCATGAGTGCAGAATGAAAAGCAATTCCACAAAGCAGCTACTTAGGATGCAACAGACTACATCAAATGGTCGCAAATCACAAATGTCCTCGTCCTTTCTAATATGTTCTGCCAGCTTTATTCCTCTGATGGAGTGCGAAGATGCACAGCAATACCTATTGCCACAGGAACATGAATTCCGTGATGAGTTTCGCCTCCTGTCAACGCCACAATCTCATCGGACAGGGTCAAAGTTGAATTTATAGCCACTCGTGTTTATTGAAAATGAGTCAAAATGAGGCTTTTAGTGTGAAAGCTGTCAATGTCACTTTATTGACAAGCATTTCATATTGTATTTGCGAAAGATTCAGAGATGTTTTTGGATACAGTTTAGATTTTGTTTGGGGACAAAGTTTTATCGGAATACTTTGGAACAAAAAGTTATTTCCAGTTTAATCAAAAAGTGCTGTATCCCAAGCGGTGGAGTCTTTGCTGCCAGAGGCCATCACTCATTGGCAGTCATAACCAGTCTTCTGAGGGGGGTTTTTTTGTTCATTTTGTTTTGCCATAATTCAAACTCTCCAAAGGCGGATATCAATATTTCAAACATATGACATTTTTAAGAAAAGGCAGAATCAATATTTGACTTCAACGATCAACGTGCTGACTCCCATCAATCAATCAATCAATCGCATTATTAAACGAATGATTCATTCCAAGTGCTTCTGGGTCCACGAAGTGGGATTTGGATTAGAGAAGAGGGGTTTGACCTTCACGACGAGCGAGCACCACTTGGGATTACAGAGAGCACACATACAGTAAACTCATCATTTCTCCACAGCTTGGTTTTAGGTTGGATTTTGCTTGTAGATTAAATAAAGAATGCCTCTCTAGTCCGAGACTCTGCTCAAAGTCGCACAATGGCATCTTTTTTGGCGAGGCCTTTCTACGTGACACTGCGCCATCGTCTCATGTGCAGCTCGGCAGCAGTGCAGAGCCATTATCACCTTGAGGCAGGGGGACTAGGAGGAAAGGATTACTCCGGCGACAGTCAAATATTGCCTGACTCTGAGCCATTATCCAAAAGCCCCCTTATTCAATCCTCAGCCCTGCATTCATCACCTTCAGATCCTCTCCACACTCGCAGCATGTGTAGACGCTGCGTGATGCCAGCCACTTCCCCCCACAGTGTGTGTATATGCGCCTGCTAAGAGAAGAATGGCAGCAACAATGCAATTCTACTGAGTGAGGGGAATTATACCTTTTTGTACTCTAATTTAATTTGTCATTTAATCCTCTTCTGGATGTTGTCAGGAATTTAAATAATGGCTCAGTCGAGAAAACGTTCTGGCGCTTATTCTAACATTTAGCAGCAAAATGCCTCCGTCTGTGGCACTTTTACGTGCATATAAATACAACAAAGTGCTCGTCAGGCCTGCAGAGCGTGTCTGTTTACTTCCAATAAAAGACGCACTGTTAAAAGGAAAGAAACACTAATTAAAAATCCATAAAATACATTGACAAGTCTTCTGAATCCAACAACAGACTAGAGACATTTGGTTTAGTTATCCAACGTTATATTATCTTAGGCAGAGACATTGGCCTCCGCTCGAATGAAATGTATTTGAAAAGTCCTCTTACATTTGGACACAAAAGCAAGATCAGTGCGTTTGTCCAAGCTCCATGTACGTCTGGCATACCGCTCCCTCATTTTCAGTGAGGAAATGTGGTCATCGTTCTAAAAGAGAAAACACGCATTCATTACCGTCACTATCAGGACTCCAGCCAATTAAATCAAATTCAACAGGTTGGGTTTGAAAGCGTTTGTTATAATTTTATGGGTGGTAAAGGTCAGTAGCATCTCTGTTTTCATTGTATTCAAACACACAACAATACATGTCGTATACCCGTTACTCAACCATTCATTTGATGTCTTTTTAAGCAATAATATAATAAAGAAGTGTCTCAGTCTGGCCGGGCCTTATTTACAGGATAATTCACCAGTTTCTTTTTCCATTTCTCAGTGTAATGGAAAATGGAGTGCACAGTAATGAATACGTATTATTAAATACTCAAGAGAGATGCTGCCTGTTGTGTGAATACACAACTCCCACACATTTTAATGGGTCCTTGTCAAGAGGCTGAGTGGAGGAGAACGCTTCCGTCTCTACATTCGGCAAAAAGAGTAAATAAAATAATATGTAGGGTTGAAGGAGAGTAACTTCGCATAAAAAAAGCACAGTATTCAATATTTAAGTTGGCTCATGTACTTGTAAATAATACCCTCTCATTCTATTTGCTATTTTCATTCATTGCTGCTTTGATTAACTTTATCTCCCAGACTCTCCGGAGGGACACTTCCATGTCTGCTCTTCCCTCTCGTCCTCCTCTGATAGGAGAGGAGGGGGATGCTGTGTCCTGATAAAACTTTATTTTAAGCAAGTAAAAGTTCAGATGATCTTGACATCCTCCTGAGGCATTTGTATCAAGGTCAGGTCGATGACCCAAGACAGGGCTAACATCATACGCGTATTACTAAACAGACATTTCAGGCCAAAATAAAGAAATACATCTTATCGTGGCATTTTAACCTAGCTGACCCTGCAGGCTGTTAGGCTGTGACCCAATGGTGGCTTGCTGGATACGTGCAACTCAAAGAAAATGCAATAAATGCCACCTCCTTTTTTTTTGCTCCTGGTTGTAGTACAAAGAACCAAAGGATTGAATCGTGGATGACTGAAATTACTCAGCGTCTAGTTTGGATCTGTGTGTATTTGTGTGATGTGTAGCTACACATGCATAGTACACAGAGTATATATGTTTTATCTAAAGGGTAAATAATTAACTCCTTACAGCTGGGCAATATTTTTCATCTACCATGACTTAAACAGGAGTGGACAGGGTGTTTTTGTTGGACTATGTTTAGCAGCTGTGCTGTTTGTATATGGCGGCAATACAGTGTACGACATTTTGAGTCCAAACTAGAATCATGTTTTTCATGGTGCTATATTGTTTGGCTGTTTAAGCTGCTTTCCCAGCTTCCTCTCTCGACAGAAGGATTATACCCTGTGGCCTTGGTGGTGAACCAGTGGGACAAAAGATTAGCTTAGCGGACACCGTCACCACTCGAGAGATGGTTGGAGAGTTCCACCCAATTATCCTGTAAGAGTGAAGAGCTATGTAAACAGGGTGTCTTGTTCAAGGGGACTGAATCCAAGCTTACCCTTCAGGATAACTCTCCAGGAAATAAGATGCGAAACCCAGAGAATTTCCTGATGATACCATTCATCTGTTTAGCTACTTTCAGTGCAACGCATAATATGTGAATAAACGATTCACCAAACATTATTTAAGCTGTGCTAATAGCAGAAATAATCACTTAGAGGGGCTCAAATGCAGGAGTCTGGAGCGGAAAGTCATAGGTTGTTCATTAACCTGCACCATTTACTGGGTTTGTGAGTTGCGAATGGATGATTTACTAAACTTACTCCTCAGGGAATGGGTGTAAAGGTGTTGTTTGCAGAGGCAGTCCCTTTCAAACGGTGACAGTTTATTTATGTACTTCATGCCAATAAAAATGCTTGGCTGCAGTTCTGTCTCCTAAAGTTAGTGCCTCTCTGTTTGGTATTTTGGAAGGAACCAAACAGAACTGTCATTTTAGTACATGGCGAGTCTATTTGAGTCCCCGAAATGAATTCTATGCACGGAAGCTGTGCAGCTGTGATTTATATGTATGGCTGAAGAGTGAAAGCATAGTTACAGTGAGAAAGTCAAGAAAAAGTGGGTGTTCTCAGTTGTTCAAAATGCGAGTATTGGTGGTACCTCGGGTGGATAAATAGCCTATTCTGTTCTTTCTATGCATTTCCCTCTACTGAATGAAGTGCTGTACACAATAAGGCTTGACATTTGGCAATAGTCCGACATTTTCTCTCCTGCGTCTCCATTTCTATTCCGTAGCTCATGATTGCACATCTCCAAAAAGTACTTAAAGAAAAGGGATAGAGAGATCAAGCCTGACAGAAAGGGATAAAAACAGAGAGAGATTTTGATGAAGTGAGAGGAGAGGAGGAGTACAGCGAGGACAGCGAACGCCATCAGTCAGTGAAATATACCCCATGCCGTCGGCACCAAAGGAAAACATCACTGTTCTGGGGTGTCAAGTTGAGATGGACGATCAGGACACGCACTGTGTGGGATCCTCTGTGTGTGTGTGTGTGTGTGTGTGTGTGTGTGTGTGTGTGTGTGTGTGTGTGTGTGTGTGTGTGTGTGGGCATCTGAGTATGTGTGAGAAAAAAAAAGAGAATGAATTCCTGTTTGATACATCACAGGCACAAAAGTAATCTCTCACTGTGAAGTCATTGCAAGCTGCCCACAGTGTGCACTGCACTACCCATGCACACACACACACACACATGTGCGAGCCCAGGTTCACACACACAGGTGTACACACACACACACACCCCCGGAGCTATCAGGATGGTGGTCTGCTGTGGCAGGTGAAAAAAACTGAATGTATCGCCCCTGGGTGGCCTGAGTAGCATAGCTGCAAGTGCGGAGCTGTTATTTGCTCGCCGGGCGTACACCTCGCGGTTGGAAGACTGCAAATAAAGCAGTGCATCATGGGTATTTCTCGCAACGATCTGTGTGGAAAGCTATACTTTCTGTTTGCTTTGTCCTGTACTGTAATGGAGGGGAAATACTTCTCAGTATATGTCAACATGGCTCTGAGGACATTCATTTATTTTGAAAACCTGTCGGGAAAGGATTCAAGTCAGGTCTTGCGTGTGTGCGTCAATTCATGCTTTCATTTCATGTGTGCAATTATAATCTCGTGTACACACAAATAATGGTTTCATTAAACTCTCCTCATCAACAAGGACATACTTAAACATGTTTGAATAAATAAATAAAACATTTATTCTGTCCTTACAAATTGTTTATGTAAGACTACTTTATTCAACTCATTGCACATTCATATTTGAAAGCTCACTTTTGAAACATGGCCCGGTATTCCTGGGGAAAGTGTGCTTTTGATGAATATTTTTTTGACAGGTGGGGATGGGGCAGATGATTCAAGGCTAGTATAAATCCCCACACAGCATGTTAACAGGAAAGGTGAGCAGGACTGCCAATGTTTGGCTGAAAATGATCCCTGGGAAGTGAAATATACAGATGCCACAAGACAGGGATGGAAACATTAAAGACCAAGTCCTGCATTTCTTGAATAACTGCATTTCTAAGTGCTATATTGGATGGAAGGTTAATCCGAGGCGACAGCGAGGGCTCAGACTCCTCAAACGTTACTGATCATGAATCTGTAATTGGCATGAAAGGTGGCGTCACGGCCACCGGGATACCCGGGCGAACAGTTGGACCAGACAGCAATGATGTCTGAGTGCTGAAAGATCACAGAGAGAAAGAGACGATCAGAGTGATGCAGCACTAATTAGATTAACACCTCGACAGGAAGTCTGTCCACCAAGAAGAGGCGAATAGCTGGAGACGAGTTATATGATGGCATAAGATTGGAATAAACCTCTAAAAATAATATGATGAGGAGAAATCAGCACATACATGCCTGGAATTAAAAAAGAGGTGAAAAAAATAAAATACATTAGGAAGAAAGACTAATATTTCATACACAGGAAATCTTTACAACATGTGGCTGTTTTTACTAAATCCCCTTATGAACACGGATGGCATAATGGATATTTCTATCTCTTATTGTATCAAATAATGATTAGAATACAACTGTGAGGAAATGTCTCTGTGTCATATCAAACATGAGGCCATATTTAGACACAGCTAATTGAATGGGGCCAGAAAGCCAACCATCTTTGGAGACAGGCATAGCTTTCAAAATAAAGAAGGTTTAATGATCTCTCAACTCCCTCTAAAAAAAGTGTATGCCTGCTCTGGAGTAAATTGAGGTACATGATGCTGTTTTTGAACCGGTAAACGCGTGGGAAATGGTGTCTGGCTCTAGACAGCGCAGGGATGTCTGTATTTGTGCGAGGGAGGCGTGGAAGCAACAGAGATCAAAGTGTGGGAACTGAGGAGGGACAGAGGGAGTGGGAAGGGCAAAAAGGGTAAAGATGGACGGGGGAAGAGTGCGAGGTGGAAATGAGGAGGAGCAGCGTTGGGAGTGGAGGGAAGGGCGAGCCAAGTAAGCACTTTCCTGTCCATTTTTCATCAGACGGGCTAAATTAGGCCAGGCTCGTCCCTCTCTTCCTCCGTGTGCGAGCATCTGCTCCTGCATTCCTGACACGTCTCTCCTCTCGTGAAGAGCGCGGGGCAGCGTCGCTCCAAATACCCTTCTCAGCATCCTGCCTTTTCGCCGCCTCTGATTTATTAGTAGGTGGGCACCGTCCATCACACAGTGACGCAGGGAAGCATCGTGTTTTCTCTGTGTGTGTGCACTTTGCCCCTCTGATCCACCCCCCTCCCTCTCGCTCTTTCTCCCCGTGTCGTCTTGTTGTGAGTGCATCGCTGTCATCTCATTTGCTGTTTCGTTCAGTGACCCGCTGACTCCTCGCTGACTTCTCCTCTCTGAAGCCTGTCATTTGCAGTCCCATAGTGGCCGCCATTTGTACTCGCGTACATGAACTGACCAGAAACTGACACTGCGATCAATGGGAATACTTTGGTTTGCAACCTGTGGGGGCCAAACAGAGGCAAGTCATAAAGTAAAGATTAGATGTTCAAATCTATTTAGGAAGCAAAATCATAGAAAAGTGCTATTCGATAAAACAAATCCACTGCAAAATTTGATCAAGGGCTCTCACAGATGTTTTCCCGAGTACAATTCTTGGGAAACCTTCCACGTATGCTCTCCGAAGAATTACCGAGAAACTTTAGCGCAGGAGCATAACTTTTTAACAAACACAGAGTTAATTGCTGTACCATACATTACATTGATTTTCTGTTCGGCTGCACATGCTCCTCTCTTGTCAGTGAGAACTACTTGGTGAACCTTGAATTCTGTCGAAAAATCAATGCTTGTATCCCAGAATCATCATCATTTAGGCTGGATCTGATGTTTTTAGGAGGCAGCCAGCAGAGGCACAAACAACAAGCTTTCTAAGTTGGGGGGTATGGAGCATGGCGAATGCATCACAAACACCTTTGCAAAAATAGAACAGGTTTCCTAGCTGACACCTGTGTGGCAACCAGAGGGTGTCGTGTGTCACTCAAGAGGGCTCGTTATATTTGTATTTGACAGAAAAATGTCTTCGAAAGTGTTGAAATGAAATGGTAAAAAATAAGGACGACCACTTTGTTAACGAGTAGGCGTTTTCTACATGTTCATCATTGCTGCTCGATTGTTGGCATCTCCATAGAAACAAATGCAGTGTAGCCCTTCTGATGATGATCATGGACAATAACAACGCTGACTTTTAATCAGTAATCTTGACTAAACACAATTGTGTCTTATTTGTTTAAATGCTAGAGGAGACATTTGGTGATGAAGGTAAAACATTACAAGGAATGACAGTTTATTGTTTTCTCTAATTAATCCCTTAATGTGACAACGTGTCTAATTTGCAATCACACTTCTATCAGAGCTACATGCGCTGCAGTGAATTCTGATTACAGTGCTGTCATGTTCACTTCTTCAAAAGCGACTCCCTCGATCCAATGAGAACAATGCAATCAACTAAACGAATGAGGAACACCTCAACTCAACTCAACAACTGGCAGGTTACTCCCCTCAATTACCAACACACTCTTCAGCTGACACCTGGGTAATAAGATAAGCAGGTACAATGTGCTTAGACTAAGTGCTAACAACAAGGCACTCTTGGTGATGACTAAATGCCACTGCAGGCTCGGGGAAGAGGGAAGGATTGGCAGCGCTGCAGATGGGTTCTGCCAACGTCGTCTGAACCCAGCCAGCGTGGGTTCTTAGTTTGAAACAAATGCAATTTGGAGGAGAAAGTAATGGTGCTCTCCAAAATGTGAGGGAGATTGCTTTTGAGCAACGGTGCAATCAATTAAGAAAGCAATAGGAAAATATTTTTAATAATTCATGGGAGGGAGCTAAGTGTTGCTATTAATACACTTTCAAAGTGCACGATGACAAAAAGGAGCACGAGAGGGATCTATGTACAGATGCTCCCCTCTCATGAAGTGCTTCAGTGATTTTGGGTCCATGAACCCAAACTTGAACCCAAACTTGAACCCAATCTGAAAAGGACTGGAGGATAAAACGCAATTGATATGAAGAGACCCAATAGAAAGACAACACCAGCAGCAGCATGACGCACAACCAACTCACAAGCAGCCGTGGTCAAAAAGAGTTCAGTTTGGAAGAGGCTTATGAATCATCTGCAATGATTATTACACACCACACAACCCCAAACCGACCTTTCGATACTATTAGGACCCTCGCCGCGGTCTTGGATACAAGGTGATCCTAACAAACTATTTGAAAATGAAATAGTACAACTCACTGACAGAAATCTGCTCGTCCTGTCGTTGAACAATTCTAAAATTAATTGATTTTAGAAAAGCATATTTTAGTTTTGCCCGAACAGAAGTCACGCTACGCAAAACAACCATTTTAATAATGTCCCTTCACAGTATTTAATATTTGGGGCTGTCACCTGGCAAAATGTCTGGAAAACTTGGATTTATATAGCGCCTTTCATAATACCCAAGGTCGCTTCACAAAGTGGGAGGAGGGAGGTAGAGGGAGGGGTGGGGGGTTGGGGAGGATAGACAAGACAGAAGAGGTGTGTTTGGAGGTGCTTTTGGAACTGTGTAAGAGACGAGGCAGAACGGATATGAGGGGGCAGAGTGTTCCAGAGGGTAGGGGCAAGTACACAGGAAGCCCTATCGCCAAAGGTTCCGAGTCTGGTGCGAGGAGTGGAGAGTAAGTCCTTGCTGGTGGAGCGCAGGGACCGTGACTGGGAGTGCGGCTGGAGGAGGTCGGTGATGTACTGGGGTATTAAGAATAGCTGAAGTTACTTTTAGTTTTCCCTTGTAGGGGTTTCGACTGACTGAAATGTTTACAACGTGTCTGCTTGATGGTAGCATAGTTGTCAGCTGCTGTGTTTTCATAACCAATAGAAATGACGGCCAGAGCTAAAGCAGCATCTTTAAAAACTGAACATATTCTTCCAGGATTGTGCCGTTTGGATTCTGTTTTCTGTTCAACAAAAAGACGTTTTTTTTGGTCAATAAAAGGAACATGGTGCTATTCAATCACAATTGCAAATACCTAAGAGCCCTTGTGCGGCAAGAAAATCTAGAAATGAGGGCCACTATCTCCATTGATTTTCAATGTTTACTTGTTTGCAGTCGCATTGCAAAAGCCTTTTTATCAAGCACATGTATTTGTACAAAAGAAAACCCTGCCAACCTTTTCAGCTGACATAAGTGAGTGAGTTACAACGGTAAAACAAGCATGAATTATTACTTTTATAGCCAACACACTGTCGCAAGTATGCTGCTGAAAGATTTTCCAGCAATAAAAGGAAGAAGAGGGGAAAACAGGTAAAACCATCATCAGTTATCAATGAACGATGGTCAATGCATGTGATCTGCTGCCTTCCATCCACTGAATGATAATCGTGATTTCAATATGCGCGCAGCAGTGTCACATGACTCACGGGAACACCGAGTTCAGTGGTTGGAGCACAAAATAATGAGTCGGAAGCGATGTGTAACACAGCCTCCTGAAATCTCACACTTCTCCCGCTGACCCTAACACCTTGCCTCACCATCTAACTCGACAATCTAAATGATGTTCGCCTGCGGGGGAGTTTTATGTAATCTACACTTGATACGGTTTCTTGTGCTCGGCGCCGACATGGAAGCTTTATGAGGGAGCATCTCCCAACACATCTCTTAAGAGCCCTTTCTGAGTCACTGCTTGGGTCACATTGTTTCTGGCTAACCTTTGAAGGATACAGATCTTATGTAACAAGCAGCTTAGTGCTGATTGACAAGTGTTGATGCCTCAGCTTTTACCTGTGAACGCCCACGGGAAAACACAAACATGCACGATTTCCCTGTTGATTGCCCCGAAGGATCCGTTTCACCTTCAGACAACAACCACCAAACATTTGATCAGTGTGCTGTTTGAGAGAGAGGCTTTGAAAGCAGACTCTCTTAATCACCAGTGCAGAGGGCATGTGGTGAATCAGTACATTAAAGATCTTCACTTCAAACACATTGTTTTTCCAAGACACATTCAAGGCTGCTTTGTCTATTTCCTCCACATCTCATCTCGTCTTTGGGAAGTGTTTCAGATTAGGTGGATCGATAAGCGGTATGGCCTTTTGCGAATATTCCGACATCGATTTCCCGCACAACTTTTAGGCGGAGGCTTTGAATCTGTTATGTCCTTGGACACAAACACACCGATTAATGAGGAAAGTGCAAAGTGTGTGACAGCCACAGGATGTGTTTGCCGATCGGTTTAACAGACATATCACACCCTTTCCTACAGCGGCTTTCTGAAAGAAAGACAAACACAAAGAATATGACCATCAGAATATAACAACAAGGCTGGATAAGATGATGAAAAAGCATAAAAACTCGGAGCATGTTATTTACGGATAAGAAAAAAGCCTTGAGACTAGCTCAGAACAAAGTCAAATAACAATGCTTTTCATGTCAGGTGATGTAATGGAACACAGAAGATAAAACATGCTTTTATTTTCCAGCCACAAGCAATACGTTCTTTCAGAGAGACTGAACTTCCCCAGACAAACCTGGGTGATACCTGATGATATTTAAAAGTCTAATTAAAAGTCAGTCAGGCCCTGCCACTTTCACTTTTAGTGCTCATATCGTTGCAGCCTCAACAGTCGTAAACAAAACCTACAAGGCAAGTTCATTAAAGCACACCTTCATCCACATGCAGTTACTAAGCTCTTTATCCCGACATACATTTTAGAAACTGAAGTGATAAGGAAGCATGGTTACAAAGACTCCTCTCTCTCTTTTGCTTTGTTGCCTTTGCAGACCATTTACTTGCACACCAACCTATATAAAGCACTATAGGAATGGGAAAACCCCCTATAAGCATAACAGGGCTGCTTTAGAGTTGTAACCCTGTGACACTAATAAACTTCTGTCTCAGTTTACGAGTAAATGTTTTGCACGGGTACGTCTTCCATGGCGAACTAAGTGGTGTTGCACATGGTCAGCAAGATCCGCTGGTTAAGTCCGCCTCAATGTAGCCCCCTCTGTTGTGGTTTATAAACCACTCTCCTCCCTCAGCTAATTGGATTTCGATAGCACTTAATATGGTGGACTGAAGGGAATGTCACTTTGGAGGTGTGACCTCCGTTTTATTCTCTACTCAGAGTTGATTTTGCCCTTAAAGTACATAGAAGATTGCAGAGCATCAAGTGTCAGGTTATTACATTGTCTCACACCTTTTTCTGATATATTAAGCTGTCCATCAGAATGTCATTACATGTCCAAGCACCGGGTAAGACAGGCGCAATGGATCTAATGACTACAGATTGATTCCTCCGTATCAAGACTCTTGAACAAGTGAATACATGCATAATGTTCTCAGTGAGAGTCTGAGGATGTTTCTCAGTCGAGGCCAGGAGAACATTCGCTTTATATGAAGCTGCAGGCACTATTGTTTGCATACAAAGCAGGATTTGTTCCAGTACTTCATAACTTCCAGGTGTATTCCTGACACCACCAGATGGACACTCCTGAATCTTCTCCGAGCAATATACAAAGTACAATAATTCAGCTTGTGCACAAGGCTCAAGGCTTGTACCACACTACATATGTCTAAACAAAACCTCCGGGGAAGTGTGTTCAAAGCCACTAGCATGTAGAGAGAACGACAAAAGATAACTAGCTATAACCGCACTCAGTGAATCTTCATTATCTAGCGCCTGAGCTGCCGGGCTTTTAGGCTTATTACTGTAGGCAAATGGGGACCAAAGCACTCTGTAATTACTCCGCTTCCCCAGTGGGTGATGGCGGCATTCTCAGGGAGCTTAACGGAGCCTTCCATGTAGCTCTCACTACATATTGGCTGGGGAGATACAACACATGCTGCTCGTTGCTTTGTTTTTCACCCCCCCCCATCTCCCTTTCTCCCAATCTCTCTTGACTCACAGTCTGTTTATTACCATGGCATGCTAGTTATACTCAGAAATAATCAAATTAAAGATATTGTTGTTCACGGCGAGGAAACTGAAAATGAATCCCTTTTGACCGTCTATTTACCGTGTTTTCCATTATCTGTGGTTTAAAATGAATGAAGGAAGATCAACAGTGGTTAATATGTTGGCATTAGATGAAAGCAATGTGATAATTGCAAATGGTTTCATTTACATAACAGCTCAGATCGGTAATTAATGTGTTTCTTTAAGTTCAATTATGGTAATTGAGAGTTATGTATCTATAAAGGAAGAAAAATCATTCGCGTAAAACACCCTCCGTTTCCCTAGTGCGGATAAATGCAAGATATTGGGGTCCTTTTTTTGGGGGGGGTTATGTAACTGAAAATTCTTTGTATGGTGTCATATGGCAAACATTTTGGAAAACCCTGGTTCTATAATGCACCGTTTGTAAAACATAACCTGAAGCCTTAGTATAGGTGTAAATCATTACTCAAAAACTGTTAAATGCTTTGTTGAATACGCCTTTGTGTACCCTTAGGCACGGTGCTATTGACAATTAGTATTGATCATAAGGAATGTAAAGCAGTTGACCTTTTCTTAGGGATAATGCACTAAGAGGCAGTTTCAACCCACACGTTTGTGCTGCTGTGGATTAAGTCATAAACACAATGTTCTGCGTGGTGTCCGGAAGTGTGAGATATGTTCATTGGGGAACTTTCAAAAACATCGTTCTCCCGCTAAGCTGATAAAATCCGAAGAACATTGTGTCGTTGTTGAGGTTGTGCACCTGGACTTCAAAAGTAGTCATCGTAACTTCTGTGTATGTAAGCGATGGACACAAATAACCCGGGCAGGCCAGGTAATAACGAGGACTTACAGCGGGAGGAGCAAAGCCGCCGTGACGACTCTGCAGTCTTGGGGAACCTGCAAAACCTCCACCGTCTGTGTCTATTCTCTTCATGAGCTGTACTTTCATCTATGAAATGAGAATGCAAATCATATTTAGTAGTGTGTGAGTGTGAACTGGCAAGGCAGAACATTCAATTCAGTCTGATATTACCAACAAGGTAAGGGGAGCAGGGAAAGTAAAGTCCTATGCTGCGCACTTGTCACAAGTCCAAAAGTACAACGCCTGTAATACAGGATGTGAAAATGGTTTATTCCGCCGATTACCGCGCTCATTTTCCCCCATGAAATCATGTTGAATAAAATATGGTGCAACTCTATTTGGTTCTACTTTACATGGTAATACAGTGTCCATACCTCCAGAAGGGAACCACGATGGAATAATGTATTCTACCAACTGGGCGAAAAACCTTAACGCTGAACTTTTTCAGCAATTTCCTTTTTCCACAAAATTAAATCCAGAGCCACAGCAGTAATCCTTCCCAGTGGAATGTCTTTAATCAGCTTCAACTGAGTTCAATTAAACAAAGTCATAAGTTCTATCTGGCTGCCATCTCCATTTGTATCACTGTGGTTACTGTGCACACCACTCCAGTTTTATTCAAAGCATTACATTGTCATTTTGAATTGTTTTCCAATTGAATCCAACCTTTTACAATCACAAGGGGAGTTCATTTTCTGCATTACCAAACCAGTTTAGTATTGATTACATTAGAAAACATGGCTTTTCCTAAAATAGACTTTCATTTATTGACCGAACTTCCAAATGCTTCCATGCCGTTTTCCAATTTGCAAAGCATTACAGCCAGCCTGAGCAGATTCCCAGTTGGGAGCAATATTGGCCACTTTGAAATGCAATTGGCTTGAGCAATCCAAATGCTATTGTCTTCTAGGGTCGAAAATAAATATGTGTGATTGTGTGTGTGAATGAAACCGCAGAAGACGTAAGCTGTAAAGTGACACAAGATAAATGTGCGCTAATACTTTTTAGATGTAATACTCTTGCAGTTAAGAGCACTGTGATATGCTTCCCATCCTCAGATTTTGCTTTGATTTGACTTTTGCCCACATGTCACTAAAGCAGTAAACTATAACAGACCGCAATGGATTGTTGTGTGTGTCCCTCCCCTTTGTTCCTGACCAAAAGTGCTGAACTCACACTGAATGTGATGGAGTGTTTCTCCCCTTTAAGATTTGTTGGACTGGATTTATAGAAAGCGTAGACTCATTTATGGACCTTTCAAGCTGTCTCACGTTTAAGTTGACACAATGGTCGATACTTCCAAATCCCTTCTTTTCTTGCATCCTTGATTTTGAATTCACCGTATGCAGCCAGCATTGACATTCCCTCTCGCCCCGGTCCTGGCCAAATCCCTTTGTGCCGGTCCTTGTCCCAAAAAAGGTAAGATTTACGACTACGACCTCCAGATTAATTGTGTCCGTTCATGTGTCTCCTAGAATTGTATAGTGTCTTCCTTTTCAGGCAGCACACATCCATCAGCCTGCGTCTTGACCTGCTGGCTTTCACCTTTCAATGAGACCTAGTTAAACATCACGACAGGAAAAATAAACATGTGCCCTTGGCCTGTAGTAGCCGCGTTTACACAGGACTGTGGGGACTGACATGCATTTAGTTACCTTTTAAAAAGGCCACTTAAAGACTGTGGCATGCTCTTCAGATGAACCTGCCGCTGAAAAGAAAGGAAGAGATACTACAAGTCCATCTAATAAAGAGCTTTTCATTCATATCCCTGCAGGATGTAAGGTTGACAGATGTGATATGTGCTATTTGTTGATTGGATACTGAGGAGATGTCCTCAAAAGACCTTTTTTCAGATAAGTATGCTATGCAAAGGATTCTCAGGAGTTCTCAGTGTCTCAAGTGTCAGAGCAATCAGTAGATGTAGCATCCACTCTTTGCTAATGTCCTCTTCATACATTACATCCAAGGACAAGCTCATTTTGGTTCATTTCTGGCCAAAATGAACAGCTAGCATGCTGACGTGCACATCCTGAAGATGATATCTGCTAAGAATCATAGAATCGGAGGATGAACCCTCTTTATTAGTCACATACATGCACACAGCAGAGCACACACAGTGAAATTGGTCCTCTGCATTTAACCCATCCTAGTACTAGGAGCAGTGGGCAGCTATCGTGCAGTGCCCGGGGAGCAATGGGAAGGGGGGATTGGAGGTGTCGGTGCCTTGCTCAAGGGCACCACAGCAGGGCCTAGGAGATGAACTGCGACCTCTCCAAGTAGCAGTCCACTTTGCATATTTCAAGTCTGTTCGGGGACTTGAACCGGCGACCCTACGATTTCCAGTCCAAGCCCCTACTGACTGGGCCACTGCTGGACCAATCATCATTAGTTAGCATACTAGCTCAAAACAATGGTGTGCCCAATTGCACAAATAGCCTTTTTTCCCTTGCAAGCTACATTATTTTGACATTTATAGGAGCATGAAATACACTTTCTGGGATGCAAACATACACCGCTTGTACCTCAAGTCCAAATGTGAGTTTCCTAGTACCTGTCAAGTTCAATTTTTTGTCTCTCCATGAGCAGCCATCTATGCTGTGTATGCTGTTTTTAACAAGGTAATGGGGCCAGAGATGTTGAATGAGAGGCTGTACGGAATTGGTGTTTAAGATAATGCGTCAATCAACAGAGAGATACAATTTCTTCACCCTTCCTTGTTAGTGAGTATCTGTGTGCAGAATTGAGATGCTCCAAGACTGGAAGTATGGAGTCGTTTGTAACACTTCATTAATATTATTTGTGCATATTCCATTCAAGCCCATTTGATTGTTGCCACACCTCTAAAAGATCCATTAGCAATCACAATCACAGACCAGAGAAGCTGATAAACCGGTGCCTCGAGCAGGCAATTTCTCCATGCCCCGTTTGCACAAATGTGAGCACACATTAGAGCGGCGAGAGACACAAAAAGAGAGGCAAACAGCATAGAATTAACCACATGAACTGAGATTCAACTCGTGCCATTGTGACTCCGTTGTGACAATAACTGCACCAGCTGGCTGAGTCGTTTGAATTTTTGGGCATATTTTCGGCAGAACATAAAACACAAGCTCCACTGAAGACACGAGGGATGAGTAAGCACGTAACTCAACAGAATACAAAAGGATGAGACGGTCATGGCCTGAGGTGTGCTAATGACGGTGTGCCACTGGCAGGAAGCTCTTCGCAAATTCATGCCGACATATGGTTGGGGGAATCTGGGGTATCGCTGTGTGAGGGTTTCGAATAGAAAAGGTGTTCGTATGATGCGTTTCATTCACCGGAATTCACAGATTGAGCCCAGAAAATAAATTGCAAAACACATTCAATGCATTGGGGGATTAAAACTGGTAATAGGATGCTGTCAATCATGTGTTTTTTAGTCTCTAAATGTTAAATTGTTTAAACGTGTGCATGTTATATATTGTGTATGTGCCTCTGCATTAGTCGGAGTGCCTTTTCAGGTTTTATATAAATGTATATTTTGCCTGGGTCTATAGAACAATCCTTACTTTGGCCTTTAATGCAGCAAGTTTGACTTTACTTTTTAAATAAATAGACTTTGCCTTTACCTGTGAATGTGTTCCTAAATACAACTTGACAAACACAGCCATACACAAACGCTACGATAGCAGCAAATTAAATAGCTTAATTTCAATCCAATCTTCAGAGTATCATTACGATATCAGCATGTGGGAGCTGTATTATGGTTGAGATAATAAAGGTAAATTGCTGCTGCTCGGCATTTAAATCCCAAGTCTTTGAACAAGTGGATTCTCCAAATAGTCTTGACACAAAAATGGAGTTTTATAGAAATCCCTGTGATGGATGACACATGTACAGCTAACACATTTCTTGGCTAAGCAGGGTGATCTGCCATGAACTTTACCAGAGGCTGTGAATAGTATAGGGACTATAAGATGTAAAGGGCTCAAGTGATCGCCCTAAACGTCTTTATGCGTGTGAAACTGAGTGTGTTTTATAATGTTGCAGCAGCAGCAGCTCTCTGTATTAAACTGTAAAGGCACTGCAGGGTGCTGACGGAGCTTAAAGCTTTTAGCTGACTCAATGTTTCACAGGCAAACAGCAGACAGATGTATCCTCTCCCCTGCCCGGTTTGTTATCACCTGACCCAGGCAAAACTGCACTTGGACCCATAAAAACCAAAGAACGATAACAGAGAGAGCGATGGCTGGGACTTATTTTTACGACTGATGTTTCTACCGTGGGGCTGTTCAAACGTCGGAGAAAAGAAACACTCTCCGAGGAGTGCCACATATTTGAACCTGTC
This sequence comes from Eleginops maclovinus, assembly GCF_036324505.1. Lineage (NCBI taxonomy): Eukaryota > Metazoa > Chordata > Actinopteri > Perciformes > Eleginopidae > Eleginops > Eleginops maclovinus. The sequence goes on from NC_086372.1 coordinate 6,248,461, forward strand.
ATAGATGTGGTTCCATCTGTTGTTTGTGGCAAATTAGACGTTCTTTATTAGCTGTGGCAGACACAAATCATTAAAGACGTGAAGATGATTTTCTGTGTTGCCGTATGGTTGCGATAACAGGCTTGGAGAAGAGGTGGCATATTGTTATCGTAAGTTATTATGGCCCTGACAATATGATATCCTAATGTTGTTATGCCAAACATCTTCCCTTGCACATAAAAAGAGGCGGAAATATTTAAATAAATCCTTTTCAGTGGAATCTTTTCATTAATGCAGGGGGATTAAAGAAGCATTCCACTTTTATGTCAGGTTTCAGAAGTGTTGCAAATTCTTACAAAATCTTTGTAGATGTGCAAGTGATGCATCACAGGCAGTGGGTGATAAAAAAGGATAAAATATGTATGTATAGCAGCTCACAGGGGAAAGGAAAAAAGCCAGTTCCAATGGCTGTCCTGATAAAGTTAGAGAAAAAAGACAAGTGAGCTTCCTCCTCTGCTGATTTAATTATCATCGTTCTCATCAAGTACAAGATCAAAAAATAATATTCTCTCAGTAAAAAAGAGAGAAAGACGAGGTAACTCTATTACAGCACACATTATCAGGAAACAAATTGCTTAGTTAGGTCTCGAGATCTAAATATGGGTAGATAAAATGAATAAAACGCTTCTCAGTTTTCTTCTTTTACCTGCAGGCTCAGTTCCCTTTATGGCCCGTTTGTACATTTTTGGATCGTTTTCTGCTTTCTGATGGATCACAAACTCAATATTCAGATTAACAACGGACTGGGATTTGAATGATAAGCCGTCCCCATCCTTACGTGACTTCAAACCCAATCTTGAACGAATGTTATACACACACAGAATACGTGTGTTGACGTTCGCTGGGAACAGTCTCATTAGCTTCGCAGCAATTAGCCGCAGCGGTAGGTGTAAATTGCAGTTCGATAAATCCGCGGCCTGTCACATTAAGCAGACATCATCAAAACCTCACGATCAAATGTGTTTTCACACATACTGTAATCGCATACAAGACCTCACAGGATGCGAGTGGTGACATCGAGCGGATCTTTTATTGCTACGGTGTATTTCAAACTAAATAAATTAGGTCTGAAAACATTAATTATAGGGTTTACAATCTTGAACGTGATTGTTGCATTTCTAGACATGACTACCTAGGATGTGTGGGCGACTGATTTGATTGACAGAAGCCTTGAATTTACACAACAATTGTCACATGTTGGTTAAAATATTGCTGAATACAGCTCGGTACCATACATTTCAAACTCTCAAATCAGTGAGAAGTACACAAACATAACCGTTTTTCTACTACCATAACACACCATCACAAGAAGCAGCTGATTGAGGAAAACGGTTTTCAGGCCTTTCATAAATCACAAATACAAGCACTGATTAAAAAAACAGCCATTCTAAATCAGGGCTATATCCACCAGTGTTGACGGTATGGTTTGCTCTGTCAACCAATCGACCACGAAGACCTTGTTTCTAGAAAAGGGACTTATTATCTGCATGGACGCAAGTGTGCGCTGTGTTTTCCACTCAACCAGCCCCCAAGTGAGACCGGCAAAAGACAGGTCTAAACATGTGGGATGGACTGAGAGGTGACACTGATAGAAACCAAAGTCTAAGAACCCTAACATCTGCTGTTGACTGAGAAAAACTGTAACGGTGGATTAACTTGACACAGCAAGATGATATAGGAGGCGCAGATTTTTCACAGTTAGCCTGAGGGCAGCATGTTTATGCACAGCGAGCTGCCTCTTCAGGTAAAACGCACATCGGACAAATTGACCGGTTTTGCATCTTTTGGGGTCAGAAGGGTGTGAATATGTGCACACAAGGTCACATTTCTAATATATTTGTTACCCAACACACACACACACACACACACACACACACACACACACACACACACACACACACACTGTCGACACATATCAGTAATTAAGGAATATATTAGAAGGATCAGAAGACTCTCCATGATCCTCGGTGAGACGGTGCCAGCTGTTTGCGCTTGGAGGGTTCTTTGGTCTCTGCATAATCATCAGAGCGCTTTTGCATAGGCGGCTGCTGAGGCTGCACTTCCTGTGATGAGCTGACGGGAGGTGAGGATTTTTTTTATGATTGTTTTTTTTCTTCTTTTCGTCTTCTTTTAAGCTACCCCGTTCCCGTGAGGTGAAGCGGTTGTTAGTGGGGGTGTGCCAGGAGTTTAGAACCGCTGCCAGCCAGAGTTTACAGAAAAAAAGAGCAAGGACTACAATTTTTCCAGATCATTTGACATATTATCCAAAAAGGGAGATAAGACTATCGGAGATGGACTGCATCCCCAGCAAAGCTAAGGAGCCAGATATCAACGAAAGCACTTAATAACACTCAACTTTAAGAGCATCCACAGACCACTTTCTTTGATTGTCAGAAAGATATGATCAAAAACAAGACGGGCAATTTATTACAAAGTGCTGAAAAAACCAATGGTATACAAATGGACAAAAGGTCTCATAGTTACCACAGAGGATAAAAGAAATATACGACATTACAAAAGTCTCACTCAAATGCAAAATGAAACAAAGAAGTGTCTGTTTAGGCGGGTAGTGCAATTGATTGATGGCACTGTTTAGCCTTTTATTGAGAGCGGGTGATTGAAAAACTGCAGGGTGAACAGCTTGGAGAGAAGGCTGTATGGCAGAATTATTGGCGCTATTATGGAGCTCAGAGTCCGTAATGGCTATCCTGACTGTAATGGCCAGGATGGTTTATACGGTCAGGGTGAAAATGGCAGGCGTTTGATATCGTGCATCGCAGATTGCCATCAATATTGGGTTTTCATGGCAACTGCTTGTCAGAATTGATGTGATGTATTTTTAACATGACACCACCAGGCACCAGAAACTTCAAAAATAAAAATGTGATGCTTTTTTAAATGCATATTGATAATGACAATGATGAAAGGCAATTTGACGCCACCACTTTCCTTTATGATGTTAATTAAAGAGCAAAGTAAGCTTTTGAGGATGTGTTGTTGTAGTATTCTTCCTGCATCATGAGGAAATGTTCATAAACAGATCAGATGAATTGCGATATATTGCTGCAAAATGGGAATTGGCAATGCACTTCATTTGTTTTGCAAAGACGTGGGATTTTGCAATACAATATCAGCTCATGGCAAATAAGGCAGGACTTAAGTATTGTATTAACGTGATAATTGTTTGCTACAAGGACACTGTTTACAGAGATTTTAGTGAGTAAAGCAAACAAATTAGAACAATGGGGGGGGTGCATGAATAATACAATCCCAACACCGTCATCATTGGAAACTACAGTCCTTGAATACTTGCATAAATAGCATTTCTCTTCTGTGTTTTTGTTTCTGTTGCCACACAAACACATTGTGCGCACCCTATTTGAACTGATGTGAAGTGTCCCTATAACAGCAGCATTTTGTGGCGCCAGAGTAACAATGCATTCTGGGATAACGTGACCTTCTAGCGTAGTGGTGCAGAAGGTGATGGGAAAATGTCTCCACCGAGCCTCTGACTAAGCCCCATTAGGCACTCACACTTTCACACAGATAAGCACAAAGCACACATTCTTATCTTTGCTGTATCCCGATGTCTTCTTTCCCCCCCACCTTTTGTCCCGTCTTCTCCATTTCCTCATGTTAATTCACAGTTACCACCCATTCCCTTCCCCTTGTGCCCTTCTACAGCTGGACTTCAGCTCATTTATGTCCCCTGTGATGAATGTGTCACAAAGGCAACACTTAAACGGAAACACACGTATACACACGCAGCCACAGAGGCATAAACACCGCCACCTACGCGCGCACAATCCATTCCCCGTGTCAGGTAGCGACGGTGCGATCTGATGAATGCTTTTTTGGAGCGGGTGATTTTTTTTCGATTAAAACACCCTCACATCCCAGCCTCAGAGAACCCTACAGCTATCCACCATATTGGAGAGAAAATAGAGAAAAAAATAAGCAAAAAGAAAGCATTTTTCACCTTAGATAACCTCAGCTGTTTATACTAAGCTATTATTTTGGATAAGTGTGTCCTTTAACTTCAAAGTTAACAGGGTTATTTTCTTCAATGGGTGTATTGATTTCCAGATAGGGAATACCTGTATTGACTAATGTGTCACTTTCGATGATTCACGACCAGATCATGGGCCCCCAGTTCACCATATTGCTCCACTATCCATTTGTGTTGCCCCTCTTACTGATATATTGGCATTTAGAATGAAGACTCAATAGTATGTTTGCTGTTTTTCAGTGTTCATCACTTTGTTCTTCATCAACGCAATTTAGAGAGGAAGTCGCACCAGCGGGGGTTAGGGAATTAATGTATCATGATCAGCTTTAGGTGGGTAGAAACACAATATGGCACAAATGGTGAAAGAGCTTTAGAAGCAGCCTTGAATCCTGATTAGGCGTAGCTCAAAGGTGTGTAGTGTAACTTTCGCATTAAACGCCCCACATTCCTCTAATTTGTCCATCCATTTTCAAACTGCTGCTAAGGTTAGGGAGACTAGAAATCAAGAAAGCCCTCAGACTCTTATTTTTTTTATCCTAATTGGCTCATAGGAAGTCGGTACGGTTGGTTAAGCGGTTCAGCTATCATCAGCGTTTTTGCTGCTATGTGGAAGATGGCGTGCCACTTTTTGTGTATGCATACTTCCAGCAAATAATCATACCTGAGATAATTTGGCAAACAGGGTGAATCTACAGCAACGTAAGGTAAAAGCCAAGTGTGGTCTTTGCACCAGGGACATCCAGTTGACGTGTTATGATTTAAAACCCCACAAGGAGTTTTCTAGTTACCATGTCCCGGTGGGTGCAGACCCCGGAGTCAACCCAGGACTTTTCAGAGATGTTAACGTCTGTAAGCTGGCCCCACGACAGGTGGAACTCCCCCAGGTGGAGCACTGAAGGGGACTTGTGGCCTGCTCTTTAGCCCTGTGGCCACTCCCAAAAGGATTGTGAAAAACACACCAGATGTTGCACTGGTCATAGAAGAGACACTAAAAGCAGCACCCAATAATGATATAAATAGGAGAATGTTAAAAGGAAAGGAACCCAATCAGCTCTGAAATAATGTATTTTCCAAGCTAGTGGCCCTCGGGTTCAACTTCAGACAATTTATCTGGGGATCTTCAGAGTTCTATCATGTACTTTGATGCTACCCACGTGTAGCTGCTACAATGGCGTTCGTTATTAGAGTGCTTTTCTGTGGTCTTACATCTCAAAATGAGAGATGCAGTACACAACAATAACACGTGTTATATAAAGCTTTTAAGCTGTCATCCAAGTGCTTTTTGGAAGATTGATTACCTTTAAGAGACAATCTGAGCAACGATGATTGTGATCACAGATGTCATTCTGTGAAAGAAGCAGCATTTGACGTAACACTTCTTAGTTACAGACTGTGTTAAGGTTACAGGACAGCCTGTTGTGATAAGAAAGCTGAGGCTACAATCTGACCTGTGTGTGACCAACACGAAACTGCGTACACTAATAATGAAGTGATACCCGGTTACGATCATTTCTTATGTTCCTTTAGCTTGCAAGCGTTCACTTTTCAAACTCAATCGGCTCCCCCCAATGTTACAAGCTGACAACATACACAGCCTAAGGAGTTCCTAAGGGAGGGCCACTTGAAACATTGATCATTCCAGCATACAACAACGGTTTTAAAACAGCTGCAGAATTATTGTAGTTTACATCTCATCAGAAAAGTGAGTCAGTTTGTCTTTAAGCCTTCAATGAGTCACTCTGTTACCTTGGTTTGTTTTCTTTTAACTAGGACACTAAGGCATTCACTTGATCCTCTTAAGCAATTACCATTTCAGCGTCTGACCTAAACAAGCTGAAGATCAACAATAGCCCTGAGCGAGCATCGCACCTCTTGTTAACCCTTTTGATTGACAGAGCGCTTGGCCAGGTGCTGCTGTTACATAACGTCCGATTGGCAGAGCTCAACGTCATGTCTTGATTCATAAATGGGACCAGTGTGCTACAGGCGAATTTGAGAAAAAGCTCTTAATTGTAAAGAAAACTGTAGCCAGGCTAGTGTAGGACGGAAAAAAAAAGGTTAGTTCCAATCAATTCTTCTAATCAAATGACAGAAATATTTTTGCAGTACAACAAACCTACACTGCTTTCCATTAAGCTGCTCTACCGAGACATTTGAAAGGGTGGTGATGCTCAAGGACATTCGTCTTGTATGGAGGACAGATGCGCTTTATTGTAATTCACTTTTTCTCTTTGCAATTTCCCTGAACTTTCCCTGCATATTCAAAGCATCCACCTTCCACAGACAAGCTCCCTTATCGGCACCGCAGAGAGGGGAACAATTGTACATCAACCATGACAAATGAACTACACGCTAAAACATTATCGGCACGCTGTCATAACACTGAATGACTATGGTCTATCAACAGTGTTTCTGGAGCACTGCGAATATGTTCATTATGCAGAATTTAAGTTTTTTTTTAAATCCATAAAAGGCAGCTGTTGAAAACTTTATCTTAATGGCTTGAAGGCAATTGTAAACTATGTTTCTTTTCTTGGAAGAAAATGACTTGTATGGTAATTGTGTGCAGCCTGTATTAGAAAAGGAACATCTGACACACAATGTACTAGGGCTGGCAGTGGAAAAAAAGAAGGGTAACATGGGAGGTAAAGACAGCGGAAAAAGTCAGTAACTTTAACAAAAAAAAGCAGCAAATTGATTAAAATAAATGACATTAAGGATCCATTCGTAAACGTAATTCTGTATTTAAAAAAAAAGGTATTAATAGTGCTGGCTCAGCGACTGCTGTCGATAAAAAAAAGCCTCTCCCTGCATTTTCGCTGCAGTCCCTTGAGAGTCTCTTTTATTTATTAATTCATTTCAATTTAATAATTCATATCCTCATCGTAACAGTAGACGGTTCGGCTCTAAACAGCAGGCAAAACCCCATACCGAACTCAGGTAAATAAAATACTGGCTTCTACTTACCACTACTACTACTACTACAAGGGCCTGTGCATCAGAGAGAACCAGTCTCAACTCTCCTTCCAGAAGGGGGGGGGATTTACAGATGGAGCTAGCAGGGTGAGAGGAGTCAGAGATCACACGGAGAAGCAGAGCAAAGGTCCCGACCCATGATCTTAGACACTACGATACAACTCTTTCCAAATGTCCTCTCTCAAGGACGGTTGTGTAGCCGTTCCACACTGTGACTGAAACGGCGAGGGGACGCTCAACAGAAGTGCAGCATCCCCTCGCACTGTGGTCCTCCCTGTGGTTATTCATATAGCTTTGTACCGGCTAACATCACTTTAGGGACAAGCTGAGTTAAAGTGTTGGCTATCTTTGTTTGTATCGACAACAACAATGCTTTTCATGCAATAGTCTAGAGAAGTTTACTATGGGAAGCAATTAAAGATCAGACTGATAAAGCCCCCCCCTGCCTTCCTACACACTGCATTTTAAGCATTTTCTGTCACCATACTGTTTGATAAGAGATAGAATTGAGATAGTTGTTTTACACAATGTGCATTATTATATAACTGAATAATATTGTTGTTTCTTGTGTTCACATTTATCAATCAGAAGCGGGAGATGTTTCCATACTGTGTGGAAACAACCTCACATTTCCTGCTCAGCTCATTACTTAAAATGCATTTGCTTTATATCTATGCAGTGGATATATACTGCACAATGCCCGTGAACGTATACAGGCCTGTATATACAGCTTGAGGTGAGAAGTAGGGCATCAATGGTGGTGTTACTATATTCAGAGGATTAAATGAATGCTCTTTTAGGGATAAAATGACTCATACATACACATCTGACATGTGTCTCTATTCTGCTGAAGTGTATATAGTGGATGAGCAGCACATGCTTTCTGTCTGTATTCCCAAACCCTAAAACTGAAATAAAGTCCTGTTTTATAAGAAAATTCAAATGTGATAACACTGTCCTTTCAACCAAACACATGTAACATATTCTCCTGTAAATCCACCTGAGGGAAGAATAAAGCAGCAGGATGCCTACTTAAGCCTTTTAAAACAAGAGGGATACACAAAACATCAGCGTGAAGTTATTGTGTTACGTGACTGGAGAGAGCTGCCGGCGACTGCTCAATAGCACATTCCTAGATTCCCTCTCGTGAAATCCTAAATACAGCCGACACCACGGGCCGAAAACAGGGGATTAAGAACCAGAAATGTAATCCACCTCTGAAACGAGCTTTAGAAAACACTCTTCATATCAGCTTGGAATGCAGGAGCAGACAGGAACACACTGGGTGGGACTCCTACTCAAAGCACAACAGCTGTGCTCCTACTTCATATATATATACACAGTGTCAACCAGTGAGTGTGCACGTGGCACTCAGCTTACTTAAATGTGTAGAAACTTTGAAAAATCTCATTAAATAACAATTTCATCCAACAAATTGAATACAAATGCAATTTCAAAAATATCAGACCTTACATAATCACACATTTTCCAAATGTAATTAACCATTATTGCACCTCCCGGCAACCCCCTGGTCACAGTGTATTGTATTATAAGTTATTAAGTATTTAAATGAAGATCTTTATTATATTGTGATTGACAACTGAACTTGGATAATCCAAACTGGCCTGTAGAGCAATTTCATTGTCTTGGGTGGGACGCATAAAGACTAGAATACTTCTAATTTCTATTAATATCATCCGTAACACATTTGAATGCACATCTTATACGTGGTTGTGGTGTTTAACTATGATTACAGCCTCCATATCCAAAGGAGCTATTATTATTTTGTTGTATTACCAGGTTCTGAAAGGGGTGTGACTCGGCTCAGACTGGATCTGTATGCCTCATTCATACACTTTTCGGGCTCTCATGTCAAAATCCCTCCACCAGAAAAACATGTACTTCACTCTTTTTTTCCTGATGGCTGTTTCCATACCAACAAAACACAAAGGGGAATAAGGACCCTATGTACAGGCTCTCTCATACAGTTCTGATGTCATACAAATCTGCATGTACGCACAATTATCCACCCACCACCCACTCTGTTTGTCTCCAGTGAAAAGAGCGTCGCCTACATGGACATGCCCGTTGTTTTACGTTCTGTAAGATCCTGAGTAGTCTCACCTCAAACTAGAACAAAATTAATCCACTCTTATAACCTATTCAATGATTCACCTTCTTTTTTCTTAGGCAACATAAAGCCTTAGCCTAAACCAAAGCCTATATAGCTGCAATCCCGGGTGCAATTCAAATATCTATTTGGTCATCCTCAGTTAGACAAAATGTGGAATAAATAAGGTTTATAATTTTGTGCACAAAAGGACACAACTTCATAATAAGTTGAGCAATTGAAAATGTGCTCTTGAAGCTTTCTTTCAACTGGAACGTCTTTGATCAGGTGGGTTGCCTTTAATAAAAAAAAAAACCTCCTGCTTCCCCTCGTTCCTTTTTAAAGACATCCCCCTGTGACGATTTCCTTGAACACCTCCACTACAGGGATAATCAATCAGATTTTGAAATATCACACGATGACAGCGCGGCTTAACACGGTGATTATAACGCCACTAATGAGGAAGTAGATGTGGGCCTGTGTCTGGATTAAAAATCAAGGCCCGAGTGTGTCTGGGCAGCCGGGACAAGCGCTCTTCTCCAATGCTGACATTTATAATCAAGGGCTGACATCTGTCATCACTCCCGAGGGGCCTTGTCTGTTGTGATTACAGTTCAGATGACGCGTATTTGCATAATAAGTGCAGTTGACTCAATGGCAGTTTTTTGGGACTTTGTTATTTTAGTTCAATTCTTTGTATGCACCTAGTAATCCATCAGAGAATACAAGGTGGCACTTTTCATCATGCCATAGGTCTGATTATAGCGATTTCTAAAGGCTGACTCGTGGTTTATTGACATGTTGACATTCCCGGAAAATGAGAGAAAATGATAGAGGGAACAACCAGGGTCTTGCCTCCCTGGAATTATCATAATACCAAGATGACATGGTGATTTCACACCACCGCCATCGCCAAGAAGGGAGACAGAAAAATAGGTACGGGTTATGTAGACAAATTCACACAGGTAATCTATTAATTTGTAGTCAAGGATGGCTTTAGGGGTTGTAATAGTGGTCAATTGGTCTCCAGATAATGAAACGCTAATGGCTTTTTTGTGCACAACATCCTCACGTTGACATTTACGGTTGTGTGCGAAATGTCTCAATTACATTCGTAAGGGATTCCCTTGAAATGATAGAATCAATTTGAATGATTTTTGGTCCAACGCTCATGTTTTACACATGCCATTATCTAGCAATCTGTGAGTATTGAATCGATTTTTTAAACATATATTATTAATTGAGACAATAATGTAAACAAGAAGGGCACTCGAGGAACGCTCATCTCCAGGAAGGCCAAGCGCTCTGTATTTCAATGTTACAAGTGGAAAAGAAAAAGGGAATCCGCCCTGACATTCGGATCTCTTTCAAAATGTAATGCGTTTGTCCTTCACCAATGCTGCAAACTTCCACCAAGCTTTTTAAGATGGCGTTTTCCATCATGCTGCTCCAGACACACACAAACATAACCTTTCGGCGGAGGAAGTCATCTTTAGTCCCAGCTCTAAAACAAAGGTCATGCTAACATTAGCATCGTCTTTGTGTGTATGCTAATACAAGCAACTTTTGTGTCTAAGTATAGCCTCACACATCCACCATTGTTGACTTCTGCAGTTAAACAATGCCTTCTGAACCAGGGCTCTCGACTAGCTTTTGACATGCATTTCAATACAGTAATACATCTCATTGCTATTCACCATTGTGTGCCGGATTTCAAGGAATGTTGCCTTTAAGTAAAGCCAAGCAATCTCTCCCGCATTTCAAAAAATATCACATCCGCAATATCGATGGCTTCTGATCTCATGCTGTAATGTGCTGCTGTATTTCAGAAGCATTCACAGAGCCTTGGCCAGGTAACAAATATCTGTAACACTCCCGTCCCCGGCTAAGCTTTTGTGAATGTGCAGCAACATTTCCTTGCTGAGCCCCACTGGGTTCCCTCTCATCAAATATATTACCCCTGCATCCCTCCTCCTTAGCACCACACTGCGCTACCGGCTATTTATAGCACAAACGTATTGATCACCCTCTGCACCACCCTCTATCACTCTGTCTAGTGTAAGAGCGCGGAAGCGAGCGAGAGCGCTTTATGACCTCCGTGTGCGTGCGTGTGTGTGTGTGTGTGTATTTGAGGGCTAGGATGAGGGGGTTGACAGTGTTTGTGTGTTTGTGCAGCGTGTGTGTGTGCGGGCTCAGGGAGGAGAGTCGCCCTGTAATTCCATTCCAGACAGAGTTAACTGATTAAACAGCCACACGGGACTATAAAATCCCAGGATATAAAAATAGGCAGAGCACTTCACCAGTGCGACCACTTTGGAAATCAGGCGCCGACATCCAGTGGTGCCTTTCACTGACTTTAAAGACAAAAAAAACTGGCAAACAGGCCTCATTAATTTATGATATAGGCTTCTTTTTCACTGCAGCCACATAAATAAACATCAATGAAACTCATGATGCATAACAAGCCTTCAGGGAGAGTGTGTGACGACGCATTGCCGTGGGAAAACACTAAACATGTATCTCTAGGAAGCATGGGGTTAAAATAGGTATACATTCACTTTTACAAGCTCCTTTTATATTTAGCAATACCATCACAAGCCGATATGATCATGATTGACACATCCCCTTGAGCAACCATGTAAATCTTTTGGATTTTCCCAGGTTTGCAGCATTTGATTTCACACGTTTCCCCAGCCTCCGCACGCAAGATTTTGCATCATAGGAGTCAGAGAAGCTGACACCGCCTGCCAATCAGTGCCGGGTATTATAAGTCTCCAGTATATTTTCATGTCAAGTTCAGTAAGGGTAGAATGACCAATAGTGTTTTGACAGCTCGCCTTTTAATAGTCTATCAGGTTTGTGATTGAAGGAAACCTATATTTGCTGAGATAGGAACTTTAGAACATGGATGCTCTATCAGATGTCATCCCTATCTTTTTCCCCCTGATCTTTTCTGACATAGCCCAAACAAACCTAAACAAACATGAGATTTAAAAATTATGTTTGTGTTTCCTATCTCTAAAATGGCTGAGATGAGAGCACAGCAAATGCCTGAATACACCAGAATCCCTCAGAATACAGTAATCCCCTCTGTTTGCTCCCACAACGGTAGCCGTCTCATCGGACTTGATAATCAAAAAATGACAGCAGTGCTCACACTTCTATCTTTTTGGCAAATATGTTTTCTCCGAGGCCATGTGGAGATTGTGATTGCGGAAAAGCTTGAAAGTCTGCTTGGGGTTTTCGGTGGGGCTACGACAAAAGGGTTTGTGGGGTGTTTATCGAGCTGTCCAAAAGCCGCGGCGTGGATTGGAAGCCAGAGTCTGTCCTTGTGTCTGGCTCGAGTGGGTCCAACGTGGCAGCTGTCTGGCAGCAGGGATTTCCATTATAATGTGGTTGTGGGGGAAATATAGTTCATGGAAGAGCTGGCTAAACAAGCAAACGATACACTTTTGCTAGCTGAGGTACAATGGTTGTTGGGTGTACTCGTATGGTAATTGACTTTTTTAAAAGATCAGCATGCTTCATTTAAAACATTCATCTTGGTACAAAACTGCTGAGTCTTTTTTTATTTGACAAATTATGCTTGCAGAGCCTCAATCAATGAGTGCTGCTTTGTCTTTATTTGGGATTTTGACAAACAATTAATACTGTAATTCAGCCTCGTAAGCTGGGGAAACCAGCACATGGGAGTCTTTTGTTAAGGGGAATTTTATTTCGCTTTTCCAGATGCTGCCAAGTTCTCTTTAAAAAAAAAATAATTTAGCACAGGGCAGTGGATTTTTGTCCCCCAAGGTATGTGAGTATGCGAGTCCATTTGGGGTAACTCCCAAAACAATATGGCATTTCTAATGGAAGTCTAGCTATTCCTACCGCAGAGAAACATGCCAGCCCCATATTCAGGCCCTACGGTTAAATCACAAAGATACATCATCCGAAAATAAGGTAGCGCTTGGGGCGAACACTGCTTAAGTTGAGCTTTAAAAGGTGGATGGACAATTAAGTATACAGTTAGAGATGAATGTAGTACATTAGCTGCAATATCGCCATAGGGGTTGCCTTCAATCCCACAGGAGCAACATGTTGCCAGGATGTGATTTTAAAGGCTTTCGGATCACATGACCACGTTTGCTGGCTGTTGTCCCAATCAACGTTACCCTATTATTGGCCTAGCGAGATACCCTTGGTTTGTCCCTGTTTGCATGAAGGCAGGTGTCTGGCAGGTAGCCAGCGTCTCAGGGCAAACGTGTGGGTTAAGGAATCTGCTAGTGTTGATGTGAAGAGTTCTCAAATTCTAATGCTTCTTTAACATGGTTTTGTATTAAATTGGTTTTATAAATACTACAAAATATGTGTTTTGCTCACTTGAATAGCAGCACACATGTTTGTTTCCCTCTTAGTATGTGTCTGCTCTGCTCAAACTGCTTGTTCTTGCTATCGTATGCGGGCCCCTTATCTCTTTCCTGCCTTATCTGCTGTTTGTTCTCCCCCCGTTTCCTTTGCCCCTTTGTCATGTCTGTCTGCGTTTATGTTAATCCCAAACTGCCGTCTTTCACTTTGGAGTGTTTGTTCATAATGTGAATCCTGGTTCAACGCCTCGGTATAAGAGTGTTCAAGCTGTAGCAGCGCTGAATCCTGATGCACTGCTCTCCTATTTAACCTTGTCTCGAGCCCTAGCAGGAATGGTTTTTCAGGGAATAGGAGATAATAAACCCACAGTAAACTACCTTTCCAGCAGGAAACAAAGCAACTATATACATCCTTTATTTAACCAGGTAAGTCTCATTGAGATTACAATCTGTTTTCCAAGAGAGACCTGGCTAAGAAAAGCAGCAACAACAGTGTTACAACAAACAAGTGGTAAAAACCAGTCAGTATGGAAATAAAAAGATACTGTTAAAAGCATAAAACATGGTACAACTTTAAGACAACTTCATTTAAGGGATAAAAGAGCAACCACAACCACCCAGAGTATTTTGTTCCTTTTCCTTTAAACTGCACTTGACCTCCCCCATAGTTATATCATCTGACAATTTCAACTCCATTACTCCAAGCAGAAGGGGCTGCAAATGTAAACGCTTCTAATTCAGTTCTTACTTTTAGAACTAACATCTGTATGAAGTCATCGGAGCGGAGGCCATGTGCATTATATTGTTTACACATATGTGTGCAAAGATAAAAAAGGGACCAGCCCAAGAATTGATATACGAAACCCCACCAACGGCTAAGTCTGCGTGCATACAGCGATGGACATTTAGCAGTAGTGTACAAAGTACAATGGTGTACACGATAGCCACAGCCAGTGATACATCGTAGTGCACAATGGTACACAGTATCCTAACTAGCTGGCGAACATAGTAGAGCACTTAGAAGCTAAAGAGCCAGTGTTTCATTATTTACAACTACGCAACATTACTGTGGATACTGGACTTGCAGATGTTAACAAATTAAGACATACACATAATCAAATGATGAAACGAAACACTTTGTAATTAGGAGTTAAGGAAATATAATAAAACAGTGAAATCTTTATCATTGGAATACAAATTCTGCTTTGCAACTTAATTCGTTTTTTGTCACGAAATGAAAAGAACAAAAAGCTAACTGCGTTTTTAGCGTGTGTTCATATAGTCACTTTTTCAGATTTTGGGTGAAATGTCTTTGAAGCCCATGATGAACAAAAGCCTGCAGCGTGTCTGCATGGGTTTGTGTGCACAGAATGTCTGATCTGTCATGAAACATGATGATCCACCGCCTACACTGTATTCTGTTTTCCTACAATACTGTCAACAACACCCACCGCATTTCGCTCTCTCTCCCCTTACAAAACACGCATTAATTTGTGTCACAGTTGCATGCATTCATTTTGCGTAAACACAAGTTATTTTGCAATTGCTGTGACCACTGGAAACACACACACCCACACCCCCACACACACACTGCCCGAGTCTAGACATGTACTAAATGCTTGTCTCATCTTAGTGTTGTCGCTGTTGAGACGTCCATTAAGATTCCCCTAATCGCAGTGTGGAATGAAAATGCCTCCCACACACACACACACACACACGCACACACGCACACGCACACGCACACACACACACACACACACACACACACACACACACACACACACACACACACACACACGGCTTCGTTCCCGAGCTATCACTTGCACGACAAAGCTACGTGAGAGTGTTAACTAAAGAGCTTGGCTGAGATAGGTGGTCACGTAATTGATCAAGGTTGGCAAACCGGGTTGTGGAGCTAATGAATCAAGACAATGGGCAACGGGTTTAATTAAGGCTGCAAGGAGGGAATCATTAGAGGAGTTCATCTAAAGGGAGGTGAACTCTCTCCGCCATAGTTCCCAGCCGGGTCACATGATAAGGACCTTTATCGTGCGGGTCTAATCTCACGCCATTATTTATGCGCTGGAGCTTGGGTTAGCCCTCTCTTGAGCTCCCTGTGCGACCTGAACTTCCACGTAGGTTAGCCGCTATCAGGCAGATTAGCGCTTTAGCGGGTTGCGTGTTGTTTGACTGATGAGACGTAAAGTCTTTACACATGGGCAGAAGACATCTCCAGGGTTAACCGGCTTTGAAGCTCCTCCACCCCCAGTTTCCTCCCTTCCATTAGGTCGTATAATCGCCCTGTTAGCCTGAGCTGCTATGAGATTACCTTGAGTTTACCTCGACCTAATCATCGAGCAATTGATGTCACCGCGAGGCCCAACTCAGGGTGCAAAGGTGAGGTAGTTTACATCACGGTTGATATATTATGTCCATTCAAAGGCCATTAAGCAAGAGGTGAGACTCCTGAAGAGTGCCTTCAATTTAAACAACTATTTATTTGTGTTTATAGTGCTTGGGAGTCTGAAAGAGAATTACTTTGTCTTAACACTAATAAATACTCCAGGTGTTAGTTTGCTAACTGATGAAGCTTTCTGTGGAACCTGGTGAAGAAGTTCATCCAGTAAAACATAGGACCTGTCAACTTGTGACCCTATATATGTCTAAATTCCTGCGTAGTTGTTCCTCTTGCTCAAGAAGACGCTGTTCTCATACTTTTCTACTTTTTTCCTCTCCGAGCTAGTTTTACGATTTCTCTGGAAAGTGATGATCATTTATCTAATTCCAAAGTTAGTCCCGGTAAATATGATTTGAAAAGGCCCAAAAGTAACAAATAACCAAATGGCATTACTGCCCCGATGGGAAATAAGGACGTTGTCTAATTTCATTTCTTAAGGTAACAAATGCAAGCAATAAAAACTCCAACAGTGACAAGTAACAGAGTTACCAGAGAGCATCACTGGAGAAAGAGCGCACATGGTTTAAATTAGGGTTGCAAAATTCCGAGAATTTTCAAAGATGGAAACTTTCCGTGGAAATTAATGGAAATGTAAACAGGGAATTTTCAAAATGGAAGGTTGGCTCTTCATAGGGAACCTAAATATAGATGGGGAAAGTATATTTTAGCATGATCTTGACTAAAACAAACAGATGCCATTCAAGTACACTTGAATATCAATGCCATTCCTCAATCACATGCACATAGCCACACTGCTTGCTGCATGGCTATTGAGAGCACACCCCCTCCATCACATGCACATATGATTTCTACAAGACTGGAGTACACGTTTGAGCCCAAAGCACTAGACCAGGGGTGTCCAAACTTTTTTTCCACTGAGGGCCACATATAGAAAAACATATGAACGGCTGGGCCCCTCAGTAGAGATGAGGTATACTGTTCGTAAGTGAATTGATAAGTTATCAAAATCAAAAGTTTAGATAGGGTTTAATTTATTTTGTTACAAGTGTTGGCAGCTCATTCCTTAAAACACAAGCCTCAGATTGCTTATAACAAGGGGAAATATGAAGGGTACATTTCACATGTGTTTTACAAATAACTTATTGGGCTTTTTTTTTTATCAACCAAGATTTGTTTGAAAAAGTTTTAATTGACTGATTTTATTTGAAAAGTTGGCTTATTACTCATAAATACTACTGTGTAATATAGGTTTACATATGTATGTAATAAGTGCAATATAAGGAAAGCATAAGTTTCATGTGTGGGCCAAATTCCATTATACCAAATTAGCTGAGGGCCGATTCTAAATGGACAATGGGCCGCATTTGGCCACCGGGGCCGTAGTTTGGACATCCCTGCACTAGACTATTGAAGCCACACATTTGAACCTGTGGACTACACAAAGTCAAGTAAGGTTTGATGATATTATGGGGTAACATATTTATCTTGTGTTTAAATTGCAAATATCCCAGACAGGTGCATTCATCTAGTAGAGAGCTAGCTGACAACTCAGATGCTAAATAAGCCATAGCTAGCATCACTTCAGTTACCATCCATGAGGCACTCTTATAAAGATGCTAGCTACCTCAAATGCTGTTTTTATCTGCCTCCTGCAAGATGTTTTGAAGATCATTCCAGTTGTTTAGCTAGCCTAACTCCCATACATTTCCATGGAAAGTTTCCAATATGGAATATTTCCAAAATTCCCCAGTTTAACTTCCCATGGAAATTTACCGGAAACTTACCAGGAATTTACCCAAAAATGTTCCGCCCCTTTGCAACCCTAGTTTAAATGAAGCATGTTGTCCTTTCACTGACTCCACTAAAGTACGCAGGACATCATTTAAATTGCCATGAGGAAGCAACGGAGCTTTGCTATTTGCAAAGTCTGCCCAACTTGCCTGAGGGCTGTGGTGGGAATATGGGACCAATAGGTATTACATCACATCACACTTGGGAACCCTATGAAAGAAGCAAGAGTACTTAATATGCAGCAACATATTAAAGTCATATTTAATGCTCGCTGTCCTCCATTTCAAAACCCCTCTCAATTTAATTAACATATCCATGGTGGGTGCCATAGTGTCATTGCAACCATTGGGACCAAAACTAAATGAAATGGGTGCATCAGAGCCTGAATCTTTAGGGTGGAAGCTCTGTTCTATTTGATAGGTGTTGGCAAACAGCTCAACAATGCTACAAAGACAAGGTGGCTTTGCTGCCAACTGAAGGCAATTATTCTGCAAAATAATGTTGCTCTTTGTTAGTCTCCACCTTTTATTCTTTAAAAGGCAGGTACATGAACTGTGGTGTATGTTAAGAGTAAGTGTGCTTTTCTTTTTGAATGCAAGACCTGGTAAATACACACTGAAATGGTGTCTTAGTTTTACCCTGACTCGTCGCTGTCAGTCACACGTTGATGTTGTTTAATGAAATCGTTTTATGACCGGTTTAATCTTAAACATTAATTCCATGCCCGAGGTGCCTTCACTACTCGTTTTTGTGGCTTAACCACAGAGAACATATGTAGGGCTTCATTAAACAGCCACAATAAAGCAGTTTAGTCACAGACTGGGGTCATTATTTATAACTCGTCTGAATGCATGGCATGTTGCAGCTGGCATTTCTACATACGGGTAAAGACCATATAAATGCAGAATTGCTACTTTATTCGATGTGTATTAAGGTGAACCAATATTGATTTTCCCCTTTAGACACATTTGCACGTTTACTTGAACTGCTAACACACGTAGAATGGCGAATAAAGGTTTTCTAAAACTGAAAAGAGAAAGGAAATAATCCATTATGTTATTCAGCCATGTGTTTAAATAATCCTTTACCTACGTGGAAGCTACATTTTCAGCTCGAGTACAGCACTACAGGTAGAAACGATTTGTACCAGGCTGCTTCGGATGTTACATTTGTGCTGGTACCCGCGCTGTTCCAGGATGTAACCTTGCTTGTTCGAGTGCACGGCGAGACGGGGAGTTTGTAAAGCTAAAGGTACCAGTTTGAAGGTGACTGCTGTTTCTGATTCACAGCCTGCATGTCTCCCCTTTGATTCCTCTGTACGTGCCCTTTTTCTGTCTGCCCCTGGGGGCAGACATATGAAATGTGTCTCTGCATCACAAATTGTGCTGCACAACTTTTGAAAGCAGAGTGAAGCGAGGGAGAATGGAAGTGGTGAGCTGTTACTTACTGAAGTGACCACACATGTAATTCATTTGAGCAGCCAATTCTGAACAGTATTGTCTCATCTGGGTGTTCTGTTAAAATATAAAGTGATTTGATTAAATCGTTGCGCTCAACAGTAATGGTTGCTGCACAGGGGTCATTCTGCTTCATTTTTAGCCAGGGATAGCGATTAGCTAATGATCCACAACCTTGAATATCTTTCAGCAAAAAAAATTAGCAGCAAGCCAGCTGTGACGGCTGATGCTTAAGCCTTAATATGATTGTAAAAAAAAATCCATCCAACATTAAATTGTTATGAAAGAGGACATTTTCTATGCCAGGGGATGCTTGTGTAAACGTATGTGTATGTTGCCTTGAACTTACAGTAATATGTATTGCTATTTCTACTGACACTTTATTTACTCTCAGTGGAAGGTGTTACAATGCAGGAGCAATTACCCATGAAAACTATTACAGTATGTTCTAAAGAACCCAGGTTTTTTCATTAACAGCAGCACTGTTAATGAAAAGTTTGTATCACAAGTTTCTGAACAGTTTTCATTTATATGTAAGCTATATTCAAGCTTATCTGTGTGCTTGCTCTTCGTGTGTCCTTGACTGCTGAACTTCTGAAAGAAATGAAGAAATATAAAACCCTCCTCTGCCTGTGAGGTACACACAGTGTGTGCACACAGACACACTCCTTTGTGGCAATCAAGACGCAAACACATTTCTGAACGGTGTATTTTGGGTATGCTCTCAGTCATTGCTAATCTCTTTGTTTGATCTAAACGTTGTCATTCCATGTCTCTTTACTCCTGAACCAAGAGTAGCGTTATCCTTATTTGACACTAGAAAAAGAAGACAAAACAGATCTCTGCTCATATAGATTTTATGGATATAAATCCACTTTTGATTAGTGAGACTTAGAATTACATGCCTTGCATTCAGAGTGAATGTTGCCGGGAAGAGAATACATTACAGAATGTTGTTTGCAGACAAACCAAGACCACCAGACTCAGAGACAGTTTTATACCACAGGCTATGAGACTGCTGAACTCCTGAGCTCTGTGAATGTCTACTCACATCTGTTTATAGTACACATATCTATATATTATACATATCTGCCATATACATCTGTTATACGTAATATATGCATCTGTCCATACCTCCTCATTCAACAGTGTAAAGTGTTTAAATACTCTCAATGTATTCCACATATGTATATATTTCACATCCTCAAATCTTTATTGTTGTTATTGTAAATATTCTTCTCTCTTTTTGCACTATTTTATTGATCTTATTTGCACCATGTATGTTGAGTTGTTGGAGGAGCATGGGACATAAGACTTTCATTGCCAACATACACGTTGTAAATGCTGTGCATATGACCAATAAAACCTTGAAACCTTGAAACCTTGAAACATGGTCTTTAGACAATTTTGGCTTTTGGTTAAATGTCTTAACCAATGATTGGATGAATTGTGATGGGTAATAGTACATACAGTATGGTCATGTTTCCCTCAGGAGGCATTTCAATCACTTTAATCATCTATTCACTTTTTCTCTGAACTATAATCTCCACTACTTTGGTTTACGGCCGACAAAAATACATGACGTCAGCTTCAATTGTACATTACGTTTACTGCTAGATAGAAAATGGAGCATGACCGTATTCTACACTAAGATAAGCTTTGGAAATTTGAAATAAAAACTAAACTTAAGTAGTTATATCCTTGGCTCTGGTGCAAACAAAAGTCACCGTCATTCATCCCCTGACAAGTGTGTTTCCGTGCGGCGCCCCAGCTGTCTCTGGACAGATGAAGTGGGAAGGAATAAGGCTTGAGGCGTGTGTCACTCACAGTGACACCATGTCTCTCACACACAAATGCACAGTGAAGAGGCAATCCAGGTGAGAGGGAGGAGGTCACAGGAGTCACACGCTCCACTTGGTGTGAGGTGTTGCATCTTTAGACATGCAAGTGTTATAATAGGAAGCAAACATTGGGGCTACATATGGCTTTTACTTCTACAGGCATGCTACACTGTGAGGCTAAATGGATTGCTGCATTGTTTATTGCACTTGTAAATTCTCATACATTAAATGACAATTATACAAGTGGACATTCTTTTCTGCGTAACATGCACATTGTCCATTAGAAGACAAGATGAGCTACTAATTATACCAGTCAAAGGGTCTTTATGTAGATTGTGATGATAAGTGTGTGAAGGCCAACCAGTCCAGGTATGATGGTGATTAAAACATCCCAGTAGCAATACATGCAAAGTGCCATAAAACTCAGTCATTAACTCGAGTTTTGTTTCCTTATTATGGCATTGCAGTGGAATGCAGAGCCAGATTTACACAGAGATTATATTTCAGCAAATCCACCCCTTGGAGAGTCTATCGATGCCTCCCAAAATGAATGCAGGAATTAATCCAAATGCAGGATTTGCACAGATGCAATGAGGGCAACAAAAGGGCTGAAAAAGATTCCCGGTCTACTATCAGGAGCAATGTGTGCCTCTCAGGCTAGAGAGGCGTGATTACCTCTTACAGATCTCATATTATAGAGACCTAGACGGAGAATAAAATGGTTTTAGGGGAAAAAGCTGGAAGAGCATTTCATTTTTCAAGTATGCGCTGCTTAACAAAAGCTTTGTTTGACCTTTCATTCAGGTATTGATTAGTTGGAAAACTCTTAGGTCAAAGTTTCTTCAATATTTAAAGTGTTATGTACGAGATTATGAAGATGCAACCAACTTACTAGATTGGCAAATCAAATGGAAAATCCTGTCAAAAACCCCACACACATTATATTAAACAATGAAGTGTGAATAAACTGATGAATGTGTTATTTACTTTGTTATGCAAATGAATGGACGGTCAACATTTGTTTTGGTCTCGGCCAGTTGACACGGTTCCATTCCTGGCGCTTTTTCAGTACATTTTTTAGTGGGTGAATTTTTGGGAAAAAATATCGTCACCGACATCTGTTCGACTAATGATGTGATGAGATGCACGCCATGCCGGTTGTCTGAGAACAAGCAGGAGAGGGAGATTGGGTAAGACGGATACACAGAGCAAGACAGACAGAAACTGGATATGATCGACACACAAGGGGTCCTTTGATAGATTATATTTGTACTCAGGCTCAGGGAGAACCGTAAAGCTAATCCAGACTAAAGAAGTTATTTAAAGAACATGAAGTGGTAGAGACGGGACTACATTATCAATCACCTGATCTGTTTCGTAGTGAAGAGAAAAACCACTGTGACCTTTGTTGAGGCAGTCCAGGTGATCGTGTGAAAGGCGTCAGACAGAATCCTAATTCCGGAGTCTAAAGACACCAATAGCTAATGTGTCCTCCTCATAAGAGCTCACTCAAAGCTACAATGCATGCCCGAAAACCTGACTCGAATGCGTCAACAAATTGTTGTGGTCTCAAATGGAGAAGCTGTGAAAATATTGATTTTTTTCCTTCTTATTTTTCACCTTACACAAAAACAACTTTGAGATTTCTTCACGGGGTTATGGAGTACGGCCAGAGGCCTGATGATAAACAGCAGAATGTGTCCAGACGGTAGACAATTAGAAGGAGTCTACATAAAGTGTTGCTACAATTGATTACCGTCACCACGCAGTAAGCACATATTTTATTAATACAGTGGATTGAATATGTCTTGCATCCTTCCTAAAAATAGTTAAGTGAGGCCCATGGACAGGGTCGATGTGAAAGAGATGTTATATTGTCGGTCTTTAAAGGAAAATATCCCCCTGAAAAAGCTTCAGGAGTCGCCTTAGGACATGCAGTGATCCTGTGGGCTCAGCACAGGATCACTTCATTAATACACTTTGGGCCTGTGGGAGTTTCTTTATGCAAAATAAATTAAAACGGAAAGATGAGAGGACATCTTTCTTGATGGAAGACTTCAGGAATAATATTTATTCAGGACTGGGGGGCAGATATCTGAACTGATGGTGAGCACTGGCATACATTTAGGCCTAACACCCAATATTACAGTCTGTGTTTAATCACAAAACAACATGAAATAACTCGGTGTGTGTCCACTTTTGACTCCAGAATAAAAATACTTTGGAGGCTTGAATTAAAGATGAATACGCTGGCTTCCTCCCCCCCCCCCCCTCCACTTGTTGTGGATATCAAGGAGGACTGCTGATCCTAAAGCATGAGGAAGGAACATAGAGAATGCAAATGCAGAAGTTAATAGTAGGTTCAAAAAACATTAGTTAATGTCAGTAATAGAACAGGCTGCTCCTTGATGCTGGATTAACTGAACAGAAATGAACAATTCTGAATAATTGTATTGGATTTTTGGCATTTGATTTTATCATATGACATTGATAATGGTTTCAATGAGCAGGCCATTAGTCGTGATGCCAGAGAAGACAGGTGCAGGGGGACTTATTTAGATGAACATCTTCTGCTTGAGGCATGGCATTAACCGGACATTCCATTAATAATGGTTCCAGCTTCTTTGTTTGTGTTATGTTATGAGCATAGATGTATATTCAAAAAGCCTTTTCATTTTGAAGTATTATGTCAAGTAAAAATGTGTTCAAAAGGCTGGGAGCATTCCTTGTTTCCAGTGTGGTTTGACTCCATTTAGCACCTGAAAATAAGGTGAGACTCGTTCATTTCTAGCTTTACTTTTGGATTCAAACTCACTTTTTTTTTCACTGTTTATACTGTACCCCGATCGCAATGCTCCACATAAGGCTATGATTTTTGAGCAGGAGAGGGAGAAGCAGTGTTTGAACTCAGGCCTTTTGTCAGATTGTTTTTTCGATGATGGATGGGAGCTGGCATGGCTCGGAACTGACATTCATAGTCCGATACAGTCCATAGAGAGATGGCTTCCACCGGGGCATAAATCTCAACTGTTGCTGAGACGTGCTGCCTGGGCCCCTTCAGAGGGCCATTTCGGAAGCAGGCAAGCATGTTTATGCTT
Source organism: Eleginops maclovinus (assembly GCF_036324505.1). Classification (NCBI taxonomy): domain Eukaryota; kingdom Metazoa; phylum Chordata; class Actinopteri; order Perciformes; family Eleginopidae; genus Eleginops; species Eleginops maclovinus. The sequence continues at coordinate 6,272,550 of NC_086372.1, forward strand.
GCAAAGCGAGGGAAGAGAGAGTGAGAGTGGGGAGGTGTGGACCGACGGTTTGCACAAATGAAATTGTGCACGGACAACAGCGAAAAAGCTCCCCCTAAACTGTTCGACATGCCCAACAACCTTCCATTTAGCATTCAGAGTTGCAGGGAAGCGCAGCGTAGCATTCAGTATTATGATTTGGTTTATGGGGCTATAGCGGGCGATATTATCCTGACAATGTGAACAATACGAGCATTTAGACTGTTAACCTCTGTTACACCCCGACGTACAAGAAACTATTCACCAAGGATATTTAGAGTGTTTCAGAGTAATACAAACCATTTTATCCAAGAAAAACTGATAAAAATGTAATTCTGACTCAGCAAGGACAGATAAAAAACCTCATTGATTGCGTTGCTGGTGCACTGTGTTTCAGCGTGCACTGCCACGAATGAAAGAGGAGCACTTCACAGTCTACACGCCTCATCTACTGCAAACTATCAGACAAACACGTGCGCTGTGATCGGAGGTGTGGAAGCTTCTTTTGTCACTAATCCGAGCGCAATATCATGAAGGCCCGTGAGGAGAGACGATCTGTATGTGTTCACCCCATTTGTAATATTCATTAATTCCTTTTCTATACGACTACAGACTTTTCAGCAAAATGTCATTTCAAGTTGTGTTTCTGAACACCTGGTAAATGCACGTCCAATATGACTCTTTAAAGCTCTGTTTTTAGCCTCCACCAACTCCTTAATGTCTATTTAGCAGCGGAAACCTCTACCATGATACATGAATAGTGTATAACGTGCAGAACAGGTAAGTACCGTTGCTTTAAGAGCTCATTTCAGTAACATCTATGAGAAGTTGCTATGCTGAAACTGTCACGATGTGGGCCAGACTGCTACACAATGAGTCAAAACTCAGGAAAAAGCTCCGTGTAGTTGCATTACTTCATTCATAATTCCATGTAGATTGATTGTAGCAACTTTAAATGTGATCACGATACAATCCAGACATACATCTAAAGATTGTATGTGATGTTGAGAGTCAGCGTTTCATGGGTTGTTCTGCAATCACAGACAAAACAAGAACTTTAGCCTTAAAACATAGATAGAACATCCGCTGAGGTCCGGGTCAAAGACTGATCTCAGCTCAAATAAAAAGAGGAAAATCCATTATTGGGCAGGAAACTGATGTCTAAGCACTTGGAAGGGCACATTGCAACAGTTGCAATAGTTGGTGACTTAAAAACCACTGGTGCGCTGTGGGATATTATCAGAGGGTAAGGGGTCATTATTTGCCAGTGAAAGCTCATTGAGTGCTGCCAGGCTCAAAAATGGGAGCCGGGTCCCTGTGGAATACTCTTCTATCTGAGTTGGGCTAACTCTCTAATGCTGTACTCTTTTCATTCCCACCCACCCCCCCCCCCCCTTCAATATGACACACTTTCTCATCACGAAATGTCAGCCGTGTCTCAAGAGGAGATGAAGAAGAAGAGGAGGAAGGCGGTTGTTTCTCTTCTTCTTCTAAAGATTAGTTTGGTTAAGTTCAGTCTGTCTCAAAGGCTGGCTGCTCAGGGTCTACGGGGAGTAAGAGGGCGAGGAGACAAAAGCGAGGAAGAAAGAGGAAGGAGGCGGTGGAGGCTGAAGCAGAAACACGAGCAAATAGCCCAAGCAGAGCTGGCGTGTGGAGCCCAATATGTGCTTGAGAGGTTTGCTATTAGGTCATTGTTCTTCATTGTAAAGCAGCTTGAGTAAGCAGAGAATGTCAAGCCCAAGTCTGCATTTGCATAGTCGACTTTACATTGCGTGTATGCCCGGGAATTAAGGTGTTAACATTAGACTAAGAAACACACTCATTCAAGTAGCTATTTGCCTCCGGAACACACACACACACAATCATGTTCATTCTAAAACTTTCTGCACACACACATGCAGACATTTATGGTGCTAATGTAAGCCTGAGTGTTCTCTCAGTTTAAATGGTGTCAGCGATGGCCCCCACCGCGAGACACGAATCTGGTGGCGCTCATCATCTGGTGCTCCCATCTGTCAGCCTGGGCGAGCTGTGTGAGAGAACGTGGAGCGTGCGTGTGCGAGTGTGTTTAGAGGTTAAACCAAGACAATGCACTATAAATAAGTGTCTGTGTGTGTAATAGATACAAAGAAGGAGATGTGTGTGTGTGTGCGTGTGCTTTCAGGGGAGATAAGAGAGTGTTTTAGTGTCTCGCTTTCGCCACTCTCCCTTCGGCCAAAGCAACATGCAGACACATCCGATATATAATTCAGCACTTTACATAATGCAGCCTGCCCCAGTTTAGAGAAATAAAGACTGATAACCCTTTAATTCTTTGCTGAAACACGCACACACACAACACAGGCGCACAGTGACCTACAAAAGCACACACCCACGATGCAGCAGGTGGCCAAAATCAATGCCGGGTTGACTCCAACTGTGTGGTGGTCAGTGGCGAGTGCACCGAGTGTGGCGTTCTAAAATCAAAACAACTTGTATTTTGGGAAATGATATAATTAGACATTATGTAATTACAGTACACTAATGAGGCCATTGCTGAGAAGGTTTGCTGCCAGTACAAACGTCTGCACGCAACAGAACAAGGGATTATTTGGAGTTCACAATATGCAGAGCTGAAGTCATCGGGGTATTTAGCAGAGACGGAAAGGTACCCATACTGTGACATCATGTATGTTTTTCTTATTAAACTAGAATAAAAGTTATCCAATAAAAGCTTAAATACAAACACATGAATTGTGAGTCCCTTCTACTATCACTGTTCTTAACACCCACTAGCATGAGGAATATTTATGAAATCCGCAGAAGAAAATAGTACCCCCAAAATTTGAATTCTAATAATTGTTGTACTTTTTACTTTTCTGACCCGGGGAGAAGTACAACCATGATAGAAAATGATCCCCTTTATGAGTGGGAATGGATGCATGTGCTACACAGCCTACCAAATGTCCCAACTGTGGTCACATTTCACTACTGTGATCATCTCAAGGTATCAATTAATTGACGCAGAGTTTACGCTTCCTTTTATACGAGTTATAATTGCTCACCGATTACATCACAAGCCATTATTCCTGAACAAATATATGATTAGACCTAGATTAGTGCGAGTTAAAGTTGTGTCCACCTAATGAGCACTTTGAGACTTTTTATCTAACCCTTGCGGGATTTCTCAGAGCGCACTTACTTTAATAAAAATAGTGATATATTGTTTAAAAAATGAGCTTTTTCGGTTTGTTTTTACTGCTCACAATGGCCTATTGTTCGTTTGAATACGGGAAGGCTATTATAATTAAACTGAATTGGCGGTGTGACGGTGTGATTGACACGTCTTCACAAACAAAGTGTGGCTTGTTTCCAAGGTAACCTGTGCACCAGTTTTTCTGTCATTTCATCTTCACCTTAAAATATCATGCAGGGGATTAAAACAAATACAATACAATATAGTGCAGCAAAGCAGTGTTAAAATCAGACTACTCAAAATAAAACTGCTACTGTTTTTGTCATGCTGTATATATGTTCTAAAGGAGCAGGTCAACTGGAACAACAACAACAACAACGTGGTGATGTCACTGAGAAAGCCTCACTGAAATGGAACCCTAAATCGCACGATTTTCTTAAACGAAACAACAATCCTAAACACTTTGTATGTTTTTAACTATGCCCTGGCAGCAAAGTGATTTTTTTTATTCAGGAGAAGCAGCTTGTTGATGTCAGTAGCGGTTATCTGATACAGAGCAGTGGAGGGTAGAGAGTGGCTGTCCATGTTCCAACACTAGATCCTACACACAATGAAATCCCCAAGGTCTATTTGTCACGGCGACACTCGTTTTCATGCAGTCCAGTAGTCCTGAACCCGGGACATAAACCATGCGCAGCCCATTCTTCTCACTATGTGCGTTCTGAACGGCGTGCGGACATAAAGCACAGAAACAAACATGTGCACTCGTGTGTACTGACAAGAAGAAAAAGCACGTGTCGAAAACAAACAATTACTATTTGACGGTGTATTTAAAAGGGAGGCCAAGTTGGGTGTTAACGATGCATTCTGGGACTCAAATGTAGCATTATTGTTCGGCGATGTTTCACCGGAATTAGTTTGGGTTACGAGTGTACTGGTGTTGGATCTTCATTAACAAGCTCTCACGCGGATGAAGTTCAAATCAAATATAATAAAATGGTGTTTTATATTAGTGAACAAAAGGGTTCCTTGCTTGTCCCTCCAATGTATTCTAAGTTGTATGGAATAGGTAAATAAATGGCTGTAGTAGAGCACCAGCATTTCAGTTTAATATAATGTACTCCAACCTCCAAGATGTTGCCATATTTAGAGGTTAATATAAATGAAAATGTCTGAAGCGTTTATACATTACTTCTAGATTTACCCCACACAATATTATGCAAATCTTAGGTAGCCCAAGATGCAAGATTTTCCAATTTTGTGTATAAGCTAATTTACTCCAACTTTTCTTGACCATATGATGAGTTAGTGTAGCAACCTACTGCGCATGTCGCAACAGCCTCCAGAAAGTAGTACATACTGAACTATAAGCAGCTGTCCACATATGCGTCAGCTTGGGAGTTTAACCGAGGATTTAGTGTCACGTTTTAATCAGAGATTATTCCTGAATGTGTGATGTGCAATGCATGTAAATGAACTTTCTCTCCCGCTAATCCACATGTATGCTGTCTAATGTGGGCAAACATGCACTCACAGACACACATGCCGTACTGTACGCACACACACGTTGGGCTACTTTGGGCCAAATCCACATATGGGCCTATAATCTGGTCTCTCAAGGTGTTTGGATTTATCTTTAATTCAGCGGGGGAACTGGTCTGCCAGCTCCTTGATTGCTTAAACCACATTATCCCTCCACTCTGCATCCTAATGAATGTCCACCAGGCAAAAGAGATGTGTGTGTGTGTGTGGCGCTTGTGGAAAAAAGGTACAAGCGTTTCGGATGCACAAGAGTGTGTATGTGCACGCCTGTTTTTTGGGGTGCGTGTGAGTATTGGGACGCACACTGCTGCGTTTCCTGGCACGCCTTGAATCTTCATTATGTGTAGCTGCGGGGCACAAAAACAATTTGTAACTTCACAAGGTGATGTAGGCACTAAATGGATGGGGGGGGGGGGGGTGCCGCGGCGTTTCTGCCATACCTGCCACCATCTAGCTCACCTTGCTAAATGGAGCGTCATAAAGACGGGTTGTTCAAATGCCCTCTGAGCACCATCAGTCGGCCAATACCTCCTGCATTCACGGCACAATCAGCTTCTAGATTACCGTTCGCTTAAGCTCGTCATTACATGCAAAAAGAGCTATATACGCTGGTGTTAATGTAGCTTCAGCACGGCTGCATGCGCAACTCTCTATTATTAGAAAACGCACACAAGACACATTTGCAGTGTTGAAACCTCCAGGTGAGCTCTAAGGCAAAAACGGATCATTGTAACAGAGGTATTACATGTTTAAGCCTAATGACTACTTTAACAGCTCCAATTATTAGGTTGTTGCGGAGCGGAAAACGAACTGTTCCAGTGTAGAATGTCATGTCATACTCATAATTAGTAACTGAAACATGCTTTTCATTTAGATTTCGAGTAAACATAATATACTTCTTGTAATGAGATCTAATGATCAATTATTCATGTCCCCTGATTAATTATGCATTACATGTAATACATCTATGTACTACTTGTTTATTGTCTTTCCATTGGATGTTCTTTTTAGCTTAGGAATACACCACCGGGTTATTTGAAGGCCATTAAAACCCTCGAGTTAAGCAAGTTAAACATTATAAACATACACTGGTTTTATTATGATGCGCTCTCTATGCAGAGCCACTTTTAAGGCACTTTGGGTTGATTTCAAAGGCTTGTTAGAACTAACTGAAACCAATAGGCCCCTGGAAGGTAGGAAAAACATGAAACGATTACAGTGCCACTTGGGCAAATTGGAAAACGGTTTATCAGTCATGTAAGTTGTAAACATATAGGATTTATTGAGCAGACATTGACGCCACGTCGCATTTACAGGACGCCTCCTCTGTATTATGGCGATATTAAGCACAGAGCTCCAGGTAATGATCTGTTTTCCGGCACCAACGTCCCACATTTAGCAAATGAACTCTTCATCCATAACTACGTAGTTAGTGATCATTAGCTGTACCCTCTTCCATTCAAACATTTACTAAATTCTAATTTCATGCTTTCAAGAACAAGCTTTAATTTCCCCCAAGTCGTCAACCGCAGCCACCCCCCGGAGAGACATGTTCAACATTAATGCAATTATTACGCAGGCATATGCTGCAGTTGTTATTTTGGCACTGCAAGGCCCTGTGGGCTAATAGGCCTGTCTGTTGCCCAGATGCTCATAGGAAAGGTTTTGCCTTTGTGTGTATGTGTGTGTATGAGGCACCACACAAATGCAGATCGCCGAAGCGGATTGTCAGCCTATAACTGGTGCAATTGTTGCATTTAGGGGGCCGGATAGCTTTGAACCCTCATGAATGAATCCGCCGCTGTGGGCATGTGTTTGAATCTCATTCTCTTTCATAATGTTTCTTGTAACTCAGTTTGTTTGTGACCCTGCTCATGTAACCATAAGTGTGTTTATGTGCTGCGAGAGTGTAGGAGTAGGGTATGTTCCCTGCAAACCAGGACTTTCTCTCACACATACAGTACACACACACACACACACACGCACGCACACAGGCTTATTAGTCATGTTCTCTCTGTCTCCGAGATGATGATCAAATCAAGTCCTGTGCCTCTGCCCATGCACCCCAGCTTGTACATGTTGTGTCAGTAACCTCCCACAGTACACTCCCAGCCCAAGGTGATGCTCACACACAACACACAGACACAGACACACACACACACACACACACACGCCCGCACACGAGCCCGAGGTGACACAGATGACAGCTCAATTCTGGGTGAGTCAGCTTGACTGTGTCCTTGCCCAGACATGAGAAGGAGGTGGTGTGTGTTGTACATCATGTGTGTGATCTGGTAGGAGGTGGTGTTGGAGAGAGGAGCAAAGGTGAAGAAGAAGAAGAAAGCACGAGAGAGATAGACGGCAGCAGGTGACTTTGGAACGATCAAACTGTGTGTGTGTGTGTGTGTGTGTGTTTGTTGTGCTCTGAAGTAGCCAGCGGGTGACAATTAATACACTCTCATCTCACAGTGTGTGCATGCGGCCGAGCAACAACAAACAGCGCTATCACTGAGCTCTGCATGTCTTGGCCATATCTTGATCTCCCAGAATCCTGCTTGGTTTTAGGCCTAGGGCACCTCCAAAACATTGCACTGCTACAGTAAGGTGATGTCATCTAGCTGAGATATGCAACACCCATGTTCGAAAAACTACAAAGTGCAACAAAAGAGAGAAAAAATGGAATAGAACATGCTGTACTTTTAGTGGTAGGGCATGTTGTGACATGTACTTGATTGCAATGTGTCAGAACTGGGAGAAAATAGAAAAAAATCAACACTCAAAATGCTATAATCAAACCGATCAAGTCAGAAATCTCCATCTTCAATCAATCTTTGCTATTTAAAGGCCAGAATGAAAAAAAACAAATCTATTTGGAGTATTCCTTTGCAACTAGAGGCCCTGTTTTGTCTTGGTCGAATCATAATATGCACACATATTCATTCAAGATACATTCAAGGTCCCTCCAGCCAGTTTAATACCATCAGGCTGACTGAACAGGGGGTGGGAGTAGAAGTAGCATAGTAATTAATCTGCAAAGGCAAGGGAGGAAGGGAGTGCTCAGGAAGTTAACCTGGATAAACAACTCCAATATTTCGCCATAGATTTATAAAAAAAGGTGGCAAAAAGTTCAGAGTATAACAACTTCAGTTTCTGCATTGGCTTCATTTGGTTTCTAAGAGAATGGCTTCAACAACACAGCGTTCCTCTTTGTGTCCATTTTACCATGAGCTAACTAGCCAAAACCAGGGGTAACCAACTGCATGACTCAAGTGGTAATTACTTCACAGCACCACCTCTTTCTCAAGGACACATGACTGGTGTGATTGGACACCATGTAAACCACAAGGAACACACTGCCACGGAAGATAACCACATTCGTTGGCACATTTAGAAAAGTTTAAGCAGTTTGTTACCCTTAATATGACAGCTTGTATTATAACTGTTATGCTTACAGATCTGCACAAATTGTATTCCAATGAACAGAAAAGACTATAATGTGACAGTGCCATATGCCAAATGTGCTCACAATGTCTGCTTCGCACTGATTTAGCACCTTTCTCTTTTTTTTTTGCCTTTGTGAGATTCTCAGCATCATCACTCAAGCACTTTAAGTACCCCTAAAAATAATCTGCAGCTCTGTTTTAGGCCTTTGATTAACAGCAAGGCACTCTATGAAATCTAAGGACACTTCAAACGCGACGCAAGTCAAAGTCAAAATCACATTCGAAGCACGGGGCGCGGGGGGCAATCATTAAAAAAATATTGTTACACTCGGGGTATAATAATGGATGAGCTTTTTTAAAGGATATTTGCGATTAAATGTGTGCTCGGGGATTGTCGGCAGCTGCTAAATGCGCAGTTTTAAATGATGAATTAGCACATTTTGGACGACGAAACGCAACGGTATTATGTGGATTCAATTCAACCCTAAAACAGCATTTCATACTTAACCAGGGCAGATTGGATCGGTGATGTCATGGGACCGTAATACAGCAGGCGTGGTGACGTTACTTGAGATATGTGCACATTTTCTGATACTCGGCTGGAAACCTTTCACAACACGTCATCTGAACTTCAGGGTGACATCATCAAGTCACGAAGTTTAGGGGCAAACGTTGAATACCCAAAATGTCAAAACAGATGATGATTTCTGTCGAGGGATACCAAGAACATGAGATCATTGAGCCTTGCTTCAGATCCAATACATTATAAGGACGAGCCTCATCTCCTTAAAGGGATTTATCTTGACAGGGTGTATTTTTAGAAACAGCTATACCTCTCGTATCAGTCGCTGTTTTACAAGCAGGGAATAAAAATGCAAAGTTTGTCATGTGTGATGTGCGTGAGAGGCATGAGAGCAGCTTTGGAATGTTTCTCCTTCTGTCAGCACTATAGCTCTGCGTCGCTGTCAGGGCTTTGTAAGCACTTCTGTCTAAACTATTAACATTTGTGGATTGGTTTCTAGCGGAAAAAATGAAAAAAACCTGCAAAGGGAGAGAAAGAAAGGGGTGTGCGTGACATCCATCAGTGACTGTTGCTTGTTTTGCCAGTGGTTGAATTGCTTTAACACCATCGCAAGGACATCAATATCCCCAGCTGAACGGTCCATGCAGGAAAACGGAAGTCCTTGGATTGACTTGCCTTGGTGTGAATGAAGCGCTTCGGTGTCATTTTATCATGCATGTTGACTTCTTCATGTCGTATTGAAGTGGAAGCAATCAAAGTCCAGTTAGCCTCATATTTAAATCACATTTCATCAGCGGATATTCAGAAAATAACATGTCGCTTTAGGGATTTTATGCTTAACGTAGATTACATTTTCATTTCAGCTCTGTAAAGACTTAATCCACATTTAGTAATGATAATTGTATGTAGCTGTTATCATGTTATTAGTCACCAAAGTCCGATTAAGTGGAATTATTTCAAGGATCAGCCAGATGGTACCCACTCCTCACAAAATTGCCAGCATTTTTTCAAAATACAGTTAGTATTTACATCCTATATGGACTCTTTGTGCTATTAACCGAAAAAGGAATTGTTTTCAGTTTCTTAAAACCAATAACTATACATTTTTTGCCCCTAATCAGTGCAGAGAGGTACACAGCAAGGCGCTCTAAAGCCCGTCTTTCTAGCTCCTTCCTCAAACTACATCCCGGAGGTTTCTGAGGCGTCACAAGGCCTGATGGGGAAATCTCTCCAGTGGCTGCTGGGTTTTCCACTGAGCCTACACATGCATGAAGGCAACTGGAAGACATCAGATCAAACTGAATGTCCAAATGGGTCTCCATTTAAGGGGAAGGAGCAGCAGTCATACAACCAGGGGAAGTGTAAGGTCAGCCTGTCAGCCAGACCGGTCGAAATCAGTGTTGGGTTGGAAAAAGTAAGAGTCAACATATCCCCACGAGACACCGTGTCAAAGGATGTTTTTGCTTTTTGTGAGGAAAGAGATTCTTATTCTTAAATATTAATATAATAATAATATTACAATTTATTTATAAGGCAGCTATACAATTTTAGCCCTGAATTCACTGATATTCGACACACTTTCCTTGTATCATTCTTTCAAACTCTGACCAAAAGCTCATGACAGGTGAGGGATTGAACTCAGACTGACCAGTGAATCAAAAAATTGCAGTTTCAGGCTCAAGATCCTCCTAACCCCGATCGACAGACGCCTCTCTGATCCAGCAGTCCCTCACCACTTTTAAGGGCACAATCAACTGTTACCAGACAAAGTACCATGGTGCCAGACGCATCCCAGCTGATTCACACCTCTACAGGTTAGCCACAACAAACAACATTTTTATTTCTGCAAAATACATTTTTCTCCCAACTGGGGAGGACCACTCTCACCAGGATGACGTCCCATGTTTCATCCACGAAAAATCCCCCCATTGATAGATGAGTGGACATCTGTCAAAACAACATCCCTCCAACTCCACTAGGAAGCGGCCTCACCTCACCTCTACCTTTAAAAGTGATTTCACCGCACAAACACACCCAGATGACAAACGCATGCACAGGGTTGTTAAAGCACATCACTTATTCATGACACTGTCATTATCTCTTTGGTCTCATTACGCAGAGTCATCCCAAGTCGAGCCGAGAACCCTGAATGAGGTTAAAGAAATGAGTTAAGTATACACTTGACGTCATTGTCTGATTCAAACCTTCAGAGGCTGGCTGCGGATGATTTTCTCAGAGTGCTTAGCAAGTCCCTCGAGAGTATCCCTTTTTATTCCCTGCGACAGGGCTGTGTTTGCAACATATTACCAGTCAAATCACGGGAAACGGATACAAATGTCAGTCCAAATATCATGCATTAAATTAACACCAGTGTTTGATTACAGTGTGTCCAAAATTACAGGGTCTGGCTCCATTGGTTGTGTTCTGCAACTCCAACGAATGCGGATTGTTTGATAGCACATAAATTCAACATGGGCAGATTTTAATTTAGACAATGTGGAGCGACAGAACACATTGACGGAATGTGCGTGCATTTGACAGGATGAGACGAGTTGTTTACTGTCAGTCGAACAGATCTGTGACAAAAGGAAGTGATGTGCATGACAACTCTGCTGAGGACTGAGCGTTCTGATTTTGTAATGTAGTGTCAAAAAGGGATTCATTAAGATGACAGATGAGAACTTAAGATGGCAGAGGAAAGGGGGGGGTCAAACATACATTTAAGTGTCAGTGACATACAACAATATACATTTCACTGCAATAAGCCAGAGACCTGAGAAATAACTCTCTTGCAATACATTGCGGTGCAGATCCCAAAGCAAGAGAGGGCAAATGCCAACACGAGTTTATAACAGTTTTTTAAGACAATAAAAGGCAAAAAATGACTTGAAAATACGCATATTTTGAGCTGCAAGCTGTTTCTTTAATGACTTTTTTATTGCTCTTTTCTGCAGGAAATAGCCATTGAGTCCCATAAAACAGTATTGGCTCCATCTCTATGCAAATAAGCCGGAAAAAGACATCGTTATTTTCATGGCCCTGGACCTAAAATAACACGGTCCTGGGAGGCTGTCTGCATCCTCATAAACAGTCTGCTATCATTTCCTGTCAGGAGACGTAACCAGACACCAAATGAAAACACATTACAGCACATCTTCATGTCTCATGGCCTGCGATGCCTACAACGAGTGTGAAGTGAATTATGTGCTCTAAAATGTATGAGTGGAAGTCACACGGGTTTGCTGGGAAAAGAGGGGAGGATGAGAGCCAGCGAGGGCAAGAGATATGAATTTCACATCCAAATAGAATATTTCATCACCGCCGCGCATATGAATTAGACGGGGGAGCGTGTCCACAATTCCTCGCTGAAAGAACACGTCCACCTCCTTTTTGATAAAGACAAAATCAGAAGGAAAAAAAAGGAAACCCAATCTGTTCGCTCGGCGTATCAGGAAAAGAGTCATTATCTCCTTGAAAAAGATGGAACACAAGTATCTCCCCGGGTTGTATAAATTATTATAAACAGCTTTTTCTTTTTGGGGGGATTGTTAGCGCAGATTGAAAGGAACCAAAGACAACACAAGAGGAAGGCTTGGAAGTAGTTTTCAGGAGTTCTCCGCCTGATGCAGTGTGAAAACGGCCGGCTCATGTGTGATAAGCACACGCCTTCAAATATTCTCGGCACTGTTTGGGATTTTCTGTCAGGGAATATAACCCTCCACACCTCACGGAGCTGGCACCGACCTGCACTGCGACCGCCTGGTGCTGAGATGGTCTTTCAACGGTCAAAATCAGACAAAAACAAAGATGATACAACAGGTGGCTATTAAACTTTCATCACGCGAGTTGCTTGAGTCATGTCCTCTTTTAAGCTACCCGATCAAATAAATGTAAGGATTTTAAACACATGCATAAATACTCGGCTACATTTTATGTCCAGGTCTGCAGTTCAGAGGTGTCCTTGTCATCCATAATGGACACTGATGGGAAACAATGGACCCTTAACTTTTTATTGTATTATATTATCCCATAAATCCACTCTGCTTTATTTAAAACCGAGGATGTTTTAGCAGTCAAAGGCCATTACTGACCGTGATGGAGCTGTTGAAGAGTGCCTGAGTAAACTCATAATGCACGGCAGCACACACGCGCTCACACGCATAAGGAGACTGACACTAATGTGGTCTAATTATGCCTCTGTACCAGGTAACCTGCAGCAAGCAGCAGAGGCGTGATGAGAATATTCCCCCTTACAGCACACTGAGTGAGTGTGGATAGAGCGAGCGAGATAGTGTTTCACCCTCACCAACTGCGGGGAGGTCGCAATCTGCCCGACAAGTGAGTGTGTGAGATAGAGTTTCCCCAGATTTAACCGCAGGAGGTTTTGCTTTATAGTTGGATTTGGTCCTAGCCAAACACTGCTGCTTATCTCCGAAAAGTAAAACAGTATACACAGGGAGCGGTGATAAATATCCCCTGCAAATAAAATTCTCAAGATACTGTTTCTAGAGTATTCAAATAGAAGTCAACCATAAACATAACTCCAGACAGTCTAGGGATTGGGATAACACCGGTTACAGCAACACAATTGGGACCAGTGGTTTGCCCCTTCCCCTCCGCTACTTCTGGCCCCCCTCATTTTTATCTTATCTACACTATAACAAGGATTATAGGTTTGATGCAAAATTGTGCACATGGGTGTAAAGTAGGGAAACCAATTGGTGCCATTTCTGGCATGAGTCAGAGAAACGAACGTGGAGATGTATTTATTTTGCATTATATGAAGCAAGAACAGGAAGTAGCATATTTAAATGACACTAGTTTGCTGACGAAAATGTATATAAAAAAATAATTGCAACCTCTTATAAATCAATTCTGTACCACGTCAATGTATAAATAATATATCTTATAAAGTAGAAAAAGAGTGAAGTAAACAAAATTAATTTTTCATGAAAAATAACCTTAAAAACTAGTGAGAAGGCGTACACTGTAATACAAAAGTCTCATATGATATCTGTGTGATATACGTTTGTTGGGTAGATGGGGATTTCTTCCAAACGTAGTAAATAAATAATCAAGATGAACATTAAGTCCATAAAACAACCCCGACCTTCCCATTGATATTCTTCTCTCTGCATACTCGTAGCCTCCCTCCAAATAACTCCAACACTTTTGAATTTTGTGCTGAGTCTCTATGAAAAGCACCCACTCACTTCACCTCACGTTGCCTCCGTTGCTGTTATCTGACAGCCTTATCTCTCCCTTGAAGTCTCCAGCTTCAGCTTGTTGTCCCGCCGGCTGAATGCAGAGCGATGCACCCTCCTGCCCCTGGTTTGAGGCTAGATCAACTATTGGTGCTGACACGCCAAGATTACAAAGTTAGGTCTTGAGCACAGTATTTTAAACCAGTCACAAAAAAGATGGACTCCTGAAAGGCAGAATGATTGTTTTTCGGGGGCAATAATTTAGATTGCGTGAGTATTATGAAGAAGTAGAACTATGCAGCAGTTAGTCTAATGTGTGACAGAGCCTGAGTGCTAATGAAAAAATGTGCTGATCTGAGATACTTGACGAAAATACAAGGACGCGGCCTTGTCCCTCCATCAGGCACGCTTTGTTTCCACTCGCACATCAGAGAGCCTTTTTCAATGAGGCAGATTAACCTCAGATAACCACAGACACTCATTTATCCTGTGTTTTCACAAGAAAGGGATGGAGCACTCTGCATCGCTTCAGAGTGATAAAAGGAGAGGGAGGGAGGACATGTGTGTACCCGCTGATACAATTTGAAGCAAATATTCCCTCCACCCTGTCTGTAGTCATGGCAGACCATGAGACATTCTCTAATGCATTTTCATTTGCTGTCTGGCTGACTCCCTAGACAGGATATCAGAGGACAGTGGTGGCGTCCTCCCAGACTGCTTGTGAAGTACAGCGGCTGCCTCTCAGGACCAGCGTAGCAGATGAGAAGCGGCTTGGCTCGCAAAGTGTGAGACCCTCATTTGAACTCCGGGCCTTGGAGAGAGGGCTCGCTTCTGATTCCAGGAGACGCAATTCATATAACATCTACTCTGCATAAATGTACGGCTAACGACAGAAAGCAAGCCATTTGTTTAAAAACACCTAAATGGTTCCTGAAAATAATAGCTACTCATTAAGTCACAAGGATAGAGAAAGTTAATAATACGCCCATTAATACATCCAATTACTTAATTTATGGATGTTCTAAATCTATTCATTATATGCGCACAGTTTGTGCTCACTATAAGGTCATTGTCTCCTGTCTGGAGTAATTTTACAGAGTGCAGGATGCTTCTCGAAACTGTGCAAACTGTTGACGTAGGCAATTGAGTCTGAATTAGTTTGATTTGGTATTACTGCAGCAGAAACAGTGACGTACTATCACTATACTGAGATTGGAAACGTCTTACTAAAGAATTTGACATCCAGAAAATAAGGAGCGACATTAGCTCTTATCTTAAACCGTGTTTCCTGCAAACTAAACAATGTCAGTCAAATTCGGAAAACTCCGTATTGCTTTTTAAGGGCTCTTAATGGAAAAGATTTGCCACGAAAACCAAACAACCAGCTAAAGACGCAATGATTTTACAGGTAGTGTCATCAACACATTCCGTCAGTATGCCGTGTACAAAGTCATATCTATGTAAAGTTTGCTAAGATTAGCCATCATGAGAGACTGGTCCTACCAGAACAAGCAAGACTAAAGCAACAACAAAACAAAGTGTATTGGAGTGAGAACTATACGGTATTCAAAAACACACAGACATTGTTGACATCACACAATAAAGCTATGCAGCTAAGCTAGAAATGGCAGCATGCAAACTAGACCAGTGAAATTCTACACATGATGTCAGTAAACTTCACACAACCATACCAAACCGTCCGCTGCTGTTGGAAAAGCTGTGTGCCTACCTTTCTCCAGAGCACCGCGTGGCCAAAACAGATTCATGAGTTTGCATGGAGGCACCCTATTTGAGGCAGATGCATTGATTCAAATAGCAAAGTGTGACATTAAGGAGGGAATGACAGCCAATTTCATACAGGTCGCTCTCCAAGAGATGCACAAAATGATGCTACCTGTTTTATTTTAGTGCTTATTATACGTCCTGTCTGCCTGGGAATGAAAGTTTACATCACCAAGAACAGCAGACACACCACTCACACGGACAGAAAATGAATCCAGCCAAACATCCATAAACAAGAAGCATAGACCTACTTCTGGGTTTTATTATCAACATGGCAACTTGATAAAAGGTTAGCAATATATAGAGCTTGGAAAGCATTGGTGGAAAATGCAGGTCGTTTTAATAACATGCTACTCAGAGACACCTTAAACTGAGAGAGTACTTCCTCGATACTCTACAACATCACTGCTGACGTGGTATATCTGGTATGCTAAATATGTCTTTGTGCAACCATTTATTTGAAGATACCCCACAGTCCTGGTCACATACTGAATACTTGACTTTCTCATGCCAAAAGAAACTTGTGAAACTATTATCTCTCCCCTGTCCTCAAGATGAAACGGACAGCACGCAGTGAGAGAGGTTGCCCCGGAGGAGCATGCTAAATGTGGGCTGGGAAACATACGTCTCAAAGTGCATTCCTCCTAGATGATGATTGCATTTTTGACTGGCCACATTTGGAAAGGGGTTACAGAGGTTCCCGCACCCGGGAATTAAGATGGCTGTTCGGATGGTGAGGACAAAGAGAAAGTGACAGCAAAATAAATAATACATAATGGCTCCCTGGGTGAGATTATGTATTTAAATATGGAAGAAAACATCCCATGAACACTGTTTGTTTTTTTTTAGCTGAGGGTTTGAAGCACATTCCTGACAATGAGAGGCAAATGACTCAACGTGCACCGAGGCTGTACAGTTTGATTGACATTTCACAGTCACACAGCGGCACTCGAGTGTGTCGTAATGACCTTTACAACCCGGTTTGGTGAATGCAGGGGAATGATTAAATGCTGAAATAATTATAAGGCTTCTGGACTTAAGTAAGGCCCATCTTATGTGCAAGTCACTCAAAAACAACGAGACTATTGTAATCATATTCGTGATGAGAATCTAATTTGTGATTGAAAGAAAGAGCAGGGCTCAAGACATCAACTTTTGGTTGCTGAAACATATGGACTAATTGTACTACACTTTATCAGCTTAACAATGCACATTTTACAAAAACATATAGAAGCTTGATTGCGGTAACCAAACGGAGGAGTATAAGTTTGTGATTTTTGTTCTGATATTTCGCTATTATGACTGAAAAAGGTCCAACGTGTAAGATGACGGGGATCTAGGTTGGCAGAATTTGAATATTCATATGTCTTTCCAAATGTTACAAAGTAAACATGGTTACCAAAGACAAATAATTGATTGCCAAATTCCAAAAATGATTGCAAATGTCAAGCCTTGAAGTGGGATGGAAGACATTTGAAATAACATGGTAAATGGGGCATCATCTAGCTTTGTGAAATGCACTGGGTGACAGGGTACACAACAAACTGACAGTGAGGTGTTGTGGTTATCTTTTGCATATTAAAGAGGTTTCCTCCCTCTAATTTCTTCCTTTATGTATCATTTCTTATATTTCTGTCACAAATTAATTGGTAATTAACTGAGCTGGGACGCAATTTGATACGGTGGGACCAACGCTAGGGGGAAAAAGAACATCATGTTCAAAGATTACCATCTTATGATTCAGCACATGTTGCCAACAAGCTTCATATTGAATTGCCGTGAGCGTGGAAAACACATGTTATGCAACTTTTGTGAGTGCGACAAACGTGCCGAGTGCCATTAAGCGAGCCCTCACACTTGAATTGATTTAGCCGCTGTACACCTGGAGAGAAAGCACAATGGATTTTCCATCACATTCTAGGAAGTCGGCCAGCCGTCGTGCAAATTAGGGACATGTTCCTTCCGCACCAGGCCATTAAAATGAATCATGCGTTACCATGTGACGAATCTAAACTACATTCATCTTAACGTTGCGACAAAGGACGTAGAAGTAGGCCAGCTTCACCAGGCTGTGTTGGAATAAAGTGTTGTATGCACTCGCAGATGATTCAACAGTAATGTTCACATAATGAGGTTTGTTCTCTTAGAAGATTCCCAAACGGAAGAACAGTTAATGTTGTCTATTGTTATTCATTAAAGAGCATGCATTGTGTACCAGTGTTGCAAAAATAATATCTTCATTAGGGATAATCCAAAAGGGAGCAATTACCAAATCTGCATTATTGTGTTCTTGGCTTGAGAAATACTTAATAACAAATATTAAGCATTGTACTTTTACCTAAGAGGACGCCACACATGAAGGAAGAGTTAGGGGAGGAAGTGGTTCAGCGAGAGAAGCAATTAAAAGCGACTACACGAACATAACGAATGCGTGAGCAAACACTTATTGTCTGGGACGAATACCGTGGAGAAACACTTCTCATTTCATTTAACGTGCCACTTCACTCCTACTTCACAGTGGGACTTCATAGAGAGCAAAGGAATGAGGGTGACCCTAAGTGTGAAATTAGTACCAAGACATCTCCCGTCTCTGCTCGCGTGAGAAACGGTGGTGTCAGCGATCATGATGGATGTACATTGTTCTGATGAGGAGATTGATATGGTAATCTCTGGGTAGAGGGAGTTCTTGTTTTTCTCCCCTCCCCCCCCTTCTGTACTTTTTTGCCAAGTTCAGATTCGAATGCAGGCTCGAAGTTGCAAGGCAGGCTCCCCCCCTCTTCATCGTTCTTAAATTATGAAGAAACAACTCTTGCGCAATCTGGCATTTCGCAGCTGTGAAATGGAACTTGCTTTTTTCGGATTTGAGATAATCAGTATTTCGGTCTTTTGAGAGTGTGTTGCAGAATGATCGATGAGGTGGAATGCTGCAATGTGTTGACCAGAATGCTTGTTTTCCCGAAGAAGTGTGTACATGCTTTTAACCCCAAATGCCACACGTAGACACCTCCAACTTATTCTGAAAGTCGGCTAAACTTTCCAGAACTCACTCAATAAACTTCTAAAATTTAAAGAAGTGCTTACCTCGAAGCAGACTTTTGTAAATATAGGCATTTATTCCAGAATCAAACCCTGTGACCTTCCTTTTTAACTGAAATCAGCATAGAGCCCCTTAAAAAGACCAGATCTTAGAATTCCCCACTGCACAAATCAAGAATTAGCACTCATGCTATTAACCATGCTAGCTCCAGGTCTAGACATATGTGCTGCAGTGCTGATACTTTCTCTGACTTATAATGAAAGCCAAGCCAATTATTTCTTCTTCAGTGTTTGTTATGGCCGGCTAGAAGCACCATATGGTAGCAGAACAAGTTTTTTGACATTGTGCCAGGAGACATCAATCGGTGCAATAAACATTTCAATTCATCTCCATAGTTTTGTGTGCGTTTTGATTCTCCCAGCTCCTTTCCTCCTGCTCTCTGGCGTTTTTCTGTTGTGCTACTTCCTCAGTGTTTTCCCCCCTGCCGGAGCGACATTACCAAACACAGATTGCATTGATTGCTAGGACTAATTGAAAGGAAAGCATCCCTGGTGCGGAGTGCATCTGCTTGCCGGTGCAGAAACGGGCATCTGTGCCCTACCTCACCTCATCAGGCAAAGGAGCCAAGAAACCTCTCTGCCTTTCGACCACTTAACTCAGCGCTCAATCACACTTTGAGAAGACTCTTTTCAGATGAGGCGACAGTGCAGACAGACGATGTCGACAAAAACCCACCCACCCTTCCCTGTTCGACTGGAGGGACCACGGGGGAAATCATGCGCGAAGACGGATGGAAATTCGGAAGAGCAATTGATGCACTCCTCCGTTTGGCTGGGACAAGATCTGAGGGACTATGAAACACTTGTCGAGGAGGAAGTGAAAAAGAGAACCAGCCCTCTGCTGTTGCCGCCCTCCACCACTTTGCACAATTGCTCAGTGTGCTGTGGATTGGCACTGATTGAGGAGCAGCGTTTAGCATATTGGGTATTTTGCAGGCATCCATTTACGAGCCCCTCTATTTCAAGACAATGGCATGTTTGAAAGAACATCTAGGTCAGAAATTGTCTCGGCATTGTCTAGTAACAAACCCAAAAGTGCCTCTTCCTGAATCCATAACACTTGGAGGGGAAATAGAAAGGCAAGCAAGCCTCTTAGGGTCTGATTGGGCAATTTTCCACAGCACTGTTGAATCCTCTGTGTCTAATGAGGTTAAGGATTTTCTGCCTGTCCCTATTCTCCACCAGGCACAGCTGGAAAATACTATAAGAGCCAGTGATCAGATAATCTTTGGCTTGACATGTTTTTAGAGTCATCTGCAGTTTAAAGAGCGGGGTGAAGACTTGCTCAGCTTTACAAAGGCATTATCTTTGGTACGTACTGTTACTGCTGCACTAGTTCTTAAGCCCCTGCAGGGATCCATGTGGCTTTATTTTCATTCTTAACACCATCTTAAGGAAGGAACAATTGGGCATGGGATTTACACTGTGCAATGTCATGAGTTTTAATACTTAAGATAATAATGTTGCTGTTTAAAGACGTCACTGTTGCTGAGGGTAAGGACAGTGGTGCTCGGTGGCTCATGAACATAGGCGCTCATTTGCATGCAAATCCTGTAATATGCTAAATTGCTGACTAAATGAATTACAGGCATTCAAACGTATATTACTGAAGAAATGGACAATATCCAAACTGACGCCCTGGGTGAATTCGTCATATGTCTTTTTTACGACATCTGACAGATGGTTTAGGTATGGAGGTGCGAGGGGACTTTGACACGTTGGCTAACACAATCAAGTCACAATCCGCACAATGTCAGGGTGGGAATGTCAGGATGCAGTCAGTGTCTATGCTGAGTTTATAATGGAAATCCTTTGGAGCAGTTAACGCGGATGACAACAACGTGAGGCGGAATAAATACAACTTAACTTATTATGAAGAGTACGTCACAGAAATTGTCTTCTGTTTGGATGTACAGACCGTTCTGCCACCATGCATACTCGGTACTAGGTTCACAAAAATCATCAAAGCGACATATTTGAAAATAATACATGTCTAAATAAAAGATATTTGTTGGTTAATGTTCCAAAATGAATAGTCGATATATGGGTTTTAACAGTCGAGAGAATACAAATCAGATCTAAGCCATGTGTCAAGTTCAAAAACCATTATTCCATATTCCAATTCCAAAAGCATTGAGTGTCAGCACCACCAACTTTGAAGTAAACTGGGTATTAAACCTCACTGACAACTTGGACTTTGCACGTAGTGTGGTTCCCAGCAGAGAGAGTGAACAGCAGTAAGTTGTGGCCAGCCCAACAAGATTTATTGACACCAGGGGAAAGGGGACAATTGGTGAGAAGGTGTCTCCAGCCCGGACAGCTATGGACCCCTTGAGACAGTCCAGATGAGTCAATCCTTCATTTCTACAGCCTGGAGAAAGGCGAGGATAATTGCTCTGTTCTCATGGTCGCCTCAAATTGCTTTGAGAGATGGAGGACGGCCATAAAGCCAGGAGTAACTAAGCACCTCTCCTCTGACACAAGCCGGAAGTCAGACTAGGAACATGTTGTTTTTATGTTGTTTATGCTGTACTCACCCCGAACTGAACCCCGTCAATGTGAAGTTCATACAATGCTGAGCTTAGGATGCTTTTCATGGGCCTTTTCTTAATAAACGGGTTGTTTTTATAAGCAAAGTACATCTTTTATTCCTCTTCTGGCAAACACAAGATAACTGTCGCTAGGGTCACACCTCACATTTGCATCAATTATTATGCCTTTTGCAAGCATGGTGACATATTCTCAGGGTGAATATGCTGTTTAGAAAAATGAAAGCCACCGATTCATCGCATAAAGACCGCAATGAAAAAATGCTGAGACATGTTCTCATATGCACCTGTATTCTAACACTACCTGTCGACCGTAGGAACGTAGGGTATAAAGCCAAACGGGGAAGGAAAAATGCCACCCATGCTATTTGAGGTTATTCAAAGCCAGTCTGAAAAAACAAAACAGACAATATGCAGTGCAGATCACCAGCTGTGCAGGTCGGAACAGATTTCACTCAATCTGTGAATGTGATGGAAACAAGGAAACAACACTATGATGTCATCTGCATATCATAATGAAGAGGAATATGGAGGCACATCTGCTGAGCAGCAAAGCGAAAACAGCCCGAGTACTGCAAGCAAATGTGACGTGTATTTCTGCATCCAATTCAGTCGTCCACACAAACGCATATAAAGCTTCCAATCCTTGGGATTGCTGCTAACAAACCACCGGGCAAACAAGCTAGTCGCTGCTCCTCACAGTGTGCTGTCTGCAGCATGTTTACTGTAGTGAAGGACTGTGCGGGAGGGATCACACGTGCTCAGCAAAAAATTAAAAAGGTCAAGAAAGTGAAAAGTTTCGTTAGTAAGTTTGCTGTCATTTAAAAAAACAAATAAGGAAATGCAAAGAATAGTATGGTTAACTGGCTGACACTGAAGAGGGGGGACATAAGTGATAGAAATGACGGGATGGAATCTAATTAAAGGAAGGTAAAGTCGTTTTTTGCCTGAGACACTCTAACGCTACCCTGTGACAGAAATGAAATATACATGAGCAGTCTTTTTATCTATTTTGGTTTCTGAGTAACCCCCTTTTTTTATTCCAACTGCTGGAAAACAAGTTAATCCACGGCTTTTCATGACATAATAATGCGTATTTCCGACATGACTCGGATGCTTTGAAATCTATTTTGACACCTGACACTCTTAACACACTCTAAACACTTCAAATGTTCAACTAAATGCTGTGGGTTTTTTTTGTTTGAAACACATCAATGAACCACACTGTTGCATGCACTTTCATTTAAATCTGTTGATTACTTTGACACAATCTAACCTTAACTGAATTTGTGCTGTGAATACACACTAATATGTCTTAATCCATAATGAGAGTAGGCACAATTTCCTCAAAAACTTGCATTTTAAGAGCCTTTCAAATACATCTCAGTTAGTGGCCATCATACTGAATATACTATTTGTAGGAGCTGCTCAAACTACTTTGTAAATATTGTTGTAACCCAAGCCAAGACCCTTTTTGCATGCTTACACTCTTATCCATTATTAATCCATTCCATCTTGAAAGTGAAGCTCACCAGAGTTCCTATGATGGCTACAAAAGAGAGCTTTTAAATGCAGGGTTGAGCAGACAAACACAAACATTCATGGGAAATGTGTTCTGATTGACTTGGGCACTTCTCTCGCTGCAAAATGGATTCTCCGTGTTGTTGCTGGTGCAGTCACGCTTTGAGTAAAGTAATCAGCATCTTAAAAGTCTATGCTGCTTTTTTTTTTGTATCTACTTAGTAAGTTCTCAAAGTCACGTGCTGATGTGTCGCGCAGCTTTATCATCGCTGGCATCCAGATGAGCGCCTGTGAGGTCTCGCTCGGGTAGTTGCGTGCAAACAAACACAATGTGAAACGGACACACACAGATGCCCGAAAATAATCAATCAAGCGCACAGAGTCTTTAGCAAACACACAAGTATGGATACACACCCCTCACAAGTGGCAGCGGTAAGTGATGGATGCTGCGGTGCTGACAGGAGGAGTAATTATGCTTTGTACCATGGTTCCCGGTGTGGGGGCCACCCATCACTCTCCATTACGCCCCTGTGTTGTGGCAGCCTTCCACTTTGTTTAGCAAATGAAATGCTTTTCCACCTGAGTGCTTCGGTGAAATAAGGAGAGGCGTGGTGGGGGTGCATGTCATGGGATGCACTAGAACAAGGGTGAGCAACAACACCCATGGTATATTTTAGAAGCACCCTGCGCGTGCCCGTGTGGGAGGTTTTAGGGAAAACAAGTTGTTTTTGGAAAGCTATTACAACAGTGTTTTGATACATAATACAAGTGAAGGAGAAGAGCAAACAGAGTCTTGATTTTGAGCCTTTTTTCTCTTTGTTTTCTTTGACATTTTATCTATATTATTAGAAAGATTCAGCCTCTCGCCCCTTTGTGGAAAATAAAGATTTGTATTTCAATTTGTGTCCCATTGCAAACACAAAAGGTGGTAATTATTGCCATTGAGGACCTGAAATAACCTACAACTGAGGATAAAGCAACAATCTTGCTTGGGATACAGCCTCTTTTCATCCGCAATATACAATTAATCTGTCCGTTAGTGCTTTAATTCCTGTTAAAGTTTTTGTGACGGCGTGTTTACACTGGCGTTTCACTCATCCAGCTTGGTTAGCTTAATAAGATTTCCGCCACCTGGACCCTGAAGGTATTATGAGCAATGATTGGCAGGAGTCATTACTGATATCAATCATCATTTGCCTCCGCACATTAGAACCGTGTGTATAATCAAGCCTACGGCCAAGGTCAAAATTATGAAATCATTACGATATTTTCCGTCTAAATGACAAGACTAATGGCTGCACTTTGCAACTATTGCACTTGTGTGTGGGCATGTGTATGGAGAAAAGTTCCACTTGTACCGTGATTAATCCTTGCTGTTGGGGGTTAATCAGAGTAATTTGGCCGCGTGTAATGGCTCTAAACTTCCCCAAGTTTAATGGCGTTATGATTTTATTATGCCGCATGTTTCTCTCCTGCTTGTTAGGGGGTGAAGGAGCGGTGTAGGTCGAAGAGTACACACAAGACCGAATGGCTATATTTAGCCGGAGGAGTCTTGTCATTGAGGGAGGAAAAAGTTTGTTTTCGATGCAAATAGCCTCATTTCCACACTCTGTGCTCCACTAACCGACTAAATCTACAATATGCGGGAAAGCCTCGAGACCTAGTTAGAGTAGGTGAACGCTAGAATACATTTCAATATGAATGGTTCCATTAAGCCCATTTTTGACAGGCTGAGCATAATAATATTTAGCAGCGTGCCTGTGAGACGATAACGAGAGTGGGGGAAAAAGCAACAAATATAGAAAGGGACTGATACTCGGGCTTATGCTTTGGAAGAGGGGAGTTGACAAAACCATGTGACGATATTATTCGTAAGACTCACAACATATACGCCACTGTAGATTAATGTGTTTCCGTAACATGAGTATCATATGTGCTGCGTGTTAAATCAATTGAAAGCACATAACAATTCGTGGAATAGTTGAATCAGTATGACCTAGAAAAAACAGCTGATTGCATTGCCATAGTTTGATATTGTATAGCAACAGGATACATCTTTCCAATGTCACAATTATAATGGTAAAAACCCATGCAGAAACACAGATATAACTTCCAAAAGGCAAATAGGAATGAGATCTAATTCAATATGTGTACTTGCCACTGGTTGTTAGCATTGATGATCAACCTTTACTGAAACCCTCTTTCACTGAGCGTGAGTACTAATAATTACACACAGTACTTACAGGCGTGGAGGCTACTCAATAAACCTTCAATTTGTTTGAGAGCATTTTGCACTTAAGTCTTTATTCCTAGCATTAGAGAGGGGGAAAAAAAGGCCTATTCAAACCGCCAGGTACTCAGCATGGCAGATAAAACGGCAACTGCGTCCTCTTAGTTTTTGGCATTAGCGCTAACAATCTGAACAGCTACTCAGAGCGTGGTGTGAGCAGCAAGCGAAGCACTTCAGTTAAGGCTACCAAATAGTGGACAGGACAGTGATAACGTAACATAAAAATACATGTTTAACTGGGAACAACTGTTTCTGTCTATTCTGTTGATGGACTGATATTTATGTGCACACCATCAAGTCGTCGAAGGGTCAAACCATCATTTGACGTCACTATTTTCACCCAAGGACGTCGGATTTCTCATCACCGGTGAAACACTGACAGGTCAGGGCGAGCAGCAGCTAGACATTTCAAGAAAAAAAAGGAGTAAACCTGGACCGTTTCCTCACTTTTAGTCCTATTCTTGGGGCTACTGTGTGTATGTGAGTGAGTAAATGTCTCTCTGTCACACGCCCGTGTAAGGCAATTGTGACACCTGGGATTTGACTGCGTGTCCTGACAAAATGCACCAAGCCGTTGGCGTTTTAACAGGGCTGCAAGTCAGGTCATAAAAGACAGAAAGAAATGTAATGGTACTGCAACACCTGGATAACAAAAAAGAGCTGTCAGGAATGTCAAAGCGTGGTGAGCTTCCTCCTGGGGGTAATTCTGACGCATCACTAATGAAACGCTACGATCGACTCATTGTACAGAAATTCTGTATATGCTCATCTAACGGGGCTGTAACACATATATTTGTTTTACCATCAAAGCTTGGAGGTTTTCAAATGAGACTCCGAGTCCTTCATTTGAACAAAGAACCCAATCATTTTTATTCTTTTTGCTACCGTCTACCGTTGTAAGAACGATGGAAAATGCAACTTCAATATACACAATTAAATAATACATGTATTTTCTGTAGGAAACAGAACAAATTCAACTTGAAATTGATTGCTAATGCAGAAAACAAGGTATGTAACTTCTAACTTGTGTTTCCCACAGTCTCTCCACACCCGTTGACGTCTAATCAGCTAACTTAACGGCATGACAAGTGACATGCCAGCAAGGTCAAGCAGACCACAGCCTGTGCTCCATTAATCAGAAATCCAGCTCTTATTACACATGGTGTGATAATAAAGGGGACTCTTTTCCAGTGAGAATGCATTAGCACAACAAAAAAAATACCAGCTAGCTGAAATCTGGGTCTGCTAATGACTAAGTAGACCCAGCTTTTTTAACTTCAACCACTCCAATTTAACTCAGGCAATCAAATACTCTCATTTTTTTGCACCGGCTATAATCATTTGTATAGCTGAACTCCTTTTGGCTTACTTTGGATATGCACTTACTTAAAAGGCCAGGGTGCAAATTAAGATTCGCTTTACACTGGAGCCGGAGAAATAAACTCAAAGCCATTTCCTTTGCGATGCTGGAAAACTTTTTAAGATGATTTTGAAAAAAGCCGGTCATTGCCCATTCATTACACACATCTCAACTGCTGGGCCAAGTCTTCTTTTGATATGGAGTAGTGAGCAGAGCACCTACTTTCGGTGTAGCATGGCGTTGCTTCATGCCCGAGCCACTGATTATGCAGCCGTGCTCCTCTTCCACACTGCTCACCCCCTGGCATGTGTCTGGTAATTTTACCCTCGATTGTAGCCTGTAGTGCTGCTGCATAAACACCCCGATGCAGACAGACAGACAGACACGGCAATGAGAGACGGATACAACACAAACACACAGCTCCCGGTATCGGTTCGGAGCACTCACAGGTTTTGCCTCACGGCCCGATGCACCGTGTAAGGCATGCGTGTGTGGGTGAGCAGAGATATGCCCCCACTGCTCCTACTTGCTCTCAGCGCTCTGATAACGCTGCAGACAGACCAAGGGCACCTCTCCCTCACTGTTCTCGTCAGTATATTAAGTTCAAAGCAGCCAAACGCTTCCTCCAAAAAAAGTGTGGAGGAAATGTTATCCTAAGAATATTCGCTCCATAGGCACATGCCCCGGAAAGTTCACAGTACGGGCTGAGAGTGTGTCCTGGGCCCTCATGGGCATCTTTTGAAGTAAAATCCATTTTACATTTATGCTGCTCAAAACCCCCAAGAGGAAACTGTAGATCACTGTTTTAACTTCTGCCTTTTAACTACAATTGAAACATTATTCAGTTGGCAAATATTTAGTCCAGCTAATTACCTGCCAGCATAATGGGATTGTTCTTTACAGGTTAATTGAAATCGGGGGACAAAAGGCCAGGCATCTGATCACACTAATGGAACGTTCTTCCTATGAAAACAAATCAATCAGCGGGAAAAACAAATGTATATGTTATTGACCGACTATGGTATCAGTCCATTAAACATGTCATTAACGACGTAGCCTGCAGCGAGTCTTCATAATCCATAAGAAGAGCAGATAAGCAAACATGCATGTTCTTTTATTTATCATTGATGGGACCAAGGATCGAGGGATTCACTCGGTCCCAGAACTTAAATAAGGTCCACACACACACACGCATACCCACACATTCTGAATGTAATATTGACTGAAAATGAAGCCCTTAGGCAGGATAAAATTGAGCGCAGATGCTCACAATTCATCACATGTCAGATAGGCTCCCTTGGCCTGACAGTCAGAGCATAATATCAATAACACACACGCGCACCTGCTCTCAGACTACATGGTGGGGGACTGCTTTATTCGTGCCAAACAGAGATGACCAATCATTTTCGAATTCAAATAATTATAACGTGACATGCAGATGCAAAGCAGACGGATACAATAAAACAGACAATGAATGCCTCAAGAATTGTAAGTGGTAGGACCATTTGAGTTGCCGCATGAAAAAGTTGGTCACTTTTGAATTTTCATTGCTTTAAAAAAGGGATAGATCATCATTTTACCAGTTTGGAAAAACAAACACAAGTACCAGTGTGGAATAACAGCATTGAACCGCTGTAGAAAAACGTATTCCAACCATCTAAACTAAATCAATACCAGTTTAAAGGAAACCGAAGCCATTATCTATGTTCTCCTGGAGCCACATGACTACTCTGAATCACCTGGTGAATCCAAACAAATCCTTTAAAACACCACTATAACACAAGCAAGCGTGGATAGCAGCGTTACACCAGTACCTCACATGTTCCGCGAGGCTAAATTACTTTTTTATCAAAGAAGTCGGGTCTCTTGGCAGACAATGGATTGAGTTTCCCCCGGTAAGGGCTGTATCATGGCTAAAACTCATGGAAATACTGAAGGAAATTATTATTGGGCCTTTTATTAGACGGCTACAATATGTTTTACTGCTACCCCTTCCCTTTTATCTCGAGTAGTAAACAAGGACTACAGAACACTTATTCATCCCATAATCAGAACAATCAGAGATATCTTCTTTTTGTTTTTTTGGGCAACCAGTGCCTTTAATATAGTGAGAGATGACAAATGAGGAGACGGAGGGAGTGACGCGCAGCAAAGTGTCTCAGGCTGGATTCCGACCTGGGTCTACAGCATGGGGATCGAACCCCGCCAGCTCTATCCACTGAGCTATACATAATAAAGAGATCCCTTTAAAACTGCACTTCTAGATTTACCGGTGAGCATATATGTTTTTTTGTCACGCTGCTGGTGTACTAGACTCCCTAGATGGAGCTTGATATTGAATCGACAATAATACCGCATTTTCCAGCACCAGATTTGTATAAATCAGCCGTTGGCTTTCTGTTATATTTCCAGTAGAAACTCGACCTTGTGTCAAATCCATTGCAAAGAATGATGGAGGCTGCCAACTTTCCCTTATTGATCACATTCATTTACTCATTGCTAAATTAACTGAGTCATTTATTGAGGTGACAAGGAGCCCATGTGGAAGTTCTTACCCTCACAAGAAATATGGTGTCCATATGTGGTGCTCCATTGTGTGCTGCAATAAACCAGCTTTGAAGTATAAATATGAATTACACATTGATTGTTTCATATTGTCGACTGTACCAGACGAGCGAATATTAGAAAGGAGTGCAGCAACACAAATATTAACTCGTCAAAGTAGCTACTCCAACTAAAGTCTGCTCAACCATCTGTTCCCTAAAGTTAAGTTTCTAACAACTTAGACTCATGGGATTGAAAAGACTCTCTACGATTTGATTGCCAATTTTCTAAATCGAATTTGATGATATACTTCAAAAAAATAAAAAAAGTTACGGCCATCTGCCACACTAGTACCATGTCAGCATTTATTTAACATCGCCGCGGGTTCTGATCATTTACTTTAACGCGGGTTTCTCCTCCACAGAGCGGCGAGGTGAGGCTTGGCTCCGATCCATCCTGATTTACAAGGTAATGAGGTCTATGTTTCACTGTGATGTCACACAGCGGGGGGTCCAGCTAATGAGTCTGACCACCACTGAATTCGTCTCAGTTGGTGAAAAATTCCAGTTGAATGTATGCCTTAAAGCAGCATGAGGAATACATACAGTCTTTGATTAGGCACCTACTCAATGATATTCAGTACTCAAGTGTGGCTGAACACAGGGTGCTGCCAATCGGATAACACGTGAAGTCATTAGTTGCCACAAGTTGATACTCTGTGCCCAGAAGGCTCTCTGTTGCTCTGGGTCCAATTCATATTATTTAGAATGCTAAGTTCTGGGATTCAGAAGGCAACCTGAGTAACTCTGTAGAAAAACAAGGACAAACACAAAGGAAAATCTCTTCGGTGACTCTTCACACTTTCCTTATCATTCATTTGTAGTATCCTAGCAGCATGACTCTTGGGATGGCCAAGTGGTCCAGACTGATATATCTCAACAACAACTATCAGATGGTTTGCCATAATGAACGCACATTCATTGACCCCAGAGGACGAGTCCTACCGACTTCAGGAGAGCCTGACTTCTCTTCTCGAGAAGTAGGCCGATTCAACTCTGGGGACATAACGGGACGCAATTCTCAACTGTACCTTGGAAAACCTACTGGCTCAGAACACTCACACATTTCTTGGATACGAGTGTTGCATAGTGAGATTTCTATGTTACGGAAGTCAACAGAGGAGTCCAATGGAGCCGTTTCAGGTGGGGGGGGGGTGTGTGGAGTTGCTCTGGAGGGAACATTGGGATTTCAACCTTTGCCGGCCATTAGCATGCACTATATAACACACTACAGGACAGGTAAGAATACAATGGCGTCTTTAATAATGTTTACAAGGGAACATTTTCTTCAGGCAGAGTTGAATGTTTACATCCAAGCACAACTCTGAACTAATAATAGAGTCCCGTCATTAATGTCCCCCGCATGCTCCCTCTCTTTACTCTCGCCCTTTCTGTCTTTGTCTCTCCCATCAGGGGGGTTAGCCAAATTGCGACCAGAGGTTTTTTTTTCCGACAGCGCCTCTCCTCCTCCCATAGATCTCCCCGAGATCAGTCATAATTACAGCAGCTCCTGCCGCTTACTGACGTCTCTCCCCGCGTTGCCATGGAAACGCCTGCCATCATGACGATGCTGTGGGATTGGCGTGAAGGGGATCTGTATTTCCCATTGGCCATATCTGATTAAAAAACCCCGGCATAGCGAACAAGAGAGGGAGATAGAAAAGGAAAGGGGGGGGGGAGCTTTTTAATTTCCACACGCCGCTGGCTCCTGAAGGTTCCTCTCATCCCAGGGGAAGATACAGGGTCGCCGCTCGTGGCTCTAATGGCCGCCAGGGGGGTAAATTGTATACCTGCATTCTCTATAAGACAGAGAAGGGCGATGATAGATCATATGGGTTAATCCCATATGAATCCACTTGTCTGATTTAAGTCTGTTACGGGGTGCGTATGTGACAGAAATCACCTGCATGACCGAGCAGGTGAAGGAGATAGAATGACACACACACACACACACACACACACACACACACACACACACACACACACTTTTACCAAAAACTTGTTTCCAAAGTGTGCGTCTACCACTTGGACGTGCCGTAAAGGACGACAACTTCATTACTGTGAGAGGATCTGCTCAACTTGAGGGGGTTGAATTATGAATGATACACAAAATGCGCCTCATTAGATATTCGGGTAAGGTCAGGTTAGGAACCAGAAATGTCTGAGTTTTGTTTGGCTCCTCGTTCCCCGCAGGTCTGGCTTGCGTTGGCCAGCAGAGGGATGGGTAGTTAATTAAACAGGCAGGAAATGGACTTCATGAAAAGTTAATTAGGGTGCTAATGAAAGGGAAGCGGGCCTGGACCGGGGCTGCACTGATAAAGCAGCTGTATGTGTGGTGGTCTGCATGTATGCACACACATGCATTTCATGAGCTGATAATAAGCTCAGACTGTTCTGCTTGGGAGAATATTGGACCACGATCAGGACTTCCTCCCAGGGCGAAAATAAATAGTTTTCCTAAGCGTGAAATGATGCGGCAGTTTCAACTGAATCTATCAATCGCAGAGGGAATTACTTCAGATATTCAAGGTCGGTGTCATGTTTGGGGATGAAGCAGACTTTTATCTGCAAAAAGGCTCTTGTTTTGGCCTGGATTTCTAACTGGGTTACCAGGGATTACTTTCCCTCTCATCTGCCTCACTGTTCAGTGTGTGTAAAAGTAGTATTAGGATTTGTGAGCAAAGACTAAGCCGGTTATGCTGCTTTTGTTTTCAAACACAAAATTGTACTGAAGTTTCAGATAGAGTGGAGTGCCAGTTGCTATTTTCCAGAAAGTGCACATCATTTTGTGAAAGAACACAAAGGACATTTGTATTATATCAGAGTTGCAATGAGTAATCAATTAGTCTCAGCAACCTTTCTTAAATAAATGCAGTCTTAATTACCTAAATGTGACTTGGAATGGTTGTGTAACTTTATGACAGAAAACCGAATATCTTTGAGTCATTTGAGGACGCAATTTGGGTTTTGGGACACCGTGACCAAGGTGTCTGCATATTTATAGGTTCATCGGCAAAGGGAGCTAAAGGCTTCTTCAGCACACTTTTAATGGTGACAGTTTGACAAAATGTAAACAACTTTGTCGTGGTGCCACTCTGAACAGCCTTGATAAATGTCACGCTAAAAGTTGTGCAACTCTAATAGGATTAGTATGAACTTAAGTTCAATTTAGATGTTTTTTTACACAAGCTTGAACGACTCACATTCAACCATTATTCTTCATTCCCAGCCGCTTTGAAGATACTGCAGTCTTTAAAAAGAACTGCTAATTGCTTTGGATCTCCCGTAGATCTCCATTAGAGAAACAGTCAGGTAAATAAAGAATATGTAGTCTCCCAGGGTGTATTTAAAGAATGCATTAATACATTAAATGCAACAACATAAAATGAGGATGGATGTAGATAGTCATCCTGGCGGGGGTGTTCATGTTCCAGCTACACGACATGTTTTTGTTTAACTTGTGAAGTTTCCGTGCACGGCAGACCATAACGGCAAGCGATGGTCCAAACTTACAACATAAACAACTATTAAATGAATGACCAAATGTTCCAAGAGGAGAACACTCCATATAAAGAGTGTTCAAAAAGGTGTGTGTACTGCAGTCGCTTTACCGCACCGTTGTGACGAAAAGAGAGCTGAGCCAGAAGGCAAAGCTCTCTGTCTACCGGGCCGTCTTTGTTCCTACCCTCACCTATGGTCATGAAGGATGGGTCATGACCGAAAGAACGAGATGGCGGATACAAGCGGCCGAAATGGGATTTCTCCGCAGGGTGGCTGGCATCTCCCTTAGGGATAAGGTGAGAAGTTCAGTCATCCGGGAGGGACTCGGAGTAGAACCGCTGCTCCTTCGCGTTGAAAGGAGCCAGTTGAGGTGGTTCGGGCACCTAGTGAGGATGCCACCTGGGCGCCTCCCTAGGAGGTGTTCCAGGCACGTCCAGCTGGGAAGAGACCGAGGGGTAAACCTAGGACCAGGTGGAGGGATTATATCTCTTGGCTGGCCTGGGAGCGCATTGGAATCCCCTAGTCAGAGCTGGTTGATGTGGCCAGGGAAAGGAAAGTTTGGGGCTCTCTGCTGGAGCTGTTACCTCCGCGACCCTGACGGTAAAGCGGGAGAAGATGGATGGATGGATGGATAAAAGATGGAGGAGGTGGTTTCCTTAGCATTAACAGTTCCATCCAAGTTGCTTTCTCTGCTGTGGTGTTTGTCTCATGTACACGTGTGGCAAGAAAGTGGAAAACGCATTGTGGTGATACTATGGACACATCAATGCATATTAGAATAGGCTACATTACTGTGTCTTAATTTCAAAGGATAATTAGACACTTAAAATAATTCTTATTCCGACATCTCCACCATTTACACACTGCACCACCCACACAATTAAGTACTTTGCCACATAAAGCTCTACTAAAGCAATTAAAGCTATTTCTACTCCATCTCTACTAACCTAGACTTAAATGACATATACGTGGACAACATACTCGGAGCTTTAAACATTTAATAGCTGTTAACGGTAAAGTTTTGGAACTATAGGGTGAGGAAAAGTTGAACAATCTACCACATTTGTACTTAAAGGTTTAAAAGCCATTTAACGTACCTTGTAAGCACACAACTAAGGATATTTCAAGAGCGCACCACGCAATATTCCACCGTGTGTTACATCAGCAGTGCTGCATATCACATTTCAGGCTGTAACTCAGTAACACTTCGCCTTCCTACTGTGGCCAGATTTTACACTTGAGTCAGAGTAAAGTTTTCCGTCCAATTGGCGATGCTCCCTCTGGAGTCAGACTTGAGTCAAAGCTATTACAAGGGGCAAATAAGTTGCATGAAACATTAACCCAAGCTCATGTCCAGAGAAGTGCAACAATAAATAATTCACAAGGGGAATTCAGAGGCAGGACTGTGATCTGCTGGAACATCACATATGCTAAGACTGGTCTCTAGGATATTTTGTTGTGGGAGAAATATTGATATGAAAGATAGCTGTTTTCATCACGGGATTAGTTCCTAACTTCTCAATAAAGAACACCTAAGCTACCTTAGGTTGAGTGAATCTAAACCCTACATGAAGATGTGTGTCCATGAAGTTTAACATTCTGGACATAGCACTAAGTTTTTGTCACGTAGCCCTAATGACAAGTGCAACAAGCCCCCCATCCATGTTACAGATCGACCTGAATTAATCAAGAGAAGTTTGGAATCAATAAAGCTCCGTCGGCCGTGGGGAGAGACTGGTGGAGAGGTTTCAGGTCTGCTTATGCCAGGCATGCAAAAGATAGTTATCACTCCGGCTGAGAAATGAGTGGCTCAGCAGCAGCTCTGCTGGCGGATAACTTTAAAACTCAGCTTGAGGAAACGAAGCCGGATGATGAACGACATCTCTGGGAGAAGAGCACACGATGAAGCTGCGCTGGAGGTTTTTGTAAAAGATGATGCGCAAGAGGGGATAAACAGGCTGTGAAAAAAAGAAACATGGGGGTGTGATTTGCAGGCTGCAGAAGAGAAAATGTAGAGATACAGAAAAAAAGATTATTTTTTAAGCCATTAGTGGCCCTGCTGTGGGCTAAGGGGACACCTCTGTGCCTCCGCTGCTTTTTTCCCATACAAAGTTGTTCTCGTGACTGGAGGAATGTAGTGTAACACATCAGTGCCGGGTGCTACATAAAAAGAGTAGGTGTGAACTTGAGGAAAACCTTTTCGACCTTCTTTTCCATCCGGCTCATTCACATGCAGCTGCTTCCCAAGCATCAACCTTTCACACGAAACATTTCTACAATTCATTTTACATTTTCGCTCAAAAAAGGTGAAACTATCGGATCCATTCCAATTCTGGGTGCAGGAATAAGTAGCTCTGCTGGACTTTTAATAACTCAAAACTAAAATGAGAAAGGATTTCAACATTGGAGGCTTCTGCTTGCGAACTAGGCTTGAAAGAAAATAAAGCTTGCATCATGGCACGCAATCTTCTGAAGGTGTGTGGGATGAAGTATCATATTGTGTTTTTTGTAGGAGCACTACAGTTGTTTTGGACAGAACCTCACAATTTATTTTCATATGAGAAATAGCTACGGCAAAATTGTTGACAAAAAAAACTCTGAGGCTCTTCCAACATTGCAATACAGAATATACTTATTAAAGGTGCCATAGAGAGTATCTATCTGGTATTTGAAATTGTTCTCTGATGTCTACAAAGAAGGTATATAACTTTAGTTGATCCAAAAAATGTCCAGATGCGGTTTTACAGGCCCATTTACAACCCTATGATTTGGCCCTAGAATGAAACAAGCTGAATGGCCTTATTTGGGGGCTCATTTAAATAATGATGATGAGCTCTGCTCTGATTGACTGGTTCACAAGGAGCAATCCATGGCTGCCTCAGAGCCCACAGAAGTAAGTGAAGTTCGCGAAACTGTGAAGATGAACCATGGAGGCTACAGGCATCCGACCTGACATGTTTGAGCCTTTATCGGAGGAGGAAAGCGATGAATTTGAAGAACACCCAGTTGGTCAGAGATTGGAGAGCAACGTTACGGAGTGGTAAGTGTTAGTGTTTCCAGCAGCTGGTGTATGCAAATGTTGGGGCTGGACGACCGTGTGTTACGTCACATACAGGGAATGTTGTAATTGGCCCGTTTTACCGCTGTGACATGCATATTCATGATTTTCACCTGAAGGAGGAAACAATGGTGTTTGAGGTTCACAGTATGTCAGTTCAATGTACAGAACTCTCCTTATTCAACTACGCCAAGGTAAATACAGTTTTCCATTTTATGGCACGTTTATATAAAATGAATAATGAATAAAATGTTGCAAGAGACATGATGGTGCAAGTAAAACTCAGAAAATCTGTAAAATAGCATAGGATGAAATAAATGCTACACAGTAGAATAAAAACTGTAATAATATTTAAACATAAGGATTTGTGTCTCAAAGATACACATTTGAATTCCACATTTTGCCTGATATGCATGATGCTGAGGCTACAATCATTTGGATTGCTGGCAATGTCAATACTGAGGTCCACCCACCAGCTATGAATAATTGCAAGAGCCCAAACTCTCATTAGAAAACCAAGGACACCTAGCAGAGGCATTATGGCACATATAGCCACTGTGCTCCTGTCAGCTGACCTGCTGCCTTTGAGCTGACTGACTTTGCTCATATTCCACAGGCTTTGATTGTGTGATCCTGTGTGTGGAATATTATCAGCCTCACCCCCCAGGCAACCGTTTTATATCTAAGACTGCATTGAATGAACATATTGTTCGCTGCACATGGTACAGCACTGCAGCGGACAGGACTGACACTGCCGGTTGGTTTTCAGATCCTTCATTTTCAGTGGTTTCAATGAGGCAGATATGCATCAATGTGCTAAATGTTCCACAGAAATAAAAGAATAGAAGGAGTGAGCTCACAAATGAGAAGGCATTTGAGAGCCGATGATCTAGTTTGAGAGCAGATTTTTATCAACACAGGTATTATAGATGGATAAGCGCAAAAGAAAACAACACTGATCTCCATAAACTCCATTTTTGGATGTGGATTAAATAGATTTACATGTGACAGAGCTGGTCGAAGACACACGTCTAATAAATAAACAGTTTACACAGTGGTGGATATTTGTTTCAAGGTAATAGTCTTGTCCAATACAATATAAAAAACATCAAATGTAAAATATAAAATGTACTTAGTCTTGTCCTTTACTGCGTTATTGATCTCTGAAAATCTAAATGCCAGGTTGTTTTGAACTAGCCAGAAAGAAAATATAAAAAGACTGTACTGACCAAATCCGGCAGATTGAGCATCGCACATGTAAACAACAACTCCGTTTAAAGAGAGCAAGTCCCAAGTTAGACCACTGAGTTGTTTACATGTAGTAAATTGAGCCAAACCTTGTTTTCCCAAAGCAGAATTAAGATGTTTCTATACTGCCCCGTGGAATGGCCTGCTGATGGAGCGAGTCTGACATTGTGTTTCCTACATGGACATACTGAGGCCTCCCACTCAGGGAAAGCAGCCGCCCAGCTTGTCGGCTTTCCATTGAGATTACATCTGAGGACAGCAGATAAGAGCGGGGGGGAGGACACAAGAGCTGTCTGTAAATTGGGGCAATTTCACTCAGTTAATATGGATAAATCAATGCCTCATGCAGAAAAATCCGATCTTTTATTCAACAGTCATCAAATGAGCGACGGTGTCAGGGTATGCTAGTGCCAGGTCACTGGGTCACTGCGTAATGCTAATTAGCACTGAAGCTGCTCCCAGGGTGCTACCTGGGGGTGCTGGAAGATTAACTTCATCTAATGCTAATGGAGAACCAGCTGCTGTAAAAACTCCACAAGTTGGTGAACTGTCAACTATCTCCTCACTTTGCCAATCGGAGACGTCGCCAGCAGCCTATGAATGATTAATTCCCCGTGATTGAATTAAATGCGAGTGGGGTTCATTTAAGAAGGGCACTGATCTTAACTATCTCACTTTATTTCCTTTGTTCTTCCTTTTGGATGTTCTCTGAAAGGCTCTCTTTGAATTTTTGGGTTGTTTGTCAAATACATTTCATAGCAGATGAGGTTTTGATATTACACTCCTTGTCTTTGTAAACAAAACTTGACAGCACTTATTGAACAACGCATCAGATATATCAAATGCAAATCCAAAAGCAACGCGAGGTAGGCGATAAGGAATATCTCATGCCCCGCGGCCCTCAGAGGAACACGTCTTTCATGTTCGACCAGGCCACCGCATGATAAAGACTTTTGCACATCACACACGCACGGCCGTTCA
Source organism: Eleginops maclovinus (assembly GCF_036324505.1). Taxonomy (NCBI): domain Eukaryota; kingdom Metazoa; phylum Chordata; class Actinopteri; order Perciformes; family Eleginopidae; genus Eleginops; species Eleginops maclovinus. The sequence continues at coordinate 6,310,444 of NC_086372.1, forward strand.
AGCCCAAGCATACAGATGTCCGTGCAGCCACTGCAGAGTCCCTGCACCCCCGTCAACCTTTCACCTGGTCCCCTGCTAGCAGTGATCTCACAGGCTAAGACCGCCGAATCTCCTTTTAATGAAGTCCGGAAGGTAAAAAGTGCACACTCTGCCTCGCTATCACTGCCTTTCATCATTACAGTAATGGCTGGGTCTCCCACTGAGCAGTTTACCTCTAATCCCTATTGATGACTCATTCTTTCAAAGGCTAGATTGTCGGTTTTTCCCACAACTTCACCAGCTTGCATTGTGTGACGTATGTAGATCTTTGCTGTTGTAATTGATTTCATTTTTGGGAAACGTCCTTCACCGTCGTGCTGACGGCTGTTTGTTACGGTGACCCAGAGAGTTAAGTGCACTGCAGCGTGAGAAAACATGCAAACACAACAATGCAGCGTTGAAAATGAGTAAACTAATCCTTGTGTAAACTGAAGTTAACATATTTAAATAATGTTTCACTTCCAAATGACACGCAGTACAGCCAACATTTGGAAAAGCTGACGTCTGCTTCAGCAAAATGAATGCCAGAAGTCATCGATACCGAAAGTACGCCCACGTAACATCGGTGCTCTGCATCTTTATACTGTGACATTTGGTTCCTCAATCAATGCGGTACTGTGTCGTTATATTCAAACGCATTAACATTAATATAAAGCCTGCTCTCTATCTGTAAGCATTTGATCTTGATATCTTCATACCATGTTCCAGATGTGCAGCTTCAAACAGATGCTGTCCTTTGGTTTCACATGGTTTGTAAAGGGGAGTGAACCTATAGGACCCTTGTGAAAAAAAACAATAACTAACTAGACAAAGTAAACAGCACCACCATCAAAGAGTAAACCTTCGTAAAGCTAAATCTGACAGATGTACAAACAAGTACCTATCAGCATGATGAAAGGGACTTTGGTGAGAGCTCATATATTACGATGCTTTGTACTGGTGCACAAAATGTAGCAGCGCTGAATAGATGCTGTTTTGCACTGAGGTTTCGCTGTACATTCTCATCCATTTGAGGTCTGTTATGGGTTTCATTATGAGGCCAGTATATTATATTTAAGTACTACTACTAAAAACTCAATTATCCTTTCCCAAATGTTAGCGTTAATAACTCCGCCTGCTGTTGCTCAGTTGCCGTAAATCAAAAAACATGCTGTAATGTTGCCATGACGCCATCCACGCAGGTTAGTCCGGTCAGAGAGTCACCTTTGACCCTAAAGTGTGACATCTCATATCCTAACACTGAGTCATTCTGGTTGTGTTGTTTTCTACGGTGGCCTTTTGCATCTTTGGGTACAACCGCTGTCATGGTAATATGTTTCTGTGCAAACTGCTCCTCACAAGAGAGCACCCAGCGGGATGTTGATGTAATTACTGATGTTTTACGCAGGTCGATAGTAAGGATGGACGATTAGTAGGAGTACAATTCAGTGCCCTTCAAAAAAGTACACCTTCTTACCATGAGAAGCATATAGAGGTTTGTGAATACATAGCTTCACAAATTAGCCTTGCTACTGTTAAGCTGAGCAATGTGAACATCAAGAAGCATTGCTATATGAACAGACTAGAGCGTGTGTCCTTGTTTGGTAGGTTTTGAGAACATGGTCACAAATACGACGACGTCAAAGCAAATGGGTCTCAAACAGAACAAGAGGAACTCTCTTCGTTCATTCACACTCCATTTGCGGGGCTCTGCTTACTTGATCTAAACCCATGTGTTATTCATTTCTATTTGATCTGATTTGAGTCAATTCAAATGTTGTGTAGCGGCCAAACATAATCAAACATCCTCTCTGACCCTCGTCCATGTTATTCCTAGCCTAAACCTGCATTAAAAAAAAATCACCCACGATCCAAAATCACTTCCTATTGATGCATAGCAATAGATTCACTTCTAATTCAGCTTTTCCAATTTATTTTCTCCCCTTCATTGCGCCTCCCCGGTGATATCATGCTATGCAGAGTGAAAATCCTCAGCCGCGTCCAAACATTGTTAACCTATTCATCAAACAATGTGTTCAATACATATTTATGGTTCACATATCATTGGTCAAAACATTTCGCTCAATAAAACATTTGGCAGCGGTCTACAAAGGGACGATTCATCTCCAGGGCTTCTTTGCAGTTCTTGGGAGCCGCATTATTCAAAAAGCACTCATTATATTCAGCTGCTATTAGATAAGCCAGTATTATTAGAAGGCACAGCAGGTCAGTCTCCGTGCTGAGAACTGGATCCAACTACATAAAGGGAAACGGCTTCCATATCAAAGGGAATAAAACAATACCTGAGCTAACAGAGGAATCACACTCTGCAAATTAGTGTTAGTTGCACACAGTTGTTGTGGATGCCGGGTAATTAAATATTTTGTTGAGACTTGTAGAGGTGGATTTTAACTACATGGTAACTTTTTGTAGTCGAGTTCCTGATTGTTAAAAATAATCGCTTTTTTTTGGAACGAATACCCTTGCCACGAGGCATGTATTACACTTCTATCTGGATATTAAACCTGTATTAATTATAGTTTTATATCAACATCACCTTCAATGTATAATGAGAAGATGGTCGCACATACCGATTGAGGTTTGCCCACAAGTCTTGTTGTAGTAAACCAATTATAAGCCACCTTAGATAACAGATTATTGAGTTTGTATAGCATTTAACTCCTCAAGAGATGGCCCTTCACCTAAATAGTGAAGGACTATCTCTAAAAAGGTAATACATCAGTAGTTTGACACCAAATAGATGCTCACAGTTCCCCAAAAGTAAATAAAAAAAGCATTATTTCTCCCTAATTGTATTTTCAGAGACCGTGCATCATTTAGTATGTCTACCTTTGGCTTTTGTACTGGAGGATGCCTGCAGAGCAGCTTTTCCTATCCGTCCAACTAAAACAGCAACCTGCTGAGATTTCACTCGAATGTGATATTGCGCTCCGACAAAATGCCTTCACAACTCCAAGAACAATCATTTTTGCAGGTTAGAATTGTGCCCGGTGCTACAATTCATGTGTTATATTTAGTGGTAACACCCGAGTGAATCGGAATATCAGAAATCAAAAATGTACAATCCTTTTCAACAGAAGTTAACAGCATGGTAGCGTGAATATGAAGTTGTGTGTTAATTGCTCATCCGGCACTGTCTTTCACCAACTTCTTTTTTAAAGTGTCCACAGTGTTTTGATAATGAATACAAACCCACAGGTTATCTGACATATAAAGTGTGCAGATATAAATTGCCATAACGAGCTCTAATTAAACTGCCAATCCAAACCATCTGCAGCACAACATTCCCAATTGTTAGGAGGTTCTCCGTTGACCTCCGTCGTGTCGCCATCATACCATCTCATATTGTAGAACACCACGCACGCACACATTCACCTTTAATGTATTTGACCCCTGGAGATGTAATAGTGGTTTCAAACGGAATTTGTCTTTAGTGGAGCTCGCCATTAGCGTCTAATAGCGGTGTTATTTCATAGATGGTGACAACTTGGCAGCATCAGACATAATAAGGACGGCTATCGCAGGCTATTTAGCATAGAGATAGGTTTGGAGCAAGATACAGCGTGATCCTAATATTATCATGGACAACTGAACAATGGGAAACAAAGACAAAGAGGGAGAGTTTAACAGAAAAAAGAATGATCTGTGCTAGCCATTAATGTTGGGTTTTAAAGTGCAGTACATGCATTGAAAAGTGAAATGATGGATGTGATCTAAATAAATCCTGATAGGTTTAACTTACAGACTTTAGTATTTGAGGAGAATTAGGTTTTGAGGACTAGAATTGGTGTAACAAATCTGTCAAAAGCCCTTTTTAAAGCTCAGCTCCAGCTTCAGAGTAAAAAAATAGTGCTATTCCACTAGAGCAAAAATGTCTTCTGACATCAGACAAATTGCCAATATGAAACACATTTTGTAGCTTTAAAGTAAGACTATGTAACTTTGTTTTTAGTATTTATGAAGCTAACGAGAAAGCATGTGTTATTCCTTTCTTTAAAACAAAAAGGTACATGGTCCTCCTTTTAGTCAGAATGCGGCATTTTTCATTACAGGATTAGACAGTTACCGCTGGAGCATTTTAAAAATACATCCCCGCGTCATTACTCTCAGTGGACAGTGATGTATTCTCATCTGTGGTCACGGGAGAACCGTCATAACATTGGTGGCAACGACCAACCAGTATCGGATTTTTATTAAAACGCTAAATTAGCCGGATGTATTTGAAGATGAAATGGTACATGCAGTAATGTCCAAACCACCAAAGTGTGTCAGAGAGGAAAAGAAAAAAGATGATACCTGCTGCTCGGTTGTTCTAATTTCAAGGTTCTGGAGGTGTGGTAGATGCTTGGCTAGTGGACGGTGATATTACTCCCGTGTTGCCAGGGATGTAACCTCCACTGCCAAGACAAGATGTCATCGGATTTATGATTATGGATTACTTGCAGATTGTGTCACAGTGGCAACAGATGTTGAGTGTCGCTGTAAGAGAAGGGGAAGGAAACTCTTACCCAGGGTATACTTGAAGATATTCACTCCATTTGCACATACTTGTCAGCCTGAATCCCTTGGATGATTGTTTTCCCTTCATAGCTAGCTAACAGGGCATGCGATATAGCAAGATGTTTCTGCACTCAGGTCTTCTATTTTCACAAGCAAAACACCCGTATCTGCAACAGTCCTCATATGTTTTATTTACCTCATTATTTCCAATATCCAAGGCAATTATCTTTGTTTAAATATGTGATTGTGATGCTTTGTTTGGATTGGGATTCTCATAAAGCAGCAATCACTCCATTAAATACCATATTAAACCTAATTATGTGGAGGCAATATTGTTCTTCCAACAACATGCCTGGCTGAGGCTTTGGCGTCGTGCTTGTCCCTCGTCTGCCTCATTTCTGAAGCTTTAATTTACACAACAAAGGTTCGTTGTCCTCCAGATGCCATCATTCAGCGGACAAATTCAGATGTACAAAAGTTCAAATCCCAAAGCTTGAAAATTAGAGATAGTGTGACAAACTGTGCATAGATGTGGAGTATTTGTAAAAGAATGTCACTTGTTTTTTGATGAATCCCCCCTGTAGTGAACAAAAAGGTGCACTTTAAAAGAAATAACTCGGCGTCTCATTTGTAAGTGCCTCTTAAAAATACCCACTGGCAGACAGTAAGACAAAGGCTGCTCAGGGCCAGCACAATGTATCAGCAATTGGGTGGTCTGGAGTCATCAGTATGTTCTATAGAAGGCATAACAGAGAAAGGTTATCAGAGATCCATAATGGAAAAACCTGATTTGTGAGAAATTATACAAAATATACTCGTCTAAAGCCAGGGTTTCTCTTGGAAATTTATTGGATGTGCCACCAGTTAAAATGTTTTTCCAGCATCTCCTCAGCATTTACTGGTAATGTCTGACATACTAAAGCCAGCACAGGCCAAAGGATCATTCTCATATTCCTGTCACTGAGGCTAAAGAGAGCCAACCCAGGGAACAGCTGGTCAAGCTGAGTGGAAATTGACATAACAGATGAACTAACATTTAGCTTTTGGAATGGTAAGCCTGGCCTGGCATTTTGTGACATTTGCCTCGCCACAGAGATGCATATGGAGGGTCGGAAGGAGAAGAAAAAAACAAAAGGGTGGAGGATTGTAATTGCGGTCTGACCATTCATTGTGGACCTATTAGCGGATCCCCAGACAGCACAGTGGACAGTGAGTAATGTTAAATGGACTTGTGACATGTCACTTATTTCTAATTTTCTATTTCACACAGGCTGCATCCTTTAATGGAACTCTAATTGAACCAAAAAATGTAATCTGCAGTATGTGCTTTACCAAACGGATCTTATTAAGCTCTATAAGGGATGACATTGTATAATATGGCAGTGAAATCATGTGACAACAAAGCTTAACATAGTAAGCCCCCTTACTGACAAATTAGTATCCACATGTGCAGACCCACTAAGCATTATGGGGCATTTTAGCTTATCAGCAACTTTGAGCTTAATGTTTTGATTTATGCCATTTTTTCAACAACCCGGAGCCGGAGCTGGAGCCGGAGATGGAGCCGGAGCTGAAGCCGGAGCTGGAGCCGGAGCTGGAGCCGGAGATGGAGCCGGAGATGGAGCCGGAGATGGAGCCAGAGCCGGAGCCGGAGCTGGAGCCGGAGCTGGAGCCGGAGCTGGAGCCGGAGCTGGCGTCGATAAAGATCTTGTTTTTCGTGTTTCCACCACAGCGGCGCCGGCTTTAAGCGCCGAAAAACCGGATCTTTCTGGCCCTTCTTTCTGGTTGCCATCAGAAGTTAAATCATAACGAAAACTATACCGGTAAAATATGCCTGTAGAAAACGGCTTATGCCACAATAGGATAGCAAAGTAGTCAAGATAGTCGGAGTAGCCTCGCTTGCTATGCTAACATCACCTGTCTAATGCCAGAGACACTGTCATAACAGCATTGTGATGACAAACAGCGTCAATTCAGACTGAAACACATTCAGTTATGGGGAGGGGGTATGCATCAGCTGCTCGTGTGACAGTCAGATAGTGAATATGAACCAGTCATAAGACGGCACGTAAACGTTCACGTCATGACGCAAACGATGATGCAGTGGCGCAGCTCCACTCCACTCGGCCTCTGAGCGGTGGAAACACAAGGGGTGCAACAGGCTAGAACCAGAAAAGCGGCAGAAAAGCAAAAGATTGGATCTTGAACCGGATCCGGTTTGGTGGAAAAGGGGCATTAGTCTCATCGCTCTCACCTGCTCTTTTCTAACCACAGTAGGAAATACCAATAAACAGACATTTAGCAATTAACTACGGAGGATTTGATTGCTTAAGAGACAGAATTCCCCCTAAGGAGTTGTTGGAGCCCAAAACGGAGGAAAAAAGAGAATGGGTAGTACTGAAGTGACGGGCCACACAACTCCAGACGCTTATGTCGACTGCTTGCTAGATGTTTGGCATAAAAAAGTAAACTAGAAAAACATGCTGACATCTTATTTTGCAGGGAAAATAAGTAAATGAATGCAGGTTTGATGTAAATATGGAAGAATGATTACATTAGACTACAAAACAATCGAGACTGGGAATAGCAGAGCAGTCAGTCATTTCACCGGCTCCTTGTTTTGTCTGCAGAGCATAAGTGATGAGTTTGATTCGCGCTTTATTTCCCAAACGGCGGGGCAGAGGCGCATCAGATGTGTCACTTTAAATGTTTAAACACAGGGCATCAAACCAACATGTTTATGCTGAGTTGTTTTCATTTTTATATTTAAGGTTTTACTGGTAGCAAGATGGGATCTGTTTGACATCGATTCTTTCTCAAAAATCAGAGTGCAAACTTTAGCATGGACGCATAATTCAGAAAATGTCCAGATGACATTAAATTGAGTAGGCCGATCCTTTCATATCGTAGATGCAATACATCTTCAGTATACTTCGATTCAGACTAACACTCACTTGTGTTCTCTGCTCCGTATGCCTCAAATCAATAATTCCCTGTCTAGCTTCGAGTTGGTAGAGATGTTCCAGGTTGCACTTTTCATCTTTTTTCTCATCCGACCTTTAGAGCAAGCAGACATCATGGTTGAGAAAATATTCTGCAAATCGACAAAGACGGATCTTTTTATTAACCCTTTGCCAAGCTTATTTTTCTCACATTACCCTAACCCTCTCTGGTACCACTAGTTTTCCATTCATCCTGCCGAGTCTTGTCATACATCCTTGTGGCTTTGTGCTGCAAAAACTAAGAGCAGGAAAAAAAAGCTATGACCTCAGTGCAGCGTGGAGCAATTACTTTTACATTTGCAAATGATTGAGTCTTAAAAGCCTTGGCGTGTCCTTAGTCATTGTAATCAGCTTAATTACCAGGATTTAATCATTGCCATTTGATCTCAGATAACAGATAACTAATCTTTCATGTTAATATTTCAATAGGTGAATGTAATCAAGCAGAACAACTCATTTGTTAACCTAATGACGAATTATAAAGCCTAAGAGAATTCAGACAAAAGCCTTTTTACAAATACCACTCCACATTTTGAGAAGGATATAAAGAAATGTAGCACAACCACAGACCTGAAGAATTGAGCCATGTCAGCCTTGTGTGCTCTCTTGAATAAATGCCCGTTACACTACGTCAGGTGATTCCTCCCACCTGTGCACTCCTCTCACATCTCCATTATGAATTTATCTCTGGCTCTCAGAGGTTGTTTCGTCACCCTGGTACGCATGGGTCCATCGCAGGAGAACAAATTAGGCTTGACAGGAACACAGAGAGCTCCTCTGAATGGAGCGTCTTTATTGTAGCACCAGGTGTAAAACCAGTTGAGATGTATAGCATCACTCTGTGCTTTCTTAAAAATATGAGATTTGTTTCAGGTTTCATTTCAAATCAGTTATGGTAGCGATAAGACGTCTAGGTTACAGTGCCACCAGGGTATGAGAGGATTTGATTCCGTGCCTTTGAGCCATGAGACAGTCCAACGTGTAGCATCAATCCAATGTGAGTATTTCCGCAGTGGTCGTCCATCATAACCGCCTTTTAATCAATTTCAAAACATACGTCACACAAACGTTATTACAGCCAATTTAATCTAGCCTAATAGAATCTAGGGTGCTCGTTCGTTCAGGCGCTGGCAACAGAAAGCAAACAAGCACCATTCTTTCTTTCCTGGCCAAAACGTGATCAGCTACTTGCATGTTAAAGACAGCAAACATTCAACCTGAGGTGACAAAAAGACTGCTGTGTTTCCAATCCTGACACAAACATGGGTGTGTTTTTAAGTGTACCCAGGGTGCATTGCAGTTATAGTTCAGAGGCTGAATCAGGGTCTGTCAGCGACCACTTTGATGGTGGGCACTACAGACCAAAAAAACACTCGCCAGCCACCGTGTGACATCTCACAAGTGGATAACAGCCTGCGGTCAGTGCTGTGGATACAACCTGCTACTTCATGTTTGACTTGTCAGCTCAGCTTCCTGTGTCCCAGCGTGACACACGGTCATATCATCTTTGTGGAAAAGTCCTACAAAAATGAACAACTTGCAAGAGGTTGTGTTTTTTTCGGAATTTAGATCTATCGATATAAACACTGCTCACTTACTGAGATGAACTTACATTAACGCAGTTGATGTGTCAAAGCGGATGTGGATGATTTTATAAAGAACAGCAAAGAGATGAGAGGAGGATATTGTGATGGTGTTTAATTACGTAGAATTATTTAAAATAATATCGCAATAAATTACCTGTAAATGATGTCAAATAACTAAGAGAGATGGGTATTACATTCCAGTGAGCAGGCATCTTTTTTTTTATTATTTAAGCTGATAATATGATTGGAAATGTGAATTACAGTGAGTGCCTTTTAGAGTGATTTTAAAGCTCCATTAAAATGCCACGTCGTGCAACAGAGTAGCCAAAGGGCAGTTTTGTGGATGCCTTACCCTGAGCTGCAGGATAGGAGAGAAACTCACCCCCAGCAGTGAGGACATTTGTATCAGTGTCTCTGCGACCTTTGATCGATGACTTCTGCTGACGAAAGCAAGGAAGGAAGTTATGTACCTAAATGATCCTAAATTCTTCCAAAAACTTTAAAACAAAGTCACAACGTACCTTGCATAAACCTGATGTAACAACACCCATCATCTATTCATTATCATGCATTTCCAAAGAAGCTAGACTGCATTTCTTTTCTTTATTTTACTTGAGACACTTTTGTGGCTAAAGCCAAGTGTTATGCAACATGTCTCAGTGGGGAAAGTGCAAGAAGAGGACTGCCAAGGAAGTCCAAGCGGAAGTGAAGTCTCCTCAAAGAACCCTGAAGAAGAACTGCAGGAGTAAGGGAGGACGACTGTGGCTTTTGGACACAAATCATTTGTGAAGAGGGGCATTCGGTTTAAGATGAAAGGTCGTCTCCTGATGCTTCCAACCCGGGTTACTCATGCCTTAAGAATGTTTGTGTGTGTGTGTGTGTGTGTGTGTGTGTGTGTGTGTGTGTGTGTGTGTGTGGCAGCGGGGTGATGAGTGTATGTTTTTGTGTGCGTGTCAGTTTGGTTACTCATGGGACCAGAGGTTTCTTCAAGAGACAGACAGCGTTAACTTCAGCAGACACACACACAGATTAATATATGTTGGTACTGGCAGGGCCCGGGGTAGTTTGTTGGTGGAAGGACACAGAAGGACACGTGAACTCACCAACAAGACATACTGGTGAGTATTTTACAAATCATGTAGGTAAACATGTGTGAAATTCAAATGACGCAAACATATCTATAAACTCATAATGAGGTTTCTACTGATCTAGCATGCACTTTCATAACAGACAAAGGATCGAATTTAATCAGATTTGCCTTTTTTAAAACCACCTATATTTCTTTGTGCCAACGTTACCCACAATTCACCCACTCGCTGACAGACGCAAGGACTTGAGTGTCTTCAGGGAGGGCATGTGTTCTCATTTGCATCCTGAACAAGAGCAGTCAGAAATGATTCAGTCAAAATTATTTTCGAGCCAGTTTGAATATTGTCTAATTATTCTCTCCACACACACAGCACCTTCTAAACAGGAGGATTCCTTAATGTCGGAGGAAATGATTTCTTCATTTTCAATAAAAGGTCAGGAAACTTCATACAAGTACTTTCATTCTTGAAAAAAAATGAAACAATTAATTTATGAAACTTGATTTTTTTATACAATGAGAACGTAGTTAAGACCATACCCTAGGCGACTTCTTTTAACATGCGATGTTTATTTACTCATGGTGAATATCCACAGTGGGATTCTGGTATTTTTTTGAATACGATAAGATAAGCGTTCCCTCAAAAAATGAGGGGAGGGAAACTGGAACATTTGCAGTGTTTCAGAAGCAAAAAAGGGACAGCGCAACAATAAAAGGAAGCAAAAAAATAAACGAGTGCACTGCTGAAAAACATATTGCACAAAATGAATATGAAATTCAAATGGACTGGACGTATGATACGAGGTGGCTTATCTCAACCAAAAATATATTAAAAAAGGCAACTCATTTGTCCGTCGGCCCCCTGATAAAAATAATTACAATTCATACATTCAGTGTCCAATAATCTAGACGATGTTGACATGTCATACAGTATGGGACCCTTCTATTATACAGATTCAATATCAAAGGATTACATCAAATAGGGATTTGATATCCGAATACATCTAACGCTGCATACATGGCCTTTTGGATTTACATATAAAACAGCTGGTACTTTTCCATCTGTAAGCCTCCAAGGTAACCAGTACAGTGCTCCACAGAGTTGGGCTGGCTTTAATAATGCGTCATCCCTTTCTTACAGCCAAGTGTAAGCCTCGTCGTGTGTGCATGTGTACGGCTTTGTCACAGGACTGCCGGTGTTCTCTTTTTCTGCTGCATTTCAATACACCGACGTGACAGGACCCGCAGGGAGAGTTTCAGGCTCGAAGCAGGGCGTGAGCTTCCTATGTGTGTGCTTCCTGTCCCAAACCCAGTGTTTGTTTGGGCCTGGGGATCCAACAGAGCCAGTGCAGCAGAGGTACTTTGGTTCTGCCCTTGACCCAAGACAATCTGCCATGTCTAGTTCTGAATTAAGCACATGATGGCTCTGTAGCCCACGCACCTTCTGGCCACATGAGCGTCAGATCCTACAGATAGCTGCTGCTAATTGGCTAAACTGATTGGCAGTGTCTATGTTGCGTAACATAATCATTTCTCTGGATGAATGGATATGTAGCTTTCAAATGCATCTCATCTGAAAAAAACAGCCTTTTATTCAACTATTTTCAGTATAAAAATGGAGAGTGCAATCTTGGCAGCCTATAAAAGTGACTTCTGGCCTCCTGCTTGCTGCACTTCTGCTATTTTGATAAAAATATATATCTATGTCGAGTGAGTTTGGAAGAAAATGCTTGATTTTTAGCCATAGTGGTGGGCAGCAAAACATGATAAAAAACCAGATCTCGCAGGAATATTTCTCAAATTATTCAAGATTTTGGCTCAGCCACGTTCACATGCTTGATATCATTGCCAGAGTTTCTTATTTGAACAAGTGATAACACCTACTGGTAGCCCCTCCAGCGCTCTGTGCTAGTTTAACTAAACATGTGAAAAGGTTTTTTTGGAAACGGCTGATGTACAAAATCTGAAACGCGCTTAAAGACACAATGCAAGTTAGACTTGACTGAGAAACGATTAAAACACTATCCAGTGGAAATGGGAAAAAGCCATTTAAAATAATGAACTGGCAAACTGCGGAAGAATACCGCCTTATCTGTTCTAAAAGTATTGTATGAGAGGTTGATTTCAAATTCAGAAATACACTATTGCACATACTAATGTCTACACCGATACAAATAGTTATGAGAGTAGCATTTTTATTTGTTCAAGCAAGAGTACAAGATGTGGTTTTCTACAACTGTCGTTATGGGATGATGCAACCTTTTTGCCGAGTAGAATTCTCAGAAAACTACTTCTCAGAATCTAAAGGGTCCATGTTTAATGCATACATCCAGAAATATTAATGAAACCCATTAATGTTTCAACATCTTACAAGCCATTCCACCTCAAACGTAAAGATGAGCTATGTTACTCCGTGTGAGTACAACTTGTGTGATGATGTTTGGGGCTGACTGTTACAAAACGAGAACCCAGAGGCCTTAACGACTCGCTGTGCCCTTTCATTTGGTCCTGTAGAGTTCAACCGACGAATCCTTGAAAGATCTGAGAAAGCCCTTAAGGTGGCTGACAAGATTTTCATGAAAAGCAACAGGGGGTAAAAAAGTTATTTACCACCAGGCACATCGAAATTGCTGGCCATTGACCCAAAGTACTGAAGGGCAGTGATTCCAGACCAGGGGGATTTGCACCTGGCGGAGACACTTCTGAAGGCATGTAGAAAGACTGTGAAGAAGCTCAACAAAAACAATGTTATTCCATTAACATATATATATATTGAGTCAGCTGTAACAACTAATGAAGATAGCAGCGGAGAGAGCACATGGTATCTGTTTTGCCTCATACCTAAAGGGTTATTTTCCCTTTTCTTGCAAATGATGGTGACATTAAACCTGTCTCAATTAGCCATCTGGGGGTCGGTGGAAAAATAGCACTCACACTTTAATCATGGCTCCCTTACCTTGCTTGCCAAATCCTCACTAACCGGCTGTGCTCTCCAGCTCCCTACTCTCAAACGTCCTTATGTGCTTGATAATCACTCAGTGGAAATGTTCACAAATATGTCCGTGATTGTGTCTATGCATATCACAGTTAATCTTCTAGTATGAATGGCTCTGTCTGTGTGTGTGTGTGTGTGTGTGTGTGTGTGTGTGTGTGTGTGTGTGTGTGTGTGTGTGTGTGTGTGTGTGTGTGTGTGTATATGTGTATGTGTGTGTGTGTGATTGATCATTACCGAGCGAAAACATTTAGATTGCCTGCTTCTTGGTGCCAGTCTGGATTAGGCCGGCGATGAGACCATTTCTACTTTGATTACCGCTTTGGCGTTAAAACCTGCACTGATAACCGGGGCCATCAGCAAGTGGAGGCTCTGTGGACCAGACACCAGGTACATGCAGACACACACAATCCAGATAATTGACTCATCATGTCATTGCCTTTCTCCGCAAGCCCCCCCCCTCCCATCCCATTCACACTGTCTGTGCTGCTCTGCACTCAGGGCACACAAAAGCTATTTGGATTAAAAGCATCCGCCATGTGTGACGTGTGAAATCCCCGCTCTCTGTCTCTCTCCCTGTTTATGCTCAAAGGCACCTCTGCATCTGCGCTTGACTCAGCCACTGCATGCAAATTAGCCGATTATCTCACCTCGGGAAAAAAAAAACCCAACAAAAACAAACTGTTATTACTGTGCGTCACATCATGATGTATTTTCATGATGTGTTTCCATATGTACACTAGGGGGAAGTAAACAAAGATTAAAACGCGTTCTTACTAATCAGTTTGTACAAATACAACACAGAATTCCTGACAAACATACAACAGTCTTGGAAGGGTGTATACAGCGTCTTGCTTTTACAGTATACAAACGGAGTTACTGTTGCCGTTACGTTTAGGAATTTTAAGAACATCTGTTGGTGTCGTTACATATTGAAGTTCGTCCAAATTGTCTGCGTGTCCACTGAGTGGAGAGTGTTGCTCCTGTAAATGCTTGTCTTCTGGGGTCTTAAACGAGCGTCTCAGACGATAACCCTGAGGATGTCTCAATGTCACAATCCAGCTTGGGGATTTATAACAAAGCACTCCGTCAGACTACTGACTCAACATTTAGGATGTATTGGCATCAGCTGGTTCAAATTTAACATGCGTTTCCCATACTTTTAACAAGAATACAAAATGTGCTTACAATACAGGAGAATAGCTCAGCTTAATCTGAATCATTTCTTATCTCCAGATATATCAAGATGTAGCATGTTTTCTGCCGATGTCCAGACATTAAGCATTGTAGCGCATCTTAGGAATAAATATGTGACGAATAAAGAGATTGTAGGATTTGTAGTAAATGCATGCTGTCATAAACTACAGTATATTACAGAAGTCTAAAGAAACTCACTGATGGTGACACACTTAGCAGCTTGTCAGTGCTGGTGTTCAGAACAAAATAAATGTTGCCCCTGGAAAATACTGTGTCAATGTTTCTATTATTCAAAGGTCAATGTCAACAGGGCGATCTCTACTACACTTGCTGTTCTGCATTGAGGACAGGAGAGGGTATAAATGAATGCTTCCCCACATCTATAACTGACATTTGTTTATATTTGTGGTCCTGATGCCTTATGATGATCACCGTCTGGCGCTTGTACTTTTCCCCGCATTTTTATTTACTGCTACATCACCGGTCGCGTGTGCGCATTGGTTTTGGCAAACAGCCCGGGCTCTAAATCTTGTGAGTGTGCGTGTGACTTTTTTTGCCTGGGTACGTGCCCCGATAGTTTATGAATAACTCTTGCTTTAAGATACTGAGAGTGGATTCGGGCAAAGGGGGGGAGGGACGACATAAATCTGAGGCTGACACCCTCAGTGAAAGTCATTAGTCAGCTGTCACAGAGCCTGGCCCTCTGCCATGTCACGAGAACCCCTTCCCTCTGTCCCTCTATCTCCCTCTCTGCCTTCCTAACGAGGGCTATCTAGCTTGCCCATAGCCTCATTCCTCTAATGGAGCCAATGAAATCAAGAGGAGGATTCATGATGATGCAGCCTCTTTTGAGATTTAGGGGCACACACACACACACCCACACACACACACAGCGCGTGTTTAACACTGATGGCATGTTGAAGGTAATGGATATTAGGTCGTGATCCATTATTTATATTTAGCGTGCAGAAGCGTACGAGGATAATGGAGGCATCTGCTGGTTTTTTTTTTCCAAAGAAGGATAGATTGTAATTATAAATGTATCTTTCAAGAGCACACACACATATAGAGAAAACACATAACTTTAAACCCCCACAACCAAGAGGAAGAAACCTGTGTTCAAAGCAAGAGCAGGAAATATGTTTACCAAAGCACAGCCCGATTCATTGTGACAGGGCACTGAGGAGGAGGTAACAGCGTGTGCTGCAGCAAAGTTCAGAAGATTTAAAACGGTCCTTTTTGTTCCTTCAGTGAATGTGATTGATGTCGGGCAGAACCTCGAGAAAGCGGGTGGCTTATCCATCGCTGCTCAGAAGAGAAGTCATCATGTTTTTTTGTTTTTTTGAGGATGCACACGCTCTCTGGCGAGCTGGCAATTTCAATTGGACCGGGGAAGGGCCTGCATTACAGCCAAGAATATACAAATGCACGCAGGCCATTTCCCGAGGACACAATGCCGTCTAATCCTGTGCCGCGTGTGTGTAATTGGCGCTTGCAGAGGTCAGACTGTGAATGAATCAATGCCCGGATCAATCCAGAATGCATTTCATTTAGGCGAAATGCGGAGCGCTCTTTGTCCGTCCGGTGGCCTTTTATTAGATGAAATTTAATCATTCCATTCAGGCCTTATCAGCAGCCGAGAAGACAGGAAATTAACTGCTTAGAAAATATTAGTCAACTTTGTCACGCTGAATACAACTTAATTGTGTCATAATCCCTCGATGGCGTTTCACTTGTTGACACAAGAGCGGCCAATAAATGCTAAAGCTAAACAAGCCCGGAGCAATGCAAACATGTACAGTTCTATTAAGCGGATATTTATGACTGCTGTTATCATTCGTGCTTGTTTTAAGCTCATCTCTGCAGCGGGTTTTTGTGTTGCCTGCAGAAAAGGGGTAGTGCTTCTGCCAAGAATAAATTGAATGTACTGCACCAAAGATTTATGTGACTGTGGGACTCTTGGATGTGCACACTGGGCGTGTTTTGGAAGAAATGACTTGTTTACTCCTTCTAGGTCTTTGCAAAGTCTTAGGAGAACAATGACGTGTCTGCACAGTGGCAGCTCAGTGCCAACTTAGGTAAATCTGGCGGCGCTTTATTCATTTCAGACCACGTCTTTAACAATGCATTATATTTCTTTCTTTTTTTTGGCAGGCTCTGATTGTGACAGAGTAAACCCGGGGCTTTTAAATAAGAAATTGTACAACATAGTCAGAAACATTGCATTAGTTCCACATCAAATACTCTAAACTGAATGCGTTTTGCTCAGTTACTCAATATTTTGGCTTTGATTTCAACATGTTTAATTATTTAATTTCTTAAGTGATTTTTCTCAACATGTTCATTTCAATACATGTCTGTTGAGTCAACATTACCAGAGGAGGTAACACAATGTTGATTGAGCTCATGGCCCACTCTGGGAAGTATCAACCAGTATCACGAGCTGGTGAGCTATATTTCTTATACTTCTCCAAAGAAAAGTCAAAGAAATTTGAAACATTTGACTTCCTTTAAATGAATTCCAAAGCTGCAACAGAACTGTATAATTTGATGTTGTTGGTATGAGCTGCATCACCTGAGAATGAGCACCAACATCGGCGGCTCTACAAAGAGAGTGAACATCAAAGCCGGCGTTAAATGTCTAACTCCGCAGGATGCATGACATGCCTTGTGACGATTCGCCTTCCCACTGCCGAGCTCTCGATGCATGACCTAAAGACGTGGCAAAGCCTTTCCACATGGGTAGCGTCAAATGAGAAGCAAAGGTCAGTTATTGCATATTTTAAGCATGTCATAAGCCTGCAAACATGCCTATGTGCTCTTAAAATGCATACATATATGCTAATGTGAGAAAAATGCAAACAAGTGAAAGATATGCTTCCTATCCATCCCCCCTTGCTCTCTCCAGTCCTTTAATCCCCTTCACGGGCCGCTTAACACTCGCCACACACACACACTGAATCAAGGCGACAGAGAGCAGCTGAAGTGCCAGTTGAAGACCATGCATACAGTATGTGGTCGATTTGAGTGTCTGTCCCATCTGTTTCTCCTTGTCTCCTTCAATCAGGGAAATGTTTCATTGCAGGTGCATGGAAAACTTCTCATACGAATGCAAGACCTCAGAGGTAATTTAAATAATTTTCTGAAGGATTAGACTTTTTTTCCAGAAAACAAGAGACAAGCTGAAGCTGCTGTTTCCATGGACACGCTGCAAAATCTTTGTAAGCCACTAAGGGGACCATTTGAATTTGATATCCACGATAGAGTGATCGCTTGTCTTTTCATCTGTGTAATTATATCATGAATCTGTTCTTCAACCTGTACGGCAGCGCGACGATTATCTCCGAGTGACGAACAATCTGGGAAGCTTATTATCTTTTGATTCTTGGCCGTGTGGAGTATACGTTTCTGCTTTGATGCCGCACGCGTCTTCATTGATTCCAAGATGCTCTCACAGGCCTGCAGGCTGGTCATTTGGCACATATTACAGAGGTGGAGAGTGAGAAGTGCTCTTTGATTTCAGAAAAAAAAACACATCACGTTCGTTGTGATTGCTTCTTTAAGTGCACCCTGCCATTATGAACAGTGTGTGGTTTTGGAGGCGTTAGAAAATAAATGTTAACTGCAATCATGAATTCACCTTTGGGAAGACTCACTAGGTTTTTGCAATCTCTTTAAGACCCAAAGCACAATCAAAAACACAACAAAAACCACAACTGATAACAGATTGCGACTGTGTGAATCATTTACTCCCCACCTCCAGTTGTTTGGGTCCATTTGGTTGTGTACGCACACACGAGAGAGCGAGAGAGAAGCAAACAAAGTAATCTTAAAATTGTCTAAATTGCTTCAAGGTCTCAGCCAGCGCTGGCTTAAAAAGGACGGACATTTATGCAAAACAGAAAGCAGAATTATTCTCAGCACGACAGCTCCAGCGAGACATTTCAGTGACGGGGCGCTGATTGGACTACATTTGGACCTTTTCAATGCCACAGTGCTGATAAATAAGAAACAGGGAGAGGGTTGAAGAAGCGAGGTAACTTCCCTGGTGTGAAACTTAGACACACATTTAGTCTGTTTTGCTATAAACAAGAAACACTCCACTTCCCACTTCAGTCACATTTGAGTTATTGTGAGTGTTTGGGTTCACTACCTTGCCCAAGTGCACTTCCATGCACGTTTATTTATTAAAAAATCTGCTCATGTCTCTTAGCCAAACTCGACCAACTCTTTCAAATTCTTTTTAGTGCCAGCCCAGTGCATTAATTCGACTGAACCCAATGCTGATAGATACGAGAAGGGGCTGGTTGAACAGTCTAATGACCTCAACATTAAAAGTGTAGTCACTGAGGGGACACATTCATTTCAAAGTCCTGCACCATCTATTCATTAACTCCCTCTGCAATATTTACACACATCATTTGTGTACCGATGAAGCAAAAGCGAGAAGAAAACCCCCCCCCCAAAAAAACGCCTTTCCCCGCTGATAGATGGTGCTTTGCCTCCGTGCATTTGGAAACCTGCAGCGTGTGATTTAACTGAGAGCGGGGAATGGATTTCAGTGGCCCGGTAATGGTGGGGCTGGGTGTAAGGAAAGGATGACTTGGCTCAGGATGAGAGTCATGCACCCGTAATGGATGCCGACTGAGGGGTAATCATAGCAGACACAGAGATTAGTCCCATCTGTACCGCGAGACTATGAAATATGGAAACGGCCGAAGAATAATTCAAGGGTTCTTCTGCTTTAACAGGGAGGAACTTAATGCGTCAAAAATAAAATTTGGAAGGGGGGGGGGGGAGTTTCTGTTTGCTTTTTCAGGTCCTAACCCTGGATCGACGCTGTGTGAAAAACAGGGGAGATGCAGCATGGCCAATTATGCGGGCGTGTTGCTGATAGCAGGTGCGTCACAGCATCAGATAAAAGGTCTTTGACGGATTATCATATCGGACCACCAGGCACTACGAGAACCCACTAATGGTGTTGCTCTAGGAGAGGGAATTTACTGTACATATCCAGACAATCCTTTAGATCGTAACGCCCCTGCTGCCATTTAGAATACAAATGAGCAATCTCTGTGGGTTTCCTGCGGGGATTTTTCTACAAGCCGGCCAATTACGGTGAGAAGGTGAAAGTTGTCATCTCAAAGAAAGATTGATCAGTAGAGAGAAGCCCCATTCACATTTCATCGGCGAGCCCTTCCTGAAGCATTTATGTCAATCTCCCCATCACATATTTTGATATAAGCATTGGCAATCCATCAGGGCATCTCAAAGATATAAAAAGTCAGACATGTGGAGGCAATGATAGGAATTCACAAGTGTGTGTAAGGGACAGTGTGTGTTGTGCGGCAGCTTTAAATTCCAGTCACACTGTTAAAAAGGTGCAAGCGACAAACTATGATGAAACTTTCAGAACCTGTGCAGGGTTTCCCACACATACACCAGGTATATTAACGGCCGCCAAAGTATATTTCGCGACCCATTTATTTTGTTTATTTGTTTTAATCCGTCCGCGAGCACGACGCCATCCGCGATCGATTAACTAGTGGGCAATCATCTCCTCGCCCTACGCCTCCTGCACCTGTTCGCTCTGCTATCGTGTGAAGGGTCTGCTCACAGGCGACAAAACAGAAAGGGAGACCTCACGAGAAAAAGAGAAGAGGACGTTGGAAATACCTCAGAAGACGCGGACACTTAAAAAGGTGGTCATGCGCTGCCACCGCCGCCCCCCTGCCCGGTCATCTGCACACCCCCCTGAAGTATATTTTAGATCTGTGGGAAACACTGCTGTGGTATGGTTGCTATGCTGTATAATTAAGGAAGGAATACTAATGCAAACGCATGGTATCTCCAAGAGCAAAAAACCGCAGCATGAGAATGAATAGGTGTAGCAGTAGCTGCCCTCTAGTCACCAAACATATGTCAGGGTAAATATGAAAACACTGAAACACTGATGATGTTTGGTTCAAAGACAACAATAAACTAGCTTAAATATGAACAGCGATATGAAATATTTACAACACGACCGTGTCTTGAACTTGAAAGAATTCAAACTATGGCGACATACGCACAGACGTTTGAAATGCACGATGCCGCGTGCTCATGGTCGCCAGCTTCAAACGCTGCCAGCGCGATCACCCTGCGGGCATGTGGAATAGCACAGATCGCGGCAGGGTTTTCATATATTATGTCAGGGTAAAGCGAAGATGGGCTTTTTTTTCCCCAGTTGTTTAGAGACATGGAGAGGTCAAATCCGGCTAATACACACACGTATGTATTTGTGAGTTTTGTTTCAGTTTATCAGTTTCCATACATCTTATTGATGTAGCATACTGCTGATAATGACCTCCTTTTTGCTCTGTCATATCCTGCTCTTTCAAACCTTTTTATTGGATGTACATTTCAATATTGAATAGTTTTTAATGTTCTCTCCTCATCGTGTTCATTTTCACAATGGAGAACCTGTCAGTCAGTGGTACACATCATTGCTCCTGACCAGCCGGCACAGTGGTGAAGCTAACATATGATAAAATATACTGTTCACAGGGATCTGAGCACATACTGCAAAACTGGGGAACAAGTCCCTAGAGAATACTCCTATCAACATATCGCGCCTAAAGATCATATCTGCAAAAGTAAAGAGCCTAATTATGAGAAGAACTGGTATGACCATTCACACTTGGAAGGATTTCAAGTGTAGTTTCAAACAGTTTGACTAATTAACGTCAGTTAAATGAGGTCCTCCATATTTTTTGAAAGGTAATTATATCGTTTTACGATTCACTGACCATTTGTCACCACTGAGTATGAATTAGTTCTTGTCTGCTTAATTGTGCCTCGGCATACTGGGCAAAGTGCAGGGAGATGAAAGAAATGCTAGTTCAAAGTTTAAGACATTTGGAAAAAGATGATGTGCCCGGGGGAGAAGTTGAAAGCAAAGTTGGCCATGTAGCCTGTTAAAACGCAGATACAAAGCCTTGCTGAGATTTAGAACAGCAGGGCAGACGGTGTACTGTACTGTGCTAAAGCTTACAAAACACTACAAACTGTGTCGCAGCAACAGCAGCCTGTGTCAGTTTCTAGTCTTTTCATCATGGAGCCGCTCAAACGCCTGATCCAATGGGATCTGACAGATTTTCTCGGGATGACTTCAGACTGCCTTGATGTTATTAAAGGACCAGTATGACAAGGGAAATAACAGCGGTTGTATGACTGATTCTTTTCATTAGATGCTTGCTGGATAAAATGACGGTTATTGGGGTCAATTCTGAATGAGATATCAGCAGAAAAAGGCATTCAGTTATTGTTACATTTTCTCGAAATGCTGGAATGTATTTTGTTTGACAAAAACCCAAATATTTCCATTTGAGAAGCTTAAGCAAGATCATTTTATAATTGTTCCTTAATGCACAACCTGGTTCCTGTCAGTACTTTTTTGGAGTGAGGACTTCCACATGCCACCTCCACGGCAGGCATATGGGACAGCCTTTCACCTGAGTCGCGCTAGGCTGGGTGCCCATCAGCTCGATGTCAAACCCCCATTACTGTCTGAGTATCAGCTGTCGACACGTCAGGAAGACTCAGAGGAGGAGCCACTCAGCGAAGTGCTTTTCTCACTTTTGTTCCTCTTCTTTTCATTTATCAACTCTCACTCCTTGGCGGAGCTAGATATCTGAAGATTGAAGGTGTTTGTGGCTCTGTGACAGTGTCTGTCACAGGATCGCATCACTTCTTAGGTGGAGTAATAGAAACCTAATGTTACAGCTGAGTGAACTTAATCGAGGGAGAAAGTTAAACGACTTTCACAGTGTGGGCCAAGGGGAAGAAATTCCTAAGCCCGTTCGGACAAAGAAAACGTTGTTTGAATATTCTTTATTTTTTAAATGGCGCATACTTTCTTATTTTTTGCAGAGTGGATCACTTTGAGATCTTTCGCCGTGTTGTCTGGTCCGCTCAAACTAAACCGTGAAACCCAGCGGGAACAGTTTAATTACCATTTGATGAGTTTGAGAACAAAGCGGCGTCCCTTACAAGTTGAAAACGGGTTATCGGCTTCTCGAGCTGTTGCTGTAATTTGGTCGTGGTTGTGTTCAATGTTTCAGTCCAAATTGTTCTGTCACTAGAGGTTATAATAGGGAAAAAAGAGAAGACCTCTACTGAGACTAAGCACTTTAATCGTCTTATTTCTTTCGAGCTGGGACATTTCTCGGGATGGAGTCAGCTCGATAAGAGAACGGGGCATATGTATCAACTTGATAAAAATAAAATGGAAATTGTGTTTGATGGTGTTTTCTCAGTACACATACCACTTGAACCTGTGAAATGTAATCAAATCAATTGCTTTACTTGATTGAATCTTTGAAATCTACATAGCGGCCTGTCCAGGCAAACAAATCAATCAAAGCAACAGCAACTTATTTAGTGACTACAAGGAAAAAAAACAACGTGACAGCAATCACTGTACAGGTCCCCAGGTCATTTTGCATTATCCTAAAATCAATAAATCAAATTGGTTTGAATTGTTCGATGCGCATGACTAAATAAATATGCAGGACATCAAACTAATTTCCAGACGAAACATCAAGATTGGACGATTGGATTAATAGTAGAAGTAATTAAGTCAAACAGTTCTTGTTCCAGCTTCTCAAACGGAAACACATACTGCCAGAACTCTAGCAAATTGAAAGTCCTCCGTTTCAGACTATGCTTTAGATAATATACTCCAGGATACTCTGCAACTTCTACAGGTGCACCATCGAGAGTATCCTGACTGGCTGCATCACCGCCTGGTATGGCAGTTGCACCGCCCTCAACCGTAAGACTCTACAGAGGGTGGTGAAAACTGCTCAGCACATCACCAGGACGGAGCTGCCATCCATGGAGGACCTCTACACCCAGCGGTGTAGGAAGAAGGCCAGTAGGATATTAAAGGACCCCAATCACCCCAGCAACAATCTGTTCTGTCTGCTGCCGTCTGGCAGACGGTACCGCAGCATCCGGACCAAGACCACCAGACTCAGAGACAGTTTTATACCACAGGCTATAAGACTGCTGAACTCCTGACCTCTGTGAATGTCTACTCACATCTGTTTATAGTACACACATACATATATATATATATATTATACACATCTGCCATACATATCTGTTTATAGTACACATATCTATATATTACGCATATCTGCCATATACATCTGCTATACATAATATATGCATCTGCCCATACCTCCTCATTCCACAAGTATTTAAATACTCTCAATGTATTCCACATATGTATATATTTCACATCCTCAAATCTTTATTGTTCTTACTGTAAATATTCTTCTCTCTTTTTGCACTATTTTATTTATGTTATTTGCACCATGTATGTTGAGTTGTTGGAGGAGCATGCGACATAAGATTTTCATTGCCAACATATACGCTGTATCTGCTATGCATATGACAAATAAAACCTTGAAACCTTGAAACCTTGAAATATCCTCCAGCACTGGATTTAGATCACAACTTTTGACATGGATTCCTCCCTTTTCCTTATGTTTATGGACTGAACCATGTAAGTATTAATCAAGAAAATAATCTACAGATCTATCGGTCAGTAAAAAGTTGTTATTTGCAACCCGAAGTTTAAACATCATGCAAAAGTTACGATGGGCGTAGTAAAAGTGAAAATAGGCCCAACAAGAAAAAGCAGAGTTTAAATTAGGTCGAAGAAATCATCATGAGAGGCAGTCATTTGTTTATGTGGTAAATAAATATGTGGTTGCCCATAAAACCCTAATGACCATTAACTGTGAATATATTTTGCAACACTAATTAAAAATTACAGCCCAATCATTGTTAAATATAATTATAAATGAAATACTGCAGGCCGTGTTTAAATTGGAAAAACATATGCGAACACTTGGGCCATTTTTACAGAAAATATCTCATATATTAGAGCCACATAACTTGTGGTATGTGTTAAATTACTGTTGTGCCAACGGAGACTTGCAGAGGAAGTTATTTATTAAGCTCTGGATCAAATATGCTCCCGCCTAGCACCACGGAGAAATTATTCATTAGAGAATATAATAGCGGAATATTAATAGCAACATAGGATGAAAAATGCAGCGCTCCCCTTTCTAATACAGCATATTTAGTTTGCAGCGCCCGAGACCCTTTCGTCAATTTCCTCTGGCTCGCGGAACAAAGTGCTGTGCATCATCACTCATCAGATATCGAGCGGAAAGATGCTCTGAGATGCAGTAATGCACGCCACAATGGTGCATGGAAGTGCAGGCTCACCAGTCAGTTCATCTACATGGGATTTTTATTGATTTCAAAGCTCCCTCTGGCTGTACCACCACACTGGCCCTGGGCTGAGTGGACTCTGAATATGAAAGGTAAAATGCTCATGCAGTTGGCATTTCACAGGTGAAGACCTATTCCTGCTGGTGGTAAAGGATCAGCTGTGTTTAGTAGGTGGTATGATGCACTTTAATGTCGGCGATTACACTGGATATATAACGTGCTTTGACATTTACGTCTGGGTGTGCACAGATAACAATTTCGGGAAGGTTTTATAGGTGAAAAGTGTAGTTTTGTGCTGTGTTTCCTGTACACACACACACACACACACACACACACTGCAGCTGAATAATGGGTGTTTGCAGCATCCCTGCCAACATTCACTATTATCACCTGTAATGAAAAGGTCACCCGAGCCAGCGTCTCTAATAATGGCAGATAACCCAAAGTGAGCGTGACTCGCATCATCCTATCAAGGAAACTATCACGTCGGGGGGGGGGGGGGAAGGTCCCCAGACATCATGTATGTTGAAATGTCCTTCAGTTCGCTCTGAGAATTATTGAAGTACTTTGTCTTGTTGAATGTGTGTGTTTTACATTAGCTGTAAATCTAGCGGCATGTAGCTACAAGTTTATATAACACGACATGCGGTGCAAATATGTCCCAGATGATATGGTAAAAAAGGAAGGAACAGTGTAATAACTAAAATGGTAGTAGACACCTCATCATATGCACGATGCCATGTGGATTAATCCTAGGAACCAACAGTCATTACTTCCTATTTACACTCCCTAATAACCACAACATAAGTCAATACAGAATACCAATTATATGGGGCTGATACTAAATATCCAGAGCAACAAAGCGTACAACAGGTCAGACTCAAAGGGCGCCAGCAGTGGTTAATATTGTTTGTGATATACGTTTCTTAAAGGGTTGAATTTAAGAAACCAATAGTCCAGCTTGTATTGTAATTATAGTATAATTGCTGTTATTTTAAAATGTTCTTCCACAGACATGCATTCACTACACTTCTCAAGAATACTTATAATTTACATATCATTTTTAATCATGACAGCATTTTGTCTTTAGCAGGCAGTTCACATGTCAACAAATCTAATGAAGTGCCTGAATAATAAACACGCAGCTCTTCATACAGCCACGAATCGTCCTCATTTCAATGAAAGCTGAGTCAGCTAGGCTGTACGATGTTTCCCAATCGTGTGTCATTAGTCGAAACACACTTTGCTTGTAATTGTAATGCATGGTTAAACATTAGCTGAGCGTGCAAAGCAGAAGGGAGGAACCGTTAATTGTTCAGCGTTCTTATTTGTCTAATCCGTTTATGTGCGACGTACTGTCCAAAACACAAGGGCATTTAGTTGCTCGAAGATTGCGCAACATATTGGAAGGTTATACATTCAAATGTCAAGTTGTTTTAATTATAAATCACATAAAGCCTCTTTAAATAATGGTCAATGCGTAATGATGATGTGTTCTTATTGTAGATGCAGGAGGGAATCTCAGTACAAGGCATAAGTAATGCAGCTTGTGCTCAAACCGAAAGGCAGCAGAGCCCTCTTTATCCTTCCCAGTTATCCACTCTAGAAGAGGCGATCTATTGGATGACATTATTTAGCTCTCGTCCATATGGTAAACATACCACTTGATCTGAGGCGTTTATGCACACCCTGGTATTACACTCAAGGGCTCCCAAGATGCACTCTGAATGCTCATTTTAGAGCGAACATGTGGCTAAAAGGGATGTGATTTCAGACAGAGTGCTTTAGGAACCGCCGTCATGCTCACAGTGCACGGCTCTAATTAAGCCATGCCATGGATGCTCTGTAATTACAGTCCATGGGGCCCAGAGCGTGACTTTAGAAGCCAGTCGGTTGCCCTGGATCGCGGGGCGCCATTTTAATTGCAGGTGGTCACATAGTGTAACACATAGATATGGGCTGTTGTCAGCTAGCGTGCTATTAATTATTCAAACAACCCTATTAGAATGAATTTGTTATTTTAGGAGGGGAAGGCTGCAGTGTACACGAGGACGCAATGTCAGCGAAGGAGTCTTAATACGAATATAATTATTGTTATTGTAAAAGTAGTGATATTAACATTAGTCACATAACCACGGGGAAGATCTTGTAGAATCAGCCTGATCGTTCTCCTTGTATCATAAGACAAATAATTAGGTAAAAAAGGGGCAGCGCACATTGATTCAGTAATGAGGAATGTGTTCATTTAGAGGCTTTATGTATTTGCATTGCAATTAAAACCTGCAGTGTGTTGGCTACGAAAAGTCCTGGGAAAGTGCAATTAGCTTGACGCGGTGAAACACGTCGGCTAAGCGTCGTCCTTGGCACGCTCGGCCTTATGCTTCGACGTGTGCGCTTTTGCTAATTTCCCTCATGGGATTACCAAAGCGCGTGTGAGGGGAGAGCCCGCACACACGGAGGACTTTTTAACCGAGACAATATGCATACAATTACAGGCAATTTATTCAATGTGACACGGATGAAACAAAGGCTGGGTGGTACTTTATGGATTACATCATCAAGTTTTTATGTCCTTGGGAATAATAAACAATGAAATTAGACCCTTTGGTGCACGTTGAATTCATAGTTAATACCCTGGCTGTAGAAAAACACTTGAGTGGAGTGTCTCATATTTGAAAGACTCACTACGACCGGATGACAGGGACACAAACTACTAGGTTTTCCTCTTGGCGATACCTCTTGCACGGTAGATGTTTTGCTGCATTGACACAACTGATTTGTTAATCGTCTGGACTCCCTATCTGTCCATGTAATGGCAGCCGTACGAAATGATTACTAAACTAGTTCAGTAAGGCTTCTTTCGTATCGGGAAAATCTGAGCCAAAGTGTCATTTCAGGACAGAGGAAGTTATTCATGCTTTTGTCAAATCCAATTAAGACCACAGATTCATTTTTGCTTCTGTACTATCCTTAAATCGACTTCGAATGTGTAGTGGTTTTAATAGGGTTTTTACAATTTCTTGGCAAGGGGATTTCTTTTCACATTACCCCGTGCTGTTAAACACAGAAAATAATTAAATGGATTCAGCTAGAAAGAAGAACATGATTGATGTAGGTATGTTGGTACTAAAACAAAAATGCGCCTCTGAGAAACCCAAGGTTATGTTAAAGGACAACAATTTCGTCTTCAAATCCAATAAATCAAAGGCAGTCTTGGTAATATTTAATTAGATAGATAGGTAAAGTTAAGGTTTAAAGAAACACTGCAATAAAGGCATGGACACACCAAGTGTTTAGGAAAGGTCTTCGGCACAGATAGAGCTTTTAGCGAAATGAATGGCTCCACATGAAAACTTGAATTTCAGTGCATGATTGAGAAGACACTTCAAAAGACAGGAGGAAATAACACCCGAAAACACTCTTGTAAGCAAAACACCTGGTAATGCCAGGTGCCAGACACCCAGCAGCTGGGATGAGGCAGTATGCGAGCCAATGACTGGGGGGTTTAGTTTAAGCACTGTGAGAAAAACATGACATTAATGTATCCAAAAATATCCCGGACGGTAAGAATAGAGTTGTTCTAGTATCACCTTCACCAGTTCCAGAGACCTGAATATAGATTGTCCTCTGATTAGGAAATGGGATCTATAAAACAAGCTGTAGTTGATGTCATCTGTTGTGGACGGATCTAATGGAAGCCTATAATCCTTTCCTAACTCTCAACTAGCTTGCCCCCTTTAGAGATCGTCCCTTTAATCCTCCTATCCCGTCATATTACCCCTGCTTGTTATGGGGGATTGTCGGTCTGTTGAAGTGTTTTTGTGTCCTTTGTATCTTAACACCAACTTCACTTCAGCTGCGAATTAAGATATGCTAATAACCGATATTTTATCAAAGTAGTGTGTATCTGAATCACGGAAAAAGTTGATTATTCCGAAGCCTGCTCAATGCAATCACCAGCAGACAGATGGATTGAATTAGTCTCTTAATAACGCCTGTCTTAATTATGTTATGATAAGTGTGTCTTCTTGGACAGAAACGCATTCAAGCCTTTCAATTAGCTGCAGACACTGCCGTGCACGTGAGGTTAAGATGAATTCACACGTGGAAAATATTATCTGTTCACCACACAACCCCTATACGTTACACACTTTGCCCTTGTTCCTTGCAGTCAGGAGGCAATGGGGAAACAATCATCAAGACCCAGTAACTGGAATCACCACCCTCTGCATGCCTTCCTCTGTCAGGGGAGCCCCAGTTTGGCAAGGCCTCCATTCGTCTGTATTTTTTTTTTTTGCAACTTGGCACACATTTTCTTAATCATTTAAAGGTTTCCTCCCAGGACTGTGTCAGTGGCCCTTCACTAATCCGTTGACCCTCCTCTGTATTATTGATTTTCCCTGGCTTAACCAGGAAACTCTCCCGTCTTGTTTATTTTTTTACTTTTCCTCCTTCTCTATAGGCTTGCTCGAGTCGTCCTCCTCTTCTGCTATATTCCCCAGGCATTCTATTGCATGTGACATAATTGCATTGCGGGTAATCTAATAGAGCACATTGAGTTAATTACAGTTAATTATCACTGCGTTTGTTTTAATTTTGAAACAGTCTTGTAATAACTACCGCTTGTATAATAAAGATCATAGATGAGGCGCTGGTTAGAGTTCATGTCGTTGCTAATACTGCTACAAATGAGACGCTTAAATAAAAGTTGATTTCACTCGTGTATCAAACTTAATCATTCTTTTGCTATTACGATGCTGATCATCTCAAAGTGTATGTTTAAATATGGCTCAGCACATTAAAGTTTCCTGAAAATGCTTCCCGTAGCCACACTTTTTCTCATTAATCTCTTCATATTGGCTTGTTATCTTAATGACTGCTTAACGAGTTGGCGCTGTAGCAGTAGATTGTGTCTACAGTAACGGTCTTTTTTTTGCTCAGTTAAAACATGTAGGACTTAATAAGGTACAGGAATTAAAGAACAACACAAAGACATGCTAAAAAAAATTATATCTATGGCTCCTATTTCATTTCTCTATCCACAGAACAAAATACTTTCTCACAACTTTATGTGCGAGGGGGAATTTCTCATCAGAAAATGAAGCCAGGTTGAAGGCATTATATCTGGGGGCAGTGAGGCACACCATTATTTGAATCCGCTTCAAAAAAAAACAAGCAGACGAGGCTTAATTGTAGCTCTGGTTCAGACGGCGAAAAAAAGGACCCCATTTCTCTTCTGGCTCGGGGTCTCGTTTGTTGCCGACAAAGGCTGGATTTCGTTTTGAAGCAGTGTTTTGACAATAGCAAACAAACGGGGGAAAAAATAAAGTGTGGCTGTGAAGCAAAACAAGCCATTGCTTTTCATGTGACGCTCTGGGTGATGTCGTTGGAGTGGTATCTTCAGTGAGCTGAAAGTTTTGAGACACTTTGAAGTGAGCTTTTTCTTCTAAACGCCTACAAGTGGAGTTGACATTTTGGCAGAGGTTGGAAACATACGCAACTTTAGTCCAGACTTCATCTATTAAAGGGATTGCAATGAAATGATATACAGATATTTAATGTTCTCCTGAATGTTCCTCTAGTGCTGAAACCTGGTGGAAATTGTCATCTTTTGACTGATGGAGATGCCCAAACTGCCACCATTTTTTAACGAAATGGCCTTGTGATGACACATTTTCTAAATATGCATATTCATATTCACTGAGGGCAATTGTCTGTGTGGCGTAATGACTGACCTCTTTTTTCTTCTTCTTTTTAGCAATCTCTAGTTGTTTATAGTTTGTAGGCCTGAATTAAACACATTTCTCCTTCACCTCTCCCTTACTCTCAGTTCAAAGTGAGGCTCTCTCGCTCACTCGGCTAGTTTGCCTTGCCTTCCATCTTTCCGAGTATCCATCTCTCCCTCCCAGTCATCCCCACACTTTTCTTGTCTGAGTAGCACTCTGCAGCTCACACTCTTTTCCTCCCTTCTTCCCTCAGTGCCTCTGT
This sequence comes from Eleginops maclovinus, assembly GCF_036324505.1. Taxonomy (NCBI): domain Eukaryota; kingdom Metazoa; phylum Chordata; class Actinopteri; order Perciformes; family Eleginopidae; genus Eleginops; species Eleginops maclovinus. Next base: position 6,341,125 of record NC_086372.1, read on the forward strand.
TACTACCCCCTCCCCTCCCCTCCCCTCCCCCTTCTTCATTTAGAGACTGTGATTTCTTTAAATAGCTCGCATCGCCTCCAGCAGGTTGAAGCTGCAGTCTGCTAATAAATGACAGCGAGCAAATATGAATGCTGAATCAATGGCATACACCAACTCACTCTGGTGCCCGCCGACACACACATCGGATCTAAAAAAAAAATGGAGGCAGTGCTTTTGCAGAATGGTGACATGAAGTGACATGTTTTTGCTAAAAAGACATTCATATAGCCCTTCCCGAATATAGCTTAGAGTTGTGTGTATGTGTGCGAGTGTGTCTCTGAATTCAGCCCCGCTCTTGTCCATATTTTACCACACAATATTCCATTCTGCTCTTTTTCTATTCACCCACTGTGAAAGTAAGTCCCACTAATAGATTGCAAAGTCCTGGTTATTTTTTTTGCACACTACTTCTGAGTCATTGCCTTGCATAATGAATGCCTGCTAATGCATTTTTTGTTAATTCACCACAAAGGATTAAAAATGCTCTGCTGTTATGAATCACTGCAGAGCACTGAGCATATTCCTAGCATGGTGCATGCATATTTACCCAGAAATAAGGTCTTGGGATAAACCTAAATGGGGGTGGGCTATGGCAAATTAAATAAGACTTGATTTAATATTTTTCCATTTTCAGCAGGAGCTTTGCTTTTTCCACACTGTTATTGTAACGTTTCAAACCCATTCAGAACTTTCAATGTTTGGCTAGACGCAATACAGGACTGGTGCGGAAATATCCTACAACTTTCCTTCTCTTGTCCGTTTTAAATTCAAACGCTTGCAGTATAAACCCTGCTTTTTTTAAAAACAATGTAGGAAGTTTTAGTGTCACGTTGACTATAAACAAGCACTTGGCTTTGCTTTTATTCTGCTGGAACCTCTTCCCACCTATGCATTGATAAACCCTCAAGGTCACATATTACGTGATCAACACAGCAAAGGTTCCTGGAAACGTGATCTAGACATCACTTGGGTTGTTATTAACCGCGGTCCCTCATCTATTTGCATTGGTCACTGCTACAAATGGTAACGGTTTTAAAAAAGGGAATTGCTGTATTGGTTGAGATGTCGTCCAGGTGTAAAGCCAGTTCAAACAATACACAGTGAATACACCGTATGATCATGCTATATGGTGTTCATATCGGTTTATTGTTTGCTAGCCTAACAAATAAACTAAATGTGGAGTGTGTGGGCCACGTATGCACATTTTATTTTCCTAAGCATACTTTATACTCTTGTCAAATCAAGTTGAATGTGTAGAGGAATAAATACATATTATGTCGGCTGCACTGTAGCTGACCCTTGACCTTTTTGACCTCGCAGTTGTGGTAGGCGAGCGAGATTTCCAAACCGTCACTCAATATTACCCAGCAGTCCATCATAAGAGAAGTAACATTTTACCATGAAGGATCACTTTGAGAAACAGACAAGTAGCTCAATCTGTCCACGCTTTAAACCAATCAATAGTTACATATCACTGAAACACGGGTTCTTAAAATGCAGCCTATCGTTTTATTGACCGCCCATTTGTTAGGGTTAGAAAAATCGGTTCTTCTGAAGAGACCGTCGGAGAGATGTTGCAGCTCGGAAAAGGCTGAATGCAAAGCGAAACATAAACATGCGTCTTGATTCTCGTGTCTAAAAGTGCCTCATTGATCACACGACATAGTGAAGGGACGCTCATTTGCGTGTCGGGCTACCCATTTTTCAGTACAAACCGCATGCTGACAGTTCCACACATGACCTCAGATCACGGCGCCTGATGCAGGTGTGCGGGTGCGCTGTGAAGGGGAAATGGAAGGCTTGGGTCCCTATCATCAGTCACCATGAGCGCCACCTTCAACACGGACCCCCATAAATCATTCCACACGATTTTAGGAGTTGTGACAAGGAGGTATACTTGTGTCAGTCACCTCTATGCAGTACTTTTAGGGTCATCAAGGCCTATAAAGCTTTCGATTTCAACAAAAGAGTGTAGTCGCATTTCCAAAAGCAAAACTGTCAAAGAGCTGTGCTGTGTTTGTTTTCAGATTTGTGATACTACAATTAATTCTGTCGCATTGTTTTCTCACTGCCAGGACAGAAGCGATCTGCTGGTAATGCATCTCTAATTGAGTCGCAGTCTATTATCTGAGGCTTTTTGCGTTAACTTGGCAGTGGCTTTAATCAAATGGCCGACAGCTGTTGACCCAGTGTTGTGGCACTGCGTCTGACAAGCCCTGACAAATGCTAATTTATTATGGTTTTTTTGTATTCCATCATGCGAACAGTGTCACCTGAAGGCATGATTGACACCACGGTATGTCAATCCGCCTGTCAGGAGAGGCGGTGTTTATGATTGAAGTTGTTTCTCTGCTAGTGGCAAGGTTGGAAAATTATTGCATTGATGCAATCTATGGAGTGGCAAATATTGATTTTTTTTTGGGGGGTTATTTATGCTCTCCAACAGCAATCAATTCAAAAACATCATGTTGGGAGATAATATGTTCAGTGTGAAGGTCTGGGTTAACACAGGAATACTATAAAAGTCAAGGTCATGTGTACTTAAATATTTGACCAGCATGAACTGCCATACAATTGTGAATTGACATTTGAAATCTCGGTTTTTTTTCTGACAATATTTACTGTTTCGTGCTGCTGATACATATTTATTTTAGGAGTGATATGAATATGTGAGAGGATACCAATGTTGTGAAACTTTTTGGCAAAAATGCAAATAACAGAGAGAGATTTCAAGTTTTCTCTCCAAACACGAAGAATTTGGCACTTTTAGTCAAATACAAAAAGCTGCGTTGGAACGGGCAAGTGGCTAGAGGTGCCATTACAGAAACATTTACAAAGATCTGCTTCCTCAACGCCTTTAATGATTTACAAAAAGGATTTTACAGCTTCAGTTAAGATCGCCACAGCAATCATTTGACCCCGCATCTTCATTTAACAGTTCTGACATCTGACATGTAGCAATTTGTAGGTCTAAAATGAAAATAGAGAAGGACCATAAGCTCTCACGCCAAACACCATGTTGGGTAAGGATTACCTGTCATAGGAGAGGGTATTTACAGAGCAGGGAATCAGTCAGCTGATGCACGAACACACGTGCATGTTTTCAACACTCAGCCGACACGTCACTCACGGTGACCTAGCTCATGTCGAACATGATTCATAGAGTGTGTCCACTGTGAGTGACACTGAAAACTATCGGAGTATCCCTTAATGCAAGCAACTCCACGTCCATTCTGATAAATAAATCACTGCTCTTATGACAGATTTTCATTCATACAATATTAAGCCATGCAGTTAATTAACAGCTAATCCACAGAGCTCTCTGACACTTTAAGTCTATTAATATTTAGAGGCCCATATTTCTGATGATACTATATAATATCACCAGTAATGTACACGATATAAAATATGCACACATTGCAGATGTTTTATGCCTTTTTTTTAAAGCAAATGTATGAATAGAAATGTACATGGCATCAGCAAAATCTCACTGGCAATTTGTTAAGTATGCTGCTGGCTCTAGGCATGATACAAAAATGTATGATTTAAGAATAAACACAGGGTAGCCAACTTTCCTGTTTTTTGGTTTGCTTTCTAATGATCACAAGGCGTAAATGATAACATACACACACTGATTTGTACGGTAAAGTGTGGACAAGTCATTTGTAGATGCGGCCTGACCAGATGCGTACTGTGCATCACTAGCGCTGTGCTGTGCTTTATGGCCATAAGCACAATTTTTACAGCATGCAAGCATTTTCCTTTTTCTCTGAAATTATCCCCTGCAGATTGCTTCTAATTTAGAGCCACTATCTGGCTCCATAAACTCACTCTTTACCCACTTAGATTCTTAAAGAGTGGAGTAAAACTTGTTAATGTAAGCATTTTACTTTCCTTCCACAGCCATAAACACCGCTTAAACAAGTGTACTATCGAGTGCAACACATATAAACGCATGCGAGTCTCATAATTAGTTCATAGTGAGTGCTGTCAGTCATTAGCTCCTGCATCAAAGACATAATAAGAAACATTATGACACTGAACGGAGACAATTCCCTACCAATCGGTGTGGGAAGTGTCATCTAATTAGTTGTTTAACTTTCTCTCAGCTGTCATGGATTAACTTGTCCACCCATCCATTCTCCCGCTTATCTGTCAGGGTCGCGGCGGTAACAGCTCCAGCAGAGAGCCCCGAACTTTCCTTTCCCTGGCCACATCAACCAGCTCTGACTGGGGGGATTCCAAGGTGCTCCCAGGCCTCACATCACTAAGTTAGATGTTGCAAACTAAAGGAGGTGTACGTCACATATTTTATCAGCAACTTTTATTGAAACACTTCCAGCACACAGAAGTGTGTGTTTAATGTGGACTGGTTTCCGCTGACCATACAACATTTCCAATCCTAAAACACCTCTAGCCAAATGGTACCAGCAAATAATTGCACATCCATTTAATTAGGCTTAATCCTGTGCGGTGAATACGCACGATCAGGTGCCATTCGTTTTCCAAGTGTGACGCTGCAATTACATAGGGCTATGAAGGGAGCATCACACTAGAGCCTCGGCTTCACACACACCTCATTGTCTGCCTGACTATGAATTTGTACTCGTCTTAGGATGTCAACCGTACCTGACACCGACACAGGCTGACAGCAAATCCAGATGTGTGCTCACAGTAACAATAACAACAACAACAAAAAAGTCACATTCATTCTGCGTTTCTCCTGCTTGCGTGCATCACTCTCCATGACTAAATAGAGGAATCTCCTTGAAGGCCAATCAACTCGGGGCTGGTTTGGCTTTCATTATCCATTGTGGCACCACCAATGACAACTTCCTCACGTGAATAATCACATTTTTTATTAAAGCAATCGTGACAAATATGAAGTTAATTCTTGAATAACAACGATATAAAGATTACAACGGCAGTTTGGGGACCCGTTCAGCATGTTGGAAATAAAAGATATCGCCGTACCCACTTGATTTGAAACACTTTTTAATCAGAACAGTATGACTTAAAGCAGCACTTCCTGGAAGTTGCAGATTTTTACGAGACGAGGAGATGCAATTAGCTGTTTAGTTGTCTCTCTACGCCTATCATCACTTAAATGAAGCAACGTTTGAATCCAGCAGGTAGGGAGCCAAGGCAGAGAAACATTATGTACAATATTTAACAGCTCAGCTTCCTTTTTGTCCCCACATTTTGTCCTGTAGGCAAAACACTCCCAATCCTACAGTCCTGCAGGTGAGATTCGGAAACCCTTGAAAGGTTTTGGCATAGTTGAAAGGACCCGCTATGATTGAATTGCAAATGGGAGTGGTTGCTAGTGCAGATAAGAGGTTCTTCTTCATGCCAGTTAGAAATATGGAGATATATTTGCCAACTACTGTAAATCATTCCACAAACTCTACAAAACACATTCATTATGGTGACTGCAAACTTGATATCGTCGCCCATGGCACAATTTGTGCTAAACAAGAACGGCAATATTGGACAACTCTGCATAATCTCATTCAAGAAGGATTTCACTTTTTAAATGCAAATTTCAGAATAGGCTCAATCGCTGACAGTTACCATATTTGTCGAGTCAAACCGCACAATTTTGCGTAACCCTCCTGTGCAATTGAAGAAAATGACCTTGTCAAAACTAATCAAACCAAATATGGTCCAGAAGCCACAGCTCTTTAGATGTGGAGTGGAAACATAAAACAAATGTGAAAGAATATGCTGTGTGAGCGGTTTCAGTTTGGAGGAGTGGAAAGTGAATCCTATTTTCTTTCGTATCGCACTATGAAGATTTAAGAGGGTATACGTTCCTGTGAAGTGAGGTGTTTTGTCTCACAGATGATGTTGATTGATGGCTTTGAGAGCTCTGTTTGAAAAAGCAATCGTTTTTTTTTTTTTTTTAAACAACCACGTATAAAGCAGTGGAGTGCATTCGTGAAGCATGCTATCGACGGCAGGGGAGTCAACCCTGCTCGATAGGCCACAGATACAGCATCTTCCATAAAGGGGAAGATGCACTATCTCCATTAATTGATCTTGCAAGGAGCCTCTACGGAGATGTTTTAGCTGTAAGAACAGGTTTTTTGTGGCTAAGGTCTGCTTGTTGTGTTTCCTTTTCAACCAGATGCTTGAACAGACCCGATTATGCTCATTTTCAACTCAAAATGCACTGGACTGATCATCTCTACACTGAATATATCAAATAAAATCCACACTTAATCTGAAAAGGCCTCTTGATCACTGCCGGATGTTTCCATCTGCCATTTGCTCTCAATGAGTCCATAAAGAGGAGCCATAATCCTCACCCGCCATCACGAGGAGGCCGTCTCAACGTAGATGATTACAGCACTGGAGGGCTTTTGTCATCATTTCAGTCTTTCCCCGAATTAGTGGCCCGACTCTAAATATGTCATTCTATAAAGTGACTACTGATGTTTCATCTGTGTAGCAAATGTACCTCATTTACTGTTCTCCGACTGAGGCAGGGGAAATGAAACTCGCCACAAATGACGCCATCTCGGACTTCAGAGCAATGAAAGTAATATATCAATTCATGATTACTCTAAGGCTGTTTTTTAGTACACATTTGCTGGAGGGAATCAGTTTAGGGTAGAAAGATGCTGCACCATCTACCAATTCAACCATTTTGAAAGAATTAAGGAAAAACATAAGTGGGAGAATAAGGAAACTATGATTTGTCTATACTATGAGACTCAATCAAACAAACAAGGACATTTTATATTCATCAAATTACATATATATGCTGTTAGCCTTTTTTACATTTCTGGACTTGTCTCTTTCAGCTTTGGAAGCCAAGAAAAATCTTCCAAAAGTACTCAGACTTACCGCGACAAAGAATGCAAAAGTGTTCCTGTTTTTACTTGGCACGATTTGAAGTGCTGAAGCCGGAAGACTGTACACTAGGTGTTACTCTACAGAAGATCCTAATGTGAAATAGTTTGAGTTTAGTTTGTAAAAGACCTGTTTTTTCACTGGGAGGAGACAGATATGTACACAAATTGTAGATGTGATTACAGAAAAAGCACTGGAGCAAACGTGGTTACAGAGATCAGAAAGAGTAAGCAGGGCAAAGCCATTTATCCACTCCCTCTCCGCCTGCACTACAGAGTCTGGATCAATACATCGCAGAGCTGCATCAGGCAAAACTAATTGTGGAGGTGGAGGTCGGGCCGTTCGCCTATTCTTTAAAGTGCTTTAAAATGTGCTGTGAGCTTTTTCCGTGGAGCTGGGAGACCCCTCCGAAAACACAATATGCCGACAGACTGTTTGATTGCCTATCTGCTGTGTCAGTGAAAAATAAAAAGGGTGGTTCAGGCGTTGAAGGCAAAATGATTTAGAAGTTTTTTGACTCTTTTACAGCAGGTGGCGGCTCAGTGGTTAGCTTTGTCACCTCAAAGGACCCGGGCTCATTGGCGGGCGCTTTCTGTGGGGATCTGGATTGCTCTCCCCGGAGTCATTTCTCCGTTTCAAAGTCAGATTGATTGGAAGCTGTGAGGGGGAAAAAAATGTGAGTGTGTGGGATGAATTCCTCCTAATGTATGCAGGAGACGACTCGAGCCCCTGTTCCAGCGAGGATTTAAACTGAAAGAGTGCCAGTATGAGCTCCTGATGATGTGACCTCTGCAATAGAGCGTCAAATACAGCTTTGCCCGCAGACAAATGGGAGAATGTCTAAAGAAAAACTACATGGAGTGTCTTAGTAAGGTGCAGGGTCACCAATATACAACAAAGCAGTGCTCACTTACTCTTAACAGCAACACCAATATTGGCAGCCTAAAATAGGATTCATAAAAACAAATGTGTCTTTTCTATTCTTCCTCTTATGTTCTGTTCAAACTGCATCTTGCCTCATTCAGGAGCAGATATTGTTATTGCTGCTATAATATCAGTGGAAGCCTAAAGAGAGATATCACACTTACTGTACGTGCTGTTCTTTCACAATGAGGCTGCAAATTTGATTTTGGACATTCATACCTCCTTTTATTGCTCCCCCTTTTCCATTCTGTGGAAATGAATGAATATATTTGATTTTCCTGATTGAGATGTGTCCTGGTGCTGTTCTTTTTGAGATTAAGATGCATCATGAGACCTGCTTTGCATTTTATAGGATTCGAGACATTTGGTAAACTTGTACCGGACAAGTGATAGTTAACTGTGATGGAAAGTGTTATCTTGTTAACTGGAGAGAGCTCACAATGAAATATGACTACAAAGCCTCATCTATCATGACTAAAGCAACGTCAATAGGCATAGTATAATGGAAACAGGAAGAGCATTTCCTGTATTGATGATGGATGTCTCTAATTTAGCATTAGCGTCATTCCGTGGGATCACACACACACCTTCCACTGTTTTCCTCACGCTGTTTTGATAGCATCACTCGAGTTGTTATGGTCCTCGAAAAGCCTCTTATTAAGTCTAGCACCTTATACCAGCAGCTCTTGATGTAACCACAGGGATTATTGTGCAATAAGTCTTGAAATCTCAATTATTTTCAGGCAATACTCCAGACATCCGTGTGCACTCACACGAACGTCCATGTACAAACAATAAAATCTGGGAAGCAATGACGTCCAATAAAAGCTCTCTCAAGTTATATATGAGTGAATAACACGGTGCTTCTCCCTGCCTGCGTATCTGCGTCCCCTCAAATCCAATCACACCGACTGGGTCTCACGGGTGAGCGAGGAAACGGCATAATCATCTGTAGACATTCGGCTATCGTAGCCTTCTCACGCTTAAATTTAATTTTTGCTATGGAGACTCAATTTGTCAAATGAAATTGCAGTTTCATTAGATTCTGACTGACCCTTCGTTGGCTTGCTGAGTGGACGGAGGGGGGGGGGGACAATACAGATTTGGTTTTAATGTGCGTGTGTGTGTGTCTGTTAGCAGACGCGGAAGAGCCCCGTCTGTTTTGATTCAGTCAATGAAATCCTATTTGAAACAATATTGTGTATTAGATGAGAGCTGCTGTATGATAACAAGCTGTTCCTGCGAACCAGGAGTTCAATCAGAAAAGCTATAGAAATCCATCCCAACACTAAATGAAATCCACCACCTCATCAAGTATGAACTGAAACCAGAATAAATATTTTAAGCGGCTCATACTAGGTATTCATTTATTCGCCCAGCATTACCATGAATCATCTTTATTGAAATCAAGGTAACCCATGATCCTTTTATTAGAAGGCCATTTCAAAAGCCACATATTGATATGAGTGATTAAAAAACCAGCTAGCTAGACGCACCAGGAAAACTGAAAGTGAGCTTTCCTTTTTTTTCTGAATTTTGGGAAAGTATTTCAAGTGCTGTTGGTTTATAAATCTGCACAGATATCTGCACAGATGATAAAATGAGAAACCATAGCGCTCCAATTCACGATAATTGACAGTCATTTTCCAAGAAGTGAACATTTCGGAGCAATAAAAAGTAGTTGTGCGATACGAGAAAATAAATCGCTCCCGCACGGTGCGCACTCCTGTCTCTGGGGGTAATCAACTAATCTGTTTCGCCACAAAGGAAAGGAGTTAGTGTGAGAGCATCCAAGAGAAGCCTTTCGAGACGTCAGAGACCTACTGCCTTGAGTGGAATATATTTTTCTGTCTAGCCTCCGTTTGTACTGCTACTTCTCAACATTTGAAAGGACAGGGATGAGTGAGACGGAGAGATTTAAGTCCTCTGGCAAGACTTATTTTCATCGTGAATGCTTTTCAATTTCCCTGCTGATCTCTTACTTACCTGCTACAGTATGTCACAGAGAGAAAAGGTGAAATAAGACCTCCTGTGTGACCATAAAGGCTATTGAATATATAATTTAAGGCCAATCCACAGTCCCCTTCACATTCCCACACAAGTGCTCTGGGCAACTCTCAGAAGTTGTTTCAAAATTGGCTTGCCTTATTCCCACAAGAAGAGGAGAAATATGAAATGTATTACAGCATGCATCTCGTTCCTTTGTTGTAGCCACCTACGCCACAGAACCATGTCAAGTTGTTATTGTAGGCTATTCGAATCCACCAGAAGCCTCCCGAGTGCTCATTTTCTCTCCAAAAGGGTGAGAGTGAAAGTTGAATCTGTGTGCGGTGGGCTCTGCAGTGTAGGCTGCAGATCTGAGATCATTTATGCAAATAAAATAAGAATGGTGGTATCCTGTGCAGTGATGAAATGCTAAATTGTTCAGCTGCTGTGCGCCTGGCAGCTCATGTGTGACATTAGATAATGTTCTATGGATTTTGGCTGACCTTATTCAACTGTATAATTCACTTTTTTGTCAAAAAGAGAAAAAAAAGCTTACTTCAATCAAACTACTGCGCAAACACAAGTCCAACACTATGCCCTGTAACTTAATGGGTTGGTTCAGAAAGACTAAAAGTGTAAAATGACAGCAGAAAAAGCCCAAAAGCTCTTGTTTGGCCGACCATAACAATAAGTCTTTAACGTCACATAAAAAGCCGTAAATCTAGCACTCATTCCCCTTCCACAGGGTTGTAATTTTACATTCGTCCCACAGCGACACTCTGAAAGGCTTGACCTCAGTCGGGGGGGGGGTGCAGGCGCTGTCAAGCTGGTCTGATTGCTAACATGGCAGTCTGACTAGCAGCATCTCGTACCAATGAGGTGACCTTACAGCATCACAAAAACAAAAGAGAGTTGTAAACCGCAACCCTGATGTGAGGTTAGAGGGAAAAAGCTGGGGGTTATCTGTAGTTATCAGGCTGCACAACACACTATATAGGAAAGGAATATATTAATGAGTATTGAAATGAATAATTCATTTTCAAAAATGTCTGAAATATGCTTAAAAAAGCAGTAGCCGAGTGCATTCAAAAATCAAGGATTTAATCTTACATAAAAGATTAAGCAAACATACATATATCATTCATTTCTGTCTATGCACTTTAAGGATGCAAATCAATATTTATACACACTAGGAATCATTATATTTGCACTGTGTGACTCATGGATAATTTGAGATAACTTTTGCGGGTAGTGCTTAGATATAAAGCTAAATTGGCACTTGTGTTGGATACTCTCTTAGAGGTTTATAATTTGCAGTTTAATTCGGTTTGCTTTCAGTGTAGTTTACAAAATGGACTAGTAAAAAGAGAAAAACAAGTTGAAATCTCATTTTTACAACAGCAGGAGTATTTCAGAGGGACAACTGTATTATTTCCTCCACAAATGTGTGCTGTACGAAAGCCACGATAGTTGCCCCGCTCTGAAGTGTTGAAAGAGTTGGACCTATCCACATGCAGAATAATGGGAATCTGCACTGATAAATATTGAACATCCTCTAATGAAAGAAGATCAAAAAGCCTGAGCTGAAGACGAGCAGAGCAGACACATCTTCGCTATAAATAAAACATGAGATACTGCAGGCTTCTACTCCCAACCCAGATTTAATGAGAGAAAAAATAACAAACACATATGGTGGGACATACCATTGCACTGCACCCTCAGATTATCTCACAGCAGGGCAAACTGCTGAAAGAAACCCTACAGATGAGTTAGAAAATATGATTTACGACGTATTTGCTCCGGTTAGAAACAACGCACTTTGTTACATTTAGAGCAGGAAACATTCAATTGAATTGTATTTCTTCTTGCCGAGGCCTACGGTATTTTATTTTGCAAATCAAAGTGTGCGATGTGTAATTTCGAGGTGAGATCTGCATGCAGCAGAAGTGAACACCCGGAGAGATCAATCCGAGATCCTCTGAATATTAATGATCATGCCCTTCATGCTGAAACTCTTTCTAGGAATTCCATGGTGGAGGCTTGCATAACATTATATTTGAGTTAAGTAATGCACATATTAACAAGGAAGTATGATTCATGATGTATTTAGCCCGCTTTAGATTGTTTAATAAATGGGTTAATTAGCCAGATGTTGGATGCCCTAAGGGGTCAAGGAGCACTTGAGCCAGAGTTGTCTTTAAATGACTGTTTATATATATATTTCATGATACCAAAAAGCCACGTCTTGATCATATTTAGCTGCCATTAAGAATCGTTTAATAGAGGTAAAGCAGAATGTCCACACAGCTATTCATCTCCTCCTGCTGTCTGTGTTTCCAGCGTTAGCCTCACAGCAATAGAACAGCACTTGAGAGCAATACAGTTTTAATAATCCATTTGCAACACACAATCTGCTTATAAGTCTTTCTCATGACAGCTGTCAGAAACAATTACCAATAACAACAGCCTTGTGGCCAAATGACCCGCGAAGTCAGTAAGTAAATGAGACAAACCAGGATGATGACAATGTGAGCGGAGCTGCTTTGGCTAGCTAACGAGGTTGAGTTCAGGGAGAGACGGCATACAAGACGTGTTCAACATCGCGTCAGCCCTCGGTTTGTGAGCTAGGGTGGCGCAAGCGTCATTATTTTATAAACCAATAGTGACAAAAGAGAGGGGATCTCAGTACAGACAACAACTGAACACAACAATGGGAAGTCTTATGAACCAAAAACACAATGTGAAGCAATTAAAACGTCTGTGGATATGATAGAAGCAGACATTATAGAAAGTAATTAAGATAGAAGCTGTGAAATGATATTTTCCTAATGCAGGGCTAACAGCTGTCAAGTTATCAGTGCTGAATGTCTGAACTGTAAGCTGTCTTATTAAAAAGTTTGATTAAAATCGAAAAATCTGAGAATGTGAGCACCATTGAGTGATAGTTACTGACTACTCAGACAAGGCGGCCTTTAGCTGCTACCCAGATGCAGCTTTTTCATTTCAGCGCATACCGAGAACACCACTGTACTCCCTTACTGCCACGCAACACGAGAACAAAAGGAATATTTCCAAAGAACAGAGCGATCGTGGCTCCCCAGAGCACTGTGCCTGTGACCTAAGCTGCTGACCCAGCCGTGCAGTGGTCATGTGACTTGGCTTGATGTGGCGGGATACTCCCCCCACCCCCCGCCAGCGCAGGCAGGCAAATGCTCACGGCGATGTACATTTATCCACCCTCATCATTCTGCTATCAAAGAGCAATAAATTAAGCAGTGTACTTTAAAATGCAGCTGCTGGGTCAATATTTCACAATACTGTGCAGCACTGGTTGACCAGGGCGCTCTGTTGTGGCCTCCCGCTGTTTGATGATGCACCAGCAAGCCGCTTTGCTTCGGGTCTTCAGAATAAAACACGACTCCATCTGCTGCAAAGCTACAGAGAAAAGGGGGCACATTTTGAAACATCGTCCTCCTGATTACATACTTTCCATGCTTAGCTTTTACGAGACAAGGTTGCAATGACCCATTAGTGGATTTCTGTCAGATGTGCTCTTTATCTGGTCGCCCTTTATGTCTTTTGTTCATTTGCAGGGCATTGTCATGTTGAGTGACATGTCCGCACCCACATCTATACTCTGAAGAGACGTCTATGGATCTGTCATTATCATGTTGCTGTCAAGACTGCCTTTGAATTCATATGTTTTGCACACAGCCTTGCTGACAGGCATTATATGGACTTTTCAATCCCTACTGCACAGTAAAACTGACATCATTATACTGGGAAAGCATTAGATAGACATTAATTTACTCTTGTATACAACCGTGGATCGCTTTGATTGGATGAAAGTCGTATTGTAGAAAAAGATATTGATATTAGGATAAAATATGCACTCTTGGTCTAAGAGAACATGGTAGAAAACGTACAAGATATGCAACACGAAACCTTTTGAAATTGACAAACAACAGTTGCATCTCCACAAGGGACGCTCCTTTGGCTCCACAGTCTGTTGCTACAGCAACCACTCAGCCCCAGCATGCTCTTGAGTCACTTTGGCCTTACCCAATTCTGCCCTTTCCAACCTGAACATGCCAAAAAGGACGTCTGTGAAACCAATCTGGAGGTATTGCAAAGATTTACAATGAAGTGCCGGATTCAAGGTGTGTGCAGCAGAAGCCGGCGGGTCCTTCTGCTGGCAGAGGAGCTGGCCAACACTTTACAGATATCCTTCAACGTGGACTGCTATCAGCAAGGAAGCCAGCTCTGGCTGCAGACACTGTGTGTGGGCCTCAGAGAAGGGTAGACGTGTTTTAATCGGCACTACACCTCCTGAAATGCTGCTACTGAGAAAGAAAGGTCCGAATGAACCCATTGTGGGAGAGGAAAACCTAAAGTGAATAACTCAAAAGCAAATATCGTAGATTTGAATCAGGAAGATACAATGGATTACAAGTACTTTTTACATGTGTTTCAGTTTTCATTTGTCCCTTTTTTCTGTCAATGACTTCCACTTGACTTAATGAAGTGGATGAACCACCTGGATGCATATAAAAGAGTACCAAGTCCTGAGTACATGGAATACGAAGCGCTGACCTAGAGTAGCACTTATCAACCGTGAGTCATGACGGCGTCTGCACAAACTGCATCTGTGGTGTGCAGTGATTAGAAGACTTTCCGAAGGTCCCTTCTCTTTGAAATTAGCAGCTTGACTGTGAATAAACACCTTTATGTGCGAGGTGAACTGTTTTCCAGTTTTGAAAAGATGATGTGTGAAAGCTCAAGCACACACATTGCCATCAACAAGACGCTTTTGTGCTCACTAGCTGCCACACTAAAACTAAATAAATGTCATACCTCTTATTCAGACCATCTAGAGTTACTGGGATAATATGTATTGCTTTTAAAAGGTAATAAAAAAAGAGTTCTGCTCAGGAACAAGGATGAAAATAAGTCAGATAAGGTTAATTGAAGCAATTTTAACTTGTAGTGGAATCTCTGGGCTACCGTAAATAGGTGGAAGCAAAAATAATTACTTTGCTCTTTGAAAAGGGGGCAACATCCCAATTAAAATAAAACAGGTTAACATAAAAATTCCAATTATGCATGTTTAGCAAAAAGCAATTCATAATCAGACCACCATATCTTTAAATTGCTTGTCATATAGGTAAGAGGCGACCCGTGTAATTTGTCATGGAAATGAAGCGCTCCCTCCCTCTAGCGGATGCCAATTATGACTAAAGCCTCCACACTATTTGTTTTTCAACTGTCACGGAAAGGAAATGGGCTTGGGCTGCTGCCAATCAAACGCACTGAAAAGGCTTTTTGAGCGCCATATTAATTAATAGTCGGTTAATACTTGGAGGCTGGTTAAAAGGTGAGTCCTAACACCCTATAGATGCTTTCACTCCCTCACCGCATTAACCTGTCAGTCTCCAAATCTGAGAGACCTGGAGCTCTATAATTACACTTTTTGACATGCTTTGTTGTGTAATTACTCCGAGGCCTTGTAGTACCCACCCCTATCATCTCTGCCTTCTCTCCATTTGGAGGCCTCATGGGTAGACTAAGTGGAAGGAAAAGCAGAAACAGGGCAGTTTAGAAGCAGGCATGCAGGGTGACTCATCACTTGAAGCAGGAGGAGCAGCACCACCGGGCGTAATGTTCACAGTGGAGTCAACGCTGATCACCGGGTATGACCGAGGCAGGTTGGCTTCTGTACGAATCGCTCTCTTCAGGAGAGCTGACGGGATGCTCTCCACTATTTAATATTTGACTGCACCCTCTCATCCCTCTGTGAACAAGTCCACAGTCATATGTCAAGCCAGATCCACCTTGATAAATACACTCAAGTGGAATTTAATAAAATACACTACAATAGAATACTGATGTTTGACCTCTGAAACCCTAGAGCTTCGTATAGATTTACCAGTTTTTGTACTATTTTGATGCCTCATTCTGAGACTACAATACATTTTTCTCTAACAGGTTTTCCCTGGATAACGAAACTTCAGCGACAGCTATAAAAGCTTATGGTTGAGTGTCTCTACTTGCATTTCAAGTACTGGTTTCCTTAACGCACCGTTGTCCTATTATGTTGATGTGGGCAAGAACTTGCTTCCTATCTCGGAGATAAGCCACGTCCTTAGAGACACTTTTGAATGTGAATTCAACAGAGAGCTTTTTTACTGTGGTGGACATTTTGAAAACAATATCAAAGTTTCTTCCACAGGCCAGTACCGGTTCACTGGTTGAGGTTGTTGATGCTCATTTATATGGTAAACTGTTGTGAGTATGTCCCGACAAAGCAATTGAAAGTATATGTTGTCAGTGCATTTACCGTGGAATTAGTTCAGAATTCATTTGGAGGTTTCACAGTTCCATAAATGCACAAGATATGGACTAATATTTCATTTGTATGCTTTCATAAACATTGGAAAATATGTAAATGTCTAGTTTGACAGTAAATTGACGGATACAGTGAGTTGTAATGGGAAGAGGAAAATGCATATAGAACTGTTGAGCTATGAGAATAAATAACCTTCTCCCTGTCGAATCACATCTTCTTTGTACTTCAGGACACAAAAGCACTAAGTGCACTGAAAATGTTATTTATACTTGACCAGGATTTCTTTTCTGGAAGTTAACTGCAATGCTCCTGCGGTTCTAAACATCGAAGAGAATATGATGGACTCATCTGAAGCTCTGCCTTGGAGAAATGTGTATACAGTGGGCAGCGGCATAAGTGTATCTACTGTTGGAGCTCTGGCGCATTTATTGCATACTGTCACATATTGTTGCCTCAGGTGTAAAAGGTAATCCGATACTCTTCCACTCGCTCCAACCCTGTGACATTCTAGTAAATGAGCATCAAGCTTTCTGCTGTTCTGTCTTTCTGTGCGACACTTAATTAAGTCTTCTGAACACATAATACCTATGACCGATATATTCCCACTTGTGTACCCAGCCTTTGGACTATAATGTTGTTATGTAGCGTAACAAATGCTACACCATCTCTTGTATCTCAACACTGGATTTAAGTGTTGGCATCAACAAGGCCTGTTGGTATAATCATCTATATACCGAGCTTGATACCACCCATATGCCACTATGCTGCCCAGACACACATTCCATCTGTTGACCAATATTTTAATTAAATGTATGCTCAATGAAGAATAAAGTGGCCTTCTTCTAATGGATCCTATTGATTGCTGAATATAAACTCTGGAAAAGATGCTGCCAGGATGAGCAATTAGTCTGTCCAATTTAGGGAATAACATAAGGTCGAAAAGCGGGACAAGAGTGGGGAACAGCTGCTAAAAATGCTTTAAATGGGCTTCAAATCATTTTAACTCCCCACTCCTGGTGACCCTTTTAAAAAGAGGAGATGTTTTATACTGCTTGGCTTAAGGGACCTGAAACTGCTGTTCATAAAATAACACTTTGGCTAAAGGCGTGTTGTGACACCTCGATATCCTTGTAAATAGCGAAATAAAACTTCTTAAATTCCTTCTCTTTTTTTTTTCCGGATGTTGTATTACTCGGAGGGATCATCCCACAGCACATACTGGAGCAAATGCACTTAAAAAAAGGGACTACTGAACTATAGCTCAGACAGCTAAACCCGACCAAGTACAGCTGGCTTTGCTTCGCCTTCCATATGTTAAGCCCCTTCTCTTTAATAGAATGTCTTTAATCCGGAGGCATGTTGTGCAAAGCGGTATGAAAAATCATGTTTAGGAGATTAGCATTGGAATCCTCGTTCTTCTCGCCAAAGCTCATCACTTGAGGGGCTTTTGGATGCAGGCTGCGGGCCGCGCTGACTCGAGTGTTTGTGTGCGTGCACGCCTGTGAGTGTGCGGGTCTGTCGGGACCTAGAAGGGGTGCATTACTCAGCAGTTTTGGCTGAGGCTGTTTTCCCAGAGCGGAGTCTGTATACAGTTCAGAGAGACCACTGCTTTGGATCTCTCCCTGTAACATGAAAAGCTTTCGATACAAATTGTGGAGGAAAACTCTCCCGACTTGCTCGATTTGAGTCTGAATGTAACCAAAGGAAATGAAAGATTGTGACAAATGTTGGTCAAAAGTTACCGCAAGGATGTATTTAAAAAGGCAACAAAAAAAATAACAATGATCTTCCGTATCGTAGTGCTTTCCAGTTGGCCGTCCGTTTAGTGTAAAGCCTCGAGTGTACTTCAATGCAACGAGGCTCATGCAACAACAGCAGTGCAATTAATGTAGTTATCTGGAGGGCCATGTTTAATTGATCAGAGACCTTAGTTTCTGAGACACATGCTATGAATAGCAACACAGACAGAAAAGGCATTAAGGCAGACAAGAGGGGGAAGATATATGGTTTTCCTTCCAAAGCTCTGGGACAGTCCCAACTTTGAATTATTTCACAACTTGCAATATTGAATTAGACGCTCCGTTCAACTGTTTTCGGAAATGCCTGTCGGATTGTATCAAACAGAATCAGAATGACGCTCCGTTTAATCATCGTGTTACAACCAGTGTTGGATTTGTGTTACTCCTTCAATTAGTCTTCATTCCCTTTCTTTAAATAATTCAATCCATTTGGGTTCCTCGCTTAGAAAGTCTCAAGACCTTCGTATATAAGCTTGTCTCTTGGATTGTAGAATGTCGTGCACACTCTGCCTACTTTGGAGTTGATGCAGTTTGGAAAAGAGAATTGACCTTTCAATAACTCCTCCATAGGTGAAACTGGTGATAATATACTCTACTTTATTCATGTGGTGGCCCATTACAACCAAAGTTGTAATCAAAGGAAAGTTAACTGCCTTGTCAAGGATATTTAATGAATGTGTGCTAATAGACATCACTATGCTGCTCCATACCTCGTTCATTCTCAGAGATTTATGCACATCAAATTGTGGAAAAAACAAGTCCCCCCCCGAAAAATCCGTGCATACGCAATCAGCCGCGAGCTAAAATGGGTGAGGCCTGGAGATTAATACACCGATTCTGTCAGTGAGTGAGGAAAACAGGTGCATGGGCATGTCATTTATAGATGTTTTAGTGGCCACCTTGGTATCGAGTTTAAACATTTTATGAGCCCCTTTAAGGCAAGCTGTTTCCTGAGAGTTATATAGAGTTCGAACACAAAAAAGGGCCTTTAGTCAAGTTGGTAAAAACCCAGAGAAAGCAAGTTTAAGGTCTGAATAAGTAGCTGGGTGTTGATATCACTAACACAAAACTACAGATAATTAACAGAACTAGGCAGAAGCTAAAGGCTAGCAATACGGAGTGAACACTTTTGATAAAAATGTTTGATTAGGCAATGAGGCTCAGTTTACAGGGTCAGGTGACTAACAGGATTACTAAGTGGGCAGGTGGGGAAGGGCCGGTCTTTAAGAGGGCACAATATTGACTAGCAATGAGGTTAATCACAGAAATTGGAGGGAGATTAGAAAAGAGATGGAAAGTTGAGCTGTAGTCATGGCAGCAGGTAATTGGAGTGGATGATAGTAGAGACAGGGCTACTGCTAATAATGAAAGCAGTCTGACTCCTTATAGACCTCAGAAGTAAAACTGCTCTAGAGAGGGGGACTGTGCTATGTGAGGATGTCATGCAAATGCCCCATTTCGTTCCTACAAGCATTTTGTACAGCACTGTTCCGAAGCATTGCATCTTGAGAGTATCCAGCGGAACACTACATCATTATTGATTACCTCTTATCTGTTCAAAGGATGGCTATTCAGTGAATTGACCTGGTGGAGAAGAGTGGGATGACTGCACATGGCGCCATACTCAGCCACAGTACACAGCATGAAATATGAATGAACTGATCCTCACTCTGCTGAAATAAAGTCAATGCTTGAACCACTACGGGCTAAATGGAATGGGACCATGAAACTATAGAAATGAATATTATGACCTCAGCCATGTTATAGACTCTGTTTGAGTGCAGTGAACCACAGTGACCTATTCTCCACAAAAGTACCATCAGCATTTCCAAGGCAACTGGGCCTACTTTTTTGTCGCTTCCTTCCATTTTATTACAAGAGGCTTTATGTTTTTGGGATTCAGATCATTTCCCTCATACTGGGACAGGAGGAATGTGTAATATAGTCAACAACTTTGAGGAAGCTAGTCAAAATGTAGACCTGTCAGCGTGTCTCTTTCTGGAAACATTTGTCTCTTCTCCCACCTATGGCTGCTGAGCAGACTTGACACGGATCTGCTCACACTGGGATGAGACACAGCCCACGGGTGTTTAAAATGTGCCAGTCCCCACAACTTGCAGAGTCGTGAATGATTGGAACGCGGCTAGGACTGCATGTGATAGGGGGGGGGTACTAGGTTTGATGTCGCATATAATATCTTTCAATAGTTATAAGGCTCAAAATAATCCAGGATTAGATACTTTATGGTGGGTTGCTTGAAGTGACTTGCATATTGAAATGTCCTATCTTAAAGGTCTATTGCACAACAGAAAGACATGTTGAATACAGCTGTATCTATGCATTTAAGTGGCAATTATGTGAAGTTATTGCACTGCCCTATTTTAAAAGTGAAATGCCGTACTGTATGTTGTAATGGATCGACTTCACACTGACCAAGAGAGCTTTCGACTTTCCGCAGTGGAATGCCGTGAGTCTAAACATGCATCAAAGCTATGCGGTGCCTATTTGAAGTCTTCAGAAGAGCTGACTTGCAAGGATTTCCTTCTGCAGTCGGCAGACCTTAACCCTACTGAGGTTCTATTTGAAAAAGGAAAGAAAAATGTTAAAACAGACTTGTTTAGGGGATATTTTTAAGACACCGTCGAACTTGAAGCAAGACTTGAGAAGTTACTCGACAGTGCTCGGAATATAAATCGTCAAATGGTCTCTTGCATGCACTGTATACTCTTTAACAACAACAAAAAGTGACTCAGCGTTAATAAGATCATTCACAGACTGTGCTTGCTGGTAGGCGTATCGTCCTCATTTACCCCTGCTTTCCCTATAGCGTTGGACGGCGCCTGTGAAAATGCTGGAACAGCCACATTGTAAGCGCTTGCTTTTCGAAACATTTCATAATATTAATACAAAGCATTGCACTTATTAATCACCAATTATCCCACGGCTGCCGCAGAAAGCTTTGAAATAATTGCTCGCAATGATCTTTAAACTTTTACTGTTTTATGTCCTTTGTGATGAATGCTTTTAGTTGTGGATGAGTGGAAAAACGCTGCAGCCTCCGGTGCTGACCTTTACTTTAATGCTTCATCGCTTTGTTAATCCCAATTTAACTTATTTATGTTTTTAAAGTCAGCAGAAAATAAGTACAAAAATGCCAACTTCTCTAACATGGCCTCAGCATTTCCGCCTTATTGACTTCATAACACTGTGATGAATGGATTAATATTCCAGAATCTTGCTAATGTGTTGCTCCAGATAACATGAGATCTTATAGAAAGCAGATCTTTTCTTTGAAGGCAGTACATTGTTTTTCTCCTCCTGTAATTCGGACGTGAAGCCCATTTATTTGGGTTGTTGTTGTAGTTGTTGCAGGTAAAAGATCCTAGCAACCAGGTTATGGTTGGAAAAAGAGGTTTTCCAAGGGGTCTATGTTCAAAATGCAGAAGCCATACAAGACAACAAGTAACATCAGTTCCCTAAAGTGACTTTCCAGTCTATTTGTAGAGAGACAGCATGAAATAACGTCATGGCTTTCTCTGAAACAATGAAAGAAAGAAACGGGATAGTGTTTTGTTCCATATTGTTAGGGTCTGTGTGATCTACAACGAAAAGCCCACCACAGATCTCAAGGCAGCCAATTAGGGGCTCGGTAATCGGCTGCAGCAGCTCTAATTGTCTGGTTACCGAAGAGTCGACGGAAAGCTCATTAAAACACGTTTGGTGACGAACAGTGTGGGTTCCATTGTTTGTCAGAATCATTTCCCGAACGTAAAAGTTTGCAGGGATTTCATATTTACTGTTTTGTTGATGTCAAGTGCTGATGGGGATTAATACACTATCCAAGAACTACAGGCTTTAAATGTAGACTGCTTTATATACATTTTGAAATCCTCACTATAACAAAATATAGTAGTCAACATAATATTGTGATCAGAGCAGTTGTCTTTTCACTTTTAAAATGATTGATTGCTTCTTGAAAAGGTCCTTGTTCATCTTCATCAAATGACTCGTTTGCCTGGTAGTATTTTTTTTGTGTGAGAACATTTGCGGCACATTAATTCTGAACAACAAACGTCTGGAGGGAAAAAAAAGGTGTTTTCATTTATTTGGGGCTGGTGAGAACAATGCAAATCCGTCTTGCATGGTGTCAAATAATCAGAAAGTGTGAAGAAATAAAGCTGATTAAAGTGCAACAAATCAAATTAAGTGGAGAAAATATGCTCATCAGTACAAACAACAGAAATACAAGTTTCATGTTGTTATTGATGCTGGATAAATGCATGAAGGTGGATTTGAATAAGGCTGTGTTTTTTTATTAGGTGCAGCTGTTAACTGTCCAGAACAAAGAGAGGCCGTCCAGATTCAAACACCTTGAAATGGTGTCACAAAAGCAGAGTTGTAAATGTGCCACGGGGCTGTGTGACTGAGATAGTGTCAGCCCGACATCCTATGGTCCCATCCGTATGTCAGCGTCGGAAGCTAATGAGAACGGAAACATATGTGGAAATGCCAAATGCTGAATGCCCAGATCGATCAGCCTGGAATAGAAAAGTGTGTGCTGCAAGTGAGCGTCAGGGCGAGGTTGGCTTATTCTCTCGAAACCAATGAGTTCACATGGATCGAAAATGAGAGCAAGCTTTCGGGAAAGATGCGTGTGCCTTTGTGTGCTGTAATAGAATCAAATCTCAGGAATTGAGAGCTTTCCACACTTTTCTTTTTTTGCTTTTGGATCAATTGTGCAGGAAAGAGCGACAAGTAAGATTGCTTTTTTTTTTCGCCTGGATACTATTATCCGAATGGAATCAGCACTGAAAGTTTCCCCCATTAATCATCACAGCAACCGAAGTCGCTCGCACTTTCTCCTGCACATGAGTCGCACAAACTCAAAAGGTACGGCCGGAACACGGGAAAACTACGCCTGGAGAATAATATGAAAGGGTATTGCACTCTGACAGGCCCAGGGACAACTAAAAAAGGCACATACACAAGCTCCCCACTGTGCCACTGAATTCCCTGACTGATCTTGCAGGGGTCAGCGCGGGCGGACAGATAATCCAGAGGTGTGTAGGTGGTGCAGGGAAGAAAGAAGCTGACGCACAGAGGTACGGAATGACAATTCATCGGAGAAGAGAGGTTGCCGATTCAAAATGGTAGACGAAATCTTCTTTCATAGCGTCTTCATAAGCAGGCCTTATAGAACACGTCGTTTCAGGTAATCCTCGACTTTGAAACACTTAATACGAGTAAGCATTCCTCAGATAAAAACAACGTTATTTTTTATAAAAGTCAGTCGCTCAGTACATGTAATTTGATGTACTTTCAGATACAGCTAGAGGGAAAACGGATATTTTTCCCCATGGATGTTACGCTTTTAAATAGACTTTGACAAACAACAGCTCCGTACTGGAAGCAATGTGTTGTAGTGTTCTTTGCACTGCTGATAACGCCAGAGAAACGATGAAAAAAGCATAAGGTCTGAAATGCGAACGAGTTTTGTCGCCTGAGGAAAAAAAAGGTAGGTAGCTTGAGAAAAAACAGGAGCCGAGACAGCTTGTTCTGGCCAGTAAACTTTGTGAACATGGTATAATTTACTGGAGGGTTTGTCGTTTATCCCTCATCCAACTCAAACAATAAAAGTGAAACGTATTGCAACATCTTACAAGTGTTGCCCTATATACAACTTCTGCTTATGTTAAGAAAAAAAAGCAGCATAACAAAAGCAGGACAGCACAAAGCACGACGATCAGAGAATAAAATACCGCGAACTCCAGTATTTTATTTGTATATTCCAGTGCTTGTTTAATATTAAAAGTGACGTAATGTACAAGAGGACAGGTAGCCAAGCAGGAAGAAAAACGGCCAACGTCCCTACCTTTGATTCAGAGTTGGAGATGCTATCAAACCCCCTTCCACATCACTCACAAGAAGAAGAATCGACATGACTGCAAGTTTATAAGTGATAAAATAAATATCAGTATAGTTCATTTGAACAATTTAGCTTCAGACGGCTTCAGTAAAGGGCAGCCATCTTGGAATACCATGTCATTATTTTCAAGTTGGAATAACGTCTGCGTACATTTCCATTCTGCGAACAAAGAAGCTGTGAATCAGGGGTTCAGATAGCTCTTTGCAATCAACTAGATTATGTGAAGCAATACCCCCAGCCCTGAGATGGGTAAAATATTGTCTGGACTTGAAGTGGCCTTGAATGTACGCATTTCCTGATGAGATAAGTCAAGTGCTGCTTTATGCACAGACAAAGGACACACTCAAATAATTCCGCTTTGATCAAATAGCACTTCAATCACTTGTAGGGTTCATATATGGGTTTTCTAGTTGTGGTAATACATTGTGTATTTATATTGTCTTGCGCTGGAAGCCTTACTCAGCTGATGATCCGTGCCGATTAAAACAAACACCACTAATTATTTGTAAATGACGTTTGAGCTGGGACAGCGACTAAAGGCGCCGACAGAGATAGCAGAAAGAGTATACAATATATGTTTGCAAGCAGCTTTAGAAAATTCAGAAAAGTGCCTAGCTCTTTATCCAAACTTTGAACAAAGCCGTACTAGCGTGTCAGGGGTTTGGGAGTGCAACTTCCGGACCCCCTGCAAAGTCGGACACATCCGTTCCTCGGTGAAGAGCAAACTACTGATGCTAACAGTTTGTGAAGCCAGGCTGACACATGCTCCCCCACATGTACAGACACACACCCCGCGGAAGGGCACGCTTGGAGGGCTCATCCGATCTGTCAGTGTGCTGCCAGCATGCTCCCCTCTCCCTCTGCTCCATGACCTACACCAAAATACAGCCATTTACCAAATAATGGCATTTTGAGGATGGAAAAACTACTGGCCTGATTTTGGAGCAGATCCAAATCACAGCGAGGACAGGCATTGGTGAAAGACTGCGCTCTCAGAATTCCCTTCTAGTTATATATAAAAATCAATGATTTGTGGTGTGTTTGCAACTGCAGGCTTTCCATTTTTTTTTCATGAAAGACTTCTGGCTTGGTTAACTAAAGACAATTATCAAAACTGATTAAAAAAAATGATTTGCAAACTCAGTCAACCAAAAGCACTGATGTTAGGATGGGTTGGGGTTAATGGTGTGAAGAATTCCAATGATTATCTGTGATCGGGTTTACAGATTGAATCTCAACCACACGGCTCAACATGCTCTGGATATCGTCAGTATGAAAACTGAATCAAAAAGGAACATCAGATGTTATTTTAAAAAGTGGAAAAGGTACACGCATAAGGAAAGAAAGGGCGTAAAAAGGTTTGATTTGTTATCAGGCTGTGCAGCATCAGATGCGATAAGAATCCCTGCTGGAAATGATAGTGTTGCTATGTCGAGATGGCAGGGAAAGAAAAAGCTGTAGTAACCTGCACTGGGGTCATGTAAATATTTATAGAGTGAAGCTTGAATTCATTTGTTAGGATGCCCTATTAATCACTTATTTATATTGGTAAATCCATCACAATCAAACTGTCTCAGTGAGTGGATCCTTTTGAAAATGCAATGAATCACAATCGCATAACGTAATGTAGTAAGATGATGCAGTGCCGTTTTGAGAGTTGGCTCAGAGCAGCGTGATGCATTTAGGGATTCGGAGTATCTCTGAGTAGAGCTTCTGACGGCAGATCCGGAGGGTGAGGTCTATCTCCTGGTGCAGAATTGGCATGGTTTCTAATTTATGAGGCTGCGGAACAACCTGCTGGTTAATGATGCTGAAACCTCTGTCGTTGATGAGTTACTCGTTACGCCACACACATGTTGAACTTACTTTACCCCTAACAGGTCCGGGGCAACAAATTACCCCTTAAAGAAATAAAGATGACCTCATCTTCAACCCTTCCTTGTGATCTTTTTTCTAGCAAGAGAATCTCTGAAAAGCTTTTAACTTTGTGCACATTTAAAAACACTTACACGGTGAGGAACTTGATTATGACTTGTCATCTGGTTGTCACATCCAGGAGACTTCTTTATTAGACTTTCATCCATCCTTTTAAAAAGGAACAAACCAGGGAAACAACTCAAAACGTTACCATTTCAAATTGCCAGCTTACTTTCTTATTTTGTGTACTCAAATTCGAGGCGTGCATCACTCCCTTGTGCGTTTGATTCAAGCAAGAAATATGGAGGAACATTCCAGCAAAGTTTTATGAAAGCAATGTTCCTTTTTTTACTCAGCCACGGACAGACCGTAAATTATTAAAGGCCAATGTGAACTTCATTAAAATGGTCAATTCAGCCTTTCCATCAAGAACTAGCTAGCATCCAACGCTATATCGCCGAGGGCAGCCCGATATGTGTTAATTGTTGGTTACTTTGCAGGTTATTGGTTCCATAATGACGGTTTAATCTCAACTAAAAATGTGTGACCTGTATCCATCACCTGCAACAGAAGAAAGCTTTATTAGGCCCTCATACACGAGTCATGACATGCACCCCGATCCATATTGATAATTGCAGCCTGCTGTGATGATTACTGCCGGATGAATGCAGACATTTATTTACCCCGGGTGTCCATTGCAGAATAAACATATCTATTATCTTAAGTGGTGTCAATAACCTGTGCTTCTTGTGTGCAGCATGCTTGATTTGGTAATGCTTCCAGCAACACCAGTCCTGCGGGGCGTGCGCGTACTACAGTACATGTATGAATGCTGATTTTGCCTTTGAGATCATATGATGATGAGTTTGAGTTTGATTAATACACATTTTGTAATAAAATGGGTTCTCCGGCTGCCTTTGCTCCCACAAGCTCGCTCCTATTAGCATATCATATTATTTCCCTCCAAGCTGCTTTTGATATGCCACTTAGTCTACGAAAAAGGAGTTCTTGCTAAATTTGTTTCCAAGTAAGCTGGAGAAACTCTCAAAGTCAAATCAGGTCACAATCCATTTGCAATTTGATGCCCAGGAAAACAGGCTATTGACGTAAACTCACAAAGTATCTTAATTTACATTTAATTGTAAACCCTTTTATGACTACATTCAATTTCCACGAGTGTCCTTTCTTGAGCAAAGTTCAAAAGTATTATTTTTTCCTCTGTAATGTTTCTATTTATTTATTTGGTTTGATCTTTCAAGTTACTCAACTATAAAGCTTTTTCCCTTTATTCTTCCTAACATCTTTATGAATGTGGCCATGAAAGAGACGCCGGTCTGTGATTTGGGATCAGCACTCCTACGAAAAGTGAACACACGAAAAAAAAAAAACGTTCAAAATTCACTTCCAACTAATTATAATCCCTTTTCTAATCATTTCTGGTTTTATCGACTTGGAGCTCGGGCAACACAATAGCTGCATTGCAACAGCTACTTCTGAGCTGGTGTGATGCTCGGGGGGGGGTTTGATGGATTGGGCGGATGGGAGCCGCGGGTTGATTGAAAAAGTGGTCAGTCGGCAACGTTGAGCACTCTAATAATTATGTACGTGGGTGTACAGTATGTGTGTGTGCGTATATAGAGTGTGTGAGGTGCTTAAGTTGTGCATTTACAGGGATGTGTAGGCATGCATTCACGGCGCTTTGTTGTGGGTGTGTGTTGCTTACATACATTCCACAACTTATTTAATACAGCTTGATTAATTACAGTGGCATGGCCTCTTTGTTTCTTGAATTCAGGCCCATAAAATAATATAACAAGTCAATATGCACATTATAATAATTAGCTGTAAAGAGCAAGCCGTTTTCCCATTCAAATAGCAATAAACTGTACACTTACAGTCTGTGAAAAACAAACAGCAGAGCTTAATGTGAATCAGAACTGTTTTAAAAAACACAGCAAACAGATGAGCTGCTTTTTCAAATGCAGATGCATCTGCTGTCAGCTTCAGTGATGACTTATAGATGCAGATATGCAAACAATACACTGCCTCAAGCTGAAAAGTTGCATATTGCAAATGTAAATCAGCTTTTTTCTGAGGCATACATCCGAACAATCTACATATCAAACACAGAAACAAGGGCCGAGACTGTGATTTGATATGAGGTGACTGATGGTGTGCATGTAGGGGGGAGAATGATGTGGAAAAGGACATTTTTATGTGTTTGCAAAGATGGAGCTTGTATGACAGCTGACAGACACATTCATGCCCTCTCGCTACCCGTGTGGAGTCATATATTTCAAGGAGCGGCCCAGACGGAGATCAAAAAGCAGGATCAGCGGAGTTGATCTCCATTTGACTGTTTCATATTCCGTTTCATCCTCCACCCACGACCACATCACTCCCTCCTTCCAGCAGACCTGGTGCTCTTCTGTGAAATAAAGACTGCGGCCATGGAGACTCGGTCCTTTGATCGCTCGTTTTGTTTTCAAATGCACGGTCAAGACGGATTTGAGAGCCAAACTTCCCCTGAGCAGAAGTTGCGCACCCCCACTACTTTACATGAATTTTCTTGATGACAGTATACGGGTTTAAAAGAATGTGTGGGTAACACAAGGACTTGTCACCTGAAATATAGAAGCTTAAAATATAACCAAAGTGGCCACTTCTGCGAATTGAGTCGCCTGACACATGATTGAACGTTGCATTGAAAGAACAGTTTTAGAAAAACTCAAAAGACTGACAGAGCTTTTCAATGCTCCGCGTGCAGGACTGACGTGAAAGCTGAAGACAAATGCCAACGGCTTCGGCTTTATCAAAGGAGGAGACAAAACAACCAACCTCTTCACTTTCTTTTACGTGAGATAGTGAGTGTGTTCTGACTGAAAAAGCTGATCTAC
This sequence comes from Eleginops maclovinus, assembly GCF_036324505.1. Lineage (NCBI taxonomy): Eukaryota > Metazoa > Chordata > Actinopteri > Perciformes > Eleginopidae > Eleginops > Eleginops maclovinus. Next base: position 6,369,817 of record NC_086372.1, read on the forward strand.
TCAACATGACATGGACAACGTGCTTTAAAAATGGTGGAAATACTGTGCGTGCATGACTAACTGCACCAGCTCCAGGCTTCTTCCATACATCATGTACAAGGAGCCCCATAGCTATATATTACCCAGGGGCCCTTGTTGTTATGACCTACAGTAGATATGACCTTTGCTTCGCTACAGGACAGACTTGTATAAAGAACATGGTATTTTTAGATATGTAAGGAGGAAGGAGGGATTCAGCAGGACAATGCAAGTATACTGTATGCCTTGACGAGACAGATTTTGACACATTTTTCTCCTCCCCGCTGTTACAATCAAATCTTCAGTTGGACTCAAGTGGGTTCAGTTTCCTTTGTCATAATAGCTCTCATCATTGAAGAACAACCCTTCAAAAGCAAATATCTTTGAGGGAGGGTACCTCGGCTTCATTGTGCTGATTGTAAAGTTACTACAGTAACAATTGGTTTAAAGCTGGACAGTGCAAATTATAATCTGGGCCAAAGGAACGAATGTATGATATCGGTTTAAAGCAAATCCTGGCTGTGGCCTGGGCAGGCATGATGTTATTAGAAATGTCAGATGACCACTGGTACGCCGGGCAGCCTCTGTGCATTCATTGCGCATAGTAATTAAAGTCATACAGCCTTGTGCACACTGCAGATTACCTTCTTCTTTTAAATTCCAATCAGCAAGAATAAAGTTGTGTTTACAGATGCTCATTAGAGGGGCCATTTTGTCAAGCACTTCCAAGTTGTTGTTTCAAGTGAGCTTTTTGGTGTCTCTTCAAGTTGGAGGTCATGTCGGGTTGCTCTCTAATTGGGTGTCAAGAGGATTCTAAATATTTTCACACCCACACAAGCACACACATACACACGAATACATTCTGGTTTAATTGGTCAAACAGGCTTCCCTGGCCAGTAGTGCAAAGGCATAAACCCACACACACACACTGTGGTGATGAACAGTAGGAGCCCCTAATAAGGATTTGTCAGGCATGTAGATTTGCAGCGCACCGGAGGAAAGCTGCCTTGCCGCTCCAGAGACAGGCCGCTGGAGCGCTACAACTTTGACTGCTGCGGTCGCAGTTGTTCTCCGCACTTACGACCAATTAAAATGCATGGCAAAGTGTAGCAAACAATCACGCGTACTCGTCGGAGCCTGGTGAAATGTGAGACAATGTTTTGTTTCTGCGGATCACTGTGAGAGCTGCAGAGGTGAAATAGATTATTTATCATCGACGTGCAGACACACGGGCTTCGTGCCCGGAGGTAGTGTTCTGAAAGAGAGGCGAAGATTAGAAAAAGAATGAGGCAAAGTATGTCCAGTCAGGGGTGGGCGAACTACGTGAGATGACTAACTAGCAAATATTAACACGGTCATTTTTTCAAACTTTACAACCAAGACCAATTCGACAGTGAAGCCAACAAAGCATGACCTGAGAGTGTTCGGATTAATATACCAAAATGATCACAGTAGTTATAATCATACAAATAAAAAAGGGTTAAATTTACCAGTTATGTTATTTTAGAGAAAATAACAAACCTATATCAAGGCATAGCTACCAGTACAGTACGTGTACCGTTTTGCCCCAATGTCAGGCAACTCTGATCATAACCGGAGCCTCTTCCTCCTTTCGCAACACATGTTCGTGAAGATAAGACACACTTTCAAAAGGAGGAAGTCTGATATACCATATTTAACATCTATTAAGATGTCCGATTAAATGAAATGTACTTTTCATACCAAAAAAAAAATCACATATTCACACACTCGAGATGCACCTAGAGAGCTTGTAAAGAGAAATGATATAAAAGAAACATAGATGTGTGTCATCGCCTTCTTCTTAAATGGAAACATGCCTCCCCTCCAACACATGATAGTTGGACACAGGAACTTCTGCGCTGCATTAAGCTTGAGAAGCTAAGGTTCTCGCTAAAAGGATCCTTAAAACACTTCCGTGAGACCTGGAACCCCTTACTACTGTTCATAAAGGACCTTACTATTGCCGAGTGGAGTCCACTGGGGGGGAGAGAGTGACACTTTTCCTTCTTCCTGTTTTGCTTAACATATTGAGCAATACTTTGTATATCCTTTAATGTTTTCCCATGTCTTAATATATTTTTTAAATTATTTATACTCAGTTTTATTTACTGTATTCCTGTTATTTGTGATTTGATGTGTATTTATTTCATTGTTATTATTCTTATTTAATTTATTATTTCCTCTATTTATTTTTTCCTGCTTCCTATACATTGTGACCAAGACCTAATGGTGTGGGGGGGGTTGGGGTTTGTTTTTTCTCTTTCTTTTAACAGGATGAATCATGTGTTTGGGATTGAGACATGGCAATGTGAGCGGAATAAAATATAAGAAAAATAAATAGTTAATCTTAGGATATATATTTTGCTTTATCACACAAACTGATTTAGGCACTTCAAAAGTGGTGCATCAATCAAAAAGCCAAGTGCAAACCCATGTCATTCACAGCTCCTACTGCAAATGTGTCGGGATGGCTCTGTTTCATGAACTAAACATAGAAAAAAGATGGTTCCAAAAGCAGCTTGAGATTTTTCATATATCTTATTAGCATATGTGAAACCTTACTAGATTTTATGCTGGGCTGAGTAGGCACAAATCTCATCCGCCGGCTACAGAGAGAGAGGAGGTCTCGGTGGATTTAGAGGCTGCGTGCCCTCGCCTTCAGTGTGAAAACAGCGCTGTGACGGAGATGGTTCAAAAAACAACACGGTCCTCCTGGTCCCATCTGTAGCTAGCATCGTCTGCAGAGTAATTCGGGAGGATGCAGTCGGCGGTGAGCTCCTATTTTACATTCATCACGGCCCTAATGCAATCACACAGTGAGTTATTAGAGAGGAGAGTAGGAGGAATTGGATGAATACATGGCTGGGGAGGCATGCGAGCAGCTCTCTGAGTGGGAGAAACAAATCTACAAGTGACAAAGGATTTCAGCTGACAGCTCCTTAGAAACACCAGGCTTATGACGTGATTTATGTGGAGTACATAAAAGGGCAGTGACAATGTTAAAAATGATCACACAGCAATTCATAATATCTAACTCATTTATCTCTTACGCTCAGCCCTGTCACTTGATTTACACTGCCTTATCAAACCAAAAACACATACAGCTTTTAAGGGCTGACAAAAGACAAGTTAAACAAAACCGTAAGGTCAAAGATAGTGCCTTTTTTTTTAAACCCAACAAGCCGATCCAAAACTTAGAATGAGCGCGTTTGACCTGATGCATCTCCGGCAAGCTCGACAGCACAACTGAGCTCTCATCATTATCAGAACTTATCCACCACTCTGAAATTGCCTTCTGCCTGTGGAATTAATGACAGGCATTTGTACAGTGACAGGCGGCACCCAATACAACTGTAATCTCTCTCCGAGTGTGTCGCGACGCGGCAGAGGACACGAGGAAAACAAATGGAGACACAACAAGGATCGTCATTAGTCTTGGCAAAGACTCAAGGACGTACTATGAGTTTCTCCCCAACTGAAAATGGGAGAACAATCCCCCCCCGACTATTTTTGTTTTTTTTAATTATAAGATTCACTTAGGAATGGAAATGTGAAGGTGACTCAGACGGCAGCGCCATCAGTAAAGCACAATTTAATATGGCTGGATAAATACGGGTGACAAGTCAAATATGCAGCGAACGCTTTGGGCTCCCTCCTTGTTAAATCAAACTGTTTGTCGCCCATTTGCTTCACAAGGTTAATGTTTTATGTAAAAGTACACATTTCTTATGAGCCTTAGATATAAAGTGAGACTGTTGAAGAGGATCTTTGAGGTTGTCAAGGTTGGATAACATTGCCAAACCAGACTATGTTAAACTACAAGCTTTAAAGTTCCTTCAAAACTCAAAGCAGCACTTTAAATATGTTTTGAGGCATCTATGGAGGCCAAGCTTCAAGAAGAGTCAAATGAATGTGGTTTTAAGTTACAGTATTCAGAAAATGTCCCTACTAAATTAGGAACAACACACAACTAGGACAAGGGAGGCAAATAGAAATGGGTACATGGACAAAGAATGTGAGAAAATGCCTTTTATGTATGACTTCATCACATAAAGAAGCGGATTGCAATTCAGTTGATTATTTTATGGGGACATTTTCCAATACACATAACTCCAGATTGTAAATGATTATTGAACGCAAAGACGTCCTAGTGCCGTGTGCACGAGACGTTCAGGCCCACAATGACAAACATGGCCTTTAGTGCTACAGTTGTGAGGCTATATGATTTGCCCCCCGGCTGTGCCTAGAACCAAGAACCAAAATAAAAACCTCAACAAATCATTGAATACATTTTTCATGAACCAACATAAACATACAGTATCCACGCCGACAAATATTCGCCAGCAAAAAGGAAAATATTGCTTTTCCTTGATCTCGCCGACACCTTCGTCTTTCCCTCACCTTTGATACAAGCTTCAGAAAAAAAAAGATATAAAATAGAAAAAGGAGGGAGGACGGGGAGGAGGGGGTGCTTCCTGTTGCCTGGCAACGTCTCTCCAGGGAGAAATGCTTGGACGTCAGTGTGTGTGCGAGAGCACCTCTGTAGGCTAATGTAAGAGCAAGCGGGGTGATCCTCTTTGTTTATTTGTGAACATGGCGGCCGTTTCCCCGTGTTATCCGGGAGGAACCGGGGGCACGCTCGAGCGTCCACGTCAAAGCAGAGTAGCATCGCCTGGTCTTTAAAGCCCTTCAGACAAATGGGATAGGTATTTCAAAGATCCAATTAGGCCCCGACATGTCGCCAATAAATCATTAGCGCCGAGGAGCCTCCAACAGGAAGATGGGTAAGACACACTTTAGCGTACGAGTCACTGTCAGGAGTATTATTTCCCTATTCATTCACGCAAATCTTGAGAGATTCCATCATTTTTTCCTTTTCTAAATGAAGGGAAATGGTTGAAATTAAAAGTTTTTCTGTGGGTGAATAGTCTAGTATTTAAATGAACTTAGCTCTGAAATGCCTGGTCCAAAAAAAAGGGTCCAGCTTCCATTGATTGTGCAAATGAAATGTATTAACATCCAGTATGAGTAATGTCGGGGGAATTGCAGCTCTGCATAACAATGCCAGCTATCCTTTTCATGTTCATTGGTGTGAAATACCTGTTAGTCTGCATGTCTGTCTGCTAATTTACTCTTCTTTCCTCTCAAAACCTGCATGATGGAGCATCTAAGAGCTACCCGGGGGTTGCATTTAAAATGGATTAAAGGGCCTCACATAAATCTGGCACACTATTACGAGTCGTATTCCAGTATGGCCGCGTTTAGGCACTGCGTCGAACACGCGGAACTGAAGACAAAATGTTTCAAATGCCAGCATGGACGTGTGAAATATATACACGTGTGGGGAAGTTGCAGCGTGCCATTTGCAATCGCAGACAATTCCTTTTCCCCCCTCGCCGGACCTTTTAAAATGCACCGTGCAAATGGGAGGCTGATGTGGTGCCCTTTTGCGCCGGCTGAATTGCGTTTGAATACCTGTTGCATTGTCACGGGGGATTTGACGGCCATTTGAAATGTGTTGAGCCTGAAAAGGTTTGTGTCAAATGCTGGAGTTCTACAGTGTTATAGGATATCAGCTCAGAGGCGCATGACTTTCACACCTTGAGATGGACTTCAGTAATGGAAAAAGAAGTGTGAGGCTTTTAGCTTCATATATGGTAACCTGTAGTGCATCCATTCACAAAGGTAGCATTGCTCTTAGCCCGATAAAAAAAAGTTCTAGGTGCCCCATGTCTGGCAGTAACAGAGCAGTATGTAAGGGGGTAGCTGCTGACACCGGGGAACAAACACTCAAAGTGCATTCAAACCACATTTTGATAATCATATCTACATTTACCTGCACTTACAGATAGTGTGACAGTTCTTGTTGAGGGAGATAAATGTTCAATGCAAGAGATAGAAACATATCAGCGTGAACAACATGGGCTCTCTTTTCAAAAACCGGCTCTATCAATTCAAGTTCTTTTTACAGTCAGAAATCCATTTGTCTTTTTCCCCCCTTTTTCTATTTCATACCAGCAGCCAAATGCACATTCAGTTACTTGGTCTGAATCTTGACGGCTGACTGAGTGGTACTTAAAAGATACATTAATTCACATCTGCAAATAGCCACTGCTTCATCAGTTGTCATAGTGACATCGAACAGGAGATTTCCTGGAAGTCACCAAACTATTTTGTCTTCCTGGAAAACAGAATGTTCAATGCAGAACGATAAAGAAAAACACATAATGATCATGAGAAAACATACAGATTCTCAGAGGTGAATAATTCACTTTAAGGACTTTTAGCGGAAAACTTTGAAAACCCGCTGATGCTCAAAGATGCTCAAACTATTTAAGTTAAAAGGTGCCATCGAATGCATCTCTCCGGTATTTTAAGTTGTTCTCTACAAAGAAGGTATATAACGTTGGTTGATCCAGAAAATGTCCAGATGCGGTTTTACAGAGCCATTTACAACCCTATGATTTGGCCCTAGAATGAAACAAGCTGAATGACCTTATTTGGGGGCTCATTTAAATAATGATGATGAGCTCTGCTCTGATTGGCTGGTTCACAAGGAGCAATCCATGGCTGCCTCAGAGCCCACAGAAGTAAGTGAAGTTCGCGAAACTGTGAGAGATGAACCATGGAGGCTACTGGCATCCATCCTTACATGTTTGAGCCTTTATTGGAGGAGGAAACGATGAATTTCAAGAACACCCAGTTGGTCGGAGATTGGAGAGCAACGTTACGAAGTGGTAAGTGTTAGTGTTTCCAGCAGCTGGTGTATGCAAATGTTGGGGCTGGACTACCGTGTGTTACGTCACACACGGGATTGTTGCAATTCGCCCGTTCTACCGCTGTGATATGCATATTCATGATTTGCACGTGAAGGGGGAAACAATGGTGTTTGAGGTTCAGGGTATGTCAGCTCAATGTACCGAACTCTCCTTGTTCAACTATGCCAAGGTAAATACAGTTTTCCATTCCATGGCAACTTTAAGAAAAAAGGCAGAGAGAAAAACGTTGGCAGCCAGTTTGCAGATTTAGCAGTTACTCATAACTGTCTCATGAGTTGGGAAACACTAAAAGGACTCAGTGATACGAGGTTCAAATAACAGTAGTGTGAAATTAATTTATCACTCAGTGGAACAAACGTTTGGTGTTTCCAGCAGGAAACGGCAGTACACTACGGCACATAATGACTTGGCATTTGAATGTAATCAGATAATGGCTTCCCAGATGAGAACAAACAGATCATTCTGAGGGGAAGGGTTGAGCTTGTGCACGTCAGGCCTCAGATTGACACAGTTACGCACATTCACACCTGGAGGACGCCAGAGGCAACCAACGACATCTCCTGTTGGCCGGCAATTCTACTGGAACGTGTGGGGAGCATTGCTCGGGGGCAACTTGGTGTTAATTGCAGACGGAGAGAGAGGCTACATTCAATAACTCACGACAGAATTCAAACAAAGTAGCAGGCTGCATCTATTATTGACAAAAAGAGAAGTGTATACGATGAAGATTTCCCCTTGCACACCATCTGCAGTTCAAGCCTGTTGCCTTTTCTCTGATAGGAGCTTAATTAGTCCGTTGCTGAGGCTTCCCAGGCAGCCACTGCGCTTTATGCCATGATCATACACTCGGGCATTGGGCAGCTGGTATACTCTCAAAGCAATGAGTCATAGCAGATGAAAATGTTTCACACTCAAACAAGGGCACACTGAGATAATGGCCGACTCTGGAGCAAAAGGACGGGGACAAAGATGAGGCAGCAGTGTGTGTGTGTGTGTGTGTGGATGTGCATCGATGATGAATAGGGTAATGCTAAATCACATTGCTGAGTTTGCTCGTCTATTCTTATGGGATGACATTATTCCTCTCGGTGTGGGTGTTCTTGTGCTGCCTGATTTGTGTGTGTGTGTGTTTTCTGTACATTGTATGCATGAGGAGCAAACAATCTCCTGGAGGGAGGGACCCGACATCTAAGCACTGCCGACTCTTTCTTCATTTGTTTATGCCTTATCCAAAGCCCATTCACCCTCACACAAACACACAGACACACAGAAACTCACATTCACAGCCTGTTAAACTGCTCCAGGTTATTTCACAAGAGGCAAGCTGTACACTGCCTGGCTTTACTATCCCTTATTTATGCTAGACCTCAGGCATGCTGTCAGTGGGTGCAGCTTTCTCCTATGTATCCAGTCTGGTACTCCTTGCAGTGACGCTATGTATCTAAAAGAGCTTTATTCCAGCCAAATGCTGCTCAGTTTTTAACAGTCTGGTCGCCTGCTTTTATGCCTCCTACATTAGCATAAGTTAAAGTGACATTTTTAAATAATTTGTCATTAAAAAGTCTTTAATTTACTAGCATAGGCTGGATCTCATTGAACAAATACTGAAGGCTGACGTGTGATTAATAAAGACTAGAATTACTAGACATATATCATCAAAGTGTCTTTGACAGATGCACAGCTTAGAGGCAACTTTGGTCCCACATGCTCACCAGATGTGGATTTATTCAAATGCAAATGCATCCTTTGCATTTCCATGAAGTTCTCATTTGATAGAACGGATGAAAACTAGAATTAGATTTTGAATTATCTTGAGGTTTCGTGAAACTAAAAAAGGGGCAAGAATTCCAAAATCTGAAACCACTAAATGTTAAAGGAACCATGAAGAAAATCTATTAAAACATCACAATGTGGCTCGCCTCAGTCACAATACAGAATTAGAATCACACTCTTTGAGCGTGTCATCTGTGACACAGTGGCTGTTTAATGGATAACTCAGTCCCAGTGTGTGTCTGCAGTCAATTTGGGAGGAGGCTTTTGACAAGTTTTGGAACTTCTTACGAGACTTCCTCTTAGCATTGTCACCTTGACTTCCACATCTCAGCAATTACCTAGAATAGTGTTACGCTGCCAATGACAAGCATAATTCAAATGACAGAAATAAAACCCACGTCATATGAGATGTGAATTTCCCTTTAAGTAACGACGGGTGCGACATTGTGTTGATGACAACTTTTATTCTCGTGTCATCCGTGGAAAGCTCCCGCCCAACCTATGCTCATGTCTGCAACCTTTGAACCTTCCTCTCCTCTGGGATCACCCGTGTCTTTCACCTCATTTTGCTTCTGCTCAACTCTTCCTTCTAAAAGAAAAAACTCATGCCACTGGCTTCCAACTTTAAGATTCTGGCACTCAAAAAAGGCCTTTTAAAGTTTGAATTTCTATATTGTGCTCTGGAAAAAAATTGTTTGGACACAAGCAACTTTCTTATTTGGTCTTATCTTGTTGTTCATTCCCATCGAGTCCTCCTGTCACCTTATCACAGCATGCTTTGCGATATTAAACACATGCTAAGAACCTGTGTGGCATCAACATGAAAGCTGAGAGCGACTGTGAGGCTCAGTGTGAAACCGGAGCTCATCATCTTTCTGATATGACTTCAGAACAGTTTACAAAGCTTTTTAAAGTTTAATTTTAGCCTGGCATAGCTTGGTTTATGTGACTAACGTGGCCAACTCTGACAGTGGATGCTTTCCAACACACACACACATACATCCTCTCTTCCATCTGGGACCTATGGGAGTGATGTGCTGCGATCAGCTCCCTGGTGTAGGAGCATGCGGGAGCGCAGCAAACTCTCGCCTCATTCCCCCCCTGACATTTTGGAAGGCCGCTGGCTGGCCTGCCTCGACTCGATTAATGATCTAGAGCCGCCGCGTTCACGGATGACACAGTCTCCCGCTTGCACATACACAGACGTGACGCACGGTGATTAATGGAAGGGCTTATATAATGAGAAAATTAAAACCGCAGCTTATTTGGTGCAGTGGTAAACACTTTCTACGTACTTTGTATCGAGGTTAATAAAGAGTCACATTACTGGAGGCTCGTTGTTGTTGGATGGAAACCATTCATAAAGACAGTGAAAAAGCTCCTGTGTGTCATCATGGTTACTCGAAATGTCTCCTGTATATGCTTCCGTGCTCACGTTAACTGCTCTTACAACTTTAAAAATCACAGTCTACAAAAAAGCAGCACAATTTAAACACTTGCATCTGTGAGCAGTGAACTTACTGAGCTGTTAGAAACAAAGCATGTGCTATTGCTTGCATTGTTTAAATTCACACATAACGCAACACACACCACACTGCCAGATTTATTGTTATGTAAACTCTTGTTGAAATGTGTGTTGATTATTTAGCTTGTAAAGATGTTACTTGATTAAATAATACAAGTCTTGTTTTTTTTTGCTTACATTGCTCTGAGTTTTAAGCTCAAGCTCTTTATCCTAACATTCTTCCAATTATTGCAACTGAATATCATTTTTCCCGCTCACTTTTGGGCAAAGGATCATCTTGTACTTTAAAATGCACACCTACTTGTAATGCCTGCAGTGTAAAAAAGCAAGTCGACATAACCCTGATCACATTTTTTTGGGCCGCTTTGACTTACAGTCAGGGAATTAGAAAAAAATATATTGTTGTATTTAGCTCATCTATGCAGACAAAAACACACACACACACACACACACGGCTGGATTTTATGGTTCCGTCTGGAGGTCACTGAGGCCTTGGTGTCAAAACTCCTGAACTGTTTTATCCATCTGAAAGAACGAGGCCTGCGTTGAATCAGATTTAAATAAATTAGAATCCCTGCCAACTGTTTGTCCTTTTAGGAGGGTAGAATAAGGTTAAATATCCTGCAATACAGACGCAGAAGAAGCATCAGTCAACAAAAGTGACACATCTATCCAACTGTAATCTGGCTTGGGGTTGGGAATTGGTTGAGAGGTGTAATAACATCATATTTCATCATGAGGCCGTCGTTCACGGCAAAGAAAAACACACGTGGAGCAAAATAACTTTTTAACAATGTGTCAAATCTGGCAAACATTTTGCAGTAATGCCTCCATCTATCAAATCCCCCAAGTGGTGGTTTTGGGGATTTTGTTTTGTACAATTAGGTCCTCCTAGCATAATGCCTTCAAGGGTTTTCCAAGGGGGAGAAAAAGGAAATAAACTGGAGTAAAAGGGGTGGATAAAAACTCCATGCAAGAGTAGCACTGGAGATTTAATGGCACACTCATGAGTATTGCAATTAGTCCACTATCCTCCTCATTAGATGTAAACTTCTCCACGGTATATTTCTCCGTGACATATGCAGCACAATTGCGTTTCCATCTTAACGTAACTTCTTTGATCTAATAAAAGGTTACATCTTCTATTGTAAGCGTTCTGGAATAGGCCAAAACCTCCACCCCCGCCCTTTTCTTCTCCCTTGCCTCCGACAGACAGCTTTACCCTGGGGCTAACTAACGAACGGCCTGCTCGATGAACCATGAAGAGTAAATGACTTGTTGTTGCTGTGCTGCGCTTCAAAGCCAGGTGCGTCTACGGCACTGCAGACGGCGAGGTTGAGGATCCGGAAGCGCGCTGCTTGTTAGTGTCAGCTCGGCTGGATGAAAAGAAAAATACCAAGGCGCGAGGATCAAGCGCTGTGGCGCGGGTAATAACAGCAAACCGGAACTAAGGCGCTGGGAAAGGAAAGAGAGGGATGGTGGCACAACCCCGGTTGGCGGAAACATTCAGGATCCAAGAGTGCTATTTTTTATTGTCGCTGCTTTTGATGGGGAGATAAATGTCGAGTTGTGTCAAAGAGCTGCCATTATCTACATGTCATGAAAGTGAAGCAGGAGAGAATGGATTTAGCTGCAGTGTGTGATGGTGATTTTAATGGTGATGATCACTTTAAAACAGTTCTGGCATGTGGATATTTGGCTGAAAAATGGATTTGGGAAGCTAATTAAACTCTCACCTGGGTAGTCTGGAGTCCCAGGGAAACAGTCGGTACCAGGAGCCATGACAATTTTCCCGACTGAAGTCAACAATAGCCGCATAAAGTCGACCGTATCGGCAGCCGCTACAATCAATTCTTCCTAGTTAACACCCATGGCTGTGCCTAATGAAATAATTATAAATAGAGGGGGAGAGTATCTGGTTGATTTGCGCATTTCAATCTCATTCTAAAAGGGGATTAGCTTTGTCAGTTGAAAGGGCCACACTAGCTCAATTACACAAATGTACAGCAAAAAAAAAAAAAAAAAGGGATTTTTAATTAATTCTGAAGATTAGTTATGATCTCTGAGGCTGCATTTGTTAATGGAGTCATGGCACTGTGGCAGTGTCGCTCTCAACAGGCAGACTCCTGTTGCACTAAAGGCCCGCACAACCTCCACTCACTTGATACAGTCACTGCTGAGCGCAAAGGAACACAATATTGTTCCGAAGCATGAATGATGGGAAGGCGCTGCACATCCAAACTTTCATTTTAAAATGGTGACAAATAAAATAGCAAATGTGTAACTTTAAGACCACCACTACATTGCACAAGCTGTAAAATAAAATTGCTAAGTAAACTGAATTTGTAAAGTCAGGCATACAGCAGCACTTAATGCCCCATTGAAAAGGCAATAGCTAAGGTTGTTGACTAAACTTGGACGAAGCCTCTGTATGCATTTAAAATTAACAACCTGATTAATTGGCATAGGTCATTGATGCATCCGCTCTTTGCAACGCGTCTTCATGGTTTATTGACCAAAACTATTTATTTTCACAATTGAACTCACCTCGAAGCCGACACAGACGTGAGAGGAGGTCAGAAGAAAAAAAAAGTGACGCTTTACTCGTAACATTTTCCTAAGATCTGATCGAATGCCATTTCTATGCATTAAACCAAACATTGTGTTTACATTTAGTAATTACCTCTCTATATGTTAGTTTTCATTGTCATTGGTGAGGTCCGCCCTACCTGCACTGAATTAAAATTGCTCTACATGCATGAGGGGTTTACAGGGAGCGATTCGTAATGCCGTGTAAAACCGCCTGAACGTTAACTGCACTGTCTTAACACGAGATATGTCAGAGCTGTATCAACCCCCTGCTAATGAAAATGGAAAATCCCACTGGTGCTGCTTTACAATAAAAGCATTCAACTGGCAAAACAGGGATTGAATGTTTTATGTTAAGACAGGACGAGAGAGGAGAAGGGGGGAACAAGACAATCTGTATCCGTCTATATGTACTGAGAGTGAATGAAGAGCCGCTGTGTTTTAGTCAGTGAACAGACAATAACAAGCCATCATAACTCTAAAGACAGGCGTGGACAGTGGGAGTTGTAGACTGGTCTGGAAAAACTGAAATGTGAAGCACCAATCAAGATAGACGGAGGAGAAAATATACTTATTGTTACTTCTATAACTCGTTAGGAGTAGGCATGTCTTTTTTTGTGTTGTTTCCGCTGGTATAGTATGAGTCATGAAAAGCAGTTCCAAAACAAAACTGATTCTTTCCCCTTTGTATTCAAATCCCCGTGGAGAGCCGACACACGACAACATCCCCATCTGACTCACTATTGTGGCTTTCCCGAATTAATTCCCCCGGCATGAAAACCCCCTCCTGAACCTGTGCAAAGCCTTTGTTGTACGGCACATCCACGCTTTGTCAGGTGACTATTGTCATGAAAGTTGTTTGATTTTAACATCAGCTTTTGGGTGTGCAGAACAAACATTGGGAGAGGGGGAAATGTGGTGTCAAAGGACAAAGCCTGCAGGGCCACGGCAGCTTGATAGCCGTTTTTGTCGGGCAACTGTGATGTTGGGGTAATAATTATCACAATGGCAGCTACTGTACTGTTTTAATCATCATAAAAATGAACAATTTCTGCTTGGATGATAAATAAAGACATCCAATTAGCATTAACGAATACAAAGTCCTCATTTAGATTCGAGAGGCATACCTTTCCTTAACAAACAATACAGCCCGCCAACCACAGACCGATAGTTTGATAGATCACACTTCTGTACGGTCGCAGGAAAAGGGATGTGAGTGCTAACAGATGTGTGTGTTTGAGGGAGCATCAGAGTGCTTTATCTGTCATCAAGGACAGAAACAAAAAGCTTCACTGGGCGGCAAACAACAGCCAAAGCCAGGGCGCTCAAACAAGAGACACAGCAGAGGCGTCTGTTCTGGGTTTTTGAGTTCCTGCCACACAATATGTTCTCACAGTTTCCTGAGAGACAGCTGATGTGACTCGGGCACACTGTTCCTTTAAGAAGGCAGAAAATGTACACTGTGTGCCTAGTCTGTAACAAACTTGACTATTGCATAACTTATCGGGCTTTGTACAGCCAATTGTGTGTTTCAGATACTGTGACTTGCTGCATTATGATATAGTTTGCGCTAAAAGCCTTGCACGTAAAACAACTATTTGAAACCTTCGCTTTGAAAAGTTGACCCTCAGCTTTAGTGCTCTAGGGCAGCTGGCACAAAGAATTGGACCAAAGCAGTCTATAACCTTCTAAAACGGGTTGCCATCATAGCTTATGGTGGTAAATTAGAAGGATAACTTGCCTGTTGTAGCATACTGCTGCTGGCTACACAAATACCACCTACAGCTTTTTGATTTATTTGCATCCACATTATTACTTGAAACATATGTTCTCAATCATCTTATACTATGACTGGATCTGCTAAGTGGATTAGCTGAGGTTAAGCCTGTTACTCCCTTAAAAAGATACCTGCAGATGTCTTACTTGTGTTGTTATGCATATTTAATGTAAAAGATGAATAGCTTTCAGCGTTATAGAGGCTTTAAATATAGGTAAAGAGACTGCATTTATTGGGTATATTGAGTATCTGTAGCTGGATATTACGTTGTTAAAACTAAATACAATGTTACAGTGCTGTATTGGAACCTTGCAGCCCCTTTGCATCGGTGCCAGTTTAGCTAGTTTGTTTTATTGACTGTTTTCACAGGCACTCACACAAACAACAGATTGACTTGCTCAATAAAGGCCAAAAAGGCTTTCTGTTTGTTATCCTGGACAACTTTTCTCACTCTCTGTAAACGACAGTGCGTCTGCCACTGGTGTCACTTCGATTAGGAACAAAGCAAACAACAAAAGCGAGGTGACAGTTGAGCGGCGGTCTTTAACTGAGGCGATGCTGAGGCTCAGATGGGTAAGGAATTCATATACGGTACGTGCAGCGCCACACAAGATACAAAACTAGGTAGGAAAAAACAAACAAAAAGTAAAAAATAGGTACAAATAATAAAATAGATTGGATTGAAATTCATCCCGGGATTTATTTCACATGATTAACTGTCATGGGACGTTTCCTCTTTGCCTAAAAGCGGCTCTTTTGTGCTTTTTGAGGTTTTGTCTTGTAGTGTGTTGTAGATATTATACAGCCGGCAGCACAGGCAGTAAGAGAAAGCATGTAAACATGTCACAGTAGAAGCACCAAATACAAAAGTGTGAAGCTAACAATTAGCATGACAGGGACCATTTCAAAATGTGTAATCATAAGCATCTTCTACACATCATTAGTGAAAAGAGAAATGGAATCAAACTTCAGTTGTCCTAATCCACGGTGAGGCCTTTTCAAAATCAAAACACACATTTGAACAACAATAGTCAACTGCTTTGGCTCACTAATGAGACAAAAGCAACCCATTGAGTGGGGTAGCTAAACGTAAAAACAGAAGGCTAAAAAAGGCATAAATGACCCCTGCCAGCATGGTCTAGAACATGCATGGCATCAGATCAACGGTGTGTGTACGAGTCCTAACGCAGTACACACTCCTGGTTTAGAAGCAGCCATAGCCCTTGTGCCTGTGACATGTAGAAGTGCTTCTTAAAAAAGGAAGCAGCCGGCTGAGTGTTGGAACCCTGATCCCAAACACAGAGACTGTTAGTCATACAAAAAGGAGAGAATATAAAAAGATAGCTCACAGATGGCATTGAGAAAGAGAATATTTTGCCGGGGGCCAAAGTGTGAGACCTCTGTAAGCCCGATTCAAAGAATGTCATCTGCCTTGTTACTCAACAGAGCACGGCAGCAATAGAAAGTGGTTTTAACAGCGTTTGTGTGGACCTCAGCCTACTCTTGATATTTTACTTTGTGTCACAATCATCTTGCAATAACACAATATGTGTAGTCTAGCAGTTGCTCTAAAATGGTATATGCTCTCTTGTTTTGTATTTTTCTTTCTTCCATTAGCTCAAATCATCAAAATGGCCTTCTGTTGTTTTGATTGCCAAATGTGAGTGTTCCACGACGCTGAAGCATCAAACTGCAGTTTTTCACCAACTCATTTATTCCCTCTTAATTGACATAAAGCAGTTACTTCCTCCTGCCAAAGTAATAAGCTAATGCTCTCTGGCATTGACTGTTTGCTATTGATAGTCCCAAACTGCATGATGCTCGCTGGGGAAATTAATCATTCAAACAAACACAGGAATAAATATAAATCCTTCTTTTCCTTCATGTCTCGGGATGTTGTAATCATGCACCGTGATCGGTGAAGTCCGAGTCAAATGATGTTTACATTTATATGTGTATGGACTCATTTTCACACAGCGAGCTCTTATCCTCGTGCTGGCAGGAGTTATTGTTCTCTAAAACAGGAATCTGCTTCGCATTGCTGGACAATTGAAGGGTTCATTTACTGACACTATGGTGTTTGTGGATTACCGTCGACTGAAAGGCTAATAAGAAACACGTTGTTAATAGCTGGT
Organism: Eleginops maclovinus; assembly: GCF_036324505.1. Classification (NCBI taxonomy): domain Eukaryota; kingdom Metazoa; phylum Chordata; class Actinopteri; order Perciformes; family Eleginopidae; genus Eleginops; species Eleginops maclovinus. The sequence goes on from NC_086372.1 coordinate 6,386,434, forward strand.
TATCATATGTTAAGCATATAAAAATGAAAGTCATCTTCACAAAAGGCGTCTCATATTGTAGCCTCTGTTTGGATGTTAAACCAACTCAGGTCCGGATGTAAACTGGAACCTGAATCCAGGTCAATGTGTCTCCTTATACATCACTCTCATCACTCCCACAGCCACCCGATAATGGGATACATTTTAACCTGGGTGCATCCTACAGTAAATGGCAGTCATTAGTTCCAACAATGAGGGGGGATGGACGGGATCCAATCATCCCATGCTACATGAAAGGAAGTACTCATTACTATCATTTTATCGTCTGTTGCTTAAGAGGGAGTAATCTGAATCATTACGTATCATGATGCTTGACATAAAAAAGGCGCTTTTTCACTCATTGCGTCTTTTTGGCCTCACCAATAAGGTACTGTACTGCATTATGGGAGTAACTCTTTTAAGACAAACGTCTCTGCTGTTACACACAAATCTGTCTCGAGCTAGTGATTTAGTCATAACGACTGGTGTCTTAGGGAGAAGTAAATGGCTTATGACACTCTTCATCTCCCAGTATTCACCCATATGATTGACTCAAGTGCTTGCTTGTGTTATTATTACGTCTTCAATAATTAACCCGACAACACATTAACAGTATAGGGAAATAAAAATAACATTATCTAGCTGCGTTCTAGCATTGTTCCTTCCAAATGATCCACTTTGCAGTGAGAACACTCCAGCAGAAAGAGTCTTCACGCAGTTCAGGAGCAATTCAATGCGAGTCTACAGATCTTATAATTAAATGTGCCTCCAGCCGTGGCTTCACTTCTGATTGTCAGGTCAGTGGAAATGCCTCAGGTTTTCTGGCGGTTGGTGTGTATGAGTGTTACTCTGTGTAACACAGAATGCTTGTCTGGTTCATCTTTAAAGCTGATAATTGGATTTGGTTTTGTTATGCATTTCCCATCAGTCAACCCTTTGGGACCATTGGTTACATAACAATGACAAAACACTTAAAAATAATGGTTCTCTCAAAATCTCCTAAACTAAAGCCTTGAGTGAGTTTATGAAAATGTCAATAAAATAATGTCCACTGTTATTTCATAGTAGAGCCGTCTACTTTGTGTCCATATGTGTACAATAATAAGTTAAAGGTGCCATAGAAAGGAAAACTGTATTTACCTTGGCGTAGTTGAATAAGGAGAGTTCTGTACATTGAACTGACATACCGTGAACCTCAAACACCATTGTTTCGTCCGTCAGGTGCAAATCATAAATATGCATATCACAGCGGTAAAACGGGCGGATTACAACAATCCCCGTGTGTGACGTAACACACGGTAGTCCAGCTACTTGAAACACTAACGCTAACACTTACCACTCCGTAACGTTGCTCTCCAATCTCCGACCAACTGGCTGTTCTTCAAATTCATCGGTTTCCTCCTCCGATAAAGGCTCAAACATGTAAGGTTGGATGCCAGTAGCCTCCATGGTTCATCTCTCACAGTTTCAGGAACTTCACTTACTTCTGTGGGCTCTGAGGCAGCCATGGATTGCTCCTCGTAAACCAGCCAATCAGAGCAGAGCTCATCATAGTTATTTAAATGAGCCCCCAAATAAGGCCATTCAGCTTGTTTCATTCTAGGAACAAATCATAGGGTTATAAATGGGCCTGTAAAACCGCATCTGGACATTTTCTGGATCAATCAACGTTATATACCTTCTTTGTAGAGAACAGTTTAAAATACCAGATGGATGCATTCGATGGAAACTTTAATTGAAGTTAAGGAAAGATGGTGGTTTTGGTTTCTCTAAAAACATCCCGTCTTGTAATAAGTGAGCTTGGACTCTTTCAACATTTATGCTTTGAAGTGCCGAAACATGAGTATAAAAGGTAATCATGCTTAATTGCTGTAAGCGGATATTTGAGGCAAAACACACAACACATTGAACGTCTGCGGACATGTTCACTTTGAAGAGGTTGTGTCGGATGTAGGCTGTTCACAAATGATGATAGGAAATGTAATCCAGGCAGCAATAAATGTGTCTCAAATTACCACTCGGAAATTGTACCTGAGCCTGCAATGACTAATATATGTAGCAGAGTAATTATTCAATTATGTTTTCCGTCAATTTCCAAATGAAGAGTTTCCCTGAGGTGCCAGCACAAAAAAAAAATAAAGGATGGCATTATCCTGGATTTCAAAGCAAGGCTTTTTTACCCAGCCAAAAATAAAATGCCGGGGCAATATTGAAGACGAGTAATATATGGCGGAAGAAAAAGGTCAAATACGCTTCTCTTTGTGTACAGTCAGTGTTGAACCAGCTCAGCCTAGCGCAATCCCTGTCCTGCCGTGGCTGAGTTGAGCAGCCGTGATGCATCAGTGCATATGACAAGGGTGCAGGGTGTCCTTAAACACACCACGCTACCGGCCACTTCCTGTGCGCCATGCCATGGAACTCGCAGATAGCCGCACGGAGAAGCAGCTGACGGAAAACAAGTGCTTGACCTTCGAGATCCACATGAGTGAATGTTAGTGTTAGCAAACTAGCAGCCAATGAGAAACGAGATTGGACAACCATTGCAGGTTTTGGAGCAATGTCACTGTTACTGTTACTATCACAAGTAGCGGTGTACACATTTTTGTGGCCACTACAACTCTGTTTCTTTCAATTACCATCATTACAGAGTCTTTTCAGTGATAGAGCTAATTTGGCATACATATTTTACAGGGCAAAGCATGTTTAAATGTAAAATGTCTTAATAAGTTAGCCATAATACAGTAAATATTGAATTATGCAGAACCGTTTCAGAGTTTCATTTTTTCCCGAAAATCACAAGTTTAGAATCATTTGAAAAGGTTTGTCTTTTTTTCGGTTCCTCTCCACAAGGATTGAATAAGACATGAGGGTAAGTTAAGTAAGTACCCCTTGCAGAATGGACCTACAGTATGACATCAACCTTGCTCTCAACAAGCCCCGAGAGCCTTTTGGGGATTCTGGGAGTTTAAAAGCTGCATATACTCTGCCGTCAACGTGGATAACGCAGAGGTAGAAGAGGTCTCCAGTTTTAAATTATTCAGATCTCTGAGGCCTTCACCTGGACCTTTAATGCCTTTCTGTATGAGTAGGAGGCTGAGGATGCCCGAGAGGATCCACTTCTGCTTTTGTATGACAGAAACAGCCAGACACATAAGCACTGCAGTATAGCTCAGTGAGTTGTGGCTATATGAAGCCGGTTGTTAACCCATGTGAGGGTTTTCTCAAGTACATTATGAGCTTGTTTTAAAGTGGGTTGTATAACCTGATAAAGCAACGCCCAGAAAGTTAGCTCTGCTTTAAAATGTTAGAAAAAAATCTGACAAATGTTACATTGAAATAGATCCAACCTCCTTTCATTACTTCATCTAGCATAATAACTACATTAGGTTCCTGCTTTAAATGACATCCTTTCAAAACTATAGTTGTAATAAGTAATATTGCAACAGATTATATATATAATAAAATAAGAAACAGCAGGTAATTAATTGCTCATATATCCCAGAAGGTGCCAAGTATTATGCATTCCATGTTTGATTTACATAATGAAGTGCTAATGTGTGAAAAGGTATCCGGTTGAGTGGTGTTTTGGATCCGTCTCAGCAAGGCATGTTTTTGTATGCATTTTCCCATTTCAACCCAGAAAAATAAAAGGGACCGTGTACTGCTTCAAGTAATTGCAATTTCCATCCTACGCACACCATTTCACAGGTGCCAACATGTTTTAATATTCCTCAGTGGAGGCCTGGTGAGAAGCCTTCTGATGACGAGTGTGTCACGGAGGAGAGAGCCGCTCCGTTAGCAGCAGAACGGCCTGGAGTCAGCTATTGCTGGCAGATTCACGGCTGCTTCCGTTATCCGCAAGTTTGTGTTTTTATTTGTAGCACGGTGTAACTGACAGATCCCGCAACATCGTCTTTGCCGTTTATCTCGCCGCGATGCGAGCTCTATGCGGCCATAAATAAATGATTCACGCTCGCGAGTGAGTGTTGCAGTCATTACAGATTTGCTGCATCATTCCGGTCTGGCTTTAAGAAACAGCGTCGCACCAAGTCCCGCCGATGTGACAACAAGCTGATCTGTTACGCAATCTACCCCACTGTGCGGCTTCTTCTATCTGCCTATGTGTGTTGTATGCATGCGCGGCTCCCTGTCTCTCCTTTCTGCCTTACATCACTCTCCCAGAGGTTGCTGTCAGCGAGCAGAACGTCGCTCGGTGGTCTGTTGTGTCTGCAAATCTGTACATGCAGCTACAGAATTGCACAGATTGACTCTGCCGCGCTGGGGGGATTTGCACGCCGACACACACACACAATGCGACCGCACAGGTGCTTGGGAAACTTTGCATGTACAAACACAGTAACCGGCTTATCAACCACCTACTTGAAAGTGATGATATCGTTCTCCTATAGGGGTAATTAAAAGCAATTCACGGTGCCATCATTATACGCAGAGCACAATTAAATTTGCCTCTAAAGACGTTGTATGTAGCATTAGAGAAAGTGAGGGGGAGTATGAGACAAATAGTCAAAGGGCAGGGAGCTGCGAAGCCAAAAACAAATGTAATGCTCTCTGCGTGTCTCACTCCATGCTGTGGGCCTTGGGGAGAGCTCAAGTGGTAAACAGATTTTTTTTTTCTTCTTGCAGAGCGTTATATTGCTTTTCACAATTACCCATAAACAAGGCCGGGCCCTCCTGAATGAGGTCTACAGCTTTTGTTGTAATTTTCTTTAATCTCTCCTCTAAGGGTGTTGTTGTGAATAAAAAATCATCTGACCCAGAAACTAGCGGGGTAATAATGGGTGTAATTAACACAGCGGGAAGAATGATATGATGTTTATTCCACGTTTACTCTCCGCTCACTACCCCTTTTTCTATCAGTATCCCCCCTCTCACGTGCAATTTCTCAAAGTAAGGACATACTGCCTCTGCTTCTCCACCCTCCTCCACCTTGTTCCTAACTTTGCCTCTGTATCTCTCTCCGCCTTCACCCCCTCTCATTGTATCTCTCCTCTATCTCCCTCTGCACTTAAGATACACACTTTTCTGAATCTCACAAACTCACCTTGCCCTACCTTTCTCCAGCTCAACAGCACCACCCAGTGGCCTAGCCCGGATACGACACGTTTACGTAACCATTGTTGATGAGGTTTTCATTTTCAACATCTGCTCATATCTCATTTTTCCTCCGCTCACTCATTAAGGCTGTTAGGTTTTATTGATGCCAGCTTTGCCTGCAAATGATTTATTTGCGTGTCCGCTATAATAAGTTTGATTAATTGAACAAGACTTTTCTTGATGTGGGTTATAACAGCGGCCATGACACAATTTGCTTTTTTTAATAACAGCATAGCGGGAAAATAATACTGTTTTGGATGTATTCAAATAAGAGTAACAGACACCAGCCCAGTTATGGATAAGGTCCTCCATAAAAACATATGAGAACTGCAATGCTTGAAAAATGTTGTTTATTTTTTAGTATTTCTTCCACAATTTTAACGTTTTGTTTAAACTTTTATGCTCACTTTAACGTTCATATCTTATTATATGTATTGTTCATTTTAACTGTACGTTTCTGCTCTCCTGGGAGATACACTTGTTGAACATTCAGTGGTAAAATGGGATTAAGAAATGAAACCGGTTTTATATTGAGATTTGTAGAGCCAAAGTTACATTTATTTTCTATAAAGATGATGATTTTTCTGTCACTGGAGAATAGTAAGACTTCTTTACAGCCTTCCCTTCAAAACAAAATGGCATATTTTATAAAAAAATATATATACTGATTAATTTTCACACTGAAGTAGAATTTCTTTCAGACTTCCTGTCAGCACAGAGTGTGTGTGTGTGTGTGTGTGTGTGTGGCTGGGTTCAGGGTCAATGCACTCTTGAAACACCTCATTCAAAATGTTAATTAATACTGCTCCTCCACTAATAATCATCAAGCCCTCATCCTGAATCATTCATCTGCAGACCGCTCACAATAAATAAGTTCAAAGATTTCTTATTTCGCCAATTTAAGAAGAAAGTCAGGAGTTTACTGCCTTTATTTAAAAAAATAATGTGGAACCCATGTAGCGACTATCTCTCCTGTGCTTAACATACAGTACCGCACGCAATGTCGGCAGGCTATTAAGTACTTTGCAAAGAATTGTAACAGATCGTAGATGTACATAAAATGATCTGTTGTCTTCTAGTTGCCTTTGGTATTCCTTAACCATGGGATTTGAACTCTTCTACAATAATCAATTGAAATAACATTTCATGGAATGCAATTAGTTCAACTGCTGATGGATTACTTACACACTGGCTCTGTGACACTATGTTGCATTCGACAGGATGATTAATAACACCATCATTATTGCTAAAAAGAGGAAGCTAAGGATGTGTAGTTATACTCCATGGGATACTCCTCCTGTTTAGCTTGATGCTGCCTAGCAATGCACACTGCACTGAACTAAATTAAATACCCGAAAGAGAGATCAAAACTAATTATAATTAACGCGACTCATGCACTAAACTGTTTCAGAGACGCATAATGAAGTACAATGCATTATAAACAAGCAAAACAAAATCACACGCAATAACACATACACGGAGGCTACCGACCACGTACACCAAGGTAACTGGAGTAAACACTGCGGGCTCTAGTATGTTATATAGCGTTGTGGCTCACGCGATTGTATTAGAAAACATTCACCTCACCGACCCTTAAAGTAAGAGCCAAGCCCCGCACTCTCACACTGTAACACAGTATCCATCACCAGCGGGCCCCTGGAGGTGTTTCATGATGAGCCGCTGTAATACAGTTTGTGCTGTGCCGCCTTTCCCCCTCAACCTGCCGCATCTACTTGTAATTGCAGGTTGTGATTTCGTCCATTTCCCATAAGGGCGTTTTTCAGTCCCCAGAGAGGTAAACTTAACTTGTGTTGGCTAAATGTGTTTATTAGAGACAGGGGCTTCCGTCAAAACATGCGTGTGTGAGGGAAGAAAAAAGGCACATTTCAACACTTAAGATGTTGCCACACATGATAATCTCTTGGGCTTTGTTCTCAACTTGTCGAGATATAAGAATTGTCATGAAGCCGGCCATGATTGAAGTGATAGGTATGATAATATCAGTGCTGAATGGAGAGGATGAAAACCATATGGGCTTATCTGAGCAACTTGTGTGCGTATATAGCACTGCAATACAGAAAGAATGCCATGTTCTGCTTACAGCTTACTCCAACAAAATGGTCATTCAGGAGTAAAACCTCAGCAGCTATATGTTTCAATGTCCTTCGCCTCCTCCAATATGATGATCATTTCAAGAGGAAAGCCTTACATTTCTGCTTTCATTAAGTAAATGAAGGAAAACCTCAATTGGACTCCCATAGTGTCTTAAACGAGCTGCAAATCCTTTAAAAACCCTATCAGTCGTGCATTTTCTTAGTTGGTTTCTTCCATTTCTTTAGTCACAGATTGTTATCTCCACAGTCCATTGACTCCACAGCTGTGCTGTTAATATCTGGACATGATGTCATGGTGTCGTTTGAGGACAAGTGATCCATTATAATAAGACAGATCATCATCAGGCTCATGTATGCATGGCACATATTAATACCTTTTCCAGATGTGTTTTGCATGCAATTTTTTACCTCACCACTGGACCAGACTATGCAAAAACCCCCTACTCCATCCTCACATCATAGGGAGCCGTCAATAAAACAACACAGGATGGAGACGGTTCACAATAGACCTTCACAATATATCATTTTGTATTGTACTTGCCATGTCAGTCTGTCAAAGTATTGGAATTCATTTCCTATATTCCTTTTAATTAACAAGCACTTTCTGGTATTTCAGCAGTTTACTGGAATCAGCAGAAAGGCAGAGCATTTAAAAATCTGTTTAATTATGCAATATTCGCCATTGCTATGGCATATTTTCCTTTCATCTAGCCCTACTTTTGAGTCTGTTCCTAACACTGAATTCAGATTGATGGGGGAAATTATTAGACCTGGGTATAATGTCTTGGACGGCTTGTTCTAGGAGTGTGCTGTAATGGTTCCCTATGCTTCAGCCGCTGCCTCTTAATTCCTCTTTAACAAATGCTGTTCATTTGCCGTCTGGCAGCTGTAAACACACATGCATGTCAGCTCTGCTACTCTGGAGCTTTGTGCATGTTCCGAGTCTGCAGTCCCAGAATGTTTCAGTGCCATACAATGGCCGTGCCAATCTCACAACCAACACAAGTCAGGACTAAGCTATCTATGTCTGTGTGTCTGGCAGTCGGTCAGACACCTCAGAAGTGACTGAGAACGTGATTGGAGTCCCAAGTTCCAGACTCCCACAATGCTTCACTGACGCACAAAGGGGGTGTCAATCCGCAGGGGTTGGTCAGGAGGAGTCCTCCTGCTTACTGTGTGCCGACAGCCGCACGCAGTCGCCAGCTTCTCAACACACTCTGCGCCCTCTCCTTCCCAACAGCGTCTTCTCTCTTGCTCTTATCTGTTTGGTTCGGCAAAAATTGTTCCCGAATTGGTCTGTCCCCCGATAAGTGTGTATCCCTACTTCTCTCTCTCCCCAAGGAGTCTGCTTTTCTAAATCCATCATTCTCTGAAGAAGTTCTTTAAAAAGGTTTGTCTTTCAAAAATATGCCCATCCAATTTGAAGTGCTTTAAGTAGTCCCAGAAAAAAAAGAAGTCATTTGAAACTGCCATGCTCATTTGATGCAAACCTTTTCTAACACATCAGCTTATAATAAGACTTGGAAAGCAAACAGTTATCTGAAAAAAACATAAACATAGTGTATGCTGTAATTGGGCATCATCCCACCGCACAAAAACATACGGAAATGTAATAATATGAATGTTAGCTGCACAGAAACAAACGCATGTGTTGTTTTTTGGTGGGGGTATACGCCATCTACTGGTTCAGAAAAGAAACAGCTGTTTAAAAGGTCACTTCACCAAACGGGTGATTTCTTAATATTGTGCACAATGTTAGCAAGCCACAATAATGTGCTGTTACGGTAACTGTTCTACTCCACTTTCATTGTTTCTTTAAATGGGTTAAGGGGCAGGTCTGGACTAAATGATTGCTTTTTGTTTCCAATTTATAAAGAAATTCATGGGTAACCACTCACAAATATGCAGAAAGATATGTCATTTCTGACCACCTTATTGACCCTAAGGGATATAATTGAATTCCACACCTGAAATTAAGGTGCATGGAGTGTGCTTGCTGTAGCTAAAAAGGAAACTGCACGTTTTGGTGCATTATAATACTCTATATGCACAGTATGGGTGCATTTGAATTTTAGTTCATCCTCCCAAAGTTTGAAATGTTGCCTGTGCCGAAATGTTTTCTGAGAGCCACAGCATCCAGCTCTCGCTTTGATGTGAGTGCCAATCTAAGATTTGCATGTTTTTTTACATAACGGCCTTGGTACCAGTAACAAATAGAGTACAGCAGTGCTAACAGACAGGAGAGTGCATAGCAACACAACAAAATGTGGGCATGCCTGAAACAACCAGTGAACCAAAGGCTTTTTGGAACAATCGGAGATGCAGACAATATGTAATTACATTCTACAACGCCGTTCATGTATATTAAACGAAAAAAGCTGCTTGACAACTCAATTAGTTGGCATATGGCTTTATGAGTCTCTTAACTGAATCACACTAAAGCATCTGGGATGTATTTCTTCATGACATAGATGTTACCTGACTCCTCTGTAAGCAAACTAAGAGTGTTTGGTAATCAGAGCAAGATTATAAAAATATATTCAAGGCAGGCAGAAAAATAACATCCATCTTCGTGATACCTTAAGGTGCCTTCCTTTTGAGTTATGTACAAATGTTGCTGAATGCAAACAGCTAAAGACTGAACATTGATGATGGCATTAGCGTCCACATTCATTTGTCTGTACACTAATTTAATACAGAGACAGCCAAAGGTTCAACCTATTGAATTGTGTCCTTCCCACATGAACTCATACACTATGAACTCAAGAAAAGGCTGGTTTCAAGCTCATTTAACTATTTAAAATTCAAGCTTTTCTTTATAGGAAAGGTGAAAAAGAATGAACAGTTGTTTCATAATTTGTTGCATGAAGCAACAGAACGAGAAACGTTTCACCCCCGGATTTAATATCTTTCAATAGAAGCTTTAAAAAAGGGTCAATTGAATATTTATTGACTTTTAAATGACTTCTTTATTTACAGTGTCTTGTGAAAACCAGTGGGTCAGTGAGAGGTAAATCAAATCAAGTGTTGGTTTAAACTTCTCCCCCTTAATACCCACAACCCTTTTAAAATGTCTCACTGACTAAAACCAACCTCCTCCAGCTGAGGAAAATCTGCGTGCATGGTGTGCAGAGGCACTCAAAATTCCCTTACAAGTCATTACCAATCTGTTCCTTTCGTCCCATTCCTCCCACATGCTGGAGTGGGCAAGAGAGCTCAGATAAGACAGCTTCACTTGCATTAAGCTCCCCATCTGTCTCTAGCTCTTTTACAACACACATGCACACCGAGACATCTCAAAGCGTACTTTAGAGCCTTGTTCTACAGGAACACTTAGTGGATTAGGTATTATACATTTGAAGAAACAGTGCAGCCATGACGGGAATTATTTCACATAATGGGTCTGCAACTAAAAGTTATTTTCATTATGGATTCAACTGCTGAACAAGTCTCTAAATGCTAATAAAAAAATAATGCCTTTGGATGTCTTGTTTCAATCCAAAACTACATATTACTTTATAAAAAAACAAAGTTTATGTTGAACTATGAATTCATCAGTAGTACTTTTCTTTCCATGGGATGTTGTGACCCCTGCTAGAGAATCGAACCAGCGACACATATCATACAAAGCTTTAAGAAACGATAACAAGGTCCTTGATTCGATCAATTGATTAATTTAGAACATGTACCTGGCATCCATTGGCCTGCAAATGTGTGAAAACATTACAAAATGTTTCATTTAATGTGACGTTATAGCAAAATTGGAGTGAAAGAAGCAGCAGATGTGATTCATATGACATGAGAAGCCAAGCCAGGCAACAGTGCAGTGTAATACAATAAACAACTACTAGGACAATACAACTCTCTATTCCCTTGTGTAATGCATGTATCAAATACATGTCCTGCACTCTAATCTATAAGTTTGGCACCAAAAATGTGATTAAAGTTACCACCTAAAGCTAAAAGTATGGTACTTTTACACAGGCATCTAGAAAACCTTTTGCACAAACTTCAAACCAACACATGTCAACACCATATTGCCATCTAGGCAGCACCAACAATGTAGCAACATAGCGTCAACACACCATAGTAACATTGCATACACACAGCAATCTGACGCCCATTCAAACAGGCAGCAACAGGAGGAAAGCTAGCGTTTCGGGAAAAAACAGCTGGAGAGACAGACAGACAGACAGACAGACAGACAGACAGACAGACAGACAGACAGACGGTTTACTGACTCACTTTTTTTGACGTCTTCTCATCTGTGTTTTCCATGTCAAAGAACGTCCCCCGTCCCACTTGAAGGTCCGGTTGTTTGTCAGAAAGTTGACATACTTTTTCCATCGCCGCTAGCTAGCTGGCTAGCCACGTTATCTGCAACAATATCACAGGCATTAGCTAATTAATATCCAGGTGTGCTCTTTAAACTGATGTAAACTTATTACATTGTTAGTGGAAATACTATTTTTACTTTTCTTCCGAGTTCCTTGTCCAGAGACACGTCTTTTGATGGTTTTGATCCATCCATCCAGCCATCCATCCATTTTCACCCGCTTACGTCAGGGTGGCGGAGGTAACAGCTCCAGCAGAGAGCTCTAAACTTCTCTTTCCCTGGCCACATCAACCAGCTCTGACTGGGGGATTCCAAGGCACTCCCAGACCAGCAAAGAGATATAATCCCTCCACCTGGTCCTAGGTCTACCCCCTCGGTTTCTTCCCAGCTGGACGTGCGTGGAACACCTCCTTAGGGAGGCGCCCAGGTGGCATAACTGGCTCCACCTGCAGCTGGACAGACAGCGGAGCTCCTTCTCCAACAGAGTGCTCCAGCTCCGCTGTCACAAGGACAGGTACAGGACAACATTCCTGCCCACTGCGATAACTCTGTACAATAATTCACTTCTGGCTGGCAGAAAACTCACTGCTCCGTAGCCTCTCTTGTGAACTGGACTTAACATGCACACCTTCACACTCAGGAGAGGTGACGAGTCCTCCTTCTGGGCCTGGCTCCAGAGCGGGACCCCGAGCTTCCTCCGGGCCGGGTATCCTCGCTTTTCTGTTTGTTTTTCATGAGGTTTTTTGAACCAATCTTAGTCTGGCCCCTTACCTGAGACCAATTTGCCATGGGAGAACCTAACAGGAACACAAGGTTCCAGACAACACAGCCCCCAGGTTCATCGGGGCACACAAACCGAAATTGCAATTTAAAGTTAAATGGATATCACCTGTCTTTCCACCTGCGCAGCTGAGCAAGTGGGCGTGACCTCACGGACTGCGTCAGATATTTGTTTCTGGAAAAAAATCCAAGTTTGATTTACTGTTTAACATTAAAAAAAAAAATCCAAAAGCACCTTTAGTTCCAAAATGTTATCAGGTTGTCCTAATTTATCATTCTTTGGATTTATATATAAAATAGTATAATATTATAATGCCTTAGGTTTATATGTATTACATTTCCTTATTAAAGATAGTATGTGCTTTTTAAATGTGTTTATCTATTCTTCTTAACTTCATCTAAACATTTGAAGATGGTCATGGTAGAGACAGAAAGAGAAACAAGAAAAGGGACAAATGAAAAAGAGTAGTAATACAAGGTGCAATGCCTATACTGCCATTGAAGTATGATTCGAGGACATGTATTGTGAAAATGTTATTTATTTCCTTTATGAATATTGGTAGCCTTAACAACTATGTTGATGCTGCAAAAATCCCCTCAACAATATTCTAAATTAATATTCAATAATAGATCATAATCACCAGTGATATTCGCATTGCTTTGACTTATTTGATTTGGAAAAAAAATCAAAACATCAAATCCAAAGCTTCGAGAAGTTTGTTGAACTTTTTTCTCACTTTTTTCTCATCTCTTGAGAACTTCATGTCAGGAATAGTTGACACCAAATGCCTTTTATCATACATTTCAAAAGTTTATGTAGAGTAAGAAGTGTTAAATCAGTGTTAGATGCACAAAATCTGTATCTCTTGACTCTTGTTCTTGTTAAATGACTTATCATTGATCTGCCAAAAAGAGTGTGGGTTTAAGATGCTGCTGCCAGTCCTTACAAGAGAGAGATTTTTATTCATCACATAACACCTGTTCTCAGATAGCTGAAATGATGTGGTCTTTAATGGTAACTCTCGTTTAGAAATATATGTTCTTCATGGTTACGATCTACATATCAGCCTTCCTTCAATTTCTCCATAAAAGATAGTGTCAGTCTTTTCAAAGATGAATGGAAAAAGACACAAAGAAATAGAGCTCTTCTTTCTATCATTCCTCCAGTGTTTAATGTGTGGGTGGAATACGCATCAACTTTTAAACCCCTTGCACAGGAAATGTAAGAGCAGGAGAAACGCAGTAGACTTTCTAAATCACAAGAGGCATGCAATTGCCATCCTCTCAAGGACGTGTGGGTTTGGACTCAAATATACCACGCAGTGCCTTTGAAAAGCAGCTCTAAGGTTGCCCATGCCGCACCTGTCACTACGCAAATGATTGCAGTGAGGTTAGAACAAAAAGCTATTTCAAAAACTAGAAATAAGGTAGGTGAATGGAAGCAAAAACAGCTACATTGTTAACTGAAATGTTTTGATAGAAAGATTCCTTTAGGCTCAGGATTTCCTCTCACAGTACTGACATAAAAACAGATTTAACGTCAGTCATTTTGACAAAATGAAACGCTTGTGCAGCGGGAGGCCTGCTTATGTTCTGACAGCTGTGACTCCCTTCTCTGCTAACAGCTCAGTTAAGAGAATGTTGTTGGAAGTGAAAGTGCTCCGTTGTTATTGTTACCCACTGAAATTATGGTCAGTCGCAGCAGTGATAGCAGAGTCACACGAGTAGTGGAGCTATGCAACACAGACACACTAATTCCAGTAATTATTTGGATGGATGGCTCTATATGTAAAAAGTGTCAGCTCTGCAGGATGCACATGGGCACAAAAAAACTGAATAGAGAAGATTTGTGTGTTCAGTGTTAAACAAATAACCTGTTACTTGCAAGATTTTCACAAAGCTTTCTTTAGAAAAAAAGATAAGCAATGTAGGATATTTAACACATGGAGGCACGATATCTGGTGAATAAAGAGCCTGTATGGTGGGAAATCCTGCTTTAATACATCATTTGTGTTAATTTATTACCTAAGTATGCTACAAATCCCCAAATGTTACAAACTGTCCTCACATAATGTAGATGAATTGCAGCACCTAGAGGACATTCAGTAATATGTGAGCTCTGTCGACATCTAGCGGTGGGTCAGTGAAACTACAGCTAACGTTACTGCATTACAGTAAAGAGGAGAAAATCAAAATAAGAGCAGTTCATCAAGTCATTTATTTATACAATTGTGCTTGTCTCAACATTTCACACAAAAAAGAGAAGGAGGATGTACAGTAATAGCACAATTTTGCTCCATTATAAGCACAAACACATACATTATGCATGACAAATCTTAATGAGCAAATTGAATATATATTTTGTTAAATTGATTTGCATTGAGATTTAGTTATGAGCTGCAGTTTATAAGGTCAAGAGTGAATTTTGAATGATCTATGTGTGTATTGTGTTAGGCTACAAGTTCCAATTTATAGTGCAACTCTGAATTATAAAATGACACTAACTGTAGGTTCCTTGTAGTGGAAACACAGCATTGTTGGGAACTGAACTGATACAAATCAGTCCCAGAAATGATGATTCATTTAATATTTTTAGGCTACTATTTCATTTCCTAGGCACATACCTTAACACACTTTAACGTACTACCATGCATCGCAAGTTAGTTTTAATTCTCTTTCCAGATCTTCACAAATACTATTCATGGAGTTCCGGGCAATGCAATTCTATTCCCACTGTCACTGATTGTGCAGGCCCCCATGTTTAAATACACAGCTGCCACTTTAAACAGTGATGAGACATGAGTGTAAATGAACACTGGGCTGAGGGGTGGGAACGCACATCAATAATCCTCATCAATCTCTGGAACAAATTACGAACTGACTTCATTTAAAATCCAATTATCCTCATTATTGTCAGCAGTTGATGCATGTTAATGGTGCATGAAATAGCAGGTTTCTATTTTTTTTTAGCCGTGCACAATTGTTTGGGTGCGATGACACAGAGACGCCACAAGATAGAAACAGAGATCTGCTGTTTTTGTGTGCACTCTGAGGCGGATGCCGTTGAAGTAGAACTGAATATGAATGGTTAATGAAACATAATGGCTCATGATAATTAGCTGTCATTGAACTAGATTTCAGAAATATAAATAATGACTTTTACTTGCAGAAGGGAGTTGGGTCAGAGTTGATTAAGATTATAGTTGACTTAATATAAATCTGCATGCTTGGTACTTTGTGTTTGCACATGCAAATGCATATATGTTTGGCCCACATTTGGGATTTTCTATACAGTATGTGGAAGGTAAAGCACATGCTATTTGTCATCCAGGTCACGTTCAAAATCCACCAGTGGTGTATAGTGGTTTGTATTGCAATCAATTATTCATTATTGATGGAATTGTTTTTGTTTTGGCATAAAGTGATGCAACGTCCCTCAAGTCTTAACGCTCAACCAGAATCGATAGAAGATAGATAGAATGGGAGGATGAACCCCTCTTTATTAGTCACATACATGCACACAGCAGAGCACACACAGTGAAATTGGTCCTCTGCATTTAACCCATCCTAGTACTAGGAGCAGTGGGCAGCTATTGTGCAGCGCCCGGGGAGCAATGGGGAGGGGGGGATTGGAGGTGTCCGGTGCCTTGCTCAAGGGCACCACAGCAGGGCCTAGGAGGTGAACTGGGACCTCTCCAAGTAGCAGTCCACTTTCCATATTTCATGTCTGTTCGGGGACTTGATCCGGCGACCCTACGATTCACAGTCCAAGCCCCTACTGACTGAGCCACTGCTGGACAACCATGTCCGTGCAACCATGTTACACACAAACATTTCTATGGGTTGTATTACCTGTAGTTAGTAACGGCTACTGTTAGCTGGGTTTGAGTTAATTTGTGCTACTATTACATAATGTCTCCAGCAAACACCAGCCTCACTTTATTGTAGTTAAATAAACACAACCAACTAATGAAACCCATGTGGATTTTCCCCTAAAGGCTTTTAACTCTGTTTCTGTCAAGCTGTGATCAAACTCTGTCAAAAAGCACCTTCTAAATTCCCTCCAAATGATAAGGTTTATTCACTGGCGCGGTCTGTTTTTCAGACTCAGCCCAGAGAGAGCTTTTACGACTCATAAACATCATTGATGACTTATTATAGCACCAGGCGCAAAACTAAACTGCAGTCAAATCCGGATCTCTTGGGTTACGAGACGTGGAGAGAATACCCGTTTTGCATCAAAGTGAAAGCGGGGCAACTTTTATTGTGGGAGACTGACAATGCTGTGCATGCGTTTTCAAGAGAGCAGGAGGAGGAGACGGGATTAAGAAAAGAGTGCAGTGAAAGCCTCCGCTGTAAACAACATGACAGTTCCTAAAGCAGTAAACTGGGTTTAATCCCTGCTCTGTGATGGCTCTGACGAAATACAAAGAGGAACACGGGGTCAGACACACATTAATCATGACTCTCTCAATAAAGTCTGACAGGATCTACATTACTGACCATCCCATTAAAAGAGGTGGATACTATTACTTACTAAAAGTACTAATATTAAACAGTACAAATACTTTGTTACACGTAAAAGTCATGTATTTAAAGTGCGTAATGGCTCATATCACAATCTCATATATTAGATTGCTGGATTCTGATTGTCGATCCAGTAATGTTGACCTCTAACCTTACATGTACTGTTTCAACCACTACTGTCTGTTTTCAATACACACTTAAAATGCATTTAAAAAAAGCCTTTTCTATCATCATTTTGGAGCTCCTAGATGCAGCTGTATGTGCATCACCATTCACAGATGGCCGCATTAAACACACATCACATTAAATAAGGGCCAGGGCACCTACAGTATGCGCCATGAGCTGCTATTCTCCTGAACCACTGTCTTCTCACCTGCACTGTGCAACCTGGCAGGTGTTGGAAGCTTCATTTAGTAAACTGCATTACATATTTGAGCTGGAGTCCAAGCTGGCAAGCGCTGACATGCCTATATTCAACTAACGGTAATGAGAGCGATAAATAATGATTTCATTGCTTTAATAGCATTGTAATTGCTATGATTACTGCCAGTTTTTTTGCCCACCAAAATAGAGGTTGGAATATTAATTGTATACACCGACTTTTGTAAGGGTGCCAGATGTTTTTACATCATTTTTATTTCAGTGTTTCTCCTGCAGAGACAATGGCCATTGATCAACAACGAGAGTTAGCCAAGAATGGTAGCTTCCGTCTGTTGTCCTGGGTCAGATGTAAAAACACACTCAAATCGTTGCACCAAACCACTTGACGATATCAACATGGCTTTTAAAATCCTCAACTACACCTGCTATATTGTTTTAGCCATGCCACATCAAAGTTTGAGATGAATGAAAAGATAGAAGTGAGGTTTCAAATGTGTAGTCATAGCTATGAGGCCAGCTGGGGGTGATTTCCAAAGTTCACTTACAGGTTGACAGAGAGCCAGGTACGTGAACGCCCGAGGCATGAGGCTGCATATGTTGCATCAGCACCTACAGTGGATTGTGATTTTACCGCATACAGCAAAATACCGGCATGGCAGGTTACTGGGGTTGAATTCATCTTGTGAAGTGGAGAAGGGGGGCCAGTCGAGGTGATATCGGGTGTTAGTTAATAACTTCATATAATGTTGGATGTTGTACCATGCACTAAATCCACAGAAATTGTACATTAAAATTGGCATGATAATGGTGTATATCATGTCATTATGGTCTTCTCAGCTTGAGCACAAGCCCTTTAATGTTTAGCAGAAAATGTATTTCAATATGCAGGTGTAGTCAATATGGTTTGCATTGTGGGACATGTGGTATTCAGTATTTTTAGACCTCATACCATTTTAAGGGACTAAAATAAGTTTTACCATTATGTTACCTTAAGTTTATCTTGTGTGAATCTACTTATAAGTATCTGAAAGTGTAGCTGTTTCGTTATTAAAATAAACATGCACTTTGTCTCCATCTGAAATGAATTAGAGTAGAAGAACAAAGTATCATGAGAAGTACTCAAGAAAAGTGTAAATGTATTTTTTAGCAGTCGCTTGTGACTTTCCCCCGCAACTTCAGACTTCTTCTGACTGGGTTAAATAATCAAACGCCTCAATCAATTAATAAAAGCTGACCTTGTCTGAAAGTGCGCCCTCCACACTATAATTAAGAAGGGTCGCCCTCCTCCTATTCAAGCGCCTGCCGAATGAAATACATACATTTGCCCACTCCTCTCACTGTAGATGTTTTCACAAATGTCAGTTGTTTTCTCAGATTGCTGGAATAATGAGTGGAGCGTTCCGAAGATGAATGGATTTTTTTTTGTTGTTCTCGTTGCTGCCTACAAAGCCGTGATTATCTATTCATTATCTGCCTGACTTGAGAGGTACAGCAGCCGTATCGCTGCAAAAGAAGGAAAAAAAAAACCCCACGTTTGCTTGAAATAGAGTGTTGGAGAAAACAAGTTATTTAAGCCTCGTTTTATGTTGCTGCTGCAGCATTTTGTCCTAGTTTCACCGTTTGAAATGACCACAGGCTTTTCCACAGCTCGTGTGAATGTTGCAATTGTTGGCCAAACTCATAATGTCACGTGTAGTTGCCAGCTGAGCCACCAGGAAGCCCACAGGCCTTTGTTTTATGACTCAGATGTGATATTGCTCATTACATCCATTTGTTAAAAACACATAAAGCAAATGGAAGGTAAAATCAATGAGGATGTCACGTTACGGGGTCTAAATCATAGCTGTGTTTAAGTGCAGGAGCCATGTTGTATCTCTGATTGAAAGCTTATGTTATTTCCCAAGCACAAATTATTTAAAATTCCAGACCGCGTGGATCATAATAAATCACATGATGACACAGTCTGACATCTGGACATTCTAGATTAGCACTCCGACTTCTGAGTTCAAATATATTTTTCGGGTGAAATATTGTGCTTACTGCGGACAACACACACACAACTCCTGCAGCAGAGAGGTGCCGAACCAACCCTCCATGTGACCTTATCTTTCAAATGTGCCACTCTGAGATTTACTTTTTAAATGACACTAAATCCGGTTTTGCGCAGAGAATAAAAAGCTGTTTACCAGACGCCCCAGTGCGGGAAGGGCCTGGACGTGTATGCACATGCAGAGTGTACGCGGAGAGTAACATTTTGTCTCCCTTTGAAGAAAGCTATGTGACTCATTTGTTATTTCAGGAGTGTTTTGTTTTTTTTTTGCTTTTTCCAAAGGTCACAGACAAGTTAAGTGCCTCAAAGATGACATTTTGTCTCCAGATGATGAAGTCTATTGCTAATAATAAAGGAACAATCATAAAAGGTGAATTGTTTACTGACTTAAACTAAATCTGGTGGGGTTAATCAATGTTTTTAAACCTCTCTCCGTCTTGTCCTTGGATACGTTTAATCAAATCAAGACGGATCACTGGTTTGGACACCGAGACAGGTTTGGTGGGTGGAGCAGGCAGGTGGGTGGATATTAATGTTGTCCTATCAGCATCAATTCATCCTTAATGTCCCTACTAATGTCAAACTGTCCTCAGCATGGAACATAAAGGCCCTATTATTCAAATGCATCTGTACAGTAAACAAGGTTAAATAAATGAGGTGGGATGAATGAGTGCTCTGGTTATAGATATGGATTAAGAACAAGTTACTTTCCGCGTCTTATAAACCCACACGGGACGTAAATAGAAATGCAGCATCGCACTAGTAAGCCCGTCTTTGTTTAGACACTTGAGAGACTCTATGAAATTGAGATAATGTGATTAATTCCTCTCATCTGCAATTATATGCTGTGACATTAAGTTGTTAATTATCATTTGAGCGCAGAAAATTATACTGCAGGGTAGAGGATTTGTGTACCCGTGTGCGGGGGCTGTAAAGGTTCTTTTCCTACAGTTGTCTCTGATACATTACATTGATATTTTGTTATGCAATCCATCATTTTACAGGCTTAATCTGCAGCAGATTTCTGCTAATTCTTTAGCAAGTTAAACCAATTATGTCGTACGTGTCAATGTGTCATTTCCTTCAAACATGACCCATTTGAAAACAAGTGCCAGCTCTGTGGTTAAAGGGCACTTTATTTCAAGCTTTTGAGATCAATCTGCTTGTCATGAGGAGTGCTAATTGAGTCAGTGGAAATGGCAGTATCATGTTTTCTGTCGCTGGAGAGGAGCCTGATGAAGTCTGACGATGTCATTGGGTTATCTCTGCTTGTGCTTGGAGACCACAAACTCATAATGTGGAGTTGCGTTGCACTGTGGGAAGTGGATTTTTAAGACTGGTAAGGACTAAAGGCAAGGATAAACTGCACTCTGCTGTACCTATGTTTATTTATCTTCCATTTTTAATAACCGTTCTCTTGCAAATATTCACATAAATGCAATAGTTTGGTTAGTTTTTAATGACATTTGGTAACAACGTGGTTAACGCTCTGGGATATTATGAACATAACTGAAGTAGGGAGAGATAAAAGTGCATCTTAGTCTTATCAGGAAAAATAATCAACATTATCACCATCAGGTTTCAGCAGTAATTTATCAATTTAGATAGCTGTATCTTTCTTTGTAAATCAGATTAAAGTCATCATGTACATATGCACCAACACTGGTCTCTGAAAAAAAATGGTGTGCGCTCACAGGTCGGTGTATTTCTTCGCGGGTGCTCGCTGACGCCTGCACTCATTGTCAAGGGATTAGGACCACTAAGCTAAATCAGTGGAGTAATAAAGGCTCCCTCTGCACACTCCAGATTAATTGGAATTAAGCATTTAAACATTTAGTTCTTGTTGAGGCTGAAACGAAGGTGAGACAAAACACTCTCCGGCGGCCCTGAGGGGGAAGCATTCAGAAAACAGTGTGAGGCATGCCACTTACGTCTGAATGGAGGAGCATAAGCCACCTGTGTGTTTCCCGTTTCCCTTTTGTATGTAATGGTAAGAGTATCACATCATGTCATTAAGTTTCTATTTTCCAGCCACTCTTTGGAGGAAGCTCTAATAATAACACAGCCAAAGTCTGGACAGCGAGTGTGTAAAGTTGGATGGATTAGCGCTAGTCACACCTCTAATAGTGTTGCATGAAATGGATAAACAAGGGAGGGATGTTCAGTTAGAGCCAGGGTATTTGAGTGGGTATAAAAGGGTTTAAATTGGGGAGTGGTTGTTTTCAAAAACCCCCTTGCAACTTATCTGCCCAATTTCGTTCAGACAGCGAGGGCCTTTCCGCTCTGTTGCCCTGTGTTTGTGTCCAAAGGCCCTATTAGCCTCCGAAGCTCAGTCTCTTCCAAGTTATACCATTCAGACGAGCCTACGGTTGCTTTGTAAATAATTGCTTTCTCTTAGATATTCAAGCTCAAAAACCCTGACATTTTTTTGCAGCATTGCACACAAATGGAAGATAATGAAACATGTTTAATGTAGCCGTCATACTTTTAATTATTTCATTCAATCCCTTTCTATTTAAAGTCTTTATAAAAGTGAGGATATTTCATGCTCGTCTGTGAGTTGAGGAACTTTTTCTCCAAAGTATGAACAGAAAGAGGTCAAGCTGCAAAGAAATCTTACATTTTGTAAGAAAGTAAGGACATGCATTGAACCCACTGTGCTGACAAATTCACTGTTGGACGTTTATTAAATCCATAGAAATGATAGTTCTTGGCCCCATGAAACCACTTAACCAACTCCCTCAGTTCCACCAGTGTCTGCTCCCAGCTACACTATTTCACACCATTTCCAATTAAGGGCAAGTCCTTTTCATGACACATGTTTGGACCACGTGTGCAAGAGTTTAGCAAAAGCATGCAGGGTAGGTGGAATCTGAGAGCAGTGGTTTGTAACCCTGTGTTACATTAGACAGAATAATGAATGGGCAAGCGAGCTAGTGTGCAAATTAACCTTGTGAACCTGAGGCTGTGTTTTACACACTTTATTTTTAGCCCCACAAATCCTAGCCTGGCTTTCACTGCACTTGGAAAACATCATCAATTTCTTACGATCCAGGATTCCTTTACAGGAGAATTTGTCACACTTCTTTTTCCCCGAAGCTAAATGTCAATTTGGGGCAGACTTTATCATCAACATTTGCTCCAAGAATCGGTTGGAAATGTTTTTTCCAGCTGACTAAGTGTTTAAAGATGATCCCACAAAAAGCACTCTAGCTAAATAAAAACAGTGAAACAGGACAGTTAACAACATTTCTAGGGCTGACTGATGTGGAAACCTGTAAAAACGAGTCTCTCGACAAAGAATCATGTCAAAGCAGCACTTTGTGTTTATCACAGGTTTTTGGGGATTAAGTTATTCATCGGAGTATATTTGACCCCTGTGTTTTTATTATCTCGTTGTGAAACTATATATGTGTTTGACATTGTTTTTCGTTTACTATGAACAACTATTGGAAGATGCTTGCCCTCAGTTTGTATGAATGAGCCTCAAAGCCTAGTCTGAAAGCCGTATAGAGAGGGGGGAGGGTGATTTTCGCAAGGATGAAAAGAACAGCAATCACCGCAAGCAACATCCAGTGTCTGTCTGGTCAATCTGCTGAACCTTGGTTATTTCTGTTAGTGTATTTGTCATTATATGGATTTTGTTTGATATTGTCTCTTCAAAGAGGGGACAGCTTAAAAAATGTCATTAGGGAACAAGAAATAAGCCCTCTTGAACTTCTGTAACATTGAATCACATGCTAGAAATGTACAGCTCACATTGGCTCGGCTAAAAACTCTGCCTCGTCACGTTTTTGTTCTCCAAACATACAGTACATGGAGTTCTCACAGCCCCGTACACACCGCTCAAGCATGTGGAGAAATCCTAGGCTTGACAGGCGTCCTGAGCCTAGTCACAATTGCTCAGGTATGATGAACCAAAATGGGTTTCGGGCAAGGTTCAAACAAATATTCCTTTATTAAAGAACTTGTTCAACAGGAGGCTCTTTCACAGACTATGTTGAAGTCACAGAGGGCGTCGTTACAGGGCCCTCGTTACTGTTCGCTTGTCTGGAAATGTCTGCAATGTCATAATAGACCCACGAGGCTGTTTAGGATGTTACAGTGTGTGATTACCATTTATGCCACCTGAAAGACGCCTGCTCAATGTGGAAATGAACGTGTAGCAAACATGCACTTTAGTACTTCACATGATCGTTACTCAGACTCCCATTGGGCAGTGATGCATCAAAACAACAGGAAATTGACAAGGGGGAGATGACAGATGAGATGTGGGTCTTCATATTTCTGCACGTACGTTATGCATCAGCGTGTGTAATTTTGCCGTCTCACTGCAGCGTGCGTGCAATGAACAAATGGCCCACAGGGCTAAAAAAAAACTAAAAATATCAGGGAACAAAAAACCCACAGTGGAGTCCCGATGCACAAAAATGGTTCTCCTCCACTCCTATGATTCGCTTGATTATCCACGCCGCTCACCTCGGAGTGACATGACACAATATGAGCAATGATGAATATGCCAGCTCGTTCGCTGCAGCGGCGGCGGCTGGACTGGAAAGACAAACAAATAAAGAAAATCCTCAACAGGAACTGCTGTTTGAAAGGGGTATTAGTTAAAAAAAAACTGCAGCTCTGAGCTTTATTCAAATTCTTGTCAGGCTGATCTCAAGGGGTTTAGTATCAAATCCTGGACATGACAAGTAGAGACTATTTATAGCACCAAAAGTGTTGGATAATAGCTTATTAGATCACTCACTCTGAGGCAAACATATCAGCGTGACAATGAGGCAATCCTGGCTCTGTCTTTAGTTTGTTTCTATATTTCTTTTTAAGGGAAAAATGTGTTTGATGCCACTGTTTACTGACAAACATCAAAAAGCCAACACAGGAGGCTGCTGGATTTATCTCTCTCCTTTTTCCACCCCTTGTCCTTCTGTGCCTCTTATAGCACTGTGTACATTAGAACTGCTTCTTTTGCTTAAAATAGCACGTTTCTTAACGTAGATCAAATTAAGCATTCACCCGTTTAAGGCCCACCGGTAGTTTAATGGGGGAGGGAACACGAACATGACCAAGTACAGACCTTCTCCGGCACCGCTTTACAGGCTTTCATATAAACATGACTCTGGGGTCAAGTTGTCGCTAAGTGTTCTTTGGTAATGTGGAGGGTAAGTGCGTATAAATACACGATTTTCCAGTGGTAATCCTTCCGTTGTAATGCATTTTTCTCTCCTTCCTTCCCACACACACCTGCTTCCCTTCCTGTCCTCACATTTAATATTCCTCGTCGGAGTCTCTTCATTTCGCCTCTCATTCTTTACATCAACGCATCCATTCTTCTGCGCTGTTGTATTCTCTCCTTTGTTTCCCCCTCACTTCTTTTATTCTCTCATCCCTGTCCTTTCCATCACATCCCTCCGCATTTTCCTGACCCTCCCACTATTTCTTTTACTCACTTTCTCTCCCTCACACACACACACACACACACACACAGCAGCCGGCTCATGCAGCGTTTTATCACAGTCAGCACTGAAGAGTTTGACAGTGAGGAACGAGCGAGGTTCCTCGGTCTCAAAAAGAGGATATCCTCCGGGGGCAAGGTTTCTCAAACTATAGATTTGGTGTTTAAATAGTGCATGGTAGTAATATACTTTAATGATATTCATTTACATTTCTAATCAAGGTTGAATACCGGAAGACATTTTTCGGTTCTATCTTGGTTAGTCATAAATAATTACGCAGGATAAGACTATTAAAGCTAGCGTGTTGCAGAACAGCATCCGCAATGGTAAGAAGTGGTGATTACAATATAATGGCTCCCTTTGATTTCCCATGGTCCTCTGGAGTCAGTTTATCAAAGATCATCATTAAGTGGAATGGGTTCACACGCAGGAAACTACAAACACGTCTCCTGGCGAGGTATGAAGTCTTCACTTCCAGTTGTGACAAATCGTTGACAAACTGTATTGGTGACATATTAAGACGAGGTAGAGAGGGAAATACATTCAGTTGCAATGCATTATAAGTTAACACAAGTTACCATAAGCTACTAGTCATACTTAAAAGTGCATAGTCTCACTTAAAGTTCGGTCATACCACCCTTCCCATACTATTTTCAGTCAAAATTGACCAGTGTGTTTTGGACCGTATCTCTGGAACCCCTTATCCAACTTTGATGGTTGACATCTCAATTGAACAGTCAAAGCAAGTAGAATCAAGGTGTGGCAGACAGAATGAGACCATGGGGGAATTTCGTGTTATCCTTTTGCAGTAAGTTCAAAGATAGTGTTTACTGTACATTACTTTGTATTATGAAAAGGCTTGCCATGTAGGCTGTGTTTACTGGAGATGGCAATGCTTTTGTTTGTGTTGTAGCTGAGATTTTCCTGTTCCAATGAAGTATGGGATGTATTGATTTGATACAAGCAAGCCAGTGTTTCATTGTTTTCTTTTAACTACAGTATATGGTCTGGACCCACCGGTGGGCGCATCGAGTTCAGTACTGTATTCACTGTGTGTGTGTGTGTGTGTGTGTGTGTGTGTGTGTGTGTGTGTGTGTGTGTGTGTGTGTGTGTGTGTGTGTGTGTGTGTGTGTGTGTGTGTGTGTGTGTGTGTGTGTGTGTGTGTGTGTGGAGATGTTTTCAATCTGCAGGATGAACATAATATACTCATACCCGTTCATTTCCTATGGCAGTCGGTTCTGACCGAAGACATCATAGGTGTGTCACTGTTATACTATACATCACTCAAAATTCAGTGCAAGTGGTGATCATCAATTGTATGTGTTCAGGGGTCTAGTGAGGAGGAATACATAAGGTCTTGAGGCATTTGGATGAAAAACACAATATTTATGATCAAAGACAAAGTCACCCGGTCAGATTTGCACAAAACACAAGAGAAGGGTCAAATCTAAATCTAAATGCAACTTTTTCCTTACCTGAAAGTGATATTTTGCCCCCTGGAGGAATAGCTTGTGAGATAAATAATGAAGGAAACACTATATAGCTGATAGAGGAATGGTTTTGTCACCACGGCAGATTCAAAGTGGCATTCTTCAGCCATTTGTTCAACATTTTCTAACACATATTGTGGGAAAAAAACATGCCATCCTACACTTCAAAGTGTAACTCCCAAGCTGTGACCCAACCCTTTTGCTTTTTCCTCTAAGTCTCGCTGGAAAGAAACAAAGAAATGACAGCCCTATTATGCCAAGACACTGCCGCCAACTGTTTGGGAGACACCGGACGGAACAACGGGGGCCATTATCCATAATTAATAGCCCTTTGGTTGTTTTAAGCACCCGGCCTATGCATATTTTAAAGAAATATCCAGTGAATATGTTATGTATAGGACTTGTAAGACGATTGGACAAAAAGAATCAGCCTCCCAGAAACTGACGTGAGCTTCGTTTCCCAGCGTCTGCACACAGCTCCCTCCCAGAGCGCTCAGTTGCTAGGGGACCGGATGACTAATTTGGCCATTGCCTTGAATATGTGGTTTAAAGGCTTTTCCAGAGATATTTTCCAACTGTCATTACATGCCAGAGACAGTCTGGAGGGAAACATACGCAGTTTGTCACATAGGGATCCATGCATCTGTGATAGCTCGCTGCTAATTTTAGAGACAAAGCTGCTTGTCAACGATGTCTGGGACTGAACCATGGAGCTCACTCTGAATGTCTTGCATGATAATATAAGACGAAAAACACAGGCATACGGTAGCTGCCCAGAGCGGTTATATTAAGGGGCAGCAAGAAGGGAGATAAAGATTCAAATTCAATTAAAGCTGAATCTTCATATTAGTTACGCAAGTAGTGTTGAACCCACAAATAATTGTCACTAGACTTACCTGCAGGGAGTGCTTTAGTGTTTTATAAAATTGGGTTTATTGTCCAGAACTTAGCTGTTTAATCCAATCTCACTGCTATCACCCCGTTTCCAGCCACAGAAGGCAAGCGATTTTAGTGAAAAGCTACAAAAGGTCTGGAGGGCACGAACACTTTTCTATCCAAGCATCAAACAGTATAGGGACAATGTTAGCAAGCTGCTATTGTAGCATTGCATCTAGCAGCTTAAGAGCCAGGTATTTCTTTCATAATAGAGCTAAAAAGGGGATTGAATATTGGCCTTCATTTACTCAGGTTTTCCGAAAAAATGCCTTAAATTAAATGCAAATGTTGTTGCGTATATACACAATACAGTTTTTATTGGAGGTTGCACACATGCACATGCATCTGGAGAGGTGACAGAGCGAAGGCTGCCAGTCTCGCCGGCACCAGGGAGCAGTTGGGGGTTCGGTGCCTTGCTCAAGGGCACCTCGGCAGGGCCCAGGAGGTGAACTGACACCTCTCCAGTACCAGTCCACGCGCCATATTTTTGTGTTCCGCTCGGGACGTGAACCGGCGACCCTTCGGTTCTAAGCCGAGGTCCCTACAGACTGAGTCACTGCCACCCCATGAAGCTTGTTCTATCCTCTAACGGTCATATAAGTCATTATTCAGCTTTGAATTTCCCAAATAAGCTTTAAAATAGTTAAAAATAGGAAAACTAATCATAACTAAATGTAGCTGAAATACAGGGGGCAACATCATCATTATTGTCTATTACCTTTACAAAACTGCTCTCTGCACTGAGCTTTCTCTACTGCAGCTGGAAACAGTGAGCACCTTATGCTGGAGCTTTCCGTGTCATCCTCACACCCCGAGGCCACTATCACACCAGCCCCTTCATCCCTTGACTTTTATTTCGCAGCACCTTTACGACGCGAGCTGAGCATCAGCACATTCTGAGGCACTCAACGCTGTCCCTCCAGCGCACCATCAAGTCTGTTTTGATGCTGCCAGCTTGTCATTTAATGCCTCAATGAGGTACATGCGCAGACACATCAACATCATTGTCAAGAGGGATACTGTGTATAGAAAAAATAGCTGTGAGAAAAATAAACGCCTGCAGCAGAGAGCACAGCAGGAGTTCCGTTGATGGGTAGATGCCTAAAGCACTGACAGCTTTCAAGAGACAGTGATTGCCTTGTTGGCTTTCTCTTACTTTTCAGGACTGGAGTAGTTTCTTTTGTAGTCAGAGCAACATTGCAATGTATAATACATATCCTGACACAGAGTGCATTTGAGTGCTGTATTGCAGAAAAACAAGAGGAGCTTTCCCCTCCAATTTCTACTCAGATGTGTGGATAATTGGATTAGGTAAAAGTAAAGGAATTCTATGATTAAAGGCTATCTTCTTTGGCCTTCCTTTTTCTCCACTGCTATTTCTTGTTTTACTTTTGTTTCCCATGCTGACTCAATTGCTTCTCCTCATTTGTAGGAGGCTGAAAGGACAAACAGAGAATCCCTTGGGTTACACAATAGCGTAGCACACACTAAACTGGCTTTGACGCATGAACACGCGCGCACAGGACGGCACGCACGCAGAGTTTGGCGAACAACACTGCCCTCTCCTCTTTCATTAGACCCATGCACAGGTGCAGAGCGTGCTCTGTGCTGATGAAAAATAATTTATCAAAGTCTGCGGTGGCATTGCGGCAACCTTTTTCTCCAAATGTCACCTTCAAAGGAGGCTCCTTGCTCACGCATTATTGTTCTAAGGCAACAGAGCCCCAAGAAGCCTGAGGCAACTAAATGAGCTTCCTATTATGAACGCTATGATTAAGTGTCCCATGGTGCGCTAACAAATCCACAGCTCACCTCACCCCACCTTTAATCTGCATTGTCTGCCTGAGAAAAGGGCACAGTCACTCTTCTCACCTATCAAAAGAGCTTTCTTAATTGATCCCGATTTTACTTTGTTCAAAACTGTAATGGTCCTTTAGTTGTTCTGTTGTACTTTGATTTCTTACAGAGTCTGAGTGAACAGTGGTTTCGTGTTGCAATTCTGCACAAACTATGTATACTACTCATTTGCTTTACAAACTACAGCCTGGAGCGATCTCCATTCATAATAGTTCATTGAAATCCTCATATATGGGAGTTCAAAGTGGATTTTTCAGCATTTAGTTTTATTATAATTGAGATACCTACTCCAATGTTTTATATATTGAGTGACAGCTTGCAACCGTTTATTGGGGCAGTTTTTGGACACATTACAATGTCAATCAGTGGAATAGTGGAACACCAGTGCATCACAGCACTACTAGAGGAACAAACATTTGACATTTAAGGGGATGACTTGTCCTATTTTCCTGTGGTTATTTAATATCGCCTCAAATTAGGTCTGATTGAACTCTACGCTGCGAGGTAAGCTGCTTTTCTTAGCCCGCTAACCATGCTAGCTTGCGTCACCTTAATTCTACACATTTAGATTGAATAAAAATCCTGCTTTCTAAGAATTCATAAGATGAGGAGATTTCCAAGGGAACAAATGTATAATGAACAGTTGCTTTACGTGTGGCTTGATCCAGAGTGGCATACATTCAAGAATGGTTGTGGTTTTAGCTAAATATCGGTGTTTGAAATCCTCTGAGAAATGTCAAACTCCTTGTCTGGTTACAGCTAATGAGCATCTCTTCAGCATCACGACCAGGTGCCGTTAAGCAAGGCACATGGTCCCCAGAGGCTCTGATTGCACAAGACACTGGTTATAATGAGCAGCTCCCATGTGAGGCTGCATGCATTTTCATACACAAGGTAGCTATAGTGACAACTACAGGCAAAACCCCTCCCTGGAGGGTTCAATTGGGTGCAGCTGTGGCATTTGAGACAGCTGTGGCATTTGTTTGATATTGTTTACATGTTCATCAAACTAGTGAATGACCATGCGGGTAAAGGCCCTGTCGTATTGTGAGAAAGCTCTTCCTTCTGGGAAAACTGTAAAACAGATGAGTGAGAGCCATATTTATTCAGTGGTTCTTACCTTGCCTTCAGAAAAGGTTGAGTGGACAAAGAGTGAGCAAGAAAAAAATGTTCTACAGCAGCTTTCATGAATCATATCTAAATGTTACCGAAGTGCCTCCTCTATTTTAGCAGTTGCACGCTATGATTCAGCACCATATAAGATAAGACACCTTGAGAAGAAATAGGACAGGACGCTGAAAGGAAATTGCTCCATGGACAGGTACCAAAAAAAAAAAACAGTTGTCAATTGAATGATTCATGTTGTACCATTTAACAGAAAACGTCCAAATGTTCCAGCCTTGTGCTGTTATCTACACCGTGTCCCCAAGTCTTTTCACACTGTGATTACAAAGCCTCTTAAATCTACTCTCCAACAAACTACAAACACTTTTACCGAAGTTAAATATGGCTTTGAGACCATTCCCAAATGGGGTCAGTCCAGGAGCAAAGAACTGGTAGAAAAAGAAAAATCAATCCGTGCTTCAGATGATATATTATGACTTCTCTTTGCACTAATGCATTCAGCCTGTGCCGCTTTTGTTTATGGCGTCAAACATTGAAAGATAAGAGCCCAATTCTGACCGCAAAAAATGTTGCGCTGAAGGTTACACAGGCATGTGCAACTGAAAGAAACATACAAACACATTACGGAATGGGGTGCAGATTGGAGCACACAGAGGAGCAAAAAACCTGACTTAAAAGTAAACACACAGGACCAAAGGAACAGATAATGGAAAACATCACGGATCAGAAGGACACGGTGGAGGACATAACACCGGGGGAAGGAAACGCAGAACTCAAGCTTTGCAGTTGTGTGAAAAATGTTCAAGAAAAAGACATCTGGTGCCGAGATGGAGGTGCATTGGATGATTGCTGTGTGCAAACAGCATAGAAACACAGAGGTAAGAAATATCCTTTAGTGTTGCTGAACTCAAGCAGAAAACTGTGTGATCATGATGAGTGATAATTCTACTGTAATGATGCTTTGTCTGCAGTCTATTTGGCCCAAATCCACTCTAATTCACAATATTATTCACAGCTGCACAAAAATTAGGACCTCCAATATGGCTGCCAGTGGCTATGTTATGTCACCTCGCTGTCTGTAATACAGTGGTTTCCAAAGCTTAAATTGTTTTCACTGCAGACTCTTAATGAGGCACATATGGCACGCGAGGCAGGATGCAATTAACTGGCTGGTAGGGATGAAAACCAGCAGCGTTTTGCACCCTGAAGACTGAGCTCCAAGTCCTGCGCTAAAGCAAACTGAAATGACCCAACAAGCCCTATATCGAACTAACTGCTCCCCTAATAGCGACTCCCAATACTTTTACAACTCACATTGCAAATGAAGCATGTGAGAGGGCCAGAGACACTCTCAGGGAACTCTTTTGAGGAGGTGTACAATCCATTGTGAAGTAGAGCGAGTCCTCATTGGTCCCTATTAGTTTCACTACAATGAGCAGGAGGATAGGCCGATGTTGGATAGCTTGAAAAAGAAAGGGAATGCCTTACTTGGAAGGCTTTTAATGTCATTAGATAAAACTTATATGATGTTGGTTTAATGCATGAAAAAACTAAACTACTTTGAGGCACATGTACAACTAACTTTTTCCCTTTTTGCTCGCTGAAAAGGCTGGTTGGCGAAACTCAAGCCCAGTGAAATGTTCTTGCGAATGCTATTAAATGTGAGTAATGTCTAGTGCAAAGAGCCAAAGTTCTCAAGGAAAGTCAGATGCAACACTAAGCCAGAGAAGAAGAACATCCTTTCAAGCTAAAAGTCTGTCCAGCTAACTTTAATAGGATATTGTAGCACCATTTGCAGTAAATCTGTGTCATACTATATCTCCACTTTACATGCCATGAACTGTAAAGTACTGTAAAAGGAACAGCATCCTGTTAACGTTCAATTAGCCATTTAATCTCAAAGTATGTTCAATTGGCAAGGAGTGTGACTTTGCAATTCTGTGGTGTCACATTTCATATAACATCCTTTATCTTGCTGATAAAGATCTAGCTTTCCTCAGCGTTGAAAAGGGGAGCTCCTTTCAGTGTTCAATTTCAGCCGTGCTCGAAACTAAGCTCATGGTGCCGGGGACAGATATTCCAGATCATATTTTACAAGTGCAGACTAATGCTTTAACCTTCTGATGGTAGAGTTTTACTATGGTCCAACAGTTTAGAGAAACTTCACTTTCAAATATCTATAATGTACACTGACAAAAACAAGACCCCGGCACTAAACGCTGACACATTTTAAAACAACTGGGAAGACGTCTTAGCGTAAATTGAGGTCTGGACAGTAGCATTGAAATGCCCTCCCATCTGCTACGAGTCCTGAGGTTTGCTGCGGATAGACTGCTAGGGGACATTACACTCTGTATTTGTTCAATGTATTACAGTGATACAGTGCTCTGACTCCTTGCATCTGGAACACAGATTATATGACCTCACACTCATTTTGTTATTTGTCTGATAACGCAGCTCCATTAAATGTAATGTGCACGTTGAGACGTGAGGATTTCCGATGCTAACACGAGAACGTTTTAAGCAAAGCAGCTGCAACACAGAAGACGAGTGTGAAACACCTCAATCATACGTTTAGTGCTCTAGAAGGTCGGTACATATCATGCAGTATTCGGCGAGCTGTGCGTAGGTGAGAAAATTGGCAAGCTTTGAGAACATAATTGTCAAAAAAGCCCATATTGAAATGATTATCACATCTGGGAACAGCAAAAAAACCCACTTTTGATTCAAAATCATTATTGGACGGCACATGAATTTGTCCTTTAGCTACACTGTTGAACACGAGACATACTCAAAAAGCAATTTACCCAGCTGTTCTTTAAATTCTCACTTGCAGTGAAACCAAACTTTTTTCAAAGGGGGAGATTCTCAACTGGCCGGTGTCAATGAAGGTTCTTCCCTGCGACGATCCCAAAGGGTGCCATGGAAACTTTATTTTTCCCATACTGCTTGCATGCAGTGATAACTCGGTGCCGAATGGGACGGAAGGAGGATGGAGAGGTTGCTTTTGACGGCTGACGCGGGTTCCTCGCTGCTGCTCCTAACGAGAGCCCCTGCAGGCTTCGGAGCCTCCGGCAATGCTTCAAGGTGACTCGATTTCACCTAAAACGCAATACACGAGGACCGCCTTGAAGATGTAAATTATAAAATAGTGCAAAGAACCCTGACATTACATAGGTGAAGATCTCTATATTTCAACAGCACAGGCGGAGGAGGATTTCATGTTGCATTCGGTATAAATGTTTCAGAAAAGGCAGGAGCCTGGTAGATGTGGAGAATCATGGCTCAAAGGCTGCTGTTGCAATCCCTGAACCACCTGGAAAGATGCCGGCACGGGAAATGAACGAGACATGCTCACCCTGCCTTAAAAAAAACATCTGTGACGGTGCCTGGTTGCCTGAAGACATTTGTGAAATGAACATGATGTCTTGAAGTGATGTTCTGACATGCTTCACGCACAAGAAAAAGTTACCACGATCATTTTTAGAGCATCAAATGATTATGAAGGACATGGAGATAGCACAGTGTAGAGCGGGGAAGTGCTTGGCATATACATTTTGTCTCCGAGTTGCTTGGTTCACTTCTCATCCTGAAACATGTTCTACCTTCTCCGACTGTGGAACACTACTTCAGTGGCTGTTAAGGGTTTGTAGATTGCCCTTGAACTCATGTCAATAAATGTGTATTTCAATGATGCCATTATCATTTTACCGCCAGTTTTTTAAGTCAGGGAGGGCAGACTCTAAAACAGATTTTGCGGCGCATCCTTTTTTAATTAACTACGTGGCCAAAACATAAATAGAAAATCCACCTTGTTTATTCCGAATGATGGATTGTGTTTGTCAGTGCAGTGGCACATCTCTGGAGGTTATTCTTAATGGATCCTTGGAAAACAATAGGCGCCTGTGACCTTCATGAGGCTGGGTAAAACCATTGTTGCATCTGACTATAATACAGATATTGTGGTGGGTGTAGATTTTCCCGCGAGTTGTTTCAGTAATGAGGGATAAAATGCTGGCATCATCAAATTGAGCAAAGCATCTTTAGCTGCCCTAGCTTGACCTCAATTCTGACTCAGGCTGTTCTACTTGACTGGATTTCACCCGTAGCAAACTTTCTCATGCATCTCATTCAAGAAGCCATATTGTTTTTTAATCTCTTCTTCTCTATTTTAGTTTATTGTATTCTGAGATTTTGCTTATTTTGTCAACTTTCCGTGCATTGGTTATTTCTCAGGGGCCAAACTTTCTCTGCAGGATTGGGTGACTCTGCCAGCCCCTTCTTTCCAAGACTCATCATAAATGGTAAAAATGAATTATCATCTAAATGAGAATTAACTCTGGCCGCACTGCTTCACTCCTAAATGAATTGGCATTTAGGCAAGTCATACTTGTCCTGTAAGCAATTTTCTCCTGCCATATTTCATTATCGGCTCTCCCCGCTACCTTTGATCAACCACTAAACTGTATGCACACTCTAATACTTAAGCACATCACAGGATATGTACTGTGTATGTTTGGGTGCTAAGGAAGGAGCAGAGGAATGTTGTATAGAAAAATAGCAAAGAAAAGACAGCTGGCTGACAGCTCCCCACATCAAGGCGCAGACATTAAACTGCAGCTCCAAATAAGCTATCTGTGTCTGGTGGCCTTGCAATGTTCAGCAAGAGGTAGAGAAATAGCAGCATTTCATACGGAGGCTGACAGCTCCCCAGGTAGACCAGGGTTAAAGCGGTGTTAGGTTTTGTTTGAGGGGATTTCTAAATCTTTGATCGGGATGAAATGGTATCTTGAGAGGGGGGAGGGTAGCAACTTTCAGATTGAATTGATTATTTGTAACCCTGAATTTGTAGGGCACTTATTGAACCTTTGAGGAGTGCCAGAGAAGAGAACCTTTGAAGATTGGTAATGTCTCTCTAGTGCCTTAAAAAGAATACATATGTGCTGCAGATTAAGGCTCTTTACTGCCTCATCTAAATGACATACTCCCACTACTAGACTGATAAGAGGAGAGGTAATGTTACACAAGTAAGGCTCAACATGGTTTTCTTTAGATTGGAGTTGAGGGAGTAAGTTAAAAGAGTATCAAACTAGCTAGCGGTAGCATTAGCATACACCAAAGGTCATACCAGTCGGAACAGACGTGAAAAAATGACAGTTTTTATTCTAAAATCCAAAGTTAGTCTCACTTTAAGCTGAATGCAGTATAACAACTCAGTACACCGATTAAAGCCTCACGCCAGGATGAATAAAGCACACAGTATTCCATTAAAGTTACTCTACACTGACGTCACATGAAAAGTTTCAGGCAGGAAATCAGCAGGGTGAAGTATGGGAGACAACAGGTTCTTCCTAATTGAAACAGGCGCAGCTGCACTGATTCCCCTGCCGCACATGCAAATCCCATTTTGCTCGGGATTGCTACCGCTGCAGATAATCACTCCTTAGATGAGCTGTTTTCAGTGGAGATTACACATTTGAATATGGTAATGAAGTCACTAGAGGGGTGGCTTTAATAAGCGAGGAAATCAATAAGGCAATTATAACTAAACAGCTAGGTTTATTTCTTGTTACATGTGACACAGGTAACGAGTGATTGGTATTGGGTAGAAGGGTGTTAGAACTTTTTTTTAATGGGAAACAAATGATCTAGCAGGATCTCTATAGTCTAAGAGCATAATTGCTGTGCGCAGAACTGTAATTGGGAACAAGCGGCCTTTTATGACGCGGGGAAATGTATTCCACGTCAGTGTCACAGATTCAATTGATTGTAATGGCTGCCAGGTGACTGTCTAGCAAATGGAGGTTATATGTTGGAATTGAATATAAAATAACTTCATAATGAAATAAGAAAGAACGATGCTCTCTTGATACTCGACAAGATATATTTGGAGCAAAAACACTTGATATTTTCCTGCGTAGGAAATCAAAAGCAAGGCTGAAACGCTGTAGCGATCAGTGAATCGATTTCAATTTGTAGAGACCAAAATTGAACTGAAAAACACAGGTTTCCTCCACTTCGTAGTAGACCCAATCTGATTGGGTAGGGTCCTATTTGAAAGGGTCACTATATATATATATCTAAAAGACAAAAATTGGGTTCCTTTAGAGAGCGTTAGACATTTTTTGGTAGTCCAACTTGTCACATAGCTAAATATATGGCTAAATAGGGTCTTTATGAGGCTCAGAATGCTAATATGCTAACCATGACATTACAGCATGCTGATGTATAACCAAGCTCAACCTTGACAGTGTCTCTTAATGGCAGGTAAAACTTTACCATCTTCATCTTCTGAAGTAAATCTACTTAACAAAACATGCCTGAAACATCCTCTGGGAGACATAAATATCCAGAATTTAAAGCAATTGATTTAAATGTTGAGAGATTTCAGTTGGTGTACCAACAGAAAGAGGGGATGATACTCTCACCCCTTGAACTATGCCCCTAGAGTGGCTTCAGTAAATATTTGTAGTTGCAACCTAGTGTGTTTTAAAATGCACCATATGCCACCAGTGTAAGTGTAGCTCTTTATACAGTGGTGGACCGTCTCTGGGTGACAGTTTGTTCATGCAGGGTCAGGACTCTATTGGTTGATTAAAAGGGTGGATTTACATAAAATCCTTCCTTTGTGCAGCTTTGAATTTCCACAGAAAGACAAGTGCAAAGGGTGTGATCGGTCACATATGCATTGTTCAGTCTTCTCTTGTCGCGGGCCGCACATTCAGCGCTGTTCCAGAAGTTCAGCTGTGCTGCTGCTGTCTTGCCTCTGATTGTGTCCATCGGAGCTTGATGTAACAACAAATCAAGTCCCCGGGGGCACGCTCTCTCTTTTTATGCTGCAATAAATTAAAAGGCAAGAAGGAAGTCCTCAGACGTTCCCTTTTCATCCTAATGTACCACAGTCTCCAGTGTCGTTTCAGGCTGCTTTTAAACAGGATTTAGACGTAGGCAATAATCCAAGCCTCTCACAGATGAATTCCGACTCGACACCATGTAGTATCAGCGAGGCATAATTGCAAATGCATGGCATAAAAGTCAAATAAAGTGCTTTCAGAAAGGTTTTATCACTCCTTTCTGATTCATTATCTTGTCTGCTTCAGTGCGCTTGTGTATGAATGTATGCCTGTGTGCATTTAGTGCATGACGGTGTTTTGCAGAGCGGTAGATGTCGCTGGGACTCAGTTGTGTGTGGGCTGACAGAGGCTAAGGGGCCCATTGTGGCACGCTAAAAGCCAGGTTAATGCTTTCCATGCATAATCTGCAAGCCGGGGCAGCGGCAGTACATCTCCTCACATTTAGATCTCACCGTCTTGTATAACATCTTTTATTCCTTGAGTGGCAGCTCTCCTTTGTTTTGTTGTTTTTTTCTTCCAGCAGCTGCTTTCCACCTCTGCCGCAGCGATAACAGCGTTCTGTCTTGCAGCGGGGGCTAAATGCTGCATCAGGAAGTTTTCTACCCGCTCTATTTGAAACATGCTCTCTCCAATTATCTACGCAACATTACAACAGCACCACAGGTACCACAGTCAGGCGATTGTGTCCTCATTGACTGCTGCATTGATTTTAAATTAGCTTCACTTCAAACCGCTGTGTGTTTGGGCATTTATTCAGATGATCATGTAAAGAATGGTACACGCTGTATTTCTGGTTAACGCTTCTTGTTGCCATGTCTTTTCATCATGGGACCTTTAAAAGTGCTGCTCTGCAAATTCCTTCCTTGTTTAATGTTTGCAAAAAAGCTTTGCTTTCCAAGCGGGCAATCACAAAGCCTGAGATTAACCTGTTATTACATTCTCAGCAAACCCGGGGCCCCTTTCATTTGTATGTCAAACAAACTCCTGTATTTCATTACTCCATGTGTTTGTTGACACTGACTGCCTATTTGTTTGTGTTCCCTTCGGCTGAATCTGTTAAAAATAACAACAGTAATTGAAGAATCTTTTCTATATATGCACATTTCATTTCTTCTGAGTTTATTAAAACCCGCAATAAAGAAAAGTACAAAGTGTAAAGCCTTTCTCTTGCCACAAACCCAGCTTGACATTCGATGATGATGGAAAAATGCAACTATGACCACAAAGCATTGTTATTAAACCACTATGCTGACATGTAGTTTCTATTTATTTGCCAAAACTGATTTCAGAATGAAAGGAATGCTGTTATCCTACATACCTGACAAACTTGTTTTGGGGCCTGAATAAATCTTCCAAGAGTTCTCTTTTGATTTAGTCTCTTATAAGTTTAATAATAAATATTCAGATAGACTTATTTGGGTTTTGGGAGGGTAATGCTGCCTTAGCACTACTGGCAACACCAATCCCAGAGCTGTGATCTCTGATGGGTCT
The DNA here is from genome assembly GCF_036324505.1 of Eleginops maclovinus. Taxonomy (NCBI): domain Eukaryota; kingdom Metazoa; phylum Chordata; class Actinopteri; order Perciformes; family Eleginopidae; genus Eleginops; species Eleginops maclovinus. The sequence continues at coordinate 6,424,970 of NC_086372.1, forward strand.
TTATTTAATCGTGATAGCAGGGGAGACAGAACGCTCTTAATCAGGCTATTATTTTATACAAATTCCACACACATAAAAATATATCATTGCCTCTTTCTGTCAGGAACACTGAACTGACTTCCGGACTACAAAGTGGCCACCTAAGTATATACAGAATGTGTTGATGTCCAAGCTAAAATTAAAAGAGTGATAACTTTATTATCCGCCCGTGACTGGCAACCCTAAAGAATGACTTCAGTCACTGAGCTATGTCCGTCTCCATTTGTCTCTTTCCCTCTGCACTCCCACTTGTCAGCAGTTCCTACCCTCTACGCAATTTGAATAACCTCCCATCGCTGCAGTTTATCGTTCGTCAAGAGGACAGTAATCATGCACTTGGCTTGGCTCCACACGTCATGAGAAGGCTGGCTGCCCTTCAGTCAGGAATGTGGTTGATGTGCTTCGAAACAATTAAGAGACCCACTGGGGAAACTTTGGTATCTGTTTTGAACTCACAAAGTAACCGTGAATGTTTTTGTTAACGCGCTGTAATCAGATCTGGACTATTATCCAGGGGTTAAAACATTAGAAAAAGCAGTGCTATCTGTCCTGACACAAACAACATGCAATTACCCTTTTTGGGAAAAACAATGGTGTACTGCTACAGCTGTAACGTCTTTATAACACCAACAGCAATTAGACTTGTTTGCATACACCACTCTTGTCAAGTCAGCAAGTCTACATGAGAAGCACTGAAAAAAAGGCTTTCATACAACTCCCATGTTAGAGCCAGCACCATGATTTGATAGTACAAGAGAATGGGCGGTCCCTGCTTGTAAAACATGAACAAAACTTTCCTCCTTTTTCAGATCAGCTTGTCAAACCGACCGAACAAGGGCTTTTTCATTCACGTCCATGATAACCCTGACCTCCCTGAATGGAACTCAACACCCTTGTCGGCCCCCATCGCCGTTGATGTTGCCGTGAATCAGTGTTGGGTGTTATTCAGACCCCCGGTGTCCCCTCCTGGGCTTTTCCGTGCCCTTTTATCTCTCTAATCACTAAGCAGCTACAGCGATCAGACAACACTGTCCGAATGACTCCCCTCACAGGAATGTGAGGGCTCAGAAAACGTAGACGGAATATGAAAGGACGTGAAGGTGTTGCGCGTGTTTGTTTAAGTGAATGAGTGCGTCCGACTGGGTGTCAGAACTGCGACTTGCTAGCACAAACACTGCTGGCAGCTCTCTACAGTAATCAAATCAAACCTCTTGCATCAGCTCTGCAGTTCAGTTCAGTTGAAAGTCGCGTGTTTGTAAACCGCAGTGGAAGTTGTGCCTTATCTGTGTTTGTGCCACAGCCACTCCGGGTCACCAAGATGCCAGTCATAGTCACAGTATGTGACGGTTGTCTGACAAGCCCCACAGGAGGACTGCTTGATGTGCTGATACAGACAAGAATGTTTTCTTAAAGCGTTTTTGCAGATGGGGGAAAAGAACTGCAGGTCAACAAACACACGCTGGAAATGCAAAGAAAGATCACCAGAGAGTTTGGCGGTTTTTCACACACCAAATGGATATCCTCCAACTGTGTGCTGCATGAGAAAAATTGAAATACAAGTCAAAGGCAAGAAGAGCTAAATAAAAAAACAAAACAAGGGACTGATAAATCACCTCGACTAGAAGCTAAAACAACTGGATAACAGGATTTCTCCCAGTTTTATTTGGACAAAGACACATTGCTGATCCTTAATATGGACGATCTCGTCACGGAACGTTTTTCTTTGGAACCTTCAGGATAACAAACCAAACCTTACTCCCATGGTATTCTATTCATCTATCCATTTAGCTTTGTGTTGCCGGTCTCATTTGATCTCTGCAGTGATTTCTTTTCAGTACACCAAGCATGACAGGTGTAGATACTACATGCGAGTTTTCCTAGTCCTTATCAGTTTGCGTGACATAACACCAGGTGAGGGGGAATAATACTGCAATGCTGAGTCATCCTCCAACAATTTGCACCTCAAGCACAGGTACAGTAGTTGTTATCCCATAGGCTGTTTGCTCAATTATGCAATAATTGCCTCCAGTGGGTGTCACTCGACACTTGTGTGAATGCAGTGCGTGTTATACACCACATACACACAGGAACTGACACTCCTTCAGGTAATGAGCATGGGAAAAGTAGTCGAAGACGCCTGTGACTAGGTCAAAGGAAATCAATTGATTACTGGGGTTCAATAACATTCTTTCTAATCTCTTTTAAATCCAATTAGTTTGAACCATTTTCAAGCAACTAACACTCTGTGTAATAATCTTTAATCACCTTGTGTTGACTGAGCCTCATTAATGTTATCAACCTGTTGCTCCAACGTGGGAAAACTGCAGGAAAGGTTGCTTAATTGCTTGCTTAATGCACTTTTTCCTTCCATGAGCTACTTCATTTAAGTACTGTTGCCATGTGGTACAAACACACAAGAAATAATACTGAGGATAAATTAAATTAAGAGAGCTTCAGGGCTCATCAAGTGTGTAGTTTTTTCCGGCCATCTGGGAACTCTGGTAATCTGGGAGAAGAGACCGGCTACCAGAACCCAGCCCTAGGTCAATTATTTGATATTATAAATAATATCTGAATTCAAATAATGAGGGTGAATGATTATATCCCCCAGTCTGTGCAGTATATCTGAGGCACAAGCTACCAACGAGATAGGCAGGTTGAAGAAGACCGAATTGGTATCGGTTATGAAAGATAATCTAATATTCACCACTTTGTTTTCAGCCTGGCAGCTGCCCTGTTGAATACCCGTCTGAACTTAGGATGCACTCTCTCATCATTTGGAACATTTCTGTGAATAAATAGGGGGGGGGGGTAAAGGATGAATGAGCGAGACCCTACGAGGAGAGAGTGCTTGGAAGGCTGTAAAATGAAATGGCACCAATTTAGTATATCGCTAAAAGCAACAAGTCTATTTGAGTAATGAATGAATGTGTTCTACTGGATTCCTTTCCTTTCCTGCTTTATTTGTCACCTTTTTTTTAGGTAAGCGTGTCGGGGGAGAGCGATCACATATGCCTCTATTGCAAACCCTAAAGCTAGGATAAATGAGTTGAAATGACGAGTATTTGCATCACTGAACAGCATTCTGGCTCGTGATGAAATCCTACTCTAGGCTGGCAGTATAATTTCCATCACATGTGAGGCTCTCGCGATTCAATTACTCTATTGGATCAACTCCAGTGCAGGCTATCATATTTACATTTGTATGCAATGGATTAAAAGAAAATTCATATCTGAATGTTTGGTGAAGTCGAAGCAAACCCAAAGTGCAATTTATTTATGTATTCATGATCATATCTTATTTGCACTGTGTCTTGGTTGTAATATTCATGAGACCTAGATCATAGATAATTTATACTAGCATATGCAACTAAAAAGGGTCCAAAGTTAATGCATGTTAGCTGTCAGTGTGCTTCTTGATGTCCATAGTTTGCCTAACTGGGGACATGTGTTCAGGAAAACATGTATGAAATTTTCATACAACAGGAAGTAGTGAAACAGGACTCTCTTTTGAACAAATGCAATGTTTGTACAGTATGCACCGATGAGGATTTAAATGTATGTTCTACTTCCTACCAAACTACCCCATTATACGGAGTACATTATTCATACGTCCTCTAGAAATTTCGATTGAGTTTGTGCAGTGATGCCATGAAGCGCTGAGTATCGTATTCAAGGGTAGAATCACCATTGGTTCGTACTGATCACAGGTTAATCCAGATATGCATTGAATAAGATCACAAGACAGCTTAAGAGGTGCCACTCAAACACAGCATTGTGACATTAAAAGAGGTTGCAGTGACCCTTTGAATGATGGGAGACACGCTTGCTTTTACCACTCATGTCCACTCTTGCTTATTTTTGAAGCGAAAGCTATGAGACGGTTAGCCTAGCTAAGCACATGCTAGCCTCGCTCTGTTCCAAGAAGACAATATCTTTGTTTTTAAATCCAAACAGAAAGTGTGCTGTAAAACCTACAAGTTTTATTAGATGATGTGCCGGCAGTGACAACATCTAGTAAAAATGTATGAAGGTTTTCCAGGACACCCTCTACGTAGACTCGTTTGAGAAATAGCATTTAGATTTGTTTAAGTCGGTGCAGTTAAACCAGTCAGCAAATGGCACTACCTATACAGTTTTAATTGCAGATATACATTAATTTCAGTGTTGTTTAATAACATGTCTGCTTGCAAGTACTGCAAGATCTCAACCACTGAGATGTGCCACTGCACCAGTGTTATTTCAAGTGTGTATTCCTCCGTTTACCTTGGCTTTACCCATCTTTACTTTTTGGAATCAGTCCCAAGGCAATTCTCGAGGTCACACAACCATCCCACATTTGATAAATATTGCCGCAGCACGGACCGAACAAAGGCAGTGAACTTCTTAACACTCTGAACTTTTTTTTTTAATCGTGTGTTGTTAGGGTCACTGCACTCTGAAGGTAGAGGTAAATGTGTCACAGTTGGTTCCCAAGCTGGGCTGCGTCCCAGAGGATTCAATATTCCATTAGGACTATTATTTCTAAAGTAGATTAATCCCTGTCATTTAACGCTTGGCTGATGTCCATTTGAAGTCATTACGAAGGGGCACTGGCATTGTTTCATAAATTATGCACAACATTATCTGGGACTCACTACAGTCACCAAGCAGGCTTTCAGGTTGGATCCCTTGCCACTGGAGAGAAACGTTGATGAATTCAATGCACATAAGACATTGCTTGACATCTGACTGTGCCTTTATCTTTCCTAATTCAATGATTTTGTTCACATCTGTCCTATGGTTTGGAATCGGGCCTTGAACATCTTGGACAAAAAGCAAATAAGGTATCATCATTGCCGCATTTTAAGGAAATACAACATTTTAAGTTTTGCTCATTTTGTTGACTTTCATTATGTTAAGCTTGTGTTTGAATGTGTAAATGGACTTGCTCCTCAGTCTCTCTGCAAATACATCCAGAGATTACGGAGCTGCGGCAGATCCACCAGAGCAGCTTCTAGTGGCAACTGTAAGGTCCCAGTCTGCAAAACATCTTTTGCTCAGACAGCTTTTTCTGTGAAAGGAACAACGTCCTGGAACTTGCTACCTGGTCCCTTGAAATCTGCTGCTCACTTCACCACTTTTAAGAGAGCTACCAAATCCTGGTTAATCCAACAACAAACGTTCCCGTGTCTAGTTTTAATGTCTTGCTGTATTCTGTTTAACTCTATTTTACCTCAATGTTGTAATTTTATAGTTCCATAAAAGCCCTACTAGGGACGAGTGTTGCAAACTTGTATTCAGGTGCAGTTTTGAGCACTGTGGGAACGTTGCTTGTCTTTAGAGCTGTTGGCATGTGTTGATATTGAGATATAGACACATACGGGGGTTGAAATGTGTTTTTTGTTTAATCTAAAGTCACTCTTCTGGTGCTACAACTTCTCATTAACATGTATCAGCTGAAAATAGTCCCTACAATTAGTTGTGTCTGATTAACATTTGCCAAAAATAGTGCCCAGCTGTTTAGCAGTTGTTGAGCCGTCTCTAAATACTAATTTAGTTCTTTATCTTGTGAAAGAGCTTAGAGTAGAGCAGCTTCCCTTTTCCCAGTTCAGGAAACAGTCAAGGGGTTTATTTACATCTGATCAGGAATCCTCCCTGTGGAGATGTTCGGGCTGGTCTGACCGGAGAGGGCACCCTGCGGCAGACCCAGAGCCTGCAGCGGGGATTTCGTCTCCCAGCTGTCCTTGAAACACCTCGGGATCCTCCAGGAAGAGCTGGAGGAAGTGGCTGGAGTGTGCGTCCCCCTGCAACTCGGACCTGGATGGGCAGCCAAACTGGAAAGATAAATGGACTCCTGCCAAGAACAGCAACTACACAGCCTCGGTTTCTATCTTTTGGCACGATGTTTTGTTGACAAGTACAGAAAGGATTGAGGACAACCATTATCAACACTGGAACGATCAGTTATCGTTGTAATGTTTGTCTTTTAGTCACGATTTCAGAATAAACACCACACCCGCCATTCCCTGGCAGACAGTGAGCGTCCTGAACATACTCGAGATGATTCTAAAGCTATGAGCTAATTAACTTTCTCCTCCTGCAGCACCGTGCCACGAAGTCTTTGTTGAGACCGAAAGTTAAACCAAAAAAATGCTGGTGTGTGTTCACATTTATCTTTAGGATAATCGTTGTTGTTACGTCTCCTACATGTGCAGTTTTCACGAGCACATGTGAAACATCTGATTCTTATAAGTGCCTTCCCCTTAATCCTTTCCAGGGTCATGAAAATAATTAGCCGTGTTCAATCTTCCTGCTTTGGGCTTGTGTCGATGATGCATGTGGTTTTCAGTCCATCACACACCCTTTATCTCAAGGCTGGTTTTAATGTGTCGGTAAAGGATTCATTTTTTTTAAGTTTATATCCGGCTTATTGATCTTTTTACAGAATAATGCAATTTTAGATTAACGCTGCCCTTGAAAAGAGGAATTTAAAGCTGCATTAATTATGACTTTAATGTCTTTTGGGAGCAGTTGAACAAGCTGTAAACATTGACAGCAGACATTAGCCTTAAGATTTGTTTTAATGGCCATTTGATGAACATAATGCCACTGTTTGCTTTTGTATGAGCTGTGTTTTGGTCGCCACCCAGTTTTAAGGGAAAAACAAAGGCTGTTTGATGGCTAGATACTAAAATGGGTGAATGAGAATGGTGAAAGTGAACTAAAATAGTGAAGATCATACAAGTAAACCTACAATGCTATTGTGCTGCTAAAGTGATACCCAACATGCATCACTGCTTTAATATTCATTTAATGGCTTGTTATTGCACAAGTAATGACACGAAGCACTTATTTTAGCTAAATTAAATCAATATTTCAATGCTTTTCTTTCCTTTTTCCACAAAACAGGGCTTGGAACGACTTCCAGCACCTGTAGGAGGTTTTCATGCTCACGTCTCAACATGCACAACCTTGTGTGACCTTGTCAGTCATCAAGGTTCGTGTCTGCCTCCTGTTTTGTCTGGACAGGTAACGTGTAGATTTACAGCCTTGTTTATTCTGCCAGCTAATGGATTCAAATAAAGCATCTATAATATTACAGCCAGTGGAAACAGAGACACTCAACCCATTGACGGCTTCTTCTCCTGAGGCGCTGAAATAAACAGCAGTCAGGCGGCACACACCAAGTTGTCACCTCGCATTACCTTGTGCAAAATTATCCAATAAAATCACTTCCATCTGCCTCCCCCTACCTCCACTTCCTCTCAAAAGGAAAAGGATATTAAGACATTACAAAGCAGTGGCATCATATATATTTATATATACAGCAGCATGAGTTGAAATTATTGCCCACGATGGCAAAGGAATTGCTTCCTCTCAGATGATGATGCAGAGAGAAGAATAAATAACTGTGCTTATTCTTCCTCTTATTTACTCACTTTTAGACATAAGCACAATGGCTCTAAAAGTGTCACTAGACTTTTTGGGAGTAATGCCACATTGCACAGCAGGAACAAGCTCACAAGGAAGTAATCAGCAAAGCCACCGTCAAGTTTATAACCAAACCACAAGTCAGCAAAGCAGCATTACGTCCCCTGCACCCAAGCCCTAGTCATATCGCAAACATGAAACACCATTCAGCACTATGCATCTTCTATAGCTTTTCAACTTCTCCAGCTTTAAAACACATTGCAATCGAGCTCTAACCCCAAGCTCTTTGCATACATTTTACATGAAGACGATTTCCATTTCTTCCATTATGAATTCTCTAGGATTTTCAACCCACACAAAGATTCTTCAAGTACAAAGTCGACAATGAATGCAGCCGTGCTGAACCCGCTCCCACTGCACTGGTCTTAATCATAGTGCTGCTAAAAAAGGTAGAACCTTCCAGAATAAAAAAAAGCTCATTTGCATCTAGAAATGAACTAACAGTCGCCTGGAATGTGAATCTTTTTGTTGTTATTTTTAGGCGCCACACACACTTCCCTTCATCAGATCATCTGTCTGCCAGCAATTCCCCTCGTGCATATGGGAGTGATATTCTGGAAACGGCTATTGGAGTGTGTTTCAAGTCATTCTGTCTGGCAGGCTGAGAGGTCCAAGCCGTTATTTTTTGTTTTGTTCTTACTGTTTGAATTAGCGCTGCACCAGAATCTTCTGCCAGCGATGGAGTCTGTGTCTTGTATAAAATTGCACTTCCTGTTTTTGTTGGTCAAGTGGAGAAGTAGGAACAACGTCTGAGTGGAAAACAGCTGCTTTGTATTTGTGTTTGTGCTGATCCACCGCAGAGGGATTCATAGGAAAGCTCTGTTGATGTGCAGTTGATGAAGCAGTATGGATGATGCAGATACTATGCATCCATTGTTTGCATTCATAATCTTTTACAGCCATGTGCGATACATTTAGGTGCAGATTCTGTCTGACTGTGTCGAAGTCGATACCTCATGTTATCAGTCCATTAAACGTCCAGTTGCTGGAGCACACATTTAAAGCGAAATGGCCCTATGCTTAGTATGCCGTAAACATGTATTTGCAAGCTGGATAATTGCAGGGATTTCTTTTATTTTTAAATGAATGCACACATATCCGGTAAAGACAAGTCTTAAGACCTTTACTCCAGAGTAGTAGACCATATGCATGCTTGTGCGTCATTGCTAAGAGCTGGAAACCCATGTTCTAACGCTCCTGATGAACAAATATTGTGCTGATGTTTTTTCTTGAGTATTTTTGAAACTCTGAAGTGGGTTTTGCAGCTGTAGGAACACAGCTTGTGTGGCCTTGTCTGGCTTCATGGCTGAGCTGCTGTTGCTCCAAGTCGTTTCCATTTCAAACAGCAGCGCTTGATGGCAAAGGTCCCATTGAAGGCAGAGTCACTGGGACTGCATGGCTGCTTTCTAGACCCTATTTACCTCCTAATAATGGGTGATTCTGAGGCACCTAAACACAATTAGAATGAGCGTCCACATATTTTTGCATCCAACTATGGTCGCGTGATGTTTTGAGTGACACTTTAAAACACTGAGCCTTCTTTAGTGACGGCAAAATAACATAGCAATGTCTCGGCACTCGACACAGACAGCAAAGCTTATCAGCTGATCTCATTATTGCATCTCCGGTGCGGCTCCACAAACTGACTTCTTCTACCCCTTATTTTATTTTCAAGGAAAACTCTCCTCTCCTTTCATGTCCCAGCATTAGCTGAATAGAAGCTTCCCAGTGTCACCCAGACGTTGTTTGTGCAGTTTTAGCACCATGTTGGGCTCATTAATGAATCTGAAGTGGCACGCCTCCATCTTCGCTGCTGTACTCTGGTGCCGACGTCTTTTGTGGTCTGACTCAAACAAGCAAATTCAGTGCTTCAGCGCATTCTGAGGCGTTTAGTATATATATTTATATTAAGGAGTGGCGCTTGAAGTTAGCCACCCTCCCCTATTAGGGAGGGTAACCTTCTTCTAGCAGGCAAACCTCTTCCCAATTACTGCTTCTTTTGCTGATGTAATGGCTGCGCAACATGGTGACATTTGACCAATTATTCTTAACGAAGCACCACAGAGAGAAGGATAACTGTGCCGCGCCGTGCTGTGTTTGTAATATCTGCGCAGGGACAACAGTGTTAAGTGTTTCAGATTTGACTAATCCATCGTTTGGAGTGTTTTCCTATCATTTTTCAGAGCCTGTGGAGCCCACTGATCAGGGAAATTATAATGGTCCCTAAAATGGATGAATTTGAAGAATGTCCTATAATAGGTGGTTCTCAACTTAGAAAATATTTAGCCCTAATGTTGGGTTATAATAAATAGTTTTCCTTTGATGCATCGTTAATCGTTCTATTTAAATTCCTGAGATGTAGCCACACTTAAGTTTCCATCGCCTTACTCGTTTAGATTTGCTGAGCATGGACGCTTTCCCTGTCAACGCCTTGCTTCACATTCATACAGTTAGACACATTCACAGCTGGGAGCTGCTCAGCTACAGTCTTCCACTTCTAGCCACTGAGCAGCTCCACTGGAGCGTTTAGCAGTTAAGTGTCTTTCTGGAAGGTACATCATTGGTCGGACTGGAGGGAGCTACTTATTCACTTACAGTAGGCCTGGAGCCCACTCTACGTCACAATCCTGAAACACATTAATGCTCTAATTTAAATCATCTCTGCACTTGTTGTTGATGCACCACAAATTATGCCTAAAATTAACAAATTGTACTTTCCATGTGATTATTAAATGCTTCATTAGTGATATTTATTAGCCGTTGTGGTACTTGAAGCAGTAAAAGCTTTGTGAGATTGTCTATTCGGATTCTGCAATGAAAAATAGCTCCATTAACTTCCATTAATCACAATATAAAATACAGCCCAATGTTTTCTAATTTGCATTCCCCGTTCGCTTCCTCCGATGCAGTAAACAAAGGCTTCGACGGAAGCTCCTGTAAAAAAAATAAAGGTTCTGGCTGAGCAAACTTCACTTGATTGACATGTTTGACAACTTTATGACTCAAACTGACAGTACAAAATGCCCATGATGATTAACTGGTGACAGATATACAATAAAACCAATAACAAAGGGAATAGACAATAAAGAGCACTGCAGAAAAAGACTAGATAAATCAATAAAGGACGCTGGTGTAATCAGACAGCCAGTTTACAGCAGATAATCGGTGGTTACAGACAGTCAAGACAATAACGAAGCTGAGAAACTCATCCTCTTTTATGACTTGAAGATCAAAAAGCGCTGAATATTTAGCAATGGATCCGGGTCTGAAATACAGCAATCAAATCTAAAATGAACCAATCAATTACCAACACATCAATAAACCCCCTTTTTGTTTTATGACAGTTTTCTCTGCTCTGAAAACACCCCTGGAGTATGTGTCTTAGAAATAAATCCATCAGGAAGCTGAGACTGGGTTTTTCCAACAGGGAATCAACAGATAATTGGTTTTATTTGGAAAGATTTATAACTTTAACATCGATTTTCTGTTGACGCGATGCGAGTAGTCATTTTGAAGGAGCACTCTGGTATTCCACATCACATCCAGTTCTCATCCCGAGAAGTACTTGCTGACAAAATTGACTATCGATTGTCATCATTGTTATTTTAGCTGGATGGCTAGACATTCTGCACCACTTGATCCAGCCTCGGTGCTTAGAGCCTTATAATAACTTTTCAAAGTGTAAAACCTTTGAAACAGCAACTCTGGTTTCATTTAAACACCTTGTTATGCAAAACTAAAGTAGGTTGAAATGTCTCCACTGCAGTTTTACTTCTAGTCGTTCGTTTTGAACAATTTTGCTTTTTTAGATCATAGACAAATGAAGAAAATTAGAAAAAAGAAGTTTATTGAACTTGTTGAATTAGTCGGTTGCCATTTCAATTGTTGTTCGATTTTGCAGTTTTTGCAACGAACCAAAACAGCCGTCACTAGGCCACACTGTCCAGATAGTTCAGGAGAACCTCTGCAGCAACTTTACTCAGAAAAACAGGTTGGAAAAGTCCAAAAACAGAACTAGCACTAGTAAAAGAATAAGGCAGGTAGAGAAATAACACAAGACAGCTGGAAAACTGATGCGTCTATGGCACAAAAAGGTCGAAAAGCCAAGGCTAAGGGGTCAGGTGCAGTATATTCTACAAGTTGATGAGGAAATTGGGATCAGCTGTCCAGGTGGGTGTCGAAGTCTTGTGCATGCAAACATGCAAAAACACATGGAGGGATTGGTTATGCTCTCATGCTGTTGGAAAAAGAGGTGTAATTTAATTGTTGGGTGAGAAAAATGTGCAATTTAATTTAGTATGAATGTGTTAAGTCCCTTATGTGGAGGTGGCAAAAGGTCAAAAGCACTGTTCTCGATAAACCCGACAGCTCTTATTACTATGCAACATTGCTGTTTTTATGCAACAGGCAGTAATGAGAAAGAAATCGCAAGCAATCTAAAAATGAATGGCTCCAAAGATTGACAGCCATACTGTTTACAAATGACATTGCAGCACCTTCCCCTGAAAACCTAATCCTGTCTTAATGGGTTTGCATTGTTCTAAATGGCATTGCACGGTTGTCTGTTAATTGATTCTGGGCGACATCTTAGTGCTGAAGTGCGAAAAAAGTAAGTGTTCTGCCCTATAGAGGAAATACTGTAACAACTTTAAGCTGCCGGACGCACTCTCTTTTAAAGAAGAGTCTTAATTAGTGAGCCAAATAAAGGGAGGCACTCCTATGGTTGAACTTTCCCACAAAGACGTCTAGGATATTATTTCAAGGACAGGCTCTTTGAGGCAAATTTGAGGAAAAGCCTTTTTCACTTCAATTGTTTTGCACCTTTGAAAATTGGTCGATTTATTCCTTCCAGTGCAGTTAGAAAGCCAGTCTGCAACAAAGATCATCCCACTCACCCGCACACACACACACACACACAAAGGCACACATTAGCACACGCTAATACCACCCACCAAAACAGCCGTATCGCACACAGACACAATTCTAAAACAGATGCACACACACGCTCGCCTACACGCGCGGACTGCACGCATGGTCACCCACGCGCTCGCCGTTTTCGCACATGCAGCCGCGCGCGCACACACAATCAAAGGGGCTTGTGGGCACTGCTCATCTCTCAGGTGGCTTTCTTTAAATTCAAAGAGTAAAGAGAGGACAAACAACATGTGGGCTAAAGACATTTTATATAATCAGCTCATTTTAAATACACTCCCGCCCCAACTGGATCATCCAAAACAGTCGGCCTCAGACTCATGCATTGAACATGATGTTCATTTTAATAAAATGGTAATGTGATTTGATGTGGACAGAGCTGAGAAAGGGTGTTTCTTTGGAGTGGTAATCACAGGTGAGGGGGGGGAGATGAAGGCAGTGGGGCATGGAAGGAAGGAAGGAAGGAAGAAGGAATTCTGATAGGAATATTGATTTCTCTCTCTGCCTCTTGTGATGTATTTATCTTCCCGATGACATTTAGTAAACATACACACATATATTACTCTCTCTTGGAATATTTCCAGGTTTCAAGCCTTGTCCAAACCATGTCCACTTAATGCCTTTACTTAAAGACACACAGTGCAAACAGAGGTGCCGAATTGATTTTTTGAAAAGGTGATTACAGTTGAATTTGGGGGATCCAACGTCTCGGTCGGACCGGAAAATGTCACTGCGAGATTCATCCCTGTGTCACCAACAATAAGTTAGACAATAGACAGAAAGCTAATGGAAGACATATAGGTGTGTTTTACTGCTATCCAAGGTTCAGACTGCAGGCAGGAATGGGCCAATCTGATTTGTTGCTGTATGAGATACTGATCTGATACTAGAGTTCAAAAATAAAGTCAAACAAAAACAATATGAACAATAAATCCAAATTGACCACCAAAGTTTTAAGCTGCAACTCTTCAGTGAATTACACTCCAGTAAAGCTGCTTTATATGTAAGTGATGGGAAGTGAAACCCCAAATAATTGCTTTGTTTTATTGTACTCTCGAGGTCTTTGCTCTTCTGATGTTTTTTTTACCAATACATACAGATATGGGTTTTCATATCACGTACTTTGTTCCATTTCTAGCAAATGTCTGAGCCGTGTTTGAGGCTCGATCAGTGCCATGTTTCATCAAGAAACACACATTTTCTGGTGCGTAAGAAGATGAAATATGAGTAAAAAAATCCGTTAAAGTATTCTGCTTCTTCCAAAATCCACTAAAACATGAAAGCTATGAGCCTTATCAATAACCTCCCAAAGGTAGAGGAAGCATTTGTCACACTGTGTTTTGAGCTACAGGCAGTTAAGTATTGAATGGAGAGAATATTTGAAAGTGCCCCGACTCATGGGTAGAAAAACACACATCCTGTCAGATTTAGTGCTCACCATTAGGAAACCATTAGCCGTTATTTGTCTGCTTTGAATCTCTTTAGGGGCGCTTTACACATAACCCAACTGATCCCTCTGAGCTTCATTATTTGACTTGAGGGCGCATCTTTGCTCGTCGGTTTCAAAGAGATGCTGACATCAGAGAGAGTTGTGTTTTTCCTATTTTTTATTCACACGTTTTTTTTTAAAACATTGCACCAGTGCTCTTTGGAGACATTTTGCATATCGGCCATTCTTTTTTTGCAGCTGTTGCCAGTGTTGATATCAATCTTGAGTTGTTGCACAGGAGGCTGACTAAGGGACTTATTCACACCAAAAAGCTTTTACTTAATGAAACATTTTAATATCGCCGACAGAAGCGGCAGCCTTTATTGAGTGCTGCTTCATTTTACCCCTCGTCACTATGTTTGGAGCAACCGAAAGCAAGTGTGTGTACAAGCATTGTCTGGGAGTGACGAAAAACACGACTGCACTCCGGAGAAGCGTCTTTCATAAATCATGAGTACATCTCATAACATCAAGTTTGGTCTAAGACCCTGGGAATAAGACGCACAATGAGCCTGTGTGAGTGCGTTTCCGTCTCCAGATTGAATTCTTAATCCTCCCATTTGCCGTTTCATCTGTTGTAGTGGGAAATGATGCATCGTTCCCTTGATGCCAGATATAATAATGTCATTCTCCAACGTCAGACTCCGCTCATTGCCTATCACAGATAATTAGAAATGCCATTCTAAAATATTTGTCATGTCAAATGCGCATAAACAAACACAAGTGCATAACTAATGTGTGTTTATGGAGCCTCACATTACGTGTGACAGAAACATGGCGGTGATACAGTATTCTCAAAGTGACACATCACCTTCGAGCTATTTCTGCTCGACTGCTCCCATGAGTAATATGCTCCCTAAATTTATTTTACAGATGATTTTTTTTCTTTTATTATCAGACTGTCGTACGTTCCCGAAGCTGTAATTTTCACCATGAATCATTGATAAATGGCCAAAAAAACCCAGTTGCTGGTGGTGACACATAGAGGCACTCTTCGTACCAGTGCTGCGCTTCCATTTCCTCGAATGAAGACAGATCCCTGACATTGTGCACTCTCCTCTCCAAAAGTCCAATCACTACAGAATCCTGCTTCCCAGTAAAATGCAGATACAGCCAGGACGTGCATCATATCCCTTTCTTTCAGGCCTTAAAACACGCGACCAATTTAGCTTTTATAGTGGTATTTGCAGCTTTGATATATAGAAAGTATTATCCTTGGGGTAGAGCAATGCAGGGACCATGTACGGCAGATTCTTTTCATTAATTTCTTTCATCAACCCTCATCCTCAGAGGACCCGTAACCCTCAATGTCCACCAGAATTGGCAGTGACACGTTCGTGGTCTGTCGCAGCACCTCGTATATGCTGCCGATCTCGCCGTATGCCAAAGTGTGCAATTCACTTGTTAATGCAGCCCTTCCATACATGGTTTATCAATGGCCTTCCACTATATGATGCTTGAACTCCTGAACGCTTATGATTATTAGTTATTGACACTTGACCTGGACTTTTTGGTGTTTTGAGTAACGTTTGAGAAAGCACTTCTACTAATACAGTATATCACAGTCAGCCAATACAGATAAAAAAGTACAGATAAGATGCTGCGAAATTAAACTAGCAGTGTGAAGGATTTATGGGGGTTTATAGAATGAAAAATTAAGGGGGTAGCCTAGGTTTTCCATCACACTCAGAAAGGGGAGGGTGAGTATTCAGTTGGTTCCAATCTGCAACTTCACCACCACATGGGAACTAATCCTACACATGGCTCCTTTTACACAACAGTTTGCACCAATTATTGAGGAGTTTTGAATGTGAAATATGGCTGAGAAACAGTTTAATGTCACCTCATTAGCTGGCAGACATATACACCTCATGCAATACACGACATTGTGCGCAACGATAATATCAGGAACTCATCTTGCATACAGTCAGCGAACAATATCCGCAGCAGAGTACCTCTTGTCAGCTCTTTCTTCGCTGCAATCTTGTAAAGTGACTTTTGGTAGAAGATGGGGGAACGGGACTATCTTGGGAAACATTTTAGAAAGCTTTTTGAACTACAATCTATGTAAGAATGTCGGGGAGTCGTGCTGCATTCAACCGCCTGGTTCCAGCATGCAGTTTGATGTTACATTCTCTCTCATCGAAAAAAAAGGAAGGAGAACAGTGGGTGGTGTCGGCGAGTCGCTGGGAGGATCTTGTATTATCATGCAAAGATCAGGAGTTGTTTACCAATTGGGGCCACCAAGGCTGAAAATACATGATAATGGGACTTCTTAATTTTTCAGCAGCAGCGTGAGTCATATTAATTATATCCAGGATATTAAATGAAAACATGTTTTTCAGAGTCACGTTTTCAGTGATGTTTTTTGCCCTTGGGGCCTGCATTGGAAAATGAAATGAAATGAGTTTTCTATATGCAGGTTCACCTATTCATCCAAACTTCCATGCGTGAAAAGTGGAGTGCAAAATCTGTGAAATAGGCAATTGGGCAACAGTGATTCATGAATCCCCCCTTATCTCACACACAGTCCACAACACAAACCACTGTAGGCGGGAGATAAACAGAAGTTACATCGTCAAAGGACCGGATGATCTCCCTCTGCTTCTCTTAATACTATTGTCTGGTCACTAGCCTGAGACTCAGCTGCTTCCTGATCTGCATCTGATTTTGTGTGTCTTCTGCAAGGGGACTTCTGAATCGTGCACCGTGACATCAGCCAACGCTGCCTCGACATAGCCTTAGGAGACACATAGCAGCAGTTCTTGGCTTTGTTCTTAAGGGGTCTCAAAGAAGGTTTTTTTTTTTTGTTGGATTCACATTGGTTCATTTTATTCCCTCGCAAGCCCCTTGGCTTTGTTTTTCTGTTTTCGGTCCCTTCCCCTCTTTTTAGTTTTCCTCCTCGTTCCTTTCTGATCCTCAGGCAACAATTTGTATCATAAAACTCCATTTGTCTCTCAGATTTACCAGTTTGTAGCCAAACACATCACCAGATCTGTTTTTCAAAGATTTGCAGCACCTGTTCTTAAAGGTTACTGTCAAAGAGTTATTTGTCTCGGGGCACGCATTTTTTTCTTTCTCTCCAAAAAACACTCTCTACTGTGATTGAATCTGCTCTCAGATGGAGCCTTCTTGTGTGTGTGTGGGGCTTATGTAAGAAAGTTGATTGATTGAGGTTGCCGTCATGAGCGTGCGTGGACTGGAAACTATGAAAACATGTGCATACTTTGGTTGTTTAAAAGTGGTTTTGTCCGGGAACAAAAGGAAAACGAGAAAGTGAAACTCCAAAAATTCATTTGGTTTGTCAATGTTTTGCAATCTATCTCTGATTGACATTTCCTTATTGGAGGCTGACGATATGCATTGAAGTATGGTAACAAGTTAGTAGTTAACTTCTCCAGCACAATGTTGCAGAACAGGCCTAAGGAGCCACACAAACCCAGACTGCTTTAATACTGACTGATGTCTGAAGGGAGAATGAACACCACATCAATGAACAACAAAGGCCAAAAAGGAAACAGACGAGATTTTTGGGGCTTACCACTTCAACAACATTTTGCCCAACTATTCCAAAGCCTCTGTTTACCAGTTATTACTCCAGCCCAGATGTTTACGGAAGCTTAGCCTCTCCTCAAATGTATTCATCTTCACTCAGCATGTAAAAAGTCACCAAATCTCCTTCTTTTCATGAGATCCCAGAGCGGCGCCTGTTGAACATCTGATCCCCTTTGTATGGTAGCGTAAGAGGACTAGGGGGCAAGCAGACAACAATATGGAGAAAGTGGAGGATATGTTACATCGCAAGGGGGTAATACGGGGGTTGTAATGGATCCATTGAGGTTCAGAATGGTAAATATTAGAAACTGCTATCCGAGGAAGGAATTTGGAAGAGGTCATGGCCACTCGCTTGCTTATCAGCTATCTGGAGACGCTATCTGTCACGCAACTGGATAGACAGGATTCTTCTTTGACTTGGATGACATATGTGTCACTCAACAGGCATGCCTTCATGCACGCCACCCCACTCGCACTGTTTCTGTCACTCCAGATTATCCAGCTTCTTGTTTTCCTTTCTTTTTTTTTGATACCATTCTTCCTCCATCGGACATTTCTGCACTTTTGGTGAACACTTTCCCCCTCTCTCCTTTCTGTCATTTTCCCCGTAACACTACCTCGGCCTCATTCTCCCCTTTATGTACATGATGTCGTAGACAGCGCATGAACTTGAATTCAATTCAAGTGTCATGCATCTCCTCCACTTTGATCAGATGTGGCTATTGTCTGCGCTCCGAGACACAGTCTGGAATTGCCTCCTGATATGCCCCCACTCTGGTAAAGTGAGATGTGAGCCCCCTCTGTGCTCTCTCAAACACAGGGGGCTTTTGTGTGTGTGTGTGTGTTTGTGTGTGTGTGAGAGTGTGTGTGTAGTGAGTAAAAGAGAGAAGAGGGTGCAGTGGCAAGAGTGCATTAGCATGGTTTGCTAGCCTGCACACTAATGCAGAGCCATGCCCTATAATAGCCAGGGTTCATTCAGAGTCAGTCTCCCACAGAATTCAGCAGGCATTCTATATGTTGAAAAAAGGGGGAACACTTCCACAGATCTCTGAGCCTGATAGGAGTCCCCCCCCCCTCACTGGTTCTTTTCTCCAGCTACAAAGAACGGTCATATCTAATTTCCCTTGTGCCACAACTACCACTGTTTAACGCAGTCATAGGAAAACACCCAGTCTATCTCATAATGGCCAATTAAATTAATGAATGGATCGTTTTGATCCACGACCGGTAGAATCCTAGCAGTCCCGACTTGTCAACAAAAGCCTAATTATTTTTTCCTCACCGCCAATTCGGAAAAAGGAAATCCACCGCTGAAATATTGACAATTCTTCTCATTATGTTAAGTTATTTCTTTTTTGTGTGTGTGTGGCAACGAAAAGAACAGCTTACATTTGATTAAAGGGAGGAAAAAGGGAGGTAGTGTCTGAAACGGAGAAGGTTGGAGTGATTCAAATGAGGGTTTAAGAGCCTCGAGAAATAAAGCCAAAATGAAGCAGGCAGCAGTGCATAGAGTGGGGGCTTCCATGCAAAACATTATTATTTCCCAAAAGTCAGAATCAGAGAGGTACAGTTCCAGAAAAGTAACTTTAATAAACCAGTTAAGACGGACTGAATATAAAAAGACACGATTGAAAATGCACTTTAACTGATTTTTTGAAATTTTCCTAAATGACACCCACTGTTCATTTAATTCTGAAATTGAAGTCAGCTCAGCCTGTCATCCTTTCAGTCTGATGAGTCTTTATAGAGAAAGCATATTCATTTTCCTCATTCATTACCCATCGCCAATGCTTTCAACAGTTATAAAATACCTAAAAATCATCTAAATGGAAGTGATTATGTCCAATGATCTTAAAATCAGCTCCGAGACTCAGTGAGACTCAGCTGGCTGGGTTAAACATATCCAAGTATCCTCAGCATATAACCAATACATCGTGCCAAGACATGCTTTTGACAGACAGATAACATTCCTGTAATATATCTCTGCTGAACTGTTGCCCTAGAGGGTTTCTAAGGAGGACAAATAGAAATGGTCTTAGCATAACATATGGGGAAAAAAACAACTGTGCTTAACCTGAGCCTGACCCAACCTGATCCATAATCAGCTTAACTCCAGCTAGGGGTCAGTGATAGCAGATTTACAAAGTGATGGATGGTGTGGGAAAAATGTAAGTGTCAAAAATGTGGATGAAACTCATCTTCTGAGGTTTTTTTAATTACCACAGCAATTGATTTGTTCCACTTTTCCACAATTATTAACCCTTCTCTCTTCTTCTCTACAGATAATTGGACTGACATGTTCAAGGCGATGGACGTCAGATTAATTAATAACAGTACTGTATCAGTCAAATAATTAACATTTAAATTTGAAGCATGAGAATGAACTGATTCAAATGTATATAATGTAATTGCTTCAGTTTCTGGTTATTTAACTGATACTTTAATCAGTAACACTCAAGCATTTCATTTGGGTACTTCCACATAATAGTGAGAAGGGCTAAACATCTCCATATGGTGCTCAACATGATGTAATGTGCAAAATATACATGTGTAAGGATAAAACATCTCCCACAGTTACTGTATGTACCACAGCAGGAACATAATCCATGATGAACTGCGACCAGCCTGTTGGCAAATTGCCTCCCCCATGACTCAAGATTATAACCGGGGATCATAGAGGATGCTTATCCAAATATGATGCAGCAATCGCTCATAGAAAAGATTAAAGATAAGCCCTGTGCTGGCATTTGAACAATAAAGTTGGACTTTTCTAAACTCTCAACAAGGCCAACAAAAACAAAATACTCGGCTCGAACCTGTGGTTGCCTCCCTTTAAACCTGCTTGGCTGTTCGGCTTGCCAACTCCTCCGCTCATGATGTTAGCAGGCCAAAAACACTATTTGGATTCCTCGACCAGGTGTCATGGATTTGGAAGCGATACTGCACTTAAACCTATAAAAAAAATAACAACTCTGCTTTTTTTAAGTACTTTTTTAATCCATTCTACATAAATTTAAAGCTGCAATCACCAACAATGAAGGATAAACCACTCAAAATGTTGGCAGCCACAACGAGGTCAATCTTGTCTTGATTCTGGTTCATTTAATTTTTAAAATGCAACCTTGTCATAGATCTCCCAAGTGGCAAGAATACACTATTTTAAATCTTGAATGTCTAAGAGTACTTGCTCAGAAACAACAGAGCCTAAAGCAGTGACAGCAGTTATTTTTGACTGGAGTTAGAAGAAGTCCTGAATCAATGTGTAAAGTATGAAAGTTTACATTTATGCTACAGTAGTGTCTGTGGGCTTTGAGGGCCTTTTTCTGGACTTCCAGACTGAGAGCAAACCAAATACCAACAGGACAAACATATTGTTTTATATGCTTCTTTAGTGCATCATTTATTGCAATGAGAAATCACAACTAAATGGGACCAATGTGTCAAACACATGAGCCTTAGCCTGGATTACCAGGTGTAAAAAGTTGTTGGCGAGTTGTTCTTGGAAGAATGAACTTGCAAGTTGACGAGCACACAGAGCGCTGTTGGCGGTTTGAGACGATGCGTACTTCCTGGTATTGCGCAATACACAATTGTGGCGCTTCTCAACTCCGAAGCAGATTTTGAATTCGCCATCGATTTTCGTAAAACTGCTAATATTTGAAATCTAAATCCTTGATTTCTCGCCTCAAAGTGAATTTGTAGTGATGAAATAGCATACGAAAATAGTAAAAAACGTACCGTTGTTCAATGGCGTCGAGTAATTTTTCGCTCCTCGCTTGAATGCCGAAATGAATGCTGGGATATATTCGCTGCCGAGTTAACACAAGTTAGCATCCGATGCATCCTTGGTAAAATGGGCGTGTCGAGAACATTTCCGGGAATTACATCCGGGAACTTTATCCGTTCTTGGTGAACGCAACCTTGGGTTTGGGACAGTACTTGGGCAGCAAGAGATGACGTTTCACAAGAACACGAGCACACGAGTACAGACAAGAACGCATATTGAGAAAGGCGCAGAGTACTGAAGGGAAATGAAAATTGAGCGGAAGTACGTAGGAGGGCAGAGCCAGGCTAGTGCTAAATGACTATCTGGAATAAAACCAGGAAGACATGGGTAAAAATATAATGTCATCCATGTAAATGTGTTGCAACTTCTTGCCACAATATGTAAGAGTCATGGTACAGGTACAAGTACAGCGTTGTTTCCTTGAGGTACTTCATACTGTCAGATGTTTCAACTCCTTCTACAATATCCTTATATAATAGAACACTATGACAATATTTTACCTAAATAGGATGGGACGGTCTCCATTCTGTGATTCATCCTGATGAGGCAGCTGCTATTTTGACAGAAACATCTTGCCTTTTCTTGCTCTAACAACACTGGTTGTGTGGTTTGTATGGATTTTGGTGCCATGTCATTTTCCAATTATGGGTGGCTCATCATGGGTAGCAAAAAGAAATAGTTTGTTCCAATATGCCAATGACTGACTGACAAGGGACGCTCAGGCATCACCTCCGTTTAAAGCGATGATCCAACTGTTTTGCATGAGCTGTCTGACGGGGAGAAATAATAGATACCAACAGCCTGTCTCTCATGAGAACATTTGAGTACACCACTGTCTTGTCGCATTATTTAAGTGCTCCCTTTGCTCACAGTTGTGTAATATTTATGTATCTGAAAGTGTGCAGGAAATTGAGTTATTAGCAAGCTTTTTCTCTTCTCTACTCTGACTTCCAAAGTTGCTTACACTTCATTTCCATGTGCATATAAACTGTGGATGTTCTAATTACCAGCTCAAATGCACTTTCATTGTGTAAATCATCACTTGATAAATGACACATACTTATAATTATGTATAATTGAGCTCCAGCTAGGCCAAACACAATCATCACCTACTGAGTTTGCCAGAGCTGACATATTTAGTGTTTATAAAAAAAAAAGCAACACTACAAAAATCATAGCAAATATGCTCTTCGTTAATTACTGTACAGTGGCGTCATACGTTGGTAGTGATAACGTGTCAATTTGGGGGGCTGTGTTATGGCCTGGGTGCTGCAGATTATACTCACGTGTTGGTGATAATCGTGTGTGAATAGAGGCGAAATCTGTCTGAAAAACTATTGGAAACTACTGCATCAATGTAACAGAATGGGCTCCAAGCTCCACAAAAACCCCAGCTTGACCTCAAAGTAACATTTCCATGTAGTCACCCGTTTGAATTGATTGTAAAAAACACACATTCTTATGCAATTTATGTGCTATGATCAATTTGAGTCCGAGATGTGCAGCAAGACAACCATCCTGCATATTACCTTATGATTTTCAGACCCTAATTGTACTTTATGACTCTATTTCATGCCATGCTTTACCTCAGAATGTGCTCTCCTTATCATACGTCTATAATGAACACAGCCAGGTCCCAGAAGAGCACCATCTGCCACAGATAGATAAGAGAGATGCACCAATTAGGCAGAAAGGACATCAATTTGATATACTGTGAGCATGATGGACCTTGATATACAACACTACACAGTAATCTAATATTACATCTCTGCAGGGCACTTGAGCACAGCGAGGCACTCTACCATAGTGGATACAATCCCCATATTGTGTAAATCAACATCCCCTGTGGTTCGCATGCACCTGAGAAACTCCACTCATCTCCTTCGTCTTCTACTGTCTACTGCAACGTTGATGCATTCCCCAGATTCTCACTTCAGCTCTTCGCCGCCTGCGGGTCCCAGTTATTAAAAAAAAAACATAACAAATCTGTGGCTGAGTTGCTGATATACGGTCAAATGTGTTTTTTGAGAAAACAAAAGGCAATCTTATGACTTGCTCTGGTACCTGTGGCTATGTTGATATGGCTTTTCTCTCTTCACTGCTTGCACGTCATCGCTCCGCACTGGGAGGCAATGAAAAACACAATACATATGGTTTCTATAGAAGGTGGAAAATCAAGCCCATTAGTGTATCCTGATGTAAATCCATTTGCAAAGCCTGCTGGTTGTGCTTAGAAGTGACACATTGTTTCAATAATAACCCCCCCTGTGGTCTCAGTGGGCTACTTGAATACACTCAGGGTCATGATTGCTTATCTTGAGGGCATAATTGGTCACTTGGAACACCTGCCACTGGGTGGGCTTAGCATCCAGGTGTGAAATAGGTGACCTCGGACCTTAAAAGGGTCACACTGAGACCCCCAGGGCTTCAGTAGCCAAAGAGGAAGCCATATGACAGATATAGGAAGAACTTAGTGAAGCTGCTCAGCCTGAAACCCTATAAGCACAAATATCTCTCTTAGCCAGGAAGGATTCATTTGCTCTTTTGCTGACTTGTAAATCTTTGCTTTCCCGCATGGAGGACCTGAGGTGAAATCCCTTCTGTTGCGTAAGCAGATCTTTGAAGAGGATTTCTTGTGAAACTGCAAAAGGGCTTCAAAGTATGCTTTTGCCCACTGATCAGAGCAGGAGTACTGATCTATAAGATCATCAAGTCAAGCCCGGTTTAGTTTATGCTCCGCTATGTGCCAGACAAGATGTTCCCTGCTTGTGTTCCTACAAACATGTGATTGATCGACATATCAGTGGGGAGAACATTTACACATACGAGGTATCAAAACCCCTGTGCTGATAAAATATTCATCCTAATTCTGCCTCAGATTGTCAATAACAAGATTTTGATGAACATATGTATATATACACACACACAAAAGGGACTTGAGGATGATGTTCCAAATATGTTTCTGTTTGTGAGTAAAATACAAATGATTTAGTTTGACGAAAGCTGCCAAAATGAAATCCCAGATTAATCCAAATGGTTAATTTCTCAGAGAAATTGAAGGGCATGTCTATCTGGGCCTCGTGGCTTCAGAATGCTGATATCTGATTAAGAGGCTTGTCTTAACTGATTTTAGTCCATTTAAATACTTGTATAGCAGGTGTTAAAGTGGTGGTCAAGACTAGATTGTTGATTTAAAGAAATCAACAGAAAATTAGACATTAAAAAGCAGTTTTTCTGAGTTGATCATGGTTTTTCATTTTTTACACATCAAAGTGTTGTTACAGGAGCCCAGACCCACTCTTGTAGCAGCGTATACAGTCAAGTTTAATCATGTACCAACCGCATTTCTAAGTAAACACAACTTGATAACAGTTCAATGTACGCAAGTAAAGTAATAGCTCTGGGACTGTTAGTCTCAGAGGTTTGATACTCTGTCTGATAAGTGTCTCGTGATCCTCATACTGGTTTCGGTAGTGTTACTTGGTAAAGCCTCAGGGCATTCAGTCATTATATTCCTGTGATGTCGGTTACATAAAATCCAGTGTTACACCTAGACAAATACCACTAGCACTGACACGACTGCTTTGAAAACAGGGTGATTTTATCTCCATGAATCTGAAACTCTGGTATGTTTAAAGTATAATATGTATTATTTCCTCAATTTTAGGTGGTTTTGTTGTCTTTTAGCAAACCCAAACAACACCCACATGTGATAGTGTTATGTAGTTGATTAAATATTAGTGTTCACTTCATAGCACAAGAACATTTGTGCTCCTTAAAATGTGCCTGCAGGCACCACTGGTGTCTGGATATATTTCCCAGACAAATAAGGTCAAAATTCAGATTTCATGTCCTCCATGCATGGAGAACAATTGGTTTATAGGTTCCGGAAAAGACGGTGTCCGAAATCAATTGACCAATTCTTAGCCTCTTGTGAGGAAAATAAGGATTTGTACAGCATTGTGCATCTCAGGTAGAAACACCGACATATTAGGCTCGGTAAACAAGTTTATGTTGGAGTGGGATGCAGTTCGGTTGTTGATGTTTCTTGCAGCTCAGCTATCGTTTTTTCTTTCTTTTTCTGAATGAATTATAAATTGGGAACAATAATGCATTACAGTACCTGGAAATCTGCTCTACAGTCATACAGTATTGTACAGCTTGGGCTTGCCTAACATCTAGCAAACATATACAGATGTAGTGTCAACATTTTCGTGTCAGATTATTAGTCATAATTACATATATTATCCATTATCTCTAAAAAATAATCCAACAATTAAACAGCTCGATGACTTAAACAGGTCTGATATATATTTGGCTTGGCTCAAAGGAAATATACGATGACAGTGATAACAAGATAAGATTATCAACCATCCATCAGCACGCTATTTCTTCTGACACGTTACCAGCAAGTATATGGGAACACTGAAACCAGCAATTTCCCATTGTCAATCTTATCAAATATCACCTTTCTCCGGGTGAAATGTCTCATTGGGAAATTTATCAAAGCGATTTGACAAGCCCCCGTAGGCATTCAACGCTTTGCTTTAGTGAGGTTTTGTAACTGTGTTACATCTGTGCTGAATGTTACATGTGGGGAATCAGATCTTATCCAAACACATTCCTCTTATTAGAGAGGATTATTTATTTAGCATTTTTTACACACAGGTATTCTGATTTGTCATGTTGTTTGCTCCATTATTTACGATGTTCAACTTGTGTTTCAAAGCCTTTAACTATCCATGTGGGTTGAACGCTGAAAGAACCACAGCACTTTTATCTTTCAAAAGCAAACCTATTTCTGTAGGTGTATTTGTTCAAACATGGATAAATACAATTTTGACATAATGTTCCGCTTCCTAATACGTCCCTTTTGAAGCTTCATGTGGTAAATTAGTTCAGAAAGGTAATTTATTTGTTCGGCACTTTTACAAACAGAGTTGCAGAGTCATAACGGGAAATTAGAAATATAATTTGTCTAGGATATAAATGAGTAGATGGTCTATGGGGAGTATAAATGAATTATCTTACATCTCCTGGTGCTGCTTCGAATCCTTCAGACTGTATCCATAAAAAAAAAAACCTATCATTGTCAAAGCGTCCCCCCTGTGCTGAGGTTACTCACTGTACATTTAATGCCCGGATTGTCAGTAGAGTGTTTCAAGCAGCAAATAATCTATTTTTAAAGATGTGTTTCAAAGTTTCAGAAGGGCCCGGGAGTCTGGAAATTGACTTTTCCTTCCCTCTGTTCAGGAGCTGGAATGCCCCCTCTAGTTTTGTGTTACAGTGTGCCTATTCAGGTTTTTAATTTGAAAACCGAGTGGACTGCAGTATATTCACTGCAGTGCTAATGTGGCGGCAAGCTGCTCAGCACTGTATGTCTAAGGTCTTATTAAGAACATCAGTTATAAGTAAGTCCAAGCACTTGATCTTGTTTTAATTTTCTCCACGTCATGTGAGCATAAATTGTATTTTTGCACAGCTTTTTTAAGATAAGGCAATATTTCATAACTGGCTCTCTTATATAACTACTACTCTTGACTTACACACACATTCTGCTCATTGAATCCACATTGCGTTACATACTTCTGTGTAATCCAGTTTGTGTATTTCCATATGAAACCAATTAGTTTTGAGGAAAGTACATTCAACATTGCCAGAAGTGCATTTACCATGTCATATTAAACTTCAGAAATATATATAGTTCATATAAACAGAATGATTTCCAAAACCATAACTTTGAAAATGAAAACCAAACACAGGTTTTATTTGTATAACAGGACCTGATCTTGAGGTTCAAGCATTGGTTTTACAATCGGCATAGTGCAATTATATTTTCTATTATCTTTTTCTTATAGTTGCTTACAGAGTCCATGGGGTAGATTTTCTAAATGGCTTGGATAAGTGAGAAAGTGGAGAATAGAAAAGACCAAACAAACAAAAATCTTCGTTAATCCACCACTTGGGATCAGCCCACTTGGAGGGGCCCCGTAGAGACGTTAATTCTATTGTATTTAACTAGAAATAACCAACCAGGTGCACATTGGTTACAAAAAGAAAAGCATACCAAAGCAAGTAACTACTAAGAGACTTTTTCGGCATCTTTGTAAAATGCTTCATTGAAAGCTCAGCGTCAGCAGCGGGTTTATGAATGTGGCTGGGGGTTTATGTAAGCCGCTGACCACCGAGTGTATGCAGTCACCCTGCTGTGCAGCGGGAGCAACCAGGGGGTATAAAGAAGGAATCATTCTTAAGAATCAGACAGCACATCAAAGCAATACTGAAACAAGAAGGTGTCATTGGCTCAGAGGCAGCATGAGTTGAATCAGACTTTGCACAAAACTCTAGCCACCTCAAGGCATGGACACACAACATGCAAGGGTGCACACATGAAAACCTCAACCTCAGGTATCAGCGGCTCGGAGGCAGCATTGTCACGGTGGGAAGAAGTCAGTGAACAAAAAGCCTTACAAAGCCTTTTCCGTGAATACATCAAAGTTATTTTTGTTGTTTCCCAAGAACTTGTTTATCAGCGAGGGGATTGTTTTATCTTTGCTGAGGTGTGCGTTTACATCGGGGTGTGTGTGTGTGAGCGTGCATGGATACGTTTAACAAGAGAGCTAAGTGGGTCAGCATTCCATTTCAAATGCTCCGGCAGCTACAGCAGAAGTCTTGCAGGACCACGTGACTCCTCGCAAGTCCTAACCATTTGGCACCGCATTGTTTTTTATATGTATGTGTAGAAACAGGAGGGGGGGATTGGACATCCCTGCCCTGCACAAATCTTCGAGGGAAAATATATAATAAAGTGTCTATGCAGCTTGTCAAACAGTCATGGACAGGAGCTATAAATTGGTCTGGCCTGTGTAAACACAATTCGTTAAGTGCCAAAAGGTGCCTGGCAGGCGCCCCTCTGTTAGGAAAGTGAAGGGCAGTTGTCGTGCTATCCTCGTTGCTTTATTAGTACAGTCCTCACCTGGTAAACACAGCCCTCCCTTACATTCAGAAAACCTGGGGATGATTAATCGCTGATGGAAAAAGTGCAACTGAGCAATAAGCATTTACTCCAATTAACATTTTAAAATATATTCAAATAATATTTCTGTGATTGAGGGAGGTGGCAACAATCACCACTGAGGTATTAGCATATTTGTTTTTGTTGTTTAGAGTTTGTTGTATAGGAAAGTGGCTGGACTTGAGTGTTTTTTCCCAACCCTCAGGCGCAGAAAAATGCACTAACCACCAATTACATCCTCAGAAAAACGTCTCAATTCTTACTTTTAAGAGAAACTTTTGTTCTTTTTACTATAGAAAAGTAGTGTTACGTTTCAGGGCAGTGAAAAGTCTGTGTGCTGTAAAACCAGATAAGGGAGAGAAATTGAATTTCAGCTCTTGGCTCCTGCAATGTACACATTCTCTTTTCCACTCAAACTGATCCGAGAGGGGTGACATTTCTAACACTTCTAAGATAATACTCTGCGTGTATTGAGAAACTTGCATTGGGTTAAAGGAGAGGCCTACAGGTGGAACACACGTCGCTTGACTTGTCCAGGGAGAGAAGACATTTGTGAGGAGGGAGATCAATGTGTAATTATTGTATTTCATGTACTCCCTTGCAATCAATCATGAACGATGGGAAGGTGTGTAACAAATGATAGCATCGTTATTATTGATGTTTGACTGTTGTCGCATCGGACAGAACTAAATCCGCAATCTGTATAATATGCAAAATAGACGCTCAGACATGTACGGTGTTCATCTTCAGCGCATCTACAGTGTTACAGACTTAACAGAAAACTATTGGGGCAATAAAGTAGAAAGATGTAGAGAAAGTTTGTTGATTTTCTTTCTATCTGTTTTTTTACCAAAAGTGTGTTTTCCTTGATCGTGTTTTTATATAGAGTTGTGATTTTCATTGATTTGAAGGAACCACTGTTAATGGCGCATGATTTTTTTTTATTGAAGCCATCAAGGTGATGTTTTCACCTGCATTTATAAAAAAAAATCATGTATAACAAGCTGACCTTGCCCCGACTTTGGATCAGTTATTTCAAAGTGCTTGTGTATTTGCATATTCATTGTCGTTCAAGTATGAAAACATTGCAACCCTCATCACTGAGGGTGTTTATATGCACAATCCTCAGTGATAAACACCACCCGCTATGTCCTTATGAAAGGTTAAGCATATTTTATCAGAGCTGCCTTCTAACATTGAAGGATTCCCTGGATTATTCAAGTGATTTGTCTTGTCTTTGTCACATTTGGAAAAACAATATCACTAAAGCACCAGAACATAATATATTGTAGCACACCTTCCAACCTTTCATGGTAGCTTTTTTTTATTTCAGGGCAAGGGGTAAAATGACAATTGAACTACGATCCTTTGAGAAAAGTTAAGAGAGAAAATCAGCTGATACAGAAAAGAAATACAGAAGCAAAATAAAGGCATAAGGGTCTCCAAGGCCAAAATAAACAAAAGCTAGCACCAACTTGAAAATAAATCAAAAGTCAAAACAATCTGAGGCTTCCCTAAAGTTATCAGCACGAGCAGTATCGAAGTCCTTCTAAAAAATGAGTTTCCAACCATTACAACTGAACATCAGCACCTGCTGCTAACAGCACTGTGGCAAGAGGTTGACTACACGGAGACCGTGGGTAAATACACCTCCACTGATTACTGGATGAGATTCAGGTGTGGGTGATCAGCACTCAGCAAACACAGGTGCAGATGCTTCAACTCAAAGCACAAGAAGAAATGTTTGGGCTTGAGTATGAACATGATGAGGATGATTCATAAAGGGGTGCTATGGATTTCAAACTGGGGGTCAACTTAAGCAAGGTCTGCCAATTAAAGCGTTGACCCTGCCTTCTCTCCGATGGAGAAAAAGGAGGCGAGTTGCAAAAATAAGTCTCATTATATTGAAGTCTGTGTTAAATTAGCTTTCACTTAATTTAATTGAAATAAATTCAAATTTTTTGTGGATTTAGTATAGTATTTTGTAGATCCATAAACGAATACATTTTTGGATACTGACCACTTAAGCATTGCTTGGCTATAAAGGGTTAGGAAACACTGTGCATTGTATTTGAAGTTACCATATTACAAGTCAATTGAGCTAGAGTGGGAAAATTTAGACCCACATTTTAAACAGCCTTTTAAAATTCATGCCAAGAGACAGTGAAGTTGTTGATTTCCTTTTTTGCTTGTCAGCCATCTGTACAGCAATATTTTGGTTCCCACTTTTTGCAGCTAAAAAAAAAGGTTAAGGTATCATTAAGAAAGAAAAGGTATCTTTCTGCGGCTCTTATGTTACTCTCTCCTGTTCCTGGAGACGTTGCCAGGCCACTGCTGTAAGTGTGAGTCATGAGTCAGCTAAACAAATAAATAAGAATTATATTCATTTAGCATGCGACCAAGGAAAGCTTCGGATTTTCACAAAACAAATGCAAACGGGTAAACAAAGGATACACTCAGGAATCAAATCTTTTCCTCCTATGTGAGGGGAAATCATCTTTGTGTGTGTGTGTGTGTGGGGGGGGGGGGTGAGGGTGGGGGTGGGGGCATTTGTGGAGGGCTCACAGCAGTTGAGAGAAGATAAAGGGATAACATTTTCAGCATCGTGACGCTCTGTTATAATTAGAACAAACATGGCAGGAAAATGCAGACTGGTACACGCACGCACGCACGCACACACACACACACACATGCGTTTATAGGCTTTCTACAGAGTGCATAATTCCAAAGCTATAAATAACCTGCAAAACAAATGTAACAGCATCAAACCAGACCTCCGCATTAATATGCTGATTTTTGAACAGCCAACAAAAACATTGAATAAATGCCAGCTGCTCGCCGCATGTTTGCTAATTTCAGCTCATCTTGAACGTCGGAAGTGAAATGTGTTTGAACCATGTGCCACAACCATGAAGCTAAAGTTGTTTTAAATCCAAGTTAACTGGGAACAACAAAACCTTAAATCCGCGCCTTTAAAACATAATTACCAAGGCATGCAGGGAAAATCAGATACTGTACATGCCACGATGTCTGTCTGGGTGACTGGAACCATTGAGTCAGTGTAATCAATCACAGAGGAAACAATGCCTGTGGCAGTATGACCTTGGAAAGGTAACCCAAAAAAAGGTTCAACCACAACTTCCAGTATGGAAATATATTTGAATAGGAGGGAGGTAATGTCACACAAACAACCTTCACCTAAAGCAGCAGAGAAGAGGACATAGGCTTAGTATTCTACACCTGAATGTGGTGCCGGTCTAAAGGGGCTGCTTTAGAATTTGCTTGTTTTTTTTACTCAAGGCAGAACAGGAGAGGCAACTGGAAACAAAAGTCCCTTCTGCAGCAGATGCAGAACATGTACAGGTCCTGCAGGCGATCACGCAAGACAGCTCAATGACTGGGGGCGACCCTGAGGATGAGCTTTTGTTAAACTTTACCTGGGCTGATGTGGCTCTCAGAATCTTTAAATTATTAAAGTCTCCAACACCAGGTTCTTCTACACGTTTAGCTTAATCTTCGTCTTCTTTTTTTGGTATAGAGGTTCGGGAAGTATTGACAGTAACATGTTGTATCTTGTTTGGGTTACAACATGATACTTAGGCATTCAGCACTGAAATAAAAAGGCTCAACAGCAAAATGTTAAAAATGTTCCCTGCAAACCAACTTTTGCACAGCAAGGTCTAAAACTTTTCTCTTTCAGAGCAGCCAACCAGGTGTAGGTGGATTTTTAATGGTGTGGATTTTTGTTTTGGTCTCTCCCAGGTTTTTAAGCAGCTGTTGTAATGAACCTACACACTGTATGTGGTCCAGGATAAGTCCATACTTCAACAACACTTAGTCCAGGAAAACAAGTTTATTCTTCTCTTTTGGATTGTTAGTTCCAAAAGTGTATTTCTTGAGGGCATGTAAGAGAACCTCACAATTCATTGGCTTTTATGGTTTAGTTAATGAGTTTTTAATATTTCCTTATCCTCAGCACACTAAATAGGACACATTTGAAGAAACAAATTAATGATCTCGCCAAACGCTCCTTTTGTGTCCACTTGAGATGACTCACAAGGTTTTATGTTCTCTTCTTTAGTTAATCCCCCGTTGATTATACATTTATGGTTAGAGTTAATTGAAGTGTGCAACTTAAAGGTTAACTAGACTTTCATTCAATATTGTCGGGTTAAATATAGAGTTTGATGCCCTTGTTTATCCTTTCATCATTTTATCCACAAAGACTTTGTTGCCTTCACAGAAAGATTCCTGGCGGCCTAATTGCTGCTGTTGAAGCTAATTATGGAAATGTAGACATGCTGTCACTTCATAACATTTACTGGTGGCACTCTTGTCAGCTTTTGATGGTGCCATCAGTTTGTTAAGCAGGATCTGCCCATGATGAATATCTGTGGTCACGATTCAAGGGAACTGGATTAAGCGGCTCTACAGTTGAAAAAAAAAAGGGGGCAGTCTACCAGAATCTGGGATTTGGGAGGCATTCGGCTCTCAGTTGGCTGTGAGTCGCTTGGCCTTCGACTTGGATTTCAAAATCTAGGCCGGTACGTCTGTATGTACCTCACTTATTTTATGTTGAGGGTACTGTATCAACATAAACTCTAATGAAAAAATATTTTCATTATTCCTTTTTTTCTCTTTTCTCTTACAATACACTCTTGTGGTTTGGAACATTGTGCTTATAGCATTCATTAATATAGTTCTGCATGGTATTTCATATCCAATACACAACCTTTGGGAGCCAATGATTCTGTGTTGGGACTAATAGTTATTGGAGTTTATTTCATGCATATTTCATGACAGCATTTTATGGGCCAAAAGTTGTTTTTACCCATGTGGCTGTGTGGCATTACAGAATGCAGTTCTGGTTTAATGCTACTGTTTGCACTTTGCAGGACAACGGAAAAACAAGTTCTTGAGTGGCATCCTCTTAAACTGTGGCATTTGACCTTGCGAGGTCCAACAAAGCAAAGACTGCAGCTGTAAAAGTACAAACATTTCCCATAAAGTCTTTATTCTGTCTCAATCTCCCACCCATCGCAGACGCAGAACCGCTCTTTTCCCCCTCTCGCGCTCATAGAGAAACACAACCCTCCTAAGCTCACTCAAATTTCATCCCTCTCAAGTTTTGCTGTGAGTCTCATTTTCACCGTCCAGGGATTGAGAGCTGCCATCTGTCTGGGTCATCCGCGCTCGCCTGCAAACTTTCGACTCAGGAGGCTTTTTGATCACACACAGTTTCTTGGCTTATTGATATTCAAATAACCCACACTGGGGATTTTCAAAGCACTGCTAAAAGATGCATTAGCAGAAGAGGAAATGGAATGCTTTTCTTAATCTTACAACTGAATAACTGGAAGGGATTGGATCAGAAGAACACTGTGATCAGGTTTTCATTACCATTTATGAAGTAATTAGAAACGTGTTAGCTGCATTTTCCTATTGGTGACTTTATTTTAGTCCGTCTTATATTACAGTATTTTACGTAAGAGAAGTAATTTGTGAAACTACTGCTAAAAATAAAACAACCGACCTTAAAGTAGCAGGATTGGCAAGATGAGTGTGCTCATTTTCACTGCATTGCATTCTGGGGATTGATCTAATTGCTACCAGCCATGCTAGTGGCTCTGTGAGGCTGCACTTTGTCATGGCTATGCTTTAACTTAACGCTAACATCAGTATGCTAACATGCTCACAATGATTATATTACCATGATTTTGTTTGCCACTTTCTTTTTGTCAGGGTGCTGATTACTAATTAGAAGCTTAAAAGTATTATTCAGTTTGTGTCAGGGTTGGGGAAACAGGAGCCAAGTGCAGTAAATCCAGGGGAAGCAGGTAAGGGTCAAAAACAAAAAGCGAGCTTTATTCAAAAGCTGTTGATGAAAACAGGAAGCAAGGGGAACACAGGACATGAAAAACACTTTGCTTCAGACATGAAGGGCGACAGGAACAGGCAGTTAACATGGACAAGATCAGGGAAGAAATGACGACGACCGAACAACAGACAAAAGGGAAACAGGGACTAAATACACATGGGTAATCACAAGACGAGAGACAGCTGGAAGGGGGAGGAGAAACACAGGGGCAACAGGTGAACACAATAACGCAATCAGGCACAGGAGGGAAACGCAGACAGGAAGTGAAACTTAACGAGTGACACAAGAGGGAAACATTTCAAAATAAAACACACAACACACAGACATGACGGACACGAAACAAGGATCATGGCACTTTGTTTATGGTGGCTTTGAATGTGCTGTGCCTTATTGCTACCTGAATCTTGGTCATATCCATCATCCCAGTAAAAAAAAACGACCCACTGATATAATGACCGCAATTATTTCTGATTATGGCTGTGATATTTCAAGTTTAAATGCATATCATGTGTCATCATTAGAATGTGTCTCTGCATACATCCCTGGACATATTTCCTTTCACTGAGTTGCTGCTCTTCTCTGTTTCCAGTGTCATTATTATAACAGATTTGAAAATGGAGGCCAATTAAGTGTTTCTTCAGCCTCTTATTCATCACTTGATGTGAAGTCTAATATTTTTGTTTGGATGAGCCAGGAGCCCAACAGACTACCTATAGGGCATACACTATTTCTACTAAAACTTCCCCCTCTTTATTGATGCATAACATGCCGATGATATAGAATAATTGTACGATCCTGCACTTGACATTGTAATTCTACATTATTTCAGCAATGCTGTCTATAATGGTCAGAAAAAAGGCAATTTCCCCAGCCTTGTAACATATTCCCTCTGGTTATGGGGCAAAGTATCATCTCAAACTAGAACAAGTAACAGCAGATGGGCCTGGGGTGACACACTTTAGGACTGTTCTGGGAAAGACGGAGAGGAAATTCACCCAGCTATAGTGCCAGTAAACCTCACAGGAGCAATAACTAGTTTTGCTTCGACAAAGTTGACAAACTGGGAAAAAGAACATATTTGCAAATATTTATTTATGACAAACTTTACAAAAGCTAGAAAATGATTCCCAGCAGGGTTTGATTTACCTACTGTATGGTAATCTGTAGCAAAGGCAGTAATCCTTTTTTTTTAAAGCATACCTCTTATCAGGAACATACTTCAAGATTTCCATTACCACTTCTTATGTATTCACCAGTCCAATCTTTTGCTTATAGACTCTTATCTTACACCAGCTCAGACTCCAATAAGTTGAGCACTACAGGCCTCAGGTGATGTCAGGGGTAATTGGGAGTGTTTGTCCAAGACTCTTTTGTGCCAGCACTGCAGAAACTATGTGACCTTCCCTCCAATTTATTATCCAGGGATTTGTTTCCTTGGACTTGTGTATCTATAAAAAAACAAACAATAGGTTTTGTAAAAAGTGATTCACCACCAGGGTCAGGTGCAGGGTTGGCCAAAAGCAGATGGGCTATTAAATTAGCTTCATATAAAATGCTATTGTAGTTCTTAAGATGTTGTAGCCTCCAGATGACTGGATCATTAAGCTGAATGATTACTTATGATGCACGGTTTATACCTGCAACTATATGTGCACAGTGAAGTCAGTTAGAGTTTAGAGTTGTGGTGACACCTCGTCTGCATTACATTATTTTTGTTTATCCTCCTTTTCTTACAAGCAAGGTCCATTTATCCCAAACATCGCATCAACGGGAGAGCAACTTGGTTTCACGTGTAATTGGTTCATGGTTTTGATATCATCTCTCAAAAGCTCTTGAAATGATTAAAATGCCGTACTCCGATTTATATTTCACTTTGATCAAAGTTTTAAAAGCATGTTTTAAGACTACCATTCAGGTGCACAAAGTCTATATCTGAATAATGTTCAAATATTACCCAGCAGTTAAACTCAATCAACCACAAGGCAAGTGAGATTATAGTTCGTCCTTAGTAACTTTTTATCCGACAAGTACTTGCTCTACTTTTTCAGAGAGCACGTTGCATTATCTCAGAAGTGGTTCATTGAAGGTCTGGCAATTGCTGCGCTTTATTTGTAAGTCCTTCACTTGGACAGTGTGAGAATCAGAATCAGAAATACTTTATTCATCCCAAACTGAGAAATGATTCCTTTTTCGAGTGACTACAGAGCTCAATGTCCTGTGTGACAGTACGCAATAACAACATATCTAATTCAGATGAGGACGCAGTTGAATGATAAATGAAACGGATCTCCATATTATGCTAAAATACACAACCATTCCGAAAATATTACTCAAAGAGAAGCCATGTGCGGATGTATTTTACATTTTGTCCTGAATATTAAGGCCTCCTGTTGGCAAGACTGACCACAGGGAGCTGAGCACAGCATTCTGGCCCAAAGATAGATGTCACAGTGCATTACATTACTAATGACTCAGTGGAAAGGACAGGCAATAGCAATTAGAGGTATGTGTGGATGTAGAAGTTGCAGTTATACTGTGTAGTGGATGGAGCAAAGAGAGGACTTCATCAGGCATGCGGACGTGCGGTTGCATTGCTCACAATAGGGTTGTAGTTCTGCTACGTCTGTCAACAGATACAAACAAAATCAAATTGAGGTTGAAAAACAAATGAAATCAGGGGTAATAGATTATAATGAACTCTTACCAGGAAAATGAACAGTTTAATAGTTTTCACAAAACAAGACGCTTGTCCATTTTAATACGTTCTTTAATGTGGTCACAGGAACACCCGCATCACCCCTGTCCTGCAGAACCTCCACTGGCTCCCCGTTTCACAACGCATCCACTTCAAGATCCTTCTCCTCACCCACAAAGCCCTCCATCACCAGGCCCTCCTCCTACCTCACAGAGCTGCTCCAACACCACACTCCTTCCCGTAGCCTCCGCTCGTCAGACGCAAACCTCCTCTCACTTCCTCCCAGGACCAAACTCCGGACCCGGGGGGGACAGAGCCTTCTCTGTCACTGCCCCCTCCCTCTGGAACTCACTCCCCAAAAAACATCCGTGACTGCCCTGACCTCACAATGTTTAAATCCCAGATCAAAACTCACCTTTTCAAAACTGCTTTTAATCTGTGGTGTTTTAAGTATATGAAGTGTGTGGTTTGAGTTATGTTTTGATGAACTGTATTTCTGTAAAGTGCTCTCATAATAAAATGCATTATTATTATTATTAATATTATTAATACCATTCATTAAACCAATTATTCCTTGCAAAAACACAACATTGATTTCATAATGGTGAAAGGTGTTTTCTTTCATAATCAACAGTCCCATTTAAACCCCATGATTTGATGTATAGGTATCACTGGTGTTTAAGCAGGGGGATGGAAAGCCTTTAAAAGAGGCTGTGGAAAGGAATATTTAGCCGAGGAGGGTCATTTTAATTTAACAGTCATTTCCATAAACTCAAACAAAATGTGGTACTGTAGGTGGTTCTTATAAATATGTATCAGTATAATAAAAAATGAATTACAATCACTCCTCTGTCTACAAACTCACTGCAGAACGTTTTAAATGTAAGACACGGTGGCTCAATAAACGTGGCCTGGTTGATGCATGCATTGTGGAAGAGCTTCTGGGTTCCAACATATTTAAGGCCTTGTGTCATAAACAGTTGGATTGTAATATTTGTACTGGCAATAATCCAACTATAAATCCCTGATCATCTAGAAGCAACAATGGATGACCCCGCCAGAAAAGTGGTACCTGTTTTAAGTCATACGCCCTCTGACATGCACACACTTTAACCCACAGCTCGAGGTTACTACGGTTTGATGCAAAAGTCTTGGGAAGGCTTCAAGCTTTGACATTTATAGCCATGTTATGTTGGTGTTAAACATCATGGATAATTATGTATGATAATATGGCAGAATTTTAAGCAACATGTTGTCGTTGGTCGGCTGTTTCCTCTCAAGGCAATTTACAAAAGTCAGACCAGTTGAGCATAAAAGATTCACCCCGGGTTGTCAACAAAATGCACGCTGATTGCTTTTGGCTCAGCTAGTGGAAGGAGGACCAAATTGAGCCAAGTTTGTTTGTCTCTGTTTTACTTCAACTTGCCTACCATGCCTGGAGCACATCTGGGGGAAAAAAAACCCCCATTGATGATTCCCTCTGATCACACGCTTCAATATGGTCAACTATACGCTATCCAAAAGTTTGGAAGTCTTATTGGCTGTGATCAAAAGGGAAAAAGGGAACTGGTGCTCGGAAATGCTGAATCTTGCTTAAACCCTGACAAGAAATGTAACCATTGTTTAGAAAATCATGGAAGAATTGTCCATTGAGAAAAAAGGAGGCCCCATGTCCAAACTTCAAAGCTAAAGCTCATTTTATTTACCCGTACCTGCATTCATTGTAGGATTGAAGAGAGCGTCTGTTGATCTTTTTTTTAGAAATAACTGGACTGAGAACCATCTTGGTTGATTCTAGACAACAGCAGATTTAGCTACAGTGGCACCCTTATGGCTAGATATGCAACTAAACCTCCAGAATGAGTCACTCCTCTTCAACTTGT
This sequence comes from Eleginops maclovinus, assembly GCF_036324505.1. Lineage (NCBI taxonomy): Eukaryota > Metazoa > Chordata > Actinopteri > Perciformes > Eleginopidae > Eleginops > Eleginops maclovinus. The sequence goes on from NC_086372.1 coordinate 6,463,716, forward strand.
CCAAATATTTATTAGCTTCTGATCCCCCCTTGTTAGAGGCACTGATGCCCACACAAAGTCAACAAAGAGCTGCCACCTGTGTACCTCAGGGCGACGGCGAAAATCACGTGCTGAAGTGAAATCTCTCAAGTTCCTCGCCCGGAGCCAGACGATCACAAAGGTTCTTAGAAACATGCGTCAAGACCTCTGGCATCCCATTGGTGGAACAAGCTCCTGAAGATCCCTTGTGGTTTTTAAAGAACACTAAATCCTGGAGTTAGCTGTGAAGGGAATCTCTGTAATCTGTGTTGTTTTTTTTGTGGACTGCATATCACGTAAATATATGCGGTTATTTTTTATACTGTTTGCAGACTCAAATTTATGCTGTACTTTGATGCTTCGCATTGAACAAGGAATGAATTATATTTCCATTTTGTAGCAAACGTATGATGATTTTGAATATAACTTACCGTTTTATTCTGTAATACAACACTGTGAGGAATAAAAATGACACCCAGTGATTTGCTTTGTGCTTTATAATATCTGTTCAGTCAAAGCAGCAGAAAAGGACTCATGCAGGGAAGACAAAAAGGGACAAATATTTGATTCTAATACTCAATGATATATCTAAGAGAAATGTAACTCGGAATATCTTTAGAAAACAACCATTGCTGCGCTCCAAAACTGAAATCATATACAGTATGACCCGGACTGTTGCACAGCATTTCAATTATAAATCAGGTCTTAGGGTTATGATGCCTCAAGGTTCAGTTATTCAAGAGCTATCAAAAGGAAGTGCTTATCAAAATGAAGTGCAGATGTAATGTTTGGGCCCTTGGCGTCTCTTTTCTTTGTGATAAACATGTGCATTTCAAGCCAATCTAATCCCCCAGCAAATAGAAGATGACAAATGCTCCCCACTGTGAATAATAATTAGCCGCTGGCAGCAACAAACAACGAAAATAATTTGCAAATCAGATTAAAATGGGTGTCACTATTGCATCTTCATCATTACATCTGCAACAAGTGTATACTCCCAGGGCCATTCGATTCAATAATCATTCATTTCTTTATTTCATTAAGTGATGTTTCCTCTCCTTGCAATGCGCAACACAAACTGTGTTCAATAATTTGCTACTTTGCTGAGGCTATACATCAGTCAGTGTGCAGAACTCTGGGAAAACATACCCGAAGCATCCAACAAGATTCCACGGGAAGGCGGGGAGAGAGACAAATCTCTTGTTCCTCCAAGCGAGAAAAGGATAGATGCCTAGCGCTGCGAAGGTGAGAGGGAAAGGCTTTTGGGGTTTTTCACACAATCTCCAATCATTGGATAAGCCGCTGCACTGATGATCCTTCACTGTTGTGCACTCCTGACATTGTGCACTTGTAGGTTTGAGCTGCTTTCAGATTGTGATGCAGCACCAAACACCAGAGAAAACATGCAATAAATCACTGGAGATGAATCATATCTAAATAAAGAAGTATTCTTCATGATTCATGTGCAAATTGACTGATTTCTGTTTAGTTTTGCTCACCACTGAACTAAAGAGAACTGCTGGTCTTCTCCAGTGAACACAAGTGTTTGAAGTTAATTTGCACTGTTAAAACTTTTCCTCACATGACCTTATCATTAAAATTCAACCACTGCAAGCAAATCATTAGTCCGCACAGCAAGAAAAGGGACGAACAACTGATTCAGCCCAATTGAAAGAGGCACAGCTGTGCATCTCTGCCCCTGTTCCCCAGCCGCACAGCCGAAACTCATTTCAATTAGGATCGTGGCTACCAGAGCTAATCATACATCACTTTTAAAATGAACTATATTTCTGAGAGGCTGTGGAGCTTGAAAAAGGTGATGTTGTCCCTGCAAGAAGGGCTTGAATGGACAAAAAATGCCAATATGGGACTGCAGACATCTCGATCTTGAGTTTCATCATTTGTCCCAATTGAATCTTTTGATTAGCTCGTCCAATCAGTAAGACTGACATATGGAACTCAACACAATTGAATTAAAAAACAACTGTGTAGTGAATGACTTTACTATAGGTTAAATGTTAGTCAAGGCAGGATTTTATAGTGATTCAGAGCTCAGTGGGAGCAGATCAGTTAGAAAAAAACGTACTCATTACAAATTCTTATGTATTCCACGCCTGCATCGGTGAGTAGCTGAAGATGGAGATGGATGGAGCCTTCCTGATTGTGGCACAGAGGTGAACGCCGCATCAAAATGTAAGAAAGTTTCCCTTACTGTGCTTTGAAGTTCAAGAGAACTGTGGGACCAGCACTGGAAGCAAATTCCCTTTTTCCCCCCCTTTAAGAGCAGCCCCGCTCCTCAGATACAAACATGAAAGCAAATAAGAGCCGTGGGGGAACAGCGCGCTGTTATTGGAGAGGGCTGGGTTCTTGTCAGCCTATTGAGTTGTTTACATCCACCAATTTTTTTGACAAAAGCTGGCGTCCTCAAACACTGGCAGGATGCCACATGACCCGAAGCAAGGCGAGCAGCAGGAAGCTGTGAAGAGCAGGAAAGAGTCTCTGAACCACGTCCTTCAGGATTAGTCTGAGCATGGAGGGTGAGTTATTGTTACAAAGGGATCACTACACTATACAAAATAGCTGGAAACCAACTTACATTTCCTTACCATACTATAAATAAATATTAAGCAAATTAGAGTCTAATTTAACCACCCTCTATGGAGTTTTACATTTGCTTAGAGCATCAACACAGTGCCATTGTTCGGTGTTCCTGGCATCCTCTTGCATGAATATGTTTTACATTTCTGGTATCAGCAGAAGAGGCGGGTAATTAGCAGGAGACAAAAAAGAACAAAGACAAGAAAAGTGCAACTCCTACTCGCACTTGAATGCAAATCAAATATGTAGATGATTGACAAGTCGTCGCTTGTACTAAGTGCTAAATTGCTGTGATGTCTTCGTACCGTGATGTCGGATTACCAGATGAAAGTGTGAATTGGAGGTGACAGATTACTAGTGTGCTCAATTAACATTCAAAATTTTGAAAATGACATTTCACACGCAGCATCGTAATAGATTCTGTAACAGCCAAACATTCAATGTTTTGGGGGGAAATATTCAGGATGTTTTGTGAATGATTTCAGGAACATATTCCCATGGATTCGAGCCACATTGGGCAATCATCCTGAGTTTGTGATAACTGAATTGTCAGGGGTCAGTAAGGTCTGACTTAATTCTGTGTTTTTTTGGAAAGACAATGCAGTTGTCCACGCACAGCCAATTTTCTAACCTTCATTGTCTATATCCAAATGTGCTTGCTTGCTCTTCTCATTCTTAGCTTTTTGATGGCGCTTTGCCATGTTTGCTGGTGCAGAACTGCTAACACATCCACCAATTAAATAGGCATTAAAACAAAACAGTGATATTGGGCAAAACCCCAGAATCCGTTCGATTGTGCAGTTTTTAAAACTGCTTCTTCCTCAAATATGCATAGGGTAAACTTTAGCAAGGTTAAGATTGGTACAATTATAGAAAATCACCAGGGTAAGGTGCCCTCTCATGCACTAAATCCTTAAAATCTACAGGAAAGGGAAAACCACAAAAAGCATAATAGGGCCTGTTAATATATAATCATAGTTATGGTAAAAAATCTCAAATAAAATGTGTTAATTAAGGGTTCAAACTACCATATCAAGAAAAAAAAAACAGTGATGCTTAATATTATTATTATAGCTTAGATGAGGAGCAGGCTGCAGAGTTCTGGTAAGCTCACTTCTTTCGAACTCCACACCCACACAGAATTTCAGACTTGTGGTCTTCAGACCCTACCCGTTTATCAGACGTCACACAGCCCCCTCTGGAGCCACAAACAGCTTTATAGGCTACAATGTTTTTTCACAGTAGCGCTGCCGGAGTCCAGGGAAGAAGTTTGATGTGGAAAATCGGTTCCCCTCTAAAGAAACTGGGCTGGTGTCATCATGTGCATGATAGTAGAGCGAGAGATACAAATAAAACAGTGGATCCGCTTATCAAACATCTCTCTCAGCAAGAACCAGTGGTCGAAAGCTCCAGAGGGCACCTTTAATTTAGTCCCAATCCCAACTGTGGAAGGAGTGTGGAAAGCATGTTAACGTCAATTTATGACCGGGTCCTCAACACGTCCTAATCCATTTTGCATGTCACTTTGCCTCTCATCTCCTCTTTGCTTCCTTTTCTCACAAAAATAAAGATACTCCAGGGCACGTCATTATATGATGACAACAGACAAGCACCAGAAGCTGGTAGGCACATTAGATGACAGATTTTAGTAATCAAACCACAGGCACAACCGACGGTCAATATTTGTGGCACAGTGCCGCGCTGACGGTCTGCAGGCTGGCGAACATAATGATGCGGAACTGTGTTAGTAAGAGCGACGTCATCAGAAATTATTTTGCATTTGTATGAATCTCACCTCATCCAAACTCTTTCTTTCTTGCAAATCTGATGTTGTTTGCCAAATGTGCGTGGCAGCTCGAGTCTCCAAGCTGCAGCTGAGTGCAAGCTGAGTGCGGCCCACACAAGCAGCCAACCTGGCTATTATAGATTATCATCAGGGTGACAAATGAGTCGAGGGGAAATGTTTTGTGTGTTGGCCTCTCTGTGTGCAGGTTATGCTGTTAAAAGCAGAGAGTAGAAAACTTCTCAAAAAGTAGTAGTCAGTGCTTGCTGAAATATCTAAGCGAAGAGACGCCTGGCAGCCCTGATTCTCTTCTTCCGAAAGAATGAATCATGCATGATAATTTATCTGAGCAGGACAGAATGTACAGAACAGTGCAGCTGATGCATGTTGTCACAGTTGAGATGAGATTGATTTTCTCTTTAAGCATCTGGCACTTTCTTACAGGCAGTTGCAACAGACTTTATTTCCCTTTTGTGCTTGTTTGGCATGATGGGGGAGAAGGACGGCAGTGTGAGATTCTGTCACTGACACTGCACGCAGTCCCTTTTGATATACGACTCAGGAATAGTGACGGGAAGATTACAAAAGTGGTTGTTTCCCTTCATGTTCCACAGGGAGAGTCTGCTCGCAGCAATAAATAGCAAACCGTGACTCCATTTAACCCCACATGAGAACATCTCAATAAATTAGCAAATGTAGAAGCTTGTAAATATCACAATGTTTTCCTGATTATAAGGGTGACATATTAGCGTCATAAAAATATTTCACATAGTTATTTTCAATTGGCCCGGGGCTAGAAACGAGCGTTCAATGGGAGCACAATGAGACAGATAATGTCCCATGCTTCAATAATGCATATTCATGGCCTGGATACTAAGAGTATGAGTTGAAGCCCAATTTGTTTTAATGAGCTTGGCTCTCGGAGTGAGAGACTAAATTTCTAATTTGAGTTCTAGACAGAAAAGGTTAAAGGAGCTCCTCTCTGCCAGGGAGAGGAAGACACAGAGGGGAGAGCGATGGTGTGCACACGGCAGCCAAAACCTCATGCCAGTTTACAGGCATGAAACGCACCCTTCTCATGATCACATCCTAACAAGCAAACCCACACACGCATCTGGCATTGGACTGTCCTTTTGTTATGTGTTGCATAATTCACACGGTATCCCTTTCAATGCAGAAAATGAATATTGCAATTTGCTCATATTTTATTTAGGTTATTTGCACAGTTAATTGAAGTATGTGAAAGTCCTGGGAGGACACTGAGTTTAATCTAATCCCATTTTATCATCTCTAACCTCACGATCTGCTTTAATTGACAGAGTTGCTGGGATTGCGTTCCAATTGAGACAGCGTGAGTTTGACTCTGATGACTTTGCCTTGATAACAAAACACGCAACCTTTGATTATGATCAAAGCTTTTATTGATAGAAGGGATAATTATTAAACCTGTTCTCTTTCGTAGCAGCAAACACCCCCAAGGGACAATAACGTTGATGAAGCCTGGGTCATGAAAACCTTTCTACTCCAATATTCTAATTGTTATTATGAATTTATGTAACATGGAGCAATGTTTCTTCACACATAGCGCCCCCCTGGACATGCTTCCAGCGATACAAAGTGATCTCAGTACGCTTCATTTCATCCCTAGATCAACAAGTCGTCCGCTGTCCGCAGAGAGGAGCTGCATCTAAGTTAATAAAACAGGATCAAGTATGTGACAGGGATTGTGCTGTCACTGCACGCGCACCCCCCACCGCCAAGCTTTTACAGTAATCAGCAGGGACGTTCTTTCTTTATACCCTTAGAGGCAAAATCACATCTAATAACAGGGGATACTCTAGATGGGTTTCTCCCCACTGCTCCTATTTTCTCTCTCCTGTTTACACACCTTGTTTTTTCAGTCCATCCCTCTGCTCTGATATATGATCCAGTGCACTGAGCATGTCTCATTTGCTACATGCCTCTCACAGAGTGCAGTTGTTCCTCGACTAGTGTCCACTTTACGAACATGAATCATGTAAAATGCATGTGTGGTCCCCTCAGGAGAAGCTGGTACGACTCACAATTTACAGAATACACGATTCCCATGGACATTTTTTGCAAATGGATGTCTTTACGGCATCTATTAGTCGCTGCGGCAGTGTTTAAACCTTGACCTTCTATTTTTCTGGGTCAACCTACTATTAAGACATATCTACTCCACTGGAAGAGCCTTTTCCAATGATGTATTTGTAAGAATTTGAGGTTATCTTGTGAATTATGTGCAGTGGTTTGCAAGGGCGTGTTTTTATAGAACTGCTGTGCTTGGACTTTTATTCAAATTATGTTTTTTTTTTTTACTTCAAAGGAAAATAAAATGGCATGGAACTCACACTTTGAAACTATGTTGTCTTTTTTTTTCTCAGATGCCTAATAAAAATGACAGAATATCCACATCTTGAAGAGCACACACAATTCTTCTGGTGAATGAATTATTGAAAGCTGTATCTTACTGGTGCAGGGGGAGAAATGTATGATCAAGGTGCGCCAGGAAAGCTTAAGTTAAGAAACTCACAGCGCACAGTAAGACCCAGAACAACCAGTGCACAGCATTTATTTTGTGCTTCCGACTTCAAACGTATTGCAGTTTATCTCACAGTCGGCATTTCTGTCCTCCTTCACATATAGTATGTACCCGCTCTGAGCTGTGCATCAGCTTCATCAGGAAACAGTGGGGTGCACCACTAAAATAAAGTTCCCTCACCAAATGTGATGTTCTGAAATGTGACATGAGAGCTAAAAAAAACCCCGAAATTCTAAAAGGCACAGGTCCAGATTTACTCTAGGCACATTGTCCTTGCAATTATTTTTACAGCAGTGCACACGCAACTGCCTACGCTCGCCTGGCTTAAAGTGGTCACATTGAACAAGCACTTGGAAGATTATCATCAGGACATTTCTTTGATTCCTTTAAAAGGTAAACAGATCTGGTGGTGTGTCATGTGAGTGTCTGGCTGATATTCAGACACAAAAAGCAAACTGAAAATAGCTGGAGGGACCGTTTCAGTGTGATATTGAAGTCACCGGAGACTTGAAAAAAAAACCAGGGCTTCTTCTGGTCCTGGATATTTCTGTCTGTTTTCATATTTATTTATGTCTCATTTGCGTCAGACAATTTGCCTTTGTCTGCCTCAAATGTCAACGGGGGATAGTTTGGGGGCCGTTCCATTGATTCCCCCACAAAAACAATCAGTAAATAAAGCACAACGGAAGCATTTGAGAGATAATACTATGCTAATTCGAATTGATGATCAATCTAACCTTTAGAACTTGAGTCTGTATGGAGTCGGTATTTCTTTTTACCCTCATTATACAAATGTAATGTGTGGTGGAGAGCAGCCAGTTTGAGAGGTCAGGATGTGGATCAGCTGAGCCTGATGGCTTTGCGTTGTACATTTTGGCAGGGAGATTTTTTATTTGAAGGGCACTTGTCCTGGCCTAGTATCAGTGGTGGTCTCGGTCAAATTAGAGAATCTGCCACGGAAGGACAGCAGGAGCCCAATGTAACGTAATCTGCCATAATCGTTATGATATAAGAACATTACGTTTTATAAATGACTGTGATACGGGGAGGAGAGCGGTGAGAGAGAGCAAGGGTTTTATTGAATATGGATATATTTGAAGGGTGTTAAATCACCAATTACTTTCCATTTCTCTGTAGTCTCAGTGGGTCTTTTTGCCTCAAGGAGCAGTTGGCCCTAAGATAGTGTCCTATGATGAAGTACTGTTAGGCTCTCACATGGCAAGCAGTGACAGTATAGTACTTTTTACAAGTATAAAGTATCAATATTGATGTAATTGTACTTCTACTTAATCACATTTGACTCCACTAATTTAGATTTCATGCAAAGTGAATATGTATAGCTGATGATCATTTGACTTTAGTATAACATGCTATCTATTGACTTTAACAACAAAATACTTTCCTTATCCTTTATTTATTTATATTTATGAATTCCTGTATAATATTTGTGTGTGCACTTCTGCATTAGCTTATCCTTGTTTTAACCAAATACAAAAATGTTAACAGCTTCAGAAAAATAGAGATCGAATAAGGTGATGTACAACTACTCGTATTCCTGTTTAGAACACCCTTGACTTTCAATAATACGTTTGAATGGCTTCACTGCAAATGGCATTTCACTCTGATTGTTCATATAGCCTGTTTGTGTAGGTTAGAGGTGACACTGCTGACACATAATTCCCTTCAAGATTTTAAAATAACCATTATTCTCCGAGCCAGAGACAGTGACAGAGAGGCTTCAGATGGTGAGCAACCTCTTCAGTAATGTTAAGAGCCTCCAATCTCTATCACATTCCTCAAATTGATATATGCATTGCTTTGAAAGGTGACATAAATGCCTCAGCCATCAATACCCGACTTTTGCATATTCCTCCACCCCACTTCCTCCAGCCAAGCACAGCCGGCGACATGCATCAAACCAGGCCGAATCGACGCTGCCCGACACGCGTGACATTGATATTCATGGCGATCACGCGGGTCATTTAGACCCGTAGTAGGGGGAATTATGCAGAAAGTGCAGAGTGATGCAGAATTGTCAGACTATGAAGCGCCTGGGACCAGAAGATGCCCTTGGATCGCCCCCTTTAGTGGACTCCAGCACATTGACAGGAGTGTGTGTGTGTGTGTGTGTGTGTGTGCATGCGTGTGTGTGTGTGTCTGCCCGAGGATCCTTGCCAATTTGTCATCATCTCAATATGTTGTCATGCTGATGAAGGCCTCAGACCAAAATATCAGTGGCTCCTCATGAATATGTAAACAGCGAGAAGAGGATGAATTCGTCATTGTCTGGAACATCTTTTCCGCTTTCTTCTCATTAGCAGATTTGGCATGTTTTAATAAGCACACAAAAGCTGAAGTGCAAAAGCGTTGATATACAGTACAGGAGTGACAAACAAAAAGAGGGTATCCTTCAGAAAATAAGCAGCAACAACAATAATGTCTTTCTCTGTTTTGCCGCCCAAACTTTTCCCCACTGCTGGAGCACATCCTTAAATTTGATTCAGAAACGTCAGATGGTTTTTGTGAAATATACTGAAATTTGCATTTCTGTGCTTGACAGAGTCATCCAATTTCTCAGCAGAAATGTATCAGTATTGCTGCAGTGCGAGCGAAAGGAAGCCATTCCAGTCACTACAGTCTGCTCGTGTCGTTCTCTATCTAGGTCACACAAACTGGGAGACTGGCAATGCTAAATGGCATCATTACTCCACTAAGTGCTCCTCTTTTGACTTTTTGTGCATTCCTGTTGTACTACTCAAAATGCTTTTTATCCAAGAAGGCAAGTTGGATCAGGGAGATAAAGGGGGGTGAGACAAGTTGGATACAAAGTCCGGGTCTGATCTGGATTCTGAGGGCTTCTCACTATTATCAAAGGGCCGAACATCAGGGTCTTTGATCTGAAGAGATTTAGGGGAACTCTCAAGTGAGGTCATAGTGACTACAGAGGATGGCTGGTATCAAAGTGATTGGGTTATGAATAGAAGCACAGTCTTCACAGGAAATACCAAACCAGGGTTTGTCTGATGCTTCTAAATACGCCACTAAATGAAGAAAGAAATCTGGCCACAGGTTTCCATACTGCCATTGATGTCATGGTGCTTGATTTTGTTCATCAAAAGGATTGTGGAGATTTTGATCACAGCCATTCTAATCCATGGCGTTACGGGCAATTGAGAATTAAAAGGATTTGGAAGCATGTGTGGAATGTGCTTTTCCAGAACAACGGGAGTTTTGCAAGAGTCGCTGTCGCCAGTTGTTTTTTGGCTTTATTGAACCAATTTCACAGCAGAATTTAGAGTAATTTGAAAGGAGACTGTCCTCAGAATTACAGGTCCGGAAGAATACTGTGACATTAGCGAAAAACATGAAGTGTCATTTCTAAACTGCATCACCTCATACTTGGTGAAAAATGCATTTATCATCCAATGAGGGATCCTCCTCATATATTCTATCAGGCCAAGGTGTTAGACAAATGATGACACCGTAGCAAATGATCACCCTGTTTTCTGTTTAAGCGTCAAAGTCACAGAAGTAGATCCGAATAGAAGAGAGTGTCCTTTGCAGGTTTGCATTTCTGTCTGATGGCAGTTCTGATCAGCGCAGCTCTTTGTCACAGAGGCCACTGTCTGGTTAGTGTCGACTCTTAAGCGTTCTAAAAATGGGAAGTGTTTACAATGCAGTGGCCACGTTCTTTATGCGCCCGTATGTGCAGTTCAGATCTGTTTACAGTCAGACTCTCACGAGATTTATCTGCTTTCACTTTCCTCCTCCAACATGATGGATGGCCTCCGTTGGCAGCCGTTTAAGATCAAACCAGGTTCAGTGGTATCTCCAGGAAATGCACTTTACAACCTGCCACATGGTGTGCATTTACCTAGTGTAGTTCTTGGGGGCGGAAATGAAACTCAGGTGCAGGAGGTTTTTCTTGGATTAATCTTGACTTGCATTCCGTGTTTATGTTCTCGTACGGTTTGTGTGACACTTTTAAATGACCTCTTGGAATAATGTGTTACGTAAGAAACAAACTTTGGCCCTGTGGCTACTTGTGGGGCCCAAAAAACCACCCTGTAAAGTACTTTTTGGTTCATTTAAACAGCTGTTTCTTTTCATGTATTCTGTCTCATGTGACAAATGTTGTTGAAGCTGATGAATTGTGTCATTTAAAAAATTCTAATATGGGTTATTTTTTATTGAATTGCAGTTTCCAATTACCTACAGTATTTAAGCTTTAATAACTCCCTCCAAAAATGACACAAGCTCAGCTGCTGTGTGCATCATCACTTAACAGAGAGACTAAACTGCTTTCATTTCCTTCCTGAATCATGACAAATGGCTCCAACTGGAAGAGGTTTACATGACCAGGAAGTTCATGGTTATCCAGCTGCCTGTTTTCCATCCATCCATCCATCCCAAAGGCTGAGGTCAAAAAAATGCTGATAGTTTAGGTTGGACAACCTGTCTGCTCTTGAAGAGGATGTAGACTCATTGGGTGAGTTTAGACTCACTGAGCCAAGCAAAAACAACAACATGTTTTCCGACTTAGGATCACTTGAGTGAACCCAGTGAAATATGAACAACAGAGAACATGACTTTAATTTTCTCTCAGCAGAGCATTGCATGTTTGAATTATTTAGAAATTGGAGCCATGTTTTGTGTCTAAACAAAGTCACTGTTACATCAAAAAGGTTATCAGCCCCTGTCCACATTAACTGTATGATTCACACAGGAACACCTTATGGTAATCCAATCCAAATAACAAAGTCTGACCTGCAACATCATCACTTTATTATTTATTAAGGATAAAGAAGCCCTGCAAATGAACTCAAAAAACAAATCCCCAGCATGAGAAAGACGCTTGCATGTACAGTTGTTAAAATAAAACAGGGTTGAGACTGCGTCGAGCTTTGTTCACCCAGAAAGTGAGTCATCGCTATGCCGAGTGGCTGTAAAGAAATTGTCCTTATTATAAAAAGCTCAGAAAAAGTTCACATTTACATTAAACGGTGAAGCTATTCTTGAGAAGCGCCTGTGATAAAGCCATTTAAAGAAATTCATTGAGGTTCTTCTGCAAAGACCAAAAGTGGGTCATAGGATTATGTGAGAGTATTTCACAAACAATTGTCTTCTTAATGCGTCAAATCTTCACTGCCCTGCAGGATTATGGGAACAGAAATAGCAGACACTATACCAGGTTATGAAATAAAACATATTTAGTCAAGGTGGAGTGTCAGGAGGCTGCATATAATAGAAACAATGTAACGTTTAGTAATGCATTTCCTTGGTTTCAACAGCAATTCAAAACGGTTTGAATGGCACTTTGCCGTTCCGCACCCCCTCTCTGATGCATTGCCGGGGTCAGAGGTCATTAGCTCATATTTCACACCTTGACAGCTTCAATCTCCTGTTACAGCAATGAGATACCTGCGCCACGTCCCTGTGGTCATCCTCAAATACGCCCACCCATCAGCCCCGCGCCTATAAGTCCAAAGCAATCAGCTCGTCAAGAACCAAGACGTGAGCTGCAGGTCATCGCCTTCAAGCCATCTGCCAATAATGAAGTGTTTCAAGTTGCAACGTCACCGACTGCATGTGAAAAGTTCCATAGGGTGTGAATTCAGTAAAGTAAACTTGCTCAAATATTGATCAAATAAATGGGGACTATATGCTGTGTGCAAAAGGATTCATTTATAACACAAACACCGGGTCGGAGTTATTCATCAACCATTATATGACTGATAACAGCCTCACTTTTCACGGTAAACCTGCTTTACATGAAGGAAGAGCTTACAAAAAAGAAAGCTATTATTCTGCTTTTATTGTGAAGGATCCACAGGAATAGCACAAAGCATTTCTCACCATGGTTACTGTGTGCTGCATACATAGTGTACAGAGATTGCCTCCTATATTAAAACAGTGGCAGTTTGTTTGGCTGCACTGTAAACACCAGCTGAGTTTCTGCTATATTTCTGATAAACTAGCCTCTTTGCTGTATTTATATCCCGTACTTGTTGTCCCCATGGTAACCAAAAGGTCCTACCAAGTCAGCCGAAGTCTAAAATCGCAATGATAGCTTTCTTCTTTGGAAAACCTTGTTTGACCGGTAGACATGAAACACTGAAATTATCCCTGGATGATTTAAAGTGTATTAATGTAACCCTGACTCGGATACTAGATTAGTATTTCAAGATGACAAGAGTGCCCTGAGTGGGGATCAGCATGCGCTGAACCGAAAGCCTCACTCGACATTTTTCACAAGGATAACAGTCGCACCTGAAACTCCAGATGACGGGGACAAGTAGTTCAAGGACTCTCGACGGTGTCCGAGAATAAATGAAAAGCCTTGTCCCATATTCAGAAAGCCATTAGGGATCAGCTCAATAGTATTAAAGGGGAAAACAGCCGGGCGCTGTCGGAGAGGAATGTAAGCCTTTTATGTTTGAGCGAAAAATGAAGAGCCTCATTGACTTTTCGCCAAACCTTTTACGTCCCTCTCGTTGGTGTTTTGACATTGTTTGTCATCTCGTGGTCCATGGATGGCCTTTGCACCTCAATACTGCGAGAGATGTATAAACATAAACACTGAGAGGGAGGACATATGGAAAGATGTTGTGATTCGAAACATGAATCATAGGGCTAACCGCGTCAAATCACCATAAAGACATAAATGAAATGTGATTAACTGAACACCTTGGACCTAAACTTCCTGCTAAAATAGCAGCATGATTTTCTGCATTTAAAATAATAAGGTTTTCCTCCCTACTTTACCGAGAAGAATGATTGTTGTTCTAACCCCATGCAACCACCCACCTCCATTCCCTTTAAATCAGCCTCCTGTGCACTTGTGTTTATCCTCCAGACAAAAACAGTTACCTCACAGCAACTTTTTTTTTCCTCAGTGGTCATATTTAGATTGCTGTGACAGCCTACCTGAGCTATCTGGGCTATGGTAAACTTTTCGAAGGCCCAGTTTACTCCTCTGGCTCCTATAATCATCACAAGACGCTTTATCCTCCCGCTATGGGGAAATTATTTACCCTTTCCTCAGCTGGGGTACTAACAGGAAATGCTCGCCTCGTTCACATTTTGTGCTGTCCAAACCAAGCACATTTGGATGATTTCTGCACGTTTACACATGCTTGTTTTCACCTGATTCTTGTCGACTGCTGGATAATGCTGAAACTAACAATATTATAAGTAGCATTTGTACCGGTTTGTCAGGTTAACTCATTTCCTGAGGCTATGTTTGTCTTTTCTCTCAATCAGTTAGCTTTGCCTTCCTTCCAGGACAAACTGTTCCTTTGCCCTTATTTTTATTACTTAAAGTCTGTTTAAAGTAGTGGAAAAAGGCAATTACGGTGTGTTCTTCACCAAATGATAAAACCCAAGGGATTTATTTTTGTCAAATAAACACTTTAGCAACAAGGCCATTACACTTAAGTCTCAAAAGAGCAACAATGTTCTGACTTAATAAAATTTCTATTATGTTTGCATTTGTTGTGATGACTCTTGTTAATTTGAGAAGCATTAAGCAGCACATTGGAGGTCAACCCGGCTGGAAGTCAAGTCAGGTAAGTTTCTAGGAGTGCTGTTTTTTTCCGAACACTGATGGAGTAACAGAATATTGATTCACTTCAAAACATTTGCACTGATTTATATTTACCGTTAAGGGTTCTGATTTTGTCTTTCTATGACTCTAAGTGTGATTCAATATCTAGTTTCCCAAAAGAATTATATTGCACATTGACCTTTTTTATTGGTTAGTCAAACATGACTCAGTGAGGTTGTGGTTGCTGCCAAAATAAGGTATTTTGAGTCAAATCCAGATTAAGGCCCGATGTTTAAAGTTGTCTTATGTTATGTCCTCTATTTCCTTCAATTGTACAGTGAGGGCAGGGTAAGCTTGCTGGAAGTGGCCAGTAAAGTACCCCCACAAGCATTAGCTGGCTACTTAAGCTGTATTATGCAAGTTAAGTACAAAAGATGTGACATGTAGGTGTAGCAGCTCCTGAGTTGTTTGAAGGCAGATTTCCATAACAAAGGTTATGTAAGAAAATACTTTTTTAAAAAAGGAAATAGGTAAGTGAAATTTCCAGAAACTTGCCTGGCATTATTCACCAATGATTTGCATGATGCTATATCCAACTCACACAATACATGTACACACCAGGTGACGATTTTGTAGAAAATAAATTTGAATAGCAAATAGGCCCTGCTGCTGTTGGTGCTCAGGGAGGAGATGATGTTTTGACAAGAGTCAAAAGTAGTGACAAGTAAGAGAAGAGGAAGACAAGTAAGCAGGAGAGTGTGGAGAACAGATGGGAGGGAGATACGCACAGATATGAAGGAAGTAAAAAAGCAAGCCTGTGTGAGAAAGAAACACACAGACAGTAATGGGAGCAGGAGGAAGAAAAAATATTTAAGGGAAAAGGACAATGATGAAGAGACAATAAGGGACAAAGAAGACAGGGCTGGAGTTGCTCGCTGTGTTTATAAGTCCCAGATGTCCGGAGGTAATTGTGCAGAGGGATTGCTCTGCAGACATCTGGCTGCTGAGAGCTCAATATTCTTTCACACAGACACACACTCCAACAAATCCATCTGAAGAGCTCCACATAATCCCATTGGAAGCATTGCTCAAAGCATGTAACCTGGGTTAATTTAAATCACTTTCCCCTCTGATGGAGTCCTTTATGAAATTGACCTCTAATTCGGAAAGTTTCTTGATGGTAAATGGACTTGTGCTTATAAAGCGCTTTATCCAGTCTCTTCGACCCTTCAAAGCGCTTTACATGCTACATGTCATTCACCCCATTCACACCCATTCATACAGAGCAGAACACTTTTTCCTCTAGGTAACTACCTTTCACACACATTCATACACCGTTGGCCATGCCATCGGAGCAAATCGGGGTTAGGTATCTTTAGGTACCAAGGATACATCGACATGTTGACTGCTAGGGCTGGGATCGAACCCACAACTTTCTGGTGAAAGACAACCGCACTACCTCGCAGCCACAGTCGCCCCATTGATGAACTTTGATGCTAATTCTGAGTAAGTATAAGTTGTATTATACTGCAGTACAATGTTACAGGACATAAGCAAACTTCCACTATGCTAGACAGCTGAAATTAAAAAAGTGGTTTTGCAATTGAATGTCCATCTTGGACAGCACTGTAAATGAAAAAGTTATTCTTCCTTGCTCCCGGCAATGCCTACTCAGGTGGGCTGGGAGCTGGCCCTATACGTCACCGACTGTTTGATGCTGTTGCAATGTTTCTGACTTCCGTGGAAATGCACACTGATGCCTGCAGTCCACCTCCAGGAGCCAGACCACAGCCCTTTCTATTCCAATCCGTCTTCTTTCAAGTCGGCCGAACCACGTTTGCCCTTTGGGAAGTGATGCTCCAATGGTGGAACACCTTTGAAACTATCTTTTTTAAACTGCATTGCTAAATGATGGTTATCGATCCACAATACCTCAAGCTGTTCCGCCAGCTGCTCTAAAACATGGTACCATAATCTAGCATTTTCGTCTGAATGCCAACTCTTTATGCAATGTGAGGAATAACGGACTCAATTAATTGGACCACAACTTTTAATTCTAATTAAAGTCGTAACTAGAGTGAACAGGAAGTTGTAGGCAGTGCAACTGTTTGCTGTTCTGGGCAGTTTGCATTTTATTATCCAACCCGCCTCCATCTGCTTTATTTTAAACCTTGGACCTCTCCATATTAAAAGAAGAATTGGCATCCAACACTACCACTGTTACTCATTCCACTATCTTTGCACTGTGGTCTTTAAATAACTGTTGGTAAATACTTAATACTCGCAGAGATAGTGTCTTTAAAAGAGTCATTGTGTTATAAGTAACTTCAGAACTGAGTTATTCTGCCAACCCATTTTGGCTGAGACTTGTATGGACTAGGATTGGATTTACGGGCTGCATGTTAAACCTTGAAAGGTACAAAGTGAAGCTACATACACCCTGCTAAAAATGCCATGTTTTAACCTCCCAGGAAGCCAAGCTAGCAAAGGTAGCTGCCAGACAATGCCAGATGCTTGTGAAGCCATACAGGTGCACTGTGTCAGGCAGTTAGGTATGAATTTATCCTCCCAGCAGTAATACCAGATTGCCCTATCAGTGCCAGATGCCCGACAGAAAGCGCAACTACATAGAGACATGTTATTGAGTTATCTATTATTTGCTTGGCTTTCTTTGCCAAGCTCTAAATGATGTTGTGTGCCTGGGCTGTACTGATTTGATAAACATGACCTTGGTTTTTTGTGCACACAGGATGTTTTTTGGTCAGTCATTTAATCTGAAAGATGTGACATATCAGTCTTTAAAAGTTAACAAAAATATCATCCTGATAATTCTACAAAAGCAGCTAATGTTCGAATTTGATGAGCAAGTACTGTATGGTTAGTTAAGGTAAGGAAATACCATGATTACCCCATTAATGATGGCTTAGTTAGGGTTAAGTGAAGTTGTAGTTCTGCGCCGTGGTAAAAAAGGTGCTCATCTGCTAACCTGACTAGCTTTATTATTCTCCGTCTCCCTACTTCCTGCACTTGGGCTTAAAGCTGGAAGCTATATATCCAATATGAAAGTAAATCTTTGAAAAATACTGGGCTGGCATAAGAATATCTCGGAGACAATGGTTTGTGGAAACACCAAAGGCAATTTAACTTTTCTAAGTTCCTCCAACTGCGAGATGCAAGGAAGTGATGCAGGGGAAGATGAATGGAATATGTGAAAGGGACTTTTGTCTACATCTTTTTTATCCGCAGAAACTCCTCAAAAGATGTTCAAATTCTGACTCGACGGCCACATCATCTCTAGCTGTTTCACTCTTTGAATATTTTCTCTTTTGTTGCTAGTTTTTTTATATGTTGAGTGACATTTGAAATCATCTCTTTTTGAGCAGCTGGTCATCGCAGAGACAGCTTCCAGAATTCAGAACCCATCAGTGCCTGGTGAGAAAAAGTGCCTCTCTTTCAGTAATCCTTTCTTCTGTACATGCATGTCACAGAGTATTTCGTTAACACTGCTCTAACTTTTTAAATAGCATTGATGTTCCATAGAGAGGACATTTATGTACAATATTTAAAATATGGATGAAGATACAGTTAATTCACTTTCAGTCTGTTTCTGTTGCATGTGAGAACAAATGTGCACAGGCTGGAAAACAATGTGTTTTTCTCCCTGCAAGGAGAGCCGTGATGACGCTGGTGCAGTAGGGCAGCCTGTCCCTGAGGAAAGTAATGGCCTGCCCTGGAAAGTCATATAAAGGAACTTCACACGAACACACACCGAGAAGCAAGAAAGAGGATTTAAAAATTAATTACTTTCCATCTTATCTTTGTACATACATATTAAGCTGCTGAGATGATATCAGTTTTATAGTAAGGGACGGAAAACATACAGTATGTTATTCTTCATAGAGTTCTTGTGGAGTGCAAGTGAAGGAGAGTAATGAGCAATTTTAGCTATAGAATCATATTTGAGTTTTAGAAAGATAGTGCTTGTGAATTAATTCAGGTTTTAAATCCTGTTGATAAGACTTCCACAATGCTCTCTGAATACACAAGTCAATAGGGAATTAAACATTTCCCATATAACATACGCTATTCTATTTACTTTCATGTTGGACATGAATAATTCAGACTCCTGCAACTTGTCGGATACTCAAAGCCAATGCATCAACAGCATTAACCTGAGATATTACGAAGCGAGACAGCATCTTGAAATATTTAATGTATCCCTCCTTTTGTCCCCCGTGCCTGAGTTATAGGAAAGGACAAGAGATTTAAGTCGTGACTCAAACTGGAAGAAACAGTGGAGGAAGACAAATGCTCCCTCCCACCTCTGTAACCCGCTGTTCAGCCGAGAGGTACACAGTGTGTCTTAAAATGGATTATACACAGTGGACCTGGGAGCGGTTAAAGTTGGAGAGGGAAAACAAAATTGTGTACTTTCTTTGATCTGAGGCACATTAAGCAGGCAAAACGGATGTGTCACCCAAACTGTAATTTTACATTGGTTGCTACTCGCTTGCGTGATCAAGTGGCCACATCAAAGGGAGAACAGAGGGCTACCGAAACCCTCTTTCCTGTTGGTTGCCATTTCATGCTCCAGATCAGTTACATTGGCTAGCATCCTAATTTTAACAAGGGAAGTTGGAAAAATTAACCGTCACATCACTTCAGTTTACATCTTCTTTAGATCCTCTCCTCTGCTTGCTCTTGATCAGCGGAGCAGGAAATAGATACCCAGGGAAATAGGGACGTAACCCGGTTATCTTATAGCAAATTGAAAATGGTCCAATTTTCATCAAGAACAACATGATGACGATGACCTTCTTCATGGCACGACCATCGCCGCCAAACATCCTGTTAGCGATACACCCGCATTCAGAGTTCCACTTTGCCATGTCACATCGATATGGCTCGCTATGTGAACACGTTTGACAATTTGCCCAGTATGCACAGATCTGACCCCTAAGATCAAAGATTGTGACAATGTGTTGAATCTTCGTGAAATGGCTGATGGCTTTCGCACCCTTTCCTGAATGGCCGGGAAGTCGTCGACTCTGTGTGTGTTTGGTGCGCATGGGAATCTTGGTCACTCTTTTAGCAATAGTGAGAGACAGTGGCTTGAGGACCATTACTGATATATCCCATGGCAGCCATGTAACAACACAAGGTCATTATATCGAAAATGCAGGCTTAATGATAGCCGCATGTACAGTAGAAGGAGTGAGGATGGTAATGAGCTCTTTTGGAGTGTTCTTTCACCACTACTTGAGCTCCTTTTCTTTCTTTTCCAAACCCAGAGAATCTGAGTCATTAGCAGATCGACTCCAATGATAGTTCAATGCGGTTCATCCTAATAATTCTGATTTAGATAAAAGCGACGTACTGTCAGAGTGCTCTTTTCTCCTCAGTCTTCTGTGTATGTACTCAAAAGGAAAGGAAATGAACCTGCAAGGTGTTGCATCCAATTAAAAAGCAATTTCAAATGTTTGGGGGGAGGGAATTGAGCGGGGCCAGTCCTAAATAACGTTGTGTTCTCTGAAGGTTTACATAAGATCATCTGTGTTTAGGTTTTTGCTAAAGAAGCAGGATTTCCCCCCCCCCCCCCCCCCCCCTCCATATGGTGGATGCTTCCAGCTGTCGACGAAGGAAATGAAACACTTGAGAGGCAGAGTTGTGTATGTAAGACTGTAAAAGAAGCTATCAGTCAGTGACCGGCTAACAATCAACAAACTGAATGATTGGAAGTAACACATCTAGGGCATGGTATTCAACAAATTCTTTGATCGTCTGCCTTGGATATTCAAGACTGCATTAAAGATTGGCTTATTTATGTCAACAGGACATACAATGACCTATCCAGGCTCTTAAGAAGGCCATTAGTGCATACTGTTGCCAGATGATTTAGCATTTAAGCCGTAAAAGAAGGCTGTTTTTAAGCACATGAATTCTGTGTGGCAGCATTGATCACCCACATCCCTTCTCTTTCCCCCTGAGGGTGTCTCACTCCCATTCACTGTACAGCAGATTGTGTGAATCACATGTTAACGGTCCACAGCTTTAGTCAACACAATTCACACTTTATGTTTCCCCGCTGATGGTGTTTGAAAATCTCTGTTGGGAAGTGCCACATCACCGCTTCGCTAACATGGAGGTTTTTCCCTGCCAGCATGTGGCAAGCCGGCCGGTGAAATACACATCAAGCGTCACACAGACTGAACCGGGAAGTCACAAATATCAGCCTGCTATGGGGAAACACACTAACGTTGAATATGTAAATGGAGGCTTTTAGAACAAATCACATGTATCCTTTTCAAACAGACTATTGAATAAAGCCTTTCAAGAAAAAATAGCCACTCTTTTTGTGGTTTGACACAGAATGCAATGCCTGGCGGCCTTCTGCAGTTTGTTGTGCAAACTTTTACAAAGCAAGACTGTGTTAAACATGAAAAGAGAAGAGTAAATAAGAAGTAATGGTCTAATTCAATACATACCATATTCAATTGTATTTATTCGGAGCGAAAGTATTCCTGATAAATGCACCTTTATTCTTTGTTTAACACCGAGCCAGAGCCTGTAAACTTGTTAAGCCAGCTGGCAAGTGGCCTCTAGCCATTAAAGCAGATGGAAAATCACTGAGCACTGTTATCTGTGAGGGCTGATCAATACATAGAAAGTAAATGTTTACTTCAGCTGGAGTGGACTTTTAAGGCTCTTTGGAACTATCTTTCCATCTCATTCTCATTCTGGATATCTGCTCTGTTTATTCATCTTGGTTGTTGGAACTTTATTCTGTATACGTTTAGAAATGACTGAGGAATAAATGTTATGTATCAGAAAATAACAAGATGGTGATGTCGCCTATGTAAGACATTATTTTACAGTTGCTTTCAGAGACTAAATAAAATGGATTTAAAAAAGAAAGCCCCTCCTTTTTTTTAACTTAGGCTTCTAAGCAAGCTCCTAGCTCGTAATACTGGGATGTATGCTCATAAAACAATGCCAAACTCCCTTTAATATTCCTCCTTTATCCTCATTTAATTTCTCATAATTGGTTTATTTGCTTTTTTTTTCCTTAAGATTGATTTCGGAAGTACAATATTTTTGTTCTTTTGAAATTTAGCATTTTTATAATCCTTGTAATGGTGACTCTATTGTTGGCATGGCAAATCGTTTTTTCGCCTCTTGGCCGATGGACGCTCTATTTATTACTTATTAATATCAGATGGCATGATAAAAAGGAAGATAAAAAGAACTGCATGACCTGAAACTGTCATCCGCCTGTACGAAATGGGTCATGCTGAACAAAATCAGTTAACATATCTCAACCACTTTTAACCCAAACGCGCCTGAGCTCCTTGACGTGAAGACAGCAGGTCCATGTTGAGCTTTGATATCAGCAGATCTTGATCAAATTAGGAAGCCCCTCTAGGAAACACTCAGACCGGGTGTGAACCAGATCATCCGTCAGCTGACGAAGGGTAGGGAACAATGTCCTCAAAGGAACTGTGGTGGCTTCTTCAAAGGCCTCTTGGATGCATCTCGAGAACGACAGTATTCTCCTTCTTGTGGCTAAAGGGATTTTGCAAGTATAGGACAGCAAGCCTCTTCATTCAGGAGTGGCTCTTCAGCTCCAGAACAACGAGTTATTTCAATGGTAATGGCCTTCTTACCAACTTGATTTACTCTCCTCTTACTTCAGTTAACTCTTTGAGGACTTCATCAGGGCATACTGATCAATACATGTGGCTCATTTTTCATCCAAGTTCCTTTTCACTTCCTCCGAAACCAGAATCATTACCCTGTGACTGTTGTTCAGAGCTTCTCCTAGGCACAAAGCACGGAATTAAGAAAAAGAAAAATCAATCACGGCGATTGTCGGCTAAAAGGATTTTTTCTCCAGGGTTGTTTTCATCCCTTCAGAAGAAGCTATATCCTGCCACTCAACTCTGTACTTGAAACAACTTGGTAATTGCCACAGCTCCAGCTAGGTAATCCATCATAGTAAACACAAAGACTTAATTTGGTTCCGTCCTAGCTCGTTTAATCGGTATTTCATTGTGCCACAGTTGAGTGTCTTCATATCAGAGCGGCGTTGCTTTACAGTCTGCTTCCTGCCAATCACCTGACACCAACTGCAAGGTATATGCTTCTGCATGGGAGTAATCCTTCAAAATGTCACCTAGAAACTTTTGTCCCTATGAAGTGTCTCTTTTGAAACTTAATTTCATCTTAAAAGTTAGTTATATTAATTTGCTTTGTAAATGGGGATTGTATTGCACAGTAAAGAGTCACCTAAAAAATGGAGTGCTCATGCCGTGATGGAAATAATTAAATCTGCTACAATATGTCAGGTAGTACGTTGACATTTTGAAATATTTGGGGTACTAGTGATCTGGCATTTCAGGCAACAGTTGTTAAGGGCTGCAGCTTACACGTCTAAAATATTAAATATGTACATCCGATCATGCGCTTACTATTGATTTGTGTTAAATGATTTATTTTACCTTGGAGCTGTGTGTGGGATGTGTCTAGATTTATCCCCCCCCCCCCACACATAACACCTATTGTAATTAATCATAAAAACCTGTATTGACAACTGGAAGCAAAATTACAGTAGGCAGCTGACAAGGATAATCAAGTTTGAAAAAGTCCTGCAAAATGCACAGCAGTTGCAGTGACATAACATGTGCTTTTCTTCATGATATTCAAAGGAACAAGCATGCAAAATATGATATATTTGAATTAAACAAATTAACGCTATTTGTGAATATCGTGTGACGCGAAAAAGGGGGATAAAACCACATTATGTCACAAAAAACAAACATGCCTTCTTTGATCTGTGCTTGTATCCAGCACATTCAAACACCTGTATGAATGGATGGATGACAGGACAAGATACATTATGCATGACCTGGATTGAATTCATTGCATTTTAGCTCCTGAAAAAGAAAAGTGAGTGGACCAATTTACACATATTATTAGCTAACACCATGCAAATCAAAAATAGACTGCAGCACCTGTGACTGGGCGGTTGCATAAGCCCATATGGAGTCAGTTGAAACACTTTTGTTGATTAAAATAACAGCGCTTCTGTTCGAACAGGTGATAACAAAAGAGGGTGGCTGAGTCGTGAAATAACCGGCGCCTCGGAGGCTGAGCATCACGTACGGTCCTCGCTCAGGACACCATGGATCACAAACACTTCGCAATCACATTAAATATTTCATTCCATATTTTGGCACTGAGCAGTGAAGCTCCTAATTGTATATTACATTGCAGCTGGCGTCCCTCTCCTCATCTCATTGCCTATTGAGCGCACGGTGACGAAACCAGATAACATCAGTATTCCGTCCATTTATCTGTAATTGACACTTGACATTTCCATGCACTGGCACACCAAGTTTTGTAGCCCTTGAAAGGCGAACCGAAGCGCCACCTTAAAATAACCTCACGTGAGGATCACAGCTTAGTGTAGTGACAAAATAACACGAGAACTCCTTTGGTTGCTCCACGTAACCTTGCAGGACCTCATTATCTTGACACATGAGGGGATGGGGTTTGTCACTGAGTCTCACATTTTATCCATGGTTGAGCGTGAAACTGCCCTGAAGTCACAGTGACTGCTGCATACCTGTAGCTCCTTTTATGTATCATAAACCCATGCAACCCTCTGCGTGTCTTTGTGCTGCAAAGTCCTTGAGATTTAAATGCCACAGAGAAGAGGAGGCTTGTTTTTGCATGCGCAAAACCATTAAGGGTGCATTATCCCCTTTCCTTTACGTCATTACCCACAGATCTTTTTTTTTAATGCAATATCTTGGTGATTTAGATGTGGCCGTTTCTTTATGAGATCATCCATCACCTTTGCCCACAATCATACCGCGTAAACAAGCATTCTGCTGGCAAACTGGAGAACAATTTCAAGTTTCCTAATAATCCAGGCCAGTATGAATCCTCTTATTGTTTCATATCTTTAGATGGAGCATGGACCTTGTAGGGGAGTTGAATAATCTCCAATCTCCATTTTATAATAGCTGACTTCTACTCAAATGAATAGCACTTTCTTTCTTTAGTTAGCATAGCAGTCACTCACTTTGTCAATTCTGTTGGGTTTTTATTTTTGGAACAAGACCACCCATATCCCCACATACTTTACTGACATTCAAACCAGTTTTTTTTCAACCACATTTTCTACCATCAGACGCGTAGTATGAGGCCTCCCCGTAGGGCAAGTGTCTTTGATTAGCTCCAAAATTGCAGCTGCCATTGTCATATGAGCAACACCTGTGAGAAATTAACCCAGCAGACGCAGTTGGCATCTTACACACTGTCACTCTCTAGAAAATAACCTCATTTCCAACTGCGATATGCTGTCAGGACGTCAGGCAAAATGCCTCGAGCATATATTGCATTTTATTGTCCAGGTACAGCAACGTGATACATATTGTTTTCCCCTTGTTGCACTCTGTCAGTGTTTGACTTCCTTTATTTGAATAGTCTATACAAGTCAAAGCATGCAGGCCTGGGTCTTGAATTTGAAAGAGAGTGGCGAACACGGTGAGCGCATCCCAGAAATACATAATGCCGAAGAGCTGCTGCAACATCAAATAAAAGTGAGACAGCAACAAAAGGTCAAGGCCCTCCGGTGCTGGCACCTCTGCAACACATGTTTAAAACAGCCAATGTTTGTTATAAAGAAAGCAAAATAACAGGAAGGGTTTTTGAGGAATCTACAAAGTGCCCTCTGGGTTTCCAAGTGCATGCACTAACAGTGATTGACAGGATAGAGCTAAGAGGGCATCGTTTAGATGCCTGAGTGATTCCAGTGTCTTAGTGCAAACAGGAAAACAAGCTGGGACATAAGAGGAGAGACTGAGGAGAACGAGAGAATACAGAAACACTGCCGTCACATCCGTGTTATCTCCTGGAGAATTGAGGGACCCGTTTGGCAACACAAGCCCAGTGTATCAAAGAGATTCGATCTTTGGAGATTTACTCCGCTCCCGTCTCCATTTCCGAGGGTGCCGCATAATGAGATGCCGGTTAAGTTGGAAGAGGCTGTGGCTCATTTGTGTAGGTGCTGCAAGGCGGCTATAAATAGCCCAGAGGGTGATGGAGCAAAACAGGCTGCATGCTTGAAAGTGGATGAGCATGGGACAGGTAGTGGCACGTCTCTGCATTGTGTTGTGTGCACGTGTTGAAGGAAGGAGGAGTGTGTGGGAGTAAAACAAGCAGGACTGATTGTGTGTTATTCCAGCAGTGCAAGTGTATTGTCCAGAGCTTTAACACAATTTGGATTTTACTCCAACTGTGATAACAAGACTATGGAAGCAACATTAATAAGCAAATATGCATGTGTAAAAAGCTAATTAGCAGAGCAAATTATCCGAATAAAACAAAAGCATGAATCTCAAATAATTGCCCACAAGTGTAGTATCCTGAATCCAATATAGTTACTAAAAACAAATACAAAATAAGACAACACAAATTATAAGCAAGCCCAATTTACTATGGGTTAGTAACCCTAACCCTAGCTCATAATTCAACGTGCGATGAAAATGACAAACAATACAGACCCGAGAGAAAACAACTTTAAAATGTAATCATACTCATTTGTTTTATATAATTATAGTCAATACAAAGTCGATTTTTATCTTAAACTGCAGTTACTTCTGATTTGAAGGAAAAAAACATGATTTTTTCTTGATAAAAAGTGGCAATTATTATTTCCATTCATTTGTATTGAACCATTTTTCTTAAACCATAGAAGTTATGGTGGTGAAAAGAAACACTACTTAGATGAAATAACTGGTACAGAAAGATCCACTGCGGTATCACTGAAGTCCATTATTTGTATTGTAGAGATGCGTGTGTGTGTGTGTGTGTGTGTGTTGAGAGAGAAAAAGGGTGAGGAGAATTAGGGAGAATCCGGCAGCAGATAGGAGGAGAAGTGGCCAAACTGCAGGAGCTCACATCCTCTTTTCACCAAACTGACAGCAGGCTGAAGCTCCCACTGAGGAGAAGAGTGTGCATTCAGTTACACAGATCCTGCTATGTTTGTGCACCTTTGGATATACTTACGTGTGTGTGTGTGCTCCTGCTGAAGCGCGTTGACCTCGCTCACAGCGGATATGACTGGAGCCAGAGCCCACTAGCACCAGGGTGGATGACAATGCAGTGTCAAAAGCCTGAGCAGTACTCTGTTCACTCCTTGAACACAACATATATACTGCTAACAAAAAAAAGGCTCCAAGGGGATTCAGACATGATTCACCTTGTCGGTTAGAGTCACATTTGTCTGTGTGCATTGTTGAGGAAGGCGAGGGTCTGCATACAACGCTTGCAGAGCCCACATTTGTCCGACAGATCGTTTGAGGAGGCAGGAGTTCAGCGGTGTCACCGGATATCGATCCTGATAAGTTAGTCAAGTCAAAAACACATAAACACCACCCCATACTGATGAGTCAAGAACAAATTAGCCTGGGCGGCGTGATTTGCCGTGGGTGGTATCAAAAAAAGCACATGCTGGCTTAAATAAGCAAGAAAACGATAAACTCACACACACACAGAAACAAACACAGACACAGACATCCGCTCTCTAACCATGGGTATTAACCCATGTAGCGTCAAGTCCAAGCAATCGTTCCTCAGCAAGCTGGGACATGTGGGGTTTTTCTGTGTGCACTGTGTGGTTTGCAAATATACAGTATGCATGCGGGGCCTCAGTTTCAACCGAGCAACAGCCACACAAACCACTCCAATGACCTCTTTGCGTTCTCCCCTCCTGTGTTGGTACAGCAATCCCTGCGTCTGTCCTGGATTTCACACTCAACCCTCTACAGGATTGAGAAGCAAAGTGTGTGTGTTCTTGCCAAACAAACTATCCAAATGAAATATTTTTCTGTAGTCATCTTATATAAAGTTCTGCTTAAGAGTACTCCTAATTAGTTTTTTTTTTTTTTACTGACTCTACCATGGATTTTAAAAACCACAGAAGGGATAAATATTTAATATGTCCCAGATCTTTGGAAAAAAAGGTCTACAGTATGAGCTTGTTCCGTGTGGAGGAATATTTGTGTCTAAATGTGCCTAGTTTCCCAGCCTTTATACAACACAAGGTGACTCGATTGTTTTGACTCTATAGAACAGGAACACAAGGGGCCCAGAGCCAAAGACGCTCGGCTATTGTGCCATGATGTTTGCAGAAGTTAAAAAAGAACACAAAAACACTGTGATTGCAGGTTTGATTTCCACTCCCTTTAATTGGACGGATGAAAGTAGTTCGAGTTCAAAGACGGCGGGTAAAAAAGGGACACCACTCCAATAGCTTCTTCAGTTTTGAGATTTCAAGATGTTCCATTCCTAATGTCATTAGTCCCTTTTTCATTTCCATTTTAAATAGTTTAATGATATTTTCCTCCTGTTAGGCACAATATTTTCCTTTTCTTTGACAGCAATCCTTTCCCTCTTAAATCCCAAAGATTAAGGGCTGGCTATAATTCCAAATAAGAGGCTTCAAAAACCCACATAAGAGACTTTGGGGACTTAGTGATTTTCACCAGGGGATGGTCTTAAGCCCCAAACACCCCATGGAAGTGTGTCACTAAGACAGAGTGGGGGACTCCAGACAGTTGGGAGGGGGGGGTGTGTGACCTGAGAGTGGTGCTTCGGATAGACCGACGTGACATGCTTGCTTATTTATGTCAGGAAAACATAAACAACAGCTTTAACAAGCAGCCATTTTTAAGG
Source organism: Eleginops maclovinus (assembly GCF_036324505.1). NCBI lineage: Eukaryota > Metazoa > Chordata > Actinopteri > Perciformes > Eleginopidae > Eleginops > Eleginops maclovinus. Next base: position 6,491,967 of record NC_086372.1, read on the forward strand.
AGATTGAAAAGTAGACAGGCGCTTACGGCAGATAATGATGACACGCAGCAGCTTTGTTCCACTACATCAGCGTTTACAATTTATTTAACTCAGTTCCTGACTGTTTTTCTGTACTTGAATCTAAATTGTATTGTGTTTTTAATGATTATTTATCATAAACTATGCACAAATAAGGCTAGAAGTAAAAAAATAAAGCTTTTTTTTTTGAGTCTACAGTCAAAAACAGGGATAGATCAAGTATTTTGGGGGGCTTAAACTTATAAAAAGACTTGTAAACTGACCATTAGAGGATATCACAAAACATAATAGTTTAAATAGTCTGAAATTATTACTCAGGCTATTTTTTGAACAAAAGAATCAGTTGGCCAGATGTACATTTTTGCTTTCAAGGGCTGCCAAATGGCGGTTCGTCCAACTGTCCATCAGTAACACATTTGAGTTATTATCTCGGGTATTTTGTGAGTTTTATTTAGGTTTTAATTGCAAAGAGAGCTCTTTGATGAGCGAATGTGCTACTCCGTCTGCCAAAACACTTTTGACCCAGCTTTACTTTGAGAAACTCATCAATCTTATGCCATAGCTAGAATCAGATTTGAATCAATGAACTTTTGACCTCCGTATCCATCCAAATCTATGTAGAAAAACTGCCAGCCTACATTACATTTGAACACAAACCATGTCCTGAAGCATACATGGCCACAGGCTCAAACAACAAACCAGTTTCTAGCTTAGTATGTTACTGATGACAGGACATGTGAGTATATTGCATAAGGACTCCCTTCCGGTCTCTTGTCATGAATAATGATAGTGGTTCACTTCATATATGCCCCAAGATGTTGAATTGAGGAAGTACCTCCAAGTTCAGGAGTGCATGACTCGTACACAACTTACGGACATGAATTTATTATGATGGCTCGGTTTCAAAGGCGCTAACAGCTCAAGGCAGAGCGGTTGTTCATAGATGTAGCACACTGTTAAGCAAACGCAGTGCAAAGCATGATGTGTGTATGCATCGGGGTTTGCATTTACACCCGTCTTGTTGATGCAGCAATTTGTACACTTCTCTTTCGCTTGTCACTTTCTACTTTTGATCACAGAATGTCCTGCTGTCTGCCTGTGATCTAAGAATTCCTCAAAGCAACAAAGGAGAAGTCCCTCAATCTGTTTCCTGCTGATGTCTCACATTTTTGCAAAATAGTGTCATTTTTGAAGTGACGTTTTGCAACACGCTGGATACGCAGTAATTAAAGGCAGTGTAGTGATTCAATCTGAATCGTTTTTTCCTGTGGCTCTCAACACCCTATAGAGTACAGAGAGAAAGAGGTGAAGATAGAACAGTATAAGTACACAGAGATCCTTTTGAGAGCAAAGGTTTAAAGTTGACTTCTCTAATTGATATGACTAAGATGTACTTCTGGAGTGCGGAGACAAAGAGGGAGCTAAAGTTAGAAGAAAAGAAAAAGGAGCAGGAGAAAACAAGAGAGAAATATGGAATGGGATTTACATCTCTTTGAGGAAGAAGGTGTCTGGGATCCACTGCAGTGGTGTTGTTGGCACACTATGAAACATTTAATTGCACCATCATTCAGTGGAGGAAGGAATGGCTTGAGCTGCACGTCTTCTCAAGCCCATCAGTGATCCTGTTCAATGTTCCAAGTGGGCCGGGCCAGGCACTTCTCAAAATGGGTCATTAGCTTGTAATATTATTAGAAACACTTTGGGCTACCAGCTCATATATCTGCAGCGTGATCACAGGGACATTTTTTGTTCTAATGTAGGAAGCACAAGTGTGACTTGTGACTCTGCAGGCTGTTGCTCTCTATCGCCCTTCTCTTTGCATCTGGGCATGACACAGGCAAAGAGTATTCTTTAATAGACATGGCATACACGCTTCATAGATGTTATAATTGCATGAGTGGGCTTCTCATGGCCTGTAAAATCAATTGAATCTAAAGCGAGGGTATATAGCTAATACTTCAGGGAGGAGCTGCATTGAACCGTGTCTATTTACTTATGTATTTTCTCCTACTCTACAAGCAGTACTTTTACATGAACAAGGTAATATGTGGATTCTCACATGCCGCTGCCCATGCACAATGAGCAATTTACATCTAGTCGAGTTGTTAGTATGCAACAAGCATTTAATGTGCAGTACACGTTCTTTTTTTTTTTATCAATGGGACGCATATGACGTCAACTCTAACGTGGGAATAAGAAAGTCAGGGTGAAATGTAAAGAGCTGCGATGTAATTGACTGCACAAGCAGATTCACAGGTGTTCGAGCTTTATATTTTAAAGACCGCCTTAGGGTGAAAAGAGAAGAAGCAACATGAAATGATACTTTCTAAGGGGCTGTGAAAAGTTTAAGGTTTTTCAAATTGGAAAAACTATCAAAATCCAAACTTAGAGGAACAGCTTTAAGAGTTTCATGAAATAAAACCAAATGTGTAATACTATTAATAAGATACATCCTTTTGACAAAAGCCATAAAATGTACGACATTTAGTAAAGTACTTTTGTTCACAGCGGACTCTGCCATTACCAAAATTAAACGCATTTAGGAAACTACATAGTGGCTTTGTAATGTAAAGTCAAGAGGACCATCTCTAACGCTAACCCCCAGAATTGCCCTTACAAAAGGATAAAATGGTAATTCTTTTTTTCAATTTTTGGGAAAGTGGATCAAATTCAAATATTGAGTAATGGAACAGAGAGCGAGCGGCCACTTGACTTTGATTTTCATTGTGTTTATTTAGCCATTAATATTAAATGCTTCAGAAAAAAACCTTTTACTCACCGAGCACATGCTTTTTTTTTCAAAATTAAACAAGGGAAATATTCAACACATAATCATCAGCAGACACTTGTTTGAAGTCCTCGTGGTTTTGATTAACCGGATAATTCCTGGCATCTGTTTAGCCTTAAATACAATCCTGATGTGGAGCTACATTTAACTCTTACAGCATGTACTCCCGGCCTTATTTCAAAGGAAATCAGATGTCAATTGCCACACCTCTTTACAGCCATAGCCTATAAATCAAATGAAGTATATCTAACCACTCATTGGTCATGTGATGATGGGTCTTGTATCATGTGGGGGGGAAAAAAGACAATCTGATATGGAGATGAAGGGTTTTTGTCCAGTTGTCTCAGAATGCCAGAATCGTTCTTATTCAATGTACTATCATTAATGATATATGGGATAATCAATAAGATATGATAATGGATTTCCTTTTTACTTTATGAAAGCCCTTTTATTTCCAGGTTGATTTAAGAAGAAGAAATGGCTTTTCGACGGAGAGCTCAAGAGAATGAGGAACAATACCATTCATTCATTCAATCTATGTTTCAATCTTAAACACCATTTAATACCATCATTGGTTATGATCACACATCAGGCCTGGTGCCAGAGCAAGTCTGCAGAGAGGCGATGTGATTTTCAGTGCCCACAAGCCAACAGCATTGCGTAAAAACGCGGAAAAGCAAACAACTACAACAAACAAATCAAACAATCGTTCATTGTGTGCATGGCGGCACAAACACCTGTAAACAACATGGATGTGCGTAAAGGCACACATGTACAGTAAATAATCAGCCTTACACTTGGCAAACACAGTAGCAAACACATGCAGAGTGACGCCACATTACGCACCAAGCAGCAGTAGGTCTTATTAAGATGTAAATAGTTACTCACCGCTTGATGCGAACATTTAAAGGCATTTCCTGATGACCATTATATGTTAAATACAGAATAAACAGGTTACATAATCAATCTCCAGAACAGGCGTAACGGAAACTTCCTTAAAGGATGTTTTCTGAATGGTGATTGGTCTAAACGTGGGCTGGGTCAGGTGTCTAAAATTTACGTATTTCAATTCGTATTTTTCGGATGTGATTTAGTTTCTAACCTCATGTAGATGTAAGCATTAAAGCGCAACATAAACAAACATGATAGCAATAATTGTAAAACACGACCACTTTTATTTGGGAAGGCACAGTCTTCTTTTTGCTGCGTTTCTCCCCTTCCATTTTCAGAATGCTATACTGCATGTGATGAAATGCTGCCCATTTACAGGATACACCCTCCCGCACACTTCTTGTGTTATATCGATATGGGATGTTCAACGCATTCCAGGACCTGTTTGGTGATGAAGTGTTGTGATTTACTATCTGACTGTACCCTTATTTGGAGTCCAGATGGTGATTCACTATATTTCTAGACTTGTTCCATGTCCAGAAGCCACATCCAAGCCTTTCAATGCTGCATTGCACTCTCGTCTACTGAGGCTTTGTGTCCGTGCAAAATCACAAAGTATGTGACACAGCCACAGTGCAATAGAACAGACCCAGAACATTCCAAAGTATATTGTCAAAGGATGGGCTTATCGTCTCATTCGAGGAAGGCTTTTCCTTTCATACAGGAGTTTTTATCCCCTGTACCTGAGAGGCTGCTCTCAGAACAACAGATTCAACACAGTACATCCCATGACTGAACACTTTTGATGTTCTGATTCACAATTGGGTCACCGGCTTGCTGTTTAAACTGTGTGCCAAGTGCAAAACAGGATAGGGGTTCAATGTCCGTGGCTTCATAGCAAGCTGCTCTGCTTGGCGAGCCGGCATCATAAGATTGCCCCCAGGGTAAAAGCTCAATAACAGACTACAGTTAGGAGTGGGGGTGTACTGACAGACAAAGTAACCCATCATAATGGTCCTCCATTCATGGCCAGGGCTCCTGAATACACTACACATTCTTATGGATACTTGATATGGATTACATTCACTTCAATGACTTTCCTTTGATTTTTTTTCATACTTGCTTTTTTTAGACGCATTTTTGTCAAAGTGAGGAGTTCAAGTAAGTATTCCGTGCCAATGGTGCGTATTGAATACATGCCAAATTTTTTTGCAGACGTTAATTACCATTTTCCTAAATGTAATGCAACATTTTCCGCCTTAAACATGCTCAATCTACCGCATCACTTCACATAAACATTTCATGCACGTTTGCATTCCGTTGCCCAGGTGCATGCTGGGGTAGGCTGCAGCCCCCGCCGTGACCCTGAAGAGTTAATGGCGGTTACAGAAAATGGATGTTTGGACGGATTGATCGATGTGCATTTCATACTAAAACATCCCCTATCAATTATAGTGACCACAGGTGGATTGAAGTGATAGAGATGTCATTGGAGGAATTTCAATGCGGCTTCAGTGAACTTGTAAAGTCCCTGAGGAGTTCCAGCAACCGCTCCTGGAAAACTAAGGACGCTAGACAGAAACCTTCGTTTAAAATACGTAGAAACAGTACATGCGGTGGCTTAAACTGTCTCAATCAGTGTTTAAATACACATGAGGGATATTTAACGCCTCATCCTGGTAATTATAAAATCAATAAATGCTTTTTTGATGATTAATATTTGGTCAAATAATCAAAATAATTACATTACATCACAAGTTATCATCTATGATATGTTGAACCAACTGAAACAATAGAATTCTGTATGATTCAGTATAAATGTAGGAGACAGAATATTAGTAACTGTCACGCTGAATAAGGAGATGGGTGTAAACGTATAAACAAAAGGTGAGCTTAATTTACTAAAAATGCGCTCCTAATAAATACTAGAAAATGGTGCAAGCAGGCACGACCAACAAAAGGGAAGTTAGCAAAGAACACTCACGAGGGAAGACCAGGTACCAACCGATGGGGAAAAAGACGACAAACTCACAGAGAACACTGGGGAAAGCGAGACTGAATATACACAAGGGGTAATCGGAAGACAAGGCACAGCTGGGGAGGGGAGGTGAAACACAGGGGCAGCAGGTGAACACAATCGGACAATCAGGAGGGAAAGCACAGGAAGTAAAACACAAGGAGAAAATACATGTCTGAATAAAACAGGAAACCAAACTGTAGGAAAATGTAGGAACAAGTGTCTTTCTTTTTGTTTGAGTCATTAAAAGTCAGAGAATGCCTCCCCCTGATCTTGAGCACTTTTTTATGTGCAACACTGAATCACTTTAGCGCTCTTTTAATTCCCTAACTTTCCACCAATGATCGTTTAGAATATTGGCCCACCTATGTTAAAATATCGCCTGGAAATATTTGTTCTTCTTAAGTACTAGCTCTAAACACTTCTCCACCTCCTGAGGAACTTTAGCCAATTTCAACTTTAGCCCTACATATTTTCACGTCCTGCACGTACCGAACCTTTTTCTGTCCTCCAGCAATCAAATCCATCAGGGTGATTGTTCTGTATTTCTGCCGCTCACTGTTCATTAAATGTCAGGAGGAATTAAAGACAGGGAAGAGTTGTAGCTTGAATAATGAAATGTGTGAGGCACTAATTGACTGCAGCTTACAACAAAAAAACGTGGTGAGACACTTCGCTGCAGAAGAGAGGTCGATAATGTTGCCCTAAAGAGATGTTCTGTTGTTGTGCTCACATATGAATATTAATGACCGGTGGGTCCGGGGAACAATTCAACACATTTTACAACAGCACACTTAAAATAATAATAACAAGGTAAGAAGATATGGATTGTGTTCCACGCTTTGAGAGCATTTCTCTAACAAAGCTAATGTATCATCTGCGGTACAAATGAGACAGTGGACACTCCAATAACTCCATTTTAGTGCATGTATTCACGCAGGCAACACAAATAGAATTAATGCAATAATACGCCGTGTTACTCGGTGTAACCAAAGCTTTTTTTAATGCGTTTGCCGATGTTTCTGAGTGCTCATGTGTAAAAAGGCCTTACTGTTTGGTCTGTTTTAATTACATTTCGGTCACAGGACATGATTATGTCTGGCTGCGGTGCAAAACAAACATAGGCAGTGTTCAAAATGATTCGTAAATAGTCACTGTTGGTTACTGGTGTGCTGTTTGAGTTCAGGTCTGTGGACTTGCTTGCATAAACAATGTGTTTCACCACTGGTTATCTTCACACGTGTAGCACCACCGCACATGCTTCCACATAATTGCATTACACGTGATAACAGTAAGAACATCAGCGATATTTTTCCAGCCGCTGCCTCTCAGAAGTGATCATCCGTAGTCATTAGAGATAGGTCTCTATAGCTTTTTACCAAACAAGAGCTACTTAGCTGTGATGCAGCACCATTATTCATTATTATTGTGCAATTGTATGCAGCAAAAACTCTTAATGTCACAAGAAAGTGTGAGGGGAACATACTGTACAATATGCTATACTTGGGGTTACAAAACCATGCAAAAAACTGAATAATTTAATGGAATAATGAATACATTTCACCTTTAACTTGGTTCTTATTCTCTTATATGTTTTGTCGTACATAAGAAATGTTCAATAACTCACAGGGATGGGTCAAATGTTGTATTTAAAACATGTTATGACAAATAATGTACAGGTTTAGTCTGAAGTCAACATGAATAACCACAGGAAAGGCTCGTTAGAATTGTTCAATTTCCTTTTGGCACAGAGACAATATATGATACTTGATATGTATTGCTTCTATGAGTTGTTTAGTTAACTTATTAAATGTACTCGACATTGCAGCTCTGTTGCAAGATGGGCCCAATGGTGAGCTTCGGTTCAGACGTAATTCCATTTATTCGCAGTCCCTAAAGTAAAGAATCTCTCTGAACACAGTAATGCACTTTGCTAATGTCTCACCTTTAGAGGAGGCTTATGAGTCTCACTGGATCGAGCTGCGGTGGATAATTCGTCTTCCCTGCTGTGTGTGTACGGGTCTGTTTGCATCCCTCAAATGATACACGAATCTATAAACCTTAATTTATTCATTTCGGTGCGGTATCTGGACTTGTATGCGAGTCGTGTATGAGTGAGGTAACGTGTGTGTTCTTGCAAAGAAGCTGCAGAAACCTCATTTATGGAGGTAAAAGGAGGAATTAGAGAGGGTCTGCCGTTCCCCCTTGAGTAGAGAGATGAAATAAAACTCGTGGCTGGTGAAAACCCTGCAGCCGTTGTTGTGTGATTAAGGACTAGGTTTGAGCCATCGTGGGGGGTTAAATTATTCACACAGCAGGAATACAACCAAATAGTGTTTACACAAGTACATGCATGCACATACACACCCGCTCTGTGGAGGTCTGACAACACATTACGGGGGGATGTAATTCTTTGGCTGCACTGCAGAGTGGCTGCATCTGTGTACAGTAACTATGATGCACTAACCATAAATCCAGCTCCAAGTTAATGTAATATTGCAACTCTTTATTTCCTGTTCATCAGTTACAGCTTCTGTTTATATTCTGTACAGCACTGAAGGCACACAAAAACAAAGATATAATGGAACATAGGTATATACAAAATATACAGAATAAATAATTCGATCTAAAGTAGAAAAGCTACAGAGTGTGTGCTTACATGAACCGTTTCAAATGTTTCCAGGAGTATGAAGGAGTGTGTGACAGTGTCCACAATCGCAAATGTCAGTCACCAGCGGTCCATTGCTTTTCATATGAAACGGAGAAGAGGTTGGCTTGAAGTCAGTCGGCAGGTAAGTTGGAGCTAGTGACCCTCGGTGTGCTAACGGGTGAACACGCCCCGCCTCTGAGAAGCAGCTCAGCCAATCAGCATGAGGGAGGAGCTTTCGTCAGACAACAAAACAGCGACATCTCACATCCGCTCGCGCACACGAACACACACTTGTAGTACCATACACATTTGTGCCTCATTATTTCCGGCAGAATAAGATAAAATAAAATAAAATCAGCAGGCCTTTTTTGATTGTCATGCACCATCTTATGGCATTTGATTAGTGCAATGCATTTTTTTTGTTTTTTACAAGATTACAGTTGTGTATAATATACTCTAAGTGCTGTATTTACTGAATGAAATAAAATAAAACATCCTTTCTGTGAATGTCACCAGTTTGTATAAAAATAAATAAAAGGATCTCTGACTGCAGTGTATAGAATCGATCGAAGGAGCTGACAGTATAGCAGCGGAGCCACACTCCTACTGCTGCTTTCCAATGTACAGTTGGCATTTCGCTGACTCTACGGCACATTGAACATTTCGTTACAGCATTCCAGCTGGCTTGTGTTGACAGAGGGCGTAATCAGGTCATACACAGGATACACTGATTAAACAGCAATTCTGGGTCAAGTGGTGATTGAAATTCACCCACTTCTTTTCCGAACATCTGGTGAGCTGTGCGGATCAATTCAGATTTAATCAATCATCACAAGCTGATTTAGCCCATTTCAGAGAGGGGTTTCAACCCAGGTCCACTGTGATAGCTTCTTTACATTTGGCCACACACTACTCTCATCAGCTACATAACATGGCTGTCAACAGATTAAACGGAACACAAACAAAACCAGTTACATTCTGTGCTACAATATAACTAAAAGTGGGTGTGCCCATGATATATATCTCACACTGTGGAAAGTACAGGAGGGCAAACAGGACAAGGCACTTGGTTCAAACATAATATATAGGTTTATATATATATTTTTTTTATGCTCGAGTTCAGTTAAATGCAGTTTGATGCTCCAGAACCTCCAAGTAGTCTGGCTCAGTGTGCAGGTTGGCCTTGAGTTCAAAGTACTCGTTCTTAGTTTGCTCAAGCATGACCTTGCGTGGTCTTGAGTACATAATCGTCTCCATTAGCTTTAACTCCTCCTGGTGCCCAGGGACCTGCATGTCTACAGCAGACTGAAGCTGGGGCATGTTTTTCCTAAGGTACTCAGTTATTCCAAGTTGCTGCAGCTCCTTCTCCCGCTCCAGAATGTTCCTGTACAAGGAGTTGGGATTCCCGAGCGTGACGAACTCAGCGGGGCACTCTCCAGTCATGGGCCGGAACTTTAAGCTGGGGTTTCCTGTGAGCGGGGAAGTGTTCTCCTTCTCCATGATACTCCGGCAGAGGTGATGCTTGGCGCTGGGATCGTCGAGGCCATAATCCAAATCGGCGTTGTGCTCCTTGTGCTGGGAGCAGTAGGTGGGGTTGCGACAGATCTGCACAATAGGACTGTGTGATCGCTCTTCATACAGAGAGGCAGACCCTGTTCTCTGTGTCAAAGTGTGGTGTGTCGTTTTCTGCCCGTACATGCTGTAGTGTAAGTGAATTGGACTGCTGCTGCTGTTTTCTCTCGGCTGCTCCTCGGCTGCTTTTCTCTTTGCTCTTCTCCGCCGCCGATGCACTACAAACACCACCAATCCGGCTGAGCAGAAGATAATCATGAGGACAAACATGAGGAGGCTTAAGATGAGCACAGAGAGTGGGACAGTGTCCGTGAGTGAGCTGAACAAACCCTTTCTTGGGCTGTCAGGCCCCAGGGTGGCGGTCACGCTCTCCTCACCACCTGGGGATATAGGGTAGTAAGTCCCCAGACCGGGACATAGCACCTCATGACGGACGCTCCTCAGCTCAGACTGCATCACTTTCTTAGGGCTGTGGCAATAAATGGAGCCAACCACGGTGTCCTTTCGAAGCTTCTCCACCCATTGTTTGAGGCTGAGCAAGTCACAGCTGCAGTCCCAGGGGTTGTCCTCTAAATAAATCTGCTCAAGCGAGTCAAGTTGATCGAGCACGTTGCTCACTGGCAGGTGCATAAGTAGATTCTTCCTCAAGTTTAATTTGGTGAGGGGCACATTGCGAAAAATCTGCGCTGGGAGGGAGCTGAGCAGGTTGTTGTTTAATGACAACAGCTTCAGGTTTGGCAGGGGATTAAATGTGCCTGGGGCAATGTCTTTAATAAGGTTGTATTCCAGATACAGATATTCAAGGTTGTGGAGCCCAACAAACATTGTGGAGAACAGTTTTTCAATTCGGTTGCCATTCAAATAGAGTTTTTTCAAGCTGCTCAAGCTGAGGAACGTTTCGTTGTCAATGTAATCAATTCTGTTGTTGGCCAAGTTGAGCAACTCTAAACTATCATATGTGACAAAATCCGACTTCAAGAGCTTCTGAATCATATTTCCCGTCATGACCAGCTTAGCGGGGCTTTGCTGAAGTATTCCGATATCTGATACCTTCTGAATGCCTCTGTCCTGACAATGCATCAAAAAGCCAGCCACAGGGTGATTGTGACAGGAACAGTGCTCCACACAAGGACTGCCGGGAAGGTTAGACGGTGTCGGTGCCTTGGCGTCGTCTTTGGCATCAATCAACTTGGGAATCTGGGACGCTTTGGATGAGGGCGTTACAACCATATCCAGTGACTTTGATGGCTCCTCCAGGTTTATATCAGCATGGGATGGGCAGAGAACATCCCTCTTGACTTTAGCCAGAATGGTCCCCTTTAGGTGGTGAGGTGTACTGCAGACTACATCCCCGATTGCTGACTGGGCCCTCATGTTCTCCATCCAGATCTTTAAATGTAAAATATCACAGTCACACACCCACTTATTGTCCTCCAAAAGCAGTTCCATTATCCGTCCGATGTGCTCCAAAAAGCCGACATAAGGCAGAGTCTGAAGTTTGTTGCCACGTAAGTCCAGGTGGGTGAGGGGTACGAACCGGAAAATGTTGTTGGGTAAAAACTCGATGACATTATCATTAAGGATGAGGACCTTGAGGCGGATCAGTTTGTTGAAGGCCCCGGGCTCGATGACCCGAATGAAATTTGTGTCAGCTTGGAGGAACTCCAAATTCACCAGGCCTTGAAAAGTGTCCTCTTTCAGAGTGACAAGGAAATTGCTATTTATGTGGAGTTTTTTCAGTGAACCGAGACTGCTAAACACCCCTGGTTCCAGCTCTTGAATACTATTACCCCCGATGTGCAGTGAAAGGGCATTCTTAAGCCCTTCCATCTCCTCTGCGCGGAGCTCCACCAAGTCATTTTTGTAAAGGTTCAGGTGGAAAGGCACACCTGAGGGGACTTTGATTTGGGAGATTTTGCTGATGTTTCTTTGCTCACAGTTCAGATGAAGGATGCCATCTTTTCCCTCGCAGGAGCACAATGAGTCACAAGACTCACTTATGGAGGAGGATGCCTGTGAGGGATAGATATCCTGGGAAAGGGCTGCAGTCAGAAACAAGCCGATGAAAAGGATACAGGGCACCATTTCGGTCGGAGTTATCTGTGGAGAAAAGATAGAAGACAGAAGGGGTGGGGAGAGGGAGAAGAAGAAAATTCAGTTCACATTGTTTTTATATTCTGGACATAAATTCAATTGTATAATTTTAAAATGTAAGACACTGTTAAATATATATGTCCCCAGTGATCCAAATGGCATGTACGTCTCATGTGTCAAAATATGTGGACTTTTGTTGTTCTTTGTGTCAAAAGTCATACAAATTTCATGCGATACAATACGTGAACATTGGTTTTTGTGCGTGACAGCGTAAAATGACATGGGTGCATCACACGCATGAGGTGAAGTAACCCCGGTCGTGTGCCGTGGAATTGTCTTATTATAGGTCAAATGAATGAAACATGGGCAAACAGGAAGAGGCAAACAGGGTCTACATATCCACTGTTTTACACTAAATACACCCTTAGCAATGTTATAGGTTCCTGGGTGGACTTGAATAATTTAAGTCAAACCAAGTGTAGCAGCTAATAATCCGTGTTCTCATCAGAATCCCCCCAGAAACTGCATTACCGATGAGTAAATGCATTTCGTGAGATGGGCAAAGACAGTACGACAGTGTTTCTTTACGGTGACTCACACTGGGATAATGGTACATTTAAAGAAATGACTTTCTCATTTGACTGATTTTTCTGCCCTTTATATGCAGACTCATGAACAAGGACAAAGACTCACTCAGTGTGAGTCATACAAAGGCAGAAGTCAGCTCAATCCCTCTAGAGTCTGTGTCACGGCAAGATTTATAAAAGCCAGTCTAAATAAAGAACTGAATAGTGGTGTCTTTATCGCCCGTCCAATAACTTGCACTTGACTGGACTGAATGTAAGCTAATCATGAACAACACCTTTATTCATCACTTTTATAATGTTATTCTGATTGTGTTTTCCAATGTGAACTACTTATACAAGAGGTCCCACAGACAGCCCTGTCCAATTTAACCAATATCCTATGACTTAGAATTTGTTTTAATCAGGATGTATGTTGTATGACAACGGAAATGCTGGAATTTGATTTTAATGATGAGCCATATCTAAATCAATTATTCTAATTTGAGATCACAATGGATCAAAGGCAAGATCGCTCCCATGAGACGGAGAAGTATAGGCAGCTTCCTGTCATCAGGGATAACTAGATATCCACCATTCGCTGACAGAATTCTTCAAAGAGATAGAACATGGAAAGACGGCAAGAAGGCGCAGCTGTTCTTGTTAACAAATCCGATTAGTATCTTGAAAGCTTCGTTCTACCAAGACGAGGCAAGTCTAGTTCAGCAGATACAGCCGGTGCAGATCAGTGTTTGTCAGGTACCGCAACCTCTGAGTGATCCGTCTATTAATGGGACTTCAGTCTGTTGACTCTAAAATACTAACTGCCCATTGAAAGTCAATCAGATGTAAGGTACATTTCAGGGGCAGGGGTTGATTGAAGTGTCTAATCACAAGCAGAGTGTTAATCTGTCCGTCGTAGCTCCGTGACTCACTATATAGAATTTAAAAAACTTGCAGGAGCGTGACTACAAAAGTTTGAATATATATCAGATTACTGTAGTCAGTTCAGATGAAAGTCTTTCCAAACCCCACACACACAGAGGACGGCGTCCAGGGAGACAACCAAACCCCTCAAAGGGGTGCTCAGCCCCAAAGACAAAAGCTGAATTTGAAGGAGTCTCTTAAAAAGTAACTTCGCTCCTACTTCTTCTCTCTCTTTGACCTCTTTTGCCTATTTCAAAGTGCCTCGCTATATAGTGTTTCTGTTCAATAAAGTACAAATAATGAATGAAAAGCAAGACAACACAACCTCCAACATTTAGACATATACCCCAAGGTCACTCTAAACTTTTCTAGACTCTCACGACATGAAACTCACAACTACAACAAGTACGTTTTTTGATTTTCATATCTAAGTCTAAATACATAAATATTTCTTAACAAATATCATCACTCATAATATACTACCAACTTAAATACAGTTTCACATACTGCACATTCTACAGGGAATCAACTTCAGACAGAATTCACTAGAATAATTAGTTGCATGTTATTGCCTCGAGGGATATCCAACAACAGGGAGAACCCAAATAGCCAGATAAGAGCCAAATCTGACGTGCTATAATGATGCTTTTAACCCTTTTGGATAATAACAAATTTGCTCAAAAACATATATGCTACATTTCTGAAGCCTCTTATACACCCCAGCTAAATAATGACCATGTTGATCCAACAACAGGAGGAAAATAAGGGGAGATATGATTGTACAAGCTCCAATTATCCATGTTTGTCAATGGCGGACAATGCTGTGGGTCACAATGAAATCTAATTTGCAAAGCCTATTAAATATGTATTGTTTGGACAGTGATAACATTCGGATATGGGATCCAAAAAAGCTGGCCTCCCAGAATATCTCTGTCCATTTCCTTTTCATTATGTATCCGAGTTTGCTTGTGCAGAAGTCTGAAGGTGGTCATGGCACCCGCGGCACTCGCCCTACGACCCTGATGGCTCGTAAGACAATGCGAAATGAAACTAGACTATTAACAGATGTTATCGCAGGCTGCATGATGACACTGCAGAGGGCAGATATGGAAGGCATTAGCCTCATGCACTCTTTCTTCTGTATTTCAAAACAGACTTCTTTAACTGATCCATTTTTCCGCGTAATCAATGTTGCATGGGACTCAGCGTGACAGGCACTAGAAGATGAAACACTCTTGCGGTGTGCTCCTTTTTTCTCAAAATTAAAATGCGCATCTCTTGCTGTTCAGACAATTCAATTACAGGCCTACTGAAGCCCTATGAATCCTCCCCTCATGCATGTGTGTGAAGCCAAGTCTTCGTCCGACATCAAATGAGAACCAAAAAGATAGACGGCGCTGAAATGGGAAAGACTGCAAAGGGGAAGTGGAGAAGAAAAATCTGTTGATCGAATATTTATCAGGCTTTCGACAGGTGCTATAACATACACAACAGGATTTAGGTTGTGTATCGACTCACTAATAGCATGTTAACACTGAATTACGTCCAGCGTTGAGTGCTCTTGTTCCAGTATAGTGCAGTGTTCCATAATATCATGAAAGTCCAATGTCCCCTCATGAGTGTGTTATCATGTCACACTGACTAGGCTTCCTCTGTGACGCGAACACGGATAAATCATGAACGCCCATGTTCATATGACACATAGATGTTCCTCCTACAGTGCTCTGAGAAACTGCTGTCTTATCATGAGGATCCGGTTCAAAGTTATTCACTGTTTATGAATATACAAAATGTACTCCTGTCACTCAATGCGAAGTAGAGTAACATTAAAGAGGCCATGTTTTGCTTTTTGAGGTTTCCCCAAATTATTATATATGTTTGTGTGCATCTAAATGGACTGCAAAGGCTAAAATCCCAAGGGCTACACACTACTCCCCGCCTGGAACGCCTCCATTGGACTCCTTTGCTTACTGCCGTAACATAGTGACATTCCCTAACACATTAGCAATTGTAACACATTGCATAGGCTAAGGGGCGGGACATCTCTAAGTGGTTTGCCAATCACAACATAGCCAGCTAACCAACCGAAGCAGACTGGGCTCTGGTTTCGGACGCAGGGTGAAAAGAGGTCCCCTCTAACAATTCAACTGCAGAATCTCAAATGGCTGAACATCAATCATAGTGACGTCCAAGTTCAACTTCTAGGCTTTATTGCACCCTAAAGGGAACTCTCTTTGCTTCTTACCTTCTTCAAAGAAAGGTCATGTTTGGCTACGAGGGAGTCCTGCAGTTCGAAATGATTTAGTGTCTTTGCTCATGATTACTGCAGTAAGACAACAAACACAAAGTCCAGGCTGCACCAAAAGCACAACTTAAATATTTCACTCTTCTTTATTTCCTCCTTTGTGTACCACCAACCAAGATAATTAGCCTTGAGGTCAACAGGCAACATCTATCCTTGTTTTGTGAAAAAGCAATGAAGCTGCAGATAATGCCAAGGTTTTGCTCTCAGCCCAGCTCACAGCTTGAGGATTCTGACAAAAATAATAAAACATATCCTGCTTCTTTTAAAGCCCAGTCGATTCTGACTTTGAAACACTTTTCCAAAACAAAGTGACATGCTACACATTTGGAAAGCCAGGGGTCGCACTGAGCATGCAATCTTTACTGGAAAGCACAAAGCACATGTGCCCTTGTTCTCCATTGATTTTTCACACATAATGCACCAAACGGTCAGAGCGTTGCTGTACCACTTATTTTTACCCTTCGTACATTTGTCATAGTTTGCAGTGAACCGACACAGAACACAAACAGTACACAACCTGGATTTGAACTGACTTATGTGCACACCATCCAGTTGACAGTTTAGGACATAATTTGCAGATAATGTGAACGTAACTGTAGTCGTGTTCTGTCCTCGTCACTGTCAAAGTAAGTAAAGCATGCTGGAGCCACAAATAGCCCATAAGGCAGGAGCCTAATTCCTTTTTCTGTTGCGTGAGGCAACTTGATGTACAAGTATGAAAGGCTTGTTATCCCTTGTGGCGCGCGACAGATAGAACCCATTCTCCCATCTCTGTCAGGACTGATAAAAGTCACTCCGTATTTGGGTTTTAAAACATGTATATCGGAGGTTTCTAAAGTATTAAAAGGCTCCACTGCCACTTCAGTTCCAAACCGTTTATGACCTCCGTCCTCTTGATTGCTAGGCTACCTGCAGTCATGGTGATTTATGGCGCTTGACAACAGGGAGGGTGAAGGCGTCCATTTTAATTCCCCGAAGCCTGAGGTTCCCTGTCATATAAACAGTGCATTATATGCCGGTGCATCATCTCCATGTCTAAAATGTAAATGTAATCTGTATCTGTAACCCAGGATCAAACACCATGATGGAGAATTTTCAAGCAGTTGTAAATTGTTCTTGGACAGGATATGTTTTTAAGACTTATTAGGAGGCCAAATGATGTATCAATGTAGGTGCGAAGAATCCGTGCCCTTCTATGGTGGCATGCTTTCGACTCAAAGTAAGAATGGTCCATCCTTTTCCTGATGTGGCCTGTATTTTTATATTTCCCTCATTTTCTTTGATAGTCTTCGCTATCAATAGCCATGAGAATCACAGGTCTTTCCTTTTTGTAAAGCACTTTGAAATGTGCTATACAAATACACTTGCCATGCCTTGCCTTGCCTTGCCTTGCCTTAGGTTGTGATGTCATTTTGTAACAAAGGAGTCCAATGTAGCTGTTGGAGAGAAACTACACTTTGGGATTTTAGCCTTTGCACACCATTTACATGCACAAATACACAGTACAGGAAAGGGAAATACCTAATAAAGCATAATAGGGTCTTTTTAAACTCTTGAATCAACCCCACATTCTCCACCTGGACAGGAGTTAGGCTGTAGCAACCCAGAGTCCCTCCACCAGCTGCTCTACCATGCAGAAACAAAGATCCTCTTGGCAGCGCTGTGAGCACACAGCCTCGGTGACCAGGCAAGCGAGGATCATGCCCGTGCTCTGATGGCTCCGACATGGGGTTGCATCTTGAGAAACATCATCAGTGGCCTGTTAAAAAGCTACATCAGCTGTGTGCTTTTCATGTGTGCAGCAGTCCCAACAGCTGGCAGCTGATCATATGGCTGCCTCATTCTGAACTGCTTCACACATAGAACCCTCTTAGATATTCAAATACAGGTACACAAATTCAGCTCCGTGTTTACTGCATATCCTCTTCTCTACACTGCTTGTGGGCCTTCATTTTTGATAGTGAACATATGCATGATAGAACTAATAATAGCATCACAAAGACCGCACGGGGAGGGGAGGGGGGGGGGGGGCGTCGTTGCTCCCCTGGCAAGCGTGATTTAGCAGGCTTGCATTTCAAATGGTCTGTTTAACTAATGCGCAGTAATTAGTTCTCCAGAAACGAACAGGCAGATTACACCAGTGTATAGTGGCATCAAGGTGCATTTTGTAAGGGAAGACATCTGCGCCAAACAGATGTAAATTTCCTGTGTACAGTATTGTCCCTCTAAAAGTGGACACGTTGTATTCAGGAGTGACTAACCAGTGCCCAGCAGGACTGTTAAATTGTGAGTGAATGGATTCAGAATACACTATCCATAGAAAGCTGTCTCAATCAAACAAGGGACATAATAAATGACTGATTGTTGCACAGTAAAATCATTAATCGTGAATGAATTAGTCGAGACATATTGATTGGATTTCATTTTAAATCAGCATGTCCAGGTTGTTTTTATCTCTCCTCAGCTGCTTAAAGTGCCAATTCTGAAAGTAGTACCGGCCCTTGGTTAAAAATGCAGCAGGGTAACAGTAATGATAGTCCTATGATTCACTCCATAAATAGGTATAGATCTGCTGCCTGATACACACACTTCAGACTCAAAGGAGCCACACATTATAGGCAGAGAGACCTGCTTACAGAGGATAAACAATATAAAAGGGCACAACCTAGGACATTGTGTAGTGTTTGTACAGCAGGACTGAGAGGTTAAGACACAATGGTGCTGTTGTGCAGACTTCATCAGAAAACGAACTGATAGGCACTCACACACTCTGTTACACAATCTGTTTGATGACAGAGCCATGCATGGACATGTATTTTTCATTCTTAATTGGCAGATGCATAACCAGTTTGAGATGTAATATACTGTATGCTTCTTTTCTTCAACAGAAACATGTTGACTAATTGGACGAATTACTATGAAGCTTGTTTTTATGATCACATCTGCTGGTAGATGTAGTCATTAGTCCCAGCTGAATAGTTTCATGACAATAACTCAATAAAGTATAAATATTTAAAGCGTTGTACATGAACTAGTAGTTGACTGTATTTGTAGATTACATAAGTGATCCTGCACATTTTAAACTTGTATTACAGTTCATATATTTGAGTATGCTGAGCCCGTACATGTTCATGAGAAGAATTAAATGAGAAGAAAAAAAAAAATACACAAAATAATTCTGCCCCGGCTTTAAGCCCTTTGGATTAGCTTTTAGCTAACCTTGCAAAAACATATCCAAGATTCCCTCAGGTCTTGTGGAGAAAAAAAGTAATAACAGGACAGAAGATTAACACAGACTATCTCTTACTGTTTGGGAAACATGCACGGGTACGTTTTTACCTCAGTCAGTTTCCGATGGTGGGTACCTTCTTTTGTAATTCTGTCAGCTCTGCCCTCTTTATTCAGTAGACACTTCCCATAATTCAGTCCTGTGACACACCGAGATCAGTTTAACTTGCTTAATGATGCAGAGAGCCAGTACCTCCACCCGTTTGACACCCGGAGCAGACTGATGCACATGGCTGAAGGAAATCTAGTCTGGAAAAAACAAGACTGCCAGTATCAGACGGATTAGCCATTAGCAATACACACACAGAGAGGACGTGGACATACAGTAGCCTACTGTAAGTCTTCGGCCCTCAACAGGATAAGCTGGTTAGAAGATGGAGAGATTGATGGATGTCAAGTCTGTGCAAGTCTGTTACGAGATAGGTCACAATCCATAAAGCTCATGGGGAATACACTTCAGTCTCAGACAACAGGGTGTTGCTTAGGTTTTCCCAAAATGCAAGAACAAATCCTGAATAATGGACAACATTTGACCGTTAACAAGTAAAAACCTCACTGAAAAAGCCTAATATTCAATGTTAAATAAAAAAAAATGTGATTTAACTTGTTAGTTTAAGTGCACATTAAGGCAATAAGACCAAATCGGCTGATAAAAATGGCATATTTCTGTAGAAAAGTCTTGTCTCGAGAAGCTTTGAGCAAGTTTTGGATTACACATTACTTTAACACAGATTTGATAAAAAGGTAAGTTGTTTTTCCAGCCTGTTTTCTCTTTTAAGATTGGGTTAATTGAGGGTCTGATGACTTAACAGCTACAGAGACTTGAGCTGACCTGTACGGTCCTTTTAGAACGGGACCTTTCAGGGCCAATTATGTTGGAATGCCACAGCGGGCATTGAGAGAAACTGGACAGTTAATAAAGCTCCTGTTCAAACGTGTTTGAAAAGAACAAAAGCTTCAAAGTCATATCACTAAACATCTCGACAATGATAATTCCCTGTTTGTATTTGGCATGGATCACTGCCAGGCACCTTAAAATGCTTATCATCAACACAAAATGAAAAGATTATAAAAAAAGAAGGTATTTACAGACAACGACAGCACGTACCACATATCTGGCGTTGGAAATGTGTGCACATCACACGTGACGTTGATGCAACAGAAGGGAGTGTTGCATTGCAAACAAAGGCTGTTTATTGCCCTAAATAAATCTGCTCACTGAGCATTTCATCAGAAAGCTTTCCACAGCCCATCTTATCTATGCGCTACTTATTCAATATAATACATTCCGTAAGATAGACAAACAAATAGGCTCAGCATGTGTCCTGAATGTCTGTTTTTAGGAAGACAACTTGCACCATTGTGTCAGTAAAATATTCCTTTTAAATCAAACAGTTGCACAAAAAAATGGCTTTCTACATGAGGACTTGGCCCCTAACCTTCTTAAATAAGGAGCATCAGTGATCGTAGTGAAGAAAGAAAGCCCTACAAACATTATCGACTAACCAGAGTCTCAAAGGCCGGAAGCCCCTACCTCCTATATAATGCTTTAGAGAGTTATTGCGAAAAGAAGCTATTTTCCTCTAGGTATTTGAGATAACACTCCTGGACAACACAAAAACACAAACAGGAATGGGCTAGTTTTAATTATACTGCATACTGTGTCTTAAAATGACATAGGAAGCTTTCACAGGGAGTGCTTTGCACAGCATGAGCCCTACCTGCTAATTTACTCCAATTTTCACTAGCCGCACCTTGCTGCAAAGCATGAAGCATATAATACCAACTACCAGGCTTAGAAGCACAGGAGAGTCATCTTCTTCCCCGTTCTCACCCTCGGGAGGTCACCAACCAACAGTTGCGTGCATCCACTAATACTTAAAGTAAGGATTGCTTTTGCTCGGGGGCTGTAGCAGAGAATGAGACTGAGACGGTGAATGCGAGTCAGTGAGACTTGTTGCGTCCAGCCAGGGGTTGTTTCATTTCAGCCTGACATGGGATAGCAGATTAGAGCCCCCTGCACTCTATTGCTTCGGCGTGCACGAGTGCCAGTGTGGTTTTGCTCCCGTGCACGTTCCCCAGCCTTGTTTATGAGAGTGCACGAGCTTTGACCATCTATCAAGTTCCCCGAGCGCCCTGCAGTGTTCTCTGGCACCAATTATGGAGGGACTTGTCCCTTTCTCTTCTGTATTGGAAGTGATGTGCCTTGCCCTACAGGGTCGACACCACCACTACACCCACATATCTGCAGCGATTCTGCCAGTGCCCGCGGCCCTCCACCGCAATCCTGGAGAAATGATAATTATGACATCCGCCCACTCATGAGGCAAGAGATAGTTCAACTCCCTTGCCCCTTGTTCCAGCCTTTTTTTTTTGACTGATTCAATATTCTGTGGGCTCACGCTGCCTACTTTCTCCGTGTCATTGGAAGGCTCTCCAATATCTCTGTCTGTTTCTCTCTCTCTCTGTGTCTGAAAGTAGTGTGCTTTAATAAAGTTTCCCAGTGCCCCCTTTCCTGTTCTACCCTGCAGCTGATGCTCTTATAACCGTAGACTTCTCACAGGCCAGATCAATTTCCTTTGGCTGTTTCACACATTAAACAACACCTATTAAAAACACCAACGTAACTGTATTCAGGCCTTTTGTTAATTGATAATTGGGGCGAAGCAAGAACATGAATCAAGCAGCAACCCCTTTGTGAATCACCCTTTTTTGCATAATGTGTTAAATTGGCCCACATATGTCTCCGCATACCATCCATCAATAATTGATCTCCCATTACTCAGACACACAAGGCTTAGGCAGTCCATACATTTATGGTATGGGGTGCTTAAAACCAAGATATTACATTATTAACCACTGATTCATTCAAGCATGAAATTGGGATCCAAACTCAATTATGCATTTCACAACCAAAAGCTAATTAGACATTTCTTCCCTTCATTAACTTAAATAGGACTCACCCTCACATCTAGGGGAAGGCAAATCCAGTCCTGCAGGACAGAGTTCAAACTGATTAAATTAAGATTGAATGCAGTCAAGATGTATTTAATCCGTCCCAATCTACAGTATGGCCAGGGATGTATGCTTAATGAGTTTATATGAGATTAACAGGCAAAATATGCCTCTGATAAAATAGTAACCCCTTCTTCTCTCCGATTGGCTGCCAGAAATCATGATGCAGTGTCCATTAAACACACCTGTGATACATTATTATTAATTCATACATGCAAATAAAAAAAGAGGAGCCACAGAAAACAATAATGCAAATAGAGTGTATTCATACAAATCTCTATTTAGGTAAAGAAAATAGATCCAAATGAATTAATTATTTTTTACAGTAGGTAGGATGAATACAAAGCAGTGTATAGGCACATCACCAGCCTTAATTACCATAAGCTTTCACAGAGCCGTAGGATACAGTAACTGCGTGTGGCAAACAGCCAGGTGTGCTCGAGGTAATGGAGCCCCCTCAGGAAAACTCGCTGTTCTCCCTCTGTCAAGTCCAGACACTTCTTTTTACAGGACTTTCTCTGCTTGTGAAACCTTGCCAGTGAAACATAACCATATACTTCTAGTTGACAGTCCACGTACAGAAGCACATTTTACAGGAGTTGTACGTTTACGGTAAATATGGAAGGGTCCTGGGCTGAATAACTAGTTGGAACCTGCCCATAATGGACACCTGGATTCCATTTCATAATTGAGCAGACCCCACAAAGTCCACCTGGTAAACACCTTTTTTAATAAAAAGGTTTAGAGAGATACAAACATATTTATCACAAGTGACTCTGGTCGTGACTTACCGTCTATAACTGATAAAAACAGGGGAAGAATATTCCAAATTCCACCGTTCTCAGTCCATCAGTACGCGGGGACGCGACGCATTGGAGAGGAGCTATCCTCCACAACACTTTCTCCCCGGTTCTTAAAAAAACTGGCTGCCACACGCAGAAACTTCACAGGCTCCCTCAGTCCCCACTCGTCCTTTCTGCTCCACAGTCTCTCTAGAGTCTGACACTCTGCTGTCACAAACGGGCTTCTAATTATTCCCCTGCGCGGCGAGCCTTCACTCCGGTCCCGGGATGATTGAGCGTCGCCCTCCTCCCACAGCCTTCTCAGAATTAATTAAGATTAAGTTGAATGTTTGAGGCACCAAACAAACCTAGTGTTGTGAATAAACAGCTTAGAATATATCTTCTTTTACAGTCCACTCTGAATGAGGAATGCGCGCACAGTGTCCAGCTCTGGCGCCGAGCCGCGCGCTCTGTGTAGTTAACCAATCTGCGAGATATTGGAGTTGCTCCGTAATTTGCATGCTGTAGAGGAGAACTACAGAGACGGGAAGCTGCATCAAGCCAGGCATAATAGAGGGACGGAGTTCTGGTTGTACCTTTCAAAATAAAAGCACAGAGCTAATGGAAACTCCACTAATTGTTTTTATTTAGACACACTTTCCATATAAAATAATATAGATGCTTTGCATAATTTTAATCCATATATAAAAATAAGAATAAACCAATGATCATGCTCTTACTGCTACATACACTCAAACTAGAATTGAGAAATACATTAGCTTTATTTAGAAGGGGAAGTTGCTTTACTTCCGGGATTTCCTAGTTCTTTTTGATACATCTGGGAAAGCTCTGTAGGAGTTATACAGAGCTCCTCCTCTTGGAGGATCTTTCAATACTAAGCAAGAAGAAAACTTGCACTGATGGGCTTCAAATAGCCTGACTGCAGTAATAGTAATATGATGCTATTCAATATATGTATCCTCAATGCATCAAAACAAAGATCATGATCCAATAGGCCCCCCCAAAAACACCCTATAAAGTCTTGCATAAAACCTGCAATAACGTTAGATATCATGAGAGAATATGAGGCTGTTTTACTGTAAACAGTCAAGTTACAAGGTGTGTGTGTGTGTGGGGTGGGGGGGACAGGTTGGCACATTACATACCCTTCATTATGCAGCAAACTGGGGTGCAAGCTGTGTCCTTGAACACTGAAGTGCAAGCAGTTCCAGCTGAGTTGTGGCTGACCCCTGACTTCCTCCTGTCGCAGGTACAAGTAAAGTATGTCAAAAACAATTTGGATATATCAAAAATATCAGATGGCAGCTGATTCATCTGCGCCCAAACCTCAGCCGGATCACTTTCAGACGGGCTGTGAATGTGTCCCTGGTGGTGATGTTTTATGTGGCTGCCGCGTTAAGCTAAGTGGGTTTGTCATAAGATTAGTGTAAATGTACTCCCCATCTGGGAC
Organism: Eleginops maclovinus; assembly: GCF_036324505.1. Taxonomy (NCBI): domain Eukaryota; kingdom Metazoa; phylum Chordata; class Actinopteri; order Perciformes; family Eleginopidae; genus Eleginops; species Eleginops maclovinus. The sequence goes on from NC_086372.1 coordinate 6,516,348, forward strand.
ATGAGAGTGGTGCGAGTCCACACCAGTGACCCAACCCAGATAGATCTTCCTCAAAGGAGATTGTTACAGAACTGAGGAAGCTCACGTGAAAAATTACAACCTTGGAAATACTTGATCGTGTAATGGAGCCCATAGGAGTTAGTGCAGTGTGAACAGTTACTCGATATATCACTTATACATTCATTAATATAACCTGAAAGTACGTTTTCCGTGCTGATTCAAGCATTTAAGCAATAATTGACAGTGAGGGCTATTTTAATGGCAGTGATAAAAGCAAACGTTGCATATAAGAACTGTTTTTCGCGATGTCATTCTTCTAAAATAACTCCCCCGCATAGTGTCCTGCATGCTTTCAGAGAAATATAGTGTATCCTTTCAGTGGCGCTTATAACTACTTTCTACAATTAATTTCCTGTTAATGGATGCCAGCAAGCCATTAGGCACCTTTTGTCAGTAAGTCTTTTATGTGCTGATCAAGGTACTTTATCACACAAGGATAATAACAAATAAAACATAGAGATACGATTCGGCATTGTGTTCGGATTTGTAGACTGCTACCAAAATCGGGTGTCGATGTAACCGTCAACTTAAATATTGATGTCTTTTTTATGTTTGATCGGAGTACAATGTGTTGTTTGTTCCTAATCAAATTAAATAGTAACCTTTTTTTCTCCGTTTGTGCATTCTGGACACAATAGACACGAAGCATTATGCAAAACCATGTAGGAGGAATTAAATGGCCCCAGAGGCAAAACTAAACATGGAGAAGCAGCGTTCGGTTTTTATGTGCCATATATCTGGAACAAATTGCAATTCAATTGTATATCAAGGCTTTTTTCCCCCTGTTTGCAGCAGCCTTGTATTGAATAAAATATCTATTAATTCCATGTCTTGCACTACAACTTTTATACAAGCCTTATTTCCTGTCAGCTTGTTTTGAAATGAATCTCTTTGCTCTATAATTTTGCACTTGTAAAGCACTTTGATTTAACGGGGTGCAACATGTGTTTTATATATAAGCTCGCCTTGCCTTGAAACATTTCAGTGTCGGTTTGCAAAGAGAAACAGGGATAATTACTCTATTCAAAACTATTATTCAAAATATGTTCCCAATTCAAATGTCCTGTCACATTTCGTGTCCCATGTTCCACATTAATAGCAGATCACAGAACAGATGGCGGGTGGATTTCAATACTAAATACTAATTTCGACACTAAATGCTTCTGTAGTCTGGTGTAGCTTACACTGTTTTACCTGTTTATGAGACTTTTGGGATGTTGATTTCTTGCAGCTGTATTCAGTGTTTGCAGTTGTTGAATGTGGTACAGCCTGTACGTGTCAAGCAGCGCTGAATTTTTAGTGTGCCTGTTTTTTTTTGGGGGGGGGGATGTGTGATCATTTTTGAGTGTTTCCCTTTTCCAAATTACATAATCTACGAGCGTTTGTATACTCAAGCAGCAACATATTGAAAGCAATTAGTCTTACAGTAGTTGTAGCTGGCTGTCAACACTGCTGCTGAAGGTGTGCTAATTGTATTTATGAGAGCTGTTTTTTTTTACCATGGGAACACTTAGGTGTCCAAAGTTTAGAGATACAGAGCCAAGTGCCGTAGGCTGCAACGCATGCATACGTGTTTTACATTTTGTACGCTGAAGACCATCATTAAAACTAAACACGACCGGAAAGGTAGTTTGAAACTCACAAAGGAACCTTGAGTCGGCAACTGTTCAAAACACATCTGTCCTATTTTCATTATAATCATCATAGATTTAATGGCATCCACATTGTGATCCCACGTCTTTTCCCCCAGCGCTCTTTCAGTAATGAGAGCAATGTTACCTCTGCTTATTGAAAAGGGACACAGCAGCTATTGTAGCAACCTAATCACATGCCTCCCACTCCTCTGATAAAGCAGCAGATAGAAGTATTTGAGCAGAAACAGAGCCTGGAGATGCACAAGGGTAGGGCGGCATTAGCAAACTGCGATAGCATGACTTCATCCGGCTATGCTCATGTTGGACGTGGGTTGAGAATATGTGGTTAAACACTGAAAATGTGTTATTTGGAGGGTGGTCAATTTGCATAATGTTTTTCTGATATTTTGCTCTATAGTGAGTATTTGGTTTCTTAGTTACCATTGCTCTTATGCATATTTTAAGAGCTCTCGAGGCACAGCTTTCACAGGCAACTCTTGCATTTTCTGAAAGTCTTCTGAAGAACGTTCCTCCGCTGAACAGAGGGTTTTTTTTGTTGCATATTATTTTGCATAATAGCTCCGTAAAAATATGCACAATTATCATCAATGTATTCCACAGCTGTTTGTCTATTTTAATTTTTTTCTGTCTCTGCCAAGGTCATTATCTCTGCTGCATTTTAGGAAAGAATAACTGTAGATTTTGCAACCCCAACAGCCATATCCTCTCCTACTTTAAGGACTCCTGATGTCACTATCACTCATCTTCGTATAAGTAGCGTGGTACCGAAAGAGCCAAAAGGAGTAAAGCACTGCTGCGTGATGACATGCGACTAACAGGGCAACTTTTGCTTATGCTGCAATCAGTTTTCCCCAAATAATGGAAGACGCTCTTGCCTTTGTGCGTGTGTTTTTTTGTTTTGGCCCAAGGAGCCAGCCCACCCACAGTCCTACGCTGCACAATGTGTGTGCTGCAGTCTGAGATGTCTCTCATGCTCTGCATCAGAGATTCTTATGGAAAAAATATATATATCCTGCCATGACCCAGACTGGGTAAATTTAGTCTCGCTCCTTGCTGCTTCTCCTGTCAAAAGGAGACCAGGACGAGGACTTCCAAACCCAAACTTTAGAATCCCATCATGTCTTTCATGCTGCTCTCCTCCTTTAAAAAAAAAAAGCAGCCATGCAAGTGAAGGCTGTAGGCTGGCACTGTGTGGATTAAGGTCAACACACACTGTTATTTGTCAGTGCTCAAACCAGTACCAGATGTATTTTACACCAGAGTGTATTATACTTTAATTATACCCCCCACAGTATGATAAACCTGCAAATTGAATTAGGTCTCCATCCTTTAAAAAGAAGTGATATCGTGATATTTGTAAATGTCTTAAGCAGTGATGTGCAGAAAAGCTGAGGTGTCCTTTTTTTGATGACTATTAAAGGCCTGTGTCCTGAATCTTGGCAGTATTGTCGGACCAATGTCTCCAAAGGCGCTCCTCTGGTTGGCCCTAGTACCCTCATAGATAGCATGAATGTTCCTTTAGCCCCACTAATTGCCCTGTTACTTCCCGAGGGCCCTTGTGGTCAGGCCAAGTGCCCTTTTGATTAGCGCGCGTGATGTTCTGGTGCAATTCTAGGGGGATAAATTAACCCAAACCGAACAACAAAAGGGTTGATGTTAAAGGAAGTGTGAAGCATGGACTGAGAGTCATTAAAGCTGTTGCCTAGCAATTGCATTTAGCATATGGGATCATAGTGTTCACGAGAGGAGAATCTAGCTGAAGCAGTGGCGTCCTTAAATGAGGTCAGTCTTGCTAACAGTCACTTAACGCTACGCTATCATTAGCATGATTCAACCGATGTTGGAGCTTTTTCAACCCCTGGCAACAGATTGTAGTCAGACTTGTTGGAAGAGGTGGAACACAAGGTCAGAGGATAGATCACAAGACACCACCTCTATGGCTGTAAACAACCTGCCTGACATTTACATTAGCTCTCAGTCGGAAGAAAAACCTGAAAGCAAACATACTGTATGTACATTTACATAAACTCCTTCTCATGTGTTCCGTATGCTTTTGCCCTTTCTTAGCACAAACACTTGACATTGACTTTCAACCGTTCCTTTTTGACAAACACGTATAAGATGCAGGGTGCTAGTTTCAGGTCTAGGCTTGTTGGTAAATTGATCTTTACTCTCTGGCTGTCGAACCTGTCCTTTTGGTTTTATGCAATGTGTATGACGTTGATAGTTCGACGGTTCATAGACAAAATCATTCATTTAAAGCTAAATGATGATTAAAGGAATGTAACGTCTATGTTTTAAAATGGTTTAGGGTCGTTAGAGGAAATTCCAGGTCTTTTGTCATGGCATGATGGGGCACGGAGGGTTTTGCAGGTAGCTTGCATGTTTGACTCAAACATTACTCATGCTACAACATTTTTCTTAACCTCCATGGTGACGCAGGTTTGTTTACTACCTAATGCACACCCTGTTGAAAGCAATGATTTATGGTTTGTAATGAGATACTTTGCGGTGTACTGTACTTGTTCGATTTTCCTTTTTTTTTGTGGGGTTAATCGTAAAAACAAAGCAGCACGGCAGGCCTTTTGACCCTGAATTCTCTGAGCATAGCAGGGATGAGCAATTTGTTTAATTTCACCCTTTGTTCATGCCTTTCCACCACATTCCTTCTGTATTGCATGCATACTATTATGCTAAATTGAACTGTTGTTGTAAAATCAAGTTTTTGATGTAATTCAAATTGTTCTTTAGGATTTGACACATTTCAGGCATTTCAGGCATTCCAAGCAATCCCTTTCAACAGTTCTACTCGTTCATTTTGGCAGCATTTCAGGAAAAAACAATCCAGTTTCACACTGTTTTTTGTGACAGGAGGGCAAAGGTGAATTCATGTCAGGCAGATGCACAGGCACGGGAGTACAGACAACATGGCAGGTGTCAGATTTGAGCCATTTCCCTCAGGGCGACACACCTCAAGTGTATGACAGATTGTAAGAAAACAGGTGCCAATGGCTACCTGTTTGAGTACAAAGATCTGACAGGAAAGGGCAGGAAAAGTACTGCATTATGTTTCTTTAGGTAGTTCAGGATACTAAAGCAATGCAAGCCCTATGTCCTCCTTTCTCCTTACATTATTTGTAAAGCTAACTCCTTGTTTCACACACACACACACACACACACACACACACACACACACACACACACACACACACACACACACACACACACACACACACACACACACACACACACACACACACACACACACACACACACACACACACACACACACACACACACACACACACACACACACAATGTGCAGACCACCAACCATTCTGCACACTCAGCTCCCATTCAAGTATTCAAACAGTCTCACACACATCTGTGGAGGCAAAAGTTTGCCACATGGCAATCCAGCACCTTGTAATGAGGTCTAATTGAGCACAGCTGTGTTGCATCATGGGAAATGCAGTTCAACCCACTTGTAAGTTCCAATCTTAGACAAGCGTAACCTTAAAATACAAGATATGAAGTCCAAACTGTCAAAGTCAAAAACAGCCATCAAACACAGACAATTCTGATACGGTATGTTTTGGATATGAAAATCCTATTTAGATTATTAAACACAGCTGCATAAAGTTGACTTTTTGATGATTCAAGGTTTCTTTAGCGCGATTTAAGTTTTTGTTCAAGTATCTGCTGCTGTGACTGCAAATTAAAACTTTTTTTGGAGGAATAATTAGTAGTTCTTCTGAATTACAGCAGCAGGGGACACATTATTTCCCCACATGCAGTCTCAGCAAAGGTAATTGCTCCAAATCTAATGCATTTCCGTGGACTTTTCATCACTTTAACCTTCATGCAATACGAATTTGATTAATGCTAAACTCCGATCAATGCCAACATAACCTAACAACTGACTATTAGACCTGTTCAAGCATTTCAATTACATCAACTAAAGTAAACCCTCCACATAAAACACACTGCGCATGCATGCCCTGTGTCCTTGAGTTGAAGCCAAGCCAACTTATCTTGCACATGCATTACTCATGCTGTCTAAACCCCATTGATCTATTATTGAGCTCAAATCTTATTAGCAATCCAATCCCATTTGTCATGCAGTGCCCTTCCCCTCAGCATCATGCCTCTTTTACCTGTCCTGCGTGAGTCATAAGTGCTATATGAACACTCCTGATAACGTCGCCCTTGTGATTTTCCTGTGAACACCTGTCCTCTCTCCAGAGATGTTCATTTGACACCGCTCCAGTCAGCCTCATGTCAGACCCCGCATCCTGTGCTGCGCCCCTTTTGGCAAAATGAGACAACAGATGACTACCTGGGCAATATCCTGCTTATTGTTCAACTGGGACGACTTTTAATTAAAACCTACTGGTGCTTTTGTGTTTTTCACAAAGCAACCGGTGCTATTGTAATCAGGCCGGGAGACACCTTCTCTTTTGTGCTGCGATTTTTTACCCGGTATCTATGAGCCAGTTCCTGGTAACAAAACAGTGAATAAGTCTGACGTGAATTCTGCGGAAAAAAAGGACAGCCTGTTCTGCTTATGAAGTGGCTCTTTAAGAGAGATTGGAAGGGCCTCGGGCTGCGAGTCCTCTGCCACATGGTCCCTCGGTCTATTGCTCTCTGAATTCCATTTTATTTCGCTTGCGGTGCCTGTCACTCTGCATGTCTGCCCCAACACTCGCCTGCCCTCCATTCTAGCCTTTATTTTGTATGAGCCACATGCAGACTGCTTGGGTCATTGTGCAATTGGAGGCCAATTTGGTTCAGTAGTCTCAGCAGTGGACAGTCCTAAGCTGCAGTGTTGCATTTATTGCTAAAACACACATGATTATGCACCTTCATCCAGAATATATTTCATGCAGGTGCATTCCTGGGCCTAATATACCATTTGTATGCAAGGAAAGCCTGGCTGCTTTGCTTTTAAATAACCAAAGCTCTGAGGGGGGGCTGTGGGAGCATCATATATTGACACAAATGAACACGTTTGTGTTATTCTTGTTAAGTTTCATAAAAGATTAGAGGGAAGAAATATCAATTCCACTATTTGCCTAAAAGCCCCTTTTACATTTCATCAAACCAAAGCCTCTTGAGGGGCATGTGGGATGTTAATTGTTAGTGTTGGTTGCCCTCTGCTGGAGATTTCACATAATAACACGTGACACTCAATTTAGTTTAGGTTTATTATTATTATTTGTTGAGGATATTAAACCTGCAGAAATTACATTCTTTTAGCAATGTCTTGGTACATTAGAACCCCACCCTTAGCACACATCAGCCCCAACAGATTACCAGTCTAAAGTCCAAGAGGCTGGGAGATTGCAAAAATAGATAAGTGGTTGTGGTGATTAATGAGCACTCTCAGGCAGTCACAACCTGTGTTCTCTTCACTGTCCTTCAAAAAGATCAAACATATGTTGGGAAAATGCTGACTTGCTTTGTTTTTAGGCTTCGATGTAGTATATACTTCAAACTGCCTTATGCCATAACCAGAAAGCCATAAATCTAAGTGCCAAAGATTTATGGGACAGCCTCAATAGATGAGTAAATTGATTTCAGGTGGGTTTACTTTTTTTTAGATCGTCCATGAATCGGAGTTAGCCACCCATAAAACTGCCTTAGAGTGAGTCAGGCGCCGACACCCACTCAAGCTGACCCTATCTGCTGCCTCTGTGTCAGTGCTGTCCTGTGAGGACAAACCTTTTATTGACAGAAGACCTCTGGAGGCATGAGTCAAACTGTCATACAGCAGCTGTTCGGCTCAAGTGAGCTCACACATTCCAAATTGTGACTCAAATGTTTAATTTAACTTTCATACACTGAAAACACACTATGACAGGGTTACAGACGAAAACATGGACACACCCATAAGGCCACTGTGGAAGATACCTGTCAATCACAAGGAAGCCACGCCTCCAAAGCATACATTGTCATTTATCATTACCTTTTATTTAATTGGGTTAACTATTTATAACATAAACATGATATTCTATTCAAGGAGGACTTGAAATGTGAAATTAAGAACATAAAGTCCCTCAATAAATCAAATTAGGATTAGGTGATTTTCTCATAGACTTCTATACAGTCAGACTTATTTTTTTGCAACGAAAATATCGCCCCCGGCTGGCTACCAGAAAAAAATGCAGGTATAACAAATATCTGCATAAGACCAGGAAGTTGCCCTCTGCTTCACACGCAGGATATTTGGGCATGTTTCTAAGCAGGAATGCACAGTTTGTGTGGAGTATTGGTTCACTGGACAAAAGCAGCAGCCTTGAATTTCATGCACATAAACACGCTGGCACACACACCATCTCTGGGCCTCAGCTGCAGGTTGCCCTCCACTGGCAATTACTTTCATCAACAGACTGTGACCAGGAACTCTTACCCTTAGGGTTGCTGCACATACACACACGTGCACACGCACACACACCACTAACCCACTGAATACTGATTCTGGGCTCCTGCCTGTGCGGCTCCGGTTCTGACACTGGTGCTGATCCCTTCCTACACAGTGGCAATCCTCCTAAATGCACCCTGATGGCTGTGTGGTCACTGGTCCCTGCCCGCTAAAACTCATAAAAAAACATGCTCACACACATGCACACACTGGGAGCAAGCTTTAGTGCTTCAGATATACACGGGTGAGGTGGAGATTCATACATATGCACACAGATCAGTGTCCCTCGTATACAAAAAACACACGCAGGGAAACAAACCCAGCTTTGAAGTGCCTTGGAGACAATTAGAGTGAAAGCAAAGAGTGAATGAGGACTGCAGGGAGTGGGGATTAGGGTAGCAGTGTGGCTCCAAGGATTAGTTCAGGGGTGCAGGGCGCTTTAAAAGAAGGAGATAAGCTCTCCAACAACTAAAGGTCACTCACCAAACAGATTGAGTGCTTAGAAAGGATGAGAGGAGATCTAAGTGGCAGCCAGGTGAAGAGAAAAAGCAGGATTGAAGGTGCTCATTTATCTATTGTAGATACATAAACGTTTGAATTTTAAAAAATCTCAGGTCGCAACAGAAGTTCCACCTTCTGAGATTGTAGGAAATCCCCCGACCCCTCAAAATCACAACACTACTCCTCCTCAGAGCGGAAATGACTGACCTAACTTGTCTTGACCCGTGTGTCAGTGGGCGTTCAATCTAGATAAAAAGCATTAAATATGTCCTATATGATTGCATTTTTACTCCATTCACCCACCCTGCCTGGAATACTGTTTATTATTAACCCATTTGCAAAAGGTGAGGTTATTATGTCTAGTGGGTGAAGTCTGAATGCAGTACCTATTAGAACGGCTAATCAAAAAGGACAAGCGAGAGCAGTGATTCAGAGGTCTGGACCCAGGCCTATGTACCAGAAATATGTGCTATGTGTTTGAATGACGTTGTGGATATAATTGGCCCGAGTTCAACCCTCGGACCCTTATTGTGTAAATGCAGTAATGAGGAAAGAGGCATTTTGTGACGCAGTTGTGGTTCTTGTACACTTTTTATCAGTTGCTCTCCTTAATACCACTCTGGATCTACAATTGCAATGTTTTTTTTCTTATTTTTTTCAAGTATTAGCTGGCCAAAAGGGAAGAATATACATTTTTATACCCTACCCCTAACCTACCCAAGGAGGTATATATGCGGAAGCCATCCAGTAAAACTCCAATCTACTAACTATTAATGTCATAAACTCTCATCCATAATCAAAAATGCACACTTCGATGTTCAAATGTCAGCTGGCAACACCTGCTGGCCCGCCCACCTGCTCGGCCCCTTGCTGCGAATCAACTCAAGAAGCCCACTGGGTTTGTAACAGCCTGCCTTGTTTAGCACCAGGGACAAGGTCGTTTAAGTGATAATGAAATCGTCTCATTACTGTAATGAGACACATTTATAATGAAGGTGATTTGCCCAAAAACTACACACAAACACGCAGATACACAACACACACACACACACGGGCAGGAGGGCTGACATGCACAAACATACACGCGAGTCCAGGCTATCCACACGGAGACACGCCTGCTCTCAGCGTAAACACACACTTCAGACACAAAAACCTGCCACCTAATTACGCAGCCAGCAAAACATAATGTACAACTTCTGTTTGAGCAGAACAACACCCCCCGTCCGTCCGCCCCCACCCCTGTCTCAGACCAGATCAGTCGGAGAGGGGCTCTTTATAGCTGCTGTGTATCTTTTTTATTAGTTTATCTGTTTACTTTCAGCCGCCACCTCAAAGCTAATTACGGCGCGATGAAGTCTTAGGCTGTCAACGGGAAATGTGGTTTGACTTCGTGCGAGATAAATGTGTAATAATTGGCAGGATGGTTTTGTTTGCAAGATTTCCCGATCTAGCGGTTTCATGTCATGCAGGATTATTATAAATAGTATGCCAAAATGAACTCCTACTATACTGTATAGTGTAGCATGTAAATGATTACTATGGCTCTGTCTGTTTTGGCAATTCTCCATATTTTGAATCCATTTAAAAGGGCCACTCTTTTGACAATTGCTAACAAACATCATGATATTTATTGAAATTATGAGTAATATGTGGGAGGAGAATTGTTTAAAATCAGAATATAATCTGTTTAAAAGCAGGGGTTGATGGCCTCAATGTGCGATGGAGGGGAACTTGGGAATTTGAATATTTTAGAAAAAGTTTGACTTGAGTAATCGACTTCTGTGCAGAGAGTTTTTGAACGGAGCAACAAGCATTACCTTAAAATGACACTGAGCGTTTTATGGTTTCCTTTGCGAGATTTAACTTCCATGACGTTGGATTTAGTGGCCCTTTGTTTGCATGATATCAAAGTAACAGTCTGGGCCAGATGAGACAGATGAGATGCAAACTCTTGATTACACCCTGTGGCTTGCAGCGTGACATGCAAGCACAACCACCTCTTTAGAACGTGCACACTGAAGTCTAGTTACAATAACTTCACTTAAACCGATTTACATTACAAACAGGTTATTTCCCTTCAAACTGGCATGCTAAATCTGCTAATTATCTTTGGCTGGGTGGAAATAATTGCACATCTACCAAAAAAAAAAACTTGCTCCAGGGATGCTTTTCTTCACACACGTTTCCAGGAAACTGCAATACGGAGGGAAGCTGCCTTTCAAACTCTGGTAGGCATTTGATAGAAGTTCCTAAAGCAAGACATTGGAGAGAAAAGGAAAGATTAACATGGGACGGATGTCGATGTATCCGATTTCACCCTGTGGATTTATGAGCATGCAACTTGCTTTGCCTTGCTGAGTCACCAGAAGCCGCCACTCCATTATGTGCCTTTTAACCCAGCTTGAACTAGCCCCACCTCCTCCTGTGTAAAAGCTTAGTCTTTGCCATAATGTCACACACACTGTGAATCTGAAGGGTGCTCTGCTGAGTTCAGTTCAGTGGCGACAGATTTGCAGCAAGACTCCCTCGGGTCATCGAACTACATGGGTTCGGATTTCACTGCAACCATCAAATATCACCGAAGACTTCACGGATTCACTGAAAAGCGCACTCTTAAGTGTTCACTTCATTTTCTCCCGTCTCTTGAGTGAAACCCCGAATAAATATATGTTTGAAGGAGTGTTCAGCCAGTTCTGAGATGGATTTAGACACAAGAGGGCACTGGTGACTCTCCAAAGGGCTTTCTGCAATGCATCCAGGCAAGTCAATCACACTGCAATGCCCCCTGGAGTAAGTAGCCTATTCTCTGGCACTTGTTCATATATAAATAGTCCTCCAAGGTGAATATCCTATAAATTGCCTGTCCGTGGGTAAAGGGGATCACAATTAGGTCTGTCATTGAGACTGAGAAAGATTGAGACCTAACGTCACACTGCACCCAGCACATGACCCTGTATCTTTTTCCACCGTGCATCTATTTCCTGTTTGTATCGTTAGCCTACAAAAGAGGGGGCAAATCAACTCCCATAACTCACCCCCTGGTCATAATGGCAGCAAATGGCTCCCTATCAGTCACAAAATGGCCCTATTAGCTTGTCAAGCACAGCCGAATAGATGACTCTTCTATGAGACATGCATCTCTCCGGTCATGCTTGTCTGTCTCGTATCTGTTGCGTTTCGTAAAGCATGTCGAATGAATAGACCCAGGGCTGTCCTGTCTCCACTCACAGTGCGGGGAGTTAAAAGCAAAAGGGGGGAGGGGCATAAAAAAAGACACAGACTGCTACCAGACAAGTGAGTGAGCATCCATGACAGATGCACAAAGTGAATGATGGGACATACTAAAAGGTACAGTCAAAACTTGAGAGCATTGCGTGTGTTCCAGTGTGTAGTTTTGCACCTTTATGTGCCTTCCTCTGTATACATTAAATGATTGTGCTGTGTGTGTGTGTGTGTGTGTGTGTGTGTGTGTGTGTGTGTACTCCCTGCAGAATGCTGCTCATCTGTGGTTTATTCATCCCTGTGGATAGCAGGGGTGTACATGCTGAAAGGATACATCAATCATTGGACCAGGGGTAAAAATAGGCTGGGTCGAATACTGATGTGTCTAGACGTTGGATGCATACATGTTTGATAGAGAACAAAGAAGGGACATGAATGGAGAAGAATACCTTTATTTTGTCCCCTTTTGATCCATGTTAGCGAAGACGTCACAGCCTGAAAGCACATCATGCTCTCTCCACATCGCCACCTTCTAATCCCACACACTGAGAAGCTCCTGCTGTCCATATCAATTAGCAGCATTTAGCTGGTCACACCACTGCGCTACAGATGACTACATTTCCCACATCTCAGTGAGGCAGATTGCCTCCCATTATTTATGGCACCGCTGGGGAGGAGATAGTTGCTGAGCGCTACAATGTCAACCTGCAGTTGAATTCCTGCCATCAGAGTGCTGCGGAAACCTCCTCCTCCCTGCAAAAGGTCAACTATTCAGATACATGGACATCTTTCCTCCTCTTCCTCTACATTTGTATTATGCGTTATATCAAGCATTTGGCACCGCCGCCCAGCTGAGAATGTTTCCTACTTATAGGAAGGGATGCCCGCTGTCAAGCAAGATAGAAAAAGTGAGGAAAAACAGTTTGGTGCTTCTGCAGAGCACGGATATTCCATGCACTTATGATCACACCAAGCACATAAGTGCATCCAGCACATGCACACGAATGTTGATGAGCGGGGGGGGGGGAATATGGAGGAGGGAGAGCCGGGGGTGACTGATCGATCTTGGCATGGTGTTAATAGTTTCAATAATGGAAGGCATGATTTCTGTCTGTCCGTGTGTGTGTGTGTGTGCGCGCTTGCCTGGGTGCGTGTGTCTCCCAAGCTTTATTGATCATGTGCCAGGGGCGAGGGTTAATGCTCAGCGCTTTCAAGTGCTCAGGGCAGACGGCGGCCAAAGTCACTCCATGAAAAAAGGGCCATTGGCGAGGGATGTGCGTGTTTAATCCCTAAATCAAGACGAAGGGGTTAAATGTTCACCTTCATCTAAAGTGACTCCTCGAGACGGCTGATCACTTAGGGGCATTTCAATCTAGGGAAATATCACAGACACGGTCACTTATATGATTATATACTCACATATCAAATTGAATCACACAGTTAACAGTTTATGTGAAGGAACATACAAAGACCATTACTCCTTTACTATCATTGATGAAAGGCCCTCCCCAACTGCAAACAACATACAGTATTATTGCTTCCAATGAGTAACTGTACACCATAATTACCAGAAAAGTAACCAAAACAGTCAAACTATTTGGACATTGTTGATTTATTGTCACCTCTTTATGTAGTTGCATGTGTGGAAAAATTGATTTAGTCTTACAAGTTGTGTGAAAATAAAGTTAGAGCAAAAAAAGAAATCGAGTTTTTGTATCGTTCACTTTTGAATTGAATCACCTTTTCTTTTCCATTTGATAAAAAACAGTTCCTATTTTGTATTTTGTCAACTACTCCGCAGTAAAAAGCATCAGGGAGAGTGTTTTTGCAGCTCTGTGCATGTCCTTGGTGGGAACACAAGGCTGTAATGTCTGTGTGTTGGCACTAAACCAAAAGTTGGAAGGTCAATAATTGTTTGGTAACTTTTTTATATTGTGTGCTTTGTTGTGAGACTGCTAAAAAGTTAATAACTCTCAAACTATAATATAAATACAGATGTTGTGGTTGAATTGGCCAACCTTATTTCACTTCCATCCATGCTATGCAGTTTAAAATGCAAGCGGTGTGCTGTTAGTTTTGAAAGCCCGAAGTACTAAACACCTGCTCAAGTATTTTTCTGGGTCACTTGCGTTGATCAATAACTCCACTGATGATATGTTACGGTCATTTTGTGTTATGGGGTGGAATAAATCTCACTTATTGCCCCTTTAAACGGAGTCAGTGAAGGAAGTTTAGTGCGGAACATCGATACAAGCGATGATCGCACCATTCCAATTCTTGCCGAGGATTTATCATGCGAGAGACTTGTATGAGTGGCGTTCTCGGGCCTCTGGGTGCGCAGCAAACACAACAGCATCTACTTTTTCTTCTTTGTTTTTAGATTTGGGGGGGGGGGGGGGGGGGGGGGGAGGGGTATTAATAAACCGCTGATTCAAGCAGCATGATCTCTGGCAGCATACACCTCCACTTAACTTAACGGCCCTCATAAAATTAACAGTGGCAATAAAACACATACCGAGGAAGTATGTTTCTAATGACACCTGGTGCACCGCGGGTCATTTACATAGGAAATTATACAGTAAAACGTTATTGAAGCCAAATGCAACTTAGAAAACTGAGAAGCAACATTTTTAGCCTGGTTGTGGTGGAACCTCCAGAAGAGCAACCAAAAAAAAATCTTTACTCCACGTGTATTATCCTTTCAAATGCTGCTTTCGGTGCTGAGTGTAAGCAGTATTTCTGAGCTTTTAAAAAACAAAACCAGACAGTCCCTGTGGCCATTTTGTTACAGCTATTGACACTTGTGTATTCCATAGTGCCTCCTGAAGATAGCAGAGGTTGTAAATTGTATCTATAGGCTACCTCGACTGTCAGGAAAAGCCATTACTCAGAGAAGAAGTCTCAATGTGTTTCAGGAAACCCAGGAGGAACATGGAAATTGAAAAAGAATCATCTGCACTGTGCTGCAATGTGGAGTAAATGATCCTGGTGAGAGGGGAACAAAAATCTTATCGGTTGCTCCTCGTCTCGGCTGAGTCATTAAATCCCTTGGCCTGAAGGAACATATGTTTAGGCAGGAAGTCTTTGCTAACATACAGTACAGTATCCATCAGTGAATCCCCTCTTTCATGTCTCATGTATTTCTACACTAGCCACGACAGCTCATTATTTCTACGTTCGCTGGTCGGTCTGTCTGTCTTTGAGTTGCCATTTTTTCTTTTTTTGGGACAATCTTTGATATTTTCAGCACAATCGGGATAATAAAAAGGTCACATCATTTGCCGAAAAAGTAAACAATGTGCCTAAATTTATCAGCGTGGATCACAACACCACGCTGACAGTCGCTGGAGAGGCTATAAATGACTTTTCAGTCAGATTACATGGTCGGCAGGGATGGCATGTGACTCCAACTCATCTTTTCTTCTTCTGTCATCCCAGAACAGACCATGTGACATCATGAGTCACTTGGTCAAAGTAACTTTTTTATATTAACTTCATGTCTTCTCGGATGTCTGCAGGACTCTATATAATCCGAATATGAGTCATGTATGATCTTTTTGAGAGCATTGTGTTCTCCATTGTGTTTCACATGTATTTATATGCTGGCCAATACACTAAAGGCTATTCCTTGTCAAAGTTCATATATAATTTGTGTCAGAAGCTCTGTGAGTCTTTGCTTAGTGCTCTGAGCAAAATGCTAAATGAGCACGCTAAAAAATGCAGGTGATATTTAGCAGGTATAATGATTACCGTGCTCTTAGTTTAGCACATTAGCATGCTAACATGTGACAATTGGTACAAGGCAGATTTGGTTTGCAGGTTTTTGCAATACACGTTAACACAATTCTAGAGAGGTTAAGCTAAGTAACACAGTTGCCACATCGTCTTTCAATTACCTTGCAATGTTTTGGGAACTTTGCTAGCATGGTAATACCAAGGTCCTCAAAGTAAGAGACTGGAAAAGCTTTCTTTGCAGTGTAGCTTTTAAAAGAAGAAATAGAAATCAGTGTCTTAACTGCAATTGCATTGATAAAAACCGAGGCATTAATGCAAGTCAAGACTCCCAACAAATTGTGAGCATTGATTTGCGGTAGTAACCAAAAAAAGCATCACAGTTAGGCACGAATAAAGAAGTCAACAAAGATGGAGAAGCACTCTATACTTTACTCTCAATCTGGGGTGGTAAACTGAGATTGAAAATTGCTGTAAATATGCAATCAAAGCATATAGGAATTAATGAGAAATGATTGTCTCCCTGGTTGCTATGCCAAAAGGACCCTATGCTGGAGACAGGTGTTGGACACCATATCAACTGGTTTGTGGGCCTTTCACAGCACATTTCAGAGTTTCCAATCAACATAATAAGGATGTTTCTGTAACTGCTGGTGGAAACTGGGGTGCCCTAACCAACAAATACGCCGGACAACACTTAAGGGTCTGAAAAGCATCCTCCATTTTTGATTGTAGTTTACCGACTGACAGCAAGAGGGCATTAAAAGCTTGTGACACGAGCAGGAGAAGATTTTCCTCTCCAAGGGGTGGTTATGTCATTCTCTCTGATTCTATTTCTCTTTCCCTCTCTGTTTTCTCTCTGTCTGTGTTCAGCCACAGGAAGCTGAATTTTGTATATTTAGTGGGAGAAACAATAGCCTGATCTCTCTGGTGTTTATGCCGGTGTCCCATTTTCTGCTTAACCACTTTTGTAGTCCTCCTACACACTGTACCACAATGCTCACACCATTATCATTGAAAGCAGCACTGTAAATACAGGGTCTAAAATTAACTTGGCAACCTCTACCTGGCAAACATGTGTAAGAAATGATGATGTTCAAACAAATACACATACTTCCAAGTCCCTGCTTGTCAACTGGACGACTCAGGATGGGCGTTAGTTCATAATGAAAGGACGTTAATATGAAAAATCTGTCTGATCTATGCTCCTGTCGTCCTTGAAATATATGTATGAAACTTCATTTTTATAGTACCCCTTGTTCGTGTGTCTTTATTTAGCATTCATGAATAATTATAATTTATAAATACTCGTTTTAAACTGTCGGTTGTTGCGCAACTGAACTGACGGGATGTCAGCGGTTTTATATCTTATTTTAGAACACAATCAAAATCAGAAAATGCAAATTTCACTTGCTGAGAATGGCAAGATAGGATCTCGAATAAAAAATCAAAAGCCACGAAAGCACAACAATACTGTAGGGAGAGTAAATAGAAACTTTTGTGGATGTTTCATTTGGTTCCTAAAAAAAGTGAAGGGAGTAAAAAGAGGCACTGTGGTGGGTAAAGTCTGGAAAGACAGTAGATTGTTGTTGTTGTTGTTGTTGTTCACAATCAGAAGAACAAAAGTGCAGAATCTCAATCTATTGATTGCATGGACTGTAGCTATACATCACTATAGGTGCAAAGGCCATTTCACCCTCTTGATTAAGACCCCTAGGGGTAAGCGTTTAAAAAAGTGAATTTGTAATCACTCAGCCTTTGAAGAAGAAGGTTATTTCTATCTTCTCCTCTCCTCGGGGTGTTCAAATCCTTCACGCCTGTGTGTTTCTATAGGATGATTATTGTTTGCCTAGCCGCTGGACTACAAATACCCTCATCATGATAAATGCTGCAAGGATGAAAGTGTGATGATACGAATTGAGATATTTTGCTCTTCTTCCCTGATGACGTGTAGTAGTTTCTTTAGTCACTTGTTAGCAACAGCATTTTCATGACATGCAGAAGCTTTGGAAAGCGGAGTATTTTCGGACTTATTTTTTGCAGTAGAACAAATCAAATGTCTTCAGCTTGTGTTAACCACAGACCTGAATTCAGGCTTCCAACCACAAACACGTACAACAACAAAAAAAACATTGACTTTGCGATAAGGGAACCGGAAGTGGAAATCACCCGTGATTTGAGTAGTAATGCTAATCGATCAACAATTGGGACTCATTATTGACACCTGATATCACCCAAATTCAAAATAAGCCTCGTGAATTGCCATGGAAATCATTTGTTTCTCTTGCAATTCTTTACAGCCTCTGCAATTCTTTACAGCAAACACATTTGAACAAGAGCCTTGGAACAGAATATTCGTCGGATAAGTCAAATAAGAAAGAAAGAGACTATGAAAAACCAAGCCGATCAGATTGGATACATTTTTTGACAAAGGCCGCCTTGATGATTCAATACAACGGCGAGAATCACTCAAATGAACCTGATGAACGTTTTTTAAAAAGGGCAAAACATCCCCAAGACAATGGTCCCATGTTTGCAGCAATACTTGGGAAGATTAAAGCGACAATCTTTAAAGACTGGCACATTTTAACTTTAAATCCGCTGCTGATTAAGGAGTGTAAGGACTTCCCAAAGGAGGTGTACAAATGTCCTCCTAATCTGTCACAGACTCATTTAATTCCTCTAAAAAGCAAAACATGATTTCACAAAGCCTCTTTCAGGCAATTACCAATGAGGCCCTGTGCTCAAGGCTATTTTGCTTTAAAGTGGCCATAGAAAGTTTCTCTCTGGTATTTGAAATTGTTCTCTGATGTCTACAAAGAAGCTATACAACTTTAGTTTATCTAAAAAATGTCCAGATGTGGTTTTACAGGCCCATTTACAACCCTATGATTTGGTCCTAGAATGACACAAGATGAATTGCCTTATTTGGGGGCTCATTAAAGAATTATGATGAGCTCTGCTCTGATTGGCTGGTTCACAAGGAGCAATCCATGGCTGCCTCAGAGCCCACAGAAGTAAGTGAAGTTCGCGAAACTGTGGGAGATGAACCACGGGGGCTATTGGCATCCGACCTGACATATTTGAACCTTTATCGGAGGAGGGAACCGATGAATTTGAAGAACACCCAGTTGGTCAGAGATTGGAGAGCAACGTTACGGAGTGGTAAGTGTTAGTGTTTCCAGCAGCTGGTGTATGCAAATGTTGGGGCTGGACTACCGTGTGTTACGTCACACACAGGGATTGTTGTAATTCGCCCGTTCTACCGCTGTGATATGCATATTCATGATTTGCACGTGAAGGAGGAAACAATGGTGTTCACGGTATGTCAGTTCAATGTACAGAACTCTCCTTATTCAACTTTGCCAAGGTAAATACAATTTTCCATTCTATGGCACCTTTAAAGTTTGGTTCTTATATATGCCAAATAGTAATAAGGATACTAGGCTTTCTTGCTTTAGGATGCAATGTATTTGTCAGAACACATTTACTGTACACTGATCACTCTCCAATTAATGAGGCTCGGATGTAACTACCTGAATCAGCAAGCTACTTTTAATGGGGCTCAACTATATATAAAACACTGCTGAAGTTTGTCACAAAGTAATAGCGCACCAAAGACCAATTCAGCCCTAATTCCTTTGTAATCTGAGCTATTTTTCTCAGAAGAACCAAGTTAAACGTTCCTGCTAATTCTGCTAAAGCCACCCCTTGGCTTCCATTGCGCTGTACTCAAAAAAGGTATTCTTTATGCATTTTCATGTCGTTTATCGTGATGCCCATTACATGTATTTCCTATATGTGCTCAGCAGTCGTTAAAGTGAGACTACTTCTGCAGATAAAGCACTTTTCTTCTTAGGATTATGTACATTTATTTGTTTTCCCTTGCAAACAGGAACAAACAGATGCTGAATCAAACTCTAACCTTTCTTGATGGAAACCTTATCAAAGTGAAATCACCGCAAATCGCATTGGCTGGACCCAGGGTAATGGCTCTTGTTGGAAACCTTGTAAAACAGAAGCGATTAATTATGGCTGATTAAAACGTCTGAAGATTAAAACATCACAATGAATTGGCAGAGTGAGATAGTACTGTTATATGCGCCCTGCGGAGCTTTCCCTGTAAACAAACTCGGTTTTATTTACATTTCACATTTATCACTAAAGTATGCTTTTGTCCTTAAGGTCTTTGAGACGCGTAGGTGAATATTTTCTCTCTCTTACTTTGAAACATTCAGTCCAGAGCTGTTGTTGTTCAGACTGCTGTGGTGGCTACAGAGCCCAAAAAGAAACCCAGCATCTCTTCGCCTCTTCTCACTTCAACAATGGTGTTGAGCTCTTGCACCAGGACAACGTTAACGGTGAAAATGGAGTATTAGGTACTGCTGCGATACATTTGGTGGTGCAGGTCATTTTAATCCAGCAAGGGCAGCCTTTACTATTACCCTGTTGTTGGCTTTATGTTGAGTTCGGTTGGGATTTTCTGGACCGAGTTTACACATTTAAAACAGCTTTGAAAAGTAGTTTAGAGTTGGCTCCTATGTAAAATACTTTTGGATGCTTTAGACCTTAAAATAACACTAGGAATTTACCTCAAGAATGGGGGTAATGGGCTACATATATTATGCAGGAGCTTTGAGGTATAATCAGGGGATTCAAGACCCCAGTTATAGACAGGAAGTGAACCAATCTCAATGCGAAAACCATCATGTTTCATTGCATTAGCTTCTTTATGCATACATATATCTCCTTCAGAATGTAATTAGTAATTCCCTGTGATAGTCAGCACTGTTAGGCATTTAACTCGCGTCACATCACGGCACTGCACGTCACGTCACGTCACTGCAAGTCACATCACTGCAATGTTATGGCGGATATGAGTATGACAACAACACAGACTTATCCGATTTCACAATTCAATAGTTCAATAATCCTGGTAAATAAATAAACTTATGGAACAGATCTCATTTATTAAGTCTGTTTAAGTTTTAATAACCAGCATGTATTATTTTCACGAAAACATAACATTAAATAAGCCACTGTTCAGGGTGGATCAGGGCTTTTCTCTGTGTTTCCCCTAGCTATTAGTCCTAAAGTGCTCTTTTTCTTAACAGCGACTTCATTAATGTGGAAACTATTCCTCCTGTGGTCAACACAACAGACATTAAGAGCTAAGCTTGGCTAAACGTGCAGAATAAAGGGAGATGAAATGGACTCTGACTGTGTGTTCAATGACAAACAAGTGCTTTTAGTGAAAGTGTCAGAGTGTTCCTTCAGACGTGCAGGTGTTTGCTCCAGCGCGATTACACACTATGCCAAGAACAATTTACACATGCAATATGAATGAGGAGGCAAATGCATTTTGTGTGTATGTGAGGTGGGGGTCTGTGTGCATGCATGTATGTGTATGCATGTGGAGATATTACATGGGGTTATATGCCAATCACATGTCGATTAAGGGCATCTCTGTGATCCTCAGCAGTGAGACGTGAACATTGTGTACGGATGTTCTAGTATTGCAAAGATAGTCATATATTATATATAGTGAACATGGTGTCCTCTCAGGGCATACTGCAGAGGTATAAAAGAAAGAGGCTATGACTTGGCACACCGCCTCTCTGACTCCTGCTGGGGCCCTGAGCTGTCCCCGTCACGTTTGTGTGTGTGTGTCTTTGCAACTGTACAGCCGAAAAAAGAGATACAGTGGATTGCTGTGGTGCACGCGTGTGTGTGTGTCATCACCATGCCCGGAGCGAGAGTGGAATATGGCTCACAGGAGAGCTGTCACAGGAGGGGAGGCAGCCGCGGCCGCTCGCCCTCCTTCCTCTTCTAAAGAAGACACGCATGAAGGATGGCCTGCCCACGTGTTTTCTGTCACCTCATTCATTCATACTCCATCCGTCTGATTTATACCGCATGGGGTTTGGAAGACCGGGGCACGGCAGGTTTTAAAAGGCAGCACTGTGATGTTCTGACAGACTTCTCAGCTCTTCCCCCTCCACCCTCTGTTTTCCTACCACTCACCAAATCCCAGCGAAAACTTGACGATTCTTGATGTTTACAATACAGCTTAGTCTCGCCCTATTTCTCTTCCTCTATATTTTCAGTTGGCTCTCACATACCAATCTGCTATATTCCTCGTTTTTGACTTTCTGATTTGATGAGGCCTTAAAAGCCCAACTCACAGCAAGAGGCAAAAGCAACACCCTGGCATTTTTTTTAACACCTCATGTGTAGATCTGACTATATTTCTCTGCCTTTTATCCCCTTGGAATCACTCTGCACTTGTCATAATCAATGACATTAGCTTAATCAAACGGCCCGGCTCTGCAGATGTGACAGTTTACAGCTGCTGGATAAACTAACTCCTCAGCTCGGAAATGCCACTGCTCTGCAAACTTCAAAAGATATAGCTTTTGAAGTGGCATGAAGGGTTGGTAAGCTGTTGCTAGCACTGACAAGCAGAGGATTTGTGAGTTGCAATCCAAAAGAAGGAGCAGACACGAGAAGGAGAGTAACGTCTTGATTGTGCGAGTGGCATTTTCTTCCCAGTGGTCGTCTGACCCCTTGAGAAATATACAGTAAAAGGAAAAGCAAGTGAGATATTATAGGAGAGTTCAGTCGGGTCCACCGCAGAGAACTGACACTGTCTGGGTGATGTCAGGAGATAAAAACTGTTGCCCTGTTGGTGATGAATAGAAGAAGAGATCTGTAGGATCACACAATACCGCTTTGAGCTTTCCACCAAAATAAGCTTCAGATCGTCGTGTTCTGAACCAGAAAATGTGCCTTCATCTCCGGAAAATCACCTGCACTGCTGCCACAATGTCGACACAGTCCATCTTCCCTTTATTGCCAGTGGAGGATACAATTGCAGAAGCAAACTAGCACCTTAAGCTTATACATTAAGTTCTGATTATCACTTTAAGCAAGGACATATAGATCCTCTACTGTCTGACGCTCAGAGTGAGGCTTACAAAACCGAATACATTTGCTACTTATTTAACTTGTGCCTGCTTTACATACAGAGCCTGAGAAATGTTGAACAGATGAAATACACCGTTTTATGCTTCTTTCACAAGTGGATAATGGAAGGTAAGGTATAAATCTCAGCCTTTAGGAGATTAACTTAAGATGGGGAATGGCATAAATAATGGTTTAAAAGTAACGAATGGCCAAAATAAAACAGTCGTGCTCCAGAAAAATATGCTATAGCAATAATTTCAGGACCACTCCCAGGCTGCCTTTTTATGTTTGCTTCCTCTGAATACAAAGCAGAGGTATGCAGCCATATGTTTAATGGCTGGATTTCTAGCTAGCTTTTAAGACTGGATGCTTGTTTGAAACCGTTCAAATTTAGCACATCGAGGTGAGATGACAGGGAAAATCATTCAGCTTTATCTCCGAGATGTGTCGCTTACTACGTCTTTGAACGAGTCTCTATAAATGATCATCCCCTGCCACATCATTAGCAGGCAGAGGCAAAAGTTAAAACTCATAACTTGCATTGTCAGATCTGAGCGACGCCGGACACCATTCAGAAACAATTGAAAAGTGGCCGCGACATCAGCCAACACACTGCAGCATATCCAGGGAACACAGCACATTATTTCTTGTTTATAACTGACAGTTCTACTAGTTGAAAACAAATATGTGACATGAGCCCAGAAAACCCTGCATCCATTTACAAACAAAACATTTAGTTTCATAATGAGAGACTTACATAACGAATAAGCACATCTCGCACAATTATTTTAACCAGCCAGTACTGAGCTTGATGAATAAGCCATTTGACTTTTGGGAAACGTATTTTTAAAAAACCCTCCTTTTACTGCGTTTGCTAGTTTGACTGTCCAAAGGCAAAGTGAAGAGCTCTCTGGGAGGCATTGTTGCAAGCTTGGTAACTTTGTCTATACAATGCCTTTATTCCTAGGACATTGTGAGTCACAAAAAGTGAAGTTAACAAAAGAAACTAACATTGTTGGAGAGATCAAAAGCATAGACTGCACTGTACGAACCTGATGAAACCTTGCAAGGTCACCCACGAGTTTTTGAACTATAGTTTTGCAGCCTCAACTTTGGTCTTTTAGCGACGCCATCTTGGTTTTTGGTGATCAATGCTTCATTTTCTACTTCACTGCAAATAGGACCATCATTTACAATATGAACATGTTGTTGTAGACTTGAAACCAGTGCTTGGGAGCTTAAACACATACTATAGGTAATAGGTAAACTGATAATAAATTAGTAATAAATCAAGCAGGAAGTTGGATCATTTTCTCAGACTACCTTTTGATCCGACTTCATTTTGTAACCAGAAGAGTTTAAGACTTGGCGTCACTTTTAACCTTCTACGTTTTCTTTGCAATTAAGGCAACCTCTTTTTCAAGAAGGAAGAAAAATAAAGAACAATCTGTTCCAAAAATGAAGACCTTATTTGGTGTGTTGAGGGATGAAGCAATTCAGAGCAAGTTTAAAAATGGTAATTGGACCACAAGAGCTTGCTGAAGACGTCAAGTTACACACCAGTGCAGAGAAACACGGTGTTGGCCTATTCCTGCTTTAAACCTTCTTCACTCCCATTCATTTTCTCCCACAGAACATGTTACACAACTCATATTTCATGAATAAATTAAAACGCTGGTCTCCACCATTAGGCATTCGTCATTGTAGAACAACATTGTGATCACTGGCTCAATGATGACTATGATGTTATTTGTCATAACCATTGTAGTTATTTACAGCTTTTATACAATACATACATGACCCATACCTTACAGATTATGTAAGCGCCTTTGCCTGTAATCATCCCATGTAATACCTCTCTCCCACTCAGCTCCTTCTCCTTTGGCATGGATGTTATTTTTAGCGAGAGATCCAATGTGCAGGTGTTGAAAAGGCTACGCATAAAGGGTCAAATGTGATGCCTTGAATTCCCGTGTTGCTAAAAGTGACCTATTTCTGTGTCTTTTATGTGGCAGATTCAGTACAAAAGGGAGGACATGGTTTGTCGCCGATCTCTCGCAGCTTTTGCTGTACTATTTCAAAGCGTGCAAGATGTTGATTGATTTATATTGTTTAATACAGAAGGGGGAAATCAAAATTGGCTTTTCTTATGAGGCATGTCACAACAGTGATGCATGTTTACTGACTTCAATAGAAAGATAATAGCTACTGGATGTAATGGGTTTTCAATCAATTCCGTCCTCATGAACTTTTTTTTTTTTTCTCATCCATTCCGAATCCAATTTCAGCCATAATTTTTATTGCGCCAACATCTCAGGTGTAAGTGCCACAGCTAGCATCTTGTCTATAATTGCAGCCTTATTAAATCCCATCATCTCATGAGCGTCATTTGGGAGGCCATTCCAAATTTCATCAAGCAAACTTATAATCATGTCAGGATTGTAGGAATTTCCAATGCAATTAGCTCCACACATGCGGTGCAGAAATCAATAGGCAATTTTGAGGGTTTTCCAGCATCTCATTAATTGATCTGGTGCATGCTGGTGCCCTTTTCTTCCTATTTTCATGAGTTTTCTTGTCCTCAGTAATAGAAACTAGTCATATTAGAGGCAATAAAAATGCTTTTCAGCCTTGCAAATGTTGCTAAGATGTGAAAGATAGCAGATAGGGGGGTGTATTTCTCACCTTATTCCACACATATTTCCGATGACTTGGTATCTACCTACATCTAACGGCAAACAGGATTTGCTCCCACAACTTGCTGGCCACCTCGCCATCCGTGACCTTCTCAATCTGACTCAGTGAGAGATTTGTCATGTGCCTAATTTAGATATTCTATATTCTGGGTTTCCGGACCCACAGGGAAGGACATAATTGAATAGGCTGTGTCAAAGCCTCCCCCCACTCCACAAAAACCTCCCAGGGACGAACTAACGTTAATTATCTCCCAATGCAATATGGCCTAGTTTTATAATTACTGGTCCTGCCAAATATATTACAGCGCACTAACCCTCACACAATACGGTTATTCATTTAGTACCTGTGATGTGCAATTCACTTGCTTTCCTTATTTACAGACTGGATAACAACATTTGTGCATGAAGGGTTGATTAAATTGTGCGTCGCAATCACAGCCTGCTAGTTAAGAATCTAAGACAGGCGCTTCATTAGCTGTACATATCTCCTCCACATTAGTGTGCTCATTTCAGCATCAAAGGGGCACTCTGTGGATTTTACACATTCAGATTAGTTCACTTGTCATAAGGGCTCAGCCCAGTTGTTTAATGTGACTCAGAGGGAGCTTTCTAAAGCCTGCAATACGACTCAGAGTCTAAAGTCATGCTATGAGCTCTGTGAGGTAATACTAAGGCAAATTGGTGTTTACACGCTGATGTGAAGCAGGTATGACTAACCCGGTTTGCCACCTTCATATATCTATATAGTAATATAGAGTGTTACTGATAAACCACACTATATACGACTCGTGATGCGCTGGTGTGTTCAAAATCATTATGATGCATCCACTGGGAACAATGCAAAATTCGATCCATCCAATAATTGTTAGAAAATATTCCTAAAAGACGTAGTGGTGCCGAAGGTTAGGGCTGAGGACCACCAAACGGAGCAGGATTCATCCTCTCGGGGCCAGAAGTATCAAATATCTCAGCCTTTAATTTGTAAATTCTGCCCACTTTTAATGTCTCTTGTAAATCTTCTTATTTAATGAAGTGTTAAAACAAATCGCTAGTTTGTGTTCATGGATTACAAATCAGTATCCATCTTGACCATGATTTGATAGCAAAACTAATGCATGTTCTGTCTTTTCTGTTCATTTTCGCCTTGTATTTAACAGCAGCTGCATCATAGAACACTCTTAATGTCCTTAACTGAGCAGCAATTTGAGGTCACTGAAAGAAACATGAGAAAAACAACAAACACTCATTTAGAAATAAGAACATGATAGCTGGTGAAAAATCCTCTGTCACGATGAAAAAGCAGCCCTGGACGTTCAGCACACAGAGCAACGCTGCACTCAGGGCCAATCTTTTATTGTGTAATGAAATACTGCGAGTGATTTTGGCATTTAACATATGGGGGAGAAGTTTTAATTAAAAATTCAACAGTTGGATGAATTATTTTGTATCCCTATCTTGAAGCGCCTGCAGTAGAAAAGAGAATGCTCGCTAGAAGTTCTCCTCTTACCTTTTCAATTCAGAGGCTGAGAGTCAGGAAAAGTATTGTTTATTTAATGCTTTGTTGGAAACATGTTTCTTTATAGTTTAGAGATCCTTCAATTCTTAAGTAAGTTACTTTCAAATTAGGAAAATGAAACCCTAATGAATAGAAATACCATATTTACCAGCGCATTCGTAAATTGTCACTCTCTGGGTCAAATCTATTGTTGGGGTCTTGTTTGCACACTCTAACCCATCCAAACATGTCTCTCTCTGCATGAAAACATAGCATGAATAACAACATGCATCATTATGCCGCTGCATGTTCACATGTTTAGCATAAGTGACACTTGTTGCGCATTAAGCTCTCGCGCCAGGAGGTAAATCGAATGGCATTCCTTCCCATCGGCGTGAAACGAGATTCATGTAGGTATTTCATTTTTTTCTGCGTGTGATCTGCGGCTTTTTCTCCCTTTTTAGACCATTTACTCCTAATGGTAACATATATCCTTGATGACATTAAATGTTATGGCAGTGGATGTCTAAACTGGGGGCTTTCTGGCTCCAGTCCCAAAACGGTTGCCCTCCAGTTGCTGTATGCATGCTCTGCCTTTATGTCTGGCCAGAGCCACCTGAGGACATTTTTATGGCTTCAATTACTGAGTGCTATTCTAAAATCAAGGCTAGCAATTAAAAGACACACCACTTACCCAAATTATATCAAAGGTTAACAGCAAACGCGGCCAGATTTAGCTTGAAGGAAAGCAAGTTCAGGAGAGCAGAACTCTATAAGCTGGTACATTTTTTTCATGTAATCCCCCAGCTGTTGCCTTACATGTTAAGGCCACAGTATATCCAGTTAACCCATCACTGATCTGATCCCACAAGCAATGATCTATATGAAGCAGATCCTCCTCACCTCTATTAGCATAGTTGAAGAAAAAAGTCTTCATGCCCTACTTTCCGAAAATCTGTCTAAAACTGAAGAATATGATGCACTTACATCCTTTTTCTGCCTGTGTATAGCTGTTTGTATTCATATTGATCAAAGAGAATAAACTGCTGCCTTCAACCTTTTTCCTCTACTGCTGTTAGCTTTTGTTCCTCGGATTTCTCCTCAGGTGTTCTGGGGAAATAAGGGTACGAACTGTCACGTAGAGGTGAAGCGGCAGGATTTCACACAGGTCAAAAAGTGAATTGTCAGGTTCAGTGTGTGGTCTGGAGAACATGTTACACCCTTTAACAGCAGTGGTGGAAAGTTACATAGTACATTTCCTTATTCTTTTGTGTCCTTTGAAGTATTTAGATGCTGTCTTTTTCCCTCAACATTCTAAACGGGAACTTTTCAGCCCAACTGATCCAGCCTTAAGGTTTTCATTTCTCCACATTTTGAGCTATTCCTTAAATAAAACATCAGATAAGTCTTTCCGATTTCCAGCCTGGTATAGGACATTATACCTAAAGCTGTTGTAACAACTACAGTGTGACGTTGTCTCGTTTTGTCACTTCCTTTTTGAAATAAAACACTCGTCAGATCATTTGTCCTCTGTGATCTCTCTCTAGGTGTCACAGCTGCGACATCATGTGGTGTCACAAATCTGTTTCCCATTAATAACAGTACTCTCCAATTCCAAACAAAGCTCACTGTGTTGAGCAAATCAATAATCTTTCCAAGTTTTTTCCCCTCCCGCACATAACCCCGGGATATATTTGGTGGGAAATTAGTCCTAAAAGTGTTGTGAAGTAATACCAGAAGGTTAGAGGATACACAGAGATAAATCCAGGGGTCACTTCCTTACAAAATCCTTCGAATGTGCATTACTTCTTTTTTACTAATTTCCATAACAACTTCAATATGTTGTGGTCCAGCATTCAACATTTCAATTTCAGCTTCATCTGATTTCATTTACACATCATTTTGCCCAGTACTTATTGCCACATAATCTGGATTCCCATCATCTATACCTTGTTCTTTGCAATCTTATTATAAGGAATAAAAGATATTACACACCTTGTTTTGTCTTGTGATTCTATATATATATATATATATATATATATTAAAACACTTCCTACCCCTGCATTAACAATACTAGTGTTCAATTTCCACTTTTTTGATGCATGCAGGTTTAAGACTCCTTTTGACATTGTCAGGTGTGTTGTTACAACTGCCAAGAGAAAAATGCATGCTGGGAAATACTCCAGCCCCTGCCAAAGATGAATAAAGGGGCAACGAGAACACGTATCTGCATGGAGAATAAATGGATTCTGGAAGTGTCTGCATGGCAATAACACTCTGTGTGTATTGTACTTTTAGTGGCACTGGAGGGATGTTGGTGGCTGCAGTGTGCACCGCCCCGAACACTTCCACCCACTCGCCGATGATCTGTCTTCAGTGAGGAGCAAAGTTACGAAGGAGCAGTCTGAATCTTTTCCTTTGGCCTCTAAGGATTATGGCTATATTTTAGAAGTCAAACTCTGACTCTCTGTGTCAGAGTTTGACATGTGAATGCACCAGTCTGTGCATGTGCCAGATTCTTTGTCCTCGTGGTAATTATTCTTATTCTATAGAATATTTTCCACATTCAGATTATGCTTCTGGCATTTACGATTCATGTGATTTGTAATTATAGAGCCATTTCATCGCTTCTTGGAGTTCATTAGCTGACACGGGTTTTGGCCATCAGAGGTGATAAGGGAAGGGAATCGTCAAATGTCAGACATAAATGTGAGATTTGACTTCGGAGCAACACGTTAATGTGCGTTAGAAGCGGCTCAGCAGAGACATCTTTAACTGGGACATTTTGCGTCTCAATCTGCAGGTTCAGAATTAAGACTGGCAGATAAAAAAACACACAGTTATAGACAGAAGCTATGTCCCCATGTCTCGTAGAAAAGCTCAGAAAATGGAATACATTCTACCCGAGACAGACGCATTGTGACAGGAAAATTGACTTATTTTGGAGGTAGACATCATTTCGAAAGGTGAATATGAAGGAGAAAAAAGCAGCGTGTCAGTTTTCCATTGTGTGCTTACATTGGCTCCTGCATTACATCATGTTGTGTGTCCAGGTTGCTGAAACTTTTCACTCTGTTTCATCACACTTTCATCACAGAAAAAAAGCATTTTGTGTACATTTGTTTTTCTGCATCTGATCTTACAGAAAACCGTCTTGAGTTTCTAAATATTTAAGGTAGGATGTTGAATAAAATAGTAGGGAATCCATTCATCTCATGTGACAGGCAACAGAAAGGTGTTATTTTTACCATTCCCTGAGTGTGTGCTGTGCAAATCAGCCACTCGGCGGCTTGGTTTCCCTTGCTCACAGTTCCATTGTGCTCATACACTCACTACATTATCATTATGTCTCTGCACTGTGCTCCTTAAGGCTATACAAAGCTTTTTTTTTGTTCTTACTTCTCCCAGCTCATTCATTTTTCATTGGGCCTGGCTTGTTAATTAAAATACTGAATGGCACACTTTAGGTTGCAAACAGAAAATGTTGTTGTTTGACCTTTTCCTTTAGCCATTATGTGGCACTGCCTGAGTATGACGTGCTGATGAATGGACAATGTACTCTCTCAGCTGACAGGCCCCTTTGGTAAAATTAATGAGAACATAGTGAGCAAGAAAGGAGGTTGCTGAAATGAGGGGGTTTCTTTCTAATTTTCCGAGGCCTGTATTACTCTTCATGGATTATCTTGGTACTGTAGCTTTGGAGTGGTTAATGGATATAATGTAGTTATTAATCATATAGACACCTGATCGACAGATAGAAGACAGAGAGGACAGAAGAAGGCTGAATGATAGGACGAGGCGAAAGGCAGATGCACGTCGAGGCAGTGATAACCATCGTTAACGTCATCTGTCTTTCCTTCATTAGCGCTAATGTTCATGGCATCCTGTTTATTCAAATAAAATATGCAAACTGCGTCGCGAAATGGATGTTTCTGAAATGCATCGCTGTCAGACACTGTCATTTGTTGCACCTCATTTGAGCATTTTTTCTTTTTTCAAACAGGGGGGTGAATTTCAAACAGCATTGGCACCAAATAACTTCCGATATGATTGATTAATGCCCTGATCGCTTCCGTCTTACATTCTGTCTGAGAAGACAACACAAACGAGAAGATAACAATCTATTATCCGGTGGAAATTAGTCAAGCCTTCTTAACTTTCTCATGAGTCGTTACTTAAAAAGGTGAAATTGACTCTCCGGTAGATTAACAAGTCTTCATGAAATGTAATAAATGGTCCTTAGCTTCAATAATGACTACATGTGTTGCAAATGGAGATTTTACTTTGAAATGTGCGGTACGTGCCAGGTTGTGACACTGGGGTGCAACATTGGATTAAACCCAGAGTAGAGCCAATGGGATGCTCCTAAAGACTATACTTGGTTGTTTAAAGTCAATCACTTGTAACATCACTTAGGGTCCTGTTAATCCCTCTCCTTTTTTCCAAGTATCACATATATCCAACTCCTCCAAAGAACTCTTTATAGAACACAGAAGACGAACATAGTCATTATTAAGGAATCATAATGAGGATACATTTAGCTCATTTACTGAGATACTGTTCGTACTGCTGGGGGCGTTTTGTTCTGGGATCTTTGATCAACAGCGTGTTCATTTATGTGTTGTACTTTAGATTACCCATATGCTGAAGATATCAAAATCAGCCTACAAATTATGCCTGCCAAAGGGCTGTAAATTCCACTGTCGACACCATGTCATGTCCTGGCATGTGGATTTTTTCGGGGGGTTAAACAGCACCACTCACCATTTGTTTTTTTTCCTTGTTTTTTTTGAAGGGGCCAGACCTTAGAACAAGCTAAACTGGACCAAGACTCATTGTGCAAGGCTGTGGCTACTTCCTGGAAGGAGGGAAACCAGTAAGGGATCAGAAAAAAAACACCTATACCCAGATGTGTACATAGGGCTACAGAAGCTCCCCCCTTTCCCCTCATATGGCCTCTTTTGGTTGAGGTCAGTCACAATGTGTATTGTAAAAAGGTTTCATCTCGCCTCCATTCTTTACAGGTAAGAAAAGGCATTTAACTGCAAGTCGTTTCTGCGCGACGTACAAAGGAATAAAAGAAATGTCTGCAATGCCACAGCAGGATCAATAGGCAGCACAAATAAGGAGTTTTACACAAGCTATTACCCTGAACTATAAACCTGCTCGACTGCGACACATCTCAAAGAGTCAGTAAAAGTTCATCAATGAACCAAGCTTGCTTTGATGTTCCCGTCCAATCAATCACCAGAGATTCCAAGTTTTTCCTATCAACTTTGAGCAAACACTTGATGGATTCCAGCACAGTTTGTCCTTAGTAACAGATAATTGCCTGTTTCAGAGTTCGGTGTACACTGAGAGCACTGACCCGAGCGACGTGGACTGTTTGAACAGTAATGGTCATTAGCGCTTATCTGTTCCTCGCTCTACGTCTTGTCATTTGCTTCAGACAGAACCGGATGTGCTAATTGGTTTAACAAGTTTGAGTGTCAGTTTTAAATTGTAGCTGCCAAAGAAAACATTCTTCCCGCACGAAACTCTGGCACTTTACCGCTACTCGTAAGTACTTGCCTTGCCCACATCATTACAGTTTTATTTACTTATCTGCGCTAATGTTCCGTCTATACACCCATCTATCAAATCTGTGTCCTCATTTAGTATTACAGGTGATTAAATCAAAGCGAAGTGCAGAATTCATTCCCCGTTCATACCAGCCTGTAAGTCTCACCTCTCTCCTTGCTAGTGAATTAATCGTACAGCAACATTTTATTTGAAATCTCCATTGCTGAGCATTGTGTTATTCATCAAATTGAACTCTGCTCCTGTGTGTCTTTTTTTTTAAAGATCATCAGTTTTACCTTTGGAGAATTAGCTTGTTTCTGGCCTTGGGTTTTTAAATATGACTTGTTTGTGTTGAAGACTAAAAAGCGTTGAAGATAAAACGAGAGTGTGTGAGTGGGTGAGAGTTGCAAGTTATTGATTTACCATTATGGTTCAGGTTGACCCTGATGCAGCCCATGGAGTACATCTATGCTATCAAACATGGCGCTCTATTATAAACCTTTTTTCATCAAGGCCAAAATAGCTGAAAAGAAATAAAATGGCAACTTCCAGGGGGTTAACAAAAATGGAATGTTGTCTTTTCTTCTCATCAGAATATTTAATATGTGTTGGATACAATTATCAGATTGGATACGAGTGATTTGTACTTTAATTAAATGATTATTTCTCACGCAACTTGGGTCATAAAACGCAGTCTATTCATTCGGTTAATTGACTTCAACGGTTCAGATTAAACAATAGGCTGGCATAGGGGCACATATGATTTAAATTACAAGTCAAAAGGTTTTATCTCCCCATATCTAACCTTCATTTAATTGCATGTATGATCATTTAATTTCCTATTAAATGAAAAATGACTTCGTTGAACGTATCGAGGAATAGCTGGCCGAGACACGGTCATTGTGTGTAATGGTGGGTTCCAAATGTGTGCGTTTACATTTGTGTGTGTGTGTGTTAACTGGTTCATCTTAGGCCCCGTCTTCCCCCACAGCCCCACGCTCTCACTCATTGTGAATCATGAGGACTGAGGGCTTTAACAATAAGAACATAAGAAACTCTCCTGTAGGGGAAACACTGGTGTGTGTGTGCGTGTGTGCGTGTGTGCACATTGGCTCTGTTTATGGGGTCTGCTTGCTGCATCGTCCGTCTTCCTCTCCTTGCTGTTCTTTCCCCCTGGGATGCTGTTAGGGCTTTGCATCTCTTTTTCTATTTTATTTTTTTATGTAGGACACTGCTGCCTGCTTGATGTTTGAATTTCAAGGAGGGGGTGGGGGAGTGTTGCTTTAAGACTCTGCGCCTTCTGTTTTTTGGAGGAGCTGTGATATGATTCAAAGCCCTGACAATCGGATGCTGAGGAGAGGAACAACAACTATTTCGGGTACAACAGCAGCTCAACCAAATACAGGATGTTCTGAGTGAAGACGGTACAGCGCCTCTGCTCATTGCACATAAGAAAGAGTGGAGGAGGGAGGAGGACGATGGGGATGAAGCTGTTGAGGTATAAGGAAACAACCAAGTAACGTGATGTAGTACGGTGGGGTCAGCAGAAGAGCCAAAGCTACTGAAAAAGAGAACAAATGGAATTATATGCAGACTATAACTCATGATTTCTTGGTCTTTTTTGAAGAATAAATTCCATCAATTAGCAGGGTTTAACATCAATTGTGCATAGTGTTCAATCCTTTGACATTTGTCCCATTAAAATACATGTGTTGTTTCAAATGCTTGACTCTTAAACTGTTAAAAAAAAGGCATTATAGTATGTCCATAAATATTTCACATGAGGTATGAGTTTAGATCTAATAGAGCTAACATATGTGGGCAATAGTGGCCCAAAAGCATTAGTAAGTTTGGTCTGTGGCATTTTTCTGCTTACACTCGATGATTTGCTTCTTTTTTTACCAAACTCTCATTTCTGAGAATACTGCAGCTATGTATTGAACATATAGTGCACTTTTAAAAGAGCCCTTTTCTCTGAAATAAATGAATGAACACAGCGAACATGTTCATAAGCATGATGGTTTATGTGAGTCACATTAAAGGGAACATATTAGGCACATTTCCAGGTTCCACAATTGTATCTTGTTTACATGCTTTAATGTTCAAAAAGCTCTTTATGTTTCTCATACTGCCTGTGCTGCAGGCCGTCTTTTCACACTCCGTCTGAAACCAGAGCCCCGTCTGCTCTGATTGATTAGCTGGCTGGCTCTGTTGCGATTGGTCAACCGCTTGGAGATGTCCCACCCCTTAGCAGATCACGTACAATGTGTTGGAGCGCGAGCCAATAGAAGCGAATATTACGTTGTGATGTCACCATGTTCTGCAGGTACACAAAACAGCCCAATGGATTTGGGATTTTAGCTCTTCCAGACCATTTATATGGACATGCACAACCCCCTTCAAAAAAAACATAATTATGCCAGAAAACGGAAGAAAATGGATAGGGATGTAAAGAGTGGATGATGTGGTGATATATATACATATTCAGAGCAGTAAGGAGATGAGAGGAATAACAAGAAAGAAGATAAGAGGATAACAAATATCATGCAGGAATTTAGGGTGAAGGCAGTACGCTTGCTATCACAGTACGTCAGGAATAACCCCTCTGCTGTATAATTTGACTTCCTATTTCCTCAAAGAGTTGTGGGAAAGTTATGCTTGTTATGACACAAAGTGATTAATCTCTACACTTAAATAATAAGGGGGCTCACTCGCTTTTATGATGACTAAGCATTTTGCGGTGTGAAGCATTGGTCATGGCCAGCTGCTAGATGTTAAACTACTTAGGGAATTAGCCGCTGCTACAATTGGCAAGAAAGTGGATTAACATTTTAAGATTTTAAGCCTGACTCACCCCTGCTGTTTTTTGAATCTCAGACAAAAACATTGCCATCGACCCCCATAAAAGATTCAAGTGGCATTAATGATGCACTCTTTTTTTTGTCAGGATCCAAAACTATCGCTCAAAATGATACGACTCGCTAAATGAATCTTATCATTAACAGAGACACATATAGACAGCAAAAGGTGGTTTGTGGGCCAGAAACAAATGAGGAATTTCTATTTCTCATCCTCCATCACATTTGTCCTTTGTTGTCCTCAGTTAGAGGCTCCTAGGAAAAGCAAAGAGAAGGTCTTTATCGTATGCATCATCTATGTTCATTAGAGCCACCATTAAAGTGTATGTCATCCTTCACACTGTCTCGCAAGGCTGGAACTGCTTCAAATCTGCCTGTTATCTAAAGATCTGCCCTCAGAGTGATATGACCTCCATGACGCCACAGGGGGCAATGTTACGGGTCGGAAGCTCACACGCAAATCTCAAATGATGCCTCATATTTTGCATATTCGTAGGGAAACACTCAGTTTATGAGCTGCAGTCCATTTAAATCAAATTCCAGGTAAAGAAACGTGAGCACAATTCCTTTATTTTGTTCCTTTTCTAGTTTTGCAGGCTGAAGACAACCCATTAAAAACACAACGGACCACACAAACAGTTAAGAAAAAGCACTCATCACGAAGCCATGAACAAGAAAATCAAGGTGATGTTATTTACCGCGCGTGTTGTTCTCCATTTTCGAAAGACATTTGAAACACCTTGGTGGTAAACAAGCTCTCATTAAGTGAGAGAATGGATGCGAACGGTCTCACAACAATATATGGACAGTTAGACATCGCTCAAGGGTTCAAATCCCCTGTTGGCGATTCCTTTGGAAAGATTTAAATAGCACTTGCAGGATTATTGTGATAAAAGACCAAAGAAGCACATTTTCTATTCTACTCTTTCTTTTTTAATGACCATAAACAGGCTGGAGTAGCATGATAGTCCCATGGGGGTAATTTAGGTATATGTGCATATTTTTTACAGTTCAGTGTGGGACTCGGGGAGTGAAAAATAAAAAAAAACAGAAGTGTAAGTAGCATCATATTTTTGAGAATATGTGTGCTTTGCATTGTATCACATCTCTGGAACAACTGGATGATACATTTGACAGGACATTTATTTCTCCATTTATTATGAAGGGTAAAGGCCCATGGATTGGATGTCATTCTCCAGATTCACCCTCTGTCTAAAACCAGACAAGGACGTTCTGCAGCACAGGCATTATGAGAAAAATAAAGCTTTTTTTTTTTTACATTAAAGCATGGAGACATGTCATAGTAGAGCAGAAATTACAAATATGAAGCTGAAAATTTGCATAAAAAGGGCCCTTAAACAGCGTTCAAATGTTTTGAGCCTCGAGGCATTCCATACAGTAGCCGTACAATCCCTAATCTGCTTTCTGTGCGACTTGGAAGATTTTCTAAAGTATGGGGGTATCTTTCCACCCCTTCCTTTACTATAGCCTGACAGACACAGAGCAAACACAAAACAAAAATTGCAATTTTCCAACAAAAAATTTGACAAAAGTCAAAATATACGAAATAAAGTCGGGCTGTGACCAACCTGCTTCTTAAAAGTCACTGGGCAGCCATTACGCACTTATGTGTTATCAACCAGCATTAGCGTTGCTGTAGTGCTTTTGAGGCTCTCCATAGTGACGCAAATGCACTAGCACTGTCAGAGGAGGGGGAAAAAAAAGCCTCGAGTCACTGCAAATCCAATTTTCAAGGATTTTATAAAACACCTTCTCATACATCACTACTCTGCTACTTAGAAAATGTTGCACACGTCGAGTACATGTTTGTCACTGAGGCTCATGGCACTGCTGAATCAAAGCTCCGGTGAGAGGTTTGGTTGGGAAACAGCATTCTCAAATATGTGTTTTAGACTGTGCACGATGTGTGTGAGTCACTGTTTTCAAAATGTCAGGGTTGTTGCTCATTGGCGAAGACTGTGTTTATGACACTAACATTATTTTAATTATAAGTATTATAGCTCGACGTGTGGAATGGACGCTTGCCTACGAGTTTTTCAATGCGACATCTTGTTTCTCCACCCCTCCCCCCCGTCGCCGCTCAGGAGAATGAAACTTGATTATGAATTATTCCCTTTAGAAATAAGGAACTAGCAGTGTGCACTGCCAAAAGCTCGGGGACAGTTGAGTGTGTGGAGGCATGTGTAAGTGTGTCATGTCGTTCGAGGACAAGAAGACAGCCACAACACAACAAGCCTTCTGTGAGCTGACATCAAAAATGCTCTGTGTACCGTCCAGATTTTTTTCCAACACATGTAATAGACGCTAACCTTCTACGGGTTGTACGCCTCTTGGCTATCATCTGACTGGGGGATTGTTTCTTTCTTCCTCCTGCCCTACTTTTGAGAGCCAAATCAGCGCTTTACAAAAAGTTTTTAGGTCATATTTAGGCTGTCATAACACATCAGGGAAACAGTTGCTAATTGATAGAGTGTCTTCATTCTTCATAATTGAATAATCATCTTAGAAGTGGTTTCTTGCCAAATTAAAGTGCTCCAAAAATCAAGGTCTCCTTGTTTTTCAAGTACGTTATTATTGTTATCGGTGTCGAAACTTGACAGTTTGCCTAACATGAATGCCAGTCGTATTGTTCAGGGTGAGCAAGAGGAAGAGAATAAAGCAGTGGAAGTTAAGTGGAGACTCGACAGTTTTGAAAAGACAAAAAAGTGAACTCTAAAGACACTTACTTGCTGCTTCTTCGCCCCACCATGCACCAGGAGGACTTGACTCTTGCTGCCATGGAAACAGGAGTTAGTGAACGCTCATTAATATCTGGAGAAAGGGCAGACAAAGAGAAAGATAGATTGGTTAAATCAGGACATAAAGCCTCAAGTAGAAACACTTCCAGAAGCGTCAAATTGTTTGTTAAAGTATACTTAAAATGTACATTATATTGACCTTCCAGCCTGTGGCCGTCACACTGTTTATCTCCTCCCTCGAGGAGTCAGGCCCTCTGAGTCAATATTGATCTTTTATTGGACATTTTTTATTTCATTTTATAGATATTATTTAATCTCATTTTTTATATAACACATTATAAGGTATTTTATTCATTCTATAGTAAACTTGTAAACTCATTTCCCCATATTATATTATATTTCTGCTTCAGATTATACTTTTTGTCAGAAGGTTGACGTCAAAGTATCCAATTTTATTAGCTGGCTCTAATGGTGGCAAAGTCCATAGGGGCAAAGTCCATAGGGGCTTGGCCTGGGAACTGGAAGGTCACCAGTTCAAGTCCCCGAAAGACCAAGTGCCACCGTGGTGTCCCTGAGCAAGACACTGGTTACCTACACTGCTCCCCGGGCGCCGTACATAATGGCAGCCCACTGCTCCTAACACTAGGATGGGTCAAATGCAGAGACCGCATTTCGTTGTCCTAGTACTTGTACTCTGTGCAATGACAATAAAGTTGAATCTTCTTCTTCTTCTTCTTCTTTCGGTATGGTAAAAATCTCTGAGAGTTATCTGTTGTCCACAAAATGTTGAAATTGCCGCAAGAAATGTGGAGGCCACAGTACTTTGTATGTACTCTTTCCGAACAAACAACAGTTTTTCACCGTCGGATACGTTTTCTTTACTATTTGAGCTATGCATTTGGAAAGAGGCAACATTGTATAGAAACCAGGATCGAAAATAAACCGGAAGAATGAGTGATCACAAACTCAAAATGAGAATTAATTTGTGATGGAATTTACTAGCACGCGGTGTGACTCGCAGGTAACACTTTGGGAAGCGTGAGCTCTCCATCTGGGCAAACAATTGCTCTCCGCCTGTGCAAACAATTCATAATTACTTCTGTCTGATTAACTGCAGATTTTGACCCGAGTCCCAGACACAAATAAACCACAGGTGTGTGAAGCACGGATACGTTGTGTTTCATGCATCTTGCAACTGGTCACAGGAAGAATTCACTTGCTACAAAATGTCTGGTTGTTTTGTGCGTGAATGGTTTTCATTAGACACTCTCCAGTCATTCAAATGCAAGAGTTTAAAAGTTTAAAAGAGGCTCTACTTTTTTATGCAATAGCAAGCAATCGTCATTTGGTGTTTAAAAGCACTGTTTTGTTTTTACCTTGAAAAGTTTAACATCCAAAATGGATACAGTATTGTGTGATCACTCTACATGAATCCTCTGTGAATAACTCCAAAGCCAGACACAAAATCAGCCAAGACTCGTAAATCTTCCCGTCTCTTTTCCCCCCTCGTCCCAAAGCGGGGACCCCCGAGTTATTGCCAGCTGTGTACTGCAGCCCCGGGCAGGGCACCAGTCCTATTCTTGTCAAAAAACATCAAAAAAGGACTCATCATTAACGAAACTGCTTGAAAATTCCTTTTTTCATTTGGATGTTTGCTTGAATATTCAGAAAATCCCTTTCATCCCGAAACTGTCTATAGCGTTGTGTCATTCTTGCCAAAATGCTTCTGTGCAAGCTCATCTTTAAAAACTGAGCAGCCCTGATCAAAAGGCGATAAAAATAGCTTTGAGATAAAGGAGACGGATCGGGTTCTATACTGTATTATACATTGCAAAAGAGCTGCAGTGCACCCTTTACCGTCTCTGCATCTGATATTGTAACAAGCAGGTTTACCTCCTCATAAGCTAGGATAGAAGGTGTGTTACTTTATTGCAGCTACACAACCACCATTAGCATTCACAATTTCCTTAACTGTGTCTTTCTTTCGCCCTACTCTGCCTACATGTATGATTAGTCCTCCCATGTTCCTCTCTTTCCCTCAGCCTCCTAATCTCACAGGTGCTGCCCTGAATGGTTTTCCTTAAATGGAGCTCTCCCCGCAGTCGCTCAGAATCCAGTTGCACACTGGAAAAAGCTGGTGAGGCTGTGATCCAGTTACCTCCCCACAGACCGAAACTTAACTCCCTCCTCCAATGGAGGATAGTTGCTAACATCCGGAATCTTAATTTGGCCGGTTCTCTATCTCTCCCCATGGAGATATCCACAGTGGTATGGGGGGGGAGTGCTTTTTTTTGGGAAAACCGTTAATGACTAGCTGCCCTTGTATCTCCATGTAGATCAATTTGCTTTGGGGATTGGATTCACTTGTTCCATGCAAACTCCCTTTGATTGAGCGAGTTGATACAACTATTCAGAATCAGGCCGAGTGCAGTGCGGTACATCAGCAAGAAGGGAATGTGCTGCATCTGCTATTTTTTTGATTGCCAAGGAAATATTTCAGAGGGGGCCGTTTTTATAGGCATGAATGTATAGTTTTACAGTCCAAAAAAAAGAGAAGACCTGAATTTCCCTGCTCAAAACATTTCCGGAAATATGGATTTGTAACACTGCACATTGCTGCAGTGGTTGCCTCATTTGCATTTTCCTTGAATGCATTTCTGCATTTAGTGTAACTGTTTTGCATGTGAACATTGTCGAACGAGTATTTGAAATGTTCGGTGGTGAAATCCCATTTCAGGGTTCAATGGCTCTTCCGAAGCTGCAAATCCGGAAAGCTGTGAAATACACGCCCTTGTAAAGCTTGTCTATTCAATCAATTTCCCTATGTTCAATTACTGACATTACTGCTCTGCATGCTCTTGTTTTTCTCTCTTTCGCACACAATGTATTAAAACCAGTTTTGCGTCAATCACAGCTGAGGACAATTCCTGTGGCTACCGATAAGCTGATGAGTTTTACACTAAAGCACACCTCATTGAGTTTGTGTACATTATTTTCTTTCTGCTTGGTGCTACAGAGTAAAGAGATGACCTTGCACGGTGCAGAATTGATAGAGTTTGCACTCAATGTAATTGTATTTGAGCCTAAAGTAAGAGATAACAGCAAAGTTACATTCATCAGAATGCCTGTTACCTGGGTGAAGTTACAGCAAGGTTGTCAAGTCAATAATGGACCCTCTATCCAAAATTGCAAGAATATATATCAGATCAAGTATAACCAATGAACTAATATAGGGATGGCTTTCATGTATTAAGGGCTTTCCCTAAAAAGATGATTACTCTTTCTCTGACTGCATTCATTGGCCCCAATGACACTAAGTCAGATGCTCTTATTTAAATATGTATACTATTCGGTTTTAGTCTATATTCAAATGCTTGGATGAGTCAGCGTCATCATCTGCATTATATTGCGCAAACAATATGGCAAGCTGGCGCGCAACAACGTCATTCCTTCTTTAATTTCCACGCCATCGGCTTCCAGTTTTTTCATTTTCCACTTTTTTTGTCCCAACACTGCAGCACAAACCTGTCTGATCCGGTGTGCTTGGAAGGCCGTGGCAGCAGCAGCAACGTGTGTGTCCATGTGGCTGTGTTGCATGCCAGCCGGACACACGGAGAATATGACAGTCTGCCATATGGACCACCTGCAGCGGTCTCACACAGCAAGTCAACCTGGTCACTTTATAAATCTGTTCCATCCAGAACCGTCCAAACGTGCCGCTGGGATCCTTCCCCGTCCCCCCGATTAGCCGCTCCGCACCTCGCCGTGTCCATCAGGCTGATCAACCTCAATGCTGTGCTGGTGGGCCGCATCCAATCACAGCCTCCTAATGTGTAAATACAAAGTGAATCTCCCACACTTTGCTGGTCAACAGGATGCACTGAGATATAAAGTGAGCACAATGCAATGCATCTACTTTTTGCGTATACTCAGCAGTTTGTTTGGACTAATTGGCACGCATGATTAATTATTATACAACCCATGACAGGCCGTGGTAAATTAGAATTAAACGACTGGCTGACATTGCATGTCCCAGTTCAGTTGTGTAATAGGCTAAGAAGGATTCATTTGCATACACTGCCTGCTGCATCCATCTTCCCACTGCACTCATTTAAACTCCGCAACACGACTGGGAGGTGGGCTACTCATGCTTGGAGGTAAACACTGAGGTATGTGCAGTGCATAAAGGGACTCAAGGTGTGCACAAAGATCCCCAATATCCAAGTGTCTGTCAGTAAACCATCTGTCAGAGGAAACGGTAAACCCCTCAGCAGCTGTTGTGTGCCAAAAAATAGTCCCTCCTATAGACGATGCATGATCATTCGACTTTTATTCAGGAATAGGTGATCGTGTGCCTTTTTCACCTTATTTACCAAAAATAATTTGAAGTGGCAGCATATGGCTGAGGCTTGCAAATATTCTGTCTGTATTTTGATTTGATTTGATTTGAATAAAATGAGCTTTTTGGAGAAAACATCAACCTGTTAGCAGAGAGACACGTTTTTCTCCTTCAACAAATTATTCTTATAACGGCCTTATAGTGTCAAACTTCCATTATGTGGGTCACGTAGTCAAGTATAAGAAGCCTATAAAAAGGCCAAAAACATATTTAAGGGGCTTTAAAATGCAGTGCTTTGCCAACTTTTAAACTGCAGACATTTAAGATTCACCACACGTATCAAGTTGGAGGACCTGTGCGAAACAATTAAAGATGCTGAGACAGCATCCTAACATGTAGTACAAAAAAAAAAATAATAGGACCCTACTTCTCCCAAAATGCAGTGCAGTAGTCGGAGATAAGTATAGTAAACAATAGTATTTGTTTTTCTCTAAACCCGTTGCTATTAGCACAGGCTCTTTGTTTAGTGTCTATTCTGGATGCCTTCAGGGTTCGGGTTAGCCCTTTCAAATAGCAAAGACAAAAAAAAACACCATCAGATTATGTTTTTGTTATTGTGTTTTGATCAAACTAACGTTGGATAGCGACCAAAATACAATCCGTGCAAACATTACAATGATGTAGTTATCTGTGTGCTTCCATGAAAGTCTTCATTTGCCTCCCATCTGGACCCTCCCACTGTCGATAACAACACGGTTCACTGCGGTTCTCTATCCAATTCAATTTCTACACTCTCCGAAGTCACTCTGAAGGAGCTGGAGGAAGACATATGCACTGTCAGGATGAAATCTAATCAAGTCTGGGGGCTCCATACCTGTTATGGTTGCTGGTATTCAGAATGGCCATAATGGTGCTGTTTGCGTGTCAGCATTGAGAGCCGTAATGTGTGTGATATACACTCTCTCCACGACAAGGGTTTTCACACTGTGGATGGTGTATAGCAATTGCACAGATCGCCCTTTCACCCCCACTTCATTTTCCTCATAATGACGCCGATCTGTCTCTCTCATTCTCCAATTCCCGCCATGATAGCCGTCTATTGCTTTCCTTAAGGATTTTGCAGTAACATGTAATCATCAACATATTTACATCCCAAGTCCCGCTCATCCGCTCCCCTCCATGCTTCTCTCGCTCCCTCCATCTCCATCTCTAAATAATTACTTAAATGAATCTATTACCGGCATGGCCTCGGCGCAGCTTTAACTGAAATACCAGTCTCCGTGGGGAAGTGATGCATTCTACTGCAGGTTTAATGCTTGAGAGCGAGGGTAGAAAATGATTTCTCTGGTCTTAAGCAGAGGCTCCGCGGTGATACACTTAAAAGAGCTTTTCATGTTTTCATAGTAAATAACAAATTGACGTGTTGCTTCAACCGGCCCAAAATGAAGTGCGGTGATCACTGTCAAAGAGATTGATTGAACTCAGTGGAGCAGCATCAAAGTTTGTTCTGTGAGTAACTCTCAAACCTTTGATCAACTGGATGTAGAAAGTGACTGCTTGCTTTGTTCACGTCCCTGTCAGTCACAGACTCCTCCACTTGGTTGGACTTTCTTTTCCCTTTAAGGAGTCTTACAGTTGCATGGTTTGGGTGAATGCTAAGCAAGTGAACAAAGAATGCTTCTACATCAAGCTGGTCCCTCAAATAGAATAAAGACTGGTTTACCTTGAGGCATTCACTTTCTTTAACATGCTTCCATCCACATTGGTGGTTAAAATCATGATCTGCTATCCAATAATGCTGTATTTGCTATGCTGCCGAGCTATGATTGTTATTGTTTTCCATTTATCAATCATTAAACCTAAAGCAAAAAGTCGCCCATGACAATGACCACAGCCCAAGAGTCCGTACAGCAGGATAAAACATATGGTTTACTGTGGGAACAAAATAAATATTGAGATTCTTCACTTTCTTTTAGCGTGAAGGGCAAAAAAAAAAATGATGTTATTGAAGTGAAGAAAATGACTTGGTTAAGTGTTTGTGAAAGTTACCCACCATGTCAATCATATCTCTACTGTAATTATGTAGAAATGTAGTTATGGAGAAAAACTGCCCAATCCAAAAGCAATTCTTGTAGCATATGGTAAGTACAGAAGGAGCACCTAATTTGCCTTTATAATGGACGATAAAAAAAGAGCCGTAACTTCGGTTCAGCAGGTGTTGTTTTAGAATGTTTTCACCTCCCAACATAAAAAAGGAAAGACGTTTAAAAGTTTTTAAAAAAGGCACTAAAGTATACCCTATTATACTTCCAAAGTTGCTTCTTCTCTATTATGTAACTTGGATGTGTCATTTTCATTTGAGTTTTTTTGATTGGGTCAAC
Source organism: Eleginops maclovinus (assembly GCF_036324505.1). NCBI lineage: Eukaryota > Metazoa > Chordata > Actinopteri > Perciformes > Eleginopidae > Eleginops > Eleginops maclovinus. The sequence goes on from NC_086372.1 coordinate 6,560,998, forward strand.
AGAGCCTGGAGTGTTATATTAGAGTAAGTGTACCCACAAACACACTTATTATAGCAGCTCGTCGTGAGGACAGACAAATGCACACACACACACACACACACGAACCGCAGTTGTCATCCCATTTTTCAGAGACACTTAAAACAATCAATGCCATCTCCAGTGCAATCCATATTCTCCATATGTGCGTTTGCAAAAACATAAAACATCAATTAAAGTGTCAAATTGTATTCAGAAAGTCAAGAATGACAAGTATGGCGTACAAATGAGGCCTGGGTACACACACACAAAGACGCATGCACACTCACAGGGTCATGCGCAAACTAGTCCAAACCTTTCTTTGCCTTAGACACGCCATCCTACACAAATTTGCATCCATCCCCCCAAAAAACAATGCTTTTCCGTACGGGAAAGTGGGGGGCTGAGAGGGCCACGGCTCGCTAGCTAACGTACATAATGAAAAGTGCAAGCTCTGTCATTTTCTGCAGATAAAAGTGTTCTGATGAGAGCGCGAGACAATAGCAGCGCATTAATCTCCTTGACGTGCCGAGCTCCGGCTTTAAAAGACTCACATCCCCCCACTCCGAGGACCTCTATCCATCTAGAGCTACTCTCTGCAAAATGTACACACACACACACACACAATAAAATGCACCTTTGCAAACGTTTCATGCAGAAAATATTAGTAATAAATGTGCATCGTACACGTACAAACAAATGACGTCCAGATACTTTCCCCACTACGAAAAAGGAGATATAGCATTAAGGTATAACAAATGTATGATGGCTCAATTCTTTTGCCAATCTGTAGGATTTACTGCCAATCACTAAGAATGAATATGTGTTAATTGGCGTATATTAACCTGTAAATAGGAATGTCAAAATTGTTACGTGTCAGTGTGTGTGCTTGTGTGCGTCTCCCCCTCTTCCCCTGCAGGTGCAGCCTCTCCCTCAGGTGATGCCAATTCCCTAATCAAGGCCCTGAGGAAGGCTGCTGTCTCTCTCTTCCTTCTTCCCCTTCCAAACCGTCTTTGTGTGACCAAGCTTTGGCATTTTCTTTGTTGAATAAGGATAAATCCCTTAGTTTATCCACTCCAACCCCGAGTTCTGCTCCTCATTGTATTGCGGCTTTCGAGCATAACAATATGCTTAAGGGTGTTTTGATCCATTATCAACGATTTTAGCAGCTTTAGAGAACCAATCAATGACATGTACTTCAGTAACAGGCATTCTTTCAGTTGAATAAAAAAAAAACACTACACATCACAAAAAAAAGCATAAATTGATACGCAGTGATACCCAAAAATAACATTGTGATTAATGTTATAAAGAAAAAAATATAACGCATTACTTCTGGAATTTGGGTAATATAATACCCGATACAGTTCTCAGTAACGCAGTCACAACACATTTTAACCCGAAATGATGTCTGTTTCTAAGAATTCACCAACATCGCGAGACATTCCGACACCAGAGAAATAATTGTGCAGGTAGATTGGTAACTCAGTAAGCGTGTTTACTATTGGTTCAGAGGGCTTTGGAAACAGATTCGCGATTGAGAGCTGCAGGCTCGCAATGTAGAGCTGCAGGCTCGGAGAAAAGAAAAGAAAGGCCAAAGCAACAGAAGGTAACATTCTCTCGGTCTGCCGCTTGAACCCCGAGAAGTTGAGAGACTCGTGGCAGAGTGTTGAAGAAATGCAGCCTCTGTCCTCTGTGGAATTACCGGCTTTTAGAAAGCTTGTGAGCCAAATCCCCGTTAACACACCAATGACAAGGTGAGCTAACTTTGCCATAGAGACTCGTTCACATACAGTAGGTTACAGGGCTGTGCAGAGGCTCCACTAACATGTTATTAATAACAAACAGCGATGTAATGTTACCGGTATCAAATATTTAGCCCGGTTAAACGGAGCATGAGTTTAAAATCTAGCTCTTTTCGTAATTTTCAGCATGTACGGACGGACGGACGGACGGACGGACGGACGGACGACGGACGACGACGGACGGACGGACGGATAGATGATCGATGGATAGATGGATAGAGATAAATTTAATTATTGAGCTGCAATAAACTACATTTTAGCATTTAAAGAGACAGTAATAATGTAAAGTAACTATGTAATATGCACTGTATTACATTTTGGAAGTAACTTGCCCAACACTGGAATTGATTAGGTTCAGGAATAGATTGGTTTCGGTTACAATAAGTATGGGATTTAGTCATTTAGGGTTAGGGTAAGGCTAAGTACATGATGCCTAGCAGTCAAGTGATGACATAACCTGGATATATTGAAAACAATAATGAATAAACACAAATTCATGCAAAGACAAGTATTTAGTGATGGGAGTACGTTGGGTTTACAACTTGAAATCCAAGTGCGTTTCACTTCTCACAATATGTGCACAGCAACATATGTTAACCATGACACATCAAATATAGTAATGTATTTATTTTCACACTCCCCTGTTTCTCATGTTTATTCGATGTTACTATCATGCCTGTTGCATATACAGATAAGAGCGTTTTCAGACGACCCAAAGCCACTGACTGCTATTTTCCATTTCTGTTTTGACCTTCACTGCAGCTTTACTACCAGCTCAATAAGAGGAGTCTGCAAGTGCCCTTTATATTTCTGTGTATTTCCCTCTAATATGTTAAGCAGTGCAGACGTATCTCAATATAGAAGCATGGCATATGCAGTGTATGTCATTGTGTATACACATCTCTTTTTTTCCCACAGTGTAAAGCACACAGTAATGCAATCTCAAATATCAAGGTACTGTAGTCATTTTCTCTCTCTTTATTGCTTTTAATCTGCCATTGCCAAATGATGTTTGGCTTTCAGTGGGCAATCAATAATTTGAAAGACAGGTTGAGCTATTTATACACACTTTATGTGTCTAAGGTTTCATCTGCATAAGGATGACTGCTCAGAATGACTGAGGTGTTGTCTTCTGCTGATGATTTCCCGTCTTGTTTTTTCTTTGCGAGCGATGTGATCTGAGGTTCTGGCAAGCACACGGTGTTCGCGATCAGATCTTGACTTAACATCTCCACAGCAGGTTCTTGTTTTCACAGCTCTCTTAGATGTGGAACACTGCTTTGCATACTGGCTCAGAAGCAAAATATCCCCATGCATACCTGCAGCACAGTACACCCACAGTGTTCCCGAGCAGCTGAATGCTCCTCAAGGAGATCTTAGTGGTAGCCATTCCCCACTTAAACAGTAATTAAGAAATATATTATGGATTAAAAAGCTGACATTTTAGTACCAGCCTTCTGTGCAGGGTCTGGAAAAGAGCCCAGCCACAGCCAAATATCAATAAAAGTGGCCTTCTGTGGCTAAATCAATAAGGCACACCCACTGCACAAGCAGGTAACCTTTGTAGCGTTTTCAGTCCTCGCTCATACATAGACGTTATTTCTGCCTCTTAAGCTTTACCCCTGATGACTTGCCACTTTTCAGTTCAAAGAAAAGAAATTGCTTGATTGGTTGCCTGATATTTAGCTTGATTCAAAGCAGTTGTTCTGTATGAACTCCACACCTGCTTGAGGTGTCATAACTCTAATTGATTCGGTACAGGACACAGTATAACGTCCTTATGAGGACAAAGGCGTTGCCAAATGTCTCATCTCAGCTCCCCGCTCGGGGTCTTTGACCTTCATTCACATATCCTTTCATTACAATTAGCGCCAACCGCCTCCAGTGTGTGTCTTTGCGCCTGGCGAGTTCATAGGAAACTCCTAATGTGGCCTCTGACAAGTAGCTCCAACCCTTCTAATGATGACAGAGGAACTTCCCACACAATCAGCCACTACATCGCTCTCCTGAGGAAAGAGAGAAGGGGGAAGAGACAAGGTAAAGAGAGAGTGTGTTTGTGTGTGTGTGCAGGCTGGAGGGTGTGGACATTTTGTGGGCAAAGCATGCACACCAAGTGGTATAACTTAGCGTAAGTAAGTCTACAAAGCACAAGGTGTTGGTTATTTGGTCATGTCAAATGCATAAAAAAAATCCATGAATAAATAGATCATTTGATGTGTATGCATCACATTTGTAAGTCAAAATGTTCCAAAACGTGCAGATTTGAAGTATCAAATGGCTGAAAAAGGCACTTTAAAAAACAAAACAAATGTCATGTGATTGGATTATCCAACTGTCAATGAACCTGTTGCTAAATCCAGTTTGAGAAATAGAAATCAGATGAAAAAGCTTCATTATTATTTTTATGAATAAATGCTGTTGTGGCATCTTCTCTCACCTCTTAAAAGAGCTGCCATTTTGGCCTTGATCTAGTAGTTAATGTGCGTCACAAACGCAACACAACCATGCACATTTCAACCCCTAGCTCCTTAAGGGATGCGGATTGGTCCAGACACTGGCAATTCAGAGAGAAATCCATGAACTAAATAACGACAAGATCAGTTTATGAATCCAGCAACCATACACCAAAGTATAGCCTTTGCATTGTCGAGTCATGAAGCTACTAGGATAGGTTGAAACAATGATCACAATTTCTCTTCTTTCATTTTTCTTTCTATCAAGCGATCAGCAGAAGTTCAGCTACAGCCAGAGGGATTCAAAGCTCTTCCTTCCTCAGCATAAGTGTGTGAATAAGTGCCCTAAACTTGTGGATTTAATGGATTTTTTCTCCATGGCTGGCAACTCTCCAGAATGTTTTAAAAGAATATGAATGCAGTAACTGAAACTGAATAAAAATAAAAATATTAGCAGCCCTGCTTCCAAACTCTGACAATCTAAACTACTAAAGGCATCACAGCTATACAGTAAGTAGACATGAGGCGTGATGGTAAATGAATAAAATGGTGCCGCTAAAAGGAACTCTTGAAAAGATGTTGGATGTGGAATAACAAAGAAAGCGATGATTCACACTGATATAGCCATTCCACTCGCACTGCTATCACAATACAGCAGCAGAGTCTCTGTGATGAATAAAAATGTGTTCCTGCTCTATGCATGGTCACAAAGTCATGAAGAATGGGACTGCTTTGAATACATCAACGTATAAAGAATAGAAAAGGAGAAATGATTACAAAGGAAATGGTAAAAAGTAATATATGGACTTGCTTCGAGGGGGTTTGTAAATGAAAGGAAACATTTATCTGTTGATGAATTGTTTAAAATGGCGTATCTCTTGTGTTGTACATGTATGAATAGCTTGTTGATTGTTGATTTTACATATTTAACCACCATTTTTAATTACTGCTAAGTAAATAATAGGTTGTTTTTCAATTTATTTAGACTTTTATGGCCATTAGCTGTAGTTCCAACAACATTTCAATCACGTCCCATCACTAAGAAGGGCAATCTATTTCTAATGTAGAAATCAAAACAGTATCTTACTCAATAAAGTTATTTTTATCACATTTTTTTCGACACATCCACTGGGAGCCAAGCATAACTGTTACAACTTACATCACATGACAGTGAATAATATGCCTGCGAGCCTCTGACGACTGTTGGCAGCCAAACCAGAAAGTTTGTTTTCACTCGTCTTCAGCTGTCAGCTCATATTTATAAATCAATCTGAGAAGCCAGTCGGTACGCAGCCTATTGCTGTTTCGTAACAGGCTCGTCTTGCTTAGTCAGACTGCTTCTCTTCCCCCCCTCAGCCTCGCTCTTGTCCTCCTCCACTCCCTCTCATTTTACCCGTGTGTCTAGTCTTTCCTTTTCATTTCCTGCTCTCTGATTTCTTTCATTCTGTCACCCCCCTTCTCATCTCCTGGAACAAGAATCTCTTGTGTTTTGATCCGATCATGGTGGATGATGTCGGTGAGCCTCATTGCAGCTATACATGATATGCGCACATAGTGTAAATATATCTCGAGTGCTGCCGGCAAAGCGGTGCAGCTAGTTTGCGTTATCTCTGATGTCGCCAGGGATGTTAATAAGAAGACCAAACCAAAAAAATCATGAATCATTCGTCAGCTCCACTCTGAGGGAGCATCTGTGCGCACACACACGCGCTATGATATTTAGATACAGCAGGGTGCAGTCGTTCTGTTCTCGGAGCCTTGGAAGATTGCGATTGGTGGTGCAGCAGACTTCAAGGCGGTGGATGTGTCCCTGGGGATAGAGTCATGCGACAGTGTGTGTGTGTGAGAGTGTGAGAAAAGGCAGGGGCATGTGAGGGAATGTGCATTTATCTCTACGGAGACCTGCTACGAATGTCAAACGTGCGTTCTGGCCTTCCGGTCAGTTCACACACACGTTTCCAGCTTGTCATGAGAGAAGCATCAGAGTGAGGATGTCAATAGTCTAACTGCCAATCTATAGTGCAATGCATTCATTTGTTCCCCAATTATTTCAATTAATGGTTTATGAGTAGCAGTTCAAGTGTAAGCTAAAAAGAACGAGCGCCAAGAGGGAGGAGAAGCATCAGCATAACTGTCACGGCTAATCTCGAGGCATGGCGGGCAACCTTGTCCGGTGCCGAGCACAGTGAGAGTTAAACCTGGCTACTGAGATGTAAATGTTTAGTCAGAAGCAGAAAGGGGAGGTGAGCTCTAAACACACACTGATATGTTCCTATTCAGTCGTCCGAGTATACTGTTGGCAGAAACCGAGCCTCTCAGTGTGAAAACATACTGACATTTGTTTTAATGCCAAAATAATCAAGTTGATTTTACTCTCTGTCACGGATTTCGCACTCAAATCACAAAGGACTTCACTTGACTAATTCTTTGAAGCTGTTTATTCAATTGTTCTTTGTGTGGCTGCTTGGAAAGTTAGAAAGTATTAGAAAAAAAAACTCAGAACAGAAATGAAAAACTAACCAATTAAGGGAGTAAATGGATAAATGTGAAGCTCAAATATGAGGCTGGCACTATTCTAAAATGTCCTTATAGTCCCCCATTTTTTTTTTCGAACTAGTCTTTTTAGGATATATGATTGAAATTCAAACAAAAATAAACTATGCATTTTAGATCGGTATTTAAAGACATGTCTTTTAAAGCAGTAGTGAAAATAACTGATACAAGCATCAAGTTAAAACACAAATGTTTGAAAGCTAAGGTACGGAGAGTTGTTACTAGCATTATGTCAGGAAACGTCTGGTGTAGCACACATTACAAAAGATTAGCTCTAAAAAGTAGTGCCCCATAGAGCTGTTGCTGCTGCTGCCTCCATTGTTTGCAGTGCCAGTGTGAATGTTCCTGGTTATTTGCCACTACTGTCTGAGTTTCCACCTTGACTCACCATGGCAACCACAGAAACCACAAAGAGGGAATAAACAATTGTACAAGGATCCGAGTTGGAGCGTCATCAAATGTAATAATCTGGTCAATTTGAATGTTCTTGTGGTATCAGTTTACTAAACCTGCTATATTGGTTGTATTTTTTTTACATATTTAGTTGATGAGATGAACAACCTTTAGCATATAGGATTCAATGCAGTTGGTACCCATGGCATCAGACTTGTTTGGAGTCTGCAAGCATTGAAATTGGCATATAAATAAAGGCTTGAATGTATGTCAAGATTAAATGACGGACTAAATCAAGTTTTTAATTGTGCTGTTAGACTATACTGTGTTATATTCATTAAACATACTTCGCTCTAACCTTGTTATATATGGCCTGTCTGACAACACTGATTCCGTTAGCCTGCACCATCTAGACAGCTGTATTTAGAAAGACAATTATGCAGTATGTGTGAACGGATACAAATACCAGCGCTGAAGTAGCCTTCCAGACCTCACTTGTCACCTCACACAGTGGGAAGGCTATGGAAAAGCTTCCAATGCTAGCACGTATGACCACTGTTGAAGACCTGTTATCACTCTTTAAAACTCAAGTCAAGCCTTCTGACAAAGCGGCAGGATGCCGACCTTACTGTCTTAGCAGTTCTTCCGCCCTCTATTAAACAGTAAGAGTCATATTTCAGTCAATCCCTTACACTACATACATACTAACTGCTTCTACTTTGAAGTTGTGTTAAACTGTTCATGTTTAGTATTGTAGGAGTGAAGTATAGTATAATTAAGTTTAATATTGTTAGTGTTTCCATAGCAGAAGGGAAGTACAAACATCTTGAAAGAAGAATATCGTCTATTTTCAGTATTGCACCAAGTTAAAATTAATCACACAACATCAGAGAGGTGGTGATCATGAAGTCCCGGGGAGTTTTAAGGTTCTCATGGGTCTTTTATCAGCGTGGGCTCTGGGGTATCTTCAACACAAGCCTGTGCATCATTCTTTTCATGAAAGATATTGCCTCTTGCCTTTCTCTTTAATACTTCTCCATCAATGTTTCCCATTTGTACTGTTTCAGTGAAGGGAAAATGCTTGGGGGAGGCTGGACTACAGTAAGTATGGTCCTATAAAGATTGAGTTGGCTTCAGTGAATAGCAGCGTTTATTGAAGTCAATTGAATCTTTGCCTTATTGAGCACGAGGGGTGTAGATGTTAATGTTACAACATATACTCAATGCACACACCCATAATCACACACACCTAGCAAGTGCCTGCTGCACAATATGTGGACAAAAGGAAATGTTTGAGAAAATGTGGCAAGAGGGACAGGACAGAAACAAAACATATGCCAATCATGACCAAAGTGTTTTGTGTCAATGTGCAATCAGAGACAGTAAACCTTAATGGCATGGTTACAAAATAGCACACATTGCAGAATGAAAGATGAATAGCACTTCAAGCAGTACTTTCCCAACTGTCTAAGTCTTATAGGCAGATGTTTACAAAGCGGCCATATGTGGAAACCACTTGTATCCCAGATAAAGTTGGATAGGAGGTGAGCATCCAGCAGTGATGAGCACAAAACCACAACTTCTGCACAATGGAAGAGTCGGCTACATGCATTTATTTTTAGAATGCCAAAAGACCGCTTCAAATTAAACATGATGGTGAATCTGTGATATGTGAACTGCCTTCCAGGGAGCCATGCTGGCTGATGATTACTCTGCGTGAACGTATTACCCCTCTGGAAGACGAGGCCATTTTACAGCCTGCGCTCCCTATGGTGCGAACACGGTGTTCCACATGTTCCGATGAGGAAGATAATAGTGCCCTCATGACTGGCAGCAGATGGAGTCAATTGGATGAATTAACAACTAAGAAATAGTGTAATAAGAGTAGCCGAACAGGTTTCCGAATACATCTTAATCTCAGCTAAATATCTTGGAACACTTATGAGAACTAGATTTATATTTCCATATGCCTTTTCTTCTTTAAGTAAAGAAATACTGAACCAATAAGCGGACAGTACAACATAACCTCAACTGGCTTGATGGTGCAAAAGATAACAAATAACCTCTGCTGGATAGGGTATTGGAGAATTATGTTGGAAAATATTGGACAGATTATATCTGAATCAGGAGAACACAACAAGTCGTAGGTACACTAAATCAAAGAGAAAACATTGAAATGAAATGGGATAAAAAATTGCTTTGCGGGACATTAAATATTGCATTTTACACAATGTTCACAACACATATTGCTCGATGATTGCAGTACAAACACAAAAGCTCAGCCTCATTCAGTCAAACGACTGAGGCATAAAATACCACACATCAGACTCCTTAATAGTGAACATTAAAGAGATTGCTTGGAAATTGCAAACAAAATACCCAGTCTGTTCCTACAAGAGTGCATCAGATACAAACAGCCTTCTGGACTTAGTTCAGAGGTATCTCAAAGAGAGACTGGGTTTTATCCATATGTCTTTATCAGCAGTGGCAGCAGGAGAGGAAAAGTCCCCCTCCCCAGCCGTGTCCTATAGCTCCTCCTGAGGGAAACCAAGGCTTTCTTAGCCCAGATAGGACATGTAATCCTTCCAGTGAGATCTAGCTTGGCCCAGGGGTCTTGTGCTAGTTGAGAGTTCAAAGAACCCCCAGAGGGAGGTTTCTGGGAGGCATAATAATCAGATGTCCAGATCACCTCCACTGGTTCCTCTCAACATAAAGGAGCAATGTACAGCCAGTCGTCTGAGGTGCTCAACCTGACACTAAGGGTGACCTTGGACTTAACTCTGGTATTGGCTATCTCATTCCTTTAGAAGTTATGCAAAGCTCATGACCACAGGGAGGAGCAGAGCTTTCAAGCTTCAGCTCTTCTTCACCGTTACAGTCCAAAACAGATATTACTCATATTTAGCTTTGGCCATGTGACCGGTATGTCACATACTGCAATTCACAATACATTATATATTACTTTGCCCCAAAGCCATGTCAATCAATTCTAATTAACTCTAAATGTCTGCTGAGGGGGAAAAAAAGAATGTTGCTGATCAAATCATTAAGCTTCCATTGGAGTCTCGCAGCATCATGGCTAAAAATCGAGTGTGCAGCGTCTAAGCAGTGTTCATGTCAACTTCAAAGTACTAATTAAGAATGGTAAATTCGATATATCCCATCTTACTTGTATGGATGTGAATGAAAAGACAATAAAGTAGTTTGAAAACAAATACAAGTGTCTTATCTTATTGTCATGATGCCGCAATCAGAACCTGAGTTATTGATTTCGGCATTGAAAATGAAGGGGATTAATTTGTACAACAGTCCATAAAGAGTTTAATCCACTCATTAAATAAGTGTGTAGCTATGGCAGCATGCAGTCACAGAGGGCATTTCTCATGAATGGCCTCTTCCACTTAAACTTAACACTTTCCAAAGACTCTTGAGAGCTCAATTCACCAAAGTGTCTGAACATAAACACTACACATTTCTCACTTTGCAGGTTGACACTGGTTATTACTGTGCAAGGGCTGTAAAAGCAACATCAAATTGGACCACCTACTCAATGTTTCTATGTGAGGTGCAATATTGACGCTGTGAAAAACGGCTGCCTCGCCCTGAGCGCACAAACTATATCCAATCAATATGGTTTAAAAAACCCATGCTGCAAATCCTTATGTTTATGACCCAGAAATATTACTCTTTAATTATGGGCAAAGCAAGAGCTCGGGGCTTTCTCCTGTGTGCAAACACACACACACACAGCTCACAGGTTGCAGCCTTTTATAATAAGTTTAATACCAGAGCGTTCACTCTTGGGTAATCAATCTGTAATTCATCATTATTTATCTAGCGCGCAAAAACCCCCAGAGGACTCTTAACACATGCACATAAATGTATACACACAAACACACAGTGAAACCCGCAGGGGAATGGGCACGCACGCTCGCACACAGAAACCCTGGACGCTTGTTTGCCCACTTGGAAGTATTAAAGGATCACTGTGGAGAGGTAATTACAATCACAGAGGAAGGAGTGGGGGACCAACGCACAACAACACTACAGTACACTCTGCGCCGTCTTAGGCCTGGAGACAAAACAGTTTGAGAAGTCTTCCAGCAGAGGTCAAGATCTTATGACATGTGGTGAACTTTTCTCAAACTTCCATCTCCCTTAAGAGTGCAACTCACCCTAACCCTAACTAAGGCGGAATATAAATGTTCTCGACTCTGCCTTGATTGGCCCCTTTAATCTCCAACTTTAACCTCACATGAACCCAACCATGTTTTTTGGTTCTATTAGAAGTGTTTCCAGTCAAAAAAAGCACCTCGTCTACTTGTTTGAACGTTGAAAAGGAAGTAGATTAATCATTTACAAGAATTTGAGGTGAGGTGTGCGAAGATATTCCTAAAATATGATAAGGCATTACAGTGTGACTGTGTAATGGGTAAAAAAAAAGAGGGTGATTTAAATAAGCACCGTATTTTACTGATATTTCTCGCTGAAGTTGTAATGCAATAGGGACATGTGTGGGGTGGCTTCTGAGTCACTGCTCTGTTCAGACAAAATAACCGCCTTTCACGTCGCCACTTTTAGCAAAAACATCACATTCACCCAAGAGCAGCTTAAGTGTGTATAATCCACCTTTAGAGCTCTTGAAACACACAGAAGAACCACCGCACATTATAGACACAACTGTTTTTTCTACCGAAAAAAATTAAATACATACACTAGAGATTAAAAAATGTCCACTTTAAGTCCATCATAGCGCAACCAATGCATCAAAAACATTACCAGCCTCTGAATTAACCAGTCTCGGCAGACAAACCGCTGCCACTCTGGATAATTTAAAAAGCCAGATGAAGCAACTTCGGGGGATTAAACATGGAACCATTGGGAGAGGAAGGGATGGAAAAGTGTGGTTATAACTCGAGTTGCAAAACCCTGTTACCCATTAACTGCAGTGACATAATACAGCTCCACTTTGCCTGATATAATACTCTTACTGGCTGAATCACACACCGTTATACATCCCGCTGCCATGAAAGGGTCCATGGTGCTTTGACATTATGAGGCAAACACGGAGTTTATACTTAACAGACGGTACGATGACAGCAAGGTCAACGAGCCGTTTATTTATTGACCAAGGTCGTTCCTAATTAAAGAAAGAGAAAGTAGGCTGTGAGATGGAAAAGTTGTGAAGCTCCACATCACTCCTGCTGCCCAGAAGCCATGCCAGCATCACTGGCAGGAACAGGCCCACTGCACAGTATGCCATCATCCACCATGAGTATTGATGCCCTCGGGGTCTCTGCATACAGCCTTTTATCTCCCCTCTTTAACAGGCAGGCAATTCCATTGGCTGTCTGAACTCCACCCCTGCAAACTCCAGCTTGTTTGTTATATTATTTGTTACTCCACCCACGTAGCGAAAGATTTAAATGTGATTTATATTCCCTCTAATTAGAGGTTCTACAGCTTGAGCATGACACTGCAAAACTCACTGGCTTTGTAAATGGTAAATGGGGCTTTGTAGGTAATAGATTCACCGGATCAGCCAAGTCTTGTTTACAAAACCAAAAGTCAAGGGTCGATCCTCTTTACTTGTACTTTCTGAACATGATTCTGAGGTTGTTTGAAACAAGACGAAACATCAAGGACTTTTACCAAAAGGAAGGATAGAAAAGGAACAACGTGACCCCGGAAAAGTACAAAATAACACCAGACTTATTTAAAATGAGCTCAGGTTCAATTTCTGGAACATCGACAGTAAAATGTGGACGATTCATTTCATTCTCACTTCCACCGTGGCCCTTTAGACATTTAATGGGTAACTTTTAAATTCCAACTGGCTTTGTGCCTACTTGCATCAGTGAGCTGTTAAGCACTTTAAATCTTTTTAAAAGGGCTCTATATTATTAAAACTAAAGATTGTCAAAATCAGAGATGGATCACCAGCATATCCTCTCATTCTTTTCATAAATTCCCATCATTTGAATACCCTGATTGAACACCCAGATGCAGATCCATTGTTTGAGGATAGAAAGCGCACCAAAAAGTATGCTATAATTTTCAGAGTTCTGCTATGAATCATTCACTCAAATTACATCTACCAATTTTACACATGTCATGATGTGTGTGTGTGGTCTCCTTCATGAGTTTCCACGACAGATTTGTAATGGTTTCAATAAGGAGGCTCAGTAGGTATTCCTAATGAAGTTTCCAAAGGAGCCATTAAAATGTAAAACAACTTCTCATTGTTCCTTAGTGAGTCTCAGAACATTCACATATTTCACTGCAATGCTATACAGCAGAGACGTATGCTATGACCAAACTGGCCTGGGTGAAAAGAGGAGTGCATTCGCTGTTGCAGTGAACCAACACACAGAGGAGTGTAAAAAAAAAAAAGGAAGAAGGGTTTTCTTATGACGGTAATAAAAATGGAGAACGGCTGCCGCTCAGACCCCCTCTATATCTTGCCATCATCCATCAGCCTTGAGATGAAGACTTTCAGGAGACGCGTCGTTGTCTGCCAGCTGTTGTCAACAACCCTCCCTATTCACTATTCAGTTTTCTCTATTTTTCAGCTCAACACCGTTTGCTTTCTTTGTGTTTTGAGTTAAGCTGTGAACGGGACAAATTGTACAGAAAACTGTTCCAAGTTTGTCAAATAATAACTATCAGGGACAAATGAGTTGCCCCTTAAAGCCCCTTTTTTTAGGTTACAATCGTTTTAGTTTCAGATTTTTAATCGATGCGAAAATACTGGATTTTAAAGACAAGGATTATATCACAGAGGCCATTTTTCGAGGTTGGATGAATGTTTTAATGAACTCCCAGAAATCATCACGTCTAATGTTAGACATTTAAATATAAACATCTCTTTAAGAACATTATTGATCAAGACTTCTTTTCTGAATAACTTGAGAGGTCACGATCCAAAGGGAGCCCAGAAAATAGACTAATCACAGGTCAACACAGATCCTCTGCCCACATGCATTAAGAGGTCATGACGGAACAATATGCATGCGACTAAACGAGAGGATAAAAGATTTTTTCGGGATGACACATTTTCACCTACGGGGGGAAAATATAGAACTGACGAGTATTTTCCCTTTCTCTTCTTCAGAGTGTAGCTAATAGGTTGAAATGTGCCTGGGAGGATGTGGAGAAGAGCCTGCGATGTGTTTTGGCGCAGCACATGGAAGGTTTTGAAAAGGAGCAAACTAAATTTAGACAGGTTGAATTTGACACAGACACACATGGTTGCGCATGCGCTCACACACTCATTAGGCTTTCGACAAACATCATCTGGGTGGAATGATGAGTCTTTTAGTGAGAAGCATTTGTTCCCTTCACATTACTGGATGGATGAAGGTGGGGGTGGAGGGCTGGTGGTGGCAGAGAGGGGGTGTGGGGCTGCTATTGATATGCCCCATGCAGTGCCAACACCTGACTAATTTCATGGAGCCATTGAAATGACTGCCTTCTTTTGGCTCGTCTGTGCTTCCTGCTGACTCCCCACTGAGCACGCGCACAGAGGAGCAGGTCAATGCAAATGAGCTACAGAACTTTAAAGGGACAGTTGGCTCTTAATTAAGCATGTAAAGGAGAGCGCCTACAACAATGTTTATCTCCAAAGTGAACACTGAGTTTGTAATATCTTTACTGTTGCATTTCGTTATCCAAAAAGAGGTTAGGATTCATGCAGAGGAAACCTGTTGATTGCCGAACACACGCAAAACAGTGTTAGCCATATCAAAGCAAGGCTGTGGTGCAGCATTGATTCTGGTTTTAAAGTGGATCCACCTAGTGATTTTATTCTGCTCCTAAGTTTTATTTAAGTTACCTAAATAAGCCAGAACCAAAAAGGAGCTTTACTCACTAAAATTGGAAAAAAGGGGCTACCATTAAAAAATGGGGATGTCCTTTTCTTTAAATGGTCGAAAGAACCCCGTTGAATGCCCCCTTAAAGTGAGCCATGGCTTGCAACGCATAAAGATAATCATTACTGTGTTCATGATGTCATTTCACATTCAAGTGGGTCTACTGGAGCGAAAATAAGATTAAAACTCATCCACTTGAGATGAAAGGCTGGTAGTTATTGCCAAGCAGTATAAAGTATTCAGCTTGCGTACAAACACATGTGTGCACACATTGTGCTTCTGAAAATGCATCAGCAGTATAATACAAGGGTTAATTACTATTGAACCAATCATACAGCAGCAAACAAGCACATTATGGATTATTACTGGCGTCTGAGAATTCAATTCAAAAGTTATTCATCCAAAACAGAGAAATCAGATGCATGAGAATTTGAAAAAAGCAAAACAGGATGAACCAAAGTGCCCATTATGAAATCAAGAGTCTGCACGCAATGAATTTGGATAGGATGGTCAACATTACTTCCTCCTGGCTTTTAAAACAATGCTTTAGTTGTGTGCATTTTGGTATTGAGCATTTTTAGAGAGTGTACATGTGAGACGGAATGAAAAAATGACACAGCAGCAGCGAGCTGAAGCCCTGGATAGTTAACTTTAGTTGTACTCAAACCAATAACCTTCAGGAAGGACATTTTATACGCCTGGTGAAGCTCCAGGTAGCCATGAATATGTATTCCGGTAAAAAAAAAAAGCAGCCTCACGACCAAACCCCCTGCCGCTTCGTTTGCCAGACAGCAAAGTCGGTCCCTGATGTGCAGTAGGTTCAAAATAAAATTCAGTACAGAAGAATTTGTTTTTAAAAGATAGCAAACTTGAGGCAGAATATGAAATCCAAGGTCTTTAGATTTACACCTGATCAATCAAACTACACAAAGTATACAAACTTCTTAATAGCTAAATAATTCAAGAGAATCCCCATTTGGAAGAAACACTTCTTTGAGTTTGACTTATGCTCTTTCAAAAAGTTAACTCAATCAGCTCAGTGATGCAGGCGTGTTTGAAGTAGTGTCACTTCCTTTAAAGCTGACTGCTGGACATGCCGAACCGTGGGGGGGGGAGTTCCTGTTCTTTGAATTTCCTCTCTTTGCTGGCATGAATGCATCAAATATTAAATATCCAATATTAGGATTAAGTATCATCAGATATTCCCTGCATTTTTCGAATATTTTGAACATATTTCACCACATGTAGAACTCCACTGTGAAAGTTCTATCGGCATATAATTATGACCTGTAATTATCCCCTAAAATTGGTTGTGATGTCGGTTTGTTTGTAAGTAGTATTACGGCAAAAACAACTGGTCCTTTTTTCATAATGCTTGGTAGAAGAGTGCAGCATTGGCCAAAGAAGAAGCAAGCTTTTTCACTTTTGGAAACGGCCTTGGCAGAGGTCTCCAGAGGTTTAAGTGCTGCTGCAGTCACAAACAAATACACATCGTTGCCTTTTTCTCCCTTTTTACTTAGTTGTGAGGTAAGTTAAGAGATTTGACCTTGGCCCTTCCAACCAAGCGTCCTCTCTGCAAATCATTTTGTGTGGACACTTTAGGAATGCTCTCACTTGCTCATCTCCTCCTCTTTCAGACAATGGAATACATCATCGGCGGAGTGCACAGGGTACAAAGACAGCTGGCTCCGCAGATTAATTTCAGCATCTCCTTTTTCTCTCCTGCATGGAAGGAAATAATTCATTTAGTTGGTATTCAATGCAGGTGAACTCCTCTTATATTTTGCCCAACTTCCCACAAACGATCCCTCTCATGTAGACATAGAAGTGCGCACAAAGGCACAAAGTCAGGGACAATCGCTTTGACCAGGCACAGAGCCAAGAGCAGTGTAACAGGTGTAATTTCATCCTATTGCTTGGCTAGGTCACCTTATGCTTGACCTACCCATTGGTGGGAGTCTATGTGTGTGTGTTTTTGTTGCTAAGACAAGAATGCATCCACTGGCGAGGTTAAATGGAATGGGAAAACACCATTGGTGAGGGATGGTGATTCGTGAGTAACAGTCATTGTTTTGCGAGCAAATGTGCAATACATACATCCTCTGTATTTGCAACACCCCGTTTTTTTACAGTCCCTAAAACTCCAATAAATCCTCTCCTAGCAAAACAAACCACAACGGAGCAGCTGCCAGATCGTCATCTTGCTCAAATGCACCCTGACCCGAGTTTCATCCTCCAGCTTTGATTTGGCCACTCAACCTTCGCTAAATCTTCATAATCTTTTAATGATTCCGCTTAAATAAATGCCTCATGCAATAGCTGATATGAAAAGGTGGTCTTGCCTCTATCTTGCATCTTTATGTAAAGGAATTAGTTGATTCATTTTCCTATCTGCTTCTCTGAAAGAGGTGACGGCGGCAAAAATAGCTTTTCCCGGCACAATGGCTCCATTTAGGGAACATTTCCATGGCATTTACAGAATGCTTTCAAAGCACCTGGCGTTAAATTCAAATAACATTTGCCGGCTATATCATGCATCCATGAGGGCATGTACGTTCCATTGTGACCCGTTTGAATTGCTCTGCGGGGGGGCGGGGGGGGTTTGAATTTGTAAAGGCATTTTTCTGAATTGACACATTCGGCACGTTGGCCTGCTTTCATGATTACTTTGTAACACACTCATGAATACACACACATACTGTATATGCTGTGTGTTTGAAGCATCATTAAAGTCACACTGACTTCACGGTATTTGCTGTACACAGTATTTTAATAAAATGTTCCCTTAAAATTGATTGAAGTATGATCCTTTTCTGTGCATAACAAATTAATGTTAAATAACTTTTGACCTTCGTATTTTGCATAATGTCATTCTGTGTATTTTCTCTCCAACATGCCATGACTTAACAGTCATTTATGGGTTTAACCATAACCTTTGTGACCTCTATTTTCCATTTTAAAAAATATATGGGCTATAAAACTCAATTTCTTTCATACAAAACGTACGGCAAACGGTTGGGTCTTAGTTTAGATTCTGCTATTATTTTAGTGAGGTGCGATAGCAGTCTGGAGTGAAAATAAGGGCAAAATGCTCAAATCGGGGGCCTTCATATAACAGTGTCAGTAATTTCACATCTCAAGCTCAGTTGATGTGTGTTTGGGCTGCAGCTTGAAGGGCACCGCTGATTTGTATGCAGAGAGTTCCATCAAACTGGTCCAAAAAACACACGAGGTGATAACATGGAAACAGAACTGACAACAAACTGACATTGTTTCAAATTGAACAAATTAGAGGTTTTGGTAGTTTAACATTCAAGCAATGGAAAAGGGCAAATGATAAAAAGAAGCTGATAATCCAATGTTCTGACTCACAAAGAGGATATTTTGCTGGCCCATAATGGGGCACTACATCACTGATTCTACTCCTTTTGATGCATAATTTCTACATTTACAAAAGAAGAAGCAAGCTGTTAAGCACAAGTCCTGGAAATGCTACGCTTCCATGTGTAGTTTCTAAGATAAATTTAACCCAGGAGTTCCCTGGGTAATTTTATTCAGGAAAACACTCATGGTTCACACATACAGAGACGCAGAACTCGATACATAACCAAACAAATCCCATTTCATCTGCCGTCTTGACTGGGCACGAGCAATAACTGTTGATGTTCGTAATGCATGCACAGAATCGCTCCAATTTGCATACAACACAGGCGTCAGCTTCCGACCCAAATAATCAGCACACTCACATCATCAGCCTGTGCCTTCATTAGTAATTGTTTCCACATGTCTTTCGATCGTGACAGTCTTCTTGGACAAATTGTCTCCTGCAACCGTGTTAAAAAGAAGCCACAAAATGGAGCCCTACAGAATCTTTGCAAGTTGTGACTCAACATCAAGTGTAACTGCACCAAATACTTTACCCAGCCATCTATGGGAGGTAGAATAATTCACTTATTACATTAAATATGTTAGTGGGGAGCACCTAAACCCTGGAGACACATTGTAAATATGAATGAATAAATATATATATTATGTCCTGACTTTACAGCACCATCAAACCATTGACTAGCCGGTATGAACTGCTTCATTATGGACGGCCACCAAGGAATCTGTAATCCAAATAAATGATTTACAGAATGCATTTTGGGATGCCAAAGCACTTGTCAAGCCAGTATTATGTATGTGATCTTGAGAGGAAAGCAAGCTTCAAAGCAGGTAGTCCCTAAATTAGGACAAATTGAATGATCTAAAAGCTGCAGTTGGTAAGAATTCCACTACCCAATGCCACAAAACTATTTACCACCAACAGTGACACAGCAATAACTCCTCAAAGTGCGCAGGTTTCTGTCTTTTACATCAACCTGTCTACCCACTGACTCATGGACGATTCATGCAGTGATGGTGAGCAACATATTTCCAAGGACTGTATCCAAAGCCTAAACAGCATGCTCAGCAAAACCACTGCCTGGAACAATAACAGTAATAAAACACTCACAGTATACGGTTTGATCACTGACCCAGAATAATATGTCTTCAGAAACAATATCACCTATTAAACATCAGCTTTATATGTCGAGTAGTCATCACAGTAAGGCTGTTCACATAAACCTCAGTGGAAGTTTTTCATGCAGCTTGTTTTTCTTGATGTCATTTTATCCTACCCAGAAGGCTCCCTGGCACACTGCATAACATATCCTTGAGACTTTAGTTGTCACCCTGTGGCACTAATGGGAAAGTATGTTCAAACAGATGTTCTAGACAGCATTACAGAGAGTGGAAAAAGGCAGCACAAACTTTACTAATGTGACTGTCTGCAAAGGAGTAGGCATTACCAACAATAGACCACATTCAACAAATAAAACTGCAGTATTGATGAGGTTCTGAAGTCAAGTTAGAGGAATTTGGAAAGCTTGTAGATGAGAGAGTACATTTTCAGAAATAATATTAAAAAAACTCCAAGATGGGGTTTGAGATTTACTTTTGATTGCACCGGAGTCTATTAAAATAATTGCAAAGTGTGCAGAATGTTGCTCAGGGATAATTTGGTGCGCGTCTAATTTGTGCAGAAGTTGAAATAAATAACTATAACAGTTTGAAAGTACCCTACAACGGTTGCAAAGAAACCACATGTAGCCGATCATCTTGTAGCAGACTTCTGGGACCCTTATCATATTATATTCTTCTACTTCTATCAAGCATCTAAAATTACCCTTTGCTTGCCAACTGTTTTCCAGAAGGGAGAACATTTCAAGCTAAGCCGCTTTGCTCATGGCTAACCTTAAGGGAACAAAAATGTGCTGAGATTGTTTCCCATAAAAGCACAAAAGGAGGCTCAATGAAGAAGAGCCCTAGGACATGGATTGCGTAATTTCACCTTGATGTAAACCTGAACACAGATGAAACAAAATAAAATAATCGGGCTTTCAGGTGTACTATGAGTGTCCACAGTATCCTAAATTGTAATATCCACCGAACTGGCTTTTTGATACAGAGCTACATTTGCATGTCTTTCTCAGAAATGCTCAAGCCTTTCTGTGGTTTTATTTCACAATCTAAAAGATCTTAATCAGTACACACATCTACTTCTGAAGTCATCATCTAATCACATCTTATTCAAGACAAATGTGTGGTTGTCAAGACAACCTGATAGCATAGTGTGATTTGTCATAACACCCCATGGGGAATCATTTGCAGAGTTACAGTGATATAGCCCATACAGACTATACTATTCAGTAATATGAAAAGCCTGAAACAATGAACAGTTTTTCCAATGAGTCACATTTCATTTTCTCCTTTCCTAAATGTCCTTGAATGAGCACATCAGATTCAAACCAGTTGGATACTTTTAAGGTTAAAGAAGGCCTTCAAAATATCATATATCATTCAATATATTTCGTATATGTTTGTCTATTAACACTGTTTAAATTAATTGCTGCAATGTGTAGCTACTCAAATAAGTGGTAGTAAAATAAACATTAAATATCCTTCTAGTTTTACAATGAAAAAAAAACAACAAATTGCAAATTTATCCAAATACAGTAGTTCCTTTGACACCTGGTTAAATTGTGATTTATTAACTGCTGATTTTACAGGGTCTTTGCAGATTTTGTAAAAGGGTTGTGCTGGAGCAGAAACAGGCACATTACTCATGAGTAAAAAATGTGCCCAGTTCCTTTGCATGGTGCTGATTGATTTATAAAAAAAAGTGAACAAGTTTATTTTTTTACGGTCAGAAGATGGTCTTTTTATGAAAGCTTTTGGCACCACAGTTCTTGAAAGTGTGATAAACACTCCTCATTATCCCTGCAGTTGCCATGTTAATATGATAAGCCACTAACCTTCAAACAAGCCAGAGAAATACAACAGTTTCCACATTTTCAAAGCCAAGCATGGCTAAAAATGTTTTTTTTTTCTGCACCTCCATTCACGCCTGATGTTAATCCAATCAGTGTAAAAAGGCAAGTGTGAATAATGTATCCTATCAACCGGTAAGAGACCAGTTGCTTGAGCCCAATAACAGACCTACCTGCAATCTGTAGCCATGCACAGATGAAGTGGACATTGTTGCTGTCAGCATGGAGCCAAGGACGTGGAGCGACAGGAGAGCACTATTTGCAGGCAGCCATTGTTCGCACTCACACAGAGGGGCCAATACAGGTACGGGATGGTGCCTGAATGTGCTAATCGGCACAGCCTTGGAGGGCCCTCTTAGTGGGAAGGTGCATGTGTGCCAAGAGCCAAGAGCTTTGTCCGCTCTGTCGAGTGAGGACCGAGCCTTAAACACAACAAAATCACACCTGTGAGCTTTTCAAATCCCTGGCAGCTGAAGGCCTCTCTAGAAATCAGAGCTGCAACAACCAGGGTTTCATTCGGTAAAAGCAATGTGTCTCTGTCGACAGCTGATAGGCAGTATTTTGGAATGGATAACTAGAGCAATTAAACACATTTTCCAAAATGAAAATGAATACAATGCTTTTTTTTAAGGAGCATGATAGTCAACCTTCACAGTCAGCTGTGTTTGCTAAAATATGAAGCTTCTGCTCACTTGTATCAATGGGAGGTTGTCTTTACTTGCTTTACACTCTATCCTCTTTATGCCATAACTAAAGGACAACTTTAAACATATTATGGACCCTGAAAAAATAAGAATGACCCTGAGCTGGGGAGTTTTCCTCTCCACAGCCCCCCTGCACGCAAAGCTATACAGCAGCCTTAAGCTGTGTGCTAACTTGTCACTGTTAGGATATATGCAAGTAACTTAGCATCTTATATCACAGTGATTTACATGTAACACTTACCCAGTAGACGCAGAAAAAAAGTTTGAGAAAGCAGTCCTCTCTGCAGCATAGTTTCCGGTTGGTTAGCACTGCTAGCTTCCCCCAGCTAAGTCTTAATAGTCCCCTCAGGAAAAGTGCTACCCAGGCAGGCTTGATTTATTTGGCATGCAGTTTGCTTGTTTGTTAACTTCCTCCTGCAAATAAAGGAAGTCTTTACTTTAATCCTTTAAACACAGGAAGCACTTTTGCCTAACTGTTTGGGCATAAAATGAGTCAGTGTCTGTGTTAATGCAAGCTTTTTAGCCTCTAACATGGCATTATCATTAAAGGTGCCATAGAATGGAAAAGTGTATTTACCTTGGCGTAGTTGAATGAGGAGAGTTCTGTACATTGAACTGACATACCGTGAACCTCAAACACCATTGTTTCCTCGTTCACGTGCAAATCATGAATATGCATGTCACAGCGGTAAAACGGGCCAATTACAACAATCCCCGTGCGTGACGTAACACACGGTCGTCCAGCCCCAACATTTGCATACACCAGCTGCTGGAAACGCTAACACTTACCACTCCGTAACAATGCTCTCCAATCTCCGACCAACTGGGTGTTCTTCAAATTCATCGTTTCCTCCTCCGATAAAGGCTCAAACATGTAAAGTCGGATGCCTGTAGCCTCCACGGTTCATCTCTCACAGTTTCGCGAACTTCACTTACTTCTGTGGGCTCTGAGGCAGCCATGGATTGCTCCTTGTAAACCAGCCAATCAGAGCAGAGCTCATCATCATTATTTAAATGAGCCCCCAAATAAGGTCATTCAGCTTGTTTCGTTCTAAGGCCAAATCATAGGGTTGTAAATGGGCCTGTAAAACCGCATTTTTTGGATCAACCAAAGTTATATCCCTTCTTTGTAGACATCAGAGAACAATTTAAAATACCATATAGATGCATTCTATGGCCACTTTAAGTAAATCATTAAATGAATAGTTCCTAAGAAAATGTTTCCATTTTATATTCAAGTTTAGCACTTCTTATCATTGAAGCTGTGCTTAAGATCACACATGGATGTTCCTTGGAGGATAATTGCTGAGGAGTTAACATGGCTGTTGAGTTCAGACAGGAAGGGCCACCATGGAAGAAAATAGGGTAAGTCCTCAAAAGCTACAAATATGGCTATGTAACTTTTTAATAACATAGGGTAAAGACTGCATATCTATTCCTATTTTATGTCCTCAAGGTTTGTGCATATTCTGGCAGCTGATTTAAGGTTGTTGCAAGATACCCACGGCCCTCTCCAGGCAAAAGAGACTCTTCCTGCCTCTTTTTATTCCTTTAGGCGAGCATTGTTGCAAATTACTATTAGATCTCACATCCTCAGGTTTTCACAGGTCAATTTATAATTAAAAATCCTCCTCTGGCATCCTTAAAAAATGCTGAAATGCTGTCCATGGCATTTTAATATCTGCAGGGCTAACCTTTGGCGACTACACCTGCAGGGGGTTACATATGAATGGGAGAACATCCCTTGTGCTGGGAATGTCTTTTTCATGTCTCTGTCTTTCTGTATTTTAAGGTGAAAACAACCTCATCACATGGGAATTGTTTCTAGGTGATGAATGTGAGAATCAAATGTCAAGCATAATCCGAGAAAAAGCAGGAAGTTGCAAATGTACCATGCAGGGGTTACTTCACACATTGCTTGAGACCTTTCGAAACGCTGTTGAGAACAATTAATCAGTTGAGAGCACTAGTGGCACTGTAAGGAAGAGTTAATGCTAAATGCAATGTGCTCAGTGATTTGGTATCCAAGCTCTTGAATGATGCAAGTGAGAAATAAAATGAACACCACCTTTAAGCCAAAGGCTAATAGATTTTGGCTGTGGCTTCTGAGTGTCTCAATGAACCAAATGCATAAATGTGTCAGTGCAGAGTGTTTTTGGAGGCGTTGGAAAAACATTGGCTCCAACGTTCAGAAAGCACTCTTCCAAGTTTGGGCTGGATTTTTTGACACATGGAGCAAAAGCACAAATCCAACATCGGTGTTAGGCCATGTGCAATTACATTTTTTGTTGACTGATGTACATTTTTTTATGGCTCTTATGCCATCATGGTGTTGGTCATCATGTCTTGTATTAATTAACTCATCATAAAATCATTATAATTGATTTTGAGGAGAAATGTGGGTGGACCTCTATAATTTATTGCACCAACAGAATATTTAGAACATCTTTAAAGTAGTTATCTTCTTTCTGAATTATTTCCTCTTGGATTTTGCCCATACATTATGCCTTTAAAGAAAAGGGAAAAGGCGCCGATACACTTTACATCGTTTGACCTGAAATGCATGTATGCTGTCAAAGAAAATAACACACATGCATACATCGGGTCCATAACCAGTGTGTCTGTTTTAATTCCGCATATGAGCTCTTGTATTTCAGACCTATTAAACTCTGTTCCACTCCGTTGCAAAACCAAATTACTTGAGGTCTTGAACTTCACTCGGAGTAACGTGTAACCATTTACTTGCTCGATTAGTATTCCGTTAGAATGGAGATGCCATAATCAGAATGAGCGGGATCATTAAGAGAGGGAGAATGAGGGAGAGATTTCATGAACGAGCAAACGCTTACTTTGTGTACAGAGAAAAATGGCAGTCTTATAGAGTTGAGAAATGTATCGCCAGAATACCCCCCGTAATAGCTCTCACCCTCTGTCTTTCTCTCTGTTGTTTCTAAATAGAGCAATTCAGTGGAATCCCACCGAGACATGGGATGAATCAATTTTCTAACACCTCTTCCAATACTTCTTTGTTCTTTTCTGCCACAGGCTTTTTATTATTTTTAAGGTTATTGTTTTATTTCTCTATAGTGACGATGAATTGGGTTCATAATGATGGAACGTCTTTTACTTGTAGCAAATATTCCGTTTTCTTCGTGGTAGAGAGAATGGTAGTGTGATATCAGGAGAGGACGCCTCAGGAAGGACAGGAGTGTCCTCCCCTTCCCCGAACAAAATCCTTTCTAACCTTGCACTACTTTCCCATCCGCCTTTATTCTTTAAATAGATACAGAATGTGATACAACAAAGGAAATGTAAAAGGAGTCAAATTATCGCAAGGAACCTGAAAAAAGCATAATCAGCCTTTCTGTGCCGTCGCTGTCTGATTTGGTTCTTATCATCAGAAAGCAATACAGCAATTTTGTTTCCCAAGCTGTCGAATGTCTGAGAACTGCTGTGAATGGGTGAGTGGACCTGCCAAAGAGCCTTTGGTACCCTGTCAGTTACAGGGGCTGGGGCAGCCCCAAAAGCACACAGCATGCCCAACTCTTTTGATTAGACCACTGCATCCGGCCAGCAATTCACATGCTCGACAAAAGAGAACTATACAGGTTTTAATCCAGCAGTCAGTCGGGCATAACTTTAAAAGAAATAAATTGTCATTTAAAATTCAAAAAAGGCCCAATTGCCTAGACGTCTTAAGCCCTTTTGAAATTAATTTATAATTAAAAACCTCACATGCCAAAAGTTGATAATGCACCAGCTTCCGTTAAGTGTTGAAGAAGTCCTTTTGAAGTGTCCACAACAGACAGTTCAGTCAGACCCCATACGTCGTCATTCTGATTCCAGGTTCAGCTTTCCCTTGAACTCAATGCAAAGCCTCTTTGTAAGACAGAGTTATGGAGTTTGGTTTAAAGAGTTGAGTCAAAGTCAATGAAGCAAGGAAAGTCAATGAAGTGAAACAGCAACATTGCTCTTTATAGATTTGTTTCTCTCTTACCTCTCTTCATTCCATATCTGTGATTGTAACGTTATATTCATACTGCAGCACCCTCCCTGGAGATCTATCAACAATCTTGTTTCAGTCTCAGCAGTGTGAGTTTATTGCAAGAAGGAGTGCACACTCTTTGGGATGACCTTAAATCTCATTTTCCAACCTCTGCTTGCTCACCTGTAAAATAATCCACAGATAGCGAGGCCAAGACCTTAAAAATAACATTGGTTGGGTATTGAATGAACATTTGCCTCCCTCTATCGCACAGCGTTTCGTTAACCTTTCCCACATTTGAGAACCCATAAAAGAAAATGGAGCGTATTGTTGTTTTCTTTTGTCCTTATCCTCAGTTCCTTCATCTCCATTTGTCCCTCACTCAGTAAGATGACACCGCCGTTATTCAAGTGTGTTCTCTCATCCGTTTGCCTTTGTCAAGGTCCACTTCCTCTCTTTCTTTCCCTCTGTTTCTTCTCTCTCCCTATATGACCCTTCTTTTCATTGGCTGACCTAACATCTTGCCTCAGCCTCACTGTGCCCTGGTGCGTGTTTCAAGGCTTGCATGACCTGTAAGGCCAATGCATGGCGCCTATTGATGAAATGTATTGATCATGCTAGCTTCGGCTGTGCTGGTCTATTAAACGGCTCTGAGGACCAACTGAACAGTTGAATAGACCAGTGTTCCTACTAGCTGAATGCCTGGATGTGTATGTTCTGTTCCATATACAAATGTGAGTAAGAGTTAGTGAATTGTCTGGCACCTTGCCCTTGAGAAAATTACATTTATCTTCATTATAACTGTTATGAAGGCCACTACATCACCCTCTGTTACTCAGTGTGAGTCACTTGGCAAGAGCGCAGCATTAGCTCCATTAGATGTCAGATTTGAATACCTGCTGAGGGGGGATATCTTTAACGTCCTCTACACGTTCACCCATGTCGTACAGAAAAGAACATTTGACTTTCAATGTAGGTCGTCAAGAAGCAAAGCAGTGTATTAAACAACAGGACGTATTGAATGGACAACAGTCACACATCATAGTAGTTTGCCGAACACATGATGATCTCCATTTCAATTATTGAGGTACTGGTTGAGGTCATAATGGTAGTATTATTGTCTAGGAAATCATTAATGCCTACAAAGAGAGCTAGGTGCACAGTGTCATTGCATGTCTACAACAGCGACACTTCAAAGACCTTGCAGTTGTTTGGAAGAATAGTTCCTGAAAGTTTTAATAGGACAGTTATCGGGTGCACAATCAGCAGACCCGAGTATTGAGAATCTCTTTGCTCAAATGTTGCTGGTTCTAATCACTGATGCAAAGATAAGGTGCACGCCGGCAGGTCTGCTAACCCCTCTTTGCCTCTGTGAAGCTAGTCATTACGATGGAGCAGCACCAAGGTTTGGATTTCTGTATTTATATATATATATGTGAAGTCTGCCCCAAAGTGTAAGCCACAGAAGTGAACGTGGAATATCTTCAGATAGATTGAGGTTAGAAAAATTGCCTTTCCAGGGTCAGCATTTCAAAGGCTCCCTTTTGACTTGTGGACTTTTCCCAATATAGGCTAGCATCAAAGTCTTTCCAACTGTCCTCGTGCAGTTCAAGTGGGAAGCAGGCCTATTGTGGAGCTTTATGTAAATCCCAGCATGACTGTTTTTATTCTGTCCTCAATGTACAATTTACTTTAATTTGCAAAGTTGTGTCATTCGCTGAGGGAAGGCACATGACAACATTCAAGATCTTCAAACATATCATTTAGCTTGACAGCCTTTCCCCTGGCTGAAGGAACTTTTTAAGTATTAGTCACTTCAGAGTCTGTGCTGTACAGCAGAGACAGTGTGTGGGAGAGCAATGAAAGACACAGATGGGCCAGTGGAGATGGGGCGGCATGGGCTTGCATCTATGTTTCCATTGCACGAAAAACACCAGAGGAACACATCCTAATGTACACAGCGTTTATTACCCTCACCCACACACTGATAAGATCGTAAAAACCCTTGGCTATGAGGCTGTGTATACAAACATGCATCCATTGTCCTCTGTCTGTATGCACCACAAGTAATTGTCATTCAATGGAACTGCTCAGGTTTCTTTCATTTTGACCTTTTCGCCAATAATCCTGGATCTGCTGCAGTGGGTTGCCTCACCACAGTTAACCCCAAAAAGAAGGCAGTTCTTTTTTAAAGATGTAGGTTGTCCTTCCCACTGTTAGACGTGAGTGTTGACATTCTCATAGCTATGCTACAGCATTGGCACTAGGGAAACCATAGAACTTTGAACAGATGTTCATTTTTCTCCGGAGGATGAACTGGTCTGAATGTTCCTTTACCACCACTAGCATTTTATCACTATGGTTTCTTATTTTGACAACCAATTGATTGATCTGCATAAAATTCAATACAAGCATTCATGGTTCCCAGAGGAGGAATCCGGATGACTTTAAAAATCCCTCAATGTATTGAAGCAGATAAAAATAACTCTTAATGACATTTTTATCAATATTATTTTATGTTTTGTGATAACTCACAAATATGGGCAACTTAAATGGTGATCATGGTAAACATTGTACCTTCTAACCATCAGCATGTTATCATTATGCTCATATTGGCTTCACATTTAGCATGGTTAAGTCCAGTGTTGTTTAGTGCACACGTTTTTTTTTTCATATCTGATTTAGCGGCCTGCTTAATCAGATCCTCAGATCACTGAGGGTAAATATTACGGTGACATGACAGCTCCTTAATAACACATCTCACCAGGAGAATATATGTTGTGTAGAAGTCCTCTGGCTGGTTCATTCTCCCTCCGTTCAGGACATCATAGCATACAGAGAGCCCACTATCCATCTCCCTTCCCTATAGAAAGCATGGCTCAATCACCCTCCTGACGAGTGCTGCCATCTCTCATTTAGACACTTGTGTTATCCAATTGGCAGAGCTCACATTACTGGCCTGCCTCCCTCTTCTCTGGCTGCCTGGTGCAAAACCGCTGACGCTGCACAATAGCAACTTTCTATGGGCTGCTGGCCTCGTCTGCTGGGGGATTTTAGCTGAGGTCCCCTCTAATCGGGCTAATTCAGAATCAGACAGGACCATTCCAAAGGGTGTGTTCATCGTTCCGTATTAATCTTTTGGTGAACTGATGCTGAACTCTTCATCAGCAAGGGGGAGTGTGTATAATTGCCTGCGTGTGAGGCAAGGGAGGAAAAACGAGGCGAGGCAATCCCACCTCCCTCTTTCACTATCTCACTCATGCTCAACAAATATCCTGCCGCTTCTTGCCAACACTTTTTTTCTCTTAAAGTGCGAGAGATAAAAATGCTCTCTGGCCGGTTACTTGTTTTATTCTGTACGAGATAACTATTACCGTCATCAACACTTTTATATTGGGATTTTAAAAGCCTTGCAGAATCTATAAATGCCAGAACATTCCCAATGAGAGTTGTAATGCAAAAAGGAACATCTCCTGTTACAAAATACATAAAACACATTGTACTCAGCCCATGTCTTATTGTGTTTTATGTTTAAGATTTGTCTGCATGAGTTTGCCCTTCAAACAAAAGTTGGATCAGCAAAAATGCTCGTGTCATTCAGCTGCTGTTTAGCGTGTTATGTTTCTCCTAAAAGCCTCACTTCGATGTGGAGTGAAGGGGCGGGTGGGGGATTGAGGTGGAGGAGGTTCGGATAGTTCTGTGCTAACCTAAATAATTACACGCCCTGTTCTCCCAGAGTGATTAATTATATCTGCGGAAAGGGATTTCTTATTTTAGAGCCCTCCACCGACAAGAGCTGTTGGGGAGAAAGACAACGAAATACAAGGAGGCCCTTATCAAAGCTTTCCTGACAGATTTAGGCTGTATGCATGACTTGCGGAGTAATAAATGTTGCTTTCTGGTCAGTTTGCAAGAGCTGCACTAAGGACATGATGGATTTAATTTGAATCGATGTTTCACAGACAACACAATGAACTGCATTCGACAGGGTATTAGGAGGAATTTTACAGCACTGGATTAGTAAGTCTCATGCCTATAACTTCACATCATTACGTAATTTTCCTTATGTGTGGCTTTTCCGGAAGGTTTGTGGACATACATGACTCATTTGGCTTGGAGGGTTTCTCCCTCTGGCTGACTACATGCCTTTTAATTTGCCCCAGTAGGAACCGGCATGTAGTAGTTGGTAGTAGCGCAGTGGGAGGTTGTAGCAGGATGAAAAGCTGAAGGAACTCTGTTAAGAATGGATCACTATTTTTCACATCTATAAAACCTATATTTGGAACCAGTTATTATGAATAGAGTCAAATTAAGCATCCACTGAAATGATCCTAATAGAACATATTCTCCATAATGCATTGGAAAGCAAATTAAGATGTGTGTGTAGTTGGCACCAGAAACAGAATCACTTTGGGCTATTTGACAGAGTCGAAGAGACTGCAAGGTGGAAAACAAAGACACTGTTTATATGATATTTACACTAATTTACAAAAAAAGAACTACCTGACCTTAGAGATTGAAATCTGATCCAAAAGCCACATTTTAGTCACTTAATCTCTAGGTATCTGCAATCTGCAAGAAGTGTATTGCTGACTTATTACTAAAAGTTCTTTAATTTGTACACTGCACATGTTGTTTGACTCCTTCATTTGTATCTATTCGATGGTGCAGTAGTAATATAATATATTCCAATATATTATTCAGAACTTTATTCTCATTCATCAAGACGAGGGGGAGGGAGGTAAGGCCAGGGAGTTCAGATCACTGCTCAATGGCTCCGAGCATAGATCTCCATCCTCTGGCTCTGCACTCATCCGCCTGGCAAAGGCAAATTTAGCACCAGCACTCCTCGGATTTCCTAAATGGCACATTATCTTTGAAAAGCTCTTAACCTTTTCCTGGCTGCGGGAGTGGCTGTGACACAGTCCACCATTATGTTGTGAATCTGTCAGTGGTTCTTTACATTTTTCCGCTCAGGTCTTATCCAGTGTTGCAGGGTCTCTCCAGTGAGCCAAACAGGCTCATGCTACAGAAACAATAGAAAGATTCTCCTCCTGCACAGAAGGCCATTCTGGCTCAAAGAAGGCTTACTTGACTCTTTTCTTATGCATGTGCTAAGGGGATTCTCATGCTGAGTATGCAGCAAAATCATGGGCCAGTGTCTAGCTTAGTATCACAGCTTTAGAAGACATTCAACCCCTTTTACTTGACTGGACTTGTATCGATTCACAACATGCTAAACCCTTGAATACACAGTTTTGACAAGATCTATGAGATACATATTTATATGTGTGTTGCTGGAGCAGCCTACCTTAAGATGCACAAAGAATCAACAACATTTGCCACATCCTATACACATGTCATGCTAACTTCTGACATGTTGTCTTTCTTCTCAAAGGCTAAATGACTGCAGATCGTAGCAGATGCTCAATTATGCTCAGAAAAAAAGACACTTCCTCCTGTGTTGCTTTTCTGAGGCACACAAAGTGCCTCTGCAGATAATCACACCTGACTGAGGTTGAAATGACATTCATATTAAATGTAGCAATTACCGAGGGATTAGGAGTTTATTTATGTCAAGAAAAGAAGCAGAACAATTAATAAATAATGTCTCTTGTGTCATTCAAGATGCAAACTTACTTTAAACCAGCTATACACGCTGAGGCAAATGACCACCTTTCACTTGGTTAATTTAGGATTATTGGTACCCACTATGAAAATGAATAAGTCAGTTTAGGGTAAACACGTTGTTTATGCCAATTTTTCCTTTGAAGCTCTGTGCTTTTGCGCCTTTTTGAGAGGGATTATTTGTCACTTAGGCCACACTTGTAAGTTAATGAAAAGTGCTTTTGATTATGTTGCGTTGGCCTTGGCCAAAAAAGCTCTATCTGGTCTTTGTTTGCGAATTAGCGAGCATCTCAGGGACTCTACTCATAAAAAGCTGTCAACAAAGTCCACCGTTGACATTGAAAAGTTTTGAATGCTTCCAATGATACACACAAATAGGAAACTTCTATTCATTTATGATGCAAAGCAATCAAGGAAATAATCAAAATCCAGTCTCATACATTAGCTTTGCTTTTGTGGACGAGCGAATGAAGAGCCCAACGGAATCACGAAACAAAAACAGCCAAACTTTCAGTATATATATTTTGAGTCATGTAAAAATAGTGAGTAAAAAAATCACTTCAACCCATTTTCTATCACCTAAAATAGAGCGGATAAGACTGATAATCAATGTGGTGGACACCAATTTGGAAAGGTTCCTGTGGATATGATTTCAACCAATCAGTGAATGATGTCTTGTAGTCTCATAAAAATATGTCACAATTTATATTCCTGAATATGGGCTGCTCCTGCAATTTCAGGTCCCTATGATACAAATAATTTCCATTTTGAGGATATTATGCAGTTTCTTTGACTTTAATATAAGTGGATATTGCTCATTTTGGCCCTCGAGTCCTGGGATGGATGGAATAGGTACTGAGCAGGAAGCGAAGGTAGAATGACATGAGACTGTTTCAAAAAGATATTCAATCCCATTTTTAGAATGAAGGGTGATGGGGCTCAACCCAAAGACGAAAAGATTGACATTGAGTGTGTAGAAAATAGACGGAAAGACGATTTTGGGCTCAGCTAGGGCAATGGAAAGATGAGGAAATATGATATGTACATTTCAATGAAATGGAGCTAAACCAGCTGAGTATTCAATAGTGAAGCTCGGCATCAATGAATAGCTTCTTAAGAAGTTCTTAAACAGGAATTGTTGTTGAAAATGGAACCACTGAAGTTGAAGTCACTGTGATTTAAACGGTTAATATAGTCACCTATAAATTGTAACCCCAGTTGAGGTTGAACAGCCAAGATAAGACACATATATGAAGTTATTTAAACTATCATTTACAGTATAAGCTGGTATATGCAAAGACATTGTTGAGAAGCGACTGAAAAAACGGCAAAGTGGACACTTGGCTAGGTTTTGTGAAAGATAATAGCAGCCGACTATGAAAGGACTATGTTGTTGGAGTTGGAGTACTACAATGTATTTTTAAAACCTTAAATACTACCCATTTAATGTGCAGTAATGATTCAGCCAATGAACGGACCTGAGGACATTGACCCGTCTAAATTGTTTAAGAGTTAGAATCCTAGTGATAAATGCTTCTCTACTAATGCATGACTGTGTGATGCAACACCTTAGTCAGCTCAATGGACGGCTCGGAGTGAGTCAGACATGTGCTCAGTCTGAAAACCAAGCCCTGTGGTGTGCTGTGAAATAAATGCGGTAGATAAACACAGAGTTGAAATTTAACAATAAGTCAGGGTCAAGCAGGAGCATCATTTTATTTTGAACTACAAAGAAAAAGAAGGAATACCTACATCTTGCTAATACTGTGTCCCTGTACTGCTCTAAACGGTCAGCAGCTCTTAGAGGCACGCAGTTTCATTCATGACAAGAATGCTTAATAGGCATAATGTTATTTGTTTCCCCCATTAAAGCTTTTAAAGTGCATTTCACCATAAATGCTGGTAGGCTTTTTTTTAAATGTTGTATTGCTGGTGGCCTTGAGATGCCATCGCCATTAACATTTTGTTATTATCCTCTATAACTCCTGACATCTGAAAGAAAGATGTCTGGTTTAGCATGACAACTGCACTTAACGGAGAGACTTTTCTCTCTCACTTCCTCAAAGAAAAACAATTTTTTATTTGCTTCCTGCCTTTGAATCCTCCACCGACGCCTCGAATGCCAAAGGAACACTTTTAATTCATCAGCAGTGGGGGGGGGGGGGGGTGGGCACTGAAGGCTGTTCTGGATCATTGGACAGACAACGACTGTAGTCTGAAAGACGGAGCGAGAGTCAGGAGCGAGAGGCTGAATAAGGGAGTGACTAGGTAATTTAAAAAGTCTCTCTCATAGAACGAATAAAGGACTTTGCAAACAGTAGAGTAGACAGACCTCCACCATTTAATTATCAAGTAATTGTAAAGTCCATAACAGCAGAGACCTGAAAGCGGGAGACAAGGAAAGAGGGACGGCTCCATGAAAATGTAATTAGCTGAATATCATTTCTCCTCTCTCTCGGCCACTGTAGAATTTTAAGGGCCAAAGAAAGAAGAACAGACGCGTTCCTTTTAAGATAAAACTAAACGCAGCGTCACCGTTTGGATCTCCAGTGACTTGGATCAATATGTAATTACCACAGGGGGGAAGAAACGCCTTCTCCCACCAACTTCTCACTCTCTCTTTAACCCCTCTTTATTTCCAGGGAGGGAAACCAAACCACAGTGATTGAGACTGACTAAGTGTTAACACCAGGAAACAGATCAATTTATATATTTTTCCCAATTTCAATAACGAAATAAGGTCCTTTGTCCTGCCTGTTAAAACTCTAGGTGACACTGAAAGCTTACAGGGCTGAGAAAACATATTTTTTTTAAGAGACAGGGCCACTTGTAGTCATGACAAAAGCTAAATTGTGATGAAGAGTGCAGCCAGTGGACCTTAAACGCCGCAGACTGTAGGCCAGAGGAAATTACTTTTTATTCAAGGAAAGCCAAAAATGATAACAGAACAAAACCAAGGATGGAAAAGAAGGACATGTGCACATAGTATTGTGACGAGGGGATGAAGTGCAGGTTGCGAAGCACAGGTGAGGGGAATGAGGTATTTAGGGAGCAGGGAAGCAGCTGATTGGCTGGGGAAAAATCAGGGAGCAGGGAAGGGCTAACGAGGCAGATTCGGAGCAGGCGTGTGGATGGGCAAAGGCGGGAAAACAGCAAACAGAAAAAACAACAACTCTTGGACTTCATCAGGTGTGTGGGTTTAAGAAAAAAAAGATTAGCTAATATTGGAAATCATCTTCATCAAAACACTCGCCAAAATTATTCTTATTTTTCGAAGTATATATCAGGGCCACACCCATTTGCACCAACTCCCTTTGTTTGTCTGCATGCTGGCCTACCAAATCACAAAAAGTCCTACGGAACGTAGCTTCAGAAAACCCCCAGCGGCTTCGACCATACTCTCTGCTTGGAAGTGCAATTTGCACAATCCTTTCTGGTGCCAAATAGTGATCCAGGGGTCGTTTAATTTCTCTGCCTCATTGTCTAAACAGACATTGTGTACGACATCAAGTATTCGAAGCAGCTACTGGTCTTGGAACATCATGACAGCGATCCTCCACCTAGCTTCCAGAATTAACAGCTGCTCTGCACTGATTGTGTCCGGTCCACGGGGACCTAAAGCTACGTACTTCGACTATAGTGTGTCCAAGATGACCCTCTCCCCAATGGACATATACTGTGCATTCACTGATTAGTGTTATTG
Organism: Eleginops maclovinus; assembly: GCF_036324505.1. Lineage (NCBI taxonomy): Eukaryota > Metazoa > Chordata > Actinopteri > Perciformes > Eleginopidae > Eleginops > Eleginops maclovinus. The sequence continues at coordinate 6,596,461 of NC_086372.1, forward strand.
TTGCTTTCTCTCTCTCTCTGAGGCAGCACACAGAAGCTTAATAATGTAAGAATGGATTTTGGGAGTTTGTTAATTGATAATGTGAAAGCTACTTCAAATCATGTTTGTCCCTGCAGGAGGATGTTCTTTTATCGACTTTGTAAACCATTAGACACATTACAAACACTGTTGTAGTCAGCTATAATTAAACTGGTTATGAAAGGATGTAGATAGGCGGTCTCTTAATAATCACAGAAACCGTTTTTTATTTCATTTGAACATTTCACGCCTATGAGCATTTCTTCTTACATGGGTATTTCCATTTACTTACTACTTTTTACATGTGTCTTGCAACTGAAATAACTTCCAGGCAGAACCATGGATTTAAAAAAAAAGAAAAGACATGGACACAAAGTAATGTGACGAGGGGATGAAGTGCAGGTGGAAAAGCACAGGTGAGGGGAATGAGGTAATTAGGGAGCAGGGAAGCAGCTGATTGGCCGGGGGAAACTCAGGGAGCAGGGAAAGGCTAACGAGGTTGATTTGGAGCAGGTGTGTGGATGGGCAAAGGCAGGAAAACACTGGAAAATGAACAAAATCATTATTTTTGTTAATGGGACTTAACTAATAATTAACAGATAACCAGATTTGGAAATGATGTTAATTAGAAAGGGTATTGCAAAGTCAACTTCCATCTAATTTAGATAAACAATGTGTATTGTGTACCATATTATTTGTGTCAATGTGCCCCTATTATTTGAGAGATGTCTATATTTTACCCCATAGAGCTTTAACTTTTTATAGTTTTTGCACATTTATTAATAATACTTACTTAAATTTCTAAATTTCTCCTCAGCAGACTTAACAATATGTACCAGGGTGAATAGTTTGCACTACTGAGAAAGAAAAATAACTTCCTTTATGACACATTCCCATGTGTGTCAAATAAGGTAACCCGCCATCTCAGCGCTATAAATAATGCAGCATTGTTTGGAAGTATCAGAGGGGTCTCCCCATCCCCATCCCTCTCCCTCTATCCCTCTTTTGCTTTGGTTCCCCTCCACATGTCAAATAACATGACATTCAAATGCTCAACATGAACCACAATCTTCCTTTGGATATTTTCACGGATGATTGAAGTCGACGCTGACTTACGAGGCACATTTCCCCTTTCTTTTTATGACAAGTGACTCTTGAGAAGCGAGACAGTGGAAGCATGAAAGGGAGGCAAAGAGTGATTATATGCTTATAGACTCTCTTGGGAGGGTGAACGGGGACCTCACAACCACTTGGAAATGTCACAAGCATGACATGATAACATAAAACCACCCCTGTCTCAAATGGTACCATTAGAAACACAGGGTTATATATAAAGTTTGCTGAAGTAGGGGAAACACCGTTATATATCCTGACAAAGCTCTATTTATTATTCATCCCGCCTGTCAAACAAAATGCAGAAATCTTATATAGATTATGATCGGAATTTCAGATCCCTTTGCATTTTCTTTGTGGCTGTTTATCTTCAGTGAAAAACAAACAAATGTGCAAAGACTTTCTGTGATAGATTATTTTGCATTTGCTCAACGGAAATGGAAAAGATTGAGGGAGATATGAACTGCTAATTATATTCTGTACCAGAAATCCAATTTAAATTGAAATAATGTTGGTTCCATATGCGACCATGCCGAGGCTGTAAAATCAAGCCGTATTCCTAATATGCTTCAATTAATTCTCAACTGAATATTAAACATCATTATAGGCCCATAATCTTCACCAATACAGTTATATTGATGCTGTGAGTTAAAAAGTAATGGATTTACATTTTGGAAAATATGCTTTTGAATCCTTATTTTGCAGAGTTAAACAAGTAGATTGATGCATCACATGTCATGGCTTCACCATTAGCATGTAGCTCACACCAGCACCTAGGTATCTTAGCTTAGCTTAGCATACAGACTTGAATTGGGGAAATAACCTAGCTTACAGCAAAACAAAAACAAATATTTTTCCCAATGCAATTTAACTTTTGACTACTTTCACTGTTGTTGTTTATTGTAGTTTATTTCAGTTTAGGTTAGCATTCCTTGCCCTATACGTGAGATTTATTGGTTTGACTTCATTTGGATTTAGAAGAACCAACCCAACAGTATAATTAAAGCATGTTTCAATCACATGTAACAATGTAATATAGAGATGATGCTGTATTCGTGTTGTATTGTCACTACAGCACTGGCTGTGTTAAGTCTATTTTTTGTAGGCCATAGGAGTCTCCGGGTTGTTTGGTCCCTCCATGTAGGCCATCGGGGAGTCCACCAGGGGCTCAACAAATCCTGATTCCAGACACACAAACACACACTAGCTTGGTTCCAGTATGAAGCAACTTGCTCTGTTGGTGCACCTAGGGGATAGCTTTAGCCACCAGCCGCCAGTCCCCAAATCCACTGACTGATCCAGTGCCCAGACTGTCAGGCCCCTTCCCAGCCACTGCACAATCTTTCAACCTTCACTAGCTGCTGCGAGGCTGCCACTACTTCACACTGTGTCTGTAAACCCAGCACAAGGGTGAATTAAAAAAGGAGCATCCTGCACAGAAAAGCTTTAATGTGGCTCGAGAGATCCAACCCGGGAGGCAGACTGACAAAGACGGCATTCGAAGGAACATCAAGCTGTTTGATCATCTAAGCATGAAGGAACTGGGTTTTGGCACCTGAAGCTTCTTCAGATTCGAACAATAATAATATCCTTTTGTTGTGGAAGTCAAGCTAGTCAAGCATCTAAACAATTATAATTGCTAGGAAATCTTGTTTTTGAATTTCCGTCAGATGATGGGCTTCTTTTCTCTCCCTGTTAGGAGGGAAAGTCTGAAGTATTGAAGGTGCTGACATGCTGAGGAAAAAAGTTCTCAAAACCAAAAGCACTCTCTGTCACTTCGTCTGACTTCTGATTCAAGACCTACTAAAGGAACCCGCTAGCTGGATTGATTTGTAAATGCTGATATTCTCATTCGGGTTTATTGGAATATACTGTAATTATCTTGACTATTTAAATAGAGGGCAAATGGTTCCTCTGGTGACTTGCAAATCCATTATTGCCTGCCTAATTGGCTTGGCAAGCCTCGCCCCCTCTTTCTCTTGCTTGTTCACTCAAAGATTAAAATCCAGCAGTGATTTTTAATTTGAAAAGGAAGAAAATGCAGTCGAAATGATAAGCCAGAAGTTAAAAAAAATGGAAGGCCTAATCTTATTTAAGCATCCCATGACACACCATGTGCATTGATGAACTTTACCCTTGATCTAGCAGGATGACAATGTTTGTCTTATCCTTAACAAAACCCTAAAAATATTGATCTGATTTTCATATGCAAAACCCTACGCTTATAAAACAGCTTTGAAGCTAGTGCAAATAAGGTGTATGTGCAGAAATAGTCCCAGTCAGTGTGTGTTTAGATCAATGGGAATAGAAAAAGACTCTGCCAGCTCGTATAGATCCACGTGTGACCTCAAGTACACTTCTTCCAACTGTTGTTGTTTTCCCGCCTGTAGGGCTTCCATGAAGAGGCAGTTAGTGGTGCTCCTTTTAGATTTCAAGGAAGTTCTGCAGAGCACACAGACCAAAAGTAAAGCTTTGCACTTCTGTCCTGATTGGAAGAATATTCTGTAATCGAATGTTTGTTTTATTTCCCCTGGTTTACACGTTTAAATTATTGGTATAATTTTATTATAACTGACTTTACTCTTTCAGTTTATTATGCAGTTTTTAAAAACAAAATTGCAAAGGCATTCTTTTAAAGATTAGCAAATATTTAAGCATTCTGACAAACATGCTTAGTCCAACAAAATCTAAATGAGAAGACAGATAGCACTTTGTTTGTGCCTTACATAAGAAGCTAGAACAGTAGCTTATTAGCTTAGCATTGAGGAAAGCTAGCCTAGCAATGTCTAAAAGGCTAGAAAACTGCTATTACTTTAAAAAAGCTCCCTATTTGACATGTTACACATCATTTATTTATATATTAAGTATCAGTTTTTGTGTCTTATTTAACTTTATGCTCTTTACGAAATCAGTCAAAGGTATTTTCTACATTTATTATTTGGGCCTTCTTTTAAAACCGCTATCTGAAAGATGTTCTTCCCACATCAGAATTGCATTGCAGGTTGCACGGCATTATATCCTTGCTGTGATTGAAATTCAATCCGTATCCTAACCACTTATTTAGTGGTATTTTCCCTTTTGCCTTTAATTGTCATTGCAGCAGTTTACGAATGACCTGTTCCCAAATAGGTTTCTAGACTCCACGCCGCTGTGCAGGGAGTGTTTCTTGTTAAATCAGCGCTCTTTTTTATGGCTGATGTTCCACACCTTTAAAGAGTGTTACTAACTAATGAGGCATCTTAAAAGCACTGACATGGATTTAGGTTGCTTATGATTGATTTCATGACAGAGTGATTAACTGACATGTTAAACTTTAAAAGAAAACATACTTTCTTGCCTGTGCATGAAGCTTTAAAGTGCACTCATAACCTTAAAAGCCTTCATGCACGCTGACTACAGTCCAATGAATGGACTTGACTCGGTTATGGTTCAGTGCTTTTGTTCCTCTGCGCGGGGAGTTAATAACTCAATCCCATCCACTCCCTGATACAGTGAGGATGCACTTATCGCATTGTCAGCAGCACGAATCATTGAAAGCCCCTGGTTAACTTTGCATGTTACCGATTCAACATTTTTAAATTACCTCGCTCGTGCAGACTCCAGCCAAGTCATGGTGGAAAACAAAGGGAAGGGCTCCCTGTGCAACCCTTCGCCCTGCTTTGACCATCAATCACGGCTGTCACGGCAGCTGTGCTCTCGTTCTTTGCTGGGAACTCACACCGGAGCTCTACATCATCCCGAGCTGTGATGAATACACCGGCCTTAGCTCGGGAGTTTTTGATTAGAATCTGTGCCATCGACAGGAAGCATCGTGGCCAAAGAGAACAACAGGTATATCAAGTTTTGTAATGGTCCCATGCATTAAAAAAAGTCCTAAAAAGTTGCAAAAGTGATGTCTTTCTTATAGTTGGACATTTTTTAGAACTATTTAAAAGGTCCCTTGGTACTTCTTTATTAATGAAATGGACTTTTCTTACATTTCTGTCTGATCTCGTATTGGAAAATGGGATATTTTCTCTGCAAATGTGTGTTTCGGTTGTTTTCCGTTAAACATATTTGGATCTAACAAATGTTTATGTGTACCAGTTGGCAGAGAGGCTAATTCACAGATTAGTCATGTATATGTTATATATGCAATTCAAAACAGTTAATGTGGGCATGGTCCTTCCATTAAAGCGACATCAAATATGACCTTTCTAGGCAGGGACGGATTAAGAGTCATTGGGCCCCTGCGCCTGTGATGACGAGAAAAGCCCCCCCCCCCCCCCAAAAAAAAAAAGAAGCACCACGCTAACTTCACCCTCACGCGCAAATCAGCGGTGTTAAAGGTTGCGCTAAAAGCACAGTCAAATTTTATTCACGTGTACCTTGAGGATTTACAACAAGTCAAAGAACACACATAAGCACATACGTCAACAATAAGCAGGGGCAATGCAAGGGGCCCAAACCCCTACATCACACAGATCACATCACTCACACACAACAATAAGAAAACTGCTTGAAATCATGAATCGTCATCAAGGTTGACCTTCGAAAGGGGGGGCCAGCTTGCAAAAGGTTGGGAACCCCTGCTTTATGGCCCATTCTAAATGATTTAAGGACCCTTTTCCGATATTAGGGATGAATAACATTGATAAGCTGTGGTTCAGGAGCACTATATGACCTATCATATGCCATTCTATTTAATTTGGAGGGGGGGGGCTTTAACGTATGAGGGATGAATTAATTACACATCCCGTGGCATATGATTGGAGGGCCCTATTGAGATATGTTACATAATATAACCAATGTTATGGCTTCAGGGCCCCTTTAATTGTAGTATGTTGTAGAGACAATATCGAAATGATAGCGCTGAGGCTTGGGCTTCAGGGCCCCCTTGGCCCTTGGGCCCCTGGGCCCCTGGGCCTGTGCCCGGTAGGCCCGTGCAGTAATCCATCCTTGTTTCTAGGACCAAATCAGTTTAGTTGTGTGACTGGCTGAGGGACATTATCATTTATATAAATAGAATACTTCTAATCGACCATCACATGTGTCCTTGGTCGTCTTGTTAGCCCTTATTGTTTTGTAGGGCCAAACGTGCTTCCAGGGTGTATTAATTGTTATTGTAAAGCAGTAACTCACTGTAAAATATAGATGGGGCGTATTTCAGATCTGTTCGGATTGAAATGGCTAGCGGTAGCAATTGGTTTCTGGATCTCTGCTGACAAAATAATATGCCTTTTATTATGGCATGTTGTCGAAAATTCCAAAACACGTCTTGCATGTAAGATTTAGATTTTTTTTTTTTGCCTTTTCTGTATAGCTTTACTTCAAAATACTGTCATCATAGATACAGTACATTGTTATATAAGGGCAGTACCTGTCATTAGAAATCAGGCCCTAAGTCTGATAGGATTATAAGTCTTATTGTAAGCTGACCTTACATGGATAAAGGTCCAGGAGAAGACAGAATGCTTGGTAGGTGCACATGTATCCCATACTAAGCCTCAATATGAACTCTGTATGATTTGTCCTTAATATCCAACTGTCAAATACATTTGAAAAACAACCAACGGTGAGGCGCTGCATTCCTACTGAGAGGTTCTCTTTGAGTTTCATTATTTCCCCTTGCCCACCGCTTTTGTTTTTTAGCCCGTCTACCAGAAGGCTTTGTTCTTTGATATCGCAGACAACACAACTCTAAACTTGGACGGGGATGCCATCACAACTCATTTCACGTCAGCATGTTAAGAATAAGTTGACGAAAGCACATGTTTTTTTTCAGTGTCAAATGAGAAGGAAGACTTTGTTTGCCAAATAATCAGTTTAAATGTTAGAAAACTGAACAGATTTCAACCATTTGACTCTGTATTTGGTGCAGCAGGCTTATGTCAATGCTGATGAGTTTATATGAAATAAATCTTTCATAACAGGGTAAAGAAAAACACATTGAGTCATGCAAAAGATACATGTTGAACTCACCACGGCGTGAACTTTCATTTGCGTTTAATTACTTAATCATTTATATGAGTCCTGATTATAATACTGTGCTGTTGATCTATGATAATAGCCTTCAAGTTTGTAGGAACCCATTAGCCTTTGTGCGGAGGAGATTCATGTTCATGCACACACAGCAAAAGCCATTTGGGTGTAAATACAAGCAGGCGCCTGGGAACTTTCCCCACAAACTCTTATACAACTTATTGCATCATCATGTTGGTGCTACTTTATCAAGGGTATCTACCTCTCCTATCAGCAGTGCACAAAGTCATTTCAGGCGAGATATTATTTAGGACATCTACTCTCCTCTCTTTGATGCCTCTCAGGGGAGCCAGCCACAGTCCTTTCCGGAGGGACGGAGCAAACACCATCTCTATTCCACAGAGTTCCACAGATACACATTTGACCATCCCCACAGGATAAACCACTGTTAATGCGATTACAGAGCTAGAGACTTTACGATAATTCAATGCATCTCCACGGCTAAGTTCGGAAATGCGGCATGGATGCCACATCCGCTTATTGTCGCACCCTGCATGCTAAAGAGAGCATAAAAGTTGACTTATTACCACACAATACTGACTAAGTGGCAAATCTCTTTGGACATGGCGGCCCACCATATGCTAGATTTAATTCGATTTTCTCTTCAGGCTTTAGTTAAGTGCTTCTAAAGTTTTCTTGTCCCACAGCAAGAGGGTAAGAGGGCAGCCGAGGCTTTGATTTTGATTTGCTCTTTCAACAAGAGGCAAATAAGCCATGATTTGGTAAAAATACAGAGCGATCACAGCTACACGGCAGCATTAGCAGGCTGGAGTATTTGGTGCAAAACTGGATTAAGCCTAATCCTACTGTACACTCATTTCTCTCAATGCAGATCTCTTGTAAAGTTGTGTTTTCAGGGACCATAGGCTTAATCTGTGTATTTGTAAGAGGTGTACAAATGAATGTTTGCTTGACCTTATTTGACTGATGCAACTTTAATACCGACTGGACTCCGTTTAGATGTAATCTTCATGTGGAATATGTAGCATTATAAGCTGAAACGGACCCAATCTGGATAGAAGAGAAAATATATTCCTTTGATTGTGAAAATCACAGTGTTACAGCAAGTATTCAATACATTGAAAGGGAGTGGGGGTAGAGTCACAATGTGCAGCTAATAAGTAAATATATTCCAGCAGTGCTGAAGATTCTGCAATCACGTGAAGGCTGTTTGAAGGAATACCTTTCCAGCCTGAATAATGAAGAGACATGATGAATCCAGGATGAGTGTCAGGCCAATATTCAGCTGCTTCCCACTTCTCTCCAAGGAAATCAAAGGCTCGTAGAGAAGAATTCAAAGTGCTGTAGTGATAAAAGAAGAGCTTGACGTGTCCAGTTGTGCCTCTCAAAAGCATGGAAATAAGATGCCCAGCTTGGTAGAAAAAAACAACAACAAAAAACTAAAGCCCTAAGTGACAAATCAAATGGTTGTTGCTGGTGGATTGAAATACACTGAATTACAAAGCCTGCCAAGCTGCCTTTTTCATCATTGTGCTGCCCTCTACGGGTCTTCTTCCACCCTCCCTTTTCCCTGGTTCCCCCCCCCCCCACCCCCCCAACCCCCTCCCTCCCATCCATCCCACCTCCTCCACATTACCATACCCCCTTAAAGAGTATTGCACACATTAAATTGCTTTTCATTTCCGCGCTGTGACAGTGCTGCGATTGGGGGATTTATGCATTTTTACGAGTGATTTGGGCCGTCATACTATGGTAATTGTTTCATAATACGTCCATCGCTGTAGGGGATGCGCTGGTTTGCACCAACCAAGATCAAGTTCCACTAGTTGAAACGTCGGTGAGAAGATACAGCTTGTGTGCATACATAGGATTTCTTATGAGCAATGGAGGATTGGAGAAAGGGGATCGGATTCTCGCATCCACGGCTGAAGGAGGAACATATCCACTGATCTGCGGTCGATTTGAACGCCGTGACAATTGAAATAAAGAGACCTTGGGCAGATCTATACATAAACTGGTACAAGCAGCACCACTGGCAGCAGACGAGGGGATTCGTGCCTCTCTCCTCCGCTTCTTCAGTGCGCATGGATGAAAGTCACAGTTAAAATGCATGCGGCAAGTCTTGTCTGATGTGGGATTACGGAGTTTTTATTCGCCCTCTTTTCTTTTACATGTTCGAACTTTGGTTTTGGCTCTTTTTCCGAGATGATACAGCTAATCTCAGTGGCTGCTGGAAGAATACAGAAGCCCGTTTCGCCGCTCGGGCTGTCACGTTATTGGCCTGAATGAGACTGTGTTTCTTCGATGCCCGGTTTATGGAGCTAAACACCGAGGAGACTTGACTTTAAGTATTTTTCTTTTCAACAGCACACGGAAGGGCCTGCGTTGAAATCTCTGAATTCCATGTTTTCACTGAGCACGGAGGAGAAAGACGGGGCACAGACGTGATTTTCGGGATGCTTTGGCGTTCACCGGGATCAGCACGGTAAGAAGACAGAGATTGTTCCCATTCATCAGTCCGCGCTTTGTGCTTTAACATTCTGGGGTTCTGTCCGTGGTGCTGAAATCGGTTACAGTTTCATTGCTGAAGTTGATCTAAATGTAAGATGCCTGTGTCAGGTGTCTGCGGATCCTACGGTAATAACAAGCGTACGTTTGTATGCTCACATATATCAGTTGAATTCGTTCCAAATAACAGCCTACTGTCTCTGCATGACCGCCAATAGACGCTTTAGAGTTATCTTGATCATGTCCAGAGGCGATTGGCATTCCTTGACGGTACGGATATGAAGTCAAATGCAAGGAAATATGAAATATAAGTGGGTGCACTTATGAGCTATAGCCGCCATACATATTTCTGTATGTTCAAATGCTCCTATTGAGGCTGATTCGATGTGTAGGCTTTTGTGTTCTTTTTAAGGAGCACACACAAACCAAACGTGTGTGTGTTTGTGTGTGCGCGTTTTTGTGCACGCGCACTCACGCGTCTGTGGTGGAGAGAGGGGGAGACGGAGAGAGAGGGAGCGAGAGAGAGAGAGAGAGAGAGAGGGACTATCAGTAACCTTCTATATAGCAGATGCCATACAGAATACTTGATTATAGAATTATTTACCCCCCGTCAAAATGCAATTTCCATCAGAGATCCGCCATGAGATCAACGACACTTGCTTATTCGCCTTTGATCAACTCCTCTCATTTCTTTTTTTCGCCCGTGGGCAGAAGAAAGGCTGCGACTGTCGCCTTGTAGGCTGATATTCACATTTTCTAACGCAGGCCGGATTTTAACATGAACACTGACTGCTTCTCTGAGCGGATTGCTTAATGAGAGCCGGCGTTTTTTATGATGTCTTACCGGGGGATCGTTTCGAGCATAGCAAGCGAATAGATTCTCCATCCTCATGTTGTTTGGACGGAGGTGGAGAGGGCTCCGACAGTTTCCCCACTGTTACCAAGTCGTCGGTTATGCGGGGTGAGTGAGAATCATTCTGGTTAGCAGATAGGAGTTGAACATTTTAATGTTAGTTTGTTTGAGAGATTAAATCTGTGATCAAAACAAGATGCAACATCATCAAGAAGCTATGATATGAAATCGAGCCTCTTTGTGGAAATTCTCAAGGGATTGAATTAGTGAATGACCAGATCCATCAGCCTGCACACGATAGATGGCGAATCTTTTTTCCCCTCCCAAGATAGATTGGAATTCAGGCGAGCTATCAAAAATGCGCAGTGGCCATCCACCACGGGTAGTTATGTTATCAACTTCATTTTATATGATCGTTTTAGTGTGTTTTTATGAATTATTCATCAGCTTTGCTTGTTCTGTGACAGCCTCAAAAACAAAATGCAGACATAACACATCTGCATAATGAACAAACATTAATAGGCCCACTTGTGTTTGCCTGTGTGTTTGTTATGAATAGTTGTTGTGCTCTGTTTGGAGTCCATTGCCATATGTATGCATTGTGTGTTACATATGCATTGTTGTCCGTGCTATATAAAACAGAACTCGTCCTTTTTTTTTTTTCTTCCTTAGATGACACCTCATACTGGTACCGAACTTGAGTGAGCTGGGGCATCCTCTCCCAGGAAAAATGCATATCTGGATCCTAAAAATAATCCTTCTGATTGCATCATCTCTGAGGCTGATCGAGATGTATGACAATTATGGGGAGATCTGTCGAAACCTGTGTACGTGCGAGGAGAAGGAAGGGATCCTGACGGTGAGCTGCGAGAACCGGGGCATCATCAGACTGACGGAGATCAGCCCGGTCCAGTTCTCCATGTACCACCTCCTGCTGACGGGGAACCTCCTGAAGAAGCTGTCAGTCAATGATTTCATCAATTACACAGGAGTGACCATCTTGCACTTGGGGAACAATGATATTTCCGAGATAGAGTCGGGTGCCTTCAATGGACTCCAGGGATTAAAACGGTTGCACCTGAACAACAACAAGATTGAAGCCCTGAAGGATGACACCCTTGCAGGACTTGAGAGTTTGGAATACCTTCAGATTGACTATAATTACATCACCAATATAGACCCTAATGCCTTGAGCAAACTACACCAACTGACAGTGATGATATTGAACGACAACCTGCTCTCTGCCCTTCCCATGAATATCTTTCGGAATGTCCCCCTCACGCACTTGGATCTAAGGGGGAACCGGTTAAAAATGTTCCCCTACATCGGCCTCTTGGAGCACATGGACAAAGTTGTGGAATTACAACTAGAGGAGAACCCTTGGAATTGCTCCTGTGAGCTGATTGCTCTGAAGGCTTGGCTGGAGAGTATAGCCTACACGGCTCTGGTGGGGGAAGTGGTGTGCGAGACTCCGTTCAGGCTCCATGGTAGGGACCTGGATGAGGTGTCCAAGCAGGAACTCTGCCCAAGAAGACCCCTAGAGGACTCTGTCAGGCCTGCACCTCCTAGCAGCACCAATGGATATTACCAGACCACACCTGCTGCTGTCACAGCCTCCGCCACCTCCTCTGCTGTTTTTAGGTCCTCCTCCAGGCCTACTAAGGGCCCACGGCAATTCAACAGAACTAGGTTAAAGCCCACATCCAGAATACCAGGCGGTAACCCTTACAACTATGGCCCCATCATTGCTTTTCAGACCAAATCTCCTGTGCCTTTGGACTGTCCGACTGCCTGCACATGCAACCTGCAGATATCAGAGATTGGACTAAATGTCAACTGCCAAGAGAGAAAGATTGAAAGCATTTCTGATCTAAAACCCAAGCCATACAATCCTAAAAAAATGTATCTCACTGGAAATTACATCCCTGTGGTGCGGAGATCAGACTTTGTGGATGCGGTTGGATTGGATTTGCTTCACCTGGGAAACAACAGGATAAGTCTCATCCACGACCGGGCTTTTGGGGATTTAACCAACCTGCGTAGGCTGTATTTAAATGGTAATCTCATGGACAGGCTTACAGGAGAAATGTTTTTTGGTTTGCAGAACTTGCAGTATCTTTATTTAGAGTACAACAAAATCAAGGAGGTTGATGCCGGTACTTTCCGCTACCTCCCTAATCTCCAGCTGCTTTTCCTCAACAATAACCTCCTGAAAACCTTACCTGTGGGCATTTTTTCCAGCCTCTCTCTGTCAAGGCTTAACCTGCGCAACAACCATTTCCAAAACCTGCCTGTGAGTGGTGTTTTAGACCAGCTGAAGTTGCTTGTTCAGATAGATTTGTTTGAAAACCCCTGGGACTGCTCTTGTGACATAGTGGGGATGAAGATATGGCTGGAGCAGCTCAGTGCAGGCACGGTGGTTAATGAGGTTGTGTGTGAAACACCAAGACGCCACACAGGAGTGGACGTGCGCTCCATTCAATCAGAGCACTTATGCCCAGACTACTCTGACGTGTACACCTTGCCAACACAGCCTACGGAGGAGCCCATGGACAACCGAGTGGTAACTACAGACGCCCCGCAGAAGTTCAACACCCCCAGCAGCACCGTCCCCCTCTCTGTCCTCATCCTCAGCCTGCTGCTTGTTTTCATCATGTCGGTCTTTGTGGCCGCGGGGCTGTTTGTTGTTGTCATGAAAAAGCGTAAGAAGTCGCAGAGTGACCGCACCAGCACCAACAACTCTGACGTCAGCTCTTTCAACTTGCAGTACAGCCTCTACAGCAACCGCTCCGGGCCCAAAGTAAAGGCCCCAGCGGGCCACGTTTATGAGTATATTCCACACCCCATGGGACATATGTGCAAAAACCCCATTTACAGATCACGGGAAGGAAACACAGTGGAGGATTACCGTGACCTCCATGAGCTCAAGGTCACATACAGGAGTAACCCCGATGATGAGAGGGATAGCAGTACAATGAGGAGCCCTGCGTACAGCGTTAGCACCATCGAGCCCCGTGAGAACCCCTCCCCTGTCCCGGATGCAGACCATTTCTTCAGAGGCATCCTTGAGCATGATAAGCAGCCTCCCCCCCACCCGTCAATCCAGTCCATCCCAGCAGGTGCAAATTTAGAGTACAAGTACACAGGGCCTGTGTCGTACACGTACAACCCAAATTTTGATGTCAGACGTCAGTTCTTGCACCCGGAGAGGATAAGAGAAACAGTGCTCTATGGCACGGCACCCAGTACTGTTTATGTCGAGCCCAACAGAAATGAGTACTTGGAGCTAAAAGCTAAACTGCAGTCTGAGCCCGATTACCTCGAAGTTCTTGAGAAACAGACCACCTTTAGCCAGTTCTGAGCAACAGAATCATTAATGTAATGAAGCATTTTCTCTCTTGACCCTCCTTGAAACTGTGGCTCAGTTTATAGGGTGCCTTGGCACAACACACACACACACACAAGCAAAAGCGATGGAGTTTAAAAAACGGGGTGTGCCGAACAATCTTATTCTTATTTCTGAAACATGACTTTACAGGAATGGATACAGCTTTCTGAAACATGGATGAACAAAATTACTCTGCTTAACTGATGATGCAAAATCTATTTTTCTATGGTGAAGATCGAATAACACACAAAATGTAAGTGTACAGGTAAATCTTACCCAACTTCATTTTCAGGAATATAACCATACATAAGGTATATTGTGAATCAGAAAAGAAATGTTTATAAAAATCACTCCTGGACAAAAACACTGTACAGCAGATCATCAAAACTGTGTAGGACTATGTTCTGCTGTAGTCTGTAAGTAAGTATTTATTGATATAATCTGCCATGTCTTTTCAAAACTTTTGATTCTACATCAATATTACCTGTGTCATCATACTCCATGATCCTCTGGAAAGGCTTATGTTTGTAGATTCATTTACTGTAGCTCTGCATTGTAAAAGTGGCTTTTTTTGAAAGTGGCACACCCCCCAATGTTCAAAAAAGACAGCGTCATTTGAAGAAGATGAAAAAAAAAAGTGTCTTTGTATGCTTTCTGCACTTTTTGGAATTGGAAGGCGGGTTAGCCTTCAATGAACTCTCATAAAGGAGATTATTATATTAAAAATGAATATGGGTATTCATTCTTAATATGTAGAGTTGATATGTTATCAAAACGAAAAATTCATAAATGATATTTGAAGTATTAATTCTGTTGTGTAATACTGATATTTTACTCAATGTAACACCTATTTTTATACAAGCATTCGCAGATTCTCTATCCCTTATCGACTTTATTTGTTTTGATTGCTTTGCACTTAATGCACTATATTGACCAAACTATGTTATTGTCATCAAATAAACATGATGTCAGGTTCATATAATGTGCTTACGAGGAAACTAAGACTGGTTGGTCATAATATAAAATAATAATTTGGGGTTTGGTTCGAAGACATTTTCCAATTAAAATGACATTATTTTGAAAATGGTGGGATCTATGGGATTGGACAGCTTGGAAATGAGTGCTCCAAGGCATTTTGTTTTGAAATCAAACAGCAATACATCGGCTGGTTATAGCTGCCTATGTTGTGGACTCAATCAAAGCCGGTAAAGATACAGTATATACTGTAAGCCTCGCTCAAAGAGACAGCGTCCAGGCCAGGATTAGAATCAATAGGTTTCAATCAATGAGCATTATGTGTGGCAGCCCCTTTGCAATTATACCATGACAACCGCATCCATATAACAGCCTGGCAAGCGATAATTTGTTCATTTATATCATTAAAGTTTACCTGAAATTAAATTATATGTAAGCAATCAAAGGGTATAATGTTTGACACTCATTAAGACGTACATCTGTTTGATTAAGGGTTTAGTGTCAATCATTTCTGAACAACTTTTAGATGCATTTTTTAAAAGATATTCACGGAATGTGTTGAAAAAACTGCTTTTTTAAAGACAATTTTGTCAAAGTCCAACGGAAATCACATTTTCCATCCCTTTTTCTTGTCAAAAATGTTGGTTTTTTTCAAATGTATTCATACTTTTCATCATTTAATGGAATATAAAAAGGGTTTTCTAGGGAAATAACAGAACACTTCTTTTTCCCAGCTGGTTTGTGGGGCATGTCGGTGTCTACGTTTGATTGACAGCCGTGTCGCACCTTAGAGAGCCACAGACAGAGTAACCAAAACATGCTGTTTAATGTGCTGCAGCTGATCGGTTAATGAGCTATCTCGCCCAGTTAATGTTTGTTTGGTGGCTCATTCTACAAGCTAAGTGCAGGACTTGAGGTGTTTGGATAAGCAGGAGGATTTAAGCTAATGTGGGTTTTTGTTGTCTGTCGCTCGTGCGTTGTGCAACCATCTGCTCTGCAGGATTTGATTGGCTGCGTCGAAATGAGGTCTACATCTACGCAGCCCGGCAGGAACAATATTGGGTCAAAAAAGGGATGGCCGTCCAATTTCTTTTCTGTTCTGTAGGAGAGAGATGCAATTTCATTTATGTTGGACTTTATGTTGACCCACTTCAATTCAATATGCAAATAAGGCCTATAAATACACAAATGATGCACTGTGCCACCATTTAGGAACTGCATTTTTGTATGTTCCCTCAAAGACACAGGCATACCAGTGTTAATGTACCTTTTTCCTTTTCGTTTTTTTGTAATTTAGGATTAGAAGTGCAACAATAAGTGTATTTCTTTCACTCATTTACGTAGGTGCCAGCTGCCTTTTCTTTTCAATAACAAAAAAGGCTGCTCAGGGTCCTTCTTTTGTTGGATCTTTTCATAGAAGCCCAGAATGAGAACAGAAGGCACCATTTGGGAGATGAGGAGTCCTGGAACCGAGTGTAACTGTGGATGTGTCATACATGTAGCAGGGGATGTGAATCATAGCCAAGTGTGCAGTCGCCCAGCATCGGTGGCCTATTGGATGGCACAGTGTTGACAGTTTTCTGACACAGACTTTTGTTTTTTCGAAGCCAAGAGGTGAACAAAAAACCCTCAATAATTCATTTCTGAGGTGCAACAAAGAACGGATGCTTATAAAATCTGAACTGTGGAATGAGAAAATGGTAAAATCAGTAATATATTCTCATATTTAAAGGATGATTTGGTTAAGAACCTGTGAAAAAAAACTGAATGAGCACAATTACATAATCACTGACTCATGCATTCCAAATGGGCTTGTGTTACTGTATCTGTGTACGTACTTTCTTCCCACCCAGATTTCGCAGTGTGGATGTGTATCAGTGCTCTGACCCAGCACCGTGTCCCAGAGTAATGGCTGCATGAAGCAATCCACTGCAGGAGGCTGTAGTGTGTGTACTGTGTGCCAGTTGAAATTATGCTTTTAATCAGCCAATGGGCTCTTTAGGTCTTAGCACAAATGGAAGCATCAAGGAAGGGCAAAGAGTTTATTATGCCTCTCTGGATTATTTAATTTACAGCCTTTCATGGGATTTGTGTGTGTGTGAAGCGCTCACTCAGTTCCTTGGTGACGATGCAGTGGTCAAAATCTGTATTTGGAAAAAAAGGAAAGAGGAGGAAATATCTCTGCATGTGTTGCCTCATGCTTCACAAAAAGCCCTCCTGATTTATGGCTAAAGCTATTGTGCGGAATCTGATGAGGGGCTGATGCAAGGCGAGGCGTGATGTAGGTGCAGATCATCACGATGCGAGGGAAAAGTTGAGAAAGTTAGTTCTTGGCTCGGAGCTCAGAAGAGCGCAACACATTTCCCCATTTCTTTCTTATGAAGCACTGGGAGGGACAGTGATGGGCAGCGTGTGCTCCAGTATCCTCTTACACTTTCTGCTTTCGCACCATTTGAGAGTTAATCAATGGGGAATTGTACAACGCGTGAAATCCGTCCAACTGCACCGAGTGTTGGCTCATCACTCGGCTATTTTCACTGCGCTGATTTAAACTGCGAGGCAACCATTTTTCTAACAGTGTGCTGAAAATACCAGGCTAATTGCTGGATTGGATTTGGCTGTTATTTGCTCAAAATCGTATTTCATCTCTTATGAGTTGGTGCTGGCAGAAAACTCTGTTTATGGTAAATAAAAACAGCTTGAGGCTAAATGCGCGCAGGGCTGGATTACGCTGCTGAGATGTTGTATTGTGTATGCACCATGTCTTACAAACTGAAATATTAAAAGGCATTTCATTATATTTTACACCCCATGTGGACAAGACAAGGCCTCAAGATTGGGTGGTGCAACCTTAAAGCAATTTCTCTTTTGGTTATATTGTGATTTAGTGGTGCGCATTTCCAAACAAATTTCAGAAAGCTGTTGCAAAACAGTGCACTTAAGCGTCCGGATCTCTGGTCAGCTAATAATCCAGCCTTGCAATTTGAACAAATATGTGCTTTTATGTAAAATAGCAAGAAATAGGTAATGCACAAAGAAATACTGTATTATTTCTTCCTTTTTTTATGGTTATGTTTGATTTGATGATCGAGAGAAATGAGCAGTAAAGATTAAGTACTGATTTAAGAATGAATTTTTGTTTTTCAAGCAAACATGTGAACTATTTTCAGTTGCAGCTTTTGAAATATGAGGATTTGCTGCATCTTCTTCTAATATGATGATACACTTCAAGACTAAAATAAGTACATCTACATATGAAATGGTATACAAATAAGTTACAGTTGCTAGGTTGTATACTAGGTGAGTGACCAATGGCAATTTTTCAGTTCAACCTACACTTTATTTTACAAATATGGACTGCTCCCACTGACACGGCAACAATAAATGATAATTAGGCTAATATGCGGCCGCCCTCTGTGTACTGAGACGGATAGAGGAGGTGGACATGTCCCATATGCTCGCGAGTCGCATCACCTCCCCCTTCCCCCGCTGGAGATCCTTCGTCCTCAGCGCAGCCTCTTCGCTTGCCTGCCACCCAGTCTCATGATGATGTGAGCAATTGAGTTCAAGGAGATCTGGGTAATTGAGAGGGCAGGGATGGCATCTGACAGGCACCGATGGCTCCAATGATTACTTTAATCAGAGTGGTTAATGGAACTCCTTCAGGCATGTAGAAATGCTCAAATGTTCATCAGCACTCAACCAATTTTTACCCCCACAACCACCTCCTCTCTTACCCTATGTCGCCCATAATTACCGATCTTTTATATTCATGCTTCCAGTTTGTGCATTGCACTCTGTGGCTCCTGTGGTCTTGTGTGAATCCAATTCTGGTGCGAGGACATCGGATTGTTTTATGATCAAGATGCATTATGTATGAAGTGTTGTTAGCATGAAATGTCATGGCAAACCTGTTAACATTTGAAAGGACAGTCAAGGACTCACTTATTGTAAAGTCCGTATAAAATCAAGCACATAAACAAAGAAAGCACTCAAGGTCTATGAATAATGAAGGGGTTTCCAATCAGGACAAAGAAAAGGCAGAGCTTTTTATTTGTCCAGGAATAAAAATCATTATCATCTAGCTTCTGTAGTAATATCTGATCCACCATTAGATCTTAACTCTTCATTGTTAACATTCTGGTGCAATGAGCCTCTCAGTTAACACTCCCACTGCCCAGCCTGTGCCAAATAAACTTTAAGATATAATCCATTGCATTTAAAAGTGCAGTCTGGATCCAGACTTTAATGCCATCTGCCGAATAAACATGCCCACTGTGGCTGGCTGGCTTTTATTCTATTTACTTAACTAGTGTAAGGACCAAATACCCTCTCGTGGGATGCACAACGTAGCACCAGAATTCAATTTGTGGTTATTTCTTCCAAACTACAGTATATGTTTGGGTACGTTGTGGTAAAATCTGAATGTTTTATATGAAATATTGAAACATATTGACCCTGTAAATCCATTTTTTACCCATTTTTATGAATTGTATGCATTTCTTTCTCGAGATAAATCATGATAATAACTACATCATCAGAACAGCTGATCTTCGAGCATTTGTTTCAAAACCAGCACAACAAAAAGCTTCTGCTTGCTTTTAAATATGGTATTATGTACAACACTACAAATATAGCATGTCATTATGTGAGAGTAGGAGCCCCTTCCCCTCTCAAAGTAGCTGATTTCCTCCCTTAAATGGAAATAATGGGAATTTCAAGAACCTGTTATCCTGCAGTTAGCATTTCTTTCTCCCCCGGTTCAATCTGAATTGTAGATAATGAAGTTGAGATGGAAATCCTGAATACAAAATGATTAACATCAGAGAGCTATGGCTGTCATGTGTATAATACTCTATTTACAGTGCTGTTTCCACCTTAAAAAAAAAAAAAATCAAAGGATAAGCAGACATGTGCACGTGGTTGGATACTCAGCAGCACATGCGTGTGATCAAAGCATTCAGAGAGGTATCTTTATGTCAGTGCCTCCGTGGGTGGAAAGAGATAGAGAGACGCTACAGTGCGTTCTGTCATGCTTTATTTTTTTGCCATGCTTTTTCTGTCTTTTCGTCCCCCCCCCCCCCCCCCTTCCTTTACTCCTGTTCCCACCGGGCAGCCTGGTTATATTCATCAGGCCTCCCGTTTTGTTTGTTTGTTTATGGCGGCTGCACCCGTTGATCCGGAGCCGCAGTAACCCTGTCGTTTGATAAATGGCAACCATAGTATTACTGACTCCAAAGCCGAGCCTGGCGACGCCCGGCTCCACCTCCCCCCCCCCAAAAAAAAGAAAACAGGTTGATGTATGGCTTCCTTCAGAGTGTCAAGTCATTTAACTAGAGCCCGTGCAGGCAGCAGAGCTCCTGTCTATGACTGCTTTGGAATCCTGCCATGTCCCACCAGGCCTCATGTGCGTCATCATATCACAGGCAGAGCGAGACAAAATAGGGTCGATAATGCAAGAAAAAAAAAGCATGGTTTGCAGGTTATTGTCGGCAAATTATGAAGCGCGGAACAAGGTCGAGTCGGGGAGCGTCACTTTCAGGATTAAGGACGAACAGGAGAGGAAGGATGTGTCTTTATAGTTTGGAGGTTGTTTGAACTATCATGAGACAGATTCAAACAACAAGTGAGGCAAATATAGTTCCTGGTTTGCTCCAAAACGACTGGCTTCTACACTTCCCATAATGCATTTCAATGTATATTTGATCAGATAATGCCTGCCCTTGGCTCTTAACCCAGGTAGTCGAGGGCTAGGGCCAGCTGAAAATCCAGTAGTGTGTATTTATATTAATCAATTCTCAATTTCTGATACAAACAGACACATTTATTTATATATGACTCTCTTTTGTCATTTCAAAATGTCTCCCATCAGCAAAGGCTCTTTAAATTACTCGTCCAACACCGTTTAAAACACTGCCTGACATATTGTTTGCCTTACAGGTCCACTCGATTTCTCTTTAAAAAGAAAATGTGTTTACATAGTGTGAGTTTGGTTCGCAATTAGACGCCCTATTGTTATTGGTGAAATTGGTTTCTCTCAAAGTGTGTGTGCGTGCGTGTTTCTACGACTGATGGTTTGAAAGAGCCAGATAAGGCGTGTAGCTATGTGGGTGGCTTGTGCACGCGTTTGTGTGTCCGTGCGCACACATTAACAGGTTTCTGATTTACTGTAAAATTCCACTCGTTAGCTCGCTTTCTTTTTTCTCTATCTCTGCTGCTCCCTTTCTCTCCTGTCCCCATTTTGTTTCTATCACAGCGGCTTTGGCGAGGGAGTCTGCAGAAAGCGGTCCTTGCTAAAGGAATTAGACTGCGTGCTGGGAGATCGCTCCGATAATGAAATGGTGGGAGGTAGAAAAACTAATTTTCTCACTTGTGAGAGGGAGACATACTAATGTGGCTATTGGAAGTACAACTGAATAGTACTGTCAGAGAAAAAAAGACATTCCAACAATTATTCTAGCTCCAGAAACATAGACTTGGTTTAAGGATGGATTTCGGTGCTTGGTTTAACTGTTTAAAATGGACTTGCCATGATGGGAAAACTATTGTTTTGCATCTGTCCTCCCCCCAGAGTGCACTGAGCGACAGTTTGCTTGTGTACGGACAATAGCAGGGCTGAAGTTGGCAGAGTGTGGGTGTGCTTGTTAAAAAAAGGCTCCCGTGGAGGGGCTCTCAGCATAGTTGACGTCAGCTACTTGTGATGTTCTCTGCGCTGTACCCATGAGTGTGTGTGTGTGTGTGTGTGTGTGTGTAGGCTACATTTAAGGTTTAGTGTAATGAAGTGCACAAGGGTGGAATGGAGAGATTCAAAACAAACAGTCATGATTCATTTAATCATGATGTGCATGAAATATTGTACATTTCACACTCAGGAAATCTTTAAATCTTGTGTATCACGTACATCTGTGCACAGTGTATCAATACTGGCATCAAGCCACACACACTGCTGCACCATCTGCATACATAATCTGTATTTTAATAATGAAAACAGGGACAATTATGAAGACCTTTTGTGCTGAACCTTTTCTGTTTCTTCTGCCTCCTTTAGTGACATTCACCTGTTAAAATTGCCAAATCATACACTTAGAAATTGTAGATTTTTAGACTATAATTTCAAATGTTGCTACTTTTAAAATATGCTGGCATTTTGCTTTGACCTCTCCCTTTTCACAATATTGTTTCAAAAACCTGGCAGCATAATTTACTCTTATAAACAATCGTATTTATTTCACATCCTCAGTCTTTTTGGCCCTGCTTCTGCTTCCCATTCTTACACCAACCTGTTTTGATGAATTCTCAACCGTTTTTCACAAATCATAGCACTTAACCTCCGGTTTTACCCAACAAATCCACAGATATACATTAACCGTGCCTTTTCCCCCCCTGAAATCCCCAAGCGGCCACTCTCTTTACACACCTGGTCCAAAGCAAGGGGCGCTGCAAACAGTAGGAACACCGTGTATCTCATTTGCCACATTAAAGTGTGTTAACAGGAGGAATTAGCACTAAATTAAACCACCAGAGACTCCCCAACTCATCTAGCTGCCAAGACATTATTATAGACTCCATATAAATGTGTAAGGTACCATGGGAGAATGTGGTTATTGAATTATGCCAAAATTAAACCATTAGCAGAGAGGAATCAATCTAACCAACTGGAAACGGCAATGAGATTGCGCTCAGTACATTTTCATTTTGTGAGAGACGTTTTCAAGGGCACTGTGAAGCGTTTTGCGCATGGTACTTTGCAACTGAATGATATGGAAAATGTCCTGAAAGGCAATATCATTTGGTTTACACAGTGACCTGTGGTAAAAATGCATTCCACGGGTGCAAACAATTTCCCCTTCTGTAGATATAACCTTAGAAGGGACTTTTTCCACATAAAAAAAAAAAAATCCTCTGCAGAAAATAAAGAGGGATTTAATTGGCCGGCAGTAAAAGCTCGGTCCATTTTCGCTCTTGAGGCTGACATTTTCATTTTTATACTGCCTCTGATGCTAGCAAATGCGAAAGGACTCTGTCGGCACAAGCAGCAACATGCTAGTACCAGAGAGATAAGGGCCACACATGATTTGGCATTATCCACAGGTGTTCATACTGCTAGAATATGCATTTAAATTTTAACAAAGGAAGTGCATAACTAAAGTAAACCTAAATTACTCCTCCTCTTTCTGCTGACCGGTTATGGCTCCACGATTGGCCGGTTTACAGATGGACGGTTTCTAATGCAATGATTACAGCGCATGACCTTTGTGCTCTGTAAAGGATCCAATTTAAAATGGAGCTGGAGCTATATTTCAGTCAAAGTTAGGGTGAAGCAAATAATAAAAACAGGACAACAGGGAAATTAAAAGCAGTGAGAAACACCCAAAGGTAAGAAGGAAGCACGCACACAAACAGAAGACAAAGTAGACTCATTTCAATCCCAACAATTCATTTTGGCCATGTACAACAAACACACAACCATTTTGGCTTATTAGATAACAGCTTTAAAGGAAGAGAATGCAATTAAACACCTTTAACTTTGCTAAACTGTTATAAATATGTACACTTGTCCGCTAAGTGTACACAAAACAGTTTATCGTAAATTACAGATATTTTTTAATTAACTATCAACAGCGCAATCCTCTTTCCACTATGTAAAAATAACCCCCAAAGTGCTTAGCTGAATAACTTGCAGTTATTCTGTCACTTTGTGATGATATTAATAATTCATGGAAAGGTAATTACATACTTGTGTGCTTTGAACATCCATTTGTGTGTTTCTAAAACCTGGTAATGGCTTTAAAATGAAAAAAACCTGATGTGAAAAGATGGTCTGATTCAAATGCTGCGGAAATCTGGTCCCTGGAGGTTCCAACTTAATGTGAAAATTCAAATAATCAACTTGTGCCTCTGAGATTTACTTAATAATTAAAGTCAGGCAGGCTCTATAAACACAGAAGCCATGATAGCTGGAGTGTTATCTCGCAGACTTTTGATTTCATTCGGAGCTCACTTAGAGAGAAATATCATAACAAGAGAGGCATTTTAAGGCCGTTTTGAAGCTCATCAATGGAACTCATCACCCTCTACCTTAAAGCCTTTTCATTTGGGACAACAAAAGGTCACTGTTGGCTGCTGAGATCCATCGGGAATAATTGAAGAAAATATTTATTTAGTTTCTTTGTTAGGAATCAACCGTTTAACTTTCCTTCCACATGTTTATTTTCTAAATGTGTCTCTGATTTCCCGACAAACAACCCCTTGCATTCCCAGTTTCCCAGTTCAACCACACAGGCAGTGATGGGAACTCTTTGCTCAAGGGCACAGCAGTTGTTGTTCGCATGCACTGCCAAGAATCGTCAAGCCAAAACCGACAAATCTAATACTGCCTCGTGATCTGCAGCCTGTTCCCAATACCTTTGCCCTTGTTGTTCATGCCCAGAATGCTTTGGAAGAGAAGTAACTCAAGTTGTGTTATATAATATTGGCATCACAATAGGAAAACAAAAGAGTATAGGGGAGTTTAAAACATGCTTTCAATAGCAATCCAAAATGTGTTCAAAAGTAACCAGAGTAGTTTAAGATACAATGGATTTATGGTATGATATTAAATACTTACTTGGATTTGTATCATTTCTATAGGCTTTTGACGTAGCTAAACTGTCAATCTACATGGCATTATACATCTTGTCACTTAGCTTTAATTAGGATCATTGTTTTTGACAGCTACAGTTTATAAATAGTACCGTATACATCTGACAGAGATAACAGATCAAAAGGTTCCTGTGGAAATCCAAATGGGTCATTTTCAGCCCACTACTAATTGAAAGTGAGGAAATAATAGGAAAACAACACTATTATTGACAATAAATACAAACGTCTCACTCCGTTGTAAGTCAACCATTCCAGATGACATTCAACAGCCTTTATTTTATTTTTATTCCGAAGAAGACAGACCTGGGTAACGTACTGTGTCTAAATCATTCATGGCATTTGTTTTAACCTGCCTCCAGTAGCAGATGGTCAGGATTTATCTTGTCAGGACAGTTTATATCATGTCAGGTATGATGTGGATCACATAAGATATAGAAAAATAACTGCCAACTGCTCCCCAAAGATATTCAATATCCAACATAATCTAAAAGCTTAAGAAATGTGATTGTCTTTATGTACTGTAGGGGGAGAAGGTACAACGTAGGGAGTGATTTCACCACCGCTATCCTTCATTTGTGCTACATAACTCTTTAAAACTTTTCTTAGGGAGGGAGTGACACTGCATCAGTGAAAGCCCTAAACTTCCATTACAGTATTCTCTCAGCCTGAGTCCGGCCTGATAGATGACTCCCCGCTGTCCTCATGTCACCCGTACAAGCTGACGGTCCTGAACTGGAGACCTGAACCTGTTTTCCCCATGAACAAACTCTTGGCAAATGGGTGCTATTGATCCTTTGTTCCTATTTAAGGATAATTATCCACTCCACCGCCAGTTCCTGTTATTGATGTCCTGCTCTTCATCCCTGCTCATCACACTGAACTCCTAAAAAAACACTTTGGATGGTCATCTGCCTGCAGGGGAGAAGAAAGCCATTTCTTCTACTACTTATTCTTATGTAACGTATAGCCTAATAAAATGCAGGGACAGTGAAAATACAATCTGGTGACTAATGAGCAGTCACTCCTGCAGTTATCAAGTCTGTCTCAAAATGGGGGTTCTGACCTGCAATTAATGAAACGAGAGCCTGTGGCTGTCACATTCATCATGACGAGAGCTTCCACATAATCCTTGACTATATTTATATCACGCTCATTCTAAAAATAAAAAAAAGTCGTACAGGCAAGACATGATTGATACGAGACGTCAAATAAGCTCATAACTATAAAGGCCCATATGGTGGAAATGTCCTTGACACAACCTTATAAGCAATAAATTGGCATAACAAACAGCTGCATTGTTCTCAGGAAAGGTGTGCAGTGAATTCCAACATGGCGTGAGAAAGCCCCTGATGTGATAATGAAGGAGCATTTATCTATTCCGATGCTTTGACAAAGCATTGCCAGAGCCTGGCAGCAACGCTAATGGATTAGAATTTAATATGGGACCCGTTTTTATTAAAACAAGTGTCCCTTCAGGAAAATCCTTGGCAGGGGAGCTGTTGTGGTAAACAACGCGCTGTGGACCGACGAGCTTCCTCTCGTGTCACATCCTCTCCGTCTCGCTCACCGTGGCCAGCCCCCTCCTTCAGCCATCACTATGCAACGGAAGTGATTGATTTGCTTTCTCTTGGGAGTGATGATAAGGCGCAAACTCATTAAAGATGGCTGCAGCCACATCCTAAGAGCATGTTGCGCAAGATCTAAATCATATACACTCCATCCTCTTTATGTGGAACTTCCCTGAATTATTGAGGCGGTTTATTTACTTGAACTGCTTGCCTGCAGAATGAATCGCACCCTTAAAGTGGCGGATTAGAAGTTTAATTCAAACAACATTCCGCCTGTTGTTACTTTTTTCTGCTCCAGAGACTATAGGAGATAGATTTAATCCTCAGGGGAAACGATGAGCTGTATCTCTTGAGACTGAGAGAGAATAGATAGGGGGGGGGGGTGGGGGATGCAGGCGCTGGCATAATTACTGTTGTGATTTTAACTTCTGAAAAGTACTGCGGTTGCAGAACTGATGGAATTTTGCCAGTGGTTGGTATTATGCCTACATGCCTGGATACACCTTGTCTTATTTCGATAAAATAAAATCTGTTGTCTGTTTGTGAAGTAAGCCTCGCTTAAATTAACCCTGCCGTAATGAAGGTTGTACGTAAAACGATCCCATATGCTCATATTGTTAAACACAGGTGTTCTTTAGATTTGTCCCACGGCTTGGTCTTCAATTTAAAGTGTATGTTTTTGTTGGCGACCATCAATTTCGCTTGTTTGCAATAAGATGTTTTAAAGTAAATTATTAAGAAATACAGCATTAGTTGTACCTCATTAACTGAGTGTATACACATAAAGACTTTTGTAATTCCTTCATAGTTTATTCAATTATTTTTTAATCACTTAATGAGAATTAAAAGGACAAAATTGTAGCCCTCAGCCAAACTATGAATTCATTTTACTATCAGACAAAGCAACAAAGTACTTTATACAACTTTTTTTATTGTGTATGCAGCAGTCCTCCCTACGACCTGTCAGCACCGTGTGTGAAATTGCCCGCTTGCTAAACCTGAAACAATATAAAATGAATTTTCAAATACAAGAAATAAGGCATAATTAAAACACAGTGTGTGGGTGACTATGCATCAGAAATGTCCTCCAGGCTTATATATCTTCAAATAAGGACATTACAGAGTGATGTTTGGCGGCATGTACTGCAGGTCTATCGTACCTTCTATTAACATATGCAAATGTGATTAAGTCACAGTTAATTAGACCAGGTGTCACTCAACTCCAGACTCATTTTGTCCAGTGCCCGGTTGGACTACACAAGAGTCCAAGTGATAATCCAGAGATGTTCATCTAAAATGACAGGAATGTCAAAGGACTTGAGAAAGCCCCCCCACTTCCCCTATCAGCGTTACCTCTGCAGGTACATCTGTGGACCTTGAGTCACTTCTTTTACGTCACAGACCATTACTCCTGTGCTCCCTGTTGGCGGAAGAGGCTTCAGGCAAAAAACATAGAGACATTTCCAACTTCCTTTCCCCATTTGCGCCTAGTCGAGCATGGTCATTGAAATGGCATAACCACTCACCGGAAAGTGCCTCTGATTTGGACACGGAGATGCTGGGTGTGGACATGCAATACAGAACCTGGACAATATGGTCTGTTTCAGAAAGTCAGTGTTGATCAGAGATAGGTCTAACCTCATGTGTAAAGCCCTCTTTCCCAGTGCAGCTGAAGATTTAGCTGTCATTGATATGAACGTGCTGTATAAGGGTTAATTATCTCTACACGTGTTCGGAGAAATTCATCTACTCCTTTTCGGTCTATTTCTGAATATAGAATCAAGTAAAGCCTTGGCCCCGGCTCAGTAGGAGACAATGGACGGGTTCAATCATTCCCACTCAGGCTTATATCTCCATGGTGATGTATCCAGCGATGATAACTGGTGCCAGATTATCAAATATCTCCTTAGAAGCATTGGTCCAATAGCCTCTATTGTCAGAGACAATCCCGTATCCGTCTGTGGAGTAATTTCATGCAAATCTTCTGAGTTCAGGACGACTGAATTGGTGGCATTGAGGTAATTTAGGGGGCAACACTCGACAAAGGCCTCATATTCATATCTACTAACAAACTGAATACTGATCAAAACAAGTGGACGCTTCAGAGTGGTGAGCCAGCTTTGAGGCAAAGCATAGTAATTGTATGCTCAAGAGAAATCTCAATTATACCTTGACCCTGCTTTAAGTATTTGTGCTGAATATTAATGAAAAAAGTATATTCACAAACATAACAGAAAATGGATTATCTCCTGATAAACTGGGTTGCATTGTTC
This sequence comes from Eleginops maclovinus, assembly GCF_036324505.1. Lineage (NCBI taxonomy): Eukaryota > Metazoa > Chordata > Actinopteri > Perciformes > Eleginopidae > Eleginops > Eleginops maclovinus. The sequence goes on from NC_086372.1 coordinate 6,624,781, forward strand.
AAGAATAGTTTCTGAACCGTACAGTCACACAGTCAGAGTTTGTTTTAATCTCCTTCTGCAAAACACTGGCAACTGTTTGGAATAAATCAGAAGTCAAGTCTCACTTTAGGAGGGTCTTTTATGTCCAATGCTGGTTCTCAAAGGCTCAGTCCCCTGGTGTTATGTCTGCACTGCTGGCTTATGGTTAGAACATCTAAACCGCAAGATCATGCATTCAATCCCTCAAGTGGTTTGCTGTCCAAGAGTGGCCAACATTGAAACATCCCAATTGAAATGTGTTGAATATTAGCCTTTGGTTTACCACCAAACTATTGGATTTTAATGAACCCTAAGGGAAAGGAAACCAATCTTCCATCAAAATTTGTGTAATACATGTCATTCAGTGTTCAAAAACCCTTAAATCTGTTATGACTTTAAGTGGGTGTTCCCTCACTTGTAAAGATCTACATCTTTAGGTTTGCTGTGTAGACTGTGTGTGGGAGTGTGTACGGAAGAGAGACAGACAGGAGGACCCGCTGCTACGTGCCTGAACACACCCCCAATGGTGTTACTTACAGGATAACAAATTGATAACGAATGACCTTTACCCCCTAACATCTACCTCCCATATTATCTGCGGATCAGTGCGTACACAGGCTCGCTGTTCCAGATCATCCCGTAAGTGCTGTGCTTTAAAAAGCAAGAGAGCCGGGCCGGTATAATCTCACTCTGGTGGCTAGTGAACACTGGGCTCGGTTAATACGGTCATGGGTTTGCATATGACTCCCCGCCCATAAAGCAGCGAAACTCAGAAGGGAAATCAAGAATTGGAGGTAGTATAGAATGTTTAGCATGGCAACAAAACAAGCAAATTGTTATTTTTAATAGAGTTTGGGGTCTCTCGGGAAGAGAATGAACAATAAACTGCTCCAGTTTCTGCAAAATTGCATCTAATAGCTTTATAAATGGTTAGTCAAATCAAACACTCTCGCTTATAAACGTTTACACTTATTTATTCACACATTGGTGACTTAAAAATGTGTTTTACTGCATTTTTGATGGGCTTAAAACATGTAGGAAAGCAGAAGTCCATATATTAAGCTAATTACCTGCATACTTGATTACACTGGAAAGTGGAAAAGCTATGACCTTTAAAGCTTACGACCATAAGGAATGATTGCTAAGTAAGGAAGCCTTAGTAAAATGCAAGAGAATAAATGTATTTACTTCAGTTCATACAGCAGCAGAGCTTAGTCATATGCATGGCATTATAGCAGCCTGAGTCCAAATAGAGAGGCCTAACAAAAGTAAAACCTAATAGGGGTAAACGGTAAATATGCAAAGGATTAAACTGATGAAATAGATGGAATGTATGTTTTTGAGTCAACGCAATGCCGTGCCTAGCCTGGGTTCGTTGAAGTAATAACGATTGACATGTTTCAACATGGTGAGGGATACGGACTGAATGTGGAAACAGTGATTTATAAGAACTGAGACCTAAATCGGCGAAATCTATTCTGGTTGACTTTTATCAGATCACTGACAGGCATTGAAGACTGTCTCTTCTGGGAAAACATGATGCAGTCTGAGGAGTTTCACTACTACTAAGTGTGTGTGTGTGTGTGTGTGTGTGCACATATCCCCCTCTCTAGGCCTGTCCATGTATGTTTGACATTTGTGTCCACAAAGAGACGTCTCGGTGTATACCATCCCTGCTGGAGGCCCTCCACCTACATAAGCAGCTTCTACCGTGTGATTGACAGGGAAATAAACAGGTTGGGGCAAACGAGTGATACACCAGTCGTCTACAGTGGCAGCCAAACCCAGCTTCCTTTCTATTTGATTGTCTGCTCGTTGGTACAGGTCCCCGTCGGGCTGTTTGTCAGTCTTACACACACCTCTGGGCACGCAGGACAAACACTCCCAAGGAATTTCACGGAAAGAAAGCATCTCCGAAAGGTTTGTTTTACTTTTAATGATGCCCACATTAGAGCGCTTGGTGGGAGTTTACTCCCACTGTCTCCTCATGCCTCTGCTCCGGACTATTCCCTCACACCAGACAGCCAGTGATGGATGGCTTAATTAAGGTGAAAGACAATGATTGAGTGCTTTTCATTGTGTTTGGTCTCAGTGGTTTGTGACAAAAAAATGGATTACTCTTTTAAAACGGGTCTCCTTGGGGAAATGTCACATATATCATTTAAACACATCTATCTGGTCCCGGTGAAATAACTTACACACATGTACACCCTTGGCATTTAGATGTGTCAGTAAGATGTGTCACTCCTACAAATAGTACAAAGGATGTGGTATGTTTTTTTGTTTTGTTTACTCGACAGATATAGATTTACAGGACGTCTTTTGCTTAAACATGTTGTTTACTCAAAGGAGAATATGATTATGTTCTTCCTTGCAATAAGTCTCTCAAATCCTTGGTGTTCTTTTAACAATGATACCTAAGACCAACATAATCAAACATAAACAGTGTACATACACACATTATCCTTGTCCTGAATACACTTTATCCACTCGGCCAAACACATGTTAAGTATTCAAAACCTTGCAGTGCCATTATGTTCTGTCTCTATCCTGTCCCCACCCAACCACATACAAACCATACCTTCAACGCTTTCCTACACCATGAAAAGATGTTCTAACGAAGTTGGGATTGAAGCAAGAAGAGAAGGTTTTATCAAAGACTGTTTCAGCCCACATAACATTCATGTCATGCATAAAATGGTCCTTGAGCAACATGGATCCTAGAGACTTCCACGACAGCTGCAACATGCATGAAAAGGGGCTGTTGCTGTGTGATACCCTTGGTGAGAAAATTCTGTATTATTTATCATAATTGTTTGTTGATAAAATCTTATCACATTGTGTTTCTACAGATTTACACATTTAATAAATAAACAATTAAAGCTGTAATTAAAAACTCACGTTGAAGTTCAAGGACAAGCTAACGGAGCGTTTCTGAAATGTTTTTTGTTGCCACACTGATACTCTTGCTTTCAGCCTTGCTTTTATGTTCCAGACCAGACTCTCTTCAAACAGCTTATCCAAGGCTGAGGTCCAAGAAACACATACAGTGATGAACTACCGTCGTGACTGGAGATGCATACCGCAGCTGTGAGTGTATTTTTTATTTACAGCCTTAGCCGCGGGGAGAAGAGGTGAGTCAGTTACCTTTTGGCTGCCCAACACAACCGCAGCCTTGAGCTTCTGGACAGTGCTCCAGCAGCTCCAGAAAAGCCCAAACTTGCTTAAGGGCACTTTTATGCTAATAACCTACGGTAAGCTTCTTGCTGTTCCCTATGCACCCCGTGTGTTTCTGTCCTCTTTCCCCCATTATCCTTTGCCCTCCCTCAGCTTCATTCCCCCTGCTCCATCTGTATTATCCTTTAAATAATTCCCTCTGTTTTGAGTCAGATTTCTATGTTTTACCCCCTATCTGAAACCACGAGCCTGGAAGCGCTTGTTTCACGCCAGTTCTCCATCCCTCTCTTTGTTTTCTGCCTTTCCTCTGCTGTCAAGAGATTCCACTGTTTTTTCTCTTCTCGGTGACTCCGCGCGGGATTACAGTCCTCCCACGTTTGATCTGCTGCCAAGAAGAGACATGTGCCGCGTTTCGTTTTCGGACTATGTGACCAATTTTTATCCACGTCTGTCCCTGTCATGTAGCCCGTCACGCTAACACCCACTCCTGCAGTCAGTCCTACATTTGTTCCACATGTTTCTTTTTGCACATACATGCTTAATCTCACAATGGAGTTTACTTTTCTGTAAATATAATACCGTGTGTCCATTGAGGTTTGTTAAGGAGTACACATGCATTGAATCCTGTGCCATGCTTTCCAGAGCATCCACTGCACATGAATATACAGTAGTTCTTCCATGTTTGCAGAGTTGCCAGGGGATAACCGTGCATGATCCATTTCTTTTACTGTCTCCCCCTAGGCAAAACAAAAGTTCTGGCAGCAGTGAATTTGAACATTTCCCCCATATCTATACAGTATGCAAAGCTTGTGAATTCTGTTTCCTTTTTACCAGACGCCATTACATCCTACTTCCAACAGCAAAAGGTTGCGAATTTAGCCACCAGGAATGCACACTTGCACATGGATGACATTTTCTATTTTATTTATACTTTTTGATGTGCCACAGTGCCTCATTGAAATGAATGAGTGGGCTGCGTCTTGTTGTTCATATGATGACAGCCTAACAAATACCTCTATTTTGTTTTGCTGTTATTTAGCCTTGATACTTGGAGAAATTATTATCTAAAAGTGAAGGCTGGAACTCTGAAAGCACTGCTCCAACACACCCATCCATCACTGTCACATTTTCCCACAAAAACAATGATATAAAAGCATTGCGTCCTCCCACATGTATACAATGACCAGGCAAACGCTGGCAGTCTCCTCGGTTTGACTTTGTAGCTACGTCTTCTTTTTGTAACACCCTCGAGCTTCCTCCCCTTACACCACCCACATCCCGCTACACTCTCTCCCCACTGTGACATATAGGTGGCACCGTTTGGAACAGGGAGACTGACTATGCATTCATTTTTTACACTTTGTTCCTGTCAGAGATGTAATGTCTGCAGGCTGTTGTCCTATCTGTGGTTTTGTCTGCACGCGCCCTGAGCAAAAAGCACTGCCATAGCAGCGTGACATTCGACAGTATGCTATGGGAGCAGTTCCGTATATGACTCTTTTCGACATGCTGCTGGTCGATCTGTCCCTTCTTGTCAGTGCAGGTGCAGGATAACGCACCGTAAAGCAGCATGGCAGCGGGAAACTGAGCCACTCTTTGACTCTCTGGCTGTGAGTGTGCATGTGATTTATTCCAGCTCCTCTGCTGGCATGTTGTCAGTCAGAGCAGAGCATGACATGTCACCCTCTTGGCTTGAGCATTTAGTTGGTAACAGCGAGCAATGTGACACTCTCAACTGGGGTTGAAATACGAGGAATCATACGTGTGAATGTTTGACGGAGCAGAATGGAGACATGATAGATTTTTATTTGTTGGGGGACAAAAATACAAGTCCAGTGAAGTCGTAAACAACTGTTACACCGTCGCATTCCCAGGGAAAATCTCAGTGTCCAGTTATATATGCCTTTTTCAGGCAGCAGATGCTGACACAAGCAGAAGCTGAAGCACAATTTTAACACTGTCAAACCTCCAATAAGCAAATAATAAATAGACTCAACCTCCGTTTCTCGATACTAATTTGTCTCTGCAGACCGACCTTCTTTTTCCCATTTCTGCAGAGAAAAGTCAATAACTGTGGCTAACTGCTTTTTCTTTCTGTTTGCATAACGAGTTTTCTTTCAGTGTAACTTGAAGAGAGGTTTTAAATTCCATCCATCGTCTCTTCTATGTTCCTCAAACTGGCAGAAGAAACAAAAAAAACAAAACAGGAACTGGTGTTACCCTGCAGCTTAGGCTTTATCATTTTCAGCTGGCGGTGCTTTTCATGGCCAAAGTAACAGCGGCCTGATCCTTTGCAACATGTTTGTGTGTAGCAGATACGTAATCCAGTATGCATACAGTTCTGCTTTGCATAATGCGAGTGGTAGATAAGATTAAAAACATTATTTTACATTGTTACAAGAAGTATTGTTCCAGCTAGAGCGGTAAAACCTACAAATAGCAACGATTGTATTGGAAATGATAAAAAAAAAAAGACATGGCATGGGATCAAATCTGGGCTTTCATTTTCCACACATAGTATAAGCTTGAGGAAATTCATTCGTATCCCATGATATGTTTTTGGTCAGCAGAAGTAATTTGAATTTTCATAGAGGAAAAGGTGGCCGCTAGTCCATTAGCATGCTAATATAAGCAGGTATCACTGCAACACAATACATTCACAGTCAAATACATACGTTAAAGCACCCTTAAAACACAGGTCACATGTTTGTGACACATTTTATACTGAAACTCTATCCAAATGTGCCTCACTTTGTTGTTACATTGAACACTGGGGCTACAGGAGTATCAATTGTATCACTTAGAGTGTCAGAGTCTCACACACAGATACTCTGATGTTGATTAGAGTTCAGTATTCAATGACAAGCCTCTCGTTTTAAAGAAAAGATCTGCTCATTGAAGCAACTGATTCCATTGACCCGCACTGTGGTTGAGCAGCATGAAACCACAGAGCTGGCTGCACTCTAGCAACGAACCTAACCAGGCAACACACCCTGCCTGCGTTCCACCCAATGAACATTGACTTGAAACACATTCATTTAACGATTCATTCGAGACAGTGGAAATCTGTCATTTGACATTGGTTTTCTCAATGTAGTTCTTCAATGCAAGTTCTGAGATACAGTACACTCTCCCCAGTATATTTCCTCTGTCACATGGTGCAGCAACCACAGGATGTTTTGGACATTCTGTTCTGTGTTACTATGCGGTTGTCTCTGCTCCAATGTCTCCAGTGAAAAATACCCACTCATTTGTTGAACCAAGCGAATAAAAGGCTTCTTTTTTTTCTGATTCTGCTCTCTGGTTTGTTGATTTTCCTTGTTATGAGCATAAGCTCCATATGACATGTCGCACCTTGGGGAAACAGAGCTCGAGGTTTGGCTCCGACTGCGAGACAAACTAAGTGTGTTTGTCTTTGCAGTTCAGCGAGTCTCACTTGTGTGCACAGGCGACAGAAGAGGGGAAGGCGGTATGATTGCAGCACTTTGGCTGGCTACCTGTGTTTTATTTTTGTGTTATTCTCCTGGTTCTGAGTCTTTGAATAATTTGCAGGGTGTCTGATTTTTTAATCTTGTTTCTTTGAGATGAAACAGGTGGGGTGTTGCTGTGCCTGGTTGTCTCACACCCTGTGAAAAAGAATAAAGTACACATTTTCGAGGCAACCCAGCGTTGTTTTCTCGCTTTTTTTTCATGAGGTTAAAACTACTTCCAGTTATGGCCTCTTTCTGCGGTCCGTCCACTGTTCCATGTTGCATTTTGGCAGGAGAAATGAGCATTTCTCGCCCAGCTCCAATATCTTCTCCCTGCATGACACAGAGCATGACTTTGGAAAGTCTGACTCAACGGATGTTTCACAGAGGAACAGTGATTTCTACTTTCGCTGCACAGCTGCTGGACTGTCAGCTCCAATTGTTCTTTTCCGCATCCCTTCTCCATTCCCTAAACTTTTTTCTCTCCCTTACATCACAGCCAATCAGTGTCTGCTTTCCATATCAGTGCAAAGGTAATGAATTGCTAGTGAAAATACACACAGAATCTGTTGGTTAAACAAACACACTGTTTTCTTCTCTAAACACTATTCCCCCCGCTACCCATCTGTGGTTGGCAGATTAATGAAACAATGTGGAACAAAGAGGAAGTGTCTCCTGGCTGCGTGAGTCAAAGATCTAGCTAAGGTATGTGACAAACAAACAAACAAAAAAAAAAAAGGGTATGAGAAATTAAAAAAGGGGGAGAAAATCATGTTTGACACACGTCACAGGGATACAAGTCTCCTCTAGCAACAAACATGCATGAAACTTTTGGAAAATACATGTTTTAGATACATTTAATACAGGATGTATTACTCTAAATGAATGGCCCTAGTCTTTTGCTAACTGAAATACACTGATGCATAAATATGATGGTTTTATTGCACGTATGATAAAAATACTGTTGCCAGTTAAGTAGAAACCCAGCCTCTAATCGTGTTATAGATCTTTCTTCTCCTTCCCTCCTTCATTACCCTCTAACAATTTAAAATAGATGGCTGGCCTCAGGAAAGTGAAGTAAAAATGCAACTCTGCTTCAAAAAGACATGTTGTGTGATTGACATCAAGGATTGGCTGTGTTTGGAATCAAATGAATAATGGGAGAGTGAAATGTGTGATTTTATTAAAAGCAAATCTGTCCAGGCCATTAGTGCTATCAGCAGAAGTATCCCAGCATTCTGTTTAAGTTAAATAGTGAATATATTTAAATTAAAGAAATGAATAAATCTGTATCTATAAAGAAAAGATTGTTTAAATGAACAGTTTAATGGATTGCTTAACTGCCGATAGCCCAAAGGATGAATTAATCTTTTAAATGAATCATAATGTTATGTAATAGCTTTCTGCAGAATATCTCAAGTCTCACATCTACTGCAATGCAATTTCTGTGATTCACACACATCAGAAGCGACCCATACTCTGAAGTAATGAAGCAATGAAGTATTTTACATTTTGGGATGTGCTTTATTTGCAGAGAATTGGTATACAATGACTAGCTTGTTCTGCATGTATCCATGAATTGACTTCTGTAAGTAATAAAATAATCACATTTTCAGTATAAAAAAGATGGTGCGCTCACAGCAAGCTAAAACATTTCCAAAGCAAGGCCTTTCATACAATTGCAAAAGGATTGATGCACTCGAATTTAGCACATTTGCTAAGTGCACAATGGGACAACTAGATTATTTAGGGGTTTCAAAATGCACAGAGTCAAAGATATCACAGATTCCACATTCTGCTGCATCGATTTTGACCCCTTTTTTAAAACCGCCCATCTTGCATGCTGAATCGATGGACTACCCTTTTAAGGGAACCATCAATCCATTCCAAGCAGTGACAGGAAGTCAAAGTGAGAGAAGCGAAAGACTGTTTGAGGTGTCATATTGCAGATCATGACCGGGCGAGTCATAGTGAATTGAAGAAGAAGAAGAGGGGGAAGGAGGGAAGAGTGAGCCCCGCATGGGTTACACGTCTCCTTGGATCTCTGCCCCCCATTCACCGAAGGCCTTTGATTCCATCTTTTGATCCTTGACTTTTAGGATGGACAGAGAAGAAGAGAACAGCAGGTGTGAATGAATAACTTATGGCCTTGGCGTAACCTCTCTCATCTTTACCTTCATCATTTTTTACACCTCCTGCCACCGTCTCACTCTCACCCTCTCTCTGTCTCCCAGCTATCAGCCTGTGACGCAATCCTGTTGCCATGTCGTTGTCATTCAGCATGGCAGAATTAGCTCCCGCTCTGCGCCTCGGTGTGTTTCCAGCGTGCCGGTGTGCGTGTGTGTGTTTTCTGTGTGTGCATCCGACCGCGGCGCTGTTGCCTCCCGCACGCACTTTGTGTTTGAATCTGTGATTTGTAGTCGCTGCTGATGTGTGCGTGTCTAATTTATTTGCATGCCTGTGTCAGGCTCGCTCACCATAAGTCTCTGTCAAGGTTGCCTGACATTGGTGCTCACCTCAGTCTCCGAGAGCTGAAGAGAGACTGGCTGCTGAGTCAGGCTCTTTTCGGTGACAGACTTCAAAGTAGGTGGGGGAGAGAGAAAGAGATTTAGAGAATGGTGGAGGAAAGGAAGCAGCAAAACAAGAGGGTGCACCTATCAGCCGGTGTTTTGATTTCATCACCTTTTTTTCACGGCACGGGAGACAGCCCTTCTAGCCTCACTCGCTAATGAATTACATCCTTCCTCACACCAGGTAGCAGAGGTCTAGACAGTGATTGACTATGTGTGGTGAAGGGAGGGGAAGGAAAACCGGAGAGGTAGAAAGGAGAGGATACAGGGGAAGTGAGCTTGCCGGAGTCTCATTACTCCCTACTCCTGTGATCTCTCCCCGTCAAGGATGCTGAGTAGGGCTTTGTTGAGTCAGAGTGGAAGACAGGGAAGAGCAAGTAGAGCAGGGAATAATAAAAAAAAAAAAAATCCAAAACAGACAGGCAGCCCAGAGTGCAGAGAGCAACAGAGACAAAGTCAAACGAATAATTTACCACCTCGTCCTCATCTTTTCTATTCTCTACCCCACTTCTCCTCCTTCCTTTTCTGGAGGAGAAATTGGAAGATTATCCATTGCCCTGGCTTTTGAGGATTGGCTTTGAAGGATGAGACAGACAGGCCTGTGCCAGAATAAGAGGAGCTAAAATGTTTGGGGTGTTTGATGGCTCAGTAGGAGAAGCCTTCAAAAGTCGCGACAAGGAACGGCAGCTGCTTAGCTCTGTTGTTATTTTCACTTTACAGGCTTACATGTCCATCACAAGGAAGTGAAACACATTACGGAAAATCATGTTAAGCTTTATTCTAGTTTGATTTTGAATGCCTGTCTTACTTTGGTAAATAACATAGAGGTTCTTCATGTGTTCAGTGGGTGTGATCGGATGCTGAAAAAAACTCCAGAGTGGTGTAACTGCAAAGCTTACAGTAGTAGGCAGGGTTTGAACTCCATTTCTGGAGACAGCTTCAGAGCTCGCCTCTCACTTCAGTTTGTAAGCTGTTTGGTTTGTTCGCTGCCTGTCCAAGCTACCTTCCCGTCTCCTCACACATGGCTTGCCTGTCAGAACCTTTCTATTGAGCTACCTCCTGAGCTGCTACCTCTTACTTGTCACAATAAGCACTGTGTCTAGCACCAGCGCCAGTCTCCAAATCGGCATGGAGATGTTGGCGTTGGGATTCTTTCACAGTCCAAGAAAAAATGGCGGGACAATACCAAAGCAGTCCTGCCACAGGGTCGGACTAGGCATGAATTTGCTTAGTGTCAGTTTGCGTTTTTTACAAACCGCAGGAAGTAAAAACTGGTTCTCTAGATAAACAAGACACGATAATACATGATCGCTACTAAAAGTGTCATGGCTGAATTGTCTGTTTACTTGAGGGCCTAATTAACCAATATGGCATGAATAGAATGGGACAGGATATTTTACGGATAATGTTGACATTCATTAATGTTTTGTTTTTGGCCATGTTTCCCCTTTATGATGACATCTGAAAAACAATGTAAAACTGGTTGGATGATATGGTTGATGAAGGGACTGAAAATAAATAAATACAGTAAAAAAAAAACGGAAAATCTTTGATAATAAACTAATTTAACTTCAATGTACAACAATGTCCCTTTCCCTTTCCTTTCTTTGGCTTGGTTGGTAAACATGTAAGCACTGTGTACAGTTATGGACATCATGCTTTATGATTTTGGATATAATGCATTTAAACAGCTTTCAGACAGCTCAATAACTTTCGGAGTGTGTAAAGTAGCATTTTGCAGCTCTTGTGAAAGAGGTTGACCAAGCTCCCAAATACCCTTTAAGCTCCTTTCCTAGAGCATTTGAGGTCAAAGAGTTATTCTGAAGAAAAAAAAATCGACTTTGGCCAATGCATGTCTACAAAAGTGCAGCACAAAACAGGATAAGGACTGACTTAATATGGAAGGGGGAAAGATTGTCTACTCAGCATTCGCCTAAAAAACAATGCCTGCTGGATGGAGTGCTGAATAATGTATTGGATGCATATGGAAGCACTGGACATCTATTGGGCAGTATGAGTGGATATGGACTCACGCATTCCACTTATTTTTGTCAACAAAATGAATTTACTTATTTGTTTACTTCTACTACTACTTTACTTCTTTACTTTAGTTCTTAGCATAAAGCAAACAATGACAAAATTGCAGCTAATGATTCCGTTTGTGCCCTAATCCTGCATTATCTGAAAATGTGAGTATGCTCAAGGCCGGGGCTAACTTGTGATTGACAGTTAGGCCCGCCCTGAACCGCCAAATAACAAGATGGCATGGGCCAAAATGCCAAAGCTTTACAGCGACTCATTTATGACTTCACAGTGACTACGTCAACTTTTGATGGGAAGTCTACGACCTCATGATTTAGTATGTTGATAATTGGAAAGCTTCAAAACACCAAGCAGTTAGGAAAAAAAGCAACCATATGTTCTGATAATAAGCTTATTAATCATTACATCTGACTATAAAATGAACACACTCTGGTTCCATATGAATGAATAATGTGACCTTGTGGTTTCACAGTGTTTAGGCTCCCCTTTACATTCCCTCACTAGCAGGATCATTTCACTGATTAGCCCCCTCTCTCTGGCTGAAGGCGTGCTAAATGGCACGTACTTCGACACCATGACTTTGGGTTTCAACTCTGTAATAAAACGGTTTTGTTGCCTTTAAACCCAAACCATCAATTGTCAGTGTGTTATAGAGAGCAACTGCTTTATAGTCTCAGGACTCAGCAGTTCATGTTTTGCACAAAAATCTCCCTCTGGACCGAACCCTTTAATTTGTTTCTCTAATGATTGCACTTTGTGAAGAGAGCCTTTGTACTTTGTACCGCCAAGGTCACATTTCAGTGCTTTTGGCCAAATGTTCAGCTGAAAGTAAATGTGAACAGTATTTCTCTTAACATTCTGTCTAAATACTTCGTCTTCCATCCATTCGCATATAATTATAGTCCTAGAGATGTAAGGCGTTGTTGAAATAATCACAATACCAAATGCCCTCAGTTGTATTCTTTTGGTTGGTTTAAGAAGTTGATGTGTTCAAATCATTGGAAAATGCATTAATGTAGAATACAATTACCATGTTGCCACCCACCCCACTAGTTTGCTCCAGCTTCTAGGATAAAAATAGCCTAAAACAACATAATTCTTCGCCCTGTTTTTAGAAGATTTAGACATTTTTTCTACCACTTCTGCACCAGACTGTTGCCCCCGTTGCACAAATGTTCAAACTGTGTCTCCTCTCCATTTAAACCCATATCGGATTAAAGTAAAAGGGATTCTCTCCTCTGACTATTCCGTTAATCTCCTTAACAATGTGTTGCTCCCCTCTTTCTCTGCAGCGGCTGAAATTCCACCAAGCTTGATGATTCAACCTCTTACCCGTGCGAATGTGCCTTTTCCCGTCCCTCTTTCTCCCTTTCCCTGCATTGTCCTTTCTGGCGTATGCTTCCGTATCAAGCCTGATCCCCTCAAAAAAGACAGAGGCTATCCATCAGGAAAGGCTTAAACTTTAATTAAATGAATTATGTCAACACATTTCAAATAACTGTATTAGGTTAGTTGAAAGCAATAATATTAAGTTAATATACATTTTTTAAAAATGGGTCAACTTAATACTATCGCTTTCAACTTTACCATTTGTTGGCATTTAATTGAATTTGACGTTCCAGTTTTTTTTAGTGTATATATTTAATAGAGTCTGGAAATGGCGACACATTTTTAACATTTTTAACACCGGAACGTACCATCCACTCATACAACCATAGGGGTGAGCCAGGCCCGGCGTCAAGTTGACCAATCGCCCATCCAGGATTTTGGCCCAAACCAATCGTTACAGATAGTTTACCAGAGTTTTCAACACAGAAGTATACAAAGGTATTTAGTATTATATGTCTTACATTGGACCCGCCCACAGATGTATGTCTGCTCCTTGCTTTGCTGTCCTCTGGCAGGTTTTGGGAATGTCGCCCATTTTCGGGCGGAGCTTTCAGGAGCTGGAAGGTTGACTCTTTCTAATCCAGCCATTTAAGAGTGATGCTGTTTAATTGTGTTAAATATATTACTTAAATGCATATCACTATGTTTGGCCTCCCTCTTCGTTGTTGTACGCATAGGCGATTAATGCAAATTACGCCCCACAACATTTTCCACCCCCCAACAGCTGAAGAGCACCCATTCCCTAACGATGCACACCTGTTGTCACTTCCCCTGATTGAACAGGTGGCAGAGCTGCAGCAGAAACGTAACAAATAAATCACGCTCCGCATCCAAGGATGGATTACTGCACGGGCCTACCGGGCCCAGGGCCCAGGGGCCCAAGGGCCAAGGGGTCCCTGAAGCCCAAGCCTCCGCGCTATCATTTCAATATTGTCTCTACAACATAATACAATTAAAGGGGCCCTGAAGCCATAACATTGGTTACATTATGTAATATATCTCAATAGGGCCCCCCAATCATATGCCACGGTTATGTAATTAATTCATCCCTCATACGTTAAAGCCCCCCCTCCCCAAATTAAATAGAATGGCATATGATAGGTCATATAGTGCTCCTGAACATCAGCTTATCAATGTTATTCATCCCTAATATCGGAAAAGGGCCCTTAAATCAGTTAGAACGGGGTAGGATATACCATAAAGCAGGGGTTCCCAACCTTTTGCCAGCTGGCCCCCCCTTTCGAAGGTTAGAATATTGTCGAGCCCCCCCCCCCCCACACTCCCCCTCAACCTTGATGACGATGCATGATTTCAAGCAGTCGAGTCCCGATTAAAATGCTAAAAGATGGTTGAATTTCATTTAAGTGCTTTTTCTTAAGGGTTCCTTTTTTCGTCTTGAATTACTGATGAAATGTTAAAAGTTAATATTATACTTAAGACAACTTAACATTAATTAAATGAACAATTAAAATGTTTTTTTTTCTCTCACTAAATAATTTGGATGAAGTCACCTTGGATTAATGTTTCCAAATACTAATAAAATACAGCATTCTTGTTCAAGGGCTCCGTCTGTGATCATAGCAATGGAGTTACGATGCACCATCACATGTAATGGTGTTCAGCATCGCTTTAATCAAGAATCAAAGACTTAGTTACCATCCAAGAAATATTAAAACAAAGACCGCCAATTGATATACCAGCTGGTCGGATCTTAGAAAAGTATTTCCCATTTTATTTCCACTTTCATGCTGAGAATCCCCCTCATGTCCTATGACTATAATAATATCCACATTTCACAAAAAAAGATTGAATTTCATTGCTGGTCTTAATCCCATTCTGCTTTTTTAATAAGGCTGACTCGATGTGGTTAAATTTGAGCCAAAATATGTTTCCCACATTTACAGATTTATCGTTGCTTGATTCATTTCCCAAATATCCTTCATTTCAATGAGAAAAAATTGCAGTCTTTTTTCTGCAAATGCATTTTTACCCCCATTAAACAATAAATGTTTTGTTGAAAGACAAAAATTGGAACACACAATCTAGGGTGATTACTCATAAATGCATCACTGAATAAGACACTCATTTATAAAAGCACTCAGGGCTACTTTGTACTCACAATGTTTTCTACCTTTTTTATTATTCTGTCTATGGAGGCAATGATTGATGCCTAAAGCAAGTCAGCTGTTTGATACAGAATATGTATTTCCAAAGCACAACTGAGCATGATCATGATTGATTATGGTATGGGCACACCCTGAATGCAGCTGATGCATTTGTCATTTTAAGGATATTGCTGAGTAAAGTCGCTTTGCATCTGTCAGGGATCCTGTTTTACCACAGCGTGTTTCAAGCCAATTTCAGCAGCTTGATTACTGAAGATGGTGCTTTTGATTTTGAGTCCCGTTTTATTTACTTTTGAAGCACCTATTCCTAGCTGGGAAATATTGATTGTTTACAAAAACACATGGTTGCAAGAAGCAACATCTCTCGAATCCCTAATTAGACATAGAAACCTGGATAGTCGAGGAACATTTCAGCCCTTTGAAGTCAAACCACTTCGGGATAGAAAAAAATAAATAATGAAATATCAAAAAAGTGAGTGCCTCTCAGAGGAATATAATACTTCAAGTGCACACATTTTTCTCACTCTCCCATGTTCTCATAAGCCATGGGGGACTCGCTTAACAGTATATAATTACTTCAACCTGCAGCTGTGCAATACAGTCTGAAAGGTAAACTTACCAGACATTCCCTGTGAGGGGCAATCTTATTTTTGTTCTTTGAAAACACGAGTTGTTTGATGGTGGGAACACCGTCATCTCCGCTGCAGGTATCCTGTTTTAGAAACTTCCTATCAATCAAATGGAAAAACTTGAAAGTTTATCTTGAGGCGAAGCCAATGGGAATGTGTGTATCTGGCACAAAGTACAAAATTAGTATAGAATAATTGGAATGCGACTCGTATAGGCGAGGAAAATATTCTAACCGGAATACACTCCAGACACTTTCAACACTTTGCTTTTATATGTGGAACTTAGTAGACAGTTACATATAAAAAAGGTACACTCCCAACACTGCACAGCATACTGGTTAATCTCTGAGGAGCCTTTCTTTGGAAGCAGGTCGTTTGAGTTGTTCTTAAGAGCCAATTGACAAATGTGAATCTGATGATGCAGACTTAAGACAATATTCATTGTCATTCCTAGCAGGAACTGAGGAGTGGAACTTTTGTCAGCACTCACCCTCTCCTCTGGGAGTCAGTCCTTTCGGCCTTTGATCTTGTTTCAATACTTCCTACACCAACCACACTTGGGTCTTTTTTTTTTCGCCTTCAGGTTGCAATGTAAGTGTGTTCATGCCTTGGGGACAGTTGGATGTCAGCAGACCACCTCGTACTGCAACAAAGCTGAGCTGCTTTTTGTTCTCAACAAGTCCCTGACCATGACAGTTCTACTGCGTCACTGTGTACTAGAACATGGCTATATAATAAAAGAATGATGCTGAAGGATAAACACTTCTGTTAGGCTGCTAAAAGTATTGACCTGGCTAGGAAGGTTTCAACCAGACAACATAAGGTGAGTATGATATATTGTTTGTATAAGAGGAATATGTTCAATTAGAAAAATGCAATTGTTGAATTACAATTGTCAAAATACTCTTTCATTTTTCTTATAAACTATATAAAAAGTTGGTTGGTTTGGCAGGTTATGCAGTTTATGATTGTTGGTGAGGACATGGCTCCGGGTTCGGCCCACTTCAATTTTGTACATATGCTCTTTTAGGGCAATTCAATATAACACTCAACTGTCAACCAAATATACTTTGGCAGACAAAGTGACTGCCCACTAGAATAATAATAATTCCCCAAACGTACTCAGAATACATAAGTATTAAATGGTCTTATTTATTTCAGTTTCATAATATAAAACTTAGGAAGTTTGACTAACTGTTTCAACATCTTGCCAATGCGAGATATTGAAATGATAAACTTTCCCATTAGTATATCCCAAACCCTTTCCTGCTCATCTTCCACCATCTTCATCATCCCTAAATGGCTCCTTGAACTCCTCCTATCAGGCCAAGTCTGATTGCATCCCACTTCCAAGAGATTTACACCCCTATATCTCTGTTTCTGTCCACCAGCGCATCCTCTGCCACTCCTTGACACTAAGCACTCCCTTTCTCTATGCTGACCTGTTCGTGGAGCCAATCAGTCTTGACCCGCTGTCTGTTCAGGCTTTCCAGCAGTGGAATGGCCCTCCAAGACTCGGTTAGCGGAGTCACTCACTTTTCAAGAAGGTCTTTCCATCAGCTTCTTTTCCAGCAGAATCACTTCCCCTCTCTCCCCTCCAACCTCTAATTGCTCTCCGAGTGTCTCCTCTCTTCCTCCTTAGCTCGTTAAAGTTAATTTCTAACCACTTGGCACCTCAATTGTAATTCTTTGGTTGCATGAATATTATTAGGATAGCATGACTGTGAAAAGTAAATGTATAACAAGAAACTATTTCTATATGTGTGTTAGTTTTTTTTTAAATCCAAGACTTCCTTAATAAGCTATGAATGTTTTGCATGTTTTTTGAAGGTTTTGAAATGTTTGGAGTGAAAATATTTGCATAAAACTTTCTTTCAAATTAAACTCACGACTAGATTAACTTAAGAAAACACCTTTTCTTTTAGCTTTTAAAACCATGTGGCTGATTTCATTGTTCTTTCAAGATATTCAGGGATTTAATCAAATTCCTATCCCAAACTTTGTGCTAAAAATCATTGTATTTTCTATGAATGTGTAATATCAATCACTGTCACTGAGTCTTTTAGCAGATGGCATGTTTTTTTGCAAAGTTCCAAACCAATATCAGGTAATAAAGAACAAACAAACATGGCATCTCTGTGTACTGCGTTTTTCTTCCAGCTTACACTCTGCAATGAAACTTGTGATGTTGCGCTAATTTCCGAGGCGGTTGCATCATTATTCCATCAAAGAAAATCTGAAGGGAAAAATAAAAAATGGGCAAGTATTTTACTTCAGGGTTTTCTTGGTTCTTGAAATCCAGGTATATTGAACATTTGAAATGGTCTTATTCAATCAAACAGTGAACATTTCTGAAGTAGAAGGTGGTGAGCATGAGAAAAGGAGTGGATGTGCTGGACAAAGAACATAAAGGGTATTTAATCACAGCCTCCATGTGATATGTAATATAAAAGTAATGACAGACACAGGGACAATTATAAGGTCACAGTGTGCACATTAATTGCAGATTGGCTAAAATGTTGAGCTCAATACACATATGAATATTTAATAATAAGCACAGAAGATGGAATAATGAGTCAGTGGGAGAAAGCACATGGCAGCTAAGGAAACAGATGCTTATTTGGTTTATTAAAAAATTGCGTGTAGTTTGTTTTGAACAGGGCTGAAAAGAATAAGCCCCAATTGGATCCTAACCCTAACTATTTGAATGACTCTTTGTATGTTTAGGTTAGTACATAAAGCTCTGTTTTAGTTGATTTCTTTACCACAATCGTACTTTTTTGGGGTATCTCTGGTTAGTACTGGCAGGAAGATGTATTACATGCATCATTTTGGACACAGGCATCCGAAAGTTTGAGGGTGTTTTGATGCCGCTTAACTAGATCAGCTCTGTATTTGAATCCCATTTATATCCCTTTACTTCTTTTACAATTAATTTAGCTCTTAAAGGAGTAAAACTTCATTACACAGTTCTTTGATGAGCGTCATAAGGCCAAACAGACGTTGAAGAATTTGAATAGAAAAAGTCATTTTACAATACTTTATTAATTGCTTTTAGATTTTGTGAACAGGACAGACCATTGATCAGTGTGACAGGGATTCATTGAAGGGGCATTCAATTTGATTGTATAATTACATGATTTTGGGGGGATTTTCCTTAGCCTCTTAGTTATTGCAACACATCTCCAGTGAAATATTTGAGTGAAGAATAGAAAATGTAATAACAACAGGTCTGAATTCTGTCTGCTTTTTTGTTCATTGTTTTTTACCACCCAGAAGGACATTGTCAGACACACTGGGGTGTTAAAGGAGTCACAAAGCTAATGTGTGCCATTGTGAATGGGGCCAAAAAAGAGAAACAGAGGGGAAATATGGCAGTTAGCTGGGTCTTTGGGGTAGCGGGGGGAGTGTTTGAAAAATACAACAGCTCAACAATATCTCAGCAGCAATAGAACCTCACAAAATGTGCTCGGGGGGGGTATCAAACGGATGAGGCTGCATTTAATTTTCTTTGTGGTGGCCCTAGCAATAAAGTGTGGCTCATGGTGATAAGCAGAGAAGAGCTGAAGCACATCATTTCAGTTATGTAAACCATTGGAGGGATACAGTGGGCATTCTCCTACACAGTGAGTGAGTGAGTGTGTGTGTGTGTGTGTGTGCGTGTGTGTGTGTGCGTGTGTGTGTGTGTGTGTGTGTGTGTGTGTGTGTGTGTGTGTGTGTGTGTGTGTGTGTGTGTAATATTTTCCTTTTCCTGAACTTTATTATTCCTTTCTCTCTCCCAGCTGAAGACCCTTTAAGAAGTGTTACAAAAGAAGGCCTAACAGAAAAGGAAAAAGGGTTGTTGTTTTTTCTTCAAATGAAACCAGGGGAAATCCTACCTCTCAGGCTTGAGGCGATGCCCTAAACCATTCTTTCACCAGCAGGAAAACATACGCCACAACCATGTTAGAAAACCATGATAGGCAGGTCAGTGCACATTCAGCTTGTCTGCACAGCTACATTCACCGCAGAGTCTTCCCTCTCCACAGCTTGACCTTGGTGCTATATAGTAACTAAGCCCTCCCAGAAGTCTGTTTTGTCAGTCACTAGTCATCCTCATCTCCATCCTTAATCTAGAGTAGCAGTTATTCCCCGAATCCCATCACAGCCTTCATCCACAAGCCGCCAGCTCCGAACACTGCTTCAAGACGAGACGAGATATTTTCTGACAATGGCAGAGAAAAAATAAATGGGGGGGGGAGGCCGGGCTGAAAGTTGAAAGCTGTCAGCCAGCCATCAGTTCATATCAAATCTCTGTCGACAATTTGTGCTACAGTATAACTGTTATCGTATTATCATAATGGCATATAGCCTTTCCCTACCTGCACTTGTATTGTTAGCTTTGTGCTGTCTATGTTTTCGTTTATCATTAATGATGATTTACTATGCCTTTGTTTGTGACAAATGAACTTCACCTCGATTAATGCATAACCAAATGTTGTAGAGAGTGCTAGGAGTGGAGCACACTGTATATGACGGTGACAATGATAACGACAATTTTAATTGTGTTACCTTAAATGCATAATGAAGTGTTCCTCATCTTCAAAGCAATCCTGCCTAACTGACGAACCATATCGGGGAGCGGAGAGACGTAAAAATGGGTCAGCAAAAGCTGATGTACCGGGGCATAAAGATTAATCAAGAGGTACATTTTAATAAGGTACTACTTGTTGCTGTTATCTATCCATTTATTTCACTTGAGTGTGTCAACATACTGCATTTGTGTATGTGCAGCATTAGAAAAAAAGAAGGAAGGACTTGCCATGACTAAATATTTAAATACATGTTAGCAGCATTGCTATTAAGACACATCTGTTAGGTATATGCTAGCATGCTGATTAAGAGTAGATGCTAACCGTTTTTGCGTTAGCTAGCTAATATTGAAACCGATGGGAGCGTCAATTGCTCTGAAGTTAGAGACCCAATAAGCGATAAGTGGTGTGAAATGGATGAATGGGTCATTCAGATGGTGATTAATGTAACAAAGGGATTGAAATTGTCCTGAAATGGGGAATGCCTTGAATGTGTATTCAAATTTGACGGCTATTAAAGCAATGGCTGCTAGATATTTCACAACATGTCATGGTTGTGGTTTCTTAAAATATTCTAAAGATTATCAGACCAACATTTCTATCCTTTGAGCCAAAAAGGCTTATTGTGGCTTAAAATGAATGAAAAAATATAACAAAATGGATGTTCTGGAACCACTTAGTCTTCAACTAAGATATATTGTGGCCAGGCTGTTTAGCAAGGTCTAATAATGCATGCAATCATTTTCCTGGTAAAGGTCAGGATTTCGATTCTATGCAGGTGCCATTAGGTAATTCAACCCTCATTTTCCGTGGTGCGTCATCCGATGATGCATAGTGCAGTGAAAGTCGTCCCTAGTCCGACCCTTTTAGACAGGATGTACCGTGATGGATTTAAATGGTGGTGGCTGTTGCTAAGTTTCTGCGTTGGATGATCATGTCTGCTCTTGCCTCTTGAGAAACAGTGCCAGTACTTCCCCTCCACGGTGGAGGAGGAATTTTAAGCAAGATCGATTTCCATGTATTTTATTCCTTTGAAGGTTCCAGGAGGTTGAAGCACAGCATCGTCCACACACACCCTGTTAAACACACACATGCGTGCACACACTGCTCCTTACAGGCAGAGAATTTGAGGTTCTGATTTGATGAACAACTCGAGGCAGAGTACGGACTGTATTTAATTGGTTTGTGAGACTTCCCAAGCTTAGAGATTAATTAAAAATGAAAGAATGTGATGTGAGAGAGCAAGAAGAAAAAAAAACTAAACAGCTTCTGAGTTTTGGAATCCATAATCCCAGGACGTGAACTCTTATATTTTCCAAGCAGCCACTATGACTTTGCGGTGCCGAAGCAGATCATTCTTCATTGTCTGATACCTTTTTACCTCATTTTCTACATAACCTTTAACTACAAGGACGTAGATGCAATATTCATCTGACTTGTTATTCTATTCATCTCTAATTCATGCTGCAAACTTACTTGATAAAATAATACATTTCATATTAAAGCACTGTAAATGAGGGTATTGCATAAGCAGGGTCTTACTTTTAAGGCATAAGGCTATGTCTCTGTTATGCAGCTACTCTTGTATATAGTTGGAAATTAGATCATACTGCTCAGTACATGTTCACACCTCAGCATCTCAGGCAGGAGGGCAACTTGCACATTCCTGTCCTCATAACAGCAAAGTGTGTCATTGATATCGCGACAGAGGAAAGTAAGACTGAAACACTTTACTGCAGACAGGAAGTAGCAAGGTGTAAGCTTGTGAAAAGTCTGGAGATATTTTTATATATTTCTTGCTTTAAAAAAACCAATCCCATGAAATAGACCAAAACCAACAATGGATTCGACAAAAGGAATAAATGAACAGACATGGAGTAAAATGGGGGGGGGGGGGGGAATGTGTATCTTCTCAAACATTACATTACTGCTCTATATATTGTATATTTCATCTCCGCTGATTTGCCTTTCCCCATTTGTCAGTCAAGTTAATGGTCCTTTCCTTCAGAGACAATCATGCCAAACATGACGGTAAACAATGAAGATGTTGGCGTAGAAATGATTGGCACAGACAAAATCATAAGAGATCAAACATGTTTACATCTGGAAGGGGAACTGCAATACAAATCATGTAATATGTTGTATCTTTCTGCATGTCAGTTATTCCTATTTCTATCATACCAATCCACTGGGCGACCCACCAAGTTAGTGAGAACGAGATTAGCCCCGTGTTTATCTTGCATAGTGGGGTGCTTGTGAATGCAGCTCAAGACTTGACTCCTCCCCCAGCCACTCCCCTAATTAGAGCCGGGTATAAAACGGCACCTGCTAGCATTGTTCTTTCCTTGGGTTCTGCTTCCATGGTCGGTGGCACAGGTAGGCTGTTTCCCTCTCAAAACAGGCAATTGGTCTCAGTTACTTCTAGTATTTGTGGCTCACTTGCTGTTTTCTCACAGTTTGTCCTGTGATTCATTCTTCCTGTGCTGAGTATGAGCCAGAAACTAAAATGTGTGTATGCCTCATGGTAGTCACCCTCGCTACTTGTTGTGGCGAAGTTTCACCGGGGAGTGAGTGACCTGTCTGCTGTGTGGTTTGCTGTGGCTGCACCTGGTGAGTATTTGGTCGCACCCCAGTGTCACATGAAGTAGCCTGCCACCCCATTAACTGGCCTCAGCCCGCCTTAGTTGTAGTTACATTTTAGATACAGATTTGAACCCCATCCTATAATAAATATCATTTTAAAACTGATTAATTCTGGTTGTTTTATAACCCACAATTGTATCTTCCAGTAACCTTTTCCTGAGTTTCCATTTTTCTTTTGATTTACAATTTAATAAAAATGACTTTATTCTGAAACCCGTCTCTGCCCCTCAGATCTGAACCGGTGCCCTGATCTTTTTATGTTTATATCATGGGTGCAAGTCCCCAGGTGGAGTTGTCGGTCCTGTATCCAAATGTATCATCATTTAAACACACCACCCCGCCACACATAATAAACCTTTTCCTGTAGAATGGTGTCCCCTCTGAAAGTATCTCAAAGTCATCAATGCTATCTTTCTCCTTCCACTTCTTCTCTTCCATAGGCCTCTGTAGGCATTAACATGTAGTTTCAAGTGTTACCGTGCATGACACAAAGCTGTCAGATGTACTCAATGAAATTAATTACTCAATCAAAAAGTAATGATTAAAGCTCATTAATTTCTGAAAAGGAAAATTCAGACTGATTGAGATAGGCCACCTAAAATAGCATCTTTGAAAAGCAGGACAGTGAATTATCTTCTTTATGTCTTAGTGGACCAGTGGTGAATACATTTCTCTGAAACCCAACCACGGCGAAAACCTTCGAGTGCTCATGTCATGCTACATTTTAAGGCCTAACCTAGCATTAAAACTAATTATAGAGCTGAATCCCACACACTAATTTAGCTTCTTTGTTCTTTTCATTGTAATATTTCTAATTTAAATGCCCACCCTTCTACAGCCCCCTTTCTGAAGCCCCTCTTATTCATTTATTGGTTTACTTTAACCACCAGCGCCAAGCAGATGGGGCGGCAGTGACAGCGACACACTGCTCGGGCAGCTGTGCGAGTGTGTCGACAAGAGGTAATGAATAATCAGCTACCGGCCTCCAACTGCTTCATATTAATAGTGAGGTGTTGTAATTACATTTCCACAACTTGTTGGGTCTATATCACCAAATGTGAGTCTGTTCAATAGTGGAGGAATCACAGTTTCTTCGGTTTAAATGCCAAATGATTTTCAGGGCTGGAACACATTCAAAGAAGCTCTTGCAATTTCTCTGATTAATTTATTGACTGGAATATTCAAACATTTGGAATAAATAACACCACAAATTGGATAACACTGCAGCAAAACAAATGTACACCATGTTTCATTCTTTAGTTTTCACGAGAGGCACAAAGATATACAATTAATTACTCGCACTTTCCATCCAAGTTCGCCCAACAAGACTGTGGTAGTGTTCTCCGAGGTCGCGACTAAGCGTTTGCTGTTGCTGCTTTTGACGCGATTGTGCTTGACTCCACTTGGCACCGTGTCCATTTCGCACAACAAATGCAGTTTTGAAAAACAACCATGATGTATTATGTCTCCGGAGGGTTGTATTGCTTTTTAATCTAGCTGCACTCTGCAAAAACAAACTAGATGCTGCTTTAAAGCTCACTCACTGACCTGGCGAGGCACTGAAAAGTGTTAATTCTTTTGCAAGTATGGCTTATGTAATGTTCCATCTTTATCTTGGATGAATACCTTGGATAACATTTGATCACTTTATTTCTTACACTTGAAAGGACAATCCATTGCCTTGAATTTATCCCTATGCAGGATGTCCGTTATTGACCCACTCCTTTATAGAATAGGTTTAATGTGAAGCGTTTCCAGCTGTTTATCAGATTGTGTGCCCATACACCAGTGAAAAGTGTAATTTCTGCTGTCACAGACGTAGCAGTTGTTCCATTATTCACTGCCGGTTGAGCAGCTCCGGGGTTTGTCTCCAGATGACGTCATCGCTAAAGTCAGTTGCAGTGCTTTTCTGCTTAAAAGGAAGCCTGTTCAAATATACACATTGCAACTGAGCTGTACTGTATTGCAGCCTATTTTCACATTATGTTATGGGTGGAATTAAATCTTTCCCAGCAAAACATGTCAAGTAAACTGACATGATTACATAATATCTGAACGTACTGTAAAAAAAACACTGCTTAAGCTTGCACTTCCCACATAACTCTAAAAACACACAGCTCTTGTATCAAACTAAGAGTATAATCATGGAGTTGTGGAAGGCGCTGCAAGGGTAAATAAAGGTGTTTTTGAGATAGAAGCAAGCCTCAGTGACAAGAGAGGGGATGGGCGAGATGAAGAGGTGAAGTGTAGCGAGATGCCAGGCATGCTTGATAATACCATGCATATGGATGTTACAGTACGACCAGATGGGACAAGAGAGACAGTGACATTGTGAAGGTAGCGAACACCTGTGCACCGGCTCTCCAGGCCCCTGCTTGCTTGTGATCAAAGTGCCTTGTCTGCATTTTTGATGAATATGTGCATCAGGCCCTGAAAGCTCTACGGTGTATGACAAGCGCACGGAAATAAATACAAGGCCCGACGGGATTTCTGACCTGTGAACTGTGGTTATACAGAAGAACATGTAGCTCAATGTACAACGCTTGCTGTATTTGTGCTGCGTCATTAAGGGTGCCCGGTAAAATCTATGATACTTCCACCCTTTAAAAGTGGAATTCGTATGATGTTTTAAAATTCTGGTTCAAATAGCTAGTAATTAAGTAGATGAAAATCCTTTGAAATTAAGACAATTTTCCATAGGTGTCTCTAGTAATAGCAGAATCTAGGAGTATATGTTAGCTGACTCAAGACAATTTCAGTTTTTATAGAGGTCTTAAGTACTCAATTACATTACTCTTTGTCTTGTTGTTGGTATTAAGTTGTCTTATTGTCCTATCATCTTTGGCAACAAATAACAAAATGAAATTAAACCTGCCAATAGTAATCTGGCAGGAACCGGCTTGATCACTCAATAGTCCAATACAAATTGGATCCTGTGACCCTGCCAATTCCCTGAAGCTTCATTTTAACCACTGGCCGCAACTGGTACACAAATCAATAACCTGTATCTGGTCACCGGTAATGGACAGAAGTCGAATCTCTGATCACCTGTGAGAAACCTGTGGTGTTGCATTGAGGCAAATGTAGATACAGCCCTGTCACAAATGCTTACTGTATTTCCCCAAGGACAGAGACAAGGCTGCATTATTTGCTTGATGGACGCAGCTGAGAGGACAATGTGGTATGCAGCTGAGAGAATAACAGGCAGGAACTTCAAATATGCTCTTAGATGCACAGGGACACTTAGTTCCAGAGGCCGAAGTTGTTTATATCTATCTATCTCCCTCACTGTCTCCCTTTTTTTTCTCTCTGGATGGTGTTGCTCAATCACTTTCCCCGGACTTTGGCATAGCTGTGAATTCAAACAGGTGACCTTCTATGAAAAAGATGTCTTTTCTAACATTTATTCCAAATCTGTCCCCCGTTTCTTAGATCTCTCTGAAAATATGGCTCTTACTGTAGCAAAGATCTTCTTACCAACAGGTTTGAGACATGCCAGTTTAACAGATTAAATAGACCCAGAAAATACCAGCGTCCCTCCATTATAATGAATTAAACGCTATCGATTTCCATTGCCAGGTTCCCACACGAGACAAAGACAACAGTGTGGCTTGGATTACACTACAGGGAAAAGAGACAATAGAAATAATTTGAAGATATCGATGTGCAATTATAGAAGATTGCTCCTACTCACCATCGTTATACCAAATCGCACATCAGCTGTTGATTGTCAGGTTAATGCATTCCCAAAGAGAAGCCTTTCCCTCAATGGTCGTGTTTGAGGGTTGCTTTTGACTAAGTGCAATATACATGTTTCTTTCATTAATATATCACTGCTCCATTTGTCTTGACGGCACATGCAAATGCTACCTCAAAAATAAATCACTTTTTTAAGCAGTGTATGTAAATGGCTCTCTGGAAACCTCCCTCTAACATTTGTCTCTATTTTCCATATAATTAGAAGAAGATTACAAAGCTTTTTCAGCGGAATTTACTCGAGTAAAAATATGGAAAATAACTATTTATTTCCCAACATTAATGTTGAAAAAGCTATTCAAAGCCTCAAAGCTGCTAGGAAAAACATGCTGGGGGAAAACACTGAATTATTCATGTTCAATTCTTACGCATTCATTATTTTTTTTTGCCTGAAAATATGCACATTTAAATGTACTTTGTATGTTTTGAGTACTTTAATACTTAAAAAAATATTGGAAGGAGTCCATTGGTGAATAAGTCGAACAGAAAAAAGTATTTACATACTACTTCTTTAAGTTTCTTTAGAAATTAGTCACGAAGATGTTGCTCTTCAGAATAACTCTCGGAACAATCAGACAGGATTATTCTCTATGGAAACGTGGGACCTAAACTATTCAGGTAATTGTAGCTTTGGCCTTGCATGATTATAGCCTACTGTATATCTAGTCTGAATACATTCAAATGGCAATGATTTGTGCCCTATAGCCATTCATTGGATTAATGTAATACTTCTGTGTTCATTTATTATTTAAGTCTACAGATAAAAGGTTGAAAAACAAACAACTTAATTATATATTTTGAGGGCAAAAGTTATCAGACTACGAGAAAGTAAAGTTTGTTTGAGGAATCATGCGTCACAATTTCATATCTTTAATGTCTGATTAACAAAGCTTACCCTGATTTAATCCATTTTTTTACACAACGATATAAACGCCTTTTCCTTTCAGAGCTTTTCAGGATATTAACATCAAATCTTGCTGCAATCTGGCCAACGCTTTACAAGATATCCAACTCAAAAAGACCTTCCCTGATACATGCATTTAAAATCTAAAAGTAAACTGCTTTTTTTTTTTCTATGATTGGTTGCTCAAGATCCCCAGGATTAGACAAGTCAAACTGATTCTAACCCTAACCCTAACCCTTTTCATCGCCTTTAGCCAGCATAAACAGGAAGTTGAGAGTGTCGTGACTAGAAAGATATGGAAAACATTTGCTTTGTTGAATCCCTCTCCTTTTAGTAGGTTTTCTGCAGGTTGGTGCATGTATTGTATTTTAACATACATTAGAGCGGAATAATGAGTGCAATAAAAGCCTTTTTTGTTTCTATCATACCATCATAATGAATAGCAGTTTTCAAACGGAGTGAAATCCACTCGCCTCCTCACAACATGGAAGTCTGCTTGTGACCCAGAAACCCTTGTAAAATCAATGTCATATTTGAACATGCAAGTGTAGTGTGATTTTCCCCACAGGGGAGTGTGTGTCTGCCTCCATAAGATGTGACCCCCTTGTTCAGGTTTTCTGAACATCAGCAGGATGCATTCTGGGTCAGAAAAAAGGCCACAGATGAAAACATGGCTGACTCCTTCCATATTCATAAGGGAAATTGGTAAATGTAAGCAAAAGGCGATCACACAGCCATTTGTGTTCTTGGATTATTTTAACGGAGATCTT
Source organism: Eleginops maclovinus (assembly GCF_036324505.1). Classification (NCBI taxonomy): domain Eukaryota; kingdom Metazoa; phylum Chordata; class Actinopteri; order Perciformes; family Eleginopidae; genus Eleginops; species Eleginops maclovinus. The sequence continues at coordinate 6,652,847 of NC_086372.1, forward strand.
GCCTGTAACATGTTATAAAATAAACAGCCAAACATCAATCACAATGTTGTAATTATTAAAGCAACATAAACAGATTAAATATTTCATGCCGCAACATTTTGGCAACTTCTTCAAAAGAAAGGCCAAAAGCCATTAAATTAATAGTATGACGGTGAAACTCTTAATATATATGTAATTAAAGATTCATAAATGCCTTCAAATTTGTTTTTTGAAGATAAAGGGGTGAACGTCTTCAAACTAAATTCCTGTGGCGTCATAAAAATGGCAGTTTTTCCAAAGTGGGAGGAGATGTCCCATGCAAGCGTCTCGCAGGCCTCGAAGGAAGAGCGAGCTACCCGGTGTCTCGCCGCTGTGCAAACAATCAATCACTGGTGATGGCAAGTGGATTACGACCCACTATCTGTGTTCATGTGCTGCTGGGACCGAGAGGGAACATATTCCCCAGACATAGTGAAACGGACTAAGTGATGCAGGAAGAGAAAGGCCACTTCAAGTCTCACAGGAAGGCCTCTATCAGAACATGGATAAAGTATTGTTGCTTTACTGCACAACCATCCTGAGGGAAGCCATGTTTTATTGTTACTGACACCAGGCACCACACTCCCATTTGGAGAAAATATCCCAGAGGAATCCAACCTGACCAAAGCCAAACCCTTCATGTTGCATTAAGAAATGTGGAGGTTGGAAATGGATGGATTTCAGACACATTCAATAATTGACTCATAAATAAATTCTCAAGCAAAAAAGACAGAAAAATAGATGTTCTGCAACATCCAATCACAGGTTGACACAATGAAAAATACATGTGGTATGCACATTTAAATCAAAGAAACCTCTATATTGAAATGCTTAGAACAACTTCGATAGGTAAAACATGCGAATGAGTCAGCAGCAGGTCAGAAATGTATTGCCTTAGTACTTTGAAATCCAAGTGTCCTTTGTAGTGCACTGCTGCCTACACAGAGTAAATAGCCAGTAACCATGATAAACTTCAAGTTAGATTTCGGCCTCTGCAAGCCACTGACCAAAAATACACAAACACACAGAGGTGCTGCAGGAGGGGATTCAGGTAAGAGGGTTGGTTTGTTGCTAATGCTGTACAACCCACAAATGAAGTCAGGTGGGTTTGGAATTGTGCTTAAACTACCGGCAGGACACGCAAATGTCAAACAAAACTTGAAACATTTACACAGACATACCTTGAAACAGACTATGTGTGTTAATTCAGAGACAGGCTAATTAGGGAAGTGAGCACAGGTGTGCAGGAGGTCAGGTGCCTGCAGTGCTAATGGGGGACAGGTGAAACTAATTAGGGTAGGACAGACAGGCAAAATTGGAGGGAAAACACACAAAGGCAGGAAGTGAAGTGAACTGAAACGAGGAGGAGGAGGTGAGCAACATAACACAGGGAGGACAGAATATGACTGAATGACATCTAAATCATCTCTACAAACTAAGTCCAAACTTGATATCTGTTCCATTGATTGATAGCTGTGTTGCAGTTCAACATCAGCACATCAGGGAGCACTTAGCACATATCAAAACGAAGAACAAAAACCTGACGTATGAAAATATTCGCCTCTTATGATAATGTGCCTTTGTCTGTGATCCTGATAGCAGCCTGCAGCCACATGTAGCGCTATGCTGAACCGTATATTGCCTGAGCATCATCTGTAACAAATGAGATGTGAGCAAAGACGTCTTATTTGTGGATGTGTGGAATTTGACGTGCAGAAAATCACCATAAATTCCCCAGAAGTTATTGCTGCCCATTCATCTTTTCTGAGAGTAATTGTCTTTCTGCTCTCGTGAGAGAATATGAGACAATCTTCACATGCCATGAATGCTGCAAAAAAAATTCCAATAGCTCTGATGTTGTAGCAAATGAGAACTGTGGAAGGGAAAAAAAAAGACACTGCTCGAGGAGAGACTAATCTTTGTTTGTGAGAGACAGTGCAGGAGAGACAGACAGGCGGAATCAAAGAACCTTGAGACAAAGGGAGATCACATGCGCGCATGAATTAGCATTTAAACAAGAAAACACGATCTTATCGTAACACTTTAATAAGCTGTTTAGCTTTTTATCAAGTGTTTGAAAGTACAAACATAAACACACACATGCATGGACAATCTGTTTGCAAAAGACAGATGAAAAGTCAAAAGGAAGTATACGTGCACATGCACACGTGCCCTCCTTTTGTTGGAATCTAAAATTAGTTTCACCTCCGATGCATCCAACTAATGAGTTTTCATTGACTCAGTGTGACAGGTTCTGATAGATAGATATGCTCCAGTTACTGTAAGTGTATGTTACTCTAAAAGAAAAGCAGGAAGAGGAGTAAATGAAGTGTTCGTCTACACATTCTTTGTTTGTTATCATGCCCAAACAATGCCCCTGATTGATTGACAGATTGAGACTAAAGGAAAAAAAAAAATACTGCATTCCGGTGAAATCTTGAAGGAATTACATCACTGTGCTGCAGGAAGTGAACAGAATACCAGGCTGTGAGATATGAAGACAAAGTGGTGTGGCACTTCTGTTCCAATGCTATTTTTGTGACAGGAAGCGCAATGGGAATTTACCAAAAGTCATTTGAATTAACCAAGGCTATCTACAAATAATTAAGTCTAACAATCCATTGTGTTATTCACTCTGTTACAATACACTTCCCTTCCATAGCTTGCACAAGTGCATCATAATTTGGGACAGTTAGTAAAAAGAAAAAAGGATAACACTTGATTTACAAATGGACTGCTTAGTATGCCCTCTGCACCAAATTCACTGTTTTAAATCTCATCTGTTAGCCCATCTCATTGCAGTAATAGCACTCATTTGGGAAAAAGCTCCACAGCCATTTGCGTGTCCTGTTTGGTATGACGGCAATGGTTGCAGACAGAAATAAAAGCTTGCCATGATAGAATTTATGCAGCTTATTTTAACTCTATCTCTGAGTTCCTCGAGTTGGCGGAAGAAAACAGCAGACAATGACAGCAAATTGCTTAGGTTTTTTTTTGTATCCAATATATTTTTTCTGGCCTGATGCAGAAAATTGACATTATGTCCCATTTCCTCGGAGACGCCCAGATATGGTAATCTGAAAATGAAAAAGGTGCCGCCATGTTTTGGCGGAAGCGACACGTCAGTCTGGGAGAGGCTTCTCTCTTGGCAAGCCTGAAAGCACCATACTTCACTCCTGTCGTGGCCTCTCCGCCGCTCCAGATTCTCTCGATCCTTTGGCGCTCAATCAATAATAATTAGAAAAAGCATTTAATGACTTTGTGAACTCCTAACCCCAAATGTTACATAATTGCTCAACCAGGGCGGTAGCTGGTTAAGTATAGGGGGGTAAGCATGGTGTAGTGGATTCGAGTGTTTGCTGCAAATTTCAAGCAGCCTTTTAGGATGAGATGAGAGGCGGTGGGGGAAGGATATTTATCGCTGGCCAGGATGCTGCTGCTAGGCAATGCAGCCATTACATGGAGGAACATAACGTACAAAAACAAAATGATTCTCTTTCATTATATACTGCATATTTATCACATATAATGGCTTTAGGCTTCAGTTGCATTTCATTACATGTAGAATATAAAACATTCGGAGGGTCTTTATTGAGATGCAGCTCTTCACACCACCTGATTAGCTCCTAGCTTTCTCATCCATCTCTGCCTTTGTAATTGGTAGCTTTGAAAAAACAAAAACAAGGAAAATCAATAAGGGATAATTGCTTTTACCTTAATTCACCTCATTAGTCGAGTACATGAGAAGTTAGACTCCTTACTTTTTGCTGTTACTCTTTCGTAGAATGGTTAAAGCTCACATGAGATAGTTATAGGAAATATTACTTTAAGTTGGCTACCATTAGCCACCATTAGCTAATGGACAAACAAGATCACGTAAGCAGCAAATCCAGGGTTAGCTGCCACATGTATTTATTCAATTTCAAGTTGTAATCCCTCAAACTACTCATTATCTTTGTCCAACTAATGTTTCCTTTCACAGGACACGTTGTGAACTGACTCCAGTGATGGATCGTGCATGATACTTTATCATGTAATATGCGCTGTCATTTCAAGAGAGCCATGTTGCCTTGAAGCAACCGGCCTCCATAATGAGCTGCCGTAAGTGAGTACCTTGCAGATCTATGATAATTTCTTCCCGAGATCAATAACGATACACAGGGCTCGTTTGCATCACATATATTAGGTTATAGAAAAATAGCCTTTGCCAAAGTTTGCCTTTCATAAGGGATGTTTCACTTTGTTCAATCCGTGCCCTCATATACAGTATGTTAATGAACGGTCAAGTTCTTCTCTGGAAATCCATAGTCATTAATGTTCTGGCTCGTCTCGTCAGAAATTGCAAATGGGCAAAATTAGTTAAGTTATAAAAATCAATACAATATAATTATCATCCTCTGCATTGCAGTAGTTCAGAATGACCTAAGGGAGAGAAGTTGAATGCATTTACAGATAAGAAATGCAATATCACTGATATAATCATCCGCTTATCTGCTAATGGAATCACATGGAGGTAAGCATGTTTGACATATATGCTTTCCTGAAGACGCTCAGCAGCTTCATATTCCAGACTTACTAGAATGCCAACCCGTGGTCTCTCCTCATGTGATCAGGTGTTGGCATTCGTTGAAGCTGATTTGGTGCTCATCTTCAAATATTATTTAAACAAAACTCTTGGTTTGTATGGATGATTGTCTCGAGTGAGGAAGCGAAACCGGGCCAGTGCCAACATGTTAGTATTGGCAGCGTGGACTGTGTTGCATGTTTCTATCTGTCTCTACCACAGCTGATGGCTATACTTATCCAACACTGCTGAGCTCTAATTCCCTTGTGTGTAAATCATTTCGAGGAGGTTTTCCGTCCTTCCTTTTTTTCCCTTATTACAAGGCTTAATATAAAAATATTACTATGATATACTTTGAGGAGGTGGTTATATTAGTAACTTCAGTTCTGACTTCAATTTTCTAACCCATAATTATGATCTAAAATCGGTCTTGGGTTGCAAATGTGTACCTACAGAGCCGACCTCTTGCCATGTCACTGCCACAGGCTAGTAAGCAGGTCCATAATATTGATTTCCAGTGGATAAATGTGAATAGGTTTACAACACAGTGCAGGTTCATTGGAATTGATTATCACTACCCGTTCCATTGACAGAATCTCAACTAGTGTTTTAAAGCCTGACATGTCGATGTTGTTTATACAGATGGGTTACAAGACCGACAATTCAGATGGAAACTTTGGATGGAATTACTCTTTAGCTGTTTGATCAGCGAGCTGTTGAACTAATGCAGTTTGGCAGCGGAAGAATGCTGAAATGCTCCCAAATGTGCAACTCAAAAGTGGATGGCAAACAAGCAATGTTCATGAAGTCAGCACAGGAGCAATTACTGCTTTTTAACTTGGATGATTTTACACCATTGTGTCTTTTCACTGATTGTAATTTAAGGTAATTTGCCCTGAGAGGGGAGATGCATTGTGCTTTACAACATGCCATCTTAATGAACTTCTCAAAATGGAGCCACTAGGGCTGCTGGAGAATTAAACTGAGAATAAAGTCAAATGAAAATGTTGAAGTACACCAGCAGAACAAAAACAGAGGACTTTATGTATATCCCTGTTTTTGATATCTGCGGCATACATCCAAAAGGACACAGATGTCACACATTTGATGTGACCCAGATGTTCCAGAGTTTGCACATCCACTGAAACATTGGATGCATTTGGACAGTAAAAGAGATTAGGATTTTTAACCCATCTGTGCAAATAGTTCCCATCACAATTGGCAGCTGTATGGTGTATGGGACAATGCATGTGTGCAGGTGATAAAAAGCATTTATAGTGGGGAAAACTGTGGCTACAATGGGTATTATTGGGAATTCATTAATGGAAAATATGTGCCTAAATGCACAGGGTTAGCTGTATCATATACCCACATCTCTATTAATTTTTGCATTCATTGTGCAAAGAAAGCACTGTGATTCAGGGAATGGCCTGACGGAAATATGTAACATGACATGTTTTCTGTTCAATTATCCAGTCCGAGGCCTGGCGAAGACTGGAACCTACAGAAAGAACGTTGGAAATTTGCCAAATCCTATAACATTTGTACCACATAAGCAAATGTGACACACAGTAAATCGTAGCATGCTTTTCTCGGGCCAGATAAACATCAAACTGCACTGATTCCCTTTCCCATGAGAGCAACCCAAAGCCATGTCGGCGATGATAAGAAACACAGACATGGGAAAGTGTAGACACAACACAAATGAAGATGGGTTCGAAATTTAGTCCATCCCCTGCAAACAAAGTGCTTCCCCATTTATTTTCCTCCCAAATCTTTAATGAAATGCAAATCAAACATCCCATGAATTTGATTAATCTCCGAGGGTGGCCGAGGCCTGCTGGCTGGAACAGTGGGAGACCCATCGGCAGGGTGGTTCTGATCTACTCCGCTATTGCTCTGTGATGATTCATTTATTTAATTGGGATGAACTTGAAGATTCTGTTTTTCTCTCTTAACTTGCCTTCATTTTGCACCCTCTGTTTCACACCCATAAACAAGCATACACTTTGCTGGGTGCGTTGTTTATCCTCATCAAAGAAGGGGAAAGAAATTCTCTTGTCAGGACTCTTCAGTCAGGTCAGGGCTCACCTTTTGAGATGCTCATTGCACTCGTTGAATATCGACATTTGAACACATCAATGAGACAGGCTGATGTGCATCTGTTGTCAATCATTCCCTTTTGCTTCCCGCTTAATCCCTTTTGGGTCATGGCGGGGCTAAAGCTTATCCCAGCATGCACTTAGAAGGAGACAGTCTTCACAAATTACGTTAATTCAAAGCAAATAAAGTCTGCCAAGAAATGACAATAATATTCGGTTGCTTAACTATCGTGTACTTTTCTTTAATCATTAAGGTCCACACATGTTTGTCATGATGTCAGGAAGAGACTACATCAAAGTGAGTGTGAAAAGCAACTAAGATCCAAAGCTTTTATTTGATGTCTAAGCTCTTTGATGTAATTAACAAGCCACCTTTAGTTTATTTAGTTAATGTGTACAAGTACGTGATGGCAGAAAGACGTCTCATAATTCAAATTAATATTATTGTGCAATTTTGGTGTAATATTCTGTAATAAATTGGGATTTTAGTCTTGAGTTGCGGTGCGGTTTGCTTTGAAGTGACTTGCTTGGAAATTCTGTGCAGTTTCTTGAATGAGGTTGTTTGTCAGATGCTCAGCGAGCTTGAATGGCATTGTTCAGACACCAAGTGATAGTTTAGACTGTATTTTACTCACACCGTATATTTTGGGTATTTGAGAGTGAACAAAGGAAGTCCTGCTGAAGTCCACACATCATACTGTCTTAGATATAAGCCAGTGTGACAGTATAGAGTTGTTTGACTTGGATTGACTGTCTCAGACTAGGGTCTTCTGAATGTTTCATACATTCAGAGAAATGTTAAAACTGCAGTTGGTGGTCATCAGTTAACTCCCAGATCTAGATTGACTACCAAATGGGCCCATTGGGCATAGGTCCAAGCCAGAGACTCCATGAGAAGCAATGGTATCAACATTTCTCACTGGAGACCAGGGACTACATCAAAAACCTTTCTAAAAATATAAAATGAATAGCCTCTAAATTGAAGGACAGACACGATGGAGACAACATTTTCAAAGGAAGTGTTTATCTGCCCTCAGGTTTCCACTTAAATATCTAGATATAATGCCCGTAAACACCACACAATGTGTTCCCGGTTGCCCAATTGTCTCAAAATCTGTCCTGCTTTAGGTGAGCTCCGCTATGATTCCCCAGGAGCCTGCTGCAGATGTGAAAGCAAATCCCACCTCACAATCCAACCTGAATGATGATTGGTTTAACATATCACATAACCATGCTCTGTGATGATTTTGTGATCCCACTGGATTCCCTGTTAAGCGTATATAGTTAAGGGCTAGGGTCAGATGCTGAAATTAAAGCTCAAGCTGGTGTTGCGGATCAAGAGGTTACACCTTTTAGGATTATTTGAATTTGGGCATGATTAGGAATACAAAGAGTGCGACACAAAAGAAACACGTGGGGTAAATAAAGTGTGTTACATCAGTGAAATGGGATCAGTAAGAGGATCCAGAGGTTGGGTGAGGTGAGGTTAAGGCAAAGCAACAGGATTTTCTAAGCCGGGAATGATCAAGCAAGATAAAGGAGGCCATGTTAAAGAGAGGTAGAGTTTGAGATTAGATCTGATGCCTTAGCCATGTTGATAGCCTGGCAGCTTGACAGTGAACGCTACGGATCCATCGTGTTTAGAATTGAATGCGGCTCGATAACGGCTGAATTCTTTTTGTTTAATTAAAAAAATGGTTCTAAAACAACCTATTTTGTGAGTGTCTGGGAAAAATGTTGAACTTTTGTACCACATTTCAGCTCAGTTCATTCGGAATCACACAGTTTTACAGAAGTAGCAACAGAGTGACAGTTGTGGAACATTTTGGAGGTGAAAATAAATGCTTGTTCATGGTGTGCAAGATCTGGTCATTATTTCAAAAAAATCCTCCCATTGTTGGACCACTGTGGAACCTTATTGAGACACAAACCGGACTAAACACGGGCAGCCCAGGAGCAACTAAGCCTAGATTTTTGTTGTTTTCAGTGACAGGGGGCAGCCACAAATCATTAAAACATAAAAAGGAAGTGACAGAAACACATATACATGAACAAAGCATGAGGGACAGTGTTGTACATGAAGGCATGGCAATGGGATCAAAGAACAATAATAAGGCACATAGGAGTTATAATCCATGTGGATAATTTAAAGTCACATATTAAATTATGTTCAAGCTACCCACCAAAAATGGTAGTCCAGAAGCGTGAAGGCTAGTGCCTCTTTGAAGCCTAACAGAGAACATTTGTTTTCCTTTTCTCTGCATTGTGCATTTTATGCTAAACCACTGATGGATTTGTATTCCTATGAATTATGTTAAAGCTATACAATACATAAAATCTAGCTTTTGTAATATTCTTCTTCAGAACATCAAAGTGTTGGAAATGGAGCTCACTCGTGTCCTCTCCTCACTATATAAAGCTACAGCAGCAAAAACCCTGAAAGCCTATTTTTTTTTTTTCATTCTGCCTGCTTTGCTTTTCTGTCATGCACACTTTAAAATCTATTTATTCTTTCAGTCCGAGGAGTTGTGCTTACAGGCTAAACACTCCCCTCATGCAGTAAGCCAAAGGAACAGTGCCAAGCTGCAAAAAGCAAGTTCATCACCGTCAGCTCTGTAATGTACCAACGGGGATGACCATTGGTACTTTTGGAAAACAGGATCTGGTTTCAAATTGCTTTTCAAAGAACATTAACAAAAAAAAAAAAGCAGGATGATTGATTTTTTTGGAGCAAATACAGTCTGAGCAAATGGGATCGCAGATAAAAAGAACATCCTGTCCATCCTGAGCACCAGGCAGGCTGAGAACAAAAGATCAGAGAATCAGAGGATAAAAACATTCAAGGTTTTTTCTTTATTTCTGTTTTATTGTAACCATTTTGTACAATTTAGCCTTAACAAAACCCTGGTTCAATGGACTGCAGTGGTTATACCAGCATTTTGTTCCGGACTGAAATATCTCATCAACTATAGAATAAATCGCCATCAAAATGTGATAATGATGACTTTTCTTCTATCAGCTGATCGAAACAACTTCATTGAAATAACTCATCATGTACTAGACGGATTGACACACAATTATGTATAGGCATTCATGGTTTCCCTCATGACATATCCTCATTAATTAGGTGCATTTATATTTCATCAAGCACTGCTAGGTACATTTTTAATTACTCCTTAGAGAATTGATCTTTTCCTTTTTAGGACCAAACCCCCAGGATTAAACTGCACTTTCAGCCTCCCAGGCGGTAAGACCCTTTTTAAATTGAATGACCCAATGGCCCAATGGTCCTCTAGAAACACCCTTTCAATGTATAGCTGCATTACTGGCAAGGCTCTCAAAAACCCCAAACTACTAATTATATTGTGATTCGCTATTCAACACCCTTTCCACACCAGAGTTTAAAGTCTCTAAGGGCTTTAGATTACCTTTGTTGTTGTGATATTGGTCCCTTAGTGTGAAAAGTGTATTTTGGCTAGTACTTTTTGTAAAGAAGGTCAAAAGTCATCTTCAAGCAGCAACCTCGGAGCTGGTACAATGTATTTCTCTTTTTTAATGATGCTACATAGAGCTGAATGATTTGTCGTCACCTAAAACTGATTCACATTTTCCTAATTGCTATGCTCCCCTGATCCCCCACTGTTTAAGGCAGATGAGTTATTTTAAAATGAAAAGTGGAATTACCTGTTGGGTGAATTTCATAGTAAGTTCATGTCGAAAGTGTCAGTCACAAAATAGAGCAGCCAATTAAATCAATTTTACAAAGCCGGGGTGTTCCTCAATTTAACAAATGCCACATTCTTTTTCATTCTTGTAAGTCATATGTCATATTTTGGCACACATTAAATTCTGATATGTCCCTTCTGAATACTCACTGTGTCACTTCTCTTTCTTAAATTGCCAAACTGTCTCAGTGATATTGACTTTTAAATGGTAGTGCCCCATCTCTTACATGTCAACATGGCAGAGTGAAATAAGGGCCGTCCATCACCAACTCAAAACCAATTGAAAGAAGAAAACTTTTCCGACATGCACAACTCATTTGAACCGTATTAAAATCCCCGGGCGAGGTGGTTGGGGTGGGGGTTACGGGGATAAATTATGGCTGAGGCAAGCTGTACATTGAGGTCGGATAAGGTCAAATGGATTCCAGTAGATGCTTGGAAAATGCTTAGGTGATCAATCGCCCTTCAGACCTCTGTGAAATAGGGCAAAGAGATGGGCCCTTGATATCGTCAACCAACAATGTTACTGATTATCTGCTCCGTATATTGTTCATCTTAGAACTAGCACTTCAAAAGCTTAGATCAATAGGTAATTTTATGCAGCATAAATATGAATACAGTTGCAATTGTTCACTGCGCATATACTGGACCAAGGACTACGCTCTGCTCAGTTCCCCCATACAAGTGTTTTTCATCTTCATTATCTTAATCCTCAAAGGATAAGCTAAACCTTGCATGTGTGTCTATGCGTACATTGTGAGCTACTTTGTCCCTGCCATTGTGAGAAAGTGCCACGTGGAAAACTGAAAAATAGATGCAGTCACATTATTTCATAGCCTTTGCAGTGAGTGGAATCTGAGAGTGAAGTACCTGACGTTATCATGTTAAATGATAACATTCAATCGTAAAACATGAAGAACAATAGTAAAAACAACGTTTGAACAAGTTGATTTTTAAAGAGCAGAATCTGTAGTGTGTAGAAGTACACAAAGTTACAATTCTGAGCAAAACACTCCTGCAGGATGTCCTTCACTTATTTCGTTTTCATAGCAATGTTCTGCTAAAAAGTTTTGCCAAATGACATAAAGCAGGTCTGTATCGAAATATTGTAATAAAAAGTAGCTGCAGGTGAAGAGGGCAATGTGCTTGAGTCTGTTGTTTTTGAGAAATTCCTTTCAAAAGTATTTTTAGAGTTTTTCTTCCTAGCCTTTTGCACATAACAAATATACCGTATGACATATCAAGCTATTTGTGCAGTGGCGAGCACGTGTAATGATACTACTAACCAAAAATAACATTCATTTGGCAAGAAAAGAAAGATGAAAAGTCCAGAGCGAAGTATTGGAAGTATTGCATGAGGGTCTGGATAATTATAGAAAGTCAGACACTCATTTGAATAAAGCCAAAAATCAGTGAATTTTGGGCAGAGCCAAAACATATGTGGCACATTTGCTGGAGCTCAATAGAGATAGATTTGGTGCTTTTCAAAAGCCTTGAGACAAAAATAAACACATTTTATTATACAAATGCATTAAGTATTCCGCACCTTAAATTGGTGCTTCTTAAGCCTCTTTGGCGGGAACTGCCGCCAGTGTTTTTGGATATCTCAGTATGAGCTTGGCACAATTAGACATTTGGATTTGGTCCCATCATTGTTTGCAGATTTGCTCAACCTATAATCTGCCATCTGAGAGTCACCACATTCAATACGCAGCACATTTTTCAAATGTTGATTTATGCTGTCTGAGGCTAACAGCTACAGAATGTAAGGTAATTTGTAGTCAGCAGCTCGTTCTTTCAGACTATTTTGACCTTGGCTGCATTTACTGGCAACATTTTTCATTCTATTGCTTGAGAATAATGACCACTCTATCAGATATCCGAATATTTTCTGTCATTCTCTTCAATGGATATGTCAGTGGATTATTACGTACTCCAGGCTGCCATCATTAATTCGAGTGTGACTTCACTCTCTGCCCTTAACAAGTGTGGGCTGCACTTCTCGAGTTGTGCCCCTGATTGTCCTTCTGGCAAAATCCTCCATCACAGACTCTATACTTTGGTCAGATCCATTCTCTCTTGGCTCCCCTTTGACCAACATCACACATGCTTCATTTAGAAACTCTGCTTAAGAGTTTTTTTTGCATGGCATATTCCTTGAGGTGTACTTTCTGGCATACTGTCCTTCGTTAATTTGATTGTGCATGTAATTCTAAGTCATGACTCATCAACTGCCAAGGACAAAGTCATATGGATGCAACCATACTTTGAATTGTCAGTGTAAAAGGCTTCAACAATTACTCAGGCTAAATGCAGAAATAAATAAAGGAAAGATGTGTTTCCATAACTACGAGGCATGCATAGTGTGCAGGCCTATAATGGGTGCTGGATAAAAGAACCCATTAGTGGAGAATATACTCTTTAAATGAAATAGCACAATTGGAAAGCATTAGAGAACAGGCTTGACAGAGTCCTCTTGGCTCCATGGTGTGTCCAGAGGTGAAATCAGTATTGCTGCTACCTTACTTTAGGTGAACTTTGAAAAACAGAGCCACAGTAAGGAGTGATGATTCTTTGCTCAACACAGGTTAGTTTGTAGACCACTGTCCTGAACCTTGACAGAGGAACACTGATTGGCATTGCTGTGGATTGAAAACAGTGCCCATCCGACAGTCCATTTTCTTGCCACTCTTTAGATAAGACGGGATGGATCTTAGTTTATCCCGGGGGGAATTGCTGTGCAGCAGCTGCAGTACAAAGTGGCAACACAAAATATTCTCTCCCCAGCTGCTCCTGCAAGGTTCAGAACAAAGATTCACCGGTCAATGAAGGAAAAAATAAAAAGCCAAATCTGCCATTTCTGCTATTTTCCGCCACTGGCCAGCTCCAGCATACCCTTGTGTTTACCCGCTAGGTCTGTTGATGCCAAAGCTTCCCGCTACTTCTTTACTGTGTATATGCCCCCTGCAACACCCCAGCATCTACCTGTGAACCTGCTTCTCTTTGATCCCCGGGGGGGCTAGCAGTGATCACTGCCTCTCCTCTTATCTGCTTCTCAATATGTTTTAACAAGGAGCGATACGACACAGAGCACTGGTGCCAAAGTAAATAGTAGTTTACCTTCTTGCAATAATATGTATTTTCTTTTATTCTCTCATGCACCTAATTTAGCAGTCACTGTTTCAGTGTGTGTGTGTTCAGTATTAAGTAAGCGGGATATCCAAACCAACTGTGTGTAAATGAGATATGATTTATCATCATAACCTGCCAACAGTAAAAACAGTAACCACCAATAGCATAATTATACGTGATGAAAGCGGTCTTTTCTCAAATGCATATGCGAGATTTACTCCAACTTTATTCATCGTTCATGTAAATTGTTACATTGTGACATCTTTCATTTCCAATCATTTAAAAGCCATAGCAAAACCATCCCTATAAACAATGTCACATGTACATTAATGTGTAACTTTTCCCTTTCAAACATCCGATCAACTATGTAAGTGTCCCTGAAATACGAACACTGGAGGTTAGTCTTTGAACAATATCGCTTGGAATATCGACTTTCTGCCCTTCCATTTACCGCTGAAGTCTTACGTCTCTTGTCTTGCAGATTACTCATAGCAGGGGGGCCGTTTTACTCACATTACAGGGAATAAAGAGCAGGCTCTCCAGATCTGATGAACGTAAGATCTCCTCTGTCTCTCTGATGTTGAGGAATCGACCAGTACGCATGTCTCATATGTACGTGTGTGCATTGCTAATGTCCTGTATCAGAACAAATATCTGCACACTAAAACAGCACTCAAATTTGTCATTTAGTTTTCTGATAAATGCTGGATTTATTTTAAGTCTAGCATCTACAAAGGGGTTTGGATGTATACTGTTCAAATACAGCAATGTAGCAGCCCAGAGTTTAGCTCTAAGTGCATATATGATAAAGGATTCCCTGTGTTTGTCTGCATCTGTTGTACATGCTGTTGCTTTCTTTTGTGTGAGTGAACTCTACACAATGCAGGAATTCCAGCAGGGCTGGAGACAGGCAGTAGCACATGGTTGAGTTGTGCATGATCAAAGAAGCAGAATTGGAGTTTTGTGGTGTTGCAGCATGGTCCACGTTATCTCGATGAATAGTGACGAGGCAGTTCTGTACAAGGGGGCATGTAAGTGAAGATTTAAAAGTTTCCGTCTTTTAGAACTTCTTGCGTCACCTTTTTTTTTTAACCTTTTTTGGTGTCTTTGAGTGTCGGTCAAACGAGAATAGCTTAAAGTCAGTATACATAAACATGAGATAAAGCATGCTTTGACTTATCTGCCCTCTCTTCATTTTACTTTCCTAATTTCTGCAAGGCTTGTTTCATGCTTATGGTCTGCACCTGTTGAGAGGTGCTGCCCCTGCCACTCCCTTCCCTTCTCCACATGTCAACCACCCGCTGACACTGTCCCAGGATAAATGCCGCGCAGGGGGATGACTTCGAGGGGCAATGAGTCCTTCTTGCATAACCAAGCAGGATAAAGATAAAGTTTCAACTGTTTGGCTTTAGTTTGTTCTTTTAGAAAGTGTTCATATCCGCTGTTTCAGACTTACCCAGCTTTAAAGGCTGCCAACGTTCACTTCATCTTGTTCTACTTTTTCCGCCGTTAATTGAAATTACTGGTTCTAAAGAAAAGTTATCTGGTTGGAGGTTCAATCAGGATTATTACATTTGAGAGTCTAATGGTTGTTACCATCATTAAAATCTGTTTACCCTCCACAAACTTTCAGTCTTGGACTCTGCTCAAAACACAGATCCAGTTTCTGGATATGTATTTCTCCTTAAAATAATGAGACAGACTGCTAATGCGTTCCAGATGATGCACTTTGTTGTCTGTTTTTTGGTGTCTGGATCATTGGGGAAATGATTGGTTCCATCTCCCGGATCACTACAATGACCCATCTGTTATTTTGCATGCTTCCCCATCTTATGTAATTAGAAAGAAATTGACAAGAAATCAGGATGTGCATGCTTCTTCATCAGATAATCAAAAGTCTTTTAAAATGTAATGAGGAAAAAAAGTATCGACAATGCTCCAAAGATGGACAGAGAACCGGTATTAGGTTTGAGACATTTATATAAAAGAAAAAGAAAAGTAATAATGAGCTGATGAGAGAAATGTAATGAAATGAATCAGAAGTGAAGGAGAAGAAGAAGAAGAAAGACACAGGAAAAGTAATAACAAAGCGGTTATTAAAGTTAATCACAGTGGAACAGACAATACAAACTAGCAATACACTGAAATGTACTCAAGGTGACATGTACACTGAGAGTTATTAGGCAGTATATAGTCATTTCCCCTCATCTGTTTCTGTTATAATGCCGATTGGAATGTTGTAAACTCAGTAAAATACATAGATTCTGTCAATGCATGAAGAATGGTTCTGACTGTGAGAAGCTGCCACTATCTGCCGTACAAATGGGCTGTCGAGAGATGATGGAGACACTAATAGATTCCCAGTTTCTCCTGAATGCACATGAATTATTGAATTCAAGTGGATTATTTTCCCTATTTCAGCTTATGATGAATATCAAACGTCATCAACGGCCACAATAATTCATCATTCATTGCATAGCATCCCGTCACTGTGTGTATTCTTCGAGATTATCCAAAGCAAAGCAACTGGATTTATTGTTTTGACGATAAGATTCGGCGAGGTTAGATAAATCTGTTTTTTTTAGCTAATGAAGTAAACTGTGTCTGCAAACCTGTTTTGCAGCCTCATCTCATCATTTTTTTTTTTGCCTGAGATGACATCCCGCTGTTTACCATTCCTGCCCATTATTTACAAGTCCGTGTTTGGACAATAAATTGTGCTTCCCCTCGCCGCACACAGTGACCTCCACACATGATGAAAGAACCTTCAAGATCCTTCAGTTCGTGTCTGCGTGGGCCCCTGTCACACAGATACTTTTGTCATCATTACTGTTCGGCAGGATCGCATCGGTCAGGAGCGGGGAAACCCACACTTTTCACTGATCTGTCCAGAGCTTCCACACAAGTCATCTCAATCAATGCGTAGACACGGACACTGTACAAACGGCATGAAGGCAGTAATGCAGTTAATGCACCCTGAGTTCTGATCCAAATGGAGTTTTTCTGCTCCTTTTAACCGGCTGCTATTGGAACCTTATAAATGTGGAACAACAGTTGCATGTGAACACCACCTTAGGCAACAATTGTTTGTTTTTTCGTAGTAAAAAACAATGACAGATTGCCTTCAGGGTGTCAAACACATCGACAACTAACAGCCATTGTTAACCAACCAACTTTTCTCAACAGCAACGATTATAAGATACAGAGAGAGCAAGACAGTGAAGAAAAGCAATTTGTCAGTTAACAATTAAACATGGCAGAAGGCACGCATTTATTTTTTTTCTGCCATAACCATTTGTTATTGGTGACAAATACAAATAGCATTTTCACACTGATGTAAACCCGACTCTTAATCAAGGCTATCAAAAGTTCTGCTGGCGACTTGAGTTGTGTTTTGCAGGAAATATTAGAGATAAAAGCAATGACTCAGAGGTTAAACTGTAACCCATACTTAAATAAATCAGAATGTCGTGTTCTACAAACAACAGTGGCATCAAAACAGTTCAGTGCAAAGACAGGAACACAGGAGGTAGATAATGATTAATGGAAAATATATTGAAATATTATCCTAGTTTCCCCCTGGGCTCCTACCGTACGAAGTGAGCTCTCCAGTTTGGCTGCTAAAGAAATAGTCCCTGACATATTTTGGGTTAAACATGGAAGGTCAAAGGTTCACTCACCCAGACATAACCTTGAAATCTTATGTTAAAATGTGTCTCTACTGCTGGAGGCTGTATGGCTGACTTACTAAAGGAGCTTTTCTTCCACGAGACAATGACATCCCCCTCATATGGTGGCGCCTGGGAAGACATTACCCCGGGGCTTCTGTATAATCAAAGTGTCAAGTGCTGGGGCATGAACACTTTAGTTTTTTTTGCCAAGCAGCCTTGAATGTATGGGGTTTTCCAGGTGAGAAAGCTCTATTTTGTCTAGGCTATTGTAGATTCCTGGCACAAGACCAACTAGTTCAACCGTTTATGTGGGCAAATCATTCTTTCGTTTATTGCATGTATAGAACTTCTTGTAAAAACATACAGTACATACAATGAGAACATTCAACTGCGGCTGAGAGCAAGGACAAGTCTGACTTCTGAATCAATATTTCAAAACCAATTGTTGAGACCACTCCATACGATGTTAGCACACAGCTGTAGCATTATTTGCCGTCTTAAGTGTCCCAAAATCTGCTACTGAGCTTTGGAGACAATTTGGCCCTATGTAAGCACCTTTCAAAGAAAACATTGCAAAGTGTTTCACATGTTTAATCACAGCAAGGCTGAGGAGCAGATGGGTCTTGACATTATTTTGAAAGTTGTTCAACGGTGTGTCATTTGGGACAAATAGATTTTTAAAGCATCCAACAACATCTTGGGTTATTACAGAAGCCGAAAGAAACACTGTGAAAAGAAGAAATGAACAAATGTTTAGTTCTCCCATCTTCAGAAGTCAAGTCTTTGAAATGGTGACATAACTAAAGTAAACCAAGTTGTTTGAAAAGCATCCTTGACTGAAATTAACAACCCAACATTGGTTATATGTTCACACTCGAAGATTGGGGACATCAGTTAATCATTTAGGCAAAAATATAAACAGAGATGTCAGAGGTGGTTTCCCCTAACAGCTGGGAAAACCTGGACAGGGAAGTAAATGAGAAACATGCTCAATTCCCATTGAAATGTCCTTGAGCGAGACAATTTATCCCCACCTGCCTGAGAGGAATCCCTCAGAGGGCTACTAGTTGAGGAGTGTGTTACTGCCAGGCAGCTCCCTGGTGTGAATGTGTGTAAGTGTATACAAGTGAAGCGGTGCCGATCCCAAAGAAAAAACAGCATGCATGCTCAGTGAACCTTACTGGGATAAGTGAAGGTTACAGAAATCTATTTAAGGTTTTTTGAAGAGGCAGCGAGCGGAACCAAAGTTGGCAGGGGTAGGTCAGAGTTTTCCCAAACAAAAGTCCACACAGCCAGTTCGGCTCCATTTGAGATTTCTATAAAGTTCCAAATCCACAAAAGGTGTCATTTCAAACAAAAATCAAGGTGAATCAAAGCCGCACGATTGTTTTAAGGGTGAGAATTTGGATGGATGGCACTTTAAAGTAAAACTCACTTACTTCTGTCTTTGAGGTGTTTTATTGCTTTTACATCCTGGCACTGCAACACATCCATTCATTCAAAGGGAAAAGGCAGAAAAAAGGGTTTCAGAATGGCACAAGTTGTGATTTGGAGTGACACTGGAGTGGATTAGAAAAGCCAGAGGGCAAATAGATGACACATGCAATGTGAAACATACGTGTCAGCAGCAATCTGCCTCAACTTTTTACCACGTAAAGAGTTTTTATTGGTAAACTCATAGATGTAGTCAATCAAAAAGGTGTGTAATTGCCCAAATACATGACATTACTGTGGGTAAACAAGTTTAGATAATATATCACTGCTGGTATTTCTGTTTTCATCGAGCTCCCGGCATTGATCAGAAAAACATACAGTGTTTAATTTCCCCCATTAAGTTTGAATATTCAGCAACCCAATGACACATTTTCACCACCTTCAAAGGAATGTCCTCATTTCTCTGTGTCTTTATTCACTCAAGCCCTTTTTAAAAAAATATATTTTGGAGTGGCAGGTCCAAGCTTCTTATTGACTTGCATGTCAGTGCTGTAGATTTGGCCAGTGGCTAGGTGCCGGCCTAATTAGTCTACAGTATAAATAGAATTAGCAGAGACAGGAAGAAAGAAAGAAAGAGGGAAGTTGGCCGACATTCAGCAATTCATGAAACAACATATGCTTTTTTGTCACAAACTTTGATATCTTTCCAAAGGCCACGTTCTAAAAATATTCAGCACTGTAGGTGCTGTGTGTGTGAACGTTGGGAGATTCAACCAATTCGGAATAAAATCGATAAGGTTATGATCAACTTTTGGGCTGCTTCCCAAAGATGTTCTCAGTGCCAACCATACTCTGTAATGTCATCAAAAATAAACATTATTTCTGGATGCTTCTAGACAAAACACTCCACCACAGGGCATTGAAACTAACAGTTCTTTGTAGTAAAGCCGGTTTGCCCACCATGGGAAACCTTCTACTTCCTTTTTTCAAACGAATAATTGACATATCGCTGTTAGATGCTGTCCGCCATGCAGTGGTAGATGCATGCCAGATAGCCAAACAATGTAGGGCCATCAATAATGTGCCTGTTTCCTCTAATGTGCAGTAATGATTGTGCCGACTCATGCAAACAAAACATCAGCAAGGACCATTGCACCCAACCCCAGTACCCAAACTAAATACCAAGTTCTCATTGCTGTTGTTTTGAGTGAGAAATAATCAAAGTCTGGAAACCATTCAGGAATTTTCTGTTTTGAGCAATCTCCCACTTTTTCCCTCTCCTTCCGTGTTTTCCCCAAACAGTAAGACAAAAATTATAAATCATCTCCCCGCAGACAAAATTTCACGCTCGATGGGTGAACAACTCCAGCATCTGGTGGGGTCCTGTGATGAGGTGCGTTCCACGTTCCTCCCTCTCCCAGCTTCCCCAGGGCTGATCCGAGGCATTGCCAGCATCCTGCCAAACATTACACACAAGCCGCTGAAATGATAAGACAACAAAAAAAAAAGGAGATTAATATTTAGCAAGGCTGCTCGCGCTCTACCTGTTCTGCAGGTCTGAAGGCGGATCATGGAAAATCTCCGCTGTGCATTCATGTCACATCACAAGGTGTGTGCACATCTGAAGGAAATTCTTCACGGTGGGTGCACATGGGACCGCGGAGTGTGTACAAACATGTTATGTATCTTTTAACAAGCAAGGAGCCAATGGTCGGCCTCCAGAGTTGAAATGCATCAAATCATTGACACTGTAGTGACATTATAGAGGGAGGAGATTCGACAAAAACACAGACAATGAGGACATAATTTCACATCACACAAATCAGAATACAGTCTTCAGTGGTATTTTTAACCTGCCTGATGGGAGTTGCGCTGTCAGGATAAATTTAGACTTTTTAAAACCAAATTCATATTATCATTTTTGTCTTTGTGTGCCTCGTGCATGTTCAGCAAAATGTATAATACCTTCTAATGAATATCAACCTAATAAAGGCATTTTCAAATAACAAGCACATCAGCTAATCATGCTGGTTAAAGGTGACACAATGCCACAAAGTATATTAACATACCATTCATCCATAATCACACAATCTATTGTTAGAATCACATTTTTTTTTTTACTATAAGTGGCCCAAACCAGCATTTATGAAGCATTGTTTGGCCATTTAAACAATTATTTAGTACCTAGAAAGATCTACAAGCAGTAGAGAAGCACAGACATTTAGTTTTCCTTCACCGCTGAGGTTGCTCTGCTCTCGTCGATGGCATCAATTTACTCCTCCACCTTCAAACATTTCTCAATAGCTTAGAAAATAAAATCAAAAATGTCAACTTCCATCATTTCATTGTTAACTCCTTGGGCTGGAATCTGTAATTCGAACAACATCACTAGAGCTAAAAAATGAGGGGAGCAGAGTTTGAAAAATAGTTTCCTTTTATGCTCCTAGTTTAAAAATTTAGTGTAGTTTTGCACTGAAATAACATTATTTCGCACTTGCTAGAAAATCTGCTGCCTACCAGAAAATATATTTCCTAAAATATATTTTCTGAGTCTACAACAACTTCTACGCCAGTGCTACCTTCATGGTAACAAGCACTTTATATGATTAAGGTGACTTTGCCCAAGCTGGGTCCTAACTGCAATCCCGACCTCACCTGTTGGATCGGTGTGTGATAGCAGTCATCATTAAGCCTGGGGATCCTTCGTGCTATTTAGAGGAGCTTGTTAAAGAGCCATCGCTCACTGGAGAAAGTGCTGCAATGCAGGAGGAATCATTTGGCTGCGAATGTAATTCCCAGACTGTAAGAGCAACATTTTGGATAAATTAGCTGCCTAAGCTCCACTGATTTTGTATATTTGCAATGTAGGAACAGATGGCATATTTTACTATTTTACAAAGAGGAGTGTTGTTGATATCTAAACCTAAATAATTCTATGGGAAGAGGGCTCTTCTCTCGAAGTGAAGATGAGAATAAAAGCAGCATTTTGAAAAAAAGTCACATTTCTTTGGTTTGAAACTTTGTTAAACCTATATTGATCTTGCGCCGTCCTTTAATTTTGCACAGTCACTGCAGATGTCCGCGGATAAAGAAAGCAAACGCTGACAACAATAAAGTAAACAAGTTCACCGATGTAGCGGCAACTTTTGGCACAGACATATGCTTGCCATGGAAAACAGCTTTGTACAGAAGCCCAAGCATATGGCCGGTTCCTGTTCCGACAACAAGATGCCGTGTCACCTTGCTAGCCACCTGTAGCCTGTGACCAGCGGAGAGGAAGAGGGGGGACTTAAGGTGCATACACAGGCGGACATACTTATTTGCCTCTACTTCCATTATCACAAAGGCCATATGCTTATCTTGTTGACCTTTGAGGTGTCGGACGGCATGTCACACACTCCGTCCCATGGCCAGGCAAGCGTGAAGAGGAACCGATGGGGGTCAAGAACACCAAAGCTTTTCGAAAAACAGCCTTTAAGTCTCGCACCCTTGCTCCCTCCTCCGTCTTTTTTCCTCCCTCCCTGCTCTCCTCTATCCGTCACTTCTTTTTCTAATGCCGTGCACGTCCCACCAAGCGACAGCGATTTGCATGATGTGATCGGCCTCTGCCTTCCTGCAGCTCTTTAGAAGTGTGCACGGGTGCTCGCGTCTGCATGTCTCTATCTGTGTGTGTTTGTGAGTGTCAGTGTGTGCGAGCTGCCAGCCAGCTTAAGCTGCAGGAGTAAAAAAAAAGGGCTGTGAGCCTATAGATATCTCACAGAGCAATCAGGGAAATATGCTCGAATATGTGACAGGCGAGCTGCGTCACTTGGCATGCATCTTTAATTCTGTGTGAGCTCTGGGTTTATACTGTGGCATTACTCAGTTAAGGATATGTGTTTGTGGGGAGGAAACTAGGCCAGGTTTGCACACACACATTCATACTTGACTCATCAAGTGAGGAGAGATATAATCAGCAAAGCCGGTCTCAGCTTTCAAGGGCATTTTGCAGATATCAAAAAAGAAAAATGCCCAAAAGGTAAACATCCACAAAAGTTATTCCTTAAGTTTCAGACGTCTAAATCATGTGGCTTTTTTTTTCCTCCGCTGCTGTTATTGCTAAATTATGAAAGCAAGCGAGCTGGAACCTTTCTCTAGATACAAAATGTAATCACAAGTCAAACTGCATTTTCCCCCCACAAAAGAGGGCCAAATTCTCCTGTGATACATGGAGAATGCCACACAGTAATAACACTGCATGCATGCCATTACCAGTGCATGTGACAGAGATCAGTGCGGAGATAGGTAATGAGAGTGAGCCATAAAAACAATCAGTCGAGGTTCCACCGGCGTTAATTAAACGGATGAAAATACGATGTATGAGTCGCCCAGGAGAGCAGAACACAACGCTATAGGTGCTAATTAAATATGTCAAATCTGTTAGCCTGCTTTGCACCAGTAAATGAGTATCCACGTGCACTATTCTTTGGAAGTCCCTGAACACAACATTTGTATTGATTAGTATGCAAAGTATGACTCTAGAGCAGCATTTTGTCAATTAAATGACAATCGCTCGTTCTGCATTTATCACTTAAGCCTGGAGTCTTTTACAGTTGTAAATTCTCACCGTACATCATCATTCGTCACATAATACCAATTATTTCCATCTTCCTGTGTGCCATCTTCATGTAGGGAAAAAGTAGGGAAGAGATGAGGAATATAAGTCAATTCCCAAGATACTACAAGTCTCACCTTGCAGTGTGAGTGTGTCTTTGTTGATTTGTAACGTTTGGGAGCGTAATGAGGGATTCCAGTCACAGGCAGACGGCCCCTCACTGCCAGTGAGAGCACGATGCGCTCTGACTACGAAGATGGATAGAAGAAGAATAAAGGCGGAAAGAGGAAGAGAGAAGGGGGAATAAGTGGGACAGTTTGGGAGAAAAACATTTTTGGATTGCAGGGGAGGGAGGAGAAGAACATTTGTCTGGGGTGGGAGGATGGAGGACAGAGGAGGGATAAGGGAACACTGCCGGGGGGATTGGGGGGAGGCTGAAGGAGGGTGGTGTGAGGTCAAGGTCTGTGGTGTGAGGTGGCCGCCAGCACGTGGCCTCAGCACGTTGCAGCGCTCCCCAAGGCAGAGCTAACACTCTGCAAAATGAAACTCGGCAGGAGGAAACACAAAGACTAGGAAGTAGTGGGAGGGGGGGGAGCAGAAAGAAGACTGGATCTACTGTAAAAGAGGAGTGTGGCATCCCCCGCTTTCTCCCTTTCCCTCTCTTTCTGTCACATCTCCCAACTGGCTTCACAGGGAGCCGATAGCCGGGGTTATTCTGCTGGCATTGATGCCTCCCTCCTCTAATGGCAGAGCGAAAAGCAGCAGACAGAGGGACCACATGGCGTGAGGACATACAGCGTTAGCAAGTAATTAAGAAGATATCACATACATAGTGTTCATTCTGCTAATTGATTCACTGACTTAATTGACTCCCAATGAATTTATAATGACAGCAGCTGTCACATTTTCTGTTTAAATGAACTCTCCAAGCAGCTTTATCCAGAAGTCAGTCGGGATGGCATTATTAAAATACTCAGTACACTGGAGCGTTGTGGCAGCAATGTAAAGCTAATCATGCTAATTCATGGCTGTTGCACCAAGATAGACTAATGTATTGTTCTGTTCATTTTTACACAGTATTTGCTTTTGTTTTTAGGTTGTTATTCTAAGAACAAATGCTTTTTCCATTTCTTTCATACACTGTTTTGTCCCTCTCATACTCAATACTGACCATGTTTTGTGTCCAACTATGCATAAGGTTGAAATTTGTATTCATTCTTTACATCAATCACTTTTTGGATCAGTCAGAAAAACAGCCAAACATCGAAAATGACTTCGGAAAGCAAAGACCTTTGACAAGTCCAATGGTGTATTCACATGCTCTTAGGACAGTCCCATTCCCGGAATTTGGATGTTGTTCTTCCAATGTTGGGTAATTTGGAATTAACAAGGCCAGTACATAGAGGATTTGTTGTATCTGCTCAGAGCAACACTTCACAATGTAAAGGACAGTAAAAGACCACTTGAGTCCACCCTGTGACTCGTACCCAGTAAGTCCTTTGCTGACACTTTACCCTTCCAAAAATAAACCAGTAGTTTAACCCTAACCATACATACAGACAGAAAAACCTAGTGGAAAGCATTCCTTCTTCTGCAGAGGTGGAAATCATAAAGGTAGTTGACTCTGTAGACCCACAGTCAGCGTGACAAACCACAACAACCTCTCATAGTCGACTCTGAGCTTCCTAAGCCCCTGAAAAATGGACCAAAGGTTGTGTCAAGAGGGATTATTGGCTCAAAAAAGGGAAAAGAGAGCAAAAATGTGAATGTCATTGCAAAAGTAGGTTGAGCAAGTCAAAAATAGCTTCAAAGGCCCCAGACTTGAGAACAAAATCCCAAGAGTAAGTCTTCTGAGGTGAGAAAAAAGAGAATCCTATGAAGGTTTATGTGTGTTGAACATTCCTGATGCTTGCTTGGCAGTAATTTATGTACTGTATGAGTTTACAGTAAATATAAACAACGTGTGGGTATTTCCTGGTGAACAAAGTTTGTGTGGTGGTGCACTGAACCATCGAGGCAACGGCGTCAAGAAAAGAGTTAACCCTGGTCAGATATATATATATATATTTATATAAAACTCAATTTATTCTTTTTTAAATGATTGATGTCTCTATTATATGAAACACCTTCGTGAGACCTTAAAACCTGTTTCTTATACTTGCTTTTAAACCACTCTGAGATGGTAAAAAGTGTGTGCAAGCATGGTGTAATTCAATGGACATGAGGGTCAGCATGTGCAGCTGTTTTTCTCAGTATTTCTTTATTCTATTGCGAGAGCGTCTATCGCCCAGAGAGAAGAGGGCCTCCAGCTGCCCTTTATTTAAGATCCTAACTCCAGAGCCAGAAAAAGGGCAACGTAGAGCGCTGCCATCCATGACCAGCCGCTCAACCACCTGTTTGACACTCTGCCCTCTGGATAAGAGTACCACTGCAGCAGTGTCTGGTGAAAAAGAAAGTCTCCCTATGGCGTTGTCTGTCGTGTAGGACATTATTAAAAATGGATGTGTACTTTTACACCATTGGAATGCATCCATGCTTATCCGACCTAGCTGCAAACCGAAGTCACATCTATTTCATTCCTCTCACTTCAAAATCGTCGAGGTTTTCATTAATTCAAGACAACTTTTTCATGAAATGATGGTCATTCGATTTCTCCGAATTCAACAATTAACTCTCTATGAGGTCGTCTTTACAATTTGTGCCAAAGCCCACCATTCCTATGCTCGATTAAGATGAGCTGCTTATTATTACAACATATTTTTGTTATGAAATCCTTGAACTGTTCTTATTTGAATGTGGGGACTTCTCCTTGCTAAACTTAAGCCTAACCCTTGCATTTGGATAGTTCAAAATTAAATCATATCTCACTTTTCATTATAAATCTTTTCTCATTTTAGACTGAACCTTACAACATGTTCTTGCTAGCACCATAGAGTGAGCTTCTAACCTCAGCAGAACAGTATAATATAAGTAATAGCATGTAAATAATCAGGGAGAGCTGTGGTTTTTGCTAATTAAGTAAAGAAATGGTAATAATTCCATGCTCATTAGAGGTAAAATCTCAAGTTCACTGACCTGGTAATGCACTTTTTTTCAATTTACAGTGGCTCTGCAATTGGAAGCAGAAAGCATATAAGTGAGTATGTTAAATATACACACAATCTTTTAAGGAGCCAGATTTGATTAAAAGTGGTTAAAATAAACAAATTCACGTAAACACAGTTCCCTTTATTGAAAGCAAACAAAAGCAGGAACACAATGTCCTCCTCCCTGGATGTTTTTTTCAAGTGGCTCCTAACCGTAAGTACCGGCAAGTACTTAACGTCTTCTTTGAAAACAGACCTTAGAGGTTTTTAATGTTTTCCTGTATGAAATCGCTCCTGCCTAATGAATGTTAATGGAAATCGAGGGCCCTGCAGACAATAGCGGTGCAGACAATCCCTTGCTTCTCACCTTCAGGAAGTGATGACAGCTGTTATGGCACTCGGTTGCTTCCTGACAGCACTGCCTCTTGATTAAACCGAAACTTAAAAAAATAAAACCTAGACAGGAGAGAGTTGCATGTCTGTTTGTTCCTGTTTGATTTCCTTCTTTGCTTCATTTTTAAAGGTCAACTTGACACATTTTTCCAACTTCATAATGACGACTCAGTGGAGACAATAGCGTGTGACTACTGCAACATTATAAAGCATCACACAGCTAGCCTATCATTAGGCAGGAATGAGCCACTTAAATGCATTCTTGCTTTGGAGAAAGATCAAAACCTCATTAATCAGACTAACTACTTCCACTAAAGCTATGACTTGGACCCCTGAAACAGCAGCTTTATGTGGTATTTAATATGATCATACCGTTAAGCTATTGATGTAACCAGGGTCAGTCAGATTGCATTGTGAGGATGACAAAGAGGCACGAAAAAGGGCTGCTGTCCAAATTAGCAACCACATTTAAAGGTGTAATCATCGCCTTTCCGAGCAGGATCAATCAAATGCTTTGTTATTTATATATATATATTTTTGTGTTGTGCTAATATCTCACCAAGCAACATGTGAAAATGTGAATAATTTGTTTTTAACTCTCCTTGTCCCCCGCTATGATAATTATGAGCTTCGTACGCAATTACCGTAATCACAGTTTGTCAGTTTCTTGTCAAATACAGTTTACATTCGCCATGCAAAAATAGATCCTCTTTTGTGATTCATTTTATAGACAAAATCTACACAGAAATGGCATGTTGAAGAACACATCTGCTGGTAATCTTTTGCATTAACTTCAGATTTCTTTCAGATTTCCACCAAAATCCTAGATTTGGAATAATTCCAGTCATTGCTAAACCTCTTAGACAAAAGATGCCCAATATAACTGCAGAACTTCCTTAAGAATCTTCACATTTCAGGTTTTCTTCACTGTAAACCTGATCTAGGGATGGTGTCGTGTACATCCATCGTTACATTGCTAACAGGAAACAGCTGATAGTTCATTCAGCATACTTTTCATGGGGCCTATTTTCCAAACAATACTTCCGAACTGAAAAATAAAAAGGCTTGGGGTGGTTCAGTTGTCTCAACTTGCCTGAGAGGGGCTCACAATGAAAACCTCTGATCTATAGACTGCTACTGCAAGCCATGAAATAGCAGCTAATTTACCATTACTGATCAAAACTGACACCTGAATTTAATTTCCATTTCCACGTCTAGTTAGGTGGGTGGATTGCTCCGCTCGTCTCAGGATCTTTTAATAAGAAAATATATTCAACTGGCATTCTTATCATTTCAACCCTCGCTGAATGTAACACTTGTGTATTATTGTATTCATTTTTTGCAGATATTACTCTGCTCACATCTTCCATTTCAAAATATCCCAGGAGAAAGCCGCATTGCGTGATGTATTAAGCGTCTCTCAGTCTTTATGAAGGCAGGCTTGGGGAAAGTATTTCACCAAACCCCTTCATCAAAACTACATTTTATAACCTCTAAACTTATGAAGGGATTAAATGTCCTCATTTATTTTCAACTCTAGTAGTCATTGAGAGTCGATCTGGATAAAAGTGTCAGCCAAATGCCTTAATGTAATATTAATGTGTTCTTTTCCTCCTCTTTCCAAAAAATCTACACTGCGGATTGAGGATCTAGTCCATCATCATATTTATTTAAGTCGTATTCTTCTATTGGTAAATGAAGTTGGTTAAAATGACAGCCATGTAAATGATGATTGGAGTTTAATCAGCCTCATCAATCAGGCCAGTCAATCATTTAATTTGGCTTCACCTCGACCCGTATAGGAGAATTAATGCAGGAGGACGGATGAGGACATTGGGATTCAGCGCATGGGTCTCACACAGCCCGCTGGAAGTCAGGGCATGGTTCAGCAGACAAACACATATGTCATGTCACAAGTCTATTTGGTGTGCAGTCGAGGAAAGGCCATAAAAATAACCTTTAAAGAAAGAAAATTTAGAGCCATCATTCTCAAAGTCGAAAAATAGAGAGAGAACCCTTATTTTCCCCGATACTGCAGCCAGTTTAATAAAAAGAAAAGGACTCAATGTCAGTCACTGGAGATTTTTTTCCTAAGGACAGCCTCTCATTCTCCCTCAGGTTAGAAAATTGCATCACTGTGAATAAACACACTATGATTTAAACTCCTAATTATATATGAGGAAAGGCCTCGGTATGATTCAAACCAATACTATGTGTCTTAGAAACTCAGAAGAAATTATATTTCACACCATTATTCCAAATCTCTCCCAATCTCCTCTCCCAATCATGTGAGCTTTAGGGGATTCTCATTTTGCCTTGTTTTCCAGTATACCTGCACAAAAACAAAACAAACAAAGACTGCATGTCCAGAAATGTGAGGCCAATTCAGTATAGAATTGGTGACTTGCAGAGTGCACATCTCCAATTTGTAGCATGCAAAAATGAGAAGAAGATTTTCAGTGAGCCCAGTTCTGGATAATATTTTTGGTGAAAATGAGGGAGAGGACACAGAGCAGCATAGTGATTCGGATGCGCAGGTTTCTGAGGAGGAAGACAATGTGGCGTATCATCCAGAAGACACAGACACATCTGATGAGTCTGATGAGGAGGTCACCGGTGCTGAAGCTGCTCCCGCTGAAAGATCCAAGTCCAAAAATGGTAAGATCTGTTGGAGCTCAGTACCTCCTGATGTACATGGCAGGGCAGCTGCTGCAAATGTCATCAAAATGACCCCTGGAATCACAAGGTTTGCTGTGATGAGAGTCAGCGACATCAAGACATGTTTTGAGCTATTTATGCCATTGTCACTAAAAAGAGTCATCATCGCTATGACAAACCTTGAAGGAAAAAAAGTCCATGGCAGCATGTGGAAAGACATTGATGAGGAATACCTGGATGCTTATATTGGTGTTCTTCTTCTTGCTGGAGTGTACAGATCCTGCAATGAGGCCACCGATAGTCTGTGGGACGCATCGACAGGCAGAAATATTTTCCGGGCAACAATGTCACTTCAGACCTTTCACATGATATCAAGAGTCCTCAGATTTGACAACAGAGATACCAGAGCAATATCTGACAAGCTTGCCCCCATCAGGGATGTCTGGGAGAGATGGGTGCAGCTCCTTCCACTGATGTTCAACCCAGGGCCAGATGTATACATACCCAGTAAGCCAGGGAAGTACGGCATACAAATCTGGGCAGCCTGTGAGGAAAAAAACAGCTATGCCTGGAATCTACAGATTTACACAGGCAAAGCTGCGAGTGAAATCCCTGAGAAAAACCAAGGAAAACGTGTGGTCCTCGATATGACTACTGGACTGCAGGGTCACAATATCACTTGTGACAATTTTTTTTACCAGCTATGACCTTGGACAAGAACTTCTCAGGAGGAAACTTACCATGGTGGGCACAGTGAAGAAAAAATAAACCTGAGCTGCCTGCTGAAATCTTGCAGGTGAAGGACAGGGCTGCACTTTCCACAAAGTTTGCTTTTACAGACACCACCACTGTTGTCTCATATTGTCCAAAAAACGCCCGGAATGTGATACTTATGTCTACTCTTCACAAAGATGCAGCTGTCATCAAGAAGTGACATAAAGCCCACAATTATCCTCGACTATAACAAAAACAAAGGAGGAGTGGACAAGCTGACTGCCACCTACACTTGCCAGCGAATGACCAGGAGATGGCCAATGGTTGTGTTTTACAACATCCTTGATGTGTCTGCATGTAATGCATTTGTGTTGTGGACCCACATCCACCAAGGATGGAACTCAACCAAAAAAAACAAGCGGAGAATGTTTCTTGAGGAGCTGGGAAATTCCCTTGTCAAGCCACACATTGAGCGAAGGGAACGGGTGCCCCGAGACCCAGATGCTGCAACCTTGGTCAGACAGCTGCAGAGCTCACCTAGAACTCCGTCCACGCCAGCATCCTCCTCAGACAGCCCTGCCTCAACATCATCCACAACAGCCACAACCACAACCCCACTCAGGCCACCTGACTCTAAAAAAAAGAGGTGTCAGGTCTGCCCAAGCAGTAAGGACAGAAAGACAAATGTATTGTGCTTCAACTGCAACAAATATCTCGGCAAAGAACACACTAAAAGTGTCACTTTTTGCCACACATGCATCTAAACACACACACATACACATGCATGTTCTTGCACACAGAGACTTTTACTGTGATTTTGTTTTTTATTATAGTTGGAACTAGTAATTGATTTCTATTGGTTTGATTTGCTTGATTGGTTGTTGTTTGTTTGACCTTGAAAATCTATATTTTGTTATATTTATGTTATTTATTTTTTTTATTTATATTTTTATTTCATTGAAATCGAGGGGTATACTGACAAAAAAAAGGCCCAGGGGCCCACACCAAAAATATTAAAACCAATATTTTTATGGATAAGGAAGCCTAACAAGGTAACCAAGAGATGAGAAACAAATTGGATGATAGATCATTGTTTTTAGTGTATTTTACAACTAAATTAAAACACGGGTCAAAACCGACCCGTTAACATAAGAGATGGTAACAGGGAACTAACGGTTAAATAAATGTAGTGGAGTAAAAGTACACCATTTACCTCTGAATTGTAGTGGAATAGAAGTACAAAGTAGCATAACACTGAAGTAAAGTTCCTCAAGTACAGAACTCGAGTAAATGTTCTTAGTTACTTCCCACCTCTGGTAACATGTCCCAGTCGAGGCACACAGTGCAATTATAAATCCTTAAAATGAGCATAATAGGGCCCCTATAAGAAATCTAAATGTAATGGCGTTCGAGTCTTATATATTTTACCATTCGCTTCAAGATATAAATATAATGTAATTATAGATACCGCATGTTGGACCTGTTGGGCATATTCTATCTTGATAACCACTTCTTTGACTGAAACTTTGTTTTTAAATAGCACGCCCAGAGAAAAATGTTCCTTAACTAAAACTTGCCACAGCTGAAGCAATAATGAAGTCCACTATCAACTTGTTTTCTTAGTAAAAGCAAGGGACTAGAGGAAAATACCCTAACACTTTCAGATTCCAACTTGATTTCACCATGACACACAGGCCAAAGGTTTCACAGTGTCTTATGTATGGTGACATAAATGATGGCTCGAGAATGGAGGCAGCAAACTAACCACCAGAGCTCGTAGCAGATGGATAAATTCAAAGCCTCACACTTCTAAGTGTGTGGAGACAGGCTGTTACAGTGGGCGGTTGCAATTTCTGTTCTCTGCCTTAAGAACATGTGATGATAATCAGCGGGGTTCGGTTGAAAGCCATGGTCATAGGGGGGTTGGCTTTCCTGTTGCTAGGATGATATGATCAAGACGTGGGGGGAAAAACAGTGATATACCTGCTCATAATTCCACCTCATTAAATCAGAGAAAAGTGCCTACTGATTGGAAATTCCCACGTCTGCCGCAAAGAGGCCTTCTTCAAGATTGTAGTCATTTCTGCGGAGGAGTGGGAACAAACCATTGCCCTGGCGCCACCTCTTTAGATGGAGCTCTGTTGCACGACAAGCAGGATGGTTGTGAAATCAATAACAAGATTAAAATCATTGTTTTTTATCCTCTGTTCTTGCGTCACCCACACTTAAGTATGACTCACTAAAGGTGTGGAGTTCTCTGTGTGACTGAGTAAAACATGAATCACTCTGTTCGTCTGCGCAGCAGGTGGTCCTGTTTGACCATTCGCACTCTCAAAATGTGGCATCATGGATGTCTGTATGACACTGATAGCTCTTTGTTTCAGTGTTATGCGTAATCAAGCTATGGCTGTTGTTGTTTATTAGTGCGGGAAAACCCTTCAAATGCATGATTGGGTCTTGTTATCACATGGCAAATTAATAGAAAACCTGCATTGTGGCTTATTGTGAACACTCCTTTTGTTTAATTTTAACTATTTAAAATCATAAAGGCGCCGCAATCCAATATGTTTCTGTGTTTTCTTGGAAAGTTAGATATTTTTTGGTTATGTATTTACATTGAAAATATGTTTTAGCAGTGTTTAAACATGGATATGATTATAGTCTGTGGGTCATTTGCATCTGTCGTCAATCAAATCTGATCAACCCACACATTCCTGATGTTTTAGGCAGAAACACAGAGTGGTTTTTGTGTTAATGTCTTTATAATAAATACTAAAACATGCTACTTTAACTTTGATTGTAGCTTAGTCATAAACATATGATGATAAAAGGGCGGTGGTGGCGAAGTCCATAGGGGCTTGGCCTGGGAACTGGAAGGTCACCAATTCAAGTCCCCGAAAGACCAAGTCCCTGAGCAAGACACTGGTTACCTACACTGCTCCCCGGGCGCCGTACATAATGGCAGCCCACTGCTCCTAACACTAGGATGGGTCAAATGCAGAGACCGCATTTCGTTGTCCTAGTACTTGTACTCTGTGCAATGACAATAAAGTTGAATCTTCTTCATAAAAGGAATATGTGAAAAGTATTCCAGCATTGAAAGGATGAATATGTGAGCAGAACTAATTATCTAACATATAAGATAGAAAATGACCTCTCCGAAATGATACTGATATTTATCCTCTCTGCAATGTCTGTGAAAGGACCTCACAGTTTTCCTCTTCACTATCTCAAGTTTCAAACTCAAGAGATTTAATGATCCTCTTTGAAAAACAGTTTTATGCAATAGTATCCTCAAACCCCGGTTAAAATTAGCATCGTGGTTTAATAAACCAGTTTGCATTGTGAGGATGAGGGTGTGAATAAAAGCCAACAAGGAACTCGAGTAGCTGGAGGGTTATTCTCTATTTTTAAACAGCCTTGGAAGCAGAAACTTTAACATGAAGGTCAAAAGGGCACGCTGCGATGCTGTAGAGCTCATTTAGCAAATCGGAGCATTCAAGTCCAAGAGACAGCCTACAACTTTCTTTGTTAGCATGTATTTCCTCTAAATGGGTATAATCTGTAAATCTGATGTAAAAACTGCGTTGACAAAACAAGACAAATAAAGCGTACGTTGTAACACTAACCCTACATTTAAATGATAGATCTATGGAATAATGCCGGACCTGAAAATGACCAAGAAACTGCTGAAACAGTAATGATAAGTGTTGCAATGTGAGGTGCAGGTGAAAAAACATCACAACAAGAAAGGGTTTCCTTCCACCAAAAACCAGGCCCTTTTATTTCCTAGCCTTTCACAAGAACTGGAACATCAATTGCATAACGTCATATGCTCTTTCCGTAGGTACTGCTCTTTCACCAACCAGGAAACAAATGCCCCCTCTCCCTTCGCTTCCCAGTCATTTATAGCTGATTGCCCGGATTAGTCTGGCCAACCGGGTCATGGCTCTGAAAGGGTAGTGAAGAGTTAAACAAAAATAAACATTATTTTCAACATTCAACAAAATCCTCATGGCCTAAGTACATTCATTATCTGACCTTACAAAACACTGTACATTCAAAACGAACAAGATCTTAACAAAACGGATAGTTTTTCAACTTAATTGGCACACCTTACATCACACACATTTTAGACCAACCATAGCCAAGACTCCACCTACCCAGGACACATATAAGCAGCAGTTCGGAGGTGTGCTCCCCCTTTGAGCACTGGCACAAGATGGCCTCCAGGTCTTAACAAAGGAGATGGTAAATCATATTGCCAAGGTGTGGCTTTTTTAAATCAATTGCATTTAAATACATAGCATCGTTATTTGCCTATGTAAATGTGTACTATGAACTTTAACTTAAATAAAGACAACTGTTCTAGAACATTTGCCTACCTTTCTTAACAAAGAAACACATGTTAGTGAGGGAGTGTTTGCTTCCTCACAATAAGTGTGCAAAACAAGAACAAGAAAGTGACTTTAGAAAGGTATTAAAAACTGATGATTCATAGAAATGCAGAGAGAAGGTGCAATTGTTTCCAATGTCTTCAAACACTTAGAAGGATTACCTTAAATATACCATTTAAGAAGATGAGCTGCCAGCTTTTGAGATGTTAAACATCCTAATAAGAAAGAATGGATCCCTGCTAAGTAGTATAAACACCAGCAATCACAGTCAAACAAACTTTCCCCCTGCTTTTAAGCATCCACTCTCAGCCATTTTTTCCATCATTGCGTTGTCTTACCACAAAGAGCAGAGCGATCGATTCATTCCGGCCCTTTTTCCTGCACTGATCCGATATATTTTCTGTAATAACACCAGGTAAGCTTGCATCCTAAGTGGAACAATATTGTTTCGACCGTTAGGCAATCTTCAATTATTCACAAGCAGATATTGCTTATGCATGCCTTTAAAACTGAAGACGCCTACGATTGCTGTATTACTTAGCATTTAGAAATCGGCTAGAGATAAAGTCTATGGAGATGACTGAATGCACTGTGTTTTTTTTGCTGTAATTTCACAAAAATAAATGGGGATTTGTTTGTGATTTAAATTGCAATTATTCTGCGTCTGTATGCCAAATTGAACACAGCGGTTGGCTGCGGAGTCTCACTGTCACTTTGTATTAAAGCGTGTTGAACTCTAGCTGAACAAAACGGTTAACGTTTAAAGAAATAAGTCAATGGATTTCAAATGTCTTTTTGTTCTCATAATGGGAGCTGTGATAGCAGATGTTGGCATGTTGAATGTTTTCCTAATCACCCAGGAGTGTCTGTAAATATAAACCTTACCTATTGCCATTGAAGTAGGGAATTACATCTTCTAGTGCATTCTATCATCTGGATAGTGGATTTCTTTCATGAATCCCCTTAATCTATATTACAATCAGCATCTGCGTCAATACACTTCAGTGCTTTTAAATACTACGGCTGCATGTTGTCCATGGTGCAATTCTTCCCTTGCAACACTTTTTAAAATTCCACTTCCACCAAGGGCAAACTTTTAATTAGACGCGAGCCCATTGCCGCCCCCGTCACCATCAATGACGGCCTTCTTTTATATTCCCCCCCTCTTTTCATGCTTATCAGAAATCTCCCCTCAATCATTATATCCGCAGAGCCCGGCCCCTCCGACATCGCCTTTTCACTCAAGCACGATCTTCCCTTTATGGCAGAGAGAGCAAGAGTGAACCGGAGAGGTGCGACGGGATGGAAAGAGAGATAGAAAGAAGAAAAAGAAGAGTGAGATCCAAGAGGCCCGAGCCGGCTTTCATTTCGGCTGCCTGGCTATGCAGCTCTGCCCTGCTTCCACGGTTCTGGCACAATCCGCTCCTTCCCCTTGAGAGGGCCATCTAGTCCACAATCTAAAGCCTTGTAATGCAGTCCCATGCCCACAATGATAGATCGCACTACATGTGGAATGGTATTGTCTGCCTCGCTGATAAGCCAGTGGAGTCGGAAACTGTATGTGCAAAGCCAGTGTGTGTGTTTGTACGTATTTGATGCTGGCTTGTGTACTGACATTAGCATCCCCATGTGTTTTTGCATGCCGGTGAGAATGGAAGTGTGTGAGATCTCTCTCTCTCAGCCATCTCTTTTGCCTCCGCCCACCTAAGGGAACCCAAAATCAGGCCGCCTTGTGTTGTCTGCTTTGGTCTTGAGGGCTTGATGTTACTGACAGAGCTGACCACATTAGGAAACCTCCAAAAAAAAGTATGACATCCACCTCAGAGGGTCACCCACACCTCTTTGCTATGTTGAGGAGGCGGTTCTTGGAAGCAAACTGGTCCCAAGGAAGTGGCCAAACCGGTCCAATTCACAAACTCCAGCATGTCTTGTGGACAGGCCTTTACCCATCGTACTTGGATGGGCAAATGGACAACATGAACCGCTACCCTTTGGGTCTGCCACTCGCTGGGAAAGGCATGAGGGGTTGGGTTTTGTTAGCGGGGCAAAGGCAAGATGGTGACCTAGGCATGCATACCCTTGGCATGGCAGACAGCTATAGTTCAGCTTGGGGACTTTAACCCTTGGTTATTGTTTGGTAATTGACAGGAACTGGTTGGCCAGAAAGGCTGGGCTGGGGAGGTCGCTATTGTATAAAGTGGAGTTCGGAAAGGATGAAGGAGAAGGACTTTTCGTCAGCCTTTAGGAAGAGCTGGCAAACCGTCTCAGGACAGAGGGAGGTAAAGGAGGGCCTGGTTTGAAAGACAACAAAACATTTCTCTTGATTTGATAATAATTTTACCGTAGTTGGCCTCTTTTGACTTGTATCTTTACAGATGCATACTGTGTCGGACTGAAACCACCCTAAGAAAATGTAAATGCCTTTTGATTGCAGGACCAGGAGAAAGGTTACCACACAGGTGAATAGTCAGCATGCAGTTTAAGAATTTAAGCAATCAGGCAAAGTAAATCACAGTTTTACATTGCCTTCCCACTCATTTGTAATGTCTGCAAACCTCTATTGTGAATCCAAATTCTTCAAAATTTGAGTTTTAAAGATGACTCACGCCATTGAAAAGGAAACATATAGGCAGAAATATGCACAATAAACACTTCAGTGCGATATCATTGAACATGAATGGAGGCTTTTGCTCATGTCAAGGATCTTATAATGTATAGGTGATATCAGTTTAGGAAAACAATCTTCTTAGGTGTTCTCTTTAGTCGGTTCTTTAAGGATCATTCGGCCTTGGTGGGTTGTGTTTTTGTTAATGCATATTAATAATTTCTTCCAGTCTTTTCACAATTCTCAAACACCGTCCGAATTTTCTTTCGTTTGACTTTTTTAACCTTGTTTTTTTTTTCTGAGAAAAGATTATTTGAGTGCAGGGGATGCTGTCTTTATGCACCCACACAGCACACTCTGTACCAGTCTGGCAGAGGGAATGAATAACTCATTTATCAGTACAGCTCGCATTTAAAATGTGCATCTTTGGCGGGCTCCTGTATGATCACCGTATGTGACTTTATAGAGTGTCTTTCCTCGTGCTTATACAAACATGTTTCGTCTGGCTCGGCTTGTATACGTACACGCCTGGACTGATGATTTGTGTGTGCTGCATTTACGACAGCTTCCTTCCTGCCTCCTCTGCGAGTCTGGTCGCTCTTGAAGGAAACCTGACAGCCTAAATCATGCTGAAGAGCCAGAAACAGATGTTAATTAGCTTTAATTTGCCTTTTGTTGTTCCACTGCCAAACCTGCACCAAAGACACTTCTCTGTATTTTATTGCACTGTAGTTTAGAGCAGATCTCACAGAACAATAGGTGTTTAATAGGTTGCTGTGTTTCCGGAGGTAAATTAACTGCTAAATGGAGACAGACGCATTCTCAAGTTTACTATTTACTCTCCAATCTATGCTTCTTGGAAACTTCAAACGCAGCAGCACAGTTTGATTCCATGTGACAGCACTGATGGATGGAAAGATTACACTCTGCAGTGGCCCCATTTTCTCTCATAGAAAAAGTGTAACATCAACTTATATTGAAGGAGAAAGTTGACTGACGGGTGATTTGACCTCTGATGAATCTCAACTTGGTTTTATTTTACATATTTTATTTGTGGGTGCAAAACATCGGGGCTTCTAAAACAATTTTCAGGATGACTAACGGAGAACTGTCTCTATGTTAATATAATTTGAACTAGTATTCCACCAATCGTTTTCAGAGTGGCCCATAACGATATGCATCGCTATATTTAAATGATGTGAGTATCACTTAACTGAATGAAAGAACTTCAACAACAAGGACAAGAAACAACTTGTTTGTTCAACATTTAACAAGGACACAAACAAGAGTGCGGTGTATTTTTGCCCCGCTCATCTCGGAGCAGCCCACATGCAATTAAAGGAATAACAAGACTTACTTCTAAGCCGTGCCCGTGATATTTAAAGCATGCCTGTACTAATTCGTTGCAAGGTTACCGCCATGACCTTGTCGCTAATTCAATCTCAGATTACTATCATATTTCAATCACCGTGTATCGGCAGACGGGGGGATAATGAGCAGTGGTAACTGGATTAGCGTGGATACACTGATGTGGTAGATTGGACATGTGGCAGGCCGGTAAATGCATCCATATTGTTTATGAGTGTGGAATATGCAGCAACATGATCTATGGCGGGCTTTATTGGAAAGCCTGCCATTCGCTCTTTTTTTACTTTATGTACGTGAACTATTGTTGTCCTTAGCTGCTGTATTTCTTATTTTATGGTCATGCTTTTATTAGTATTAAAAATGGTAATTGTATCAGTCCTGAAGCAGCAGATTGTACATTTATTGATAATCTTGTGGAGTCACCTTAAATGAACCGTTATTTTTGACTCCTTTTAGTGCTGTTGTTCTTGTTATAATGATTCCTGTAGTATAAATAAAAAATAATGAACCACAAAGGCGATTGGACAGGGGAAAACAATGTTTTTTCTATAGGAATACAAATGACTGCATTTCTCTAACACGCTGCAAGGCAAGAATTAACGAGATGTATATCTCACAACGCGGTCAAAAACAAAATGCCTACTGTAAACACGGAGTGAGACACAAAATGAGGGAATAAAGAGGGAGTGTGAGAGCAGAAATGCGGACCGATCTGGGAAAAAAAGGATACAAGCAAATGAGCAGCTTCTCGTGTAATAACTTCTTTCTGGGACTTCACAGTAATTAACTGCCATCAACATCAAAGCTTAAGGAGGGAGGGGGAGAAAGAAAGTCTGTCACGTCAAACTCGCTGTATAATTTAGCCACACCGTTCCTGAGGAGTTCAGAGAGACAGAAATCTTTGAACATATCAGTAGAACCTAATCACTAACAACACACTGCGTTTTTCCTCTGTTCTCTATATCAGAGAGAAGTGTGTATGTGTGTGTGTGTGTGGGGGGGGGGGGAGGGGGGGTTCTATACCCTTCTTCCATTTAAAAAGCATTTTAATGCTTTTATTTAAAGTTTTGTGTTTGCAAATAGTCCACGAGCAGCATGATTAAAAGGAGCATATGCATAGTGTATAGGCCGCATCTCTTGTATAAGTTAGACATGCAATGTATATCTGTGCGTGCATCAGAAGTTAAATACACTTCACTTCCTGCAACACATCCCTGGTATGGGACTCCGGCAGGAAAAGCGTGGGTCTCACAGATAAAGCCATGCTAATAAAGATGTGGTTAAGCGCTATGGAAAAGCAGGGCTTAGAGTTCTTTGTACACTTAGAAGAGGCCTCTCTCCATGGCTAGCTGCTCTTTGAAGGCTTATGGGCTAAAGTGTAGCTAGTGGTGATGCCAAGCCAATCATCTCTCCGAGGTTGTACTCCTGCAGGGAAACTCGCGGCCACTATCAAGAAAGGGAGGAAACGACAGGAGGTCACTGAGTGCCACACTGCTTCGCAGCACACACACACACACACACACACACACACACACCCACACACACACACACACTGACTCCTGAATACACCACAGAATGGGATTTCAGACACACAAACATTTCTGTGGAGGTTCTGAAGGCTCAGTGCTCCGTGGACATACAGTATGTGCCACTCCGTTTCTTCCGTTGCGTCCTCAGAGTGCAAATAATGAAGAGTGCTACAAGCGGCCTTGTGGCTGCCTTGGGCGGTGCATTTTAATACATTACATCCAAGCTTTTAACCACATTTTATATTCTTTTTTTCCACTTGAATTAAGTGCAACATTGAACAAACATCACTTACATCAAACCTTGTGTTGTCTAGTTCTTTTGAATTATTTTTTCCCCTTTTAAATATAGTGTTTCTTCTTATCTGACCTTGTTAAAAACCCTTGTTAAAAAGAGTAGTTGCCCTTCCCTGGGCCACAAATTAGGTTTGCACATTGAATTATCCTATAGAAATAATGATAAATCATTGCTATAACACCAAAAAAAGGACATATATAGATTTGTTCACAATAATTATACCATGAGTAGCATATAAGCTTGAGTCAAATCCAGATAGATACACATACAGTTAAACCAAGTTTAAACAACTTCAATATCAGTATTCTACTTTTTAGTTGATCTTATTTGGACGTTTTCTCAATCTGTCATGTCTGTTTTACTTCCTGTCTGTGTGTTTTTCCGCACCTGTTTGATTGTCCTTATTAGTTTCACCTGTTTCCCATCAGCCATTCACCACTTGACCTCTTTCACACCTGCACTTCATCCGCTCATTAGTTCAGATTCTATTTAAATCCTGCTTTTCCCTTGGCTGGATTCTTGTTTGTCATTTCACGTGAAATTCTGCTGTGTTTGCCTAAACCTGAATTATACCCAATAATCTATGTATTTGTGGGTAAAACAGCCAGTCTACTACTGTTAGATCCACAATGCCCCACTTCCTGTGAAATATAACCTGTTTTGATCACCATCTTTAGACCACACTGATATCAACTAGTGCTGGACTCCATTGGGACGCACCTGGTGTTCCCATTTCAGTATACAGTGAAAGTTTGCTTGTAAAGAAGCTAGTTTGTGGACCTTGGGTGGATTTTACTTTTTAACTTAATTCTATCACAAGACTTAAAAAATATCTCCCATTCTCATTTTATTTCCCGCACTTGAGAAATGTCGAGCAGTAGTTGGAGGGAAATTGTAATTGTAACAATTGGCTCCTGTTATGCTGTGAATATCCGAGGTTTCACACAATTTCCTCAGTGATGTAATGGTTCAAAGTCATGCATGGGTTTTCACAGCATGCAGACCTGATCACCAGCTGAGCCCGGAATGACTTGAACATTACATCTGATTGAGGCTTGACATCACTTCCCTGACTTCCCATTGCAAGAGTTGCTTTTTGAGTCACACGTCAAAAATGTTCACCGAAGTTGCAGGAACAGAGCAGAACACAATGGTTGGCAGAGCTCGGAAGTAGTGATGGAAAATTAGATCCCGGCTGTGCTTTAGGAAAGGAAAATGGAGCTGCATTTGTTTGTTTCAGGGCAAAGTTCTCGCGCTATCACTACAATGTATAGTGTAGCAATGGTACAGGGCCAATGAAGTGATGCTAAAGATGTTAGCATCAAGCTACTTTTAATTTAACACATTGACCCGATTGGGATTTTTATCAGCCGGCGATGACCTTCTCAAAACAGTCTGCCTGTACCAGAAGTAGCAGACGACTTTCATGTGACATCACGAGTATAACTGTACCGGTGTTGCAACCATGGCTAGCAGTACTAGTGAGAGTGATTTCAGTGAAAATGTGTCTGTTTCTGTTGGTGCTGAACACGATGACAGCATCAGTGAGCTCTCTGATGTCCCTGAGCCGTCATCAGATGGAGAAATCGACGTGGCAGAGCCACTGGGAGTCCAACCATATATGTTTGAGCCAGCCGTGTCAGACGCTGGGAGTGACCGTGGTGAGGACGATGGAGCCGGTGGAGGGATAGACCACGATATAGATCACCTACAAAATACAGAATGGTAATTAGTATTCCTTTTGACCCTAGCCTGTTATTGTTATTGTTTTCTTTAACCCTTCTACATTCTACATCTGTCGCCAAGATTCTATACTACCTCCCAGCCCTGGGCGTCATGCAGCGCCAGAGTCCTAAGCACTGCAGCCGCCTGGTGGCGACATACAGCGGCCAAACAGCATCGTGTGGAAACGTTGTTTAAACCAATCAAATACGTATTGCTAAGTTGTTATACCCTTTGGGACCCATGATAATGCACAGCCAGTAGACAATTGTGCCATTGGCATTGTGAAACTGAAAGGAGTCCACTTATTAACAAATAGTAATACTAATGTCAATGACCAACACAAAAGTCAATTCTACATACATGTACGTAACATTACAGGTGGCCACTGCCACACTGCTTTAAAAAGCTGCCCCGGCCATACTATTTCACAGTTCATAGTACAAAGTCAGAGAGTATGAGGACTGCATCACTGGGATATATGGTCTACAAAGCACAGATTAGACACATGTGGATTATATTTATATTAGCTGCAGAAGGCCGCAATGCATCGCTTCCCATTTTCATCATTTTAGCCTAGAATTGAAAATGCAAAACACGACGAAACACACCGACAACAATGGACACCAAACTTGTGGTTACACTTGTGACGTCACGACGGAGCTCCAGCCCCAAGGGTCTCAAACAAGAACGTTTTCAGGGATTTCCTGGCGCGTAATTTTAATTGATTAATTACTCCGTTAATTCGACCGCAATGACATGGGTTGCAATGATATATGTTATTCAGTTGTGTATGTGCTATTAAACTGCGTGGTGTGTAGTGCTGCACTTCAGTAGGCCTTTAATTCTATTTTTAGTTTTCCTCAAAAAGGTGTGAAACCTTGGGAGTATTTAATAAGACAGGCAGCAAATTAGTAAATGCTTTCTTCCTTGTTAAGCACAGTTTTAGGGAAGAAATATGTAGAAAACATGCCCACTTCTGCTTACTTGATGTTATTAAATGCTTCTAAAACTGTCTGCATTTTTTATTCTCCTCTTATACCAAAAGAAATGTGTCTCTTGAGGAGGCTTAAATATCCTTAACAAAGGCTCAACACTATGAAGCTCATCAGTTGTGTGAAACAGCCACCGAGAGAATGCTGGAAATGTGTATTTGACTTTAAATCAAGTCAGAGTAGAGAAGTAGTGAAGCCCAAACAATGAAAAGTCCATGAATACACCCTATACTGGCAAGATGTGGGTCTCTGTCAGATATCCCGGCTGATATTATGAGCTTGTAGATTTGATTGAAAGGGCATGCAAATGTTGCTCCTTATTTGCATCATTCTGTCTTGCAGCGATGGCGCAGACATTGTCATCGGTTTGGATAACAGCTCACCAAGCAGAGCCGTGATCCATCGTGGGATCACTTCGCAGAGTTGTGAATGTAAATCCTCACATTTTACACGTTTGTTTTTAACCATGGCTGCTTTTCAGAAGTCATTTTCAAATCTCACAGGGTGATTAATAGTCAGGCTGAACGATATCATATGCTGAGGAGAGACTGGGCGCTGATCTCGGACCAGTACTCCCACTCACGATATGCTTCACAAATGTTATGCAGGCCTTAGCCTCTTAAAATAGCAACACCGTATGCACATAAACTGGCAGGATTTGGAATTGCTTTCACATATTTATTTCTTTTTCTTGTATTTACATCCTTTTTGTAAACATCATACTGTTGATACCAGTGTTTAAATTCAGCAACATCTAACACTTCCTGTAGCAACAAATGTGTAGTTTTATTTTGGGAGAAGTGCAAAAATTGGAAGCATTTTGGGTAATAGGCATTATTTAATGTCATGTTATGTTTAATGTACACCAGGTTTGGAAAAGGATAAAGACTGGTGTGCAAAATAGACAATATTTTAGTTCTGCTGTAGTTACTTTTCCATTATCTTTTTTTTTCAATGCAACTCTATTAACTAGTGAATATTAAGGCTACTATAATTTAGATAATTAAAAACGTATATTGAATTGCAGTAGTGCATAATTTCCTTTTATTTCCTTCATGTGCTGGCAGTTAATTTAATCCCTGTGCATGCAGAGCACTGACACAAAGAATAAGAATAACTATAACTGGAGAGGTATATTCACAATACTGTCAAATGCACTATTAGTTTGTATTAAATGAAAATCTTAAGAATGACTCCTGTAAACTTGTAGATCAAGGCAAGTCTGCACAAACCTTACAGCAGTATATCAGCCTATTTAATATTTTATAATACAAACATATCTCTTCATTCTTGAATACACAAATGGTGGTTTTCTCTTTGAAACATCTCTAAACCACAGACAAGCAGTCTTTCCATCCACCCGTTGTGGTTATTGTATTGCCTAGTTGTATTACACAAGTTCATTTGCAGGTCAGACGCACGCCGGCAGCCAACAAACCCAGAACAAAAACACTCATCATAACTCCTCCACTTATGAAGCTGTATGCCTTCTCCGCCATCTCCCCAAAAATGAAGCTGTGTTCCATCAGCTTGCGCCGAACTGGGGAATACTTTTTCCGAGAGAAATTCCGTATTCCTCAGGCGACGCCTTCTTGATTTCCTCTGGGTTTTAAGAAACAAGGGTAAGATGGAACCGAGGGAGGCAGGGGCTGAGGGCAAAATTGAATTATGCCTAATTACCAGAGCAATCGATACCAAATTGAGTTGACATGCATCCTTCATGACTTAACTAGATATCAGATAGCGCGGGTAAGCAATGCATTGTAACATGAGCTGATGGGTAAAGGTGATACGGAGGCACTTTTGATGATAGGAGTGAGTCCTGAGCTATCAGATCTGTCAGGGCTACAGCTCTTGTAGTTTGGCAGCGTTCCCAAATCTGGAATTGAGG
Source organism: Eleginops maclovinus (assembly GCF_036324505.1). NCBI lineage: Eukaryota > Metazoa > Chordata > Actinopteri > Perciformes > Eleginopidae > Eleginops > Eleginops maclovinus. The sequence continues at coordinate 6,697,740 of NC_086372.1, forward strand.
GGAAACAGGGGGAAGGTTGTTGTTATTGTCAGGGGTACCGTACCTTGTTGAAACTGTCATGAAGCCAAAATACATCAGAGCACAAGCTGGGGCGGCGTTCTGAATGTCATTTTTAATTGAAAAATAAATACAAAGTGGCATTGCCCGCGGCTCCATTTCAACCATATCATCACTTTAGTATCTAGTACGTTGTCGGAATGATTCATCATCAAATTGTCCAGCAAAAATGGTTTTGGGTGATGCGTACTTCCATTTTTCGCAAGTCCCTGAAGTGTACACTGTCCTGCCCACAAAAGACAAGTTGTCTGACCTCGCTGCTCACAGTGTGACAGCCGATGATGGACAGCTAAAGTGATACCGTGGGTCATACTGGTGTTTCAGAGAGAAGTGCGCCGTGGTAATTAGAGAGAGCATCCTACAACCAGAAGGTCGCAGGTTTGATGCCTCTGATGACCGTCGAGTTCATCCCTGTTGAAATGCCCTGAAAGGAAACACTGACACGCTGCTTGTGGATGACCCTGAACCTTTCACGCCTGCGGTTTTGTGTGTGTTTGAACGTCCCCGACTGATGGAATGAGAAAATAGAAGTTGTAATTGCAGTTAGTGTGGTTAGCTGCTGAGTGGAGTTGAGGACAAAAGTGACCTTATGGTTGAGTAGGTCATTCAGTTGAAACCATTTTGTTATTTAACAACAAAATACATCACTGCCTTCTTCTCCTGCCTCCTCTTTTACGAAGCGTATCATTATACCTCCATTTTCCCCCGTGTTTGAAAGCTAATACTATCCCATGCTACATCATACAACAATCAATATGCTATGGGAAAACATAATGCCTTTTGAAGAGCGTACACTTTGTAAAATGTACAGTAGAAGATTAAGTTACTCTTGTTCACACACATTTAAAGGAAGCTTGAATAGAATAGACGTTTATTGAGGCACTATATTGTTATGGAACTATTTTCTAACTGTCACATGGTGTGTACACAGTGCAACTACTTTGACATTAGTCTTGTTTGATTGGTAGCATTTCAGAAGCAGTTTGGAGACAAAGGATACTTTAGGGAGTGTCGCTTTTTACCACTGCTTGGTAAGGGTCTGCAAACAATAAAATCCCTGTGTTCCCACCAGAGGGAATTACTTTTCCCACGCACTCCATTGGACTCAGGATCCTTTTAAACTCATTAATGAGCCTGAAAATAAGCATTAACGTCTACTCGCCATATCTCTGCTGTTGTAACGCCGTACATTGCCCAGCTGTGGGAAGAATAAAGGACCTCTGATTTCTCATTTAAATCAAGTGCAAATTGGCCCTTAAGTCAGAAAGACCATAGGTGTACTGCTCTTGTCCTCAGATGTTCTTTTTTTACTCTAAATCCAATTTCAGTAATGTGTATAATCTGCTTTTGCCCTTTTCCTGGAAGCTGAAACAATTAGTTGTACTCCAACTTCCCTACATCACAGAGATTGGCAAAAACTCCGAACAAAACACACCAAGCGTAGAGGGGCGAGTTCCATTTCCACCCCCCGGTCTGAACCCTAATTCACCCAAAGCCGGATTAAAAAAAACGCCAGCTCAGGTGAAATGACCGGGCTGCCCTGACCACTAAATCAAACGTAACCCTCACTGGTGAATGGCGCAAATATCCGTGGACAGAGTTCATATTGGAGAAGGCATGGTGAGGGGGGGGACAGAAAAGTTTGGGGAAAATGGCATGTGAAGAAATATTCATGGCCAATCTTAAAATATGCCGGTCATGTTGAAGCTTTAAAGAGAGTTTGACATTGAGAGGATGCTGGCTGAATTCCATTGAGTGAGTGTGTTGGAGTTCTGTGGCCAACAGCACATTGCTGTGGTAATGCATTACAGCAAGACTCCCAGGAGTTCATGTGCATTTCAATGTGTGTGTGTGTGTGTGTGTGTGTGTGTGTGTGTGTGTGTGTGTGTGTGTGTGTGTGTGTGTGTGTGTGTGTGTGTGTGTGTGTGTGTGTGTGTGTGTGTGTGTGTGTACAGGTATGCAATGTATACTTCTTGTTTGCTGACTAACTCCCGGATTTGTTCCGTAGAGCAGGATCAAAATACAGCTTTAAGAAGTTACAACAGGAAGTCCTAGTGCAAGTTGGTCCAGACACTTTATGTTACAATATGAGGGCCTGCACTGTTAATGCATGGTAGGTGCAGGGAGAGGGATGCACAGAGGGGGCCGCTGACCACCCTGGAGAATGCGTTTAACTTCACACTGAGATGTCAGATCACATTTTCAGAGTGCTTGTTGCTTTGCGAGAAAACACAGCCAGTTGTACTCCATCAGATGGATTATATGGGACATTCTTGGCTGTTCTAAGACATTATAACACAGATAAAGACACAGAGGGAGAATTTCATGTAAATGTTGCTATTGAAAAGGGACTATTTGTGTCACATCCTGTAATTATGAGATTTCTGTGGAGATATTGACTAAAATATTTAATGCGGCACACATATCACCTTAAATAATTAACTTTATTTAATTTTTACAATTAATTATTAACATTAGGAAGTGGTCGTGCTCCAGTTTGGTTGGAAACGATGGAGCTTTAGCAGTTTGAAAGCATGTCACTCTAAAAATGTTACACTATTGTCATCGTTGGCTCTCTTTACAAATAGATATCCTCAGCAGTAGATTTATTTGAGTGAATGGATGAAAGGAATACACTGTAAAGATGTCATTTGAACAATAAACCAATCTTAAAAACAGTGCCACCTGGTCTAAAAGTTCCTTTAAACTGTTGTGTTGCTTTCTTCCTCTGCTCTACTCCCACCCAGGTGTTTAGAAGTGTTTCAGATCCAGAGGGTCACACACTGAAAACTGCCAAGTCACACCCAGCAACAACACTCCACAGAACAGTACACACACACACAAACTTAAGTGTTTCACAAGGAGCCTTTGTCTCTGTCCAAATGCTTCTTCACGCAGGTGGGCACAGACACAGATAACAAAAACCGGCACCATATCAAAACAAGGCTGTGCCCTGCATTTTGTGTTGTCTGCACAGGTTTTTGTCTTCGAGGCGTTTAAAAGCCACTGGGTATTATCTTTAATGACTGTTTATTGAGACTAATCTGCCACCTTAATCAAAGGGACCTTTGCAATCTGTGCGCCTGGCACTTTTTCCTGTTTATGCTGCTGGCTGTTCACGTCAAGCCTTAAAAAGCATACATCAGCCAAATGCATTTATGATCACGCACAATACTGGATCAGCATAATTATGTAAAGAGTCCAACATTATTCGTGTCCAAATGATTTGCCCTCAACTTTCCTGAAGGTCATCCACAAGCTTAGATAGGACACAATCAAAATACTTCATCTTTGATACTAAATGATCTTTTGGCTTTATAAAACTAGTGGATCAAGAGGCCCGCATTTATTTGTGGACCTTTGGGTGACTCATGAATCCACTGTTGCTGTGCAGCATGACACACATTCAGCAATTGTGTATGCTGTGAAAGTCCAACACTGAATTTCAGTCTTTAATGTCTTTTGATCTCCTAAAAAAACACTGAAATATAGAAACAATTGACTGACAATGTACGCTAAAGACATTCGATTAAAGCCTAATAATGGGGAAATATGTCACTGTTTGAAATTTGCAGCTTTCATGATTTCATAGAAATAGCAGGGTCTATTCTGTTGAAAAAGCCATATCAGCTTATTAAACAGCTTATTACCCTCTTTACACATCCACATAAACCCGCCACCTTTGGTACGTGGGCATAAATCAAGCAGATACTTTGAGGAAATGTGATGAAAAGTTTTTTGTGCCGAAGCTCCTTGGCTGTCCTTGGTCACGTCAGCCTGTAATGAATCATGCATTGGATCAAAGTGGAGCTGCCGTCCTCGTGGGGGCGTCACAATGTCTGCCGTCATTCTCCCTCCACCTGCCGCCCCCTGTGTCAGCGGGCGCCGGTTGCCTTCCCTCTAAGGATGTCACCGCTGCTACTGTCCCCTGCAAGACCAAACCCTGGGTTTTATTTAGTCCTCTCCAAACGACAAGTCTCTTCCTCACTCCACTGCCTCCACAGCTGGTACTTGTTGGCGCCCATCTGTTAAGGGTATTGTTTATGTGGTTGGTGATCCAGAACTCATTACCATCACACCCTCCCCTATACACTATTGTTCTTCCTGCTAATACGGAGGTTCGGATGCAATGCGTCTTGAGGTGCAGTATGGTTTCGAGCTGAAAAACGGACAAGACAAAAAGATATTCCAGATGTTTAGGTTTGTTAGAGGCAGGAAGGGAATTATTGTAAACCTTGACAGAGAAGTTGGATTTCAAAGTTCTGTAAGTCCTTGAGAATCTGTAAAAAAAAAAAAGCACTTTATAAAGATAGGTATTTGAAGTTATGAAACGGCACTACTCTCAATAGACACAGTGTGTAATCTGCTGACGTCATAGCGCATGGGCTACTGAAATGTATATCTGTATCCATTTCTTTTGTGGTTACATTGTTTAACAGGATGGCAGTGTAACTTCAAATTTATCAAAACACGACTTGTAACTGGTTTAGTTTTGGACAGGAAGGAACAGCTAGTAGCCACTGATTTAAGATGTACTTCACAGCACATGAACGCTGCTGCCACTTCACTGCATTAGCTGGATTCTGCAAGCCTTACATACACCATTATTTCATCTGAGGAAGTCAGCAGGCCATGTTTAACCACCCGTTGCCAAATGCTATGCTGATCTTTGATTTGGAGTTCTTCAGAAGCCCTCACCATACAGTGTCTTTCACTTCATATTTATTCATGCAGGCCTTTTCAGCTCCGTCTGCTCCCGTCTGCACTCAAGGAAGGCAGGAAGAATGCATGTTGGCAGCTCCATATGCTTGAAATAGACAATGGGTGAAATGAACAAGAGTAACTTAACAATTAATGTGTTGTCTTGAATTATCCCAATTTAAGACAGTAGCAGAATGGAAATAGTAACACTTGAATTTATTCTGCTACGGTTTGAAGAACAATATCTGATGGACATTCTAACAAAATATCCATGAAGAATAAAAAGTACTTGGCAAAAACTTGGCAGTCTCTATCCCTATTAAAAATATGTTTATGCATATGTGCCACAACAACACATTCACTTTGCAATGCTCCCCTATTAAAATCATATTTACAAAAGTAAGCTTTATGAGGACTCACTCCCACCACAGATGGTGGAAATGTAGAATTGATATCCCAATGTGACCTTCATTTCTTTCACAGACAGATTGAAATGTTTTGGTTTTTCAAGCTAATATATGGTGTTATGTTTCTTCTTAAAGGGGCGCTATAATGGTTCTGGGGGTTTTCCCCTTTCCTGCAGTGTGGTATATAGGGTTTTATGCATGTACATGGTCTGCAAAGTTCCATCCATAGTAGAGAGTAGAGGCACACAATACAAAAATGAACCTGGAAGTTAGCACAATACGGCTCCTTTAAGTATACTTTACATCTGTTGCTGCTTTATATGATCCAACCATGCATTCATTCACATTACTAAGGGTGCGTATTTATTATATCAGTCAGGATCTTAAACTCCAGAGTCTCATCTGGCAATATAAATGTTAGCGTAAACATTTAGCGTGAGTAAACAGTCAGTAATATATACGCTCATCTGCATTCCCTCATCGGCTTCATGTTATGCTGACCACCCACAGTGTGTTTGTTGACAGTTGAACTACCTGCATAGGGATGGAGGTTCTCTGGTTTGCTTAATTAGTGCTGATGACAGTAATCAACCTTAAATGATGGGCTTATTGGAAAGTGAACTGCAGCACATTGATTAGCCATCTATGCTGCATTTAATACAGCATACCGTTTCCACGTTGGCAGACTTCCAGTCTTACTCGAGCTGTTTATGTTGTTGTCCTAGCAGGGCACAGTAAGCTTTCTTTTAATGGACTCAGCTTCTTTTTTCTTTTCCCCCCCCCCCCAAAGAAACTTTGGTAACTGTTCAGAAATCAGCCAATTATTAGCACATCAGGTTGTTGTCTGCAGGGTCCCGAGGTGTATAAATATATATTTACTGTGTGACCACTCCACAAAACGCTCTCAGAGCAAATTGCCTCAGTAAATACGCTGTGTATATCTTAACAGGTAATATTTAAAATTCTGCAATGGCAAGTCACCCAAGCCTTGATAGATGTGTCTGCCTGCTAGGTCGATGAATAATGCAAATGAAACTAATTCTTCCCGACCCGATGCCAAGCCTAATACACATTTATATGCTTCGCTAGTGAAAGATGTGTGAAAGTCCTATTATGGAAAGGAAGCAATCTGTATTTTAATAATGGGCTTGATAGACCTTGGCCTTCCTTTCTTTGAGAGTTTGGATGAACCTTATATGACTTTTTGTAGAATTTATTGGGGACAATTGCTTCCAATAAAAACTGGGAACGTGTATGTCTTGTATGTAGATCTTTTTTTTAAATGTATTATATTTATGTTGTCTCACTCATAATGGGCAAACATATTCTGCAATATCTTCTTTATGGAGGATCCTATCTGTAGACTTATACATCCTCTTTATGGCAAATGGATAGTGATTGAAAAGTCCCCTAGATGGACATTTTTAAGCGAACCTCCATTCAACTCTTAATAAATGAATCCAATTTGTGAGCAGTATTGAAAACCATACAGTTAAATGTATGCAAATAGATTTACATCGCAACTCTCCAAGCAACACATTTCTTAACACTCGTGCTCATGTGTATGATAAATTGAAAGTCTTATTCAACCAAAATTTGCCGCAGATGTTTCGACTCCTCTTAGATTAAAAAGAACCCAACCATAAATATCTATTAGATTCTTACATTTCCAAGAGACGTGTGGAAATAAATCTTCATTGGGCGGGGGGTGTCCCACCTTCACAGAGGAAGGGGCATATAATGAAAGTCATGTTAACTTTAAAATTGGCACAGAGCGGCTGCCTAATATGCAGAACACTTGCTCCTAATCCCCCCGCATTGCTCAGTTTAAAGCCCACCAGTTGGCCTTAACAATTAAAGATTATGCTGTGGAGTGAATTCGGGTAGTCTCTGCAAGTAGAGGAATTTTGAAGTGTTATGATCTGGCAGCAGCTGGACTTCTTTTCCAATTGTGGGTATAAAATAGCTCCATTCTGTAGCCCAGACCTGTTGACTTTTAACACAAAGTACAAAACAGTATGCAAAGTTAATCAATGTCAGCCTAAGCACTACCTGTCAAGAATGGTTTCAGTCCACTCACCTAGCCATTCGCTAATAGAGTATGACAATCTCAATGGACTTTTTCAATTTAAAATTCCAAACCAAATATCAGCCCCTCGTCTCCCCGTCTGCTAATTCAAAAAAAGCTTGAAATCAATTTACGGTACAGTTGAAGGCTTTGCGTGCTCCCAATATCCCTCCCCGCACGTTCAGCTGGGGACTTTTGGAAGGGGGAAGCGTAACTCAACTACCACTCTATAAATTCTATTACATGGCGCTGGGTATGGCTGTGAAAGTGCTGTGTCTAATGAAGAGCTCGTAGTACCTGACAGCCCGCTTCGACTTTCTGCTGCAGCACACAGCTGGAGAGTGGTCTTCTGTAGAGAGTGTTGGAGACAGATGAAGACAGTGTTAGTATGTGCTTTAGCTTTGTGTACATTTACTGTAGTCCTATTGTGGCTTTCAGTGTCCTCCCCATGTCAACATACATCTGCACTCAAAGTCTGCTGGACTTGTACTGCTCAAAAGATGAGTGCAGTGGCTTCTTTTATTTAGATTTACATTTTACAGTTTGCCTTTTAATGTTGCATTGTTTTTCTTGTCTCTTTTCTGTCTGAGAAAACAAATGACCTTGTGTTAAAAATAGTCAACATCCAGGCTAAATGCTAAGTGAGGCTTGCATAGGAATGTTAGCTGAATGCTAATAATAAAACGCCCACAATAACAGTGATAACATGTTGATGTTAAGCTGTATTCACCATGCTAGTAACCATGCTAATGTACAACTGACAACTACTGACAATTATCTGATTTTGTGGATGTAGCAAAAACGCCAAATAAAAGTGATGATCAAAAATAAGTGAGATTAAGTACATTGTCTCCTAACTATACTGCCAGTACAATCAGACCAGTGAGTCCCTGAGGTAGCTTTGGATATCACGGGAAGCGACACTCCCTTCCATCAACAACTCCAATTGAGATGCCCTTGGGCAAAGCTCTCAATCCTCAATTACTCCAGTGGAGCTGCACAGTGGCCCAAAGTAAACACTGTGTTTGTATCGGTCAGCTTTCAGGTGTGTAACTGAATCTGAAACACTGTATTTCTAACAGACACATCGCCATTAGTTGTTGCACTCACAACATACAGGTCAAAAAGTTCAGTTTTCCTGTTATTTTTCATGGTTTGCTCTATAAAAGCAGTCCAAGGTGCAGAGCAACGTGCTTTAGCTCCCCTTTTCGAAATGAGATTACCCTGTTAGTGCAAGTACATGCATTGGTGGGATAAACCTTGGCTTGCTGGGCCACTAAAAGGCCCTGTGTAAGTGATTTTAAAGTGTGAGTTAAAGTGCATTTTGTAGCTCTGAGTTCAAAAGTTGGTATAAATTTAATTTCAAATCGAGTGCCATCTTTCCCCATGATCTACTTTTAGTTGCTTCCCTTCACGTTGCCACCATACGCCTACAAATGTATCAATCCAAGTAAAAGTACAAAACCCTGACAGTTGAGGAGATGAAGACATCATTTTGTTAGATGCAAATAAAAAAAGTGGTAATTGAGGACAGGGTACGGGTATCTAAAGTGATGAAAAGTGACAGTTGGAGATAGCAATAACAAGACTTCAGGAAATCAATGCGGCTTATTGTCTGGACATTTTCTGTGACTGTCGAAATGAAAACGGACATTTGAATTCCTGCCCGTAATGCTGACGGCACGCAATGCTCAGTGCAGAGGGCCTCTAGTGACCGAGAGTGCATGCACATGTTACACGCTCCCCTGTCCAGGAGGAAGAGTGGGAATGACGCATCGGGCCTTCTGCCAACGCTCTGTTGCAGTGGATAAACACACATATCCACGCACACACATACCCAACGCTCCTCACCAGTCAAGACAATTTTATGAATCAGCCTCTTCATTTTGTTTAATGTCTGTATTTATGTTAAAAAAGTGAATTAATCTGTAGGAACAGCTCTTTATTTTCCTCTATAAACTTGTCTTTTGACTCAGGGGACATGGAGTCGTCAACAACAACAACAGAATATCTGCCTTTTAAATGCATTTGTTCTGCCTTTTTGAATGCCGTGCCTGGAATATATTTAGTCCTTGCATGCATACACACATGGAAACAGTGCAAAAGAAACAAATAGAGACATGCACACACAGACACACACACACACACACACACACACACACACACACACACACACACACACACACACACACACACACACACACACACACACACACACACACACACACACACACAGCCTGAGTCAGCTTTTAACTGTGCTGATGGTACGCATAAACACACCAGAGGAAGAGGTCACATTGGGTTCATGTCATTAACCTGTCCATGTGTGTTTCTGGATCAGCTGCTTTCGAAATCTCTGTGGGAATATCAATCAAAAAGAGGTGTGTGTGTGTGTTAGACTGTTTGCTTGTGTAGCAAAGAGATCACTGCCTCAAAAACAAACTGGCCAACCACTACCTTGTATTTTAGGTTTGTTTGTTGACATTTTAGCCTTGAATGTCTGGACAAAGCAGCAGAAATACAACTTGCAAGTCACTGCACCAGTCAACAAAACACTTGAAATAACAAGCAATCAATGTAAAACAATCCAGATGTTTGAAATATGCATGTTTATACATTTACAAATTGCATTTCAGTAAACAAATGTGCTCATAGGACTACATATACCCATACTTTGTTGTATAAGTAAGAGTAAATGCAGAAAAAAAAACTGCCTAATAGAAAGAAGTTCCTGGCTTTTACCAAATCCTTCCAACATTAACGGGTAATGTTTTCTACCTTATCCAAATCCTTGTGCAACTGTGTAATGGGTACACCCCTGCTGGGACAGTGCCTCTGGTCATTATATTTCATCAAATCCATTGGTCACACTCAAATGAGCTGTTGCAATACTGTGTCTGCCTATATGCGGTGCAGTGACTTACGCAAGAGCATCAAATTACATCTGTGAAATGCTTAATATTTACAAAGTAGAATTGATTACATCGTGAAAAGTGTACTCTTGTTTGTAATTATATGATATTGACTTACACTCTTCCCGACCCAATGCCAAGCCTCGTTTCCTCTGAAATGTTTTTAATTTTCAAATGGTGCAAACATCGTCTAATGAAACTTCCTCGAACAGAGAATTGATGTTTCATTTCATCTTGTTCATAGTTGTCGAACTGAGAGCTGAGTTGGAGCAGCGATTTACAGTCACAGAGGAGAGTCCCTCCCGACCAATCTAAACTAAAGTGGTAGTACTGAAATATTTCAGTATTGCCACTTTACAACAAATCACCTCTGACACTGCATTGTGCTTTTATCAATGTAACGTGACACAAAAACCCATCTTTCACTAAGAAAATGAAACGGATTGTGAAATCTACTGTGATTTAGCACTGAATCAACACATTGTTGGATTAGGAGTGAGGTAAAGAGGGAATGTCTCTAAGAACACAACCTGTTTATGATGTAAATAACATACACTATGTTTTAGAAAAAACATTACAACTGAAGTAAGTGCAGTATTTCTACGAAACACAGATGATTACACTCCTGTGGTTATGAAATTGCACACTATTCTTTCTATGGATTGATCATTAGTACAGTTAGTCTCAAAGAAAGACAGCTGCGTCAGTGCAGAAAGAACTGGTTGGAACAGACTAATGCTCAAGCTTGTTGTTGGCACCACACTACTCCTCAACTTATCACCATCACTCCATTTTAGTGTGCTCCAGGCTTCTTTCGACATGAGTGATGTCATACAATGCTGTGAAATTACCAGTAAAGGTGGGAAGGAATCCACTTGTGTTCAATGAAATTACCACTCTGCCAGGATGAGGTCACTGCACTTGATGCGCGACAGCACGAAAACACAGCCTTTAGACTTTTCCCAGTAAAGTGCATTAGTTGATGCGGGCCTGTTGCTCGGAGCTGTGGTGTCAAGCCTGTGGTGCTCGGGCACTCATGTTGTCAAGGGACAATTAGAACCTGTAAGATGCTAAAAGCCTTAGTGTTAATCTAGTAAAAGCTCTGGGTCATGATCTCATAAAATACTAGAAAAAGAAAGAAATGGGAAAAGTCAGAGTCTACTATGCAGCATAACCGCCTGATAAAAAAACTCAACCTTTGTTAATAATAAAATGGAAGAATCAATTAAAATGTGCAAATTGTAAATGGGTATTAATCTAGAGCTCTGTTGGAGGCAGGAAGTCAAAGGGACATCTGAGGACGCGTCAGGCTTGTGCACATTTTTAATTTGGATTTTTTTTTGTATCACTATCACTCTACTGCGTCATGCCCTTCAGACAGAGCTGAACTGTTTAAATATATATCTTTTTAAACAACCTCATACAAGGCCTGTTATCCAACTACACAGCTAGTCATCACAGAACAAAAGTAAGGGTTATATTCCTCACTTAAATGCCTTGCTTGCATACACATTTTCTCCAACACAAAGCACTTCTGAGATTAATTTTGGTGTCCATTATAAAAATGATATTTCTTGCTCTCATCCAAAATTGATCATTGGCAAATAGAAACAATGTACCTCTCTTGTCCGCAGTGGTGTTGCTTGACAGAAATGAATGTGTTTGCTGATTTCCCCTAACATCCAAGTTCAATACTTTGTCTTGAAGATGGATGTAGCTTTTACAAATTGTCAAATGTCCTCAGGCACAACGCATGGGCAGTTTTCTTTTTGTTTTTTTCTTATATCCCTGATGAAATGAACAAACTAAAAATAAGTCGGCATACTCACACGCATCCTTTTGACTCTGAATTACTAAGCTGAAGCCGGAGCACTGAAAACATTCAGATCAAACACTGTCATGCACTCTGCGGGAAGCTGTGTGATTTAATGTTCTCAAAGTCAGTTTTGAGAATGAATCTGGCATTCAGCTAGTGCACACTTACATTTGATTGCTTCAGAGAGCATAAGCAATAATTGTTTTAGGAGTTTAGTTTGTAAAAAGGTGATTTATGGGTATTGAAAAAACATAAATAATGCACTACCCAGGCTTTTTGTACTGCAGACCAGGCAAGACTCAGACATGTATGTCACGGGTTGACATTAATAGACACTGTGCACAGTTCATTCATTTGCTGCAGAGTGGAGTCTGATTCATTGGATTGCATTTTTCCGTGTGTTTTATTGGACACACCAAACGCTGAGGGATGTGGTCGGGAAAGCTAATGCTCCAATCATTTACCGATTGTCCCGGCCCACCTTGGTGTAAGTGCACCACCTAATTTCTATTGCCCTTCTGAGACCATCATGGCTGCTAACCCAATAACGTAATTGACTCTTTGTAGCAGGCTTTGGGGAGCAGTGCTAGGTGCTAGCAATTTGCTTGGTGGAGGTGGAGGGCTTGGTGATTGCGGGTGTCTGCATTATCTGACTGCATGAAATACCAACACTGTCAACTCCAATTGAAAAGGGCCCTTGGAACAGATTGTCTCCTTTTATAGCATCAATGTTTTTGCACAGCTGCGACTGAAGGCATTGTTGGATGGTTGTTTTACAGTCTCTCATAGGTTGTTTTCATTTTCTGCAAATTCATTATGCTCCTCAGAGATTTGAATATTGGCTTTAAGAAAAATGTGGATTTTGGCATTCTTTGTAGTGTTGGGATTGCCCAAACTAAACTAAGTCAACTTAAAAACACCACATGAAAGGACGTAACTATCCCTTGGGTGCAAATGTGACTTCATTGGAAAGTATTGATTTTCCAACAGCCGTTTGATACTCGCCAGCCACCAATGAGGGGACAGTTCCTGTGTCCTGGTGAGGGTTTCCTCTCATAGATCTTGATTAGCTGTTTCCGATTAATTGCTGTGACAACAGGGAGTGTGTTTTTGAGAGGGGACATTGATCGAGCAGGGCAAGTCAGTAGGATTTAGTCGATATGACGCATTTTGGTCCTGGGGTGAGTTTTCTTTACAAATAGGCCATTTCAGTTGAAATAAGGTCAATATAAAGACAGAAAAATGCTAAAGACTCCTGGTCACTTCCTTGAGGGAACCATTACCACTTCATCTTTGGTTGGTCCTTTGCTTTTTTATCAATAGTCATCCATGGTATCATTGCTGCAACAGGTTATACAGTTTGATTTGTAGTTTTGGGCCATTTGGAAGGTGCTGTGTCATTTCATACATGCACTGGAGTCAATTTTGAATCACCTTGTAAGAGTGGCTTCAGGTGAGCAGAGAAAAACACAACAAAATATACCTTATTTATCTGTTCATGGCAAATATAAACCCATGCAACAGGATATACCAGTCATTGGGCTTCAGCATATGGAAGCCATTCATGTATAGCTACATTTGTTGTTGTATTTTGCATCATGAAGAGTATACAAGTGTGGGATGGTTGAATCCTTTCTGTGAGAGTTCGGAAAACATAAAAACAAGGTCATGATTCCTTGTCGGCCTTTGTTTGATTTTCCATTGAAACGCTCATCTTGAATGATTGTATTCTGAGAGTGTTCATATAAAGAAAACTCCTATAATCTCTTGGGAAATTGCGAAATCCACTTCTGACCTGTACTTATGGCCCCTCTTATTCCTGGCAGACTGCCTTGCCAAAGCACTATATGCGGTAATAATATGTGAAGGATTCCAAAAAACAGTTCGTTCAGGAAAAATTGGACATGGTTCACACAGAGGCCTTTGACTGACCTTTGGAAAAAATATGTCGGACAGATGTCAGCTATAATCATCAGCCTCCAGCCACTGTGGCTGAGCTGTATCTCTCACCTCTCACCTCCGCCAGCAGCGGCCGGAAATTCTGATTGACATATACGGACCCTGAACCCGTCCTGTCTCCTGTAGTGTGAGATTGTAATCACACTGGGGGATAAACAACTCATGAGGTCGGCAAAAACACACCAAAAATCTGAATCTCCTGAACCAGAAATGACAAAGGTTTGGACAACACTGTCACATAAAACCCAAATAGATTTCAAAAGTTAAGAGGTTTGGTGATGGAAGAGGAAAGGAACCTGAAAATAAACTAGTAAGAAAGGGTCTTAGTATGCTGACACAACATTGTTACCAGCATGCCAGTCATTGCTGAGATTCTACCTTTTTTTCCAGGGTTTTTTTTCCTGTTAGGAGGCAATTGAAGTGTGTCAGTAGGAATTCAAAGTCACTGACATCAATGAAGTGATTGAGGATAATGTGCATCAACAAAACAGCTGTAGTCCAAAGGCAGCCACACTCTTGTGATGGTGTGTAATAGCACCAATAATTAGGGAAGTCAGGTGTTAAATAACCTGCGGATGAAATGTCTTCCCACTATCAATTTGGTGAGGTGTTGTGACAGCAGGGAATTAAAAAAATCCCTCCCGTCAGACATTTGAAAGAATCACATTTTCTTCCACAACTTATCCACTCCAGTGCTCCTGCTAAAGCCCGATAAAAATATGTTATTTTACCTGACCCTGATAAGTGTTCACACTCTATGCACTAAATAATTGCAGTTTTGAGAACAGATGAACAGTGGCATGTTGAGATGCATTCCTAATCAGTTCCAACATTAGGCTTTGAAAACACTGACATTTTCTGATGCACTGGCAAATAGCTTATCTTTATTCAATATATTGTTGGTCTGTTAACACTGATATTGGTCCAATATCAGTGTTAACAGGAAAATACAAGATAAATTCATGATGAAAAATAGAAAGGGGAGTAAAATATGCAACCTGACCAGATGTAATGGTTTGAATGGGTGTTTTTTGGAAGTTGAATTGCAGAATGCAATTTATTCACATTGTAGCAGTGCTCAAGTGCTTTGATATCATCTTTTAATACGGTATTTTCTGGGATTGCCAATTTCAAATAATAAAAACTGTTCATATTTGCTTTGTCTGAATCTGCAGTGCCACGGAGAGCTCAAAAAGCTACAATTGCAGCAGTTGCAATGTCTTGAATTTATTCATACTCTTCTGGCAGGGATTGGAAGCTTTTGCAGGCCCAACAGATCAATGCAACCTGTTGTCATCCTATTACAGACCATTACAATGGCTTTACTGTAAGCACTGTAATTTTCCAGTATTGGGTTGCAGGACTCACAAGTGGCAAATTGCGTTTTACAGTGGAGACAATGGCCACTGTTGCCGCTTGTCATTGAACTGATGGCAGCTGCCCTTGAAGTGAAGTACCTTAAGCCTCACGCCGACTTGGTGTTGGCATTCAATGTAATGTTGATTGGATCCCCACTGTGACTGCCGTCTAATAAATCAAACGAGCCCCTCTCCTCCTCCACACCCTTCCTTGCTCCCACCATGGTCCCTATGGTCACCATCTTGAAATAGAACAGACAGTTATCATAATACTGGCGCCATGAGGTGGAGGCTGTGAAATTTAATGTGGTCTTGAGGCTAGTCAAAAAAAAAAACGGTCTTCTTGGTCTTGGGCTGAAAAGCATTTCAGATAGCTGATATGCAGGCAACTCTATAAAGTTTAACCTGAATTTTAAATAGGTGGTGGAAAGGACGTCCCTCTTCTGTCATTCTCCAGAGACCCATCGGTGGTTTCTTTGGTGGCCGATACAGCAATGGAGGTGAAGACGGAGGGATGGATGGAAGGGAGGGAGGGCGCAAGCATTTTGTGGGGAGTGATTGTGAGAGGACAGCGGTGGCAGAAGATGTCCTCTACACAGTGATTAATTCCAGACCCAATGTGATTTATGGCCCCACCACGGCTGTTTTGTAGGTCACTTTGGTGCCACATCACTCAAGCTGTGCAAACAACAAGTCTGATATCAGTGTTGGTTAACCGTAAAGGAGGACACACATGCGTGGCCTCGTTTGAAAATGAAAATGTTTTGCTTGAATTTTGCATCTGCTTGTCCTTCCGTGAAATCCAGTGAATTTTGAAAATGAGTTAATGGGATTTGATGCACTAGATTTGAAGTACTGCAGGCCCAAAGAGACGTACATCAGGCACATTATAGACTTACACGATTACGTCTCATCCCTGTTTTTACATTGCACCAACCATTATGATTGGAGGAAACCCAATTGCTACTTGGGTAATGTTCACTAGCACACAATTTTTACAAGATAGTTGTAGAACATTGGAGAAGTGGACCCCGATATTGACAAAAGCAGAAAACCACGTGCTATTCTCTTAAACGATTGGGATCCGTGATGTCACTAAAATGTGCGGTTCCTTCATTAGATTGTGTTATTTTGGGAAGTATTTCCACTTCCGTCATCCTTGAGCTACCTTTTTACAATGGACAGGGCACTCCTGAAGGGGTCAAGGGAAGCTCAAAGTCACAACGTGATTAAATTCTACCCTTTCAACATAATGGCACCATAACCAGAGCAGCATCATATCTTCCAAATAGCTGAATAAGTATCATGACATTCTCTTTTTTCACTTTCACCCCGCTGGTTTCTTGTGTGGAGCGATTAAGAAAGACTGATGAGGATTTGTCAGCAGAAATATGGAAATGAGGCCCAGGTTAACGACGATTATGATTTAATAACTTTTCGATGCTAACAGATACAATAGCAACCATTTAGAGCAATTGGCCCACAAGCAGCAGTTGATAGTATGAATTTGTCAAATGCTATTTAAACAGTTACACCAAGTGTGTATTACCCCTGACTCATGCAAAATTAACTTCAGCAAGGTAGGAAGGGAAAATTGTTCCTTCCTTGCATTTAATTTTGGAGTGACTCAATTGACTGAAATTAAAGCTAACATTAGAATCTCACATTGAGGGGTTGCCAAGCAACATCAATCCCCAAACCATTTCTTCAATTATTCTTCTGACGTTAATCCTTTGTATAATGTGGTAGTGGGATTATTGAAGCAAATTTCAAATGAGAGAAGAAAAAAAAATCACCAGAAGAAATAACTTTGTACAGGGATGATGTCCCAATTACTTCCCACAGTCACTGTTTCTATTTCAGTGGGTTATTTTTTTATGTAACACCAGTGTCACAACAACAGATCAGTGGCATCAGGACTATACGTTCTGTATCCAGGATCAAAAATAGACATGTCAGTTTTCACTTTCTGTTCTGACCGCTATTTATCTCTTTATCCGTCTTTAAAGACAGGGACGAGGACGATTGATGGGTTGAGTTGGCGCAGAAGCCTTGGTCCGGCTCAAGGTAATTCTTGAATTGAGGCACTTTGGAGAATACCATCAGTGGACGAAAATCAATACCACGCTGGGTTGATCTTTAGAAATGAGTCAGACCTTCTCCTCCCCTCCATCATTTAAAATAAAGTGTGCTCCCAAGTCTTTCATGTTCAGACCTCAAACAAACACCATGAGACAAAAGATTGTGCTAAGCTTTAGTCAATATGCAGGCCTGTGCTCTCTTCATTCAGCCCACTGGAACAGGGTTATTTATTTTGGCAAGATTTGAAAGCACTTCATATTTTTGAGCCATACACTAACCAAGGTCCTCTGCTCTCTTAATGAAAAGAGATAAATGTCTCAACCATCAGTTACAGCTCATTTGATTTTATTTAACTTCTTTGAGACACAAGCAAAAACTCATCCCACTTCTCTACCAGTGAAGCTAACGGAAAATTCCCAGCATTTAGATAAAAATATATGACATATTCTGTTCATTTTCAGGTCCAAAATGGTTGCCTCTACTGTGACATGTTTACATGCTTTAATGCTCGAAAAGGTCTGAAACCAGAGCCCAGTCTGCTCTGTTGGTCAGCTGGCTGGATCTGTTGTGATTGGTCAACCGCTTACAGTTATCCTGTCGTTTAGCCAGACAATGTACAGGCACAAAAACCTATATAACACACAACAGGGAAGCTTCTTTACTAAGAGCTTATCACCTGATCTTAAAAAAGTCTTCAAATGATCTTAATGAAGTCATGCTGAGTGAAGCCTTCCTGCTTTTATTTGTATTTACTTAAATGTATATTTTTGTTGTCATACAGACACCTGATTCCTTCCCTAAGAGGTGTGCTTTGTGTTGTTTTTCTTTGAAATGGTTGAACTTTTAAAGTTGAAGTGGAACAATCAATTCCTCTAATTACTTTACTTGTGAGATGACAATATTTCAGGGAGAAAATTAAATGGATTTTTTAATGAGAACTGCCTGAACCTCCTGACCAAGACAAGTCAAAGAAAATACAAAAATACAGGGAAAAATAACCCAGAATAATGCAGTACAATTTTCACACATCACACATTTTCAACTGTATCTGCCAAAACTGAATATTTTAGAAAAGGAACTAAAAATGTGTACTGATCTATTATCTAAAAAAGAACTGCTCTCAACTCCACTTTTTAGCATCAGTCAGTTAAATATTCAATACAATAGTTCCCCCATGAAATAATTGTATTGATCACCTCATTCCTATCAACGGGCCATCTTAAGGTCAAGGTCAATTTGTCTAATACTTTGATTTATAACCAAACAAAAATACATTACCACCAGTTCTAAATAGCAATTGATTGCTTGACCTCACAATGAATGTGGTTCAGTTTGTTAGCTGCTAAACATTAGCATTCTTATTGTGAGCATTTTAGCCTGCAGGTATTGAACTAAATGCAGCAGCTCCTGTTCCTGTAAATGTGGATGTTTTCTATGGACAAAAACATAATCTGAGACGTATGTTCATATGCATCTATTAGCTTTTTCTGTATGTCCCTGATGTATTTGCTAAGTAAGGTCACTAAGGTCAGAACGCATACAGTAACATGCACCCTTCAGCCAATGTATTAGCATTTCCTCCCCGCATAGCATGCCTCCAACCCATTAATAATCCACACTCATAACCACTCTGGATACAAGACTGATTTTCCTTTGTGTTCCAAGATGATTTAGTGAGGAGGACAGCGCTGAAGAAGAAGCATTCAGGCCTGAGACCTGAAAAGCCTGAATATCCTCCTTGGCGGTCCTTCTCCTTTCCCCTTTTTTAGCTGACTAGCAGATGTTTGTTTGCTCAAGCGGGAGACCTGCTTTGGAATTCAGTTGGCTTCATTAAGATCATCCGCAAACCTCGATTTGATTGCATAATGTATACTGAGTAGAAATAAGGTCAGGCTTGCATGGTGAGGTTTCTTCCCGCTCTGGCATTCATATGCAGAGTCATAAGAGAAAAGCCTACATAAGAGTGCTTACACTCAGTCCACGTTGTTCAGATTAATATTGTTAATAGCAACGTGAGTTATAAATGTAGACTTGGACACAGTTTGAGGATATATGGTCAGGATTCTTCCAGAATATCACTGAATGCAATACAAGTTGGAATACATTTCGGCTTTAGCATTAAAGCATCTCAGCTGTCTTCAGCAGTATGATGGTTTCGCTGACATCTGAGGATCAAGTGTTTCTTTTGAGGAAATACCTGCCTTGACTTCAAAGTGAGACAGACAGAAAAAGAGAGGAACAATCCTATAAGTTCAGGGATCATTATCTCAGTCCACAATCCAACAAGAAATCGAGAGTGTGACTTCTCTTTTCATCCATATGTTACAGCAAAAGTTGGACGGACAGTTAAGAGTTTTTAGAAAAAGTGTGATCTAGCTCTCGCTTGAGTTGTAACAGGACACATGTTCCTTCAATTTAATCCTAGTTTAATTAAACATTGTCTTGATTACCTGGAGAACTTGTTCTAACTGCATCACTCTGGTTCCTGTTTACAATCTAGAATCAAATTAAATATTGGTGAGGCTCATATGAAAACCAATTACACGGATGGTAAAGTTGACAACATGTGTTGCAGTTGCATTTATCCCAAGGCATGAAATAATAAAGGGATGATCACTTGGTTAGAACAGATGAACGGATAAACCGGTTAAAGGGGCAACAACATAGAAACAATTAAGAGTCCTGATTTGGGCAACATTTCCTCTGGGTTACAGTTTTTACAGTCTCCCAGGACAAATAACACATGTTTATTAATCATCCCTTGTTGTTTCAGAGGTGGATGTAGTATTCTTTGTATGTATTGTGTTGTATATTTAAATGGTAAATAATTCACCATAAGGGTAGCCAGTGTGACGTCAGAAACTGCATCAAAAAATAACAGATGCTCCACTAAGCCTCATTGCTCTTGGCTTTAGGCATACCATATAATTGGAGCTACAAACACAAGCATGCCTTCACACTGCATACATAAAACCAGCTCGTACACACACATAGAACAAACAACCATCAGCACCAAACCCCAAAACGTTGGAGTGGCAGATATAAGCCTGGCTCTGCAGTTTGTCTGCTGTCTCTGTAATGAGCATTAACTTCTGTTATAAAAGCTTTAAGGACTGCAAATCCTTTAAGAATTGAGAAGAATCAATCACGTTGGAGCTGAAACCATACTCTTGTGAGGTTTCTAACGGAGGAGCTGCCTTCTTTATATTGGAGGCTAATTATTAAGAGATTTTGTATGAATCTGACACATCTGTTGCCTTTGGACGTCCAGTGCTACATCAGTGTGCATTAAATGAGTCCCTCTGGAGAGTCAGATAATTAAGAACGACACACCAGATGAGCTTTTTCTACATGTGAGTCTTATCTCATATAAAGGTTACTGGATCCTTTGGAGATCAGAAACCCTAAGGGTTTTCGACAGAGGTTGAAGGGGGCAGTGCAGTAAAATTCAATCAGCTCGAACATCATTTGAAGCTTTAAGAAGTTCTGCAAATACAGGAATAGAATTTGACCCACTTCAGCAGAAGTGCAGAGAGAAATGGATCCAAGATGGCCGACAGAAAGCAGTGAGTTATGTGTCTGCCATCTTTACACAGACCTGGCTGCTCGTTTGCGATCCCCTAATTAAATTACAAAGGCACACTTTTGGATTTTGAACTTCAACTCCAAATGGTTTCCTAATAGGAAGCCTTCCAGCTTCACGGATCCAGGATAAGTGCAGTATTTGTCATATCACACACATTTAATGGCACAGTCCCAACTCAGTGATTGGAAACTTTTGGGACTGGAAAGAATGGGGAAATATATATCTTTCTAATATTACAGATGTCGGGAGCTGTGCTTAGATGCCTTCCAGTGTGAGTCATAACATCCTCCCTTGTTCCATCTCTGCACTGCTCTGTCAAATTAGACAACTGCGCTTGGTATGGTATTTTTTTCCCCTTTGGCAAAGATCATCACACTTTCACAACATCCATCCACTCAGGGCGAGGAGACAAAAGGAGTGTGGAATTAAATTTAGGCTTCCAACAGCCTTGCGAAAGTTATTGCCTCCCAGAGAATTTGATGCCCTGAGTATTTACAACTTGCTGTTATCATTTAATAACGGTCAATAGTTTGGAGCCTACAGGATCGCGGGGAATATTATTACCAGCATTTTGTGTTTGATCGTGTTGTCATCCTGGAGAGAAAAAAAACATCTGAGGTCAAAAAGTTTTCAGTAAGAGGACAAAAAGCTTTGACAGCATTTTATGAACTCGAGTTAGGAGAGATAAAACTGTCCATAGACCCTAACACTGTCTGGTTTTCTCCTGCCCTTTTCAAGATATTCTTTAAAATGCAGAATTTTGTCAGAATAAGGAACAAGGAGAAAAGGAAGCCTGACAATTCCTTTGTCTTTCAACTTTTGTAAGGTCAGAATTGGAACGCTGTCCTGATAGAAATGTCTGTGAAGTCTGCTGTTAAATCCAAAAGTAGCTTTTCTGTCCTTGTGGAAGAAACTCGATTCACCTCCGTAACAGCTAATCCTATCCACTGGGCTGAGAGTATCATTCAAAAGCCAAAACAACAAGTGGACATGGCCAAAAGTGAAACTGCGCTGATTGCTTATGAAGTGCAGTATTCCAAGCTTCCTAAGAAAGAAAGTCAATGTGGCACCATGCAAATGCTAGGTGAAAAATATATTTCTAAGAATTATATTCCGTCTGGATTAGGTCAAATATCTCAAAGTTTCTGGTATGCAACTTCAGAGCACACGAGCTGTCTGAATGGATAGTGAATACAGTCTATCTCCAACTGCCGCCGAGTGAGGGATTGAGGTTATAACCTGCAGAGCCACTGCAGATGGTGGCGGTATGATGGGGGGATATTTTAGTGAACTAAGCGGTTTGATTGCAGCCTGGAGGAAAATGTAGTCTCTTCATACCTGCCTCCAGGGAAGCACAGGCCACTACATTTGCAGGAGAAATAACATATTCATATTATAAAAGTATTAGGGACCTCAAATTGAGTTTCTGTTCACATTCAGTTTGTCTCATGTCAAGTCCTCTTTTAACTTCATCATCTGGCATGTGGCTGGTTTAGATTTAATGAGGGCGTTCAACAAGGAAAAATACAACAGATTTATGTGTGTAAGTGTCTGACCCAGAGAGTGAACTGCAGTCCTGAGTCATTCCCGTCTTCTCCTTGGCCCTGCTCTTGATAGCAGCAGAAGACAGTGACGGATGGAGGGTGTGACCTAGTGATGGACTTCTATTGCAGCTGAACGGGGGTGTCTCCGGCTGAAGCCAAGCTGTTTGATTTCCGTCTTGGTACTATTCAATTGACCCCGTGTTGGCCTCCCGGGTGGCAGGGAACTCAAATAGATTCTGGGTGATGCAGGAAGTTGGATTCTAGGTTGCAAAAAGACAGGACTTGCTGCTAACTCTGGTACAGTGACAGAATGACACAATGGTCCAATCGAAAACAAGATGAATTATGTTTGTTTTTTCGTTTTCTGAGAAAATATAGACACATCTGCTCCAACTTGTATCCCAAAACAGCTCTGTAGTTTTTAGTAAACCAAACAGGTCTAAACGGTGCATTTGTGAAGCACTATTTTAAGCTGCGGATTAATGTGCATTTGGATCTCTAGTGAGTATGGCTGCCGGATGGCGTACATAAACAAAAATGCCACTGCCCATGGCGCTAAATAGATGTCGCCCAGAACAACATTGTGACTAATGTGTTTTTAATAGTTTTCTGGACATTAATTGAGCTCAGTGGCACAGAGGTATAAGCTATACCAAGTGGTGTCACTTCAATCAATTGGGCAGTCATTGCATTGGGGTATTTTTATTGGTTTTAAGATAAACATTTAAATAAAATAAGGAAATATGGATGGTCATATCCTTTTATTGGAATGGGTTAAAACTGTCCTTGTTGGTCAACCTGCCAAACACATGCAACTATACATCAAGTCAATGGGATTCTACTGGAATATGACCTAAAATACCATTACATTGTCATTATAACATAGACATTTGTAATGATGTGCTCAGTTAAAGGATACCTGGTTGGCCCAATCCATTTACTGATCCCTATTTGTGGTATCTTTGTCCTTCTGTGCAATATTTCACTTGAATTGAGGCCGCATATACAGGTACATAGCATAGTTAGATGCATTTGAAACATTGCACAGTGTGTGTTTGAAGGAAGGGTTTGTCTCTAACGGGCACACACAATGCCCCCTCCCAAATCACTTTGCAATTCACCAAGCAACTGCACTCACATTTCATCTACAGACAAACTGTTTGGTCTCCAAAAGGCTTTTGGAGAGATTACATATCTTTCCTTTCATAAAGATGCCATTAGTGTCTGGGGAGTAATGGGAGCCACTAATTTGATAGTCTGACCTTAAGCTATTCATCAGCTCAGAGGGAGAAGAAGAATAGATGATGCGGGAGATCACATTATAATTTGGCTACAGGATCCAATAGTCTAATGACAGCATTAACTCAAACAGCTGCAAAGAAAATGTTTTGAAATGCAGGGAACAAAAGGCTAGTATAGCGAGGCTGGGTATTGTCAGTTTGATAGTCCAACATCTCAGCAGGGAGCAAATATAATATTCACACAATTCCATAAACAGGGAGACGTCCTTGTCGCTGTTTCTGCTTGGCCCTCAAGCAGCTCTTAAAAGTCACTGTAAAGAATGATAATTGTTTCTCCAGAGAGTGGGGCTGAGGGTAGCAACACTGAATTGTTCTTCTTTTATGCTGCCATAATACACCAAGGTTGTTCCCTTTTTAAATAAAAAAAAACAAGTCAGGAGTTTAGCAGGGGGATAATTTTAACACTGAGGCAAACTGCTAGCACAGGTGTTTTCAGAGAGAGGTCAGGCTGATAAAGTGGTTACAAATCTGGACATGCATCTGGGCAAATACATGAATAATTGAGGGCAGTTATCCAATTCCCCCTTGTTTAGATCCCAGGGACTGTTTTGCAGCATTAAGACTGAAACAGGGCCAACATGCAAATGAGATTGATAGTGTAGCAAATGGGGTGGTGGATGTGATACAATGTCAGGGCTTTTTCACAAAGGAAAGTTTGATTGTTTGAAAGGCCTTTGGATTTTTGACATCATGCCTATTCTGGTGTTTTTGGCATATTTTCAGCACAAGTTCAGTTCTATAGACTGAACTCTATATAACGCATGGTAAATATGACACGCCGGGATACGTTTGGCACCCCATAAAAAGGGGGTATTCCCTAAACCATAGTTCCGCACTTCCGTACCATGATCTTTGAAGGCTTTAAGCATGTTTATTGCTAGTGGAAAGTTGGGCATTTTAACATGGGGGTCTTTGGGGATTTTTGTCGGTGATGCAGTTTCACAACACCCCCACATTGGCTCTATTTTCCAGAAGTTGGGGTTGCTGATGCGTTTCTCATACCTCACTTACTGCATTTATTGATACAAACATCTACAGAAGAAATGTTTTGGAAGGTGGTCCCACTATAAACTACATGCAGTGTACAATAAATGGGCTGTGATTTACTGAACACACTAGTCTTTTTACATGCCTTCAGATGAGTTACATCTATGACAACAAATCCATTTAGTTTTATTGGAAGAATTCCCATCTGAGCCGACTTTCCTTAGCTGTTTTTTTTTTTTCATAAAATGTCGACATGATCTATAAAAAGCATGGATCAAACCCGTAACTACCACATGTAACTGATTCTACATGATTCCAGAGGAAGAAAATGCCAGTTGTGATGTATATGCCACCAATATAGTTCATCCGATCCACAAATCCACTGTTGATTTCTCCTTTGCTGGCTTCGAATTACAGCAATAGATTATATGTCCTTCTGCAATGTAGGGACTGGGCCAGAGCACTCTCACAGGGCTCGGGAACACTCATACGGCCGTCTATCATTACAGATAGCTTCCATCGAGGCCACCGCTCCCTGCCCACTGCCACCCCCCCGCATGATGAATCTGCACCCATTCAAAGCACCATTTGAACGCTGTTGGCCATGCCTCACATTCTCTTGACCCGGTCGGGTCAGGACCCTCGTTTGCTCCGCAAGCTCTTCCCTCTTCGTTCATCTGATCTTTGGAGACCTGGAGCGGCAGGGCGACTGATAGATGCACTGCACGCAGGGAGTAATGTATTGTGGTCCTTGCAGGCAACAGAGATGAGCTTTAAATGATCTAGTACGCGGTGGTTTGTAATCTCGCTGATCAAATTTGCTGGGGATCCTTTCCCCCTACTGCCATCTATATATGGAGAAGTAATGGAGTCTACCATGAGTGAACACAAGAGCTGTACTCAATCAAGAACCCCTTCGAGTCACGGTATTATATCTCTGAGAGCTGATCAACCCGCCACTGGCAAACAGAAAGGATTAGAGAACCATTGCAGCCTACAAATCCTGCACTTGTGTTGGTAAAATAAAGCTTTTTTTGGGACCTTTGTTAAAAGTAAATCAATTACTGGTGTATATATAATGGTGTTGGTATTTCATTATCATCCATAGACATTTTTCTATAGGATTTACATAGGATTCATATTTTTTGCCCACATGGGGCAGAATTGACCTATTATTATTTACCCACACTTTATAACAAATGGTGCATTCGATAACAATAGAACGGTTGATATTTTCCTTGCTCTCTATGGCATTTCCAAGTCCCTGCTTCAGCATCTCCAACCACAAGTCAGCTGATGAAATAATGAACATCCATACAGTGTATGTATATTGTCAAACGTTTACCCCGCTGCTCGCCGCCAATTATTCTAATTACATACTTTGCAACGGTGCAATTTTTCTGAAGAGGCTGTTATGGTGACAAGTGAGGCGCTGCATTCACAGGCATTGCTTTCTCTCTATCCTGAGCATTCTCTAAAGCCTCGGAGAAAGGGGGCTTGCTTTGTATGGTAAACAAGACTTCAGCGGATTATGCTGTAAAGCTTTTCCATGGTTAGAGGTCCTCAGACGCGGGGCGCGATCACCAAATACTGAAGCATTGCCGCTGACATTTCCTAAGCCTAGAGGCAAACAATGTGGAAGACAGCTAATGTGATGTACAGTACATTATGTTGGTGGTTACTAAACAACTGTCAGCTAAACCAAGTGTTTGTTTCCAGCGGAGATATTGCGCTTTATGGTGATTCATAAGAATAATTTGAGTACAATTTTCTACAGGCAAGCTGTTTGTTGGAAAATCATTAACGCAAAGCTTGCATGTCATTTGAATGGTTTGGGGCTTTGCTCATGTAAAGAGGATAATATAAAAAGTTCCTCGCCAATAATCTTTTTGCTGTTTGTTTTGAAAAGATACATATGACTCTTTTAAAACAAAGGCTTAACATCTACGTGCAGCCCGCGGTCGCTACAGACGGATTGTAACAGGAGCAGAATGTGTTAATTTAGTCAAGTATTTCCTTAATCCTTAGTCAAGGGTGTTTATGAATGATAAACAAGACTCGAGCGGATTATGCAGAACGCTGTCTCTGTTGGAGGTCCGGAGATCAAGGCCACGTCGGACAAATCCCACAGCCCTGCCGCTGACATTTGATTAAGCCAAACGGAAACAATATGGACATCAACGAATCAGACGTCCGCAGTTTAACTCCGGGGAGCTTGTTTATCGTCCGTCTTCTCTCATTTTTTAATCACAATCGGATTGGACTCATCTGCGTCAGACGCTATGTGACCGGCTTTAATTATGATGTCATGCAGTTTGTTTTTCTTCCCTTTCACCAAGGCAGAGGAAATCATGGAAGGAAAAGAAGAAAGTAAAGAAAAAAGTATAAGACCAGACAACAACACCACAACAACAACATAACAACTGTGTCTTCACAGCGGGGTTTCCTTCCTCCTGCTGAGAAGTAGGCCTCGAACAAAGAAGTGCACATACAGTTGGCTTCTTCACAGTAAAATTGTGCAGCATAATACCTAAACAGCACCACTCTGTCACACTTATCCCGCGACCCTAAAAGCCAGTCTCAGGCTTTGAAACACTGCAAATGGTGCAGTCCACTCATGACACAACCCAATAGTCCATTGAACACTTTTTGCCACTGTTCACTTCTCGCTTAGGAGTTGTTTTGGACCATGGTTTTATCAGTTGTGCTTTATGTTTCGGTGGGGCTGATTTAATCGAGAAAGATGACTTTATTTGGCTGTGTTGTTTGCTTAAGCTGGAAGGCAACAGTGAGGAGAAAATTGAGCAGAAATCAATAAGTTACTTTCCATTGTTCTTTTATTTTATCACACAGTAAAGAGTAGGATTTAGTCGCTGGACTTAATAGATATATTACAATGGTAGCTTGTTCTGTAGCTGATGAAGAATGAATGAATTCATAATCACTTTAATTGGCAGCTAATATAATCAGTCAAACATGTTGAACTCTGGAATCATTTTCCATCAAAAGAACACAGAAAATCTAATCTACATTATGTACACATGTTGAGAAATAGACCATGCATTTCAATCACATGTTCTGTTAACATAACCTTGTTTTTTTTCTTCATATGGTAATCCCCAAGACAAGCACCGTAGGATAGATCAATAGCATGATAAAGACAACTGCTTCTGGCCGTGTGTGTGTGTGTGTGTGTGTGTGTGTGGCTCCAACCGAATCCCGTCCTTCACCTTGTGCTGTGCATATCAGCTGAAAAACCAACACAATTTCCCATCTTTTTATGAGGTTGCCGCAAACAATTTGAGACCTCTTCAACCTGTGTGGTGTATTTTCACCGCCTGAATAAAATCACCTGCTTATATGCATCCTTGGAATTTACTCAAACTCACTCCAGGCAAATATCACAGCATATTCCAGCGTGCATTTTCTCCCGCTCCAGACAATGCATTACTGTCAGGCTGCAAAATAGGACACACGTTTTTTTTTTTTGTAAGTTACTCCTGTGAGATTTAGCTTCTTTTTAGCAGTTTTAAAGAAAGTACATCATCCACCCCTCCCTGAAAGACCCTGTCAACGCAGTCCTCGTCCTTTTCTTCCTGCGTCTGACAACATCTCTGATCTGTTATTGTTCTCTGCTGCATTCCCCCAAACGCCCTCAATCCTGATGAATAAATGATCAAAATGTGAACAGCAATAACTGTTGACGTAAATCACCTCTTGGATTATTAAGTTTGATGACGGGACTCGAGCTCTAATCAATAAGGGTAGTTTCATCCGTAGATAAATACCCAGCTTGATGATGGATCCCCAGGCGAGGGGGGGTGTTTGGATAAAGGCGTACATTTTTCCTTTTGAATGAGTGTGATACTGTAGCATATCCAGGCCACTGGCTTTTGAAGTCGAGCATTGTTGCAAGTCAACAAAAACAAAGTGAGATTTCTGGGTAAAGAAGCAAGTTTGAGACTGGAATAAAACTGTGGCCGAGAGATGATGAGAAAGCCTTTTCCCAGCATGCCTTCAGAGAGAATTACCAGCTGAGTGGAGTGGCTCACTAGTCTCAAACACAGTCAAGTCCAAACGTATGCAAAAACACACTTTTAACAAACCCTTTGTCACAGAGACGGAGATAAACACAATAAGAACCAGCCCAAAGCGTTTGGGGTTTTGAAGGCAGCGCTTTTGGTCGGATGTGTGTGTGTGATTTGCTTTTCTCCAGATTGTAAACAAGACTATATTCATACCAGGGAAGCTCAGTTGTTTGTTTCACTCTTTTGTTGCTGCATGTAGGAGTTGACTCTGTAAGATCTTTCAGTTCATTAGCCAGTTCTTCCAAACAATGCTTATAAAAGTAAGCATGCATAATTGCTTATATTTTAAGGGAGACAAAAATGCATTGACTTGCAACTATCAGCAAATACAAAGTTTTATATTTATTGTTTTTAAAGTAGTTACACACACAGCAATTGTAAGTGAGTGATTAATAGTGTTTGTATCTTTTTCATTTCTTATCATGAGAAGCAATCCGCAGTATGACAGACCAACATCTATCAAACAGAGGTGGTCCTTTCAAATGCTTTGGCCTGATTTACTCTTGGCTTACACATCTAAACAAATCATATGAGGTTGACTCAAAGAGACATGTCTGCAAATGCAAAGAGCAGGAAGTGAAAGTTGTTTTTTTTCTAAATGTGATTCGATCAGGACATTCTGACTCACCTTACAGGGCCGTTCCCTCGGACAAACGGGGTCAGACAGTGACCCGAAACAAAGTACAGCTCATGAGGTGAAGATACATCATCGGAGAAATCACTTTGAACCACCAACAGAAAAATCCTCATAATAGCAAACGGCTCCACTCTGGATAGGTCGCAATATGAACTCAATCGACGAGATAAATCACATGAAATGTATAAAATGACAAAGTGCCTGCACCAGTTTACAGAACAATTAGAATGAAGTGAAAGTCATTCATGTCACCCCACTCAATGAAAATCAACAATATATTTTAAGAAATACATTTATATACATGAGTAAAATCCATTTCTGGGGTGTGTGTTGTTTTTAAACAGACAGGGGTGTGTCAAATTGAGATGAGAGTGCAGTGTTTGTGAACATAGCACCAAGCCTGACTCCTCCCCCGACCACTCCCCCTCATTAAGGCCTGGTATATAAACCAACTGTTGGGCCTTGGTTCTTTCTTTTGCCCTGTGGATGGCACATGTTGTCCTCTTTAGAAACTATCCTCACGTGTTGCTGTCTTTTAGTGGTTTGTTGTCCTGCTTACAAGGAACCACAACACTTCTGTAGTCATCAGGGCCACACCGTTTAACCAAATGCAGCATTGTGACCCCTTTAAAGCCCCCATTTGACCCTTTAGCGGGGGTACCTGCTGCTGTTTAGTTGCCATATTTCAGTTTTTGCAACACCATTGTTCTGTGTGGCACTACTATTTTACTGTTAGCTCTATTTTTACAAGAATTTTGTTTTAAGAACCAACTTAGAGCCACAAGTGGTTCAACTTTGTTTCAGTTTGGATTTAAAGCAGTGCCAGAGGGTCTGTGGCGGCCTAATCCCCCCCCATGGTTTTTCTGTGACTGCATTTGGTGAGAATATGCTATCACCCGAAACACACTTAGCCTAGCCTTCAGTTTTTGGGGTATTTCCTTAAACATAAGCTTTTTAATACTGTTGGGTGTATATACCTACTTTAATGAGAAAATAATTTCAAACAAACACTGACTCTTTATGTGTGATTAGTGATCAGTGACCACTTCTTCCTTTTTGACCTCAATAAAAATGATATACAGCTCTGGAACAAATTACAGACCACTGCAAAATCAGTTTCTCTTTTTTTAATAGGTAAGTGTAGGTGTACATATCTTTGTTGGAATTAAACAGACGCTCAAATAAAATGGCTGAGATTAAGATTCAAGAATACATTTTTTTCCCACAGCTGTGTGTTTTGAAACGTGTCTCTCTTCCCTCATTTATCAAACCTGTGCCTTGGTTCATTTTTTACTTGAGGTTCTTGGTCGCCGGTAAATCACGAGGCCCATTTTCTGGGTTGCAAGTCCCCATGTGGCGTTGTTGGTCCTCTTTTCTGAACAATAAAATATCACAATAGACTCCCTCTACCCGGCCACATTGCAAATATGTTAAGTTACGGTATGGTCAAATAGATTTCCTACACTGGAATGTACTTTGTAGCCCAGACTAGTGTTTAGAACATAATAATCTAAACTCAAATTATTGTGGATTATGTTAGCCATAACACAGTTAAAAGATACTAAAATAAGCATCATAATACATTTGCAACCTACAATGTATATCTAAACATTTCATAGAGCAAAGTATTTTCCCAAAAAGTCCTTTATACTTTACTTTACCAGTTAAAATATGCTGTAGCACTTTGTAATACATTTTGCAAAGTTTATCACTGTTTTGAAATAAAGCAGCTTTACGTTGATATTAATTGGAGGACTGGAAAATCCTCCTTGCTATGTAGGGTAGAGTTAAAGTAAGGATAGGTTATATAAAACAGCAACATAGCCTGATGACAAAAGACCTGTCCTCACATTTTTTTCCTCTCCTGTCTGCCGTTATTTGCCAGTCACTGAACAAAATGTCAGAACAGTCCACCTGGAGAGCGCAGGGCAGATGGAGAGGAGTCTCTGCTAGAACTCAAAACTCCTGACAGCATGGGAGTTCAGGAGGCTCTCACAAAACGCCTAAAGGGAGTTGAACAGAAGCACAAAACTTCTACACATCAGAACCAAGGTATCCACAATGAGGTGCATTTATGTGGAAGAGGAACGCTCCAGTCAGCGGTCTGAAGGTAGCTGAGTTTATTTTCGACTGGGTTTTTGTATTTCTTGATTACCAGGCACAGGGTCAAAAAACCGGGAGAGGGAAAGTGTGACCTGCTGTGGTCAGACTCTTAACTGCCCAAAAAAGGCTATCTCTTGGAGATAAAATATCAATTTGTGTTCATTTCTAGGACAACCATGGGAGCTAAATGGTGCAGTGCATAGGTCTTTTTTTTAAATGTTATGAAGATGGTTAAAGGAAAGTTAATTTAAGAGCACACACATGTCCAACGTCTAGTGGGATATTAATTGCAGCAAAAAATCAAATAAAAAAACAATGTTTTTTTCTTTTAAAGTCCTGAATCATTGTGTAGATGCACTTAAAATACATATAATGCATCTTCTGATTTTTTCCCCCATTTGTCTGTTTTTAGAAAATATTCAAACCTAAAAGTTTTAACCGTCCCATATGTGCTGTAGATTTTAATATTGTTTTTTCTGGGGCTTTTTGCTCAGTTAATAGCCTTGTTTAAGATGATGGATGTGAACACCACCTGCTGTTCGCTTTAACATTTCCTAAGCCTATCTCTTTAATGAAAATATGAATCCCAAGTCATCTGCTTTTCATGGTGATAAGTACTCTGCCCCCAAAGCCTGTCCCTATGTCTTGTTGTTTTGGAATTAAGCACTCTCTGATGGTGTGCTGGCAGGCGTAGTTTTTTTCTTCTTTCCAATTACGTACAGTGGAGTGATGTCTGTAGGGGCCTAGGTCAAGTTCTGTAGGTTCCTCGCCCCTAAAGGGCTTGTTATGGATCTCAAGCTCATCTCTGTGAGCTGTCTTGACTCCTGCGGTCGACACAGTTCCGACCTTTCTTTTTACTTCTTTTATGGGACGTCGTGGGTGCAGAAGGGTGGTGGTGGTGGTGGGGGTTTGTTATTCCTATTTATTTTTTCACCAGTGCTGCATTTATGTTGACAGTTAATTTAAGCGGATCAAGGTGTCCAGTTGCCTTGTCTAAAGCAAGGGCTTAGCATGACAAATAGCGGTGCAGTAAACTCCAAAGTCTATCTCTTCAGCCGCACTGCCCACTCTCTGTCTGCCAAGATTAACCTTTCCGACTCTTGTGACACACTTTCGATTATTTCCATAGTTGTCCTCAGAACCTTGTGAGATTCAGGGATTCACAGGATCTGGACAAATACCCTTATTTCAATTTAGAAGGAAAAAAAGATTGCGACTAAAGAAGAAGTTAGATAACCGCTGCCATGTCAAGAGCACTTCAGAGTTTCAATTAAGACGGCGTTATGTCCTCTCTTTTTATCTAAGTAGATGTGACCCGATCTTTCTGAAAATGTAATTTAGGTGACAGGTACAGGCTTGAACTCAGAAATATTCATAGAGTAGGTATTGTGTTTTGCTACTTTGTGCCACTCAAAGTGTCCGACCTTCTCCATACGCCCCATTTGGCCTTCATTTCTTTTCACTGAGAAAGAATACATTTAAAATACCAACTGTGTGACTAGTTTCATGCGGTTGTGCTGATATTTGGCATTCACTTGCACTTAGAGTTTGATATTTCCATGAAATATTGACATGTGTGATGCAAATCTACTCCGAGTTACCCTTTATTGCACGTGAGTGTTGATACAAAAAGCTATAAGACGCCCACGCTTTCATTTACACACCCAACAATCTTCCACAAAATCAACCCCCTAATCAGCGGCTCTCAGATTTGGCCTTGGGTTTTATGGGAAACAAAAGTGGTGGCTCGCTCCGTGGCCTTTCTCATTTCCAGACTGTTTTAAACGTGGCGCCGGCATAATCAGTTTGCAGTCCACTCCAGCCAGGGGTAATTAGGAGGATGTAATGGGGGCTGTATTGTGCAGCTGTGAAGGCTCCACGCTGAGCTTGGAGAGGACTAACAACTGAATCAGCGTCCCGCCGCCGGTATATAAAGCCGTATTATGTCTTAATAATGGAACACTCTGAGAAAATCGGAAATGATTGTTTGGTGTTGAAAGAAACATAAGGTCTGGGAGATCCTCACACAGCATCATTTGAGAGGGATGCAGTTATTTTCTCAGCAGTGGAAGATTAAATATTTCCAGGTAGTCATCAATGCCTGTTGTTGATGTTGAGATTAAAAAAAACCATTGTATTTTATACAAAATTGTCAATGCATTTGGTCCAGTTTGGTATGCATCTCAGTTTAGGATTTGAATAATACTTGATATTAAAATGATAGTTCCTTGGAGTGATGTCATCCCCATAAAGGTTGAAATTGTTGCTTGATTGGAAATAGAAACAGTTATTTATTCCCAATTTCAAGCCTTATCATGAATCCAAAAGAGTAGAAGTCAAATATACCTGATCCTCTGACAGGAACCACTGGCCTGGTCCTAAATATTAAAAAGGTTCATAGTGAATGGTTACATAATATTTCATGACAAACATACATCATGAACTACTGTCAAAGACTGTAATCCAAACATTGTTTGTCAGATATGAATAAACACACGTACACAGGTCAGACACATTATTAGTAGCAGATGACACACGAGGAAAGATGACTAAAGCTGCCTTCAGCTATATTTAATGTATTTTATTTCCAATCAGTATTCAGGCTGCACGCTGTGTGGAAGATGCCTTGTCAACTATAAAAGCAGACTGTATGCTAACGACCATATTGGTATTTGTGATGAATATAAAAGCAGTACACTCAAAAAAAAGAAGCATTTGGACAGTCCTTTAAGGGTATCAAACGCATAACTCTAATTTAATTGTCGTTAAATTGTATTAATGTTATTAAGGAAAAGGACTGGCAATCATTTTGAAAGGCAAGGAGGTCAGCTGTAACTGTCCTAAAGGGGGTGTTATAGTTGCAAATACAGCACCAAATACATTTGAATGAAACTTTTAATATGTGTTGATACTGTGAACAGTTGACTGGACTCCTTATTTAAATGTTTCAGCATATTCAAAGTCAAATACAAAAGCACTCGTCCCCATATTCACCTGCTTTGTTATTTGCATGGCATTTTGTGCTGCTAATGTGGGAAGTTGCCAAGCGCAGCATTTACATTGTGCTGAAGATGTAGCATCTGCTCCTTGTGTTTGTGGGTCTCTCTGTGTGTGTGTGTGTGTGTGGGTGTTTGTCTTTCCCTTTCTTTGTAAAAAGCCTGAATGTGCTGCTTTAAATTTACCGATCAGCTGTCTAATCCTTCACTGAAATGGTTGCACTTCAAAGACTCTGGCTTCCAGGCGGCACACTGCATAGCGTGCTGTCAGTGAGTTGCTGTGCACTGCGAGAGCTTTTAGAACTTCTAGACCACCTTAAAAAAAACTGTGAAACAGCAAATGCCTCATGCTGACCTCTGAATATCTGGGTCTCTCCTCAGCTGGTTTGACCCCTCACATCCTATTTGTGCAGAGGGTCTTTACCTCGCATCCTCTTGACTAATTCCCCAGGTTACCCTCCCTGCTTTTCCCTCTTCCACATCACATATTCAGAAACTCCTTTTGTCCTCCCAGAACATCCCCATTCACCTTTCTGCCTCCGACTCACAAGTCTGCATCTCTGCCTGAATTGTTGACGGATCAACTTGGATGTCTGCCTTTTGCTTAAAGCTTATTCTCAGCGACAACAACATAGTGAATCCTGCCCAGACCTTTTAGCATCTCGCTATGATCCAGCCAGCAAAGTGTCATATGAGGATCTCACCACAAATATACAACTTTACTGGAGATTTATGCTCAGAAAACATTGGTCATTGTTAATTCTACAGCTAGGTGGTCTTTAAAGCCCCTATATATGCCCACTGTGTCAAACCTTGGACATTGTCCCACTCAGCATTGACTTTGCTCCCTGTCTACTTCAAAATAATGAAATTTCTTTAGGAAAACAGCAGCTCCCCATTCTGCTTGCACTAGCTAGAAACTAATCTACTTAAGAAACACTCCACATTCCAAGTATTTCTTCCAAGACAAAACTAATTGAAGACCACTGCGGCGGCTCTCCATTACCTTTAATTATTCTGCAGTTTTTCTTATTTTCCATTAGGCCCTGAAGCCTGCTTGGGAGAACTGCCACATTTGTCTTTGTTTTTTTATGGTGCAATTGTATCACCTTTCTACAGCCCAACTGGAACATATTGTAAGTGAGATACACCTGGGATGTGCTCCAGAGCTAAACCCCCAGGCCAAAGAATCCACTGAGTGAGCTGCTGGGTTACTAAAGCAACGGTGGAGGGGGGAAAGATAAACACAATATAAGATAAAAATGAAAAAATAAAAAATCCTTACTTCCATCTATTGTTATAGGGAATGTGGAGGCGTTGGATAACAAGATGGATGAGCTCCCTGCATTGGGTAAGACATGGGCTAGTGGGACTCTAATGTTCACTGAGATATCTTGAGCTGTGGACTCCAGTGGGAGCTTTCCTTGAGAGCAGACTGATGGTATGAGTCAGGGCATGCTATATATTTCCATCGGTCTTACCGGTTCAACTGTATTACTGAGTTTTATATGCTTAGCCTGCTAGCCATCCAAAACATCACATTATACCCGACAAGAATACCTTTTTATTTCTAACAATGGCTCTCAAATCCCCCCTTCTCATTAGCTTCTTCCATTATATCCAGTGTACGTCATTGGATTAGCTATATGTCGATTTTACGGGTGAAAGATGCTCAACAGATTCCCCCTCTCTACCGATAACCTTTCCCATCTGTTTCCATGCATGTGCCAACTGTCAAGCAGCTGCACATTAACCTCAAAAGACTGTGTGGTATTCTACGGAGGCTGTTTAGTGCAGGACTGACTCTACCTTGGCATCACATTTTAGAAGTGGTTGAACCCAGGAATTGTGACGAATATAGCCCCCAATGTGCTTCCATGGATATTAACTAAATAAAAGCGCAATCTTCAAAGTCACTGATAAGTTGCCAGTTTCTTCGTGCTGGAACTCACCGATAGGAATGGGGCTCCAACGAGACCCAGCCAAAAACCCAACTCTTCCTCTCTGCTTTGATAAAATACATTTCACTTGTATGTCTAGAGGCATAGCTTTGATTATTTCCATTGGTTTCAACATTTATCAAACCACTTCTGCTCCAGCTTTAAAGTCAGACTTAGAAACTTTTTGGAGAACATTGTTTCTGTTACCAGCTTAAAGTAGAAAAGATGAGCAATTCAAGACTGATACACGAATGATGAAGAGACAAATAACTGTCAAAAATCCATTTATCATCGCTTCTTTTTGGATGTATCAAAAGCTAAATGCATCACCTGTGTCCTAATCATGTCAGTCACTAAAATTGAAACTGCTTGTGGCCTGCAATCTTTAAAAACTGCACGAGAAGCCTAGGAAGTCTTCTGTGTACTGCTTATTCTGTATCCATCGCTGACCCTGGTTAGACAAACAACACTCACGGTGGATCAGCGGAGGAGCGTTTTTCACATAGGCCTGTAGTTTATCCTGCAGCAGCTTGAGAGCCTATAAACCAATGCCAGGACTTCAGCACTCGGTTTAATACCATCATCCAAGAGCTGCTACAAAGCAAGCCCTCCCGGCTAACTGTGCCCCTTCCCATCTGTTGCTGGATCACCAGATTCCCAACTGGTGAGACACGACACAACAAGCGGAGCTTGAAAACAAAGTGTTGAACACATCTTAAGCAGGATTTTTTTCAAATTGTACAGCTTAACATATCTGTTTGTATGATGCACAGTACTTATAGCACAAGAGGTTAGCCAAGGTGGAACAGTCACAGCTAAATGCTGTCAAAATGCTGTCAAGATGATGGGCGATGTGAAGAGGAAGCAAATTCACTTACAATACTATATATAAACAGCTTCTTCAAGATCTAAAATCGAGTTCCATGAGCTGCATTTGTTATTTTCTTTGTAAAAAGTAGAACAAGTTGCATATTTTGTTAATAAGGTCACTTTTTTTCCATCTGAAACATCCCACAGGTGACTGGTCAGATCGCCATTTACACATAAAAAGGAGTAAGTCAACAAATGTGACTTTGTTTGTGACTACATCGGTGAGTCCAGTTGTCTGGGGACTCATTGTGGTTCATGAATACGATTTTGAAACACAAAGAGTTATTAATGGGTTAGCATCTAACTGTGGGTATGGGCATAAATTCATTTCAGCAAATATGGGGAATCTATGGGGTCTCATTAAGTACAGATGGCACCAGAAAACAAATTAAAACCCCAGCTTCAAAACTGGTATTTACACAAAGACTACATCTTTTTTCTTTTTCAATCCAAGGATTAATCCTCCTCGCCACCAGGACATCATAACATTCACAAATTCCTAAAAGAACAATGTAGGAATTTGTCTCTCAGTTGTGCTCATTAGATAAATCAATCACCAAATCTGGGGATTTAGCTGTAAGCCACAATTGATCATCTCTCAGATTTTATACATGCTGTTACTTCCTTATAGCTCGGTATTTCAATGAGGGACCAGAGTAAATGTAACTTCAAACAAACTCTACGCATTGTGGGACCTTCTGTGGCTGTCATTTAAACACATTGCCAGTGTTTCATCATGTTTAAATGAACTGAAATGAACATCTTCAATCATGCGACGAGGGAAAACTGCACGACCTTGAGGCCCTGTGACACCCATTCGAAAAGATATATTATAAATCAAGCATATCGTTTTTTTTGTATCCTTTTATTCATGATTATGAAATAGACCTTGTAATAAAAGTGTGTGTTAGTAATAAATAGTGGTGACCTTTTCCTTTAGTCAATACCAAAACAAACCTAGAAAAAAAGACAAACAATTGGAACATTTTAATAGTGGATTTATTTGTTTTTCTATCCATTTGTGTTTGGCGTGCCACATTCAGATCCTGCATTCTAAATGACAGCTTTTACATCATTTTTAAATTACACTTTTACATCATTCCTCACACAATCCACATTGACAATATACTCTTCAGTGAGTAATGACATGCAATGGCTCGGCATTCATTTTGAGCACTTGGGTATCTTCCTCGGTTCACCCTGAGCCCTGGAAGAGACAAGCAACAGTGCAAGCCATTAGCATGAGAATGATTAATGTGGCCAGATGAACCCTGCACTGTAAATCATTCTTAAAAGTTGATGCACAGGACGCTGTGTAATTACATGATCACAAATGACCCTGACAAAATAGTCATGGGAGTGTACTGGAGACGGTATTTAATGTTGATTTATGATGTTGTGTTAATTTCGCTCATCTCGCTGCTGAAAGATGTGAGGACATTTTGGGAGGCTTGTGCTGAACAGAGTGAAAACATAAGCAATAGTAAAAAAAAAACGATAAATCAATTAAATTAAAAACATAATCTTGGATTTTTGTTCAATGAAAGTGCTTTATTTAATACATTAACTACATTACATAAAGCTATTGCTAGTTATGCTCTTGCTAATTGTGGCCTTCTGTCTTTAAGTACATCATACGTTTTAATCAAATTCATGGCCATGCATTACATACAATTTATCAAACAGATTTTAGATGTAAGCCTAGGGGCCAATGGCTTCCATATGTCTGTTTCACAGTGTTTTGTTTGGGTTTACACACTGACCGAGCCATGCAAGGTCCAATCTGTATGCAAAAGGTGTTTGAAATGATAGGCTGTATCCTCCAAACAGCAAACGCCCTCTCCTTTGTAAATCCTCAAGGCCAGGCTGACCCTACGTCTCCTCTGAAAATGACACCGTCTAGCCTGACAGAGTAAAACTAATGATGCCTTCCAGCCGCCTTCATCAAGCCATAATGTCAAATATGTAAAAGTTTAGGAGCAATAGTGTAACACTGTTACAAGCTAGGGTGTGATATCTGAGTTTACATTAAGAACTGTACACAATGTCACTGTATACACAATGGAAAGTTAAATATATCCTTAACTTCTATTCTTTGCAATGCCTTTTTATTACATGTCCATACTGCTAACAAGCACAAAACCATAGAGTTTATCACTCCCATTATTTACACCCTACACTGGGGCTTTCATTGGTCTGATTTAATCGATATATAAAACCAATGATCAATGACCACCTGAGTGCAAATACCTGGTAAATGGGAAGCTTCTATTTGATATTTCCCAACTTTACGAGTTGAGGGGAATTGCCTGACAGCTTCATTAATTAACTGGCCCATGCCCCAATGGATTATTGGATTCTGAAAGCTACAAAAGGGGTCAGCAGTCCAAAACTTGGAATGCATTTCTCGGGACAGACTTCTTGTAGTATATTTGGTCCAGAAATGCAGACTCTAGGTGGATTCAGTCCATGAATTGAATCAAAAGAAAGTGTAGATTGATCTTAAGAAGTGAATCTCTTAAGGAAATAAGAGAGCACACTTCTCTGCATGGTACAGTTTCCTGTAACACATCTGCTTTTTAAGGACACTCATTGCACGCATACAAAGTCACATGAGGTTATACTGGAGTGCATTGTGATTCCTATCTTGGCTTTTACTCACCTACAGGAACACATACAGAAAGTACAGAAAGAGATCCAGTCTTGTTGAGTGACTTACCGATTGGCAGACAGACATAGTGACAGAAAACCTCAAAGAAATGGTGACAGGAAAATCAAAGCAACTTGAGTGACAGGCTGTGAAAGGTGTTTAACTGAACTGATAGGATACAGGTTCTCCGGGTGTGTGGATGCATGGAGGCTCCGATAACCAGCTGGTCAACTTAGTCGGTGCCTCTTATATCTGTGAGGGAAAGGAGATAAAGGAAGTGCTCTGCCTATTCTCGTTCAACTGTAGATTGTGCTCAATCTCTTGGCAGAGTGACAGAGGGGAGAAAATCAGAGGCTGACTGAATAACCGCCATTGTCATATGACAAGCTCGCCTGGGTTCCTTCGCACTGTTTTGAAGATGCAACAGAGCAACTGACTCAACAACTGTGTCAAAGACAGATATTTCTGACAGCGACATGAAGCCGCTTCAAGCTTTTATCACGAAATTACTTGAGCGTGAGGTTATATTCAGTACTCTGTTGGGACTGGCCTTTGCAGTGCACTTAATCTGAGGGATGCTTAAACATTTACTTTTCTTGTACAGGTGTTAAAGCAAGTGGAAGTAATGACGACTGCATGTGGCGGCACAGATTTACAATGCGCACTAAAATATGCAAATTGAGTCAGTAGTAAAATGTGAGCGACCAACTCCCATGCAATCTTGATATAAAAATGACCTATTAAAATACCATAAATAACCAATTCCACTCCAGGACAAGGTCAGAATTTGAATTTGACCCATAACAGCAGCTCTACAAAGGTGTAAAAGTATCCAAACAAATCATTGGTTAATTCGTGTGAGGTGTAACAAATATCATACCTCTTTACTGTGCTTGTTTTTAAGCATTAAAATGGGTTGGGTGACTTGTGAATTTATGTATTATTCAAGTGCATCAGCAGCTTTGCAAAATAGCACATGATATGACCTCCAGTAAACAACAAGGTTATCTGCAAAGTTAAGGTTACTAAAGCTTACTTCCAAATCTTTCTGACAGATAACTTCTCTCAGTTAAACTACGCACATGTTTGACCCCTATGTAAAATATTCAAAATACAAATATAGGCATCACATAAGCTCTCCTCCTTCAGTTCTTGCATCAAAAAGTCTGGGGGCAAACCAGAGGACATCAAAGTGTCTTTATGGTTCCACTTCTTTTAAAAGCATGCCCACGGCGTCTCCACATCACACACTTATGTGATGGGTTTTCTGTCAACAAACATGTTGTGTAACCTGCAGAGTTACTTTTCCCGGTTCTGGTATTTCACTAAATCCACTTCAGTGACGTAACTTGCCCTGATACCTGGTTACCCTAAGTTGTGTGTCAGTTTTACAGTAATATATTACATTGGGGAAAAATGTAATATAAGCGCTACTCATAAGATTTCCCAACACATTTCCACCCAAGATTAATTCCACTTCCATAAAAATAATGCACATATTTTATTGTATTATTCCAAGTCGTGACTTTTTTTTGTATATCCAGATTGAATGTAAATTATGTTCTATATCTTAAAGTAGAATAGTTTAAATTTTTTAAGCGGGTTATTCCATCTTACTTTTTATATTTTCTAACTGTGTTTATGTATGCACCAAGACAAATTCCTCCTATGTGTTAACCTACCTGTTTCTTATTCTGATCCTTATTCTTTATTATTTACATTCAGCCCGACTGCAAAACTAATACATGTGCACAACCTGAAAAAGAAGGAGGAAAACAAGCATGCTGGTACTGATGGCACAAAAAAAAAAGAATAGATTTTATTCTTCCTTTTTCTGTTTGGGTTGCAACAGCTGATAAATAATCTCTCCCTTTGCTCCATTCGCAGTATTGCAGATGTGGACTTTTGCCAGCACACATGATGACATGCCCCTGCAGGAAAATAGCAGAAATCAATGACACTAATCAGGCCTGCGTTCCATTTAGGGTGGCTAGATCCACTGCTAGCGTGCGGCAACAGGAAATGCCCATGTTTGCTCACTGGAGAAGCTAAATGGAACCCAGCCATCGTTATTGGCACCTGTCCTGTGTGTCTGCTGTGGATAATGTCCGGGTTACGGTCGAATAGTCAGTATATCGTAGGAAGGTTCCTAACGGAGCGAAATGACCCGGAAGTACCTCAGTGGCAGCCATGATAAGAGCTGTTTGAATTCTCTAGATGATAGGAAAGTGGCTCTGAAACTTCCTTTTCCTTTAGCTTATGAAACACTGGACCTTTCTTTATGAAAGGAAAGGAGAAAATGCTGTCCAGCAATGCCTTGCGGTGGCAACATTTGCCGTGACACAGCATTCGG
Source organism: Eleginops maclovinus (assembly GCF_036324505.1). Lineage (NCBI taxonomy): Eukaryota > Metazoa > Chordata > Actinopteri > Perciformes > Eleginopidae > Eleginops > Eleginops maclovinus. The sequence goes on from NC_086372.1 coordinate 6,740,155, forward strand.
CCGTTCACGGAAACAGTCGATCGAGACGCAGAAATGCGTTTCATGAAAGTTACGGTGCTTATTAAGCAATTTAAAACATATGCCGTAACTTGCTTAAGTGCTTTGTTTTGAACGTCCAGCTCTATATTAATCATAAGGAGAAATATGAACGTTACTTTTAACTGAAATTATCAAATAAAGTCATCATTTCACAGTGTTTACTGAGCTGTGTGGGGTTTCTTAAACGTGTTAAAACATGTTTGAATTGTGATATACAAAGTGATAGGTTAAGGCATAACTAGTTTATTATAAATACATTTGAATTTATTTTTACATTGTTTCATATAATCATACGTATTGGGATTCATGGGTTAATACGTGTGGACCGGAGGGTGACAAGCATAAGTTTCACTTTCCTTTTTTATTTCAATTCCAACCTTTGGAATGAAGGATACATGTCTCACTGTTGTCCACGTTCATAAAGCATGAAACAACACCACCAGAGAGCACGGTGCAGAGTAGATGCGCTTTCAGTAGTCCGCTTTATAGAAAACTGTAGTTTCCCCACAGCAGACACACATTAATAACGTCCTTCATCATAAATACGTGGGGTAGTGTAAGTGCAGTAGGATTCTCAAAGCACCCCAGTCTCTTTTCCTAAATCCTTTTGAATTCTCCTATCCACTATTCCTTAACCCTGTGACGTGTCACGCAAAGGTCAGGAATAGTAGATACGAATAGACGATAGGAGCTGATTTCTTTGACTATTCAACCGTACCCCTAGTCTACAGAGGCAAAAGAAGAGAGGTACAAGGTGTCACTGTCATGATGGATCACACAACTTTGAATGAAGGACTCTGGGGGACAAAAATACCTGTGAAAGTTAACATGAAAGTGACAAAGCCAGGACTGTTACCATGTTTTCCACTGTTGCTGATAAAGCATGGAGTGAGGAGTGCTGTCAACAAACAAGATTGCTACACAGTAACATGTGCAGTGGGACACTTTTTGACATGGATCCCTCTTCTACATGAAGGAGAAAAAGAGAACAAGAGGCTGTGGCACAAGGGGGGAATGTGTGTCTATCAATTGGAGGCTTGATTGTACAATCCCAGGCTTCTGCAGTACATGCTGAGGAGTGATTGGGTCAAGACACTGGAAGATTGCTTCTGTAGTAACTATGTATAATCTCTGTACAAGTAGCTCATGTAAATTGTTTTGGATGCAACTGCCACCTAAATAAAGAAAAGGAGAAGATGTTAACAACAAGATGGCTGCAGCGGGACAATATATGACATGGCTACATGAAAGAAGACGTCAAAAAGTAAGTCAGATACACCTTATTTCTGTCTGTGTTTCCGTCTCCTCTGTGCTTCTTTTTTTTTTTCCTGCTGCTGCATTGTGGATTTAATTGCTAGCTATGTTGCTATTGATGTTATGGAGGTGCTGCATTGTATTTTGTTTGCCTTTCTCCTGTGTTGTCGCTGCTGTCAACACGGACGCAATTGCTGGAAGAGTGCCCGCTGAGGCTTGCTTTATAGTCACCTGTTGCCTGTGTGATTGTTTGTAGCCTTTGCTAACTGTTTCTGGGAATATCTTAATAGCTGGTCTGCTAGGTTGTTGCTAAATGAGTCCCAACTAGCTAGGAGACTGTAAGCTTGTAGGCTTTTAAATACATTGATGTGAACTGTCGCTCTGATAGTTTTTTAAACCCAAGCCTTTCTCTGTTGACATTGAGCACCACTTGCATCACACTGTTCACCTAGAATAACAGTTTTTTTCTTGATAGTAGCTCTTCCCCGTCACATTTTGACTCTCACTCAGGGGTGAAATCCAGTAACTGGCAGACCTTGGGGGGTGTCTAGTCAATTGAAGCTGCTGGGAATGTTGAATGTAGCTGTGCGAGTCATGAGCCCTTTGATAAGTACTTGAATGACCAGTGAACACAGGCTCCTTCAGATGGGTAGATTCCGTTTTTAATAAACCTAATGAGTCTATTTCAAGTCTCCTAGATGAATGTCTTCACATTGTTATGTTCTAACTGTATTGTACATCTTGGTTACCTTCCAATAATCATAATTCACAGAATATTCAACATTTGCCTGTGGGTATAAACTTAAATAAGCAACTAAAGCTCATTGTTGTGGAGGCAAAAGCGATGTAAATCTGATGGAATGAATCTGAATGAGTTAATTTTGGATCAGACAAGCTTATTTCCATAATTAGCCAATTGTGTTTGGAGAGTGACTCATTTAAATCTGCTCACTGTTTAAATATGCGTGTCTTGAGTCATTTAAAGTAGAGGATTTATCTCTAATACAATATGAATGCAACTGAACATTCCTAGCTAAAGCCTGGATAACAACTGTGATACAGTGTGTGTGTGTGTGATTCAGCGCACACTTACACCTGTGCTGTCTCAAATTTGCCTTATCATTCTCATGACTTTAAATCACAATTTTGATGTTTTTCATCAGGCTTTTATACATGCAAATGTGAAGTGAATAATAAGAAATATGCATAATTTTCCCCTTTTTGAAGGCAAAACGTTGTCTTTGACACAACAAACAAGTTACCATATTTTTTTTTTAGTTGTGGATGAAGGAATATTTATCCAGCATAGCAACTCAACTGAATTTCAATGTGATACTTTATGAAAAACTACTGAATAGTACTGGAGTTGTCAGTTATCCACAAGAATCAACAGAACATAGCTGTGATGCCAGCTAGCAGTTAAGCAAGTTCATGTTTTCATACTTTAGATGCTGCATTATCCTTTTGCATACTGCTTAGGAAACAGTGGTTCATAAGAGGATATCATCTCTCTGTTTTGCATTTGTCATCACACTACAGTACCTCCAACATATGGTGAACTCATTAAGCAAGATGAGAATTACCTATTAACGCTGCAGGTATCTGTCAGGTTATCTCAAATAAAGGTAATTTACTGAGGGCTGAGCCACAAACAGCTGTCAGCATTGCTTGAATCCTCCTAAGGGCGCATTATGTCGCTCATATCTGCAGCGGTTTATTCCGAATCCTTTTGTTTAGCTCACAAAGCCATTCAACTTAGGGTCCTCCCCAAACAGCCACACTGATACTGCTGACAGCAACATGTCACTATAATAAAGTCTGGATGAAACAAAAGCATGAAGTAGGGTCTCTGCATCCTACTTTTAGCTAAGTTGTGTAGGTGATGAAAGGGTACTTGGTGATTTATTTAATGTGCTGATCAAAGAGTGTGTGATCTGCTGTGTGACAGCGCACAATCTTACCTTGCGTTTGATCGTGTGTTGTTGTCGCTGTTGCTTCATGTGTAAAACCTTAGAATTCCCTTTTGAATAAGCACCTTGTGGCCACTTAAAATACAGGTTTAATACTAATGAAATCAGGGATATGTATTCTAGAAGAGTGCGGTGCAGCTGCAAACAACATCCGTTGAGGCCGTCAGACTTCAGGTGTTTTAGTGTCACAGACATCCTGAGGCTGGGTCAGTGTTTTATAATCGCCACAAATGGCCGTTCAGTGTGTAGCTCAGACATACCATAAGCGGTAAATGCTCTAGGCATTAAATGTAATGATCCAAACATTCTAGGTGTCCATGATCCTCGTCAGTTCATCATTATTGTAGAATAAGCTCGCATGGTTTCTCTTCACGGAAAAACATGACCTTAAAAGAAGGCCAACTCTGCTCTTGTTGGTTAACTGTGGTAGGCTACTGACTTTAGTGTTATTACCTTGGCCCAAGGAGATCATGGTTTGTTTGTCAGCAGGAAAAAGAAGAAAGTACTGAACATATTTATATAAAAGAATGCATTGGCCTTGGACCAAGTACGCTAATCCCTACACTGGTGTTGCTTAGGTTATTTTCATCAAGCAAGATGTTTAAGCTTAAAGTCCCAGAACTCTGATCCCAGCATTCAAAGTCATCTCTTTCAACTATTTCCACATTGAATAAAGTTCAAAACCAAAATGTTACTGCCCCTCTTAGCTACGCTTTTATACTTTGTAGCCAGTTGACTTTGATAGCAGTCACAGCTAAAACAGACTTGACGATTTGAAACTTTGTATATTTTTGAATCCCTGCCTGTAAAGTCCTTTCTTTTGATGAAATCTGTGTAGGATAGTGCCCAAAGTCTAACGTCTTACTGCCCCCTTCCCACTTTTTCTAAAATATTTAAATAGCAGTGAAGATCAAGGACAGCCCTGGATTTCAAAGCTCTCTTTCTTTTTTGGAAATGGCATCTCACTTGCAGAACATTTTCCTTCTACATACTGTTTATTCTTTAATTTCAAACTTAGTTTTAGTCTAGCTATACTCCTCCACAAGCTGGGAAATACACTTACCATGCAATATATTTTAAATGATGTTGACTCAAATTAATTTTGCATCACTGTGTGCTTCTAACAAGTACTATTTACATACACCAATGTGCACTTCAAAGCTTCCATAGAGCTCCAGTGAAGCACATTATAGTGCAGCATGTCTTTGGTCTTGGACACAGTGTTATAAATCACACTCAAATGCAAATTCTATCCTATCCATGTGCATCTATGCGTCATGGCATAGCTTAAACTACATATTCTGGAAATGTAACAGGGGGCTAATGTTTGCTCTGGTATCAAAGTGACAAGTAATTTGAGGGTGCATGGACATGTGGACAAGACCCAGGAAGCGTCTCCAATCTGGCGCTGTCCATCAGGGCAGATGGAGCGGCCGATCGGGCAAAGCAGCCTCTGATGTCGACGCCATTCACAAACGACGCGGTGCAATTGCGACTTCGCAAGCTGAAACAAGAGACAGGCAGAGATGAATCGCCTACACCCGCTGCGTAGCATTAAAGGACACGTCTGCTTTTCCTCCTCTAAATGACAGAGGGATGGTCTACCCTTCTGGAGCATTTTTTTCCTGCTACTTGTAGACATGAGAGATGACCACAAAGATCAAAGAACAGAGTGTCAGCCAATCCACAGGGAGGAGAAGCATGCATGGGATTGAGACATGGCCTGTTTACACGCTGTTAATACAGGGGGGGAGGGGGGGGGTGGGCGTCTGGTCAGGGGGAAGCTGGGTCTGTTATCCAAGACTGTGATCCCAGTTGGGGATCTATATTTAGCAGTCAAATGCTTTTTGAAGTCTAAAGATGGTTCCAAAGCCCAATTTCTCACATGATTTGGCGCGGTGACCTTGAAGTACCAATGATGTTAGAGCAACATATCATTTGATGTTCATTTTATGGATCCCTACATGCCAGTTAGCACATTAGGACAACCTTTTTTTTTATGGCAAAAACCTGCAGCCATGTTGGAAAATATTGTGAATAGAGTGGCAGGTATAAAGTATGGTTTAAGGTTAATATGTCAAACGATCTAATATGGTCATAATATTCAGATGTCACATTTTGGACAATTTAATGCATATCAAGTGCTGATATTGGTCCCTAAAACAAATGGATTAATGTCCAATAAATACAAAAAAATGTCTTTATGAAGTGTATTCATGAAACCAGATTAAATACATCTTTGCTACCAGTAGTTGTGAGTAAATGACCAAAAGCGTTCATAACTTTTATTCAGGACAGTTTTTATACTTCAAAGTCATATTCTGGGTTCTTTAAGTGTCCTTTTTTAACAATCCATTGGATGTAAAGCAGTGCAGCAGCAGCCAGCAGGAGAATTAAATATGTGGGTAGCATCCAGCAAGTCTTTAACCGTATGACCTTTATCAGAAGTAATTTTCGACAGGGGATTTTATCATACTCCACATGGACCCATGCATAATACACCATTGGTTAACCGGGTTCAGCCGGCCGTACTTGCGCTGAGATAAACTGTATCTCTGTGCTTTTTATGTTGCGGTTTGATGAGACTCTAACAGACAGTGAGGGCTGATGTTTTTGTTGATGAGCAGCGGGCAGCGTCAGCCCATCAGAACAGACAGCCGCGGTTATCACTTTCCCCCATTTTACATCTTCGGTGATCAACGGTCTGTGCCAATCCAGTTGGGTAATTGGCCGTACATCTCCGCCTGTGAAAAGGTTAATTAGTACGCTATTATGTGGGTGATTGAAAGCTATGATAAATAATGGAATGGCTTTTACTCAAGATTTGTTTTGCTGCAGTATGCTGCATCCAGCTTATTTTGTTCATTTGCGTGTATTAATGTTGATATATTCTCCACCACATCTTACAAGAACATGAACAGCCTGCCTGAGAAGATCTGCATGCCTGTAAATCTTATCCAAAACATTATTAATTCCACTGTTTGTACAAGTTTATCCACTTGACAGTGGATTTTAAAGTAAATGATGTTGCTCAGCAATCCCATATCACATCATTTAAATAGACGAGGAGTACCAAGGGCCAAAAGCTCTGCTTAAGATTTCCTGGCACGGATTTCTAAGCTTTTACCCAGGCAGAATGCTGCTATACTGATTTTACAGTTGCAACAAGTAAGAAAATGTACTTATATTCGTCCTTTATTAGATTCATAAAATAAGAAATTGCCTATTTAATAGTGATTGCATGCAAAATGCTGTACCACCCATTCATCATTTTCGGAATTACCTCAGAAAAACACAAGTGAACTGCAGTTATAGACGCATGCATTACCAGGGTAGTATATAGAGGGTAATATATGCCCCATCTTTCTGTCACAACATCTGCCGGTACAGAAAATACACATACCCCATTAGCATGGTGCTTTTGTGCAGCTCCCTTTGTCTCCCCAGGAACTTTGTGGACCCATCTACCATGACTCATTCACTCGTACAGTCCTGTGATACAAGTTTAAGTACAGAAGGTTGTTAAGTGTAAAGATGTGTATTATTTCCCCTGTCCATGAACTCACTCTGAACCACATACGTGCATCTCCACATAGTTTTGCGGTGTATTTTTCACCCCTTCCATCGTGGGATTAACTATCAAACTAACCCTGAAGTTGGATATGAGCCCCTAGGCTATTAATCCTTAAAAAAGACAAAACTTTGTGTCATTTAAGAACAAAAAAACACTCTCTTTTTATCGTACTTGCTTTTATATTTAAATAAAACGCTGTTACCCTGACAGAGTCTTTCAGGTTTGATTAATCACTGTGACGGACTGAATGCAATGAACCCATTCTCTCCGTGTTGTTATCCCCAAGACGTGCGTATCCTGCAGAAGCAGCCCTCCAACCCATTGTCGGTCCCAGCCCGCAGTTTAGGAAACCAGGCCGTAAACTATACATAATTGTTTTGAATGTCAATTATGTAGGCAGTTTGTAATCTCTGCCAGAAGGGGACTGCTTAATAACATCAGAGAAAGGAGGGGGGGGGGGGGGGGCTAGTGAGATATCACTGTCAACAGACGTTTGTCTACCACGTTGAAAATCTATAGCCCCGTTCCCAATCATGATCACATTATATCCCACACACACAAGTGGAGACAAGGGCGCTACAAATATTTTTCATGCAACTCGTACGTTTCCCTGATTAGAATTTCCACAACATCCTGAGGGGGAATCAGTGGCATGTATTATTCATATCAAAAAACCCTGAAGCGTTTAATATAATTGCGTGTACACACACACACACACAGGTGCAGTTTTGGATTAGTATGCATGTGTGTGAAGACCAATCTTTAATATTAAACAATTAAACAAATAATTATAGCATCATCATCGCTGTTACCCAGAAATAGAGCCGACAAATAAGCGGACCTGATGAACAGGAAGCCGCACAGCCCAGCGCTCTGATACTCCACAGCCGCAGGCACAGCTGTCATGAGCATTTAAGGCTGCCCTGACCAGAGGTCATAATGCAAAATCGTATGGAAACAGCACCCTGGTTTACTGTTCTATGCAGTGCTGAACCTGCCCTCAAGGGAACCCAAAGGGGAGGTGTTAATGGGGCCCTCAATGCTACCAACAGCAGCTCGGATACGAAAAAGGCCAGGAAAGAATGAAAATATATAAATATATAGATCCATAGCCCGACAAGCAGCCCTAGGAGACTGTAATGCTCATTACAGAATGAACAACAACATTTTTAGATGACTCGATATACATGAATAAATATCCTAGGCCTGAGAATGAACTTCTCCTGACCTGCTTGAGTTTAAATGTTACAGTTGTCCATAGGTACATCACAAACAGGAACAGCTGAAAGCTAATTCGTCGCACTTTTTAATGGTGGCAATTAACCAAACAACCACCGGCTAAAAGTAAGTTTTAGCCCACAGATAACCCCATGGCGCTTTTATACATCCTAACACATCCTCCCAACGGTTTAAGGAAGCTGTAGTTTTATATCTAGATCATGCATATTTAAGTAACAATAAATATTGAGTGCGACAAACAGACCATACCATTTCAAATGGAGCCATAACTTTGTACTGCTTATAAAATAATGTCATTTGCTTTCACAGTCTGGAAGTAATTTCTTCCCCTATTGCTTGTACACGTCCTTGACTACCTTGCTTTTTGACTGTTTTGCCAGTCTGTCGCCATGAGTAAGCACATCTACTCTTTTTATGTGAAGCCTAATTATACATGCTACATGTCTGGAGTCTGTTTTTAGGGTACTAGTTACTGTATACGGTCTATGAAATGACTTCAAAGTTTAGTATAAGGAAATTGTGTCAAAAATAGAAGGAAAAAACCCACAATTTGGAGCCATTTACACGTACTCCTGAAATAACTGTTAGGCTTCTACAAGTGGGATGAGTTTTCTCACATCCCACATCCAAAACCCTACTTCACTGTTTACTATATTTATTAAATTAACTCAGCCACCACATTTAATCTTTTTATTTACTATAAATAGAGGCTGTCTACAATCCAAATAAAGTCTGATGGCAAACAGACCATTAGTGGGGTGGCATTGTTTCAATAGTGAATGCCAAACTGAGGCTCTATGGATGGCAGGAACATGATGAATTCCACTTTTCTATGGCAACAAGACTTTGAAAAGAGGAATCAGAAATATAATTGTGAAGAAGAAACTCTTGGGAGTGCAGGGTAGGAATTTAGAAAAGTAAAAATGATAGAAAGACTAAGATTTAATCCTCCACACTTGGTTTTGAAAGCATTTACCTGGGGCTTTTTTCTAAAATACAGAGTATACATTCATGTTGTTTATCCCCTATCGATTCAGCGAATGAAAGCCGTCTTTCACATGGAAACGCTCCTTCTGCATTAAACAAATACTGTAGTGGCACGATGAAAGTCTCTAACCACCACATTCTATTCAACGGCATGTCAGGGCCATATATAATTACCGCAAACTTATCTCTTCATCGCTTCGCTACGCATGCCTTCAAAGCCCAGTCAAAATGCATATGTGCTTTTGATCCCAATATCGGTGGCCCTTTATCGTGTTGCAGTGGGATTATTGGGATCACTGTCTGTCGGAAGCGATCTGAGGCCGCAGATAGAAGCATGACCAGCCAAACTCTGTTTTTCTGCTTGGTTAATCCGACAGCACCTTCTGAGGAGATCCAATTAAATCTCCCCTTCAAAGAATATGTGACTGCTGGAGCATAGATGAGATGAGAGGCATGGGCGGGAGGAAGAGAGAGGGGGGTAGGGAGGACGAGAGGGAAAGGGGTCTCTTCTGTTTTAATCATTCCACATCAGTGTCACAGCATTTAAGCACACCACTAGAATGTGTTTGGGAGATTAAAAAGCTCGCATGGGTGTTCACAAGTGTGGCAGGGATACATGCAGGTTGGACTGATAAACACATCATATATTTGTTGATTAAAGGTGATAAGATGAACCACGTCTTAGAGCAGATTATAATTACATTGCTTAGCAGGAATTTCATGGTGTCATTCTGTATTTAGATTGCTGCTGGAACCTCCTGATGAAGCGTCTTTCTCGGAAAGTACATCCATAATGCCAATTGAGTTTAAAGTGCAATTGTGTAATTTATTTTCTGGCAAATTGACTTCCTATGAGGAGAGAAACAAAATAAATTGTTTTGCTGAATTGGAAAAATGTCCCAAACAAGCCGCCCATACATTATGTTAAATATTTCAATATTACAGTTCTTTGATTTCTTTCCAGAGGCTCATGTTTACTCTGTGGTAATACGCTTTTATCAAGTCTGTAACTAATTGTTTGGCGGTGGGATCCCGAGGGAGGGAAGCCTGATGGGAAGCCTGGGTAAAAGGGACGGCATCCTGCTTGTTAACACAAATGATGATATGCGAAGAAAACAGGGAAACTATGCTATCTCCGACGCTCGTTTCACTTCTTCGTGGCACCCTCCAGTCTTCGTGTAGCCAGCGGTGCATGCCGGAGTGAGTGGCCGGTAATTATAACGTGCACGACAGGTCTTTCTCTGCTAATTAATTTGGGGATAAGCAGGCATCAGTGCATGTGTTCTCCTTTATTAAGCGGTGATGGCGCAGGGTTGTCAGTTTAAAGTGTGGCCTACTTCTCCAACCCCGCCACGACGGATGGATGGAAGATAAAGGGGAGATAATAAGTGGGAGCGAGGTGAAGGGGGTGGATGTGAGATTGTACTTGCAGATGAGCAAGATACAGATGGATAATTGCACGCATTAAGTGTATAGATAGAACCCTGTGTCAAGTTGGACCTATCAAAGCTGAGACACAAAGCCTCTAAAGCAGCAGAGGTGCTGACTCCCTAGTAATGGTGTTTAGACCCTCTCTGTCCTCCCTCATCCACACGTTTGTGGGGGAAAAAAGCTTCTTAGGGGTTTAAAACCGCTTTAATAGAAACTCCTCCATTTTTTTTTTTTTTTTGCTGCAGTGTACACTGAACATTTCGCCACGGCTAAAGAGATCCAAATGTAATGGGTTCCCATCGCAGTGTGACAGCTGCTGCGAGCGACACACTGTGACATCCTGCAGAGGGGATAGTCCACAGTGGAAGTGATCCCAAAAAAATCTCCACATGAACTCTAATTGTCAGTGTGCAATTGTCTCTTCCATTACTCACATGCACTCCCCCATGTCTACTGAGTGTATTGTGTTTATGACAAAATGTTGAAATGCCTTTTTGTTACCCAAGAGAGCTTTAGTATGAGATAAGAGCATCATGAGTGAAATGATAGGAATGTGAAATGATAGTGCCAATTTACAATACATTCAGTTAAAATGACAATAATAACATTGTATACATTAATTGATTGGCTTGGACTTTGAAAGATGGAAAAAGGAACTCAATATACTAAAAATAAATGATGTAAATGTAAAAAATAAATACTAAAATAATAAATAAATAAAATGATTACCCAATCTTTATCATATAGGTCAAACAGGGTTTTTTCAAATATATTCATACTTTTATTAACTTAAATAATTAAAGAATAATTGTAAACCGAACCTAAATAACCTTGTTTTATTTATTTGTTCAAATAAGACAAGTGTTTTCACTTCTGAAATAATCAAGTAAATATACAATGATTACTATTTTCAGTGAAATACTTTGTAAAGCAAAGATGTGCCTACATACTCATTGGGATTTAATATGCGATTATTTTTTCAAGGTCCTCTTCTCATGTATTTTTTAATAAACACAAGCAATAAATCAATCGTGATTACAATCGTGAACCTCGTGAGGTAGCAACAGTAGCGAGGCACGTTCTGCACAATACCTGACGTTGCGCAGCATCTTGCTTTTTAAAGCCAAAATAATTCCACACAACTCACGTGCCGCCCCACTTTGGTACCAAACTTCCAGCCGTGCACTCTTCTGACGAGCCTGAGGCCATTGTGCAACAGGTTCAAGCGCAGCGTTGACTTCTTTCCCTGCATGCTCGGCTCTGCTCGGCTCGCAGTCACGACAGATCACGACCATCAATCGCAGCCTTTGCGGTTGGAAAATCTCGTTTTGTCATATCGCGATATTATCGCAAACGCAATTAATCGTTCAGCCCTAATACTCATGGAATGTTATATATATAAAACAGTATAATATATAAAATATAGAAAAGTTAAACATTAGTTTATTTTCCAGATTTTGGATCTACTTTACCTGAAAATCTACTACAATTTTGGTCTCAGTATAATAAGTGTGTACTATATTTTATATAACGTGTGAATTCTTTAAAATACCGTGAAGTGAGGTGTATTTAGTGTGACAGCTGGTGAAACAGTGCTGTTTTTTATGTTTAAAGTTCTGCTAGCGTGCATTCAGCTGTTGGGAAAACAGAACCAAGTGCTGGGACATTTATATCATCACACTAATGCACAGCTCAAGGTGTCATTTTTAAGAGCTGTCACCTCACTTTGTACGCTGGTTTATATAAATGAAAGTCAGATTGCACTGTGCATTACAGGTACAATATATTACTGGCTAATGATCATATGCTTAGGCTGGGACTGCATTTAACCCTCCAAAAAAACATTAACAGGCTGGAGAATGTCCCAGCATTTGGTGTTGGAGACATGGGTATTTGTGTAAGACATGCACAAGCACTATGCTTCCATTTGTCTCCCAAACTTCCACACCAAAAATATTCTCTGTAAACATATACACACACAGTTTTTGTCTCTGCATGAAAGGATGTCTTTGTTCCAAAACAACACAGTGATGCAATTTTTTTTTCCCATTCCCCTCCCCACCCTGGCTCTCCTTCCTCGGCTGCGAAAATGACGGCGCATTTGCATGACGAAAAAAGAAACACGGCTCTCTTTGATATGCCTCTCCTCTTCATGCCTTTCCCTCAGTTCTTCTTGCAGGCCCCTGCTCACTAGGGACAGATAATTGTCGGGAATCTTGCTCCCTGTTCCTTCTCGTTCCTCTGCAGTAATGATGGTAAGCCTTTTGAGGTGTTGCAGGGCCAGGGAACCAATTACGGATTCCGAGTTTAGCCAGCTCCAGAAAGGAAGGGAAGGCTGGAAGACCACACTGCTGAACTTTATTAGGTAATAGGACAGAAATTAGCCATTAGCAGTGGATTTATTTTGTCAGAGATTGTGAATTCTATTGTGAACACATTTCCCAGGCTTGATGGAACCTACTCATAGGAATTGTTTAATTACAAAAGGAGGACACGATAAGGAAAGGGGGGATTTTTGTGTCGTTTTACACAGTAGACTTTGAGGCCTCTCTCCATTTTTAAACTCGATAATCCTCTGAATCAAGTCAAACATGAAGCCTGGACCTCCTTCAGAAAGGAAGAGAATCAATTACAGATGCAAAAACACAATCAGGGTCTCTGAAAAAGTATTTGGAACAAAAGGGTCAACATGTTGTGTTGCATGAATAATGGTGCACCCCCTTGCACTTTCTGCATTCCTCACTCTCTTCTTCTCCTCCTCCTCTCTCTCTCCATTCAATCACTTTCTCTTCCCCCGTGCACTCAGGGAATGAATGCCTCAGCTGCAAATTTCCATCAGACTTGTGAAATGAGAGCCAAAAACAAAGACTGCAGCTGTGTTTTTAACCCAGGGAAGCCTTTTGTCTTAGGGACGACTTGTGGTGCTGCTGTCTCATCGGAGTTAGCTCGCTTTTTGCTGAAAGATTTGTCTCCTCGTGTGACATGGAATCTGAATGTTACATTCCCCCGCCTACATTTTCACTAAGGCTTATTAGACACACACAGGAAATATTGATTATCCTACAGCAGCAGCAGCAGCAGGGACATGAGAGAGAGAGAGTAACGGGGGGTTGACCAAAACCGGGTCAAGTTCTCTTGAGATATGCGAGCTGAGAGTGGAGCTCATTCAGTCTTTTTTTCTGTTAATGCAGAAGAGTCAGAGAGCGGGTGATGTGTGCTTTGTGAGTTAATGCAACAGCCCTTGATGATAAAGTCCTACCTGTCTGCAATAATCCTTGAAAGTCCACCATTCCTCTGCTCAAATCTGAAAGCAGGAGGTTGTACACAAGGTCAGAACCAATGTCATTTTTCGGAGGGAAATGCAACTGTTGCTCACTACTTAACCAAAGATCTTTGGAAAGTGAGCTCAAAAAAGGCGTTATAACTTTACATTTTGCTGAAACTCTGTTAGCTGGAGTTTCCTTTTTGGGAGGACAAAGTAAATGCCCCTGAAAGCAATAAACTCAAACTCAAAATGTGGATTCAAATCTTAAAATATGTCACATATTTCTGCCTCACAGACAGGAAAAGGAAATAAGAAAGAACAGGCTTGACTTATAATTACTGATTGTAGAGCTGTTTAATGCTCTACCAAGAATTGTTTTATGAAGAAGAACTTCCTCCACATTTCAATACCAGATAAACGTCATTCAACAAGTGCAGTACAATAACAAGTTATTATTCTTTTTTCCTCCGGGTGAAGAATTGAGCCATTTTAATCCCGGGATCCATTTGACTTGAATTTGTTAAATAAGTTCCAAGGTAAGTTCTACAGCGAGGATATCTTCAGGAGCATTAAAGGTTTCCCGTTCAAAAAAAGAACCCTTGATTAGGGATGGGAATCGAGAACCGGTTCCTGTTGAGAACCGGTTCCTTGTGTTTCAATTCCATGGAACCGTTTGGCAGCTCGTTAAACGATTCTCTTATAGATTCCAGACCGCACGGTTTATGTAACGTTATTTACGCAGCAAGGTACACACGAATGATTCAGTAAGCCCGGCTTGACGTGGCGTAGTTGCTTGGTTACGCAGGTGACGCTCGTGATACTTTTTACAAGTCTGAAATGGCACCCCTAAGGTTAAAACGGTCCAAAGTGTGGCTTCATTTCACATTACATAAGGATGGCAACAGGGCGTTTTGCAACCACTGCAAATTGTTGATAACATCGGCGGGAATACTTCAAATATGCATAAACATCTGCGCACACAACACGGGATAAACTTTAACGAGTGTCGCGTTTTTGATGCCCTTCGGAGTGACAGCAGCCAAGCTTCTACGACCACCGTGACCTTGGGGGCTAACACCGAAGGCAACTCTGGTGGTAAGTAGCTATCCCACTGACTAATCCTTAATGTGATTCCTAGTAAATTATGTACCACGCCATTTCTGGAAATAAACCCATTTCCTACCTCTCCTTGGGGTAATTAAGGGAGTTTATGTTTCTGGTTAATCAAGCCGTTCCTTGCTAGCATGTTTAATTAGCTTACTTGATGGCAAGGCATCCGTAGTTCTAGGGAAGAATTCTAGCTGTTGCTATGTAGCTAATGAAACATGCTAGTAAGTTGCGCCGCCGATTCAGGGAGCCAGAGAAAGGTGACGCTCATTTATTTAAATCAAAGGGAGGTGGGAAATTAGTTTATTTCCCGAAATTGCTTTTTCATCAAACAAATGCCTTCTTCGTTAGATTTAGAACAAGATGATGACCGGGACGAGACGGGTAGTCTGGCTGACTCAGAGGCTAGCAGCACTTGCTCCCGTTTACCTCTGGCTTCTATTTTCGTCGAGGCAGGCAGAAATAAAATGTCCCAGGCAAAGGTAGAAGAATGTCACCGGGCAGTTACCAAATTTGTTGTTAAGGGTTTGCACCCATTTTCTACAGTAGACGCCCCTGAATTTCGGTAGGTGAATGTGAGGTTGTTGTCAGATTATCAAATGTCAGATTAGAATAGAATAGAATAGAATATTTTCACAGCCCCGTCTTTCCCTGGCTCAGAAGGTGGATCAGGAAATCCAGTTCTACAAAAGCCTGCCCTCCATCCCCTGCAGGGATAGCGCCGCACTGTGGTGGTGGAACAAGCAGGATACGCTGCCCTTGCTATCTGGACTGGCTGAAAACTACCTCTGTGTGCAGGCTTCCTCCACCCCATCTGAGAGGGTGTTCTCCACGGCTGGAGACACCATAAGCCCCGAAAGATCCCGTATCCTTCCAGAAAAAGCAGATATGCTCATATTTCTGCAAAAGAACTGTTAATTTTCCCTACTACTACTTGAGTGCACACACACACACACTCACACTCACACTCACACTCACACACACACAAACACACACACACACACACACACACACACACACACACACACACACACACACACACACACACACACACACACTGTGCTTGTGATTACATTGTTCTTGTAATTACATGATTCAGTATTTGTTATTTGTTGTTATTTGTTACATTTTCTTGTACAGAAAAGCAGATATGTTCATCTGCAAAAGAACTGTTAATTTTTTTTACACACACACACACACACACACACACACACACACACTACTTGAGTGCACGCACACACACACACACACACACACACACACACACACACACACACACACACACACACACACACACACACACACACTTGTTATTAGAGATTAATAAGTAACTGTCACAATAGAATATTTTTCATTAAAACAAAGATAAATGTTACATCAAACTGTTTATTCTCCTTTTTCCCCCAAATTGGAATCGATAAGAGAATCGATAAGGAATTGAATCGTTTCACAGAATCGATAAGGGAATCGGAATCGTAAAAATCTTATCAATTCCCATCCCTACCCTTGATGTTTAATTATTCAGGAATCCCTAAGCAAATTGAGCAGAGATCCAACCATAACAGGCCAGTGTTTACACCCAAATGCACGCAAAGTTTGTTTTCTAATCGTGATCTTGCAGAGTTCTATCAATGGCGGCATCAATCACACTTAGATTCAATGCCAGTAATATGAGTCCCCGCTGTTCTAATCAACATATTGCAGAATGTGCGGCCTTGCTGTGGGGAAGGTGGCGGAGGGGACAGCGAGGCTTTGAGCGGAGGCGGGAAGAGAAGTGAAAGATCTTCAAAGCATCTGCTTTACAAGTCTGATGTATTCTCACTAGCTGTGTTAAAATCCTTTGTGTCTCATTAGGATTTTTTTTTTTTGGACGGTGCCTTTGTGCACTGGACAAATTCTGTTTGAAATGCAAGGGGGGGAAGAGTTCTCTCTGCTTCCGGCAAACCCTAGGGGATCAGGATTTGTTAAAGGGAAGAAGAGTCAGTTGTCTCAACCAGTAAATACCTGATATGTGTTCCTTTCAATGAGTAAACAGTTGTTTAGGTAGACCAACAATGCCTATTTTGTGATAGCAATCCAATGGTTTATTATGTTTAATTGCTTAAATTATTAGGGATCTGAGACCGGATTTAAATTATGTTATCTTTGAATTGTGTTGTTTATATGGAACATAAATCAAATTTCATGATTGCGGTAATGTTGAAGAAATATAGGTCTGGGTCAGTTAAGGAGTCCGGACCTCTGGAGGCAGACGACGCAAAATAAGTTTATTTCGAGCAGACCCCGGGATCATACTGCTAGACAGACGTTTTATCAGCCTTTTTATAGCTAAAGCGTTCTTGTTCCTCATTGGTTGACTTTGGTGAAGGACGAGTTTCCACCTCCCTATATTCTTTGTTGTAACCCTTGTTCAGTCTTTCATTCACCCGTGACCCTCTTAGTTCCACAGTTTTGTGAGGCCTTTGTTTTTTTTTAAAAACCTATTTCACACAAAATCTACTCTTAACAACAGACACTCTAACTATCCCATTCTGATTACTTTACTACTCCATTGTATAACATTACATTTCATGCAACATATCCTACTACAACAATAACATTGAAGGACATACTGCCTGTGAAATAAATGAATTGGACATGAGATGCATATATGGTACTAAAATGGATTCCCGTGACAATCAATAATTGCAAAAACAAGGCAGAAAGTTGCATGTACTTAACACAGTTGGATTGTCAGGGATGTTCTCAGGTTCCAACTCTGACCCTTGAGAAAAAGAAGACTGCACTGAAACTACAAGATTTTTAAAAACTTTTCTATCGTTTTAAGGAGTCGTCGGTGTAATTACCCATAAGCTAACGTGTCTGTGTCAGCAGGAGTAGTTGAGCATGAGAACATATTGTTTGGTTACACAGCATTAGGATTAAAGGGCAATCTGCCAGTCCATGCAAGGGACGATTGAAGGATGATGTCAGCATTTTTTACAGTGTGTTAGTGAAAAAGAACAGGCGAGGAGCAGCATGTAGGTGCACAGTATGTGCCTGAAGAGATAACTGAATTCAGTTTAGGATTTATTTTACATCAACAGAAAAAAATATTGCGTGGCACACAGTGATGAAGTCTCAAAACGGATGTAAAAAGTGTTACTTTTTGACATAATTTGCTCCAGAACCGTAAAAGATTCAATAAAGTACAATAAAGTTGTGTTTGATAGAGAGTAAAACTTTGGAGGTTCACAGTCTCCAGAGTGTCTTCAAAAGAGACACAAGGGATTTGGGAATCTTAATTAATAGTTCATTTGTTTATACAAGTACACATTTTGAAGGTTTGTACAGTCTAGGACTAGCCTGGGTGCCAGCCGAATTTAGCCCCGCCCATAACATTTTTGGTCGGGAAGTTCGGTCTGGCTCTGCTCCGTTGGGGAAACACAAGGGGCAACTTCCGAGTCTCCAAAATGAAGCCCATAAGGAAGTGCCAAAAACCTGCAGTTCCTCGAATGGCCGCGTGGCCTGGCTGCAAAACAGAGCAAATCCCCATAGAACCCCATGTTAAAATGTCTAACTTTGGAGCAGAAATAAACATGTTTACAGCCTGGTTCAAAAAACGGTTTTCTCTGTATAGCTAGTTTCCGCGTTCATGACAACTGTGAGGGGGGTGAATTTTCATTAAAAAATCCAGTTCAAAAGATATTAAGCCATAAAGTTCTGCATAATTAGGGGCACGGCCGATTTGAGTGACAGCTGGGGTTGTTATATTAAGGTTAGCCGCATGGGATAGCTGTCACCTCATCCACTCAGCTCTCTAAATCGTTGAACTTGACCTATCGGTCGTGTTAGGCTTTTCTGAGTATTTTAATACGAAATTCTGAGGGATAACATGTCTTGCTATGCAGTTAATTGTGCTAACAGACCATCCAAGGATTCTGTGGTTCGTTTTTTTCGGTGAGTGAAATGTTTTATTGAAGTGTATTATATATGTTAGCACCATTAGCAGGTATCGATTTTAAGAGTGCCTTAGGTCACCTCCTTATGCTGTAGGGTAGATTAACTTTACTGCAATCCAGTAATGACCGCTAAATTAGCTATACGTTATAGTTATTGGGAATAGTGTTAAAGAAAATATGTTCATTAAATGAAGTCCATCAAAGTATGTTGTTTAATGATGAAGTAGTCTTGCTCACGCTAGCTAGATTGGCTAGCGTTGCTATCGGTTGCTATCCTACTATCCTAGTGCATTGACTGTAAAAATAAGCTTGGTAACCTCGAGGTAGGTGGGCGTGTTCCAGCAGCCAGGCTTCATTCGCCCCGCCCCAGTTTCACTCACAACCCAACCCTTTAACCATTTATGGATTATCCGGGAGCAGGCGGAGTCAGGCACTGACAAGATGGCGCTGACAAGATGGCGCCCATTTGAGCTTCATTTGAGCTCTTCAAAAACCTATGGGTGACGTCACTGAGGGTTTGTCCATTATTTTTACAGTCAATGGGGAAACATTATCTCCGATCTTGCGACCGTCGAACCAATCAGATTGCCAGGGCGGGCTTTATACGATGATGGACAGATGATCAACAGGGACGTAATTGACTACGTCAGTAAAGAGCGCTGGGGTTGAATTCGTTTGAAACAAACATGGCTGCCGCTGGAGAGCGAGGATGTTTAGATTCTGCCATCGAGTCTGTTCTACAGGATCTCAACATTGCATTGCATTGCACAGTCATCTTCTACCCTCCTTCTTCCAGCTATCCAGCGTGCGTGCAGCTGAGTTCCATTGACAACAAGTGTGTGTCGCTTAATCTACGTCACATACTACGTTGCTCTGATTGGTTGTAGGTCTATCCAATTGAGCGAAGAGGCTTTTTTTTCCCTGGTTCGGTTGAAACACGCCCCATAATCAAAGCTCTATGGATAAGTTTCAGACTCACTTTCTGAATCGAATCGTGAGTATGACGTAGTCAGGCTAGTCTAGGACTGGTTATATGCCAACAAGTGTGAGCAATACCAAACATTCCTCTGGCCTTAATCGTTTTACCATAACAACCTGATCAAAATTCCCTTTTAAACCAAGCTTTAAATAAATAAACTATACTAAACTCTAAGGGTAAATGATAGATTGTCTGATAATCACCATGTATGTCCAGTAAACCAAAAAGTGGTTTAGAATGGATGTTAATACGAGGGAAGTTGGGCTCCAATTAGTTTGTGAAGCCTCGTGTTACACTGCAAACCTGCCCTTTACGTCTCCTCGCTGCTCACTCGACTCTTGTCTTCTCTAATTGCAGTAAGGCCGGCTGTTCGTTTATTCACACTCAATAATAAGGGTTATAATTGAGCTCAAAAGGAGGACTCGGTGAGGTTCACTCCCTAAAAAGCCTGTCTTCTCTGGTTCTTTGTAATCACAGCATCTGATGTACAGTTAACAAACTCCACACTAAACCATAATGATGTCTTATCCGCCTTATTTTTTGTTAGCTGTTTTTAAATGTGGACAGTGTCTTTGTGAGTCATAGGGTTAGCGGAAAATACATTTAGATTGGGGTGAATGATTACCATCACGATCCCTCCAAATCAAACAGCTTAAAAAAAATCTCCCCTAGTTTGAATATGTTAAAAGCCAAACTGCTTGGTGCAGAATTGTATGGAATCTGGACAGGAATCGGGATGTGAAAGATCAGCATATGGATGCAAAGTAAGGCATTTAACCTTTCCAATATGAACTGGGTATGTTTCCATGAGCCAGGGCCTTGATTCAAAGATCATATTTTTGATTGCAACACATTTGATATGAGATTGCATCTCATGATGCTCGCTGACCTCCGGTCATTTCTTAACGGTGATTATGAGGCTAATGTGGCACAAAAATCCTGATGTCAAGAGTTTTCTCTGCTTTTTTTGCTAGAGGTCTTACAGATATTTGGGTAATGGCTTCACCCTGCTTCACTACTTGGACTTTATTTAATGAGGTCTCTAAAATTGCAGGTCTGCTTTAACCTTTAGCTCTACAGCTTGGCTCCTTGCACACATCCACAGTATCTGCAACCACTGGCTCAACGTGGAGATCTATGTTTCATTAAGAAAGCAGAGTTTTTACAGTTAGTACTTTAAACGCCAGACAAATCAGGCAACATGGACAGATATCTGAACTAATACATTCTTTATTCTAGCTGCAATGGAGGGGAATTTGAAATATTGATGAATGAGGAGAGGAAGCACAAAATGAAATTTACATGAGGTTATGAATCAAACATCCGTAGAGGTTTTGAGCAGACATCCTGGATGACCCCCCCCCCCCCCCCTCATCCCCTCGGCCCCGCCCCCCTCTTCTCATCCAGCAAACACAGATTTTACTAATGCAAACCACAGTTGTACTGTAAGCAGACCTGTGGCTGCAAGCAGTCGCAGCAGGAGGCTGGAACAACTGAGAGACGCTGACGACGAGGAATACTAATGCAGGCGAGATTCCGGGGTTGAAATAAATCATACTGGAAGATGTTCGCGCGTTGCACATGACTTATGCAAAAAGCTTACACATCTTTGCTGAGGGGCGTTCCCGGTGAGAGTTTATCAAACTTACACATGGCGCTCACAGCCATTCTTCGGTCCAGGAACATTTGTCTCAGCTGTCAGTCTATTGACGGATGAAAATTAGGCAGAACATGCTGGCGCTTTCGAACACAAATAGAAACGCTGCTTTTTTAAAACAGACTTCATCCACGGAAAACAAAGAATCCCTATCTGTATGAAAGCTGCTGCAACGTTGTGTTATATTAGCATTATGTCACTGCACTTACTGTACAAATTCTGACAAACAAGTCATTCCTTTTTGAAAGCAAGTTTCTATTTGTTTACGTGATGGATGAGTGATTTTTCAAAGGACAATGTCCTGTGCGTGTGTCAATGATCGTTTCAAACCAACTAAAGAATAGATCCCCCAGATTATTTGCCCATTTTCGGAGCTGTGCACAAACTAAGTCTTTTTCTCTGCTTTGATTTATCTTTGATGTGCTAAGTTCATTAGCGGCAATCACTGAGGCTTGTCAGAAGCGCGCTAAAGTGATTCTGCTAATGACTCTGGAGATGGATCATCCTGATGTATGTAGGCGTCTCACAAGGAAAACAGAATAATGTGGCTGCACTTGAAACTCCGGCTTCTATAGGCTCATTGAATGCTGGCTCAGAACAGTCAATACTTCTCATTAGCGAGGGAAACATCAGGAAAAATATGATTAAAGCTTATTTTCAGAGGAAAAATAACAAAATAGCAAGCCCAGTAAGAACATAATGTTGTATTTGTATTCTAGTGAACCGTAATCACTGCATTTCCCTCTATCTTCTGATTTAAAAAACGATTTTGTTCTGCTTTCATACACCATTAAAAATAGCCTGTATTGTTTTTTTTATGAGACGTATTTAATGTGACATGACTGGAAAAAGATCCGTCTTGATAAATAATACATTTGAATATATCCCATATGCCATGTTGCATGACTTCTGTGCCGCATGTTATGACCCATGTGGAATTAATAGACTGGCAAGACGCATCATGCTGTTGTTATTGATTTTAAATGACACACAGAATGAGCATCTTGCGCTGATGTGTGCTGAAATGTTATCATGTTAGCCATAAATGCCCCAATAGACTCGCACCGCCCCCTTAGGGTCCTGCTGTGGTGTATGTAGCTTTCCCCAAATCCCCCTCTCTGTCATACACACACCACTGGCAGCGTAACCATTAGGGCTGCTGCATTGATCTCCACTCTTCATATAATGGGCCAGCGAAAACAGACACAATGCAAACAGCGTCGCCTAAGAAGCTTAGTTCTGATGCACCACTGTTGATGCAATTAATGTACTATTTAGCAGAACCAGTGATTAGAACATGCACAATTCGACTTTCAGCGCCACACAATATGGGATGCTGTCATTCCCCCTGACAACCGGCGTGAAGGCAGATTACATGGCGAAGGGAAGTAATTGTGAAAACATACACTGCAGCACTCTAAATGTGTTTCTGTCTAATAATCCCCCCCAAGGGAAGAACAAAGAGCAATTCAGGACAAAATGACATCTAGAAACGCATACATTTTCTCTCCTGAGCATTTGTGATGAGTGATAAGAGCCCTCAGTGTTGTGATTGCAATATGTGGTGTGTTTAAAAGGAAAGGCCAGGCTATTGATTTTAACCTCGCAGAGTTTATCAACTGTTTAATTTCAACACGGGCTTCTGAAAGGCTCCTTCTTAACGCATCGATTCCATCTTGGCAATCATGAAAGCATTTATGATAATCGACTAGTTCTTAGCTAAACCTCGTAAAGTTAATACGACAAGGTGTTAAAGAATGGCGAGGTGAGTTTTGTTCAAAGTTCAAACTAAACCGTAGAGGCAATAATTGCATTTTGTACATCACGTTTCTACAGAATACAGTACAAAGCAATGGCCCTCACCCTCAAATGTCTTACTAACATTGCTTAATCCAGCTGATATGAAAAATGTAGCATCAAATGAAACATTTCTGTAAATGTGGAATCTTTATTGTGGTTTTTTTTTGTAAAAATGTACCATCAAATGAAAAAATGTCTGTAAAATGTGGAATCTTTCTTATTTTTTGTAGTTTGGTGAACACTAGCCACATGTAGCCATCAGAATGAGTCATATTACTGTAAGTGTTGACTGCTTATATTCGTCAAACCTTTATTTATGAGGAAGCACATAGAGAGTTCTGAATGAGTGATAACCAGCATTGAAACAGCCTTCAGAAACTCAAAGAGAGGAATGGCTTCAACTGGAATTTCATTTTCACACTCTTACCTATATCATTCAACCATAACACATCTCAGAAAGCCTGTATAGGTGATCAGCTGGGTTAGGATCCATTGACTGCAAAGCAAATGATTCACATCAACGTCATAGCCGTAAATCCACTCAGTGAGCTGTATGGACACACCTGCATTTGTTACATTTCTCACCATTTATTATTCCCCCCCCTAATTTCTCAGCCTTCTGTCATTGCGAGGATGCAATTGCAAACGCCTGGCAGTTCCATCTTCGGTCCCCGCAGAACGTTAGCGCTCTGTCCACTTTTTTGCACATGAGTGGATTGCTATATCTTGCTATCAGTCAACATGTCAAAATCGTGCAATTCATCCAGGTTTGAAGAGACTTGGAGAGGCTGATAAATAGAAATCCAGTTTGCGGCCTGCCTTCGTCATGGCTATCTTCTTTCGCCATAAAGTCAACAACAGAAAGGACACGTGTTGTATAAAAGCAGTGATGGATGAGTATTTATTCTCATCAATTCACTTCAGACATGACATAATTCCCATTAACTTAAAAGCAAGCGTCATTAAAAGCACGAGACATCTCCAACACATACTCACCTGTCTCGGAGAAGGAACACCTGTCAGGGACAGAAGACACTCTGGTTGGAGATGTCTGACAGTCTAATTCAATCGCAGTGCAGCCCAAAGGCAACACGGTAGCACGGGATGTAATTTGTAATCAGCTGCACAACGGCAACTCAATAGCACATGATTAGAGCCCTTCACTTAAATGTGTTCAACTCCACGTTAAATCCACCAATCAGCATGACACGCAAGCGTATATTTTTCCTTTTCACATCGCCTTGAGCATGTCAAATCAGGTGGGCTTTATGAATCAGGTTTTATTCATTATTAAAGCTGAAGAGCTGAGCATATGCGATACTGTGTCTGGACAAAAAGTTTGCCACATGGGGAGTGGCGTGCAGATAGCCTTGGAAGAGGGATGTTGACACAGATTGAATGAGTGCTGAAAAGCCTCTTGCCTACTTGTTTGCATTGACAGTCGATGTAATGAGAATCAATGCTGCGCTTAAGCCCAGGCTTCAGTCAAGTTTACTTTGCACTTTTGCAACCCTGTTACCACGAGCGTAATGCCTTTTTTATTCATAGTTTGCTTTTTTTATCTACATCTAAAGATAGACAGGAAATGGGAAAGAGAAAAAGATGACGACATGCATCATAGGGTTCAAGCCCAGGCTTGAAATATTTGGTAAGCTAGTTGGGTGTTACCCTTGCAGGCTTTATTTTGATGAACAAGACTAAACATTATCACTACTAAACCTAAAGAAGAGAAATAATGAAAGTTTGAAGAAGTGTCTTCACTTTTCCTGCCCTGGAGCCTCTCCTCTTTATATGCTAACACATGAACAGCCTTAGGGCCAGAAATACATTGGAGAAGCTTTTTTGTGGAATACTTAACCAATTACGTTTCTGCTACCTGACACACTTCAGCCTGAACGTAGACTCGGCAAGTTTAAAATTAGGCTACTGTTGATTTAAACAAACAATTTTGAATATTTGTAATACCTTTCTTCCGGAATAGGGGTTAGGGTTAAACTTTCACCAATTTAGAGCTCATCCACTTATTGGACCGCTGTGATCTTGCTTTCAATTTCGATAATTATATCATTTTTATTCCTTTACTGTCCAACGTCAGGACAATCCCTTTTTAAATAACAGCTTGAAGCTTGCAAGAAACATGGCATATACTGTATATATATAATTTACAACGTTTCAAATTCAAAACGTTTCAGCTTCTAATTATATTTGATGTGTCCAACATCAGATTAGGCTTTCATGCTGAGGTTGACATAATAATCTGAAACTACATGCATCCTTTTTTCAGGAATTGACACACTAGCTTACTTCCTGTTTATTTATTCAGAGCGTTCAGACCACAGGAAGTGGGAGCAGCAGAGCATCGGAATGCTAACGTCGGTAGGGAGTGATCGTCGACTGACTAGCTAAGCTCGCACTCACACTGTGAAAATGCATTTTGAGATTCATTTGAAAATGAGATAGAAATAGAATGATCACTTTAAGGGAGCAGCCCTGCTATTTTTTACAGACATATAGTCTTGATTCAGATCAGAGATGAAATTGCATCACAGAACACAGCAGTTCTTTGACATCAATGAAGCAACAGGCAAATGATACATATTAAAGAGGGCCTTTTGTTGGGGATGTCCCTTTCCTGTAGTGTGTTCTATAGGTTTTGGTGCATGTAAATGGTCTGCAAAGGCTCAAATCTGGGTTTCTCTCCCACACATTCATACAGTTTTGCTATAATGCTCTGTTTACGTGCCACATTATTTATTGCTGGACTAAAATTCTGTGTTTTTAAATGCAAGCCTGTATCCAACAAATGCATATCACCTCATCACACCTTAATTCCTACTGACTGACATATCTCACATGCATTCCCCTATAGCTACTCCGTTATCACCTTGACAAAACTCCCATAGACTTTT
Organism: Eleginops maclovinus; assembly: GCF_036324505.1. Classification (NCBI taxonomy): domain Eukaryota; kingdom Metazoa; phylum Chordata; class Actinopteri; order Perciformes; family Eleginopidae; genus Eleginops; species Eleginops maclovinus. Next base: position 6,766,307 of record NC_086372.1, read on the forward strand.
TCGAGTTCCAGAACCCCCCAAAGGGATTATTTTTCATTCAAGAAATCTTCAACAACAGCCACAGTACGAAGATGCACTGTAATCCCCAGTCTTCAACTTTAATGTTGGAAAGATACAGCGAGGTGGTATCCTTTTTTCCCCCTGCAGTCTTGAATCTCAAGGCCCGGAAGGTGTCTTAGCGACAGCGATGCCGTTATTCCTCCCACATTTCCTGTCAGCCCCAGTGTGTTACCTCTTTCAGCCGAGCCTGAGCGCCAACAGTTTGGACTGGAAATTATTGTAAAGGGACCGCGGCTCTCCTGTCTCTGTAATGCTTTGCAGAGAGCGAGTGACAGCCTGCTGGGAGCTGCACTGAGGTCTTTCTCTCTGCCGGGTTTACAGCTTGTTGTATCAAATAAATTCAGTGACATAAAAACAACTTTTTGAAATGACACCTTGTATATCTTGTGTTTGGGTTCAATTCACTTTCAGTTTCATTGGGGCCCTTTGAGATGATTTCAAATACAACATTGGTTGATGTGAGATGTCTTTGTGTGTTGGCGGGGTGAAGAGCTTTTCCCTGACCTGAGATCTCCTGAGGCTGCTCTTAGTCCTGCTGCTGAAACAATTGATTTAAATTCATGATGTAATGTCATTAAAGGACACTCCTTATCTATGACTGCTGTTTAATGTAAATCCTTGTGAATGTATAGAAGTCCTTAAATCAGGCTTCACAGTCCATTTAAGATCTATTCAGTACAGAGAAATGCATTTGTAGTGACGCACGGGCTTGATCTTAAAGCAAACACGTATTTAACATGTTCCAGGCCATGCTTCGTGAGCACAAGGGCATGTTCAGGACCAGAAACATCACATGGGAGCATTGATCAACCTCCACAGCTGTGGTCACTCTTTTAACAGATGATTTACAATGATCCTTTATCCGGAAAGTAAATTGCGGGGGGTATTGGGTCTTTTGTGATAATTCTGCTGCAATTTTCTCTCCAACAATGCCGGGCCAATGGAGCGTTCTCCTCTTATCTTCCAGAGTCCTGGCTAGAGTTTTTGAAAGATGTTCCCTCTTACTCCATCTAGCTCTTGTTCAGCCATGAAGATAACAACCCTTCCTTCCCATCCCCACTCCTGCTGACACATAATCACAACCTCGACTGAAGTGTGTATCTCTAAGAGCAGATTCTCATGCTTATAATAGGAGGGCATAGTGCACGCTAGGGCGGATGTGTGTTTCCCTTTGAACGTGTCCTGGGCAGCTGCCACAGCTCCGGGTGCCATAATGTATTTTCAAAGCGAAGGTCTTGTGCAATAACCACCGAATAACCCCAAAAAAAGGAATATTCGGTGTTGGAGATGTTGTTTTCTTTCATGGAAAGCTTTGCTGTAGCATCACAAGCTAGGCCAGCGGCAGGAGAAAGATTACCAAACATTTACCTGATATAATAAATGGTCGGAATCTGCTGGGAGGGGAACAGATGCCGCTAAACGGGATGCATTTGGTTGACATTTTCCTTTGACTCCCTCGTTGTACAGAAACGCAGTGCATTGGGGGTCCAGACACAGCTTAAGGTAATGCAATAACACTCGCAACCCGCACACAACCACATTACCCTGCTTTGCTATGTATGAATTCTCTTTCAGCCGCCCATGCTGGCACTGCGGCTCGTCTTTGCCAAATCTCATATTCAGTTTGTGAAGTGACAGCCTAGCTTACAGCGACACTTAACCACTTGGAGAAAACATCAATACAGCATCATGCTCGCACTTTCCCCGCTCCCCTCTCTTCCTGCGAGTCCATCAAGATGAAAAGGTCAAACAAAGAGCATGGAGAATTACCATATTGCCTATCGAACTGGATCATCCCTTAGCCAGATGGGAAAAAAATCATGGTAATGGTGATGCATCCACAAGTGACATCGGTCGGGGTTTAATTCCACCACTTTGAATGTGATGTTATGTGAAATACCAGTGTGAATTGGTCTGTCAAAGATAGAATTACCCATATTATTTGGAGGGACATCAAGTGGATGAAGCTTCTTGTGACTTTTTCTAATGGCTTCTTAGGTTGTGTGACAGGTTCGCTTACTTGAGTCCGGACCATGTTCAAGTTTGCAGTGTTTACAGCATATGTAAAATATATTTGTTTAACAAATCAGTAGATCCGGACTGAAATACCTCAGATAATTTTGAAGAATGCCATGCAACTTTTGGTTACTGGACAATGGTACGGTATCTGTATTTGAGATCCCCTGACTTTATTGTTATCATTAGGTAACATTTAGACTTTATGAGTTATACTTTCGGTTTTGCAAATTCTTCAGGCTATGCTTATACTTTCAGATGGCGAAAATGGCAAGCTTTCTACCAACTTAATCATTTAACTAGTTTAACTTTTGACATAACAGCTTGCAAATCCTTTTGATACTACTCTTGTGTGCCAAATCCCAAAAGTACACATTACTACATAAAGATGCTTTTACGTCAGCATGCTGAAATAAATTCTAAAGTAGTGCCTCATCATTGTTCTATCTTGTGAATATCCTCCAGTACATTTTCCTGGTTCTATTTTTACTGAATATCAGCAGTAGAATCTAAGACACTGTTAAACAATTTCATAAAACCTTGAAATCCTGAGTGATAATGATGCCCAGCAGCTATCTCTTCAATCTGTATTACCTCTCCTACACTTTCCACTTTTGGCCTTTTTTAAATAAAATAGTTTCAGTAAATGGGGAAATTAAATGATTCGATATGAATCCTATTTAAAGTGTCTCACATGCACATTACATCAAGCATCTTGTGTAGAAGAAAGCAAGTACGCATGCAATGACAGATGATGTTTTAAAGCAGTATTATGGAGAATGCTGCTAGCTACATTAGTCATGGGATAGGAGGCATGCGTCTTATTGCTACGCTATCTTTGTGTTTAGTCCAGTTTCTCTCTGCACGGAGAATTAAAAGAGAAGGAAATCACATGTCCATGGGTGACGCACCGCCACCTCGGGGCATTCGTTTTGCACTGAGTAGAATCTGTCAGTTAAAATCTGCGTTGATCTTTTAAAAAAGTGACCAGTGGCATTTCAAATGTGTCTCTGGGCTCAACCCAGTCCCAACCCTCCCCCCTAGAGAGACAGTTAGGACAAGTAGAGTGAGAGTGAGAGACTCGGACAGTTACATCAGAGCCCTCTTGCTTCTTCAAATAACATCACATTTACACGGGGGCATAAATTAAAAGCCCCCCACTCCACGCTGCTGGTATACACATCAGATCGGGTCATGAATCTAATTCTTACACAAGAAGAAGATCCTACTTTATCCACTGCCTTTCTTTTGTATCATTACAGTAGTTTGGTGTGCTGCGCCGGGGGTTTCCGCATGGATTGCTTCCAGGGTTAGAGAGGGCACTGCATCAGGAGGCACTCGCTCGCAGAGTTGCGAGGAAGATATTGATCAAACTCTGTAAACCACCCACCATAGGTATGTGGAAGCTCTAGCTTTTGTTTGGTACTTCTTCATTGTATTACAAACACGAAAAAAATTCAAGCTATTACTGAACAGAGATTTTGATTTAGTATATGTTTCACCCACAAGTCATTGTTCTATACAAGCAATTAGCTTAGCATAATCAATTCTGTTCCTATTTGAGCCGGCGCAGATGTACACACACTTTTATGAGGGAAGAAATCTCTTAAGCCATTGTTCCAGTGAGAAATCAGCCGTGCTATGATAGTTATTCCTGCCTTAATGGTCTCGTAGATGACTGTCTTTCTTGGCAATATATCTGAAATGAGTATATTTGGAAGCGGCAAATGGCCTCACAGGCGGAAATTTCAATATTCTTCCTTGTGGAATTTATAATAAACTGGAGAAAGTTCGTGTAATGAGAGCAACAGGCCGCCTTCCGAAGCTATACATCACACGGCAGACATGATACGGAGACTTTGTTACTAAGAGTGCTCCGATCATAAAATGTCAACTGTCACTTAGGCTGTAGTTGTTCACGATGACATTTATCAACCATCTCCAGAGTTAGGGGGCTGATGTAGGACCAGTTTGCTGTACCCTAAACAAAACAGAGAATGATGGCTGCACAAGAGCTATAAATATGTGCCCTAAATAGTTTTGGAAAGCACTCTGAGTTGCAGATTTATAGATGGGTAAATGTGGCATATATGCAGTGTCCTGTTCATCAGATCCGTTATTAAGGGCGAGGGAGAAAAGGGAACATTTTCCACACACTAGACTACACCAACACACAGATGGGCAGAAATCAAAGTCTTTGTCTAGCAGTGTACCTTTCAATATTCTACAAATAGGGCAGTAAAAAGAACAATTATGCCATTGCACAAGGGTTTTATCTCCCTCACACGAGAAACTGATCTTTGATCCACTCAGCAAGCTGACAATGACAAGGTCAAAAGATTAAGCCGCTCTGTGTCACTAGTTATTTATGCCTCTTTGACTTTAAGATGCTCTTCAAACCCTCAATGACGGCAGCAATAGGTCTCATCTCACCAAGTGGAACATACTGTACGGACTCCAGAGTTCGATGACAGCTGCAGGGTTGGAGTTATTATTCGGTAGATATGTTTAAAGAGACCCCTATTGTGCTTTTTGGGGTTTTCCCTGTCCTGTGGTATGTTATATAGATGTGTGTGCATGTAAATTGACTCCTTTGTTTACTTCTGCAACATAGTAAAGGCACACAATACCAAAACGAATCTGGGAATTAGCATAACATGGCCCCTTTAACTTCTAACTTTTCAAAGGCTTATTTTAGAAAGTAAGGATCAACTTTCATTTACATCATCATAAAAATGCCAATGATGCATTTCACTTCCACTCCAAGGCTGAGTATCAGTTCACTCTGTAGCAGTTAAGGCTTTGGGACTTCCTCCCTCCCTACATGATTTCTCAGAGCTGCACAGGGCTATGTTCTAAAATAAAAAAAAAGAAGTGTTTATTCCGCTGGGCCGGGGCAAACATCCCTTGGGCCCATCAGTCACTGCTAGCTGTTTGAGTGCAGTCCAAGATGGCCTCCACAAACACCAACCCCCTGCAGTGAGAGCTGGGAAAACCTGCACACCCCATGTGATGTTACAAACGCTCCTATCTGCCAAGAGTGGTCCGTGTGAATCCAACACTAAAATCTCCTTTCTTTTCCGAGTTTGTCATTCCACCGAGAGCCACGCTGGGGGGGGGGGGGAATACTGCTGTTAGCGCACGGGAAGAAAAAGCCAGGCCGTGACCATTCTGAATTCAAAGCAATCCTTTGTATTGACTCAATTCAAGGCTGGGTGGTTATGCAACAACAAAGCAGCAACGTTAGCTGAAAGTCAATCTGTCACTCAGTCATCAATGCAATCTCCAGTTCATGAATTTGCTCATTTAAGTCATTCAAAATCCCATCTATTCACACTTTAATATTTTATTCATCTCATCTGCCAGAAATACATTCATGTATTCTTCCACGTTCATTCAAATAGTAAATGGTGGAGGAAGTGACTTGAGTCAATGGATGAGATTTGCCTATTATAATTCTGCCAACTGTAAATCTGGTTTCTAGAGGTGTAACACATATTAAATATCTGAATACATCTGACTGTGGCGTGTAAGGGAAAGCCAACGCACATTTCTCACAACTTTGAGCAACAAGGTCATTTAACATGCTTTGGATAAGACATAGAAGACAGAAGAGGCATAAGAAAAGTGTCCATTGGCGGAATCATCATTAGAAGCTTTGGCAGCTCCAGGTACCACTAATGAGAGGAAATGAGACGTTCCCCTCATTATTTGACCTAGGTGTTGATTATAGGAGCAGTTTCACAGCTTGAGTGTCATGCCTTACTCAAACATGTCAAATCTCATTTACGAAGTACGATAAACACAGGGGAGAGACATGGCCTTTGCAATGAAGTCAGCAGGGCACTCTCACATTTCACTCAGTTTCATCACTGTGTCCATTTGGATGAACACTTTCCACTGCTCTTCTGGAAAATGGAATACAATAGATTACATTACTGTATAAGGCTTTGTGTTATTACCAGACATTGCATGGTGTTTGTATTTCAAAAGCATATTATTTGACCGGACTCTGCTTTCAATATTGACAAATAATGTACGTAATTCGCTGCAATTACACTTCACGCTTTATTTGCACTGTTACTAGTTTTGTAGGGTTGGATGCATTTCGTCATACTGGTTCTTACTGGGTGTAGAGTCAATGGAGTTCAATCCAAATTGTCCAAAGTGACCCGTATCAGCGTTTTCTGATCCGACAACCAACCAAATTTGACTTCCTGTTTTTATATTTTAGGGAAAAACTAAAGAGACAATCACAAATGACCAAAGTCTGACGCGTTAGCTGTTCTGTAAACTTTGATGGATCCTTGAGTGTAATCATCATTTAAACGCACTTTTGTGTTTGCCCCACTAAGTGGCTTTCATTAAATTAAATTCGACTGTACATTCATAAATGGATAATCAGTGAAATAATCAAATTAAATCAGTGAAGAACTACCCAAAACGAGCTTGATTATTAAGTACTTCTTGTTTGATATTCTGGTCCAATCTGTACCAGCTCAAACAACAAAACCAACCAAAGCAAAAGGCTCAAAAACATCAAAATAAAGTGAATACAGAACAGATGTTGATTGCTTGTTTTGTATGTGAGCCAGGTGAGAAACAGCCTCTAATACTACACCATGTTGAATGCTATGATCATCAAAGTGGCAGCGACTGAACAACAAAAGTTGTTTTTTTCTCCCAAATTTCGACAAAAGCTCTCAGAACAACACAAGCGTGCGGAGATTCCTTTAGCTATTCAAGTGTAGATTTAATGGCGCGTACACACACACACTCTTGAATACAGAATGTCCAGCAGTGGCTCAGTCAGTAGGGGCTTGGACTGGGAATCGTAGGGTCGCCGGTTCAAGTCCCCGAACAGACTTGAAATATGGAAAGTGGACTGCTACTTGGAGAGGTCCCAGTTCACCTCCTAGGCCCTGCTGTGGTGCCCTTGAGCAAGGCACCGGACACCTCCAATCCCCACTCCCCATTGCTCCCCGGGCGCTGCACAATAGCTGCCCACTGCTCCTAGCACTAGGATGGGTTAAATGCAGAGGACCAATTTCACTGTGTGTGCTCTGCTGTGTGCATGTATGTGACTAATAAAGAGGGTTTCATCCTCCGATTCTAGAATGAGGGGCAGAAGCCAAACTCTTTTTGCAGAGGTGTGGAAGACTTGAGAGACAAGCTCATTATGCAGTTCGGGACATACTGTATCATCGATTAACATTCATCATGCTCAATCTCCCTCAAACTCCCCGCTGCCTAACCTGTGCTGCAAATGCAAAGCAGCCCCCACTTCCACCGCCACAGCCATATTTGTAGACAGAGGTTAATGGGAGTGGAACGCTGTGTCACTGTATAGCCATGTATTAAAAAGACCTGCAGCTGGGAAGTTCAAGACAAGGGATGTTTACCCGGCGACACCTTAACAACATGTCAAAGTGATTCGCCGCTGCTCGGGTCAGGCGATAGGGTGGTGATCCGCTCCCTGGTGGGAAGCCATGACAATAAGCATGCAGCAGGAGTCAAGTGCAATGATGAGGAATTGCAATTAATACACGCATCATACCAGCGTACCCTGCAGGTGCTTGCTACCGTGTATTCTACAGCATGCTGTTTTGTTGATTAGTTATCAAGAGGTGTACCCGAGACAACAAGCAGAGAGAGAGGAAACACTTAAAGGGAGGGGAAGCCTAGGGAGGAAGGCTGTAAATCAAAGAAAGGAAAGAAGGCAGCAAATATGCATCTTAAGTATATCACAATGATGAGGTCCGTGTAAGTCAGTGTCTATACTAAACATTTTGAGAAAATTATAAATGCATGAAGCATCTTTAATACATATGTTTGTGTCTTGCTGCAACAATACATCCTATAAATTAATGTCACTGACTGCATTTTTTATAATGTTTCAGGAGAAATGTATTGTCTCTCCGATCGTGGTTGCCGTTTTAAAACAAAACAAAACAAAAAGGCAACATAACAACCTTGTTATCGCTATAAAAGATCAAGGTTTGGTATAAATATATGTATGTTTAGAGAAAGTCGAAACAACCCAGCCGTGTACCAACACAGCCATGTGTTATTGCCTGGGAAAAAAAATATAATTGGCTTGTTGAAGCAAGAGATATGAAACTGCTTCCAGTGAGACAATCAATAGAGGACATGTAGATAAGATGTGTGGTCTAAATAAGGAAAGAAAATAATGAAATTATGGCAATCTTAATTATTATTATGCAGTATTATTAATTACAGAGTCTCCCAACAGCTATACTTAACATGATAATCTGAGTGGTAAATATGAATTGCTAGTTTCTCCAATGACAGCGATAGAGTTACGGGGGTTATTGTCATAAACTAATCCATGATATATTCAGTACATTAACACCAGATTGAGGAAACTAATAGAACAATTGGACAGTTCTGAGTTAACCTGACCTTGTGGTCGCCTGGTGCCCAATTACTTTCAAATGATTCTCCATGTGTAGAAGCCGGAATGAAATAAGCCTGTATAGTGTTCACAGTTGGAAAATAGTATGCTTTTAAAACCGTAGAGAAAATGTATAATCTACACTTCAATGTGTAAACATACAATTAAGTTTGAGTGAAGAAAAGGATGACGCACAGAAAAATTGGAAGGTAGCTGAATAGCATTTAGTCTCATTTTACTTGACAATCCGTCGAATGTGTATAGCTGTTTATCAAACAAGGGTGACTGTACAAAAGATAGCTGCGGGGAAAGGAAGCTAAGCCATCTTAATTGGAAGTACAGTCATTTTTTTATTTCCCTTTTATCCTTTATGTTGTTTCGAACAAAAAGTCAGTTAAGCTAGGTTAAACGGTCCCTATAGACCGCCTGACTGATTTAAAACTCAAAGGCCCCCTGCCTGGCACCCTAGGGCCTGTAATTGCCATCACCGCAGTGACAGCTAGAAAAAAAAGAGGCATTATCTTGTGGCAAAGGTTCCTGTGTGCAGCAGAAATACACGGCTGATTGTGTAAAGGTACCCATGGAGCCCACCCCTGTGGAGGAATTAAATAAAGCAGCTGTGTTGGCTGTACACTGTGTTCTTAGGGTGGTGTCAGTTAGAGACTGCTGTTAATCAGTGGTGCCAAAGTGAGAGATCAATATGGACTGGATAGAAACGGGGTTACAGGATACATACAAAGTGTAATACTATAGGTCATAACAATAAGATCCGATTGTTTTAAATGTTGTATATCAATGATCGACTTTCTAATCACTACAAAAGCATTAAAGGGGGACATTTGGGGGTTTCCTTTTATCATAGTGTGCTATATAGGTTTGTGTGCATGTAAATGGTCTGCAAAGGCTAAAATCCCTGTGTTTTCTCACCCCCACACGTTGACTTGATTACTGTACCACACCTTCACCCCTTATTTAAACATCAATTGGAAGAAGTGGGATTGTATAGTCTTTTTTCGGGCAATCACCATCATTGCTGTTGTACCGGTACCACAAAATATCCTGCAGCTTTTCTATAAAGAGCTGAAATGGTAGTTCACTTCTGGCTCTCAAAATACTCCGATTGTGTAAAGCACTGCGGAAATTGCTGTCTTTTTGTCTTTACATTCTTTCCCCTATGTGGATTTTTCTGGATCTTTCTCATTTTGAGATGTTGAAATTCTGTATACACATCATCAACACTGATAGCTATTTGGAAAGTAGTGCTACAAATTGACACTGTTGTTACTTGGAGACTCTTTGCTTATAGGGTGAACAGTTTAAGTTGTTTCCCTGCTCTTACTCTACACTGATATGCATATTAAGTTCTATAGCTACTCAGAATCGAAGCAAACCCGACATATACATAATATGCAACCCAGATAAACATTACGATGTCCGGTTGACGACCTAGGAGCTGAGGCAGTAATCTTGCTGTGTTGAACAGGCCACATCATATACCCCTCCTTTTTAAAATTATTTTTTCACAAAGAATCCACTTACTTGACTCGAAATTTGGGCTGAGATTTTAGCAACTCAAGCTCTGAAAACGATCTTAGTTGAGGCCTTCTGCTGTACAATCGCTGCTGGCGTTCTTCAGCCTGGAGCAACTTCTCCCATTGCAGCATTTTGCTTCAAGGTAGTATTGCTAAATTTACATTTTAGTGCTTTGATCCTGGACCACATCCAAAACACCAAAGGGCTTTTTGTCAAACACAAGGCTCTAGGTTAAAATTATATGTAGGTTTGGTGTGCTATCCTCACCAGAAATAGAGAACAATTTTATCAGAATGTATGCAACAAATAGTGAATTCTGGCTTTTTAGTAATGGGTTTCAACACTTCACCGGGCCTGTCTTGAGGAAGTGATAACCGTTATCAGTGAGGATATGCAGTTGGCTTTCAACTTGGCAATTAGTTTGAAGAAATTCTTTAAAACTCAGTTCTATTTCACATTACAAAATATACTTTATAGATACTTGTCCAGCCATTAGGGATCAAAGTTCTGCAGAGTGATTTCAGTACCATTTTCTAGGGAGACGGGTCTTTCTCTGGGAGGTGGCTACACAAGGTTTTATCCAATTTGACCATCCTTAGAGTAAACACAAATATATATAAAATGTATATGTATGTTTCTAGACTTTTGACCCAGAATCAGTCAGTTTATGCTTTTACTGCACGAGTAAAATGTTTTCACTGATCTTTCAAAAAGTAGAAATGATCGATGAAAGCTACAAATGCCACAATGTTATGTGTCGTCATAATCATCTGAAAAATGACATTCATAAAATGACAAAAAATCCATTAGCTACATATTGGAATGCATTAACCAGCTAGAAAATGGTATTTTCCACCAATTTACACTGACCTTTCCATTCCTTTTGTTTTTGCACATGTTCCCTTTTATACATTATACTGTGAGACCACCGTTTTGAAACAGTTTGAAAGTTGGCATTCCTTAATAAGTAATTTAATCAATTTCTCACTTGTACAACACCCACAATGCTGTAAAAAAAAAATGGGATTTTGCAAGAGTCTTTAAGAAAATGAAAGAGTAAAAAATGCCTGAAGCATGTGTTGGTGGCAAATGATCAAAGTAGCGTTGATGTATAACAATTTTCTTAGAAGGCCTTTCTCAGATGATATCTAGCAGCCATAAAAAAAACCTCTCCGATTGAGTAGATAATGTATGCAAACATTCATTTGGCTGACGGATCATAAAGTATAGAGAGTGTGGGCATGTTCTTCCATCACCTCCTTACAAAGTCTTCCGTCCTTTTCATTCCTGAGGGCCTGTAGCTTTTCCATGTCAATCGTGTACCTCAAAGGAAAGGAAACTTCTGCAGCTTTTTTCTGTTATATCTTCTGATTTTCTAATGTTTCTCTAAGGGACGACATTTTACATCTCTGGGAGAAGGACTCAAATAGAAAAGAGACCCTATTATGAAAATTCCTTCGGCATTATGTCCTAGAAGCAAAAAGGGAAATGCCAGCTGGTACCCTTGACTTGTTGAGTGATCCTAGCCATCTCCTGCATGGCCTTACTGTTTGCTTCTTCCATGTATTAATGTCAGCAGTTGGCCAATCAGGCTGGTAGACCTTACCTTATAATAACCCTCCCCCACCTCCCAATTACCACACTCCTACAAATAGCAGCTGTGTTCATTTTGCCTAAGTATTGAGTAATTTATGTATTCATTACAGAGGATACCCGAGGAGCGATGAGCCATTATCCACAATACCCTCTGCGTTCATTCGCTGTTTAATTTCATGCAAGCCATTTATCACCCAGATGTTTCCAACGGGTCCTAAGATTAAGTACCTATGTTAATAAATGAGACGTTATCATTCGTGAAAAGATTTGTGTAGTTGAGAATTTTGCCTCTTACTTTGATGGTTGATTAATTATAGGTCAAGAGAAAAGTCAAGAATATGCGGAAGTATTGGATTAGGGTCAATCAGGGATGATGAATAAACTGAGGGAGATGAGTTGTGTATATTAACTCTAAATTGCGTACTTTTGCATGTTTTTTTTTCCCCCTACAAATCACGTGCATCATGCAATCACCAGCAGAGAACATTGGGGTCTGATGTAAATCATGTGGAATCGTCGAAAAATTGATTCGCAATAATGTTTTACATTTCTCAATTAGGACATGTCGTAGAGAACATGCACACACATTTAGACAAGCACTAAAGACAGATGTATCCACAACAGGTGGAAGCTTTCTAACAAGAGACCAATGTTCTCTTCAAAAGTCTCAATACTGCCTGAAGTACCAATAAAATAAAACTGACGGACTAATCGGCAGCACTGTAAAAGGAAAATAAAAGAAGAAGCTCCTTTTATGATTCCCTTAACTTTGGAACGTCAACAGTCATATCTCAGTGAAGTGAAATATCAGTCGGCTGTTTTTGTCTCTTTAAGCTCTCTTTCAGAAGAGGAGAAATAAAGGTTGGCCCGAGATGCGCGGGTACGTTTCAACATTGAGACCCTCGAGGAATGTCTCCAATCTGTTACTTCTCTTATTGAACGCTGCGGTCTCTCAATCTATACAGGCGTCAATTTTGATAGGTGGCGATAAAATGGTTGATTATTTGTAGTTGGATGGAAGAGTCAAAAACACCTCCATTATGGGAAAATGGAGGTGTGAAAATGACTGCAATTTCGTAAAAAAATATGCAAATATAAAAGCAGAAGTGGGCCAAAACACATGCAAACGAAGAAACATCTTCACCAACTTGACAACATGCTATCATGATTTGTGGTTGGCTTAACATATTGGAACCACAATTTCAATGCTCAAAGTTTTTAAATGTCATATTTATTAATTTACCATAATCACAGCTGCTGTTGGTCATTTAATGCTGCCATGCTGGAGGCAACCCTAGGCCATTTTTGATTAAGCCTTCTATGATTACTGACATGAATGGCTTTAGCCACCCCACGCTGGGCTGTTTAAAGGTGAGCTACTCACAGCATGACACTGGGAGGCGATTACAGCTGCAGGCTGCGGCACAGCGGCAAATAGCGAAAGATTTAATGACCCTGGTGAAAAGAGAGGAATACTGACAAATAGGGGAAATATCACTACAAAGATCACCTCAAAATCCAAAGAGGAGCCATTTCATCTATAGACAGAAAGTATTATCTTTCTGGAGGTCAAAAGACTTTAATGCAGAACTTGTCAGGGGAAAGGATGAGAGGTTTGATAGCATAAATTAGGATTAATGTCTGTAGGAGACAGAAAAATAGTCTCTGGTCTTGACCCCTGGATAAAAAACAACATATCTTTCATTTGATACACAGAACATAAGCACAGACAACAAGTGAAGTGCATAAACTGGAGAAAAAAGTATTTAAATTCAAGGTCAGCTGAAGTTGCAATACATAATTCATACATGAGCTCAGTTACATTTTTCGAAGTAGTTTACATTGTGGTAAGAAGAGAGCCGTGTGCTCATGAATGATTGACAATCTTTTGCTTGGCCCTCCAGCTTCACTCGTTTGGCCGTAAACAAGCTTAGCATGATGCCGCAGAAGCACTCTGCCCTGGATCCTGTGGCAATGGTTCTTCTTAAGATTTAGTTTGTAAGAAAGTTACATGATTTAACATATACAGTTGTTAGTATTAAACTGCTGGCAACAGAAATGGAAATATGTATTATTTTAAACGAGGGTTGGGGTTAGACGAGCCAAGATTGACAATGAAAATAGACCATGTTGGAACTTTGATTCCTCCATTTGGTATGACAACTTAATAGGATACCCTGGACTTTACAATTTTAAGCAAGATGACCTTCCGTTTTCTATCCGCTCATCAATCAAACACCTGTTCATCATATTTCACAGCTTGTTCTTAGGGCTAAAGGTTCCTCATCATTTTTACATTATTAGCTACTTCCCTGGAATAAAGTCTCAACTGAAAATCTCATTTGAAAAGTTCTGGATTGATGTGCTATGGTGTTTGTTAATACATTATGTAATTCTCTCCAACACAATTGACTGGTTTTCTGTATTTATCCTATAAAATGAGACCACATTTATCTGGGAATTCCCAATAAGTATCACCATCCTCTTTTCCCTGCATTCACCGCCATTTTATACCTTACCCCCCTTCAAAAATGTTACTGCAAATCAGATTTACAGTCATACAATCTGCAATAATTTCTATTGATGGGCCAAGAGCGAGCAAAACCTGCACATATAACACAAGAGCATGGTGCAGTACAAGCACACACTTGAGCCAGAAGACTATAAATATCCCTCCAGAGAAGAAACAAGGAAGGAAAAAAAACGTCCACACTTATTGGTGGTTAACATAAATGGATGTTTTGGCATGTGATGCAACGAGCCGCTGTGTTCGGTGGGTGGGCCGGCATTGTTCATTCATGACAAATGTGCATTACACGCATCAGCGGCTGTAAACCGATTTAACGGGAGTTGAAAACAGTCGCCGGGTCCAACAGTTTGGGAGTGCCAGTGAAAAGCAGGCTGAAGTCCTGACGTGTTAGCCCAAGCTTATCTTGAGTTGTTTTGATGGTAAAAGCCGTTTTTGGTGAAGACGTTTTTTTTTTTTTTACCATTTCCTTAAATTCCATTTTGTTGCACTTAGGCATGCCTCTTAATATGTTGAGAGAAATGTCGGCATGGTGTCCTTACAAGCCAATATAAATCTGTTCATTTAGCTCCATATGGCCATAGGGCACACTGTGGTTAAAGAGAAACCTCTGCTCTCTCCCTATTACACCCCCCTCCCCTGCTTCTTCCTAGTGCTGTGTAACATGCGGACACAATAATATGCATACTGACATTTGTGATTACAGTGATTATCAAGCGGTGAAATGAAGTCATATTTTGTTTTCAAATAACAGATTGTCAAAGCAACAAATGAGTCTTCTCCCACCAGCGATGCGAAATAGACATATTATTTTCAGATTTCAATTTATTTTTCTTGTGAAGGCTGCTGTCTTGTGGGGCTGCCACTCACACAATTGTTTTGCTTCAATAGTGTTAGCAATCCGGTAGTGAAACGGTGCCACATTTTTGTCAAGGTTTTTTTTCCTTCTTTGGCTAATGTGGTTATATCACATTCAGATGAATATTTGCTGTGTGTTTACAGCATGTGCATGAGTGGTGTGAAATTGGCAGTGCCCCCTGTGGAGCTTTGGATCTCCCACACCCTATATTTTATCTTCTCTGGTCTTTTCCGGCTGCTTTTCAAAACACTCCGTTCTGAAAATCCCCTTGTCTTAGATTTTGTAGTCGTACAATATAGAAAAGCACGAATAGCAGTGGGGCTTTTTCAGAGCACACTGCTGTAAAGAGAGTTATAGCATCACTGTCAAACCAATGATTAAAAATGGATCTGCACTCATTACAGTTTGAGGCATTTTTCTATTGGCAAAGGCGTTGTCACTGAAAGGTAATAAAAGAGCCGTGAAACAGGTGACAGTTACCAAGACAAAACAATTTCTCTCTGCCTGACATGCAACCGGAGAACAAACAATTGATTTCAGACAGGCGGATACTTTATTCATTGCAGGTATGTAGGAAGAAAAAAAAAGGCTAACTTAACTCCTAGATCCTTCAAAAAAGCGAAAAGACAATCCCGACCCATGGCCCTGTCTGAAAACAGCATTTTAACCCAAAGCAGGTAAAGATTCATTTCTTTTGAAACCCCTCAGGATTTGTATGGATTGTTTTCTTTTAGAAACATAAATCATTTTTCATTATATTTCAACCTTTTTCTGTTTTCAATGTCACGCAATATAGGAATCCCTCGAAGAAGAACTCTCATATCTCGATAGGACCTTCTAAAACTATATACATACAAACAAAACACAGTATCATTCACCTGCAAAATAAATTGCTTTTTCCATGTCTTATATACATATTGTACTTGTATGCATATATTTATCTTTGTCTGGGAGTAGTCTTACTGTTTAAAGTTTGCTTTCTTCAGTGTTGGTTTTCCGTCTCAGTTTTTTTCAAGGTGGGAACAATTCCAAAATATTATTTTCTAATATGTTCATTGTTTTCCTCCTGATCATGCATCTTATCGTGCTGCAGGGAAGATACAGTACATGGACTTGCAATAAGTTATTGTTCCTGCCCTACAACCACAATCTCTAGAGTATCTAATAGGCATCATTAAGATATTGTCTATGGTCACACTCGGGGCAGAAGAGTTCTGGTATTTCCCTGTAATTGTGTTAGGGTTTGCCCAGTTCATCAACCACTCTTCCCCCTAAACCTGCAGCTCTGCTTTCAGGCTTTTAGTTTTGATGCAGTGACCAATCGCACAGCACTGATCTATTAGCCAACTGCGCACAATGTTCGTCAGCAGTGCCCCTCGTTTACTGCCGTTGCCAACAAGCCTATTTAGAGATACAGTACGTAGGAGAGAGAAGAGTTTTTTTTGTACTGTGGATTCCTCTCTAGCATTGTATTGGAATGAATGGAATATCATCCTATACCATCAATGCAGCATCTTATCTCCCTTGTAGTTTAAAGGCCTGCATTATACACTAGTGGATGACAAGTAAAGACTAGTAACCTGTCTAATTCTAGTGCTAACCCAGAGTTTCTATCCATACAGGGTGAGCAGATTATCAAACTGGACCATTTTGAGTACCTTATTCAATGTAAGTGTCCTGTGTCCTGTGACAGCTGATTCCATGAATAGCATTGTGCTGTACTACAGTAGCTCCATAATTTCCCAGGGGGGGGTTGGCTTCCACTTCCTTTTAGGAAGGCGACAATGAACTCACCCATTCAAATGAAGTGGCTTGGTGAGCAGTCTAACTATGTCCCCTGGCTGTTGCAAACAAAACACTAAGCCTTGGAAAAAATAAGTACATCCTTAAGTACATCGTATGTGAGTATTTTAGGAGTAGTGGATTGTATTTGTTTGTCATCGTTTTGGGTGGTGGAGAAACCTCTACTTGCTAGGTATTTTATTTGCCTTGGCGTCCAACCCTTGCCCAGTTACCTTCATCCACCACCAGTGTTGGGCAAGTTACTTCCAAAATGTAATACAGTATTACTGTCTTTTTAAAGTAATAAGTTACATTACATTATTACTGTCTCGGAACTGTAAAGTGTTACTACTTTTGCATTACTTTGAGTTACTTTCACCAAAATAACCGTAAAAGTATGGCTTTAAATGCTAAAATGTAGTTTATTGCAGCTCAATAATTAAAGCGGTCTGTCTGTCCGTCTGTCTGTCTGTCTGGCAGTACATGCTGAAAATTAGGAAAATAGCTAGAAATTAAACTCATGCTAGATTTTAAACTCATGCTCTGTTTACCTGGGCTAAATAATATTTGATACCGGTAACATTACGTCGCTGTTTATTGTGAATAACATGTTAGTGGAGACACGGCATGGAGGCATGGACCAGTAACCTGCTGTATATGAACGAGTCTCTATGGCAACGTTAGCTCACCTTGTCATTGGTGTGTTATTGCTGACAAGCTTTCTAAAAGCCGGCGAATCCACAGAGGACAGAGGCTGCACATCTTCAACACTCCGCCACGAGTCTCTTAACTTCTCGGGGTTCAAGCGGCAGACCGAAAGTCAGTTACCTTCTGTTGCTTCCGCTTGCAAGCACTCCTGTCTTTTTCTTTTCTTTTCTCCGAGCCAGCAGCTCTGCATTTTGAGCCTGCAGCTCTCAATCGCGAATCTGTTTCTGCAGCTCTCTTAACCAATAGTAAACAGGCTTACTGAGTTACTGATCTACCTGCACAATTGTTTCTCTGGTGTCGGAATGTCTTGCGATGTTGGTGAATTCTTAAAAACAAAACAACACATAATTTCGGGTTAAAATGTGTTATATTACCCAAATGCGTTATACAGTATAACTGCGTTACAGCAAAAAGTTACTGTTACTCCGTTACTTTTGTAATGCGTTACACCCAACATTGTCCACCACATCTGATAATACTGTAAGGTCCTTTCTCAGCATGTAGGAACGAATAATTTCAGACCCGCTTTAACCTAAAGGCCGTTGGATCTTTACCTGTTGATGTGCCACACAGCGCTGCAACACCACTTTCAATTCTAACTACTAATGCTAAAGTGAGGGTGAGACACGAGAGAACAGCACCCTGCCACTCCTAGGTGTGTTTCAAGGGAGACGAGGCTGGAAGCAGGTAGCTTATTATTTCGTAATGCGTTTTAAATGTTTCATTACTTGCAGAACCAAACATTTAAGCACTCTGGATCCCTTCGTGCACATACCTGATGATGTGTAATAAAAGGACCTTGAGTTTGAATCTGCCGGGGATCTTTTTATATTTGTTTTCAATGTATGACATAACATGGTCTAGGAAATGAATAGATGATACACTTTTTGTTTTGCAATTGGCCGTAAAACCCTGCGTGGCAACAAGAAAGAACACTGTGAAATTTCATTGACTTATGATGTGAACAGTATGCATGTCTGACCTGTTTTATTTATCAAAAAGTGGATGTATGAATAAATAACCAGAATAGTGCTGCAGTAAAAAATGTAAAAAAGCACCAATGCGGATAAGATGCAACACACTGGAGGGAATATGAATGTTGGCCTGTTCTCTGAGCTGCTGATCTCTCTGTCCCTTATGTAGTTTATACTATATGTGCCTCCTCTAGCAACGCAGTCTTTTTCTGTATTCTGCTCCCGTCACTTCATCTGGCACATAATGTGTTTGTCAGGCATGGAGGCCCCCGAGCTCGGCCAGGCTGAACTCCAGCCATACGTCTTTCTTTCATTACTTTGTCATATGGATCCAGTGGCCTCCAACACTGGCCATTAATCCTAGGCCAAGTCCCTACCTCCGAGTCCTATTTTGTTTGGAAGTTGAGCCCTGTCTGACCATGGTAGTTTCACTGAAAATGAGGACTTTCATAGCCCTGAGCATCAATAATTGTTCTCCTGGACCTTTCCCTGTATTTGTTTGTCAACCATATGAAAAATTGCTGGAACAGACATGTCTCTCTTGCATGTTAATGTTGCTTATAGCTAACAAACTCCCAGCACACAAACAAGTCTAAGTTAGCAACAGCTGTGCTGAGAAAATTGTATAAATACAAACATGTAAGTGATTGACAGTGTTGGCTGGTCACGGATTAAAAGATAAAAGCTCTTTCTTTGCTTTAAAAACACGTCACAAATCTGTCTTTATATCAATCACATCAATTCAATTGATCCTGATCATTAAAAGATGACATATAATTCTATTTTTCTCATTCATGTTTGTATTTGTGCTTCCACTGTGACATGTCTCTATGCATTAATGTGCAAAAAGCTCAACATGTTTCTCATACTGCCTGTGCTGCAGCACCTCTCTCGCCCTCTGTCTGAAACCAGCGCCCAGTCTGCTCTGATTGGTTTGATGGCCAGCTCTGTTGTGATTGGTAAACCGCTTAGATATATCCTGCTCCTTAGCCTATGTACAATGTGTTCGAGCACTAGCCAATAGAACCGCAAGTGTACTTAAGGATGTCACTATTTCCAGAGGTAAACAAAGAGTCCTTTTGCAGACTATTCCCATGCAGAAAAACCTATATAACACACTAGAGTAAAGAAAATATATATATCAAATGGGGCCTCTTTAAATAAACATCTTTCCTTAAATATAACATGATCAAAAACTAAATCCTGCCTTATGTGAAAATCTGTAGACCTTAAAGATGGATCTAGGCAACACAATGACATGGATAACTGTTCAACTTTTGGAAGAATCATTCAACAGTAAAAGCTAGAAATAAAAGATGAGGTAAGATATATGACTTGGAATCCCAATTAGCGCAACAGAGTGTGTGAAGTTAGAAACGCCTCTACTGAAGTCTCCTTTGGTCACCGATGAATGAACTCAATGACCCTGACAGTAGCAACAGCACTAAAAGCCTCTTTAACATTACTAAATTAAAATACCATCAAGCAAATGTAGGGCACCACTGAACCCATGGAAGTACGAATCAGACATTAATATTTATCACTTCAGTTATAAAATTAGATCTTGATTTAACCGTTTATTGTCAACATCTTCCATGTGATGAATAGCAATTTGCAAATTGAGGGTAAACATTTGGATAACACTGAAAAGCGTGTGTACATATCAGCTTAATCTGGCATAGAAAATGATTGAGAACATTAATAAGTACATTGTGTTGTCAGGCATACATACTCCATCCTGTGTAATGTGATGGGTGAAGCATTAATACTCCCTTAGCAGAATGAATAATGCATGATTTAGCTGCACATATCCATTAAATGCTTGTTACCAATATTCAACACTAATAAATGTACATCGTGATTGGACTGGATGGCAGGAATAACAAAACAGAGACAAGGTAGGAGACCTCTGAGTGACATAAGTGCTGATGGTGATGTGAAGTGCTTGTATAATAACATTACCCGTCTAATTGCTTTGAGGAAATGATGATTATCCTAGGTAAAATTAATCCAGTCTATTTTGGTGGATTGCCGGGAGCAGGTTAGAATTAAAGCGATTCATCAAATTATTTCCTGAAATGTTTTGCAACTAACAGTACAACTTGAATATTTAATGCTCTTGATTACATGGCATGACACAATGAAACATTGATTCACGGCTCGCAGATTTACTCACTCACCGGGAGTGATTGCCTCTAGAGATCATTTGTACATAAGTGGCAACAAATATGTTCAATCCTCTGAGAGGGAGGTGAGTTGCATTATTGAGCATTGGGATTATCTTTGTTTACCGCATTGCTGCCCTTAATCTCCCTTTATCCGGAATCCCCACCCTGAGTATGACAAATTTATTTATAATTTGGTTAATTTGTGTTAAGACGCGTGTGTACAAAGCGGCTCGATTTGCTTGAACGCCCTTCACTTTGCTCTCAGCGGCGAAAACAACCAGGAACACTCCTCACTCATCTGCTGTTTTCCCATGCATACCAATAGGCCCGAATCGATGGCATCTTTTAATTGAAAATAGATGGAGCCGTTTGTATGCAGACTGATCTGCTGCACCTTTAGCCCCGTTCCTGTCATGCGCTACAACTGCAGATACACCTCAAATGTAGGAAGTATGTTTGACGATATACCAGGCGTATATCTGGGAGCAAGGAGCGGTAATGCTACGAGGAGCTGAGGCCTAAATGTCATTAGTCAAAGATGGAATGTTTAATCATCCTCCCCTCTCCGTTATTGATTTGCCATTAGGCGACAACTATTTAAAGAAAACCTTGAATAGAATCTGGAGCTTGAGCCGGCGGCGTCTCTTAATCACCAGTGGACGACCTTGGACTTGTTTAGTCGTATCACAACACCACATCACGTATCACAGATACCTCGCCTCTGCACTTCCGCAGGACTATACATCATTGAGAAATGCCCACAAGGCGCTCTTGATTGTGCTCCTGAGAGCCCCATAAGGGATTCACGAGGGAACATAAAAAGGTAAGAAGAGGAAGACGCTACGCAACAACACAATGAAAACGACTCCCCGGTGCACCACTTGTTTGTTGTTTTTCAAACATGGGGAGTAAACCGCAGTGCCTTTCTAAACATAGAACTAGGGAAAATAATACAGAAATCATTTTTCTCTCTATGTCGCAATCCAAGAAGCTAAAGAGCTTTGGTAATTTGTTGTTTGTTCCATATCACTGAGCGGCCTCTTCATTGTGGTCAAGAGTCAACTTCGAAGCGCCTGGATCGCCAAAGCAACGTTCAAAGGCGGGATGACTAAGCAATAAAGAACAAGAACATCTTAATGAATGACTACCGTGCATCTGCAACAATCTCATCTGTTGTAATGCCACCATTCCACATTTGATTCACGGCGGTACGGCATGACAGATAGCTTTATATCCCCTCGCCCCTTTTCCTGGCAGATGTTTCGTTTGTCTCGCAACATGATGCTCTCTACGTCAATGACAATCCTAACCTAGATTTCTCTTTCACCTTGATTTGTGTGAGCTGAGGTGCGATCCCTGCTGGGGTGACGCATTCTGGTCCGTGTTATCTGCCTGAGTGGCTTCTGTATGATTGACGCACATCAAAGTGTCACTATCCACTGACGTGAGAGAGGGGTTGATGGAAGATTGATTATTTCATGTGAAGAATCCATGAGAATATTGCTTTACAGTTGGAGATATCGCAAAAGAAAAGATGTTAGGTGAGTCTGGGTTAAATGTAGACATATCCTGGATCTTTGAAGCCTAACCAATGTCCCTAATCATGAAACCAGCCTTATCGTCTCTCATTTGCCAAAGATTAGGACAGCCACACACACCATTTTCCAGTTATCCACACAGGGTAGTGGGGCCAAAGGCATGCAGAGATGGCATTCAAGAAGCGGGTAGTGCCAGGAATCGATCTGTGGCTCACGCAGGTTTCAGAGTCAGCTGTCTTACAGATTGCAGCGCAGCACGTCTTCCTGTCACCACCATGCTGAGCACTAATTATTGTGTTTGACATTTTGTACTTCTCCGTGAATTCTTAAAATTTCCCATCAATGTTTTTAATGCTGTGCATCACAGCAGCACTGCGTTCAGTGCTGTTGCCTCACAGCAAGGCCTGGATCCATCTGGATCTCTCTGTAACGAGTGTGCATGCTCAACACATGTTTGTGTATAGTGGTTACTCCCAAAGACAAGAAGGTCAGATAAGTTCAACAACCTCCTCAGGGTGTTTACCTCCACTTCTGCCCAATGCATGTTGGGAAAGCCTGCAATGCATTATATACCATGAACTTATTGGCTTGGAAAAGTTACTCCATCGACCCCGTTAGCTTAGTTTCACTCAATTCCTGATAGGGATTACCTTTAGGTATTAGATGGACTGGGAAAGTGGGAAAATAATAGTGAATTTATTAATTTATTTTAACATTGTATTATTAACCTAAAATAAAGCACAATAATATGAAAATACTCAATGAAATTAAAAGTATCTACATTTTTTACTTGAGTAAAGTACTCGTGTAAATGTATTTTTAAAGTGGTTTACAAAAAGTGCATTCAACCATGTGGGTAAAACCCCCAACAGTGCATACAGTAATGCAAGCCCATCAGCTCCTATATAATATTTGATATACTCCAATTGCTACATTAAGTACAATACTAATTTGGGAAATAGAAAACCAGGATGCAGCACATTTTCTGTCACCTATTTCCATCTTCAGTGGATCTCCATTTGCATAAACAGATGACAGACTGTACTGTGGAATGAAGGATCAATTTCCTGGTAATGCCTTTGTTTGCATTTGCCTCCTAAAGCATGTTTTATAATAATAATGCACTTTGATCAACTATACCAGCTGCAGCTTGTAAAGCCCAGCTGGGGGAAAACAAAATAGTGGATTTGCCGTCCCTCTATCCATCCTCCACGCCTCCACTGTTTCTCTGTCTGTCTCTCTAGTGGAAACAAACCATTTTTTATATAACAGGAAACAGCCACACAGCTGGTCCGCTGTCACACTTTGACTAATTTTCCCAGCCATACAATTCATAATCATTGTGATCAATTATCATCTCTCTTGCCAGATGACCATCTCTATTTGGTGTACTTTGTGGGTTTCCATGCAATGATGGAGGACAAAGTCATTTAGGAATATAACTGATATTTATGTAAGGCCTTTTTCTCCATTTTCCATCTATTTTTTCACATTTTTCTGAGCATTGCGAACATGTGAGTTGATCCTTGTAGCATGCTCATTATGTAGCATTAATAATTATTTAAGTTTGATCTTGATTACCCAGGTTTTTAAGAATAACACCTTCCCTAAATTGAGATTAATCATTGGCTAGAAAGCTAAAATAGTAGGAGGATAGGTGCTAACATTACAAAACATCAGTAATTACAGTAGTTTGGAAGTCAAGGTTTTTATTTGGATGGGATTTGGACTGATACCACTGCTGTACAAAACCATTTATATGTAATTTTAACTTCATTTGGAAACCTAGGAACATTTAAATGCAGTACACAATCACTGCTCCTCGTTTGGCTGCATTATGCAACTCCACTTCTGACATGTAACAAGGGAGTAGCATTCAAAATGAACTTTTCTTGCTGATTTATATTAGTGCTAATGACGGCAGCATAGAATTGCTATTGACGTCGCTGAAATGAGGCTGGACATTTCCATGTAGCGGGGAAGCTGTCAATGAGCATTTCAACGGTGTTCACGCTCGCTTGCAGTGATTGACGTCCACGGAGATGCTAATGCTGCGGGACATGGAATCATTTTCTGCCTCTGTGTGTGTGCTAGTAAAGGATTGAGAAAGTGTGTGTGTGTGTGTGTGTGTGTGTGTGTGTGTGTGTGTGTAGCTGGCCCAAGCAAGACTGAAGTCCCTTGCTGGAGAGGCGTTCAAGTTAAGACTTCCCATGCAAAAATGTCAACATCACAGAAAATGAATTTGAGGCAAGTGCGTTAATGGACTCGTTGGGGAACTGCCTCTGTGTCAAAACCAACTTGTTAGAATGAGATCAAGGGGGGGGGGGTATGATTAATTATTTGCATATATTAGATTGGCGTAGCTGCTACAGCAGTGTCTCTTGACATCAAGTTAGCCCACTGAGGATCAGCCAGTCTCCACGCTCATAACACAAGGATCATCACCCATCAGTGATGTCCCAATTTCACTACCATAAGTGTCTTGGAAATAGCAAGGAGTATTATATCCAGCTTATATTGCATGTCATTCATTCTGAAACTTTTTGAGTCACCTTTTGGACTCATCTGTGTGGTGGCTCCAGGTTAATCATTGAAGAAAACGTTGAACTCTTTTCATTCCCCGAATACGCCTCTTGAAGAATATTTTTGGTGATGCTCTGATACACTCCCCGCTCCTTCAGAATGTGAATTCCCAACCCCTCTGCCGCCTCCCTCCTTTTGTTCTGTCTCGTTTAATGTGAGAGTCACCTCCGAACGACATGCGCTGTCCTCTTCCAGGGAAGGTGAGGCAGAGTGTCAATTAAACTGTTTCCTCTTCTTCAAAGGGTGGGAGATACAAGGTGCAAGAATTATTAATTAACCGACTGTCTGACTGCAGAGCACCTCGGTCGAAGACTCCTTTTTATTCTCTGTCTTACATTTATTTATTTTGATTTCAAAAGTGTGCAAGTGAAACAAATTAAACCGTGACTGCTAGGATTTTAATTAAATTTCATGCTGTACCACTTGGGAAAGATTCTTTAATTTAGCTAAAGGGGCTTTCTTTTCAAACAACCCTCTCCCTGAACCCCCTGGAGTGGATTCCTTTACATCATGCTGTGTTGATGACCACCATATCCAGGTTTTCCCCCCCACTAAATTGAATACACAGTAGGACTTTGATGTGATTTCTTCAAATTCACTGAGCAATGAGATTTGCATCTCATACCGGAGAAATACATTTCTGTATTTATTTTACCTTATCATCTCGATGGATGGGTTATACGTTCAGTATGCAGATGCTTTATGATGACATTTCAGTGAATGATGGCTGAGAGGCTGACAGACTGACGCATCAATGATAGGCCTTTGATAGCTGCCATGTGTGTCGTTCATTCACAATAGGGCCTCAGTCAGGAATTCAAACTTTAAAAGAAATGCGTCATTGCATCAAGCTGTATCCTAGTGACCCTATATGTTCTCCCTTTGTGGCGTCCTTACAAAAGGCAGCTGCGGAATATTCCCTCAGGTAATTGAAATCCATGTCTCTGTCCAGGCGGTACGTTTGTTAAGATGTGCATTAGTTGGCACTGATACAATGGCATAAGTGGCCTCAAGTGCCTTTTTATATTTCACTGCCCTTGAATCTAAATTGAATTATCCATGAACATTGCATTGTCTCCAGAGAAAGAGCAGCTGACACACCAGCGACAGAGGGAATGTAGACCTAAGGTGAGCTGGATTTTTAGCACATCATGTCCATATTACAGCGAAATAGTTGAACATATACATTTTCTTTCACCACATCAAACTTGGTATTGATTTAAACAGCTTCACGACATATCTAGGTGAAAATAAACCAGCTAAAATGGCCATATAATGGGAAAAGATACTGGTATTCGGCATTGCTTGTTTGCATTTCCTTTTGCACTCGACAACAAATGCAGATTTGTCTTGCCATGTCCAAACTTAGTCAGATTCAGGGTTTTATGAATGGTATCTTAAATGAGGGAGGATTTTCAGTGATTTCCAATGACTAATGTGCAATATATTGTCATGCATGTTGTTTTTTCCAACTCATCACAAGGTTCCATCGTGAAATAATATCTATTCCGAGTTAAAAAAAACAACATGTGCATGATGAGGGTGAGGTAGACTAGCAAAACTCATGATGTTGCTTACATGGAAAACTCTGTTCATCATGTTTAATTAAATAATACACTGCCAGACGATAACCAAGTTCAAAGTAGATACAGGAAGCGTCATTAAAAGAAACAGGACAGAATGTTCCATTACGAGGCTAATTCCTGCAAAGACAAAAATACATTTTGGACTATAAAACACTTTTTTTTGTTCTGTTTGATGGTGCATAATCGAAAAGGGTGCACATCCTCCAGCGTTTGATATAAGAAAGCTGGAGGAGATCTAATTACATAAGAACAGAGTGTTCTCTGCCATCTTTTTCCTATTGTTGATTGGACGTATTCATGTACTCGAGTTATTCAGCATCTTTACATGTCATTTGAGGTGACATTATCTCAAATGCAATCATATATACATGTTTTGCACTAAGTATAACTCACAGCATCATATTGAAGCTGTACAAGCAATACTGAGTCCTGGGTATGACTGACGACTGGACATGATAATGGAGAAAGCACAATTATGCCAGTGAATTCAAGATTTGTCATCTCTAAATCAATAATAACACAAACAAAAATGTACACATAAAAATAAGACAGTATGTATTTTGAATAGGCCACACATGGAAATACAGATATGATACAATCCGTCAGCTAATGTTTGTAAATGTATACTTTAGCTTACATAAAGATGTGATTCTTTATGTGAAACATTACAAAGCCTTGCTAATTAACCAGCGCTGTGTTCAGGAGCTGATAAGTCTTCCTTTAAGGAATGTGCTGCCTAACATGACAGCCACTGCCAGAAACATATTAGAAGGTGATTGGGGAATAGAAAGCCTGTGGTTGGGATTCATTACACACACACACACATCCCACACACACAGCAGTGATAGCATGAAGCGCATCATATATAATGTGATTTTTCTAGCCACCGGGCCCCTATCGTTTGTTTACCCCCCAAGCAGGAAGAAGAAAGAAAGGAAGGGGAAGGAGGAGAGAAGTTAGCTGGAGACCTTTGCCATGGTTTTGTATCTTCTGGCATTTGCAATTAGCACCAGGCTGCCGACTGACACTGAGAAACACATGCTGTCCGTCCATTTGTCACCGACTCTTATTCCTCTTTTTGTCGAGCGGAGATTGTGCCCTTGCGAACTGCGTGTGTGTGTGTGTGTGTGTGTGTGTGTGTGTGTGTGTGCTTCTGAGGAACGGAGCTGCCCTGTAATGAGAGTATGACTACTTGTCTTCAAACACTCGCTGTTAATTATACTCTGCTTTATTGTCTTGTGTGTGTTGCATATAAAACATTAAAAAAGGGGTGAGGAAAGGGGGGGGGGGATGTAATAGGAAAGAGGGATCAAATGGCATCCTGGAACCATTCAGCAGCATATGACACATGCGGGATTAGGTCAGAGTGTGCTGGGTGGAAGCCATATTTACAGGCATCCTCGAAAGAGATTTTTATACACAAATAAGATACGCAACACTACCGTTAAAGCTGCATTATTCAAATATTTAAAAACAATGCAATAAAGCAAGACATCTTGGGTCGTCAAAGATAATAACCAGGAATATTCCTATCCTTAATTGGCTCTATTCTCCCCCTTTTTTTTTTTTAAAGTAGAATGGTAAACAATGTGTGTGCGAAAGGTATGAATAATTTATGGTCTACATTTTCTAAATTTTGAATCAGATGTTCTGTGGTCAGCACCCAGCCACGGCCATTAATCAGAGCTTAAGGCTATTTGTTGTATAATAACAAATTTAGATTCACATTACTCTCATCCTCCAACAGAAACATTAACCTTGAACACATGCGGATGCAGTATGCATGCCTACAGGGCAAATATATTGACAGTAATGCAAAATAACTTTTACAGTGGAGAAACTGTCCTAGAGCGTGTGAATTACTGTACTGTACCTCCGACATGAATATGGAGTGTTTTTCCTTAAGATAACAATAAATAGCATGTCGGGTTGAGACAATTCCAAAATCCTTAGGCTCTGAAGGTTAACATCCAGTATGCTAAATATGTTTCTGAATGTAATTACTTATCTTAGCATAAATCCTGTGTGGGGCCCAAAAGGGACTGTAGTGGCTGATTTGTGACGAGGCTCCTGTACACTGGAAGAGCTTTTTTATTAATGATCTTTAATAATAATATATAAATAATGACTTTTGGCATTTAGATTAAAAGCAAATAAACCAAACATGGAAGTCTCAGTGCCAACAAAAAGAATAAATATGACTTGTTTAATATTGTGAGGAAAAATCTTTCAACACTATACTTATATTTTAGTCTCTAAGTGGCGAAAATATAATGTTAAAGGGGCCCTATTAAGCTAATTTTCAGGTCCATATTTGTATTTTGTGCTTCTACTGTGAGATGTTTACGTGCTTTAATGTTCAAAAAGATCTTTATTTTTCTCATACTGCCTGTGCTGCAGCTTAAGCAAAAGATTCCAGTAGAGGTGTGAGAGGTAATTTTAGAATTTTAGCATTTGCATATGCCCACAAACCTATGCAATGCACGACTACAAGGAAGGGAAAACCCAAAGGACGTTATAGGCCCCCTTTAAATCTACTCCAATCCAGCCCATCATGAGGTGTTTAACTGTCCCAACCTCTGTAATGGCTCTTCACATTTTATAATTCGACCGGGCAAGATAAGCAGGATGTATCTCTTTTTTATATGATTTGCTACGACCAACGGTTATTAGCATTTATGAAGCTACTTTTTCCCATAAGTCACAAGCAGTGCTCATATTGTTCGGTTCGGTTTCAGGCCTCTGCACAGTGGTGAAAGATTAACAAAGTGTAAATCAAAGTTCTTTTACACATGAGGCTTGATGGCTGAGATCAATCACTGCTGGACATTGTGGACAAGCCCATTACAGCAAGTGCCACACGGTGTAAATCTCTCTCAGACAGAGGAGCTGGAGAGCTTTGGGATCAGAATTTAAAAAGCAAATTATTGCTAAATTATAATTTCGCACAGGAGAAGTAAGATTACGGATTTGAATATTTACTTCAACCATGCAAATTTGGTTTCTTTAATTAAATTAAATACAAAAAAAGAATTAACTCTTAGCTCCAAACTGATTGATTAACATAACTGTTATTACCACTGAGTATATTCTCTATTCTCCTTGCCCTGCTTTAGATAGAGACTTGGGTTTATTACGGCTCTGTAGGGACCATCAGGTAATGTCTATACCAGAGCCATCACTTTAGGTCAAATACTCTCCGTCTGCTACTCCCACCAATAATGCCAAGCCAGCCATTGAACTGGAGCTTAATGGAAAACGATATGCTTGTTGGCAGCTCAATGTAGCAATACTGCAGTGACCCATAACATGTCATAATGAAATTGAAGGAGTAAGAGATGGGCGAAGGAAGAGATGTGCCGGCTCTTTTTTAGAAATCCCTTTCTTACGGTGGGTTGAGGAGAAAAGAAGGCTTTACGCTTTTTCCATTAAGGGAAGCTCTATCTTTTCTTAGACCAAAAATGGCTCTAAATGTGTGAATGGGCTTGGATTATGATACTCCGGGGCTTTTCAATGATCAACTAAAGGGAACAAACGTGATTCTGCAACAGGGTACTGTAAATAAATATATATTATTTTTTTCTTATACAGGTAGAACTTTTGTTATAATTTCCAGTGGGTTTTCAAACAGTGTAGGCACATTTTCTATTCTGGTTTCCCACTCGGTTTTCCAAAATCTAGCTGTGGGACAAAGTTATTCACAAATATTGACTGGACTCTCGAAGAGCCCCGCACAATGACGCATATGAAATCTATTTCGGTGTGTAGCGTACCCTCAGAGACTCTGAGCACTTTGGGAAATCAGTATCTGCTCTCCACCTATACTTATCCATTTTTTTGTTTTTTTTGTTGCAGTGGCAGCAAAACAGTAGATGGTGTGTAAGGGAAATGGAGATGTAGAAGAGGGTGCTAAACTGAGCAACCCACTCCCGGATGATGACTGTAGCAAGTTGGCAGGGAATGACGAAAAATGGTGAAGGGGTTGCTGGTTCAGATGCGCCAGTTAGTTTGCCTGCACTGTTTGTAACAACTTCCTGTTGAAACAGCTTTTAAAGGTCCCCTATTATGCTACTTTTTAGGTCCATATATGTATGTTGTTGCTCCACTATGACATGTTTTCATGCTTCAATGTTGAAAAAGCGCTTTATTTGGCTCACACTGCCTGTACATAAATGAGCACTTTTCACTCCGTCTGAAAACGCTCTGAAGAGCCCATGCCCCCACCTTTGCAAAAGTGCACTCTGCTCTGATTGGTTAGCTGGCGACTCTGTTATGATTGGTCAACCACTTAGAGATTTGTCAAATGTCCCGCCCCTGCAAAAAAATAGATAAAATGGCATCGCTAGTTGCACCGTACCAATTTATTACAAATAAATAATGATAGATTATCAGTAATCATTTCGTAGTGACACAGAGACATCAGATTAACCTTCAGCAGCGTTTGTATGACCTTGAACACAACCTTTGATCACAAACAGCAAAGACTGTTTATAGCTATGGCTCAGTAAAGTGAAGCAGTTTTCTTGCTCTTTCTTGCCTGCTATAGTTCAGTGAGTTTTGTTCATACAGTGATGAAACTTATACCAATGGAATCCCTGGAATCTCAGGTTTCATATGATATGTGGTTTGTGCATATAGCATGAAGTTAAAAAATCGCCGTAGCTCACTTGGTGCGATGTAGCGTTAGCTCGTTTTCGTTCAGTGCTGATGCAGACGCTTGGTGTTGGAATTATGCTTCGTTTTGATAAAAATGGTTAATATGTTATGGTAACTGCGTTTCTTCCCGTTAAGTGGGTATGCCACATTAATAGGTTGTTAAATGTTAACATGCCCTGAGATGCTGTTTCTTACAGGTTGAGGCGTCTGGGCTTAAGAGGTTAACGTGTTGTGATGAAAAACCATCTCCGTATTTCTGCACAGTTCAGGTGAAGTTAGTGTGCATACAGCCTGAAAGCTTGGTAGCGTTTATAGCGTTATGTTGGAAATAATCAATATATTGGAGCGGAACATTAAAAGATAACTCACTGTTTCTGGACGGATCATATTTGTCCACTTCCGGTAGTATTACCGGATGTTGTTTGTAGCCTCAGATAGCATAAAGCTAATATTGTATTCATGGGTTTCATGTGACGTCACACATGAATCGCAGCGCCATCTTGAGGACCGTTTACTACGCTAAAGTAAACATCTATCTGCTGTGGGCTGCAATAACAGCAAGTCAAATAAAGATGGACACACATTTTATAACATTCCCAAGAACACAGAAAGAAGACAGAAATGGATAGCTGCAATTAAAAGGGATCAATGGACGCCATCAGAACACTCCAGGCTGTGCAATGAGCATTTTATTTCGGGTGAGTTGACTTGAACTGACGTTAGGTAGCGTAGCTAGCATGGATGGAAATTAGCACCAGCCAAATACTGGTCAAATATTACAGGGGCTGGTATATTTAAAATACACAGTAAACAATTACCTTTGGTTTATTATTTTTTATTTACTTATTTTTATTTATTATTATTAAGTTTGAAACACAAATTGCAAATGATAAATTTAGAGATATAGCCAGATTACATGATAACCCATGATTCAACATATAACATTATTTAAGACTGCTAGCTATTTTCTACATTACTATGTTTACATTAACAGATAAGACCAGTTAATGATACCATTGGCAAATGTTAATTATTAGCCTAGCTTCTAGCTTTGACTTAGCGTGGCTGGCTAGGTCAGTTAAAAGCACCAGGCAACTTAATAGCATAGTAATAAGACCATAGGACGTAAACACTTATCTTACCTTTCCTATGATTACAAACATTTTCTTAATCTTCACAAGATAAATCCGCGGGTCGTGTTCCCATCCTGATCGAAAATAAAGGTACGCCTCAGTGCTTTTTAACGCCTTCAGAGACTCCCTGCTGTAAGGCGACGGGTTGTGTACCAGGCAAATGAAAATGTCGCCGAAACAAAACGTTTGGCAAAAATTCAGCGGACAAAAGCAAGGTTAGTATGCCATTTGGCAGAACATATGGATCCAATCCTAAAATACTCGTTTTTGTCACGTAACGCTGCTTCTCCTCCGTGCAGAGATGAGTTTGGCTAGCCATTTCCCACTCGAACCATTAGAAGGCGCTTAGCACTCGATGCTCTGCACGGTCCTAAAGATGGCGGCAGGACAACAAAAGTCACGTGACTGAAACCCATGAATAGTATATATGAGTAGAGGGAGAAGGACCAGTGTGGAGTTACATACTAAACACACTGCCTCTACCGCCCACTCATGGATGCTGCAATGATACTATTGCCTGTTTAATAACGGATAAACTTCAGAAGGATTGCATAATAGAATATTGTAGTTGAGAGCTCCAGGACTTCGCTAACAAGATGGCGACGGTGACGTCATAAGAGGACCCGCCCCCAACGACGTCAGCCTATAGAAGAGTCCGGAGAACCCCATGTGACAAGCGGCCAACAGGATCCAGCCCCCCCACTACCAACCAATGAGAGCACGAGAGCGGAGCGCGTCTTATTTTGAAGTTGTTTATTGTATGGTCGGAAAGGGGTGGTTCTATAAAACATGTTTGTATTGTGAATCGACACCTGGGCTTCGAATAAACGAACATTTCTTACAGTTAGCTTTCTATTTTGCCGAGGCAAGCAGTGTGCTTGCGGCTCAACTCCCACAACAGCTCCACAATTCATCTGCGTCTGAAAAGCTGGTCTGCTACTCACCGGATTTCGTTCTGCCTGGTTCTGTCAACAATTCTATGGGCGGAGCCATGAATAATAATGAAGCTTTGCTACGACACACTGACGGAGACTTCAGATTGGCCCATATCTTCAGCCTATTTTCTCTCATTGACTATTGCATACAGCAGACAAGTTCCATAGTTTGCAAACCTACCATAGTTCACAAATTCATATTGACCTATCTTATGTCAAAAACAACAGGGAAACACTTTTTTTAGTGGAAGGTCCCCTTTACTCTTTTGTATTGCCTGGAAACCCATATATCTAATTTGATTGCTCCAAATGATCCTCCCACACTGACCTGTCTGACTTTTTCTATTAGCTCCCATCATCCATCTCCCTAAGAGAGTATTGTTACTTAATGTCAAGACCAAAGAGACCTGCCCTTTTGCAGAATAGCACATCCGAAGTTAACTAGGGGTGTTCACCAACCCAATCAATGCAAGGGTCGAAGGCATTTCAAAGTTTTAAAGAATTATTGGTGCAGACAGGCTCTACATAAATACCAAGTGTACTTTATGTCAATTTTCACATCTGCAGTTGGTTTTGGTGTGGTTCACATCAAGTTCAACCACCACAAACTTTTGGCAACACTGAAATGTTGGTTAAAAAGCTGCCAAGCCCTGCAGGACTCTGCTTTTGATAAACATATAAACTATTTAATGGGAAGAAAATAACCAACCTTGTCGTTTTTTTTTTATTTCTTTTGGGACGCCTAATAAAAGAACCCCACACAAGCATCATCCCTCTGCCTCGCTCTCGTTCTAGGACCAGAGGACGTAAACATATTTGAATATAAACATCCGATTACAGCCAAACCCGCTCTTCCTCTTCAAGGTCCACAGAGGTTTACATTCTCACAAGTTAATCACATTAGGTCTCCAAATAATCATGTTTGCACAAAATACCAGAAGCGTGTTTGGTGGGCTTGATTCTCGCAGTCGTTTCTCTAGACCCTAGTGAACAGGCTTTGCTCGACATAAATAATATTCATTGCTAAATCCCCTAGTAAAGTACTTAATGTAATGTCCGCCCTAAAATAAGATTTTACTGCTAGTATGTTATTCCTAAGCTCGTATTCAGCTCAATCAATATGCAAACTGAAACACCGAGATCTCCCTGGAGGGCTCTAATGGGTTACAAATATAAAATGGTTTGGATACGAGGTCCAGCTACCTCTCGGGGTTACATTTACAACTGAGTTGCTGCAGGCTTCCACAGAACATGCTCCTCTAAGACTGCAGGATCAGGATTATGCCCCCTTTTTAATCAATACTTCTTTGAGCTCGTACAACTTAAGGGAGCGTGAATCACTGCAACCTTCCACACATGCTTGCTTAATTATGAGCATCCCACTCAGAACAAATAAACACCAATTGCAATGTTGTTGCATAAGTCACATCCAGTCCTTGTTAATAAATGTGAAATGCTGCTATGCATTACAAATCGTTTCCAAGTGATTCACTTATGGAGGTGTTTCGCTTAAATGTGGTGAGCGTCCTTGTTTGTGAAGAGATATGCAGGACTGATTCAAATGTTCGGCCCACCACCATTAAACAAGTACATGTTGCAATGCAAAAACTAATCCCACATAATGATCATGGTGATTGCTTCGTGTGACAGTAGTAATATAAAAGGTGTACAGATATATTCAGGGTGCTTTTATTGATAAGTGCAGTATACATTTCAACAATGTCATAAAACGGCATTAGGAAATATTAGGTAAGAAATTGAAAACAGTTGTGTTGTTAGCCTTACGTATAAAACCCAAAATTGCTTTTTGTGTCTGGCAACGGCATTGACTTTTCATCCAATCTATGAGCCTTTACTGTGTCTTCAATCCAATGGAATGAAGCGATCACAGGATACATATAGCAAAAAGACTTCTGCACAGACAGGCAAGTCAAAATATGACTTCCATCCGAGCGGAATTTCATCTTCAGCTGTATTAATTGCAGCAGTCAAGTCTAGCAGCATGAGAACAGAAAGCCTCTTGAAATTGGTTTTCATTCCCAAATCACTGGCCACCTTCACAAGTGTTGTCTGCGTCGTCTTGGGCCTGCAGCCCAGACTGAAGCTCTCCAAAGACATGTCGCATTCCCAGTTAACCTAGCAGCCTGACAATCGCTTTCAATCATTTTCCCAAAGAAATGTGGAGTTCAAAAGAGGGCAATATTAGCTATCCTTGTGACACGTGTTCTTTATTTTGGGTCTAGTTTATTGAGACTATAACCTAAATTAACAAACCATATGTCTAAGCAAAGGTCAGATAAAAGAAATCTGGTGTCCACATACATTTCGTAACATACATCTACAGTAAACGCCCTTTGAGAATCTAATAAGGTATCAGTAATTGTGGAGCTCTTCACACTTTCTGTTGTTATACTTGTTCTGTTGACAATAGCCTTAACATATCTCGTGTTTATGTTAGGAAGAGGGTTATTTATATTCACAACTAATTGTTATGCTGTCCTTGACCATTCAATTGTATTTCCTTTTGAAATACCTCCAGCTCTTTATGGAAAACACTGTCACCGAAGCTCTGTAAAGACCCTAGCGGGGTTCGTGCGGCAATTATTCAAATGGGTACAAACCCTATTATCCTTGGGATGTTGGCAAAAGGAGAAAACACATAAAAATAAGGAAGTTTAATATAGTGCAGGGAACATCCAAGACTCTCTTCATCTTCAAGAATATATTAAATGTGGAACCACCTAACTAAAAGCATGAACTCTTCAAAGCGCATAAGAAATTGTTCTAAGTAAAATAAACTCCAGAGAAGTATGTACAACTTTGCTCTGTCTAGGACTGGAAGCTGCAGGATATATGTTTGATTGAAATGTAGTCACACTCCTGGGAAGCCATATGTGTTATCGCACAAGTGTTAATAAGCAGCCATATAATCTATTACTCGGCAACTACGTGTCTACTTTTTCCCACAAACGGAAAAACGGGAGCGTTTCACAGTAGGGTTGCTGCCATTGCAGTGCGTCAGCCTTTTTTCTGCCGCTTAAATCAATGCTCAAGCTGGGGAATGTGAAGGAACTGTAATTTAAAGCAATGGCCACAACTGGGAAGATCAATTTGCCAACAGAAAAAGTATTTAAATATAACTATTATCTGTATTGTGATAAAAACAACAGTAACCTTGCTAATGCTTCCATATCCAAGAGAGGTTTGGAAGCCGAGATATTCCAGTTTTCCACTGCACATCTCCTCAGATCCAGTTATTAATGACATTAAGGGTTACCGACAGTTTTCTATACCAGGAAGTGTCTGACTCACTTTATTTGAATTCTAATGAGACAGCAACGGGGGCGTCCAAGTGGCATGCTGATCTGGATCGAAAGAGACTTATTCATATGCAGGCCAAATAGCGACCTCAGCCAAACAAAGTACATCTTCCCCTTCTCCCACAGTCTTTTTAATGACATGGGGATTTGTAGATGGAAACAAACACAGAGAACAAGGCTCCATGATGGACGCAGTAATTGTATTGCTATTGCTGAAAACTCTGATTGTTTACGCCGATCTTATCTGGACTTTCACAATCAACATGACTGAGAATTTCGAGAAAACACCAAACTCATATGTAATTATTACTCAACCTTGGACCTTTTTATAGTCGAAACATTTCTTCACTACAAACATCAAGAAAATTCAATATCCTACACAGTTTTTGACTGAAATCATGATTAATGCTAATTAGCACCACTGTAATAGCTTTGCATCATGCGTATTATTCCTTTGTACATTTAGCCTCTGTTTTTGGGGAAGGAGTTCTGTCCATAGATATGTCCACTAGACTACACTCCATTTCCAGTAACATAAGTAAAGACAAGCATCTATAATGCATTAGCAGTTGCAGTATAACTCTATCGATCCCGCTGTGGGAAGGTCCTTTATCACTCAAATGGCACATGTGACTCAATATAAAGAAGAAAAAACAATCAGGACTCCGTCTATGTCGACATTACACAATAATCAGTGGCATGTGGTAGATAGTGATTTAGTGCCTACCTGGGGAGTGATGTGTGCTGTGAGTAAATATCCTCTTTGAAGACCTTTTGCAAAATCAGTCCATAGTTGAAGAATAAAGGGGTAAATGTGTTATCAACGTGAGTGTGCATTGAAAAGCATACTTTATATCCCACAAAATGGGATGAATAAACTGCACTTTGCTTCGTTTGAGATAATGTGGTTTAAGCCCAAAGCCTGAAAGATATGTTTAATCAGGCGTAGATTTGATTAATTGTGCACTAATACAACACACCCTTTTTTATAATTCATAGCATACATTTGCATTGTAAATAGATACACTCTCGCTGGGAAAATTAGCATTGTTAATATCCACGCTTCAGCAAAGGGGCGTAATTATAATGTGCGAGTATGCTGTTTGCTGTCTGATTACCGGACATTTATTACTTTTGTTTACAGACTTAAGGTCAGCGCATGTGCCGTCACAAGATAAATGATGTTCCCCACGCGGACATCTGACTAGCGAGAACGAGTAACCAAGCAGATAACATAATTCTGTACTTACCCTCTTTAAATCAGTCAATTAACTCAAAGGCACACATACCTGTCTGCTTAATTGTGTCCCCTGTGCTTAATTATCTGCATACATTTTAGGGAGAGGAAGCACGAATCCGCCAGATGAGAAACACCCAAAAATACTGCTTGTTAGTGCTTGGATATTGATGTGGAATGAAAGCCCGGCTGCTCGATGCAGAACTATTTTGATGTTGAAATGGCCCAAGAGATCAAACCTCTCTCTTTTGACGATACTTTTTCCCAAGAAACGAAGGAAGTCGATGTTGGTCCAACAGCTTGTGTCATTATTTTTGGCGTAATAGCTGAGGCTTTGATTCACGCAAAATTGGAAGTATGCTGAATATTTGTTTCTAAACCTCCCTTATTTACAAGTGTGGTGTATTAAATCTGTTCATACATACAGTTAGTTAAATCAGTTCATATACAGTTAGTGACTCTCTGAGGTCATAGAGAGTGCAGAGAGTGATGTTGTACAACAGGGTGTTGTAGAACAAACCTCTGGAATATGGAGAAGGCCTCCATGAATGAGTAAGAAAAAGACAAACGTATATCTCACCTTATTTGGGTACGCGCAAGACATGTTGTACAAACGTATAGCTCACCTTATTTGGGTACACATTCTTATAGAACATCGCATTTGGTCACACACACACATTTTCTCCTATACATTGCATGCACAAAGAGATTTCGGGGGGACTTCCACAATTGGCTCTGGGAACCTCGTATTGCCCGTGTTGGTGTGTGATACTATGCTGTTGTAATAAACCTTATTATATACAAGCTGGTGTCTCCGGAGACTCCTTCATCATCTTCACAAACATCGCTACAAGATATACTTCACAAGCCAAATGTAGATTATAGCCATTGTGACAGATGTGTCTGGTTTTCATACGCAGCCTATTTATACACAACAACAGATACAAGCGCAGTGTGGCGAAGAATGTTGAATCATATACAGTACTGTTGTGTTGGTGTTGTCATGCAGATGGAAAAGGTTTCAGGACAACAATTCAAGTCAGTTTAGGTCAGATTATTTTGCAGCAGCACTTTGTTTGGAATATCTTACTGGGTCAGTTCTGATACATAATTGGTTCATTAAATATAGTGAAAAATCTCACTACCACTTGTGCTATCCCATCATCAAAACTGTCACTTAATTGATCTAGCTTTTGAGATCTGACTTTTATGCTTGTACGCCATTACAATGGAGGTAAATGGGATTTTGTTCAAAATGTTCATAGTAATAATATAGGAAGGCATGTTTATTTAAATAGCACCTTTCAACATAAGGCAATTCAAAGTGCTTTCCTTTTTTTTAGCTGGAAATAGTAGTTAAAATATATATTGTTATGCTCCCAAACTAATTTGTTTCAAAGGTTTTTGGCTGGCACTGAAGGCTGTCTTTAAAGGCCTTATGGTCATGTTTTTTTTCTGGCTAATAAACCTTTCATCAATGTCTAAGGACAATAATTCAATATATTTGGTCAATTTCTAAGTGGTAGAACAATGGCAACTAGTCTGCATGTTGTATTTTAGTTCTCCCACACAATAAATGCAGTGCACTTTGTCTGGACGGAGAATGTAATCCAAGGCTGCAGAGAGCGACTCGCTCAGTGTTTATAATGATATAATGAAGAGATGGATGTTGACATCTGATAGCTGGCTACTCATTTTTTCAAAGCAAAATGAACAGAGTACACTGCATAAAACCATGCTCATGTTTAACTATTTCTCCAGGGCTTGTAGCCGCTATGAAAATGAGGGAAGGTAAATTACGGACAAAGCGCAGACGAGTCCATCAGGCTTAACAAAATTTGGAGCCGAATGCAATGGGTAACTGCCAGCAGCCTAGAAAATATCTCCTGGAGTGGCTATACCGAAACAGAGACTCTGCAGACAAGAAGTTTAAATGCATAAATGTTCCATTATGGGTTTGCATATGTAATTCAATGTGTCCTCATGAGACTGATTTACATAAAGTTTATATATACTCTATAGCCTCAGACTAGAAGTAAACCTGCTGGGAAGGAAACATTACCATCTTCCCTTCAGGTCCAGTGAATTTGAATTGTATGTAGCCTTGGTGCTGTGCCAGAAATGGTCAAGTGTTTTCATTAAAGCCTTAATAGATGCATTCTCCACCACAAAGTAAACTTTTCACCTTTCCCCTATCCCCAGTGTCATTTGGCAGGCGATCAAAAGACATCGACACAGTTAATGAGATGGTGAGTGCTGCTACATTTGTTCCATTGAGCTACATGCTAATCAATGCTGTTCCATAACCACTGAAAATGAACTACAAGCTGTTTACAAGAAGTGTCATACTATACAAAAAAAGAACAATTCATTTATCTGACTTTCAATACCCTGCTATTCACTAAACCCTTTAACCATTTATACCCATATAGATTATGCAAAAGAACCAGCTCCATACATTCTGGCAGATTTATTCATAGTACAATATGTTCCGCACATATTCCCCATTAGGTACAGGACTCTATGGATGCTGCTAATGTTTGCTTAGTACAGTCAGAAATGTATCAACTAACAATGCATGCATTATTAATTTGATTGGACATTCACATTCATGGTCCCCAGAGGATGCATCCCAATGACTTCCCTAGACTTTTCTTTTAGCGCTACAAGCAACACGGTCCTTTGGATGTCAACCTTACCTTGTGTTCAGTGCTATTCAGCAGATGCCGTCATGCAAAGATAAGGTTAATAGTCAAGGTGACTAATTGACCTGTCAGTTTATGACATTGTCTTTTGGTTTGTTGCAATGCTTACACTAGTATTTAGCTAGTATCACATCTGGATGCTTCGTTGTGCTTCTGGAAAGTGAACCTGATATTTAAAAAATCAGCTCTATATCATTAATAAGCTAACTTAATAACTTTCATAAGTTTTAGACAAAGGTCAAATCTTGGTAGCAACAGTCAAAGACATTTCCCTCCCTCCCTGAGCCAATGTTGACAACACTATTTCACTTAAGCTCTTTCCCCTGATTAGAATGTTCTCCACGGTCCTGATAATTAGCCTGTTAATTGCTCCTACTTTCAGCAATGCATTTGAGCATTGAATTGATATTCAACACAAATTAGTCCTTGCAGGTTTCACTCAACGGCTCCCAGCTGTTGGGTAAATTCACCGCCAATGGAACTCAATGGAGAAACAAAATCAGATTTTATGGTATTCTTCTTCCCCTCATTATGATACTCATCCAAAATTACTTAAAAACACTGGGTGTTTAACCTTTTGAAGGCTGCCATAACTGATGTTAGCCCACGCAAACAGGATGTTTTTCACGTGTGGTGCCAACAAAGTGACATATTGATACTGCAAACTTGCTTAAGATATTTTTCCCCCTTCCCCTCTTCAAAATTGATAATGGAATGGGTGATAATCTGCTTTAAATACCACTGCTATAAACATTTTGTATCCTAGACTCACCTGAAAACGTCCAATTACACTCCAATGTATGCATAGATGCACAAACACAGAGTACATGTACATTTCTTCTATATTTAATCTGCGTTGCATAGAAAAGGCAAGACCCCCCTCATCCCCACTCCACACTCTCCAA
This sequence comes from Eleginops maclovinus, assembly GCF_036324505.1. Classification (NCBI taxonomy): domain Eukaryota; kingdom Metazoa; phylum Chordata; class Actinopteri; order Perciformes; family Eleginopidae; genus Eleginops; species Eleginops maclovinus. The sequence continues at coordinate 6,807,543 of NC_086372.1, forward strand.
TGCTTTGACAGGCTGAAAAGCCATCAGGCTGCACCGTTCCACGCATGAGAGACTTCCAGTTAAGGCTTCCACTGAGGAAAATGGGCCCTGCCCCTTAATTTACCACCTCAGTCAAGAGGAGGCCCCATTGATGCATTTGGAACTAACTAGCTGTTTCAAAGAGCCATCTCTTTGCTCCTATTTTATAAAACATGTCCCATTTTCGCTCACAAAACATCTGTGCTGTTACAAATCTGAAATGCGCGCACTTCTTCTTGTATTATAAATCCTTTTGGGATGGGGCATATGGTTATGCCATTGGCATGTGTTACAGATGTCTAACCATTGTTCTGTTGGACAGAGTATAATACACATTGTCCAGTGTAATATATGTATAGGTCAGATTTGGGAGAATCAATGTGATAAAGGTTGTAATGATACAAGTATTAGATCGGTCAGCATGTTGTTGCGTAATTGAGCTAAATGCTAACCTTGAAGCTTATTTTAAAGTAACAAGAAGATATCAGTTTCACGATACTTCGTTTGTTGAAACATAAACATTTAACAGACATTTATTTCAATACAAATCCTCAAGATAATTACTGTAACTAAAACATTGCATGTGGGAGGAATTGTATACAGACAATTAATTCTATCGATGTCTCAGTTGCATTGCAGTTAAGGTAACAGTTTGTTATTATACTGTACTGCTTGGAGCCAAATGTATTGAGTGTGGGTGTTGACTGACACATTTCTCCCATGAATACAATTAAAACAACCTTACAAGTCTTCAAATCACAACTCTCTACTGTGCTGTGGTTTTCACCTGGCAAGTGTTTTTATTAAGTAAATGCTCTGCTTTACTCAGGCTGTTTTCTCAAAGCAACCGCATCTTTCTGCTTTTGTTTCATGTTACGACCCTTTCACTAGCGAAGCACATTAAGGCTATTACTGTGAAGCAGCTAAATAAAATGTTGTACATTTTTCACCTGGGTTAAGGCCGACTGCTTTTTTTCCCGCGTCAATACCTTTGTTCATAACAAAACATTGACATTTCAACCCTTAACAGTCCACCTTTCAGTTAGATGTATATTACATAGGAAATTAATAGGAGAAAAATCAACACATGTCTTAAAGGTAAACACTCGTAACATATGTGAACCACAAAGGTTTAGAATCGTTGTGGCCTAACACTGACATCTGGTTGTACTGGCTACATTATCCTTCCCATGGCTTTATTTAACAGTACAGTATGTTCTGCGTGGGTGGCCGCCATACCAGCATGTGGTGTACATCACGTAGGGAAGGGGGAAATAAGCCAAGGCACCACATCACAGTAACACTCCTGTACAGTAGCTAATGCTGCCATTCTGGAGCTGGAGCTGCAGCCGCGCGATAGCAAATGTCTCTGAGCCAGCTGTGCAAAGTTTCCCCATGTTCTCGGCTGTTTTCATCCTAACACCACGGCTGTCTCTCGCCTCTCCACTCTGAGAGCGCGCCATATTCAGTGGGACTGTATCCATGGAAACGTGCAATTATCCAAGACATCAACATTTCATGCTGAATAATTTTATCAGCGCCCATTTGGGCGCCAAAGCAGCAGCACTCCCACCCAACTCCCCTGTTCCATCTTCTCCATTTGGTTCTGTGCTCATCAGCGTCGTGTTAGTGGGTAAATATAGCACACGGGCAAATTGCTGCACCTTGGTGAGATGTCTCAGTGAAGAGCTCCCTCTAAACTCTCTTGCCATGTTCAGCTCAGACTTGAGACACAGTAATAAGACTTGTGATTTAACTGTGTTTTGTGATGTGATCAACCTGGCAGCGACCACTTTATTGGCTCAATAACTCTCAGGGTTTGTTCTCCTTCCTAAAAACTACTTTAAAATGAATGGACACGCTTGAAAATGATCCGCAAAAATGACAGTAAGAGAGAGAGACCTCTGTTTCATCCTTCTTTGCAGACTCCATGGTCAACATTCGGTTTTATTTTACTGTGAAAGTGTTTACACCTTTTTATTTGCAACCACAAGTTATTTTTGCACCTTTTCCACCTGGAAAGTAGAGCCAGCGTGCGAGGTGGCGGGGGTGTGGAGACCCACTTTAATTGGGTACATGTGGCACACGAAGCAGCGAGCGCCAGCAGGTAGTGTAGCAAGCGCTGCGGTAACACTTCTTGTTGAGGATGAGTGTTAATAAGGCGAACTAGAAATAGGTTAATTTCAGTTAGGGCAACATGTCAGTCGGGGAGGAAAAAGTCATCGCCACGTACCATTTTTATGTGGCGAGTTTATATTAAGTGACACAGCTGTTACTATGCAGTCTGATTTTACAGTAAAACACAATGCAGGAAAATAGCTCTTCTGCGGAGCTATTCAAATCTTGCAACATTCGCCAATTTGCATCAATGTAATGGCAATTTTTGATACCTAAAACGTGCTTTTAAATTTGTTTTGACGTTGTTCTTCCTGGATCAGGTGTGCACAGGCCTTATAATAGGAGAAAATAACTTTATCGTTAGACAAGCCCTCCAGTATCTGACCGCTCCTCCGTACCGCTAACTTCCTTCCTCGCTGATTCCCTTCATCTGCTCCCTTTAGTCATACAGCACTCCCTCTCCTGCTGCTAATCCCAGTTTGAATTAAGACCACTGGGACGCCGCTGTGCTCCTGAACTGTAGAAATCCATTAGCATCAGTGTTAACGCGAGCCCACTGTCTGCTCATTACGGCCTGGATCCTTGTCGGGCCCACTGAAGAGCTCGGGGCGGACAGTAAAGCTGGGAGTGCAACCGCTGTCTCCACATCGCATCGGGCTGAAGGTAGGGGGAGAGTGGGAGGGGGTCCTTGGATTACAGATGTCAAAAGTCACACTATCAGGGTTAGTGTCATGTAAGGACATGAGCATGGGCAGTACACAGGCAGGCCACGGTTCAGTGAGAGTTAGCCGGTGTTTAAAGAGGCCCTAATATGCTTTTTCCCTTTCCTGTAGTGTGTTTCTGTGCATGTAAATGGTCTGCAAAGGCTAAAATCGCTGTGTTCCATCCAGAGGGAGTTTCTCTCCCACACACTCCCCCCCCTTATTACATTAAAGCATGTAAACACGTCACAGTAGAGGCACAAAATACAAATATGAACCTGAAAATGAGCAATAATACTGTATGTCCTACACTGTGTGGCTTTTATATAACCTCCTGAGAATGCGCATATGACTGATAATTATAATGTATCTATTTATTGAATAAGACACTGATGGCTTGGAAATGGTTAAGGCACAAAGTTGAGTAATGAAAGATGTATCTGAATAGCAAATTCAGTTTATATTTAATGATAGAGAGCTGTTTTCTATCATCGTGGATGCCTGGGAAATAATCATGAGCATTGTTTGTCATATATAGAAAGATGTGTTGGTATTAAACATAAGAAAATGCACGGCCTCAACTCACGCTTTGCTACATTAGATCTTAGCTGCATACTTCCCGAAGAATAGAGAACTATGAGAGTTAATACAATGTGTGCCTGTGCCTGCAGTGATGAGGGATGTGATCAGACTTCTTACTCCACATTAGTGCACTAAGCTGAAATCTCCACCAAAGCATATGCTTTTAGTGCCCTGAAACAGTAGGAACATTCTTCAGTGATGCGCTCATTTTAATAACCTTGGCCGGTATTATGAATGATTTCCTCCTTGAATTAGAGATTATGTTGGTAAAGACAGCAGCAGGGATAAAGAGATTTGTTATACTTGCTTAAAGCGCTTGAGAGCATGTGTGAAGGTAAAATGGAAATTGTAATGGAGAGAAGCTGCAGAGTATGTGTGTGTGTGTGTGTGTGTGTGTATGTGTGTGTGTGTGTGTGTGTGTGTGTGTGTGTGTATGTGTGTGTGTGTGTGTGTGTTATTGGGTACCATTGTTAACCTCTGACTCTTATAGAAATATTCTCAAAGGAAGGACAGGTGCAAGGAAAATCCTTGATACTCTAAAATGCTAAAAATCTGAGTCTGAAAAGAGCATTTGTTACCACTTACCTTTAAAAGCTTTACCTAAAAACACAAAATCATGAACGTATGTTGGATAAATGAGTGCATAGTATATGCATTATGCACTGTACATGTGTGTTAGAGCAACCAATCAGGGTAGAGGAAACCAACCAGAAAACATGGAGTCGTTGTAAGGCTGAGTACTTGTAATTTGTTCAAATTGCAGCACTTAAACCCCATTTGAGTGTTGATCTGAGGGATGTTTTTTATTCATCATCCTTCACAGACATTAGAGACTCCATTTTGTTGCTCAATGTGTCCAAAAAAATTGGAAAAAATGGCCTTGTAAGACTTGAAAGGATATGTGTCATAGATTTCTTTTCAGTACGTTATGGTACTAAATAATTGGATTAACATTTTTTCTGACGTCCCCTGTAGAGTCTATTATTTCCTTTGGGGTGAAACAATTGGCTGATTATGATGCGCATTCGACAAGGTAAAACTTGTAGATGATTCATGCTCTTATTTAATGTTTATCTCATACATTTATTTCTTAGTGGGCAATGCTTAAACCTTCTGATCCTATAATTACCATAAAATCCTTCAGTGAATATTGGATATTCTGTTTTTACAACATTTCAACTGGCTGAAGAAGGTTCATATTTGGATTTGGTGCCCCTATTGTGACATGTTGCCATGCTTTAAAGGTCCCTTAGTATGCAAAATATACTTTATGATGTCTTTAATACATATATATGTCACCCCAGTGTGTTAAGAGACTCGACAGTTTCAGCCTCAAAGGATTTCTCTGTTTCCCTCCTGATCCAAGTATGTGAAAGCCGCTCAAAAATTCGTTGAGTTAGGGTTCTAGTTCATACGGGACGTAAAATTCATTAGGATTTTCAGCTACAGACACAGAATCAGCATTTTTGGGAAAGGGCTGAAATAGAGGGGTTTATTGCACGCTATAAATCATCGTTATCTGTTTGATATTTTGAGTAAAATACTTCAGCTTGATATTTCAGTATAATACGGGACCTTTAATGTTCAAAAAGGTCTTTGTTTTTCTCACACTACCTCTATTCACCCTCTGTGTGAAACCAGAGTCTGCTCTGATTGGTTAGCTGACCGGCTGTTGGGATTTGTCAACCGCTTAAAGAGTCCTATGGAATGAACTTTGGGATTTTAGCCTTTGCAGACCATTTACATGCACCACAACCTATACAACACACTACAGGAAAGGGAAACCCCCCCTAAATGGTCCCCTTTTTTAAACCCTGATCTCTTGAGTTTCATATTAGCCATGTTAGCTACACTAAGAGAATATTTATGAAAATACTTCTGATTTTGAATTGTTAGCCATCTCCTCATCTTCCTCCTCATATCCCTTTTCCATGCAATGTGAAGAAACACAAAGCCACCCAGGCGTGGCGAGCAATGTGTCAAAACATAGTATAATCTATTGTTAAACTTGTGCATGGATCTGTGTGATTGTGTTAAAATGAGTCAGACATTTTCCCCTTGCTGCTGGACGTTTTAACACAATCAACATCCTTCCCTGTGTTTCCCTGCAACAATATCATCCTTTAGATGCAAAACAAAACTGTAAATGACACCATTATTTTTCTTGCTTTATGATAACACTGATGCACTATTCTTACTGAATGTGCATCTGCCGGAGCTTATTTACACCACGGGATCACACAATCCTTTATTGCCTCGAATTTATCAGACTTTTTCTTTTGCACCGTAAGTGCTTTTGTTCCACATCATTTACACTATTTCCATTAACGCTTGCAGCTTAAACACACTTGTATCGCAGGGGGTGAAACATGTCGAATTGCGTACTTTTGCATGCACTTCATTGCCTGTAGAGATTTCCTTAATGAGCAAAATCCAACTTTGCCACCCCGTGAATCACCTTTCCCCTCATTTGCCCTCTCCGTCTCGTCTTTGTTCCCCGGCGTTGAGGGTGCAGTATCTCACCACCACGGCCCATTTATCTGATCCAATCTCTGTCCTGTAATTGAAACTTTTATTGAGATGAAGGGGATAACAGTTGCACCTGTAAATGTGATAAGTGGCATCTTGCACCCGGACGTGATGTAAAACCATCCGAGGGCATAAAAAAGTCCAAAGCGTGAAATGCTGCCAGCTTCCGTGTCATGTATCACGTGGCACCATTAGGTCACACACGACGGGCTCGCTGTGTTGTATGGCCCTGCCTGCACTGGAGAACATACCCCATTATTAATAAGCCACTCAGTACACGAGACACCATTAGCGCCCCTGTTATGACTCTCTAAAAGTCTGTCTCGATTACCTTTTAAAGGATAATGCATCGTCCATGCAATTCGAACCAGGGAACATGCTGAACCGAAGACATTTCTGTAAAGCTGCTTGTGAAAAATGCTGCTTAAAATATCTCATGTGTTATTCCAAGGTCTTCAAGTCACACCTGTTGATACTTACTAACATAACAGCTCTCAGTGTTGGACACATATTCAGAGGAGACTGCGCTTTTTGGCCAAAATAAGACAGGAAATCAGTAATTAACATGTTCACTGAAGTTTTATCAAACATGAGTAAATTGTAGATCTGTTGTGGACTATTTTCTGTTGCGGATGAATGCACATAAGGAGGTGGTGAGTCTTTATAGAAGCACAAATGTGTATGTTGGAATGATGCATGGTCATGGTAGTAAAGTAAATGTGTTTTCTTTGGACTTTAGACCAAATGTAGCTAAGATTAACTTTGTATTTTCTAAATGTTTGCATGTTTTTATGCCCGCAAACCATCTATCAAGGTATGGTTTATAACTAAATGAATGCAGGTCATGGGAACAATGTCATAAATATGTGATTTATAATTAAGCCAAGCTAAATTGGATGTTAATTTGGCATAAAACTGCTACCTGGGGCAGATAAATCCCTTACTTATTAACACTCATTCAGAGGTCATATCCAGTTATAAATAAGCAAAACTTTTGGTAACCTGGGTCATTTAGAACCTTAATATGCATATCAATGTGTTGAGTCACACCTCGAAGCAACATTTTGCAAACTCAGGGGACAGGGTTTCCGGTGTGATCTCTCACCCAGACCCATGGCCATGTGCAAAGAGGTGAGCGTCTGTGCCCGGTTCTTGATTTGCTGAGAGGAAGTTACCTGAGACTATGCCGTGTTGGCAGTATCCACTCTTAACCGGTTGCAAAAAAAAACCCCTCAAACATTTGATGGATGGCTCTCGTGGAACCTTGTGGCCTCCAAATAAGCTATAATGTAATTCCGCTTCTTGTGTGATTTCCCTCCGTGACCCTGTGCGAGGAACAATCAGCCACTTTCAGCAAAACACGGTGCCAAGGTTCAAATATCCCGAAGGTGGGGAAAAATATACACAGTGACTGGAACAACATGACCCCGAAATAGATCTCACCCAGGGCTAGCTCTCTGGAAAATGCTACATATGGCAATAAAAAGGTTGTTTATTGCAAGACAATGTAGAAACAATCTGCTTTGATCCAAATCTTTTAATAGCTCAGCTGAGAAAAAGCAGACAGAGGAGGTGTTTATAGCATCGTCAATCAAAATCCTTGGCCGTTTTATTTTGGAACACTGCAGGAGAGATCAATTAATGGTCAGTAGATGGGGCAAAGATGTCCATCAGTAGCCAATTACCCAGTATTTTACCATATGTGTCCGTCTCAGTAGTGAGTAATGGAGTGAAAGCTCGCATTGAACCACAACAGCAGAGAGTCTGTGTGGGAAGAAGTCACGATGGCCTGTAAGCTCCGCTGGACTCAGGATGGTCTGCACAGCTGCGCTTATCACAGGAATATATGCTTTATTTCCAAACAGGGTCGTTACAGTGAGATAAATTACTTTTACGGTGTGTGTACAAGACATTAGGGTAAATTAATGGACTAATTAAAGATTGTAAATGGGCTTCCATGCAAAAGTCTCCTCAAAATGTAGCTATTTATTTATACTCACTAAAAATAATATACCCCCAAACATTTGCATATTTTACAACAATGACACTGTACAATATCATATTATACTATATTTATTGAAGATCCACCTTATTCGCCCATGAATCTGTGCAAAAGTTTGTGATTCAGTAAGACCTTTGTACTTTTTTTGCATTCCGATCCACATTCAAGGCCGAAGGGGTCGGAGTGTGTGTGTGGTCTTACCGCGCAGACAATTGCACCGCGTGCATCAGGGGTGAAACCACACTGAGCGAAGATCTGAAGGAATCATCTCCAACCTTTTGAAGTTTTTCTCTCCCTTCCTGTGATGTCTCGCTGCTTCATGGTTGAGCCCGTGAGTGGTGTGGGGGGGGGGGCGCTGCAGCCTCCGGGGGTCAGACCACGCATAATGGATTGTTGAGCTGCAGCCAAACGCATTGTTATGATTCAAACGTGTGTGTGTGTGTGTGTGCACCTGTGTACGTTTTGGGTGATATGCAAATGCATGTTTCAACCTGTACGTGCATTTGCAACACGAGAGTACACATCATTACCACGTAAATTAACAAATTACGTGACTGTTTCCCTCGGGTCAACCTTGAATTGGACTGAAGAGTTTTGCCTCTTTGTCCTGTATCCCTTCCATTTTCGAATATGCTGATCGTAAATTATTAGAACATGGCTGTAGTGTCTCCGATTGTCAAGAACAATTAACCAGCGCGGCCTGATAGAGGTGCCTCAGCATCATAAGTCAGCAGAGGAGATACAGGAAGTAAAATCCTCTTTGGCCCCACATGAACTCCGGCTGATAATGATGTGCCGAGCGTAAGGATATGCAGCTAGAGGCCATGGCACATTTCCTTTCTTAATCAGTGTCAAAACAGTTCAGCTTTAAATATGGCATGTGGAGTTCAGGTCAAAGTGAGATACTAAGTCAAGACTGCGACGGGTGAAAATCGAGAAACATTTAGGGACTTTTTTCATCTTCAATCGAGCAAATGGCTATCTCATTGAACCAAAGAGACAGACAAAGAGGAAGAGTGACAGGAAGAATGAGTTAAATGGACAAGAGGAAAGGGGAAAGAGTGACAGAGATGGAGCAAAGGACAGCGTAAAGGGAGTTTAATAGAGTGGAAGAAGCTGATCATTGCTATGTGACACAGATAGCAGATTTGTCCTCAACTTTCGGGCCCCTGAAGTCCACTTCAGTCCACTCCGAGGTTAAAAACTGAACAATCATCTCCTCTTATTGTTGCTCCGCCCAGACGGACACGTGTTGAATGCAGACGAGAACTATTTGTCCGGGAGAATCGGCACAGAATGTGGCAGAATGCATGTGCAACATGTTTTATTTTGGATAAGACCTTTGGAATTGCAATTTCAAATGGCAGAGCTGATTCATCTATTGTGTGTATGTTGGAAGGATGTATCTTTTAACCGGTATAATTGAAGTTTAACGCAACAAAGAGGTAGATTTCAATCAAATATGGTTATATATCTAGTTGATTAATGGGTGTAAAAGCATGCACAATTCTACTTCTGTCAAATTTGCTAGCACAAAGTACTCTAAACTAGGCCATGGCTTAACGCAACTTCCTGTTTTTGCATAATTTGTTGTGTTTTTTTCTACGGTTTATACATACATGCATAGCTTACAACATTTATTTATCACAAAATAGAACAATAATGAGTTGTACTATTCAGGGTGCAATATTTCTGATGTTTTTCATTTTCTGCAATCAAAATCCTGTACTTATTCACGCCCCTGTTCTAATTACTTGTAAACACATGACCCACTCTTGTAGATCTGGTCCCTGGTCAGTACAACCATTGCATTTGGTATAACAGTCCATCAGTGCCACAGTGTTTGCTGTGTTTACCACATTGTTGTTGTTCTGGTGGTGTCACCAAACAGCTTGAGGAGCATTATCGACGCCATCTGGTCTGGATTTGGCACCGGGTGCGGGGAAAAGCAGGATAAGAAGTAGGCAATCAGAATCGTGACCTGAAGTAGAATTATAGACTAAGTGTATTGAATCACATTTGGATTGTATCCGATGCAAGACACTTGAAATGACAAGTGTAAATGTGTGTGTGCATACATTCTCTCTGGCTACCTTTACAGGAATCTAATCTGTCGGGGTTTTGAATCCACACAGCATCTATTGACAAGGGGAAGCTGCCATGGTTGTTCAATCACTCTCATTTCCCACATGATATGGGACCTGAACTGCTCGTCCCCACACTAAACTGAGAATGTTTCTGCTGCTCAATGTTGTTAACGTGGCTGACTATTCCTTAGACCTGTACTCGTGATCAACACCTCATTAGGCACACTCAGGTCTGCTTATAGTCCAATTTGGAGCAGATTTCCCAAGACAGCCAGATCCCATGATCATGGCGGAGGTCGATACACACACACAGGCATGCACACAGTATGAATAACGGCCGTGCTTGCACAGGTCCGTCTCCCTCAGTGTCCCGATGGGAAAACGTCTCCTTTTATGAGTTTTTAGGATGATTACTTCTTTCATTTGCACTAGCCATGGAGATCCCCGCTCTGTGTTTGCACTCATGTGAAGCAAATTGGTTTGGAGACGGATCGCAACAGAGACATGCCGACACATTCAAATCCAACACGATCCCTGTAAAAGAAGGCGTTTCTAAGGATCATGACCGTACCAAATTGTTATTTTCTCTGAGGGCACTTCATATTGCAAAGATGGGTAACAGAAAATACTATGAAACCATCACTGTTTCTGATCAAATCATGTAGAAAAGACCATTCGCATATTTTATATTCTGGTCCATTCGGTCTCAATCATCGCAGTCTTTTGAAAAGCAGCTAGTCTTGAGCCACTAATAGCTCATTCATAGTGTAGCAGTATCTATCGGGTACATTTGTCTGCCACAGAAACCTTCAGCCAAAATGACATTACAAACACTACAATGGTCAGAGTCACCATGTCCTTCCAAAAATACAATTCTCCTGCCTAAATCACAGTTTTCTCTTAAGTTGTCCTTGCTGTTTGTCATTTCCTGCTAACAGCGTGATGACTTTGCACAGCCATAACCAGTGACAATAGAGGATATGCAAATGATTTGCAGCAATCGCCAGGTTTTTATTATCCCTCCTTTTTATAATCCTCAGAAGGAGATTTTTCATGTGCCTCGGTGAGATTTTACTCGGCTTTATAAAAATATGAAAAGGGAGGAAGATTACTTAAGTCAGCTCTGGTAAGTTGTAGGTCTTTAGTGGAAGTTATGAGAGTGTAGTGTAAGCAGCCTGCAGTGTACCAATGAAATGATAAATCCAAATATTGAATAATATTATGGAAGTAGTAGTGAGAGGTTGACATATTATTTGCAGTATTCACAGTATGAAGATTGCAGATTTTTAATTTAAGAAAAGTGAGAAAAAAATTCCGAATGTGAAAATGAGCATAATTAGGGCACTTAAAAAGTGGGCCGTCGAAAACGGGTGAAGTAACTCTTACTTTTGGCGTGTGCCCTCATACCAAAACGCCAATTTTCCCTTTAAAATGTTAAAGTGATGCCAGGAAACAATAGATTTGACTGGTCACGTGCCTTGCGAGCAAGCCGAGCGGAGCCAAGCGAAGCCTAGCAGGCAGGGAAAGAAGTCAATGCTGCGCTTGAACCTGTTGCACAATGGCCTCAGGCTCGTCAGAAGAGTGCACGGCTGGAAGTTTGGTACCAAAGATGGCGATCAACGGCGGCGGGAAGGTGTCCAGCGACCACGTGCTCTCTCGTATTGCAGCAAAAATGATAAAGATCCTCAGGGTGTTCATGCCGAAAAACCCCAAACTGAAGCCAATAGCGCAAGCTGAGTTAGCTATAACATGGCTAAGAGTACATTGACTTTATTAATGAATGCTAACACTCAGTTGCTAACAAGCTAATATACACACGTGGGTAACTCTGTGACAAACTTTGAGTAGAAAGGTATCCAGTTCCTTGCAGACGGTGTGCAGAACAGAATCCACATGAAAACCGTCGAGCCGACAATCCTGGGACACTAACTACTTATTTGCCACAAACACTTAACTTTAATTTACTCTCTGCCGCAACTTCGTCAATCAAACCACCACTCTCACGCACCCCCTCCCCATCCGTTCACTTTCTGCCAACTTCCACCCGACCCCCTGAACCAATCAGTGACCAGCATTTTCCTTATTCACAAACATTACTTCCTGTTTTAACCATGAACTTTCAAAAATAAAACACAATATTAATACTCTGCAGGAACTAGCTATTTCAACCTGGTTACATAAAGAAAACTTGTCCACCGGCAGACCAACCGGACACCAACCCCCTATTCATTCTGAGCTTCGAAAAAAAAAGCTGTCTCTGCCGTCTGACGCTCTACTCGACACGATGTTCACATTTTTGGAGTAAGTTACAGTGTTTGAAGAACAGAACGCAGCAGTGCCGGCGCTAAGGGGGGGCATTCGAGGGCCGTGCCCCCCCTAGCGGTCATTGATGCCCCTCCTACCAGCTGTGAAGCATATTCTCGATCTGTCACAATCGACTATAATTGACGCTGAGTTCGCCCCCCCATTCTATTTTCTCTGTAGAGCAATTAAAGAAACTCATGATTTATTTGTTGTTTGAGTTTCAAAATATGACTCAGCAGCTTTAAATCCTAAAGAAACTATTATTTTCCGCTTCTCTCTAATGCATTATTTTCAATGGAAAGTGGGCGGGGCCGTAATTGAAGTAACGTTAGCGCCCTCATACGATATTTTTTGACAAAAAACCATAATTTTCTTATTTATTAGGTCTTTTATAAAACTTTCAAGTAACTAGTAAACAATTGATAAGTGTAGTAAAAGTACATCATTTCCCTTTGAGAACGAGTCGAGATAAACTTCACTGAAAATAACTCACATGTGATAATTAGGTATGTACTTGCAAGTTAAAGTCTTGCAAGTTAAAGTCTTCTCCAATTGTTTTTCAAAGTCAGTTTTCAGAAATGATAATTGTGAAGGGCGGTCAGCACACAGGGCGGCCCCTCTCCGTTCACACACATGCTCCTGGCAAAACTTCATCATGGCGCTCGCCTCTTCTTATTTACTCTGATCTACCTCCACTGTGACAACCGGGGATTAACGGATAGTCAGGGATACGATGTCACAGGGGATTTAGGGATAGATTTTTGATTTACTCGCGTCCCGTTTGTTTCTGGATGACACATGCTGGAGTTGACCTCGAAAGAAACTATTGGATTTGGGTATCCTAGCAACGACTGAGAAATGGAGCAATAATTGTGTAAAAAAAAAAAAAGTGGCAACAGACAAGTCACAACAAGTACAGTTTCACCTATCCTTCCTGTGTCCTCAAAGGAATAACAAGCTTATTCGCATCCATAATATCCAACACTGTCTGTGAGTTATTTACCTGAGCATTATTACATGGCCTTGCAGAGCTCAGTCTCTGGGCTTACTGGTGTTGTGTAACATTTATTGTCATGCACAAACTTATGTGGCCTTTGTGTTAACCAGCTAATCAGGCCAAAACCGTTTGCGTACGAAAAAAGGCGTCAGATCTCGTGGCTTGCCTTGGATTTCAGAGCTCAGCAGCGTTGAGTGGAGTCAAACAACAGACATGTTTGAGCATGTGGGGCCCTATGTTTAATCTGGCCCCTACACAGCGCCAAACCCGGCGGCTCTAAAGGGGCCAAATCCCAAGATCGAAAAAGCTTTATCTCCAGATTTCCCCTCCAAACTTCCAGCAAATCCTACTCTCTCCCTATCCACATCCCCAGATCTTCTCTCTTACTTTTGTCTTTCCTGCCAGCGAAATAATAATCTTACACTGATCCTGTCACTAAGTGTCCCTCATCATGTTGTGTTTCAGTGTGTGGATGAGAAAAAGTACATTAAAGGAGAAGCTATATCATAACACAGTCTAGCTAATAGTCTTGAATTCTTGTCACATAAATAATACATTGGTGCTAGAAAACAGAGATTGTTTATCTTGGTATTGCACGTTAAATAAAACACACACTTAATAGGAACTATTTGCTCGAGCATTCAATTCAGGAAGCAAAATGTAATATTTAACAACAAATCGTTTACTGTATTTATAGTGGGCTATTACGGCCCGCGCAGTCGACTGTTTGTCACATTATTTGTTCTCCTCTTCTCGCCGTCTGTCTCACTCAACTGGTAATAAGCTGCGTAAGTGAATAACAGTAAAGATGTCAACCCCATACCCCTTTTTTCACCCACTCTTTGCAGGGACCCTTAATCCCCGGAGACATGAATGGCAGTGTCACCAATCATACACGGCACCACACAGCCAATCAGAATCCTCACTGGTGGGAGACAGAGATAACGGGAAACATCTTTTTTTATTATTATTTATGTCACAGTGTGATTGGGGGAGGGGGGGAAAAAAAGAGACAATTGACAAGTGGAAATTACTGATAGAACTTTGCCGCTGTCACATGTCTCCGATTATTGATTACATTTCAAATGGGGACACAAAGCCAATAGAGAAACAGAAAAGTAAAGAGGATCTTGTTTGACCGTCATATATATATTTTTGTTTTTTATTTGGTAGGAATTATTCAAAGATAACCACTGATTTTAAGTTTCGCATTTGGCTTGGGTAGTATTTATTTTTGAGACCCAAAAAAAAGCAAATTATCACTGAAAGAAGAACAATAATTCCCAAAAATGTGATGAAAAGGAAACAGAATATATAAAATATGCAAAGAAAAGCAGGAATAATCATTTTTTAAAAACCTGTATGTAAATATATATCATTTTCTCTCGAATTGTTCATTTGCACAAAGGAATGAAAAATATTCGAAACATTAATTCGAATCCATGAATATGTCAACACCCACGGCACCACTATGCTGTGATGTACATAACCTTTAAAAAGAAAAAAACACCATGGTTATTTAATGATTTTACACTATTGCATGTTATAAGTGGAATCAGTTTTCTTTTGTAAATATGACATAAATGTTGGGATTCAATATTCACAGAAATAAATGCAAACGTAGGTCGAAGCGAAATTGAAAATAAATGTTGGGAAAGAGACCAAATTCGAGCCAGGAGGATGAAGAAAAACAGAAGCGTGCGGAGCGGGTGAAACAGAAGGAACAACAGGCTGCTGCCCACAGCAAGCTCCAGTTTGCCTCAACCAGCGGCGGCGAGAATATATTACATCATTAGCAGAGCATCGCTCCGTGCCGGGCTGATTCCGCCCTACTTCAGCTCCCTGTTTGTCTTACACGCTCTTTTTCTGAAACTTTCTTTCTCGCTGCCTCCTTTTCACTCTTAGTGCGTCAGATAAACTGCAGCTGACTTACAGGACAGCATGTAGAAGCCACACCGCTTTGATACTGGAAGTGTTTGAAGACTCCACACGTGATGCTAGATTTTAGAACCTATAACATATTGCGCGGCTCTGACATCACCCTCATTCAATGTGTGTGTGTGTGTGTGTGTGTGTGTGTGTGTGTGTGTGTGTGTGTGTGTGTGTGTGTGTGTGTGTTCCTGTGAATGTGTATCTACTCCCAGGTCTAACCCCTAGCCCCACAAGCCCCCCTTTGGCATGACCATCACATGTAATCATTGGAATCAGCCGCCACACAGGGGAGTAGTTTGAAGTGTGATCGCTGCAGAAAAGGGGGCTCTTTTAACATCACGCTGCAAGTGCTCCGAACGACAGCAGTGCACTCTGTGTAGTTTGCTTCTTATATCATCGAGCTTGTCCTGCAGCATAGTATAGGTGGAAGGGGAAACATGATTTGTATTGTCAGCATCCTAAGGAGGTATTTTCAAATATTTATCAGCTAGCATTAGCCTTTTTGTACAGCCATGCTGGTGAGTCGTTAGCAATAAACAAATAAAAAAAGGTGTGTTGTATTGGTCATCAGTAAAAAATAAGAGTTTGCGTCTGTGTTTTAGGTTGTTGTGAGGTTAAAGAGTACAATGCATGCATGGAAATATAATTTGATCCATGCAGTTACCACAGAACAAGAAATCCAATGTTAGCTTCTAAGAGAAACAGGCTACTTCCGTCCTTCTGCATGCTTTAATCACTTTTTTCTATGCAGCGATGATCCAAGGTGTTTGTGACTTGATTCCAGTACAGAGAAAGAGTAAAATGACTGACTCATCAGCAGTATAAAGAAGCTACAGTTTCCTCAGTACTGCTGCAAAACTCCACTTTCACTCACATGTGACCATTTAGACTTAAAACTAATGCAAATGATTTTCAAGTACTGCACTGGCAGTTATTTGTTTTAACAAATTGTCACCCAGTGTAAAAGTGTTTGCATATTAGATCACATCCGCGTGCAGAGCGTTGAGCGATATTAAACTGCTTTTGCCTGGTGGCTGTACCCCCAGGAGAGGGAAATATTCTTTTGGGCTTAGAAGAACTGCTGGATTTGTCTTTAATGGTAGTTCTTGACAATGCATTGTGAATTATATAAAGAAAGAGAGTTCCCCTGGGACTGAATCACCCTCAGGATGTTATCATCAAGGAGTAAAAAAAAAGCCAAAAGAATTATCTGCATATATATCTCTTCATTTGGTTAGAATATCTGTATTTATATGGGTGGATCCACACCAGGAGAGGTTAACGGGGAATTAACCCTATGGAAAAACATAATTAGTCAATTATTCCCTTTTTTATTTTGCTATATTTTACACTTATATTTGCTACATTTTGGTGAATGCCATGCTATAATACCTTCCCAGTATGATTAAAAAGCTGAATCGTTGACCTTAATTAAATGTATTATGTCAACAGATGTCACATAATTGCATTAGGATATTGAAAGCAATAATATTAAGTTTAAATAAAAAACTATAGGTTCAACATAATGTTGTTGCTTTCAACTAACCTAGTGTAATACAGTTATCAGTTTTTGCCCAGCAGTGGCTCAGTCAGTGGGGGCTTGGAATGGGAATCGTAGGGTCGCCGGTTCAAGTCCCCGAACAGACTTGAAATATGGAAAGTGGACTGCTGCTTGGAGAGGTCCCAGTTCACCTCCTAGGCCCTGCTGTGGTGCCCTTGAGCAAGGCACCAGACACCTCCAATCCCCCCCCTCCCCATTGCTCACCGGGCGCTGCACGATAGCTGCCCACTGCTCCTAGTACTAGGATGGGTGAAATGCAGAGGACTAATTTCACTGTGTGTGCTCTGCTGTGTGCATGTATGTGACTAATAAAGAGGGTTTCATCCTCCGATTCTATTATATGGACTCTGTTGACCTAATACATTTAATTAGAGATGTTGGCTTTTCTTTTAATAAGATGCTTTTTGAAACAATATTCCAAGAAACTGAAAAGTACAGATAATTGTATAATGTGTCAAATCTGAAGTTTACCATTTAGTAAGTGTTTTTGCCATCAAACAAACACCGTAACCCTTGATATGATATGCTAAAAACACAATAGGGTTTTGTTTTTGGGACAGAAAAGAATGACTGGACTGCTTCAATCCGGTGACACAGCGGCAGTTAAAATGCAACCAGCGTTTTTGAACACGGGCACTGATGAAATGGAAATCATGTTTCCCCCGAAGCTTTAACTTGTTTTGTGGCATTACAAAGGGAACATATCATAGCCACACATCCCCGCCCCCCCTGCTGCTAACCGAACCTGACACCTTGTGCCACTGAACATTCTCGCCCACGTCACCGTTGAGAAACTCCAACTTTTTTTTCCCGTCACATTTAGTACAAGCGTCCTTTTATCTCAAAGCAGAAAATACAAATCCTGAAGGCAATCCATTTGTTGTCTTTAACACAATTGCTTCTAACTCTCGCTCAAATGTCACCCAATCAAGTCCAGTTACTCACAGCTTTTTATTATTTATTTGCAGACAGTAAAAAGAGGAGAGTGTCAAAGGCAGAAAATCCCCTCCAGGGTTGTTTGTCTTTGTGATTCCAACACTAGCGGCAGCCCAAGTTCGGAATTACCACCACCAGTGAATGCCGGGATGTTAATTAAAGAATGCAAATTTCATGTTTCTGGTCCAAGGCTGACACACACTCAGGGCCCAGAGGTCCATGAGAGAGAACACACACACCGAAAATATGCACACAAACAGCAAAAGACGCAAAGTTTTGAAGGCTTAAACCCACGCACACACACACATGCACGCCCATCTGAAGGCCCTAATCAGTCTCATTCATCCCCTTTGTTCTAAAAGATAGAGATAAGACAGTCTGCAAAGCGAATGACCTTATGGGGGTAAAACTCAGGAAGCTGATTATACAGAATGTTCATAAATGTGTTTACCAATATGCAAAGGGAAGGCCTTAAGTGGGTCAGAACTTTTTTGGAAAGTTTGCAAAGGGGGAAACATAGGCTGCATATGAATGCGAAGTTTGGGTGGGAACACCCACGCAGAGGAAAAGAGATGCAGCATAGAAGGCGCATAAACATTCATACTCCTGCAGCGAGGTGGACACAGAGTTTATTTTATTAAACTATGGAAAAGTCTCTCATTAACAATTGGGTTTGTTTGACTATTTTTACTTTTAATGGATATATTGGCAACATCTTTGAATTCCTTTCTGCTGTTTTCCCTCTCCTGTTGTGTGTTCTATAGGTTTTTGTGCATGTAAATGGGGGCGGGACATCACTAAGCAGTTAACGATTGACTACAGAGCCAGCCAGTTGCAGCACAGGCAGTTTGAAAAAAAAAGAAGACATTTTTTAACATTACAGCATGGAAACAGGTCAGAAATATGAACCTGAAAATGTGCATAATATGGCCCCTTTAACTTCTCTTCAGATCATTTCAGACCTTACCAGTTTTGCCGGGAAAGATAAGCCTCTCAAACTTTACAATACTATTTATATAATTTAATTTGTTCATTTTGTTGATTAATTTGTTTGATGGTACCTTTTGAAAAAAGACTACACACATCTTTAATGAATAACAACTTTATTTATAGTGTGTTGTCTTGTAAAAAAAAGTCTATACATTAAACAATATAAGCATTATTAGCCTATGCTAAACACCTATGCGTACAATATGCGCAGTCATGTATGCACACGGTTTTTCTTACACACACACACACACACACACACAAAACAAAAACAGCAGGGAGCCACTTATGACAGTTTGAACACGATTCAGTGGCAGGGCATGCTCTCTCTTCCTTTTTTCCACACACACACCTGACACCTCTGAAATCATGTGTCGCGATTTCTTTGGCGTTTAACATTCAAATGAATGTGCGCTGTTGTGTTGCTGTGTGGGTTTGTTTCTTAAACATTTCTGTAATGGAGTCTCTTTTTGACACACATTTCTGTTAGTATGTGTGTGTGCTTCATTAGAAACACACTGCTAGCAGAATGAGTTGCAACAGGTCCCCTCAGCACTCCTTTCAGAGTGTCGATGTGTTACATGGCAGTGAAACTCTCCATAGCTCTCTAAAAATCTACATGCTAATGCTGCTAAACACTACACCAAACAATATTGCCTTCCTCTGAACTCCAGCATCATCTCACGACTGTGTGTCTTTGGGAAGAATTGCTCGAGATATTGAACGATATTGCTGAGTTTTTGTTAGTATGCATAGGCTTATTTTTGCTGTGCTTACAATTTTTTTTAGAGAAGTCAGAGCGAACTTAATGCAGAGCCTGTGGAGATGTAGCGTCATCACTCCTGCATAATGGATCAAATAGCATTTTCCTTTTCTGCCTCTCTTTTTATGTATTGTAAGTACGCTATCAATCATACAAACGGTACACGTGAAAAACAAGCAAAGGGATGAATGTAAATGTGTGCAAGCATGCATGTTCATAAATACATCATGAACACACAATTCAGATGACACGCACACACATGAAGCAGCTGTACATCCACAAACACAGACTGTAAAACAAGTGTGTTATGAGGAGCATAACTTCAGAGCGGCGCTTCTAATTCAGTCATAAAAAAATAAAATTACCTCGTCCACTTTGACAAGCTAATGTGCTGTGTTTCACAGCTTTGTGCCCCGCAGGCCAGAGTCACACAGTAATGCTAATTTTTCCACCAGATAAATTAAGACAAACTTTGTAAGACACAGCCAGCTTGTCGACAGGAAAGTTTAAAGGCAAAAATCTCTAATTAGACACGCTAAAAAAAAACAAATGATATAATGGTTCTGACTGAGAGTGCGGGGAGAGATTTGGTGGAGCTGTCGCCTGAACTCGGCATGAAGAATGGGTCACAGAATGTGACACAAAGATGCATCATTTGCAGTGTGTCGTTTGCTTTGTTTTTGGGATGTTATTGAGCAATCTGTTAGATTTTCAGGGGATAGGTTTCTGCAGCTGTGGCAATAACGTTTGGAAATCCTGATCAGCAGACTCGATTTGTTGGATGTTTGCCATTATGTTTCCAGAAACTGAGTTTTGTAAAAGTTCAGCTGTGATGAATTACAAATTACGTCGTTGGAATAAGCATGAGCAGCTTAACTGGTTAATTGAAAGCTGATTGTAAGACAAAACGATGTCCTTGTTTTGGAGATGGTCACTGTGTCAAAATAAGGCAGAAATGGATCTATACATTCTTACAATGACTTAGCTCTTCTCCGTTTTCCTGCCCAGTCCAAGTAACATAGCTTTGTTTGTTTTTCACACTTCAGACTGATTTTCTCTAGCTGGCATAACATCGTTCTGATAATGTGACTGATCATGTTTCTCACCCTGTTAGCCTTTCGTTTTTGCTACGTAACCATGATCCCTAATCTTAATCATTTTGGTGAATTTATGATTTTCTTTTAATTGGAAAAGATGGCCACTTTTTTTTTTTTAAGAGGCCCTTTTCTGATTGTTGTTGTTGTACCTTTCCTGTAGGGAGTTATATCGTTTTTTCTGTGCATGTAAATGGTCTGCTAATGCTAAAATCCCGTTTTTCCCTCCAGATGGAGTTTCCCCATACGCATTAAAGTATGGAGAAATGTCAGAGTAGAGGCACAAAATACGAATATGAAACTGACAATTAGCATAATAGGGCCCCTTTAAATAAATCATAATTATCAAATGCGCCGTAACAGAGAATCCAAAGGTCCAGGGACTGATCATTTCCCTGATGTTAAGCCATCCACCTGTTTTTTTCACGGGGTTTAATAAACACTCAGGATTGTTCTGTGTGAGCCAGGTCTTCCACCATCTGTCAAAGAACTCCATAATAACATGACAAATGTGTCAAAAGTCGTACATCATTTATACGTGGCGGTTAGTTCTTAAAGTGGATGGCTCGTTTCCCCCGAAACCCAAAAGGTGAAGTGAGCTCAGCCACAGTATTCTCTGCCAGAATCAGTCCAATGAGCATGAAGGACAGCGGGGCCGAATTAACTGTGTGTGAAGACAACATTGGCTGAGTTTATGACCCCTGACCTTCGCTGTGTCTCTCCAGGCACGGGGCTTGATGCTGTTGGTGCACTCTGGGATGCGTGAAGGCGTTAATGACTCTTGACTCTACAGTTTGGCTTCGTCAGCCCGGCCAGCTGTGTATTAATCTTCATACTGGTGTGCGCCTGCTTGTCTCTGTCTTTTACGGGGGAGGGGGGGCGGGCTGAGAGTGTGTGTCTATGTCTTTAATCCTCGCCTGCTTAATTATAAATCTCTCCAACTGTCATGGGCTCCTTGTTCAGATCCCAAGAGTTTCTGTTAATATTTCATGCCACTGTCCTGTCCACAAAGCAAAATGGCCGACCAGCAATTAGGCAGGAAGACCCTTTCATGGGTGACTAACTCTCTGTGGATATGGGGACCTGTTTACTAGCAGAGGAACAATGGAGAGCTTTTCTTCTTCATCCTTTACAACAAACTCCTACTTATTGGATTATTTTTCTGTACAGATTTAATTATTTTTACCAATGGAAAGGGACAAATAAATTAGCCGCTACCTTGCGTCTGATTCTTACAAAAAGGGGCTTTATTCCGCGAAAAGGGGGCTATTAAATTAAACCCACTCACTCGCTACCCAATTGTAATGAATTATACTTGGTGCAGCCATTTTGCAGGGGTCACCACAACTCGGCAACGCCTCTAACCTTTACCGGCTTCATGTTTGTTTGCAGATGAGTCATTTTTGGAAAACATGATTAATTCATTTCCATCTAACCACTCACTATGGCATCGGAGAGATTACTGAAACAGCGGGAGAGGTAAATGGAGGCAAAAAGACAGCGAGAAGGATGAGAGGAAAGAATGAAACTGAGAAGAGGGGGGGAAGGGAACAACGGATATTAGCGTGCGAGCGATAAGGGAAGCTTGAGACGAAGAGGACATAACATAAACTTACAAACAAACAAACAATTCCACTTTACTCGGCTCTACTCCATAAATCAATACTTTTTTTTTTTCCTCTCGACAAACAGCACTGCACTACAGTCCCTTGGCAAACAAGGGGCTGGGCTGTGGGGAGGTCCCATGCCACCTTGGTGACCCCAAAGAGTCTTAACAGCACAAATGTGACCTTTAGCTTCCTTCAGAGAGCCGCTCGCTCTTCCCTTATCGGCTGTCCGGGTGCCTCTGTCGCCTTCTCCTGTGTCAGACAGCTATAGTGACCTTTATTTAAGCCAGCATGGGGATGTAGTCTTCTTCGGGGGACTAAAAGCTTCTACCTTTCTCCAGCACGGCCCCTTGCCCCAGAGCAAAATGTCTTAACTTTTTAGAAATGGTTGTGCGTTTGGTCTATGTCAAAATTTGGCTCACTTCTTCAGGTTCAAGTACTTTTCCATAACAACAAGGAGCTGCAACGAAGAGAAATTTAGTCTAAATTGATGCAGAAGAAAAACATCGATATCGTCATATGAAGAGTGTCCTCCTCCTAAACTCTTAAATCCTACGCTTCCCATAATTCAACTCGATAGCATTTCTTCTTTAGACCATCTTTTCTGGTAATTGCCCATTTCTGTCTGATTTGTAGTAGGTTCATCCGGGTGGCCTAGGGGTTAAGGTTGCCACTTCCTCCTGTCTACCTGCTTACAAAGGTATAAAAAGAGGAGATAACCCTGATGACATCAGCACTTATTCCTTAAAGATACTAGACATCTCTTCCAGGAGAAACTAAAGACTGTATTACATCCCTACAGTTGTGAACAATTGCTGGTTTTTCCCCACAAGCTTCCGATTCGTCACGTATCTCCTTTGTAAGGGACTGCACTGTTTCTCCATCAATGTCTCAGGGCATGGACGATGATCCATGAGGTCAAGCATGCAGTTCAGCGGAGTGATGAAAATGGATTTTAAATGCCTTGATTAATCCCTGGTATGAGATATTTCCCCCCCATGCGGGATCCCTAGATTATCACTTATGAATGATGGAGAGGGAGACTTCGGCTTGGTCGTGACTTTGAGTTTTTTTGAATCGCTGAATTTGACTAATTCCATGGTGGCTAAAATTGGGCAATACATGTTGTATAATATGTTGTAAAAGCAGTGTTTTCCCCAAGCTTTTTAATATTAACTGCGTGTAGTAAATTGCAGTAAACTGAGATGTACTATGTAACAAATTGGATTGAACAGGGACCATCTCAAGATAGGATAAAAACCCTCCATTAGTATGGCCCTTTAAGCTTAGAAGCTCCAACACTTTATTGAAAAAGAAAATTGTATCTTGCTTATTCAATACAATTTACCCTAAAAGCTTGTGTGTGAGGATCCAATTTCCAACGGGTAGTCGGAGAGATGTTTTTATCCCACCGTTCATGAGGGGAATATTTCTCCAGAACCACGTGCATTTCATGGACTTACGTGTGCGGAATGAAATCGGCGCTGGCTTCCACTCAGACATGCACCCAGCACTTGGCACCGTTTGCTAACCTCGTAGAACTTCTCATTGTTTCATCATTATGTAAAAGAAAAAATTGTGTTTAACAATTCCCTCATCTTTATGTGAGGGGTTCTGATGCAAATTCCTCAAATTCTGGCTCCATCATGTATGCTCTCCAGCCCCAGGTAGGAGGAATTAATGAGCGTTTCTGTGCTGCACCTGAGCATCATCATGCAGCCTAGTGGAGCGGCCAATTTCCCTCCAACTGGCGCTGCCCTCCTAGTTAGCTGCTAAACCCCCCGAGGCGGTGAGGGATTGTTTTCAGCGGTTAATTGACAAGATCCTGGTGGTATTCCACATCCACATGCTCATCTGTAGAGCGGTGTGTGTGCCGTAAAGCCACCTTGTCATGCGTACCACTATGACCTTCCAACTGAGGCATTTGTTTTAAAGTAAAGGTTGCTCCACTCGCTAGCAAAGGCCTTATTTATGACTTAATTATATCTAGTGACTATCTTTTAATATGCTTTTCCAATTACAGCCTTTGTCAGGTCCTACGCATGCCAATGCCTCAACCCTGATTGGCTGTTAATGAGTGAATATTATATGATGTTTCATCAAAACTTCCCAACACAAATAAAAGTGTCAGCTTTTCCGGAATAATCATACATTATTTTAATGGTGATGACTTTTATGGGAGTTGAGATCATAAAACCTGTCCACCATATACTGTACGTTGTAAAACTAAAAAAAAGTGGTATTAAGGGATTTTCATGCAGCAGCAGTGAGTAAGTATTATTGAGTCGAGAGAAAGGAGGAGAGGAAATGGCCCTGAACAAAATGGGCCCGCCGTCTGCTTGTCGCTGTGTCTGTCTCTGGGTTTGTGGCGGAGTGACAAAGAGCCCGAGGGCGAAGTGATTCTGAAGCTCTGACTTTGCCAACAGGCAACTAATCCCAAAACAAAGCTCAGCTGACCTGAAGCTGCCTGTCTGCAGTATTCACAACTCACACACGGATCCATATGCACATTTTGTATCTTGCACAAACAAGTGAACAAGTTTTCCCACAAGCCACACTAGCGGGCTCACACACAAACTCGGAAAACAATCTGTATTTTTCGCTTGATATAAATACAAAATGTAACAACTGCAGTATTGTGTGAAAAGAACATAATGAAAGATTTAGAGCAGCATTAACTCAGAAATCTGGAGCTTCTTTACAGTAAGAATGCTAGCTTTACTAGCTTTCACAAGTAAACAGTGCTATAGTTCAATTTTCTGAGAGCAGCTGCAAACACTTTGTTTGATAAATGCTGAGGGGATATTAAGTAGGCCTCGCAGTCCAACTCTCACATCTTGAGATGTTTTTTTTTGTCTCAAAGGCAACTTGGCATCAACATTCGTCACAATGGCGCAGTCTTAGTGATTAATTCTGAATAACCGAAGCCGTGAAACACTAAGTACAAGGAGTCACCGGTAGAGTGCTTGGAATTAGGGCAATTTGGCTACTTCAGCTGAGATCATTTCAGGTCATAGGATTATTTGCTGGAGTGTGTTTCATGAAAAATCCACAAAATATGAGCTGGGTGCATCTGTGACCAGATATGGGAGACACGCCTGTTTAAACAAAGGAAGTCTGGCAAAATTCCCCCTTAGGAAACATGGAGACCTTGCAGAGCCAAAGCCAGCATAATGATTGGCCAACAAAAAACCCTTTTCCTCAGGTGGTTCATTTTCCTCTGATATCTTAGCTGTAATAATGGCCTGTGTTCACATTTCTTGAATAAACGGCTCTAATTGGACACATATGGTACATTATATGCTCCTAGATCTACAACGTATGCTTTACTGCTTACACAGCTGAGCATTTTGATGCAGTGTTCACCGTCAGTTGGGCAATGTGGGCCTCTCTATCTCCCCAAGCAACCTGGTGGTTATTCCTGCAACAGTAACCACATCAGGCGCCGGTGCCACGCAGGCTCCACCGCCGTGAAATCTGACTTGTTGGAGTGATGACAGCCTACAGCATCGCAGCCGCGCTCATTTCTCTCGCTGTCTGTCTTCCTCCCTGCCTCTCTTTTCTCTTTAAACCTCCCTCTGCTCTGGCTCTGGAGACCTTATATCTGGGCAAATTAGCTCATACAGTCCTCCTGTAAGTCATCAGCCCTCTCATATATGTATTCTAATAGAGTATTATTTAATTCCCTCAGGTGAGAAAGGATGTTAAATATGTCATTTCTAGTCGGACTGTGATCATAATCTTTATCCAAAGAGGAAAACTTGTGTGATTGCATTTCCAGATAGAGGTGGAGAAGGAAGCTAGGGGACGTTTAGAATTCTGTGTCCAGTGCCTGGCAACAAGATCTATGGCTGTGTCACCCATAAAGGCAGTTTTAAAACATAAAGTAGACAACGTTTTTTAAAAAAAAATATATATAACCTTCAGTAAATAGTTGAATCACCGAACAAAACCCCCTCAGCAAACGGCTGGAGAGCTCGGCTTGACACTGTCTCCTGGACCAACAGGCACCAATTTTAGAAGTGTCATTCACACAAGCAGGGTGTGTCACTTTCTCAAAGGGTGAGCCTTTCACATTCTCAAAACCCTGACCCTTGTTCCTCCCTGGATGATGGATAGCCCCTCTATCGATCGGTCCTTTTATAAAAGCAGGCTTTGAAATAACTTATTTTCCCAAAATATGTAATTTCCTACCCATACATGAGCTTTAGCACACAGAATGTCAACGCCAGCAAAGGAATCCCCCCAGAGACGAGCTGTGCACACAGTGTTTACTGCTCTCCTCAATTATTGATTAGTTGTTTTCCTTCGGTTATGAGAGGCCACCCTGTATGAGCAGTGAGAATGGCTGCCTCATAAAAACTGCAGCAGGACTCGCTCAAACCGGACCGGGCTTTATTGACCCTCCTAAACAGGACACTTGTTTTTGTTTTTTTTCTCGGCACTGTCTCTCTTCACTCATTCTGTTTCTCATCACTACCTCACTCTCATATTCCCTGCCTCTGTATCACCAGGCCAAACCTCTCTGGACCGAGGCGCGTTCATAATCCGTGCTCAGCAGAAACCGTACCATCGGGCAGCACTAAATTATTAAGAATCATTCACTGTTGGACTTACAAAAACGCGGAGTAATGCAAATTCTTGGCAGGACATAGAGGCAAAAACCTTCTTGAGGTAGAATTATGGGAACCACTTCTCTAATAGGGAACCCTTTTATAAATGTGTAAATCAGTAATGCTTCATATAATAGTCAGAGGTTTCCTTGAAAAAACCTGGGATAATAACAGTTTTCCTGACTCCTATATCCATAAGATTTATTGACCTTTGACTCGCCTCTCTGTGCGTGTTTATTTCATTCTCAACTCCAAGAAACTCTCAAAACCTGGCAATCAAATTCCCGAGTATCTCGGCCTCCCAGACACACAAGGATCTCAATTATGGCCCTCTGGCTGTGGCACTGGCGCTTCTGACGATAGAAGATAAAGTGCAGTAATAGAAATGCCATCCTGTTACAGAAAGCGGGGGGGGCTCTGGTGTCGACACGAAAAACAAAACAAAGTCAATATTGAAGAAGCCGGAAAAAACAATGTGGAAATAGAAAACATGTCAAACGACAGTCCGACTTGGCAGGGGGAAAACAATCTCAAATGGCATGCAAAACAGTGCCAGTGATGGGGTGTAAAGGGAGTGTGTGTTTCCTTCCATAGACTTTTGTCAAAGGCAGCGTTAAGAAAGGTGGCCCGCGGTATCTGAAAGGCTCCACACGCAATTCCAGCTTGCCCACCTGTTCTGCTCCTGCTTTGATTCCAGCTTGAGAGGGAAGCCTCTTGCTGATCAAGCTAAGCATGCACAGGCTTGGCGGTAAGGTGAAACATTGTGAAAATACCCCGAATACTTTATTTTTCAAGGGAGACAAAAAAGAAGCTACAAAATCAGGTGAAAGGAATGAAAAGATTTTGAGTTTACAGTCAAAGCGCGTTGCAAACCGCTTTGCTAAGTATGAAGGGCAAACAGGAATCATCGCCCTCCCTGGGGAGTTCAGCAAAAAAGATGAGGGGAGAGAATGAGAGATGTAAGACAGAGACAGTAACACAGCATCAGAGAGGTAAGGAGCGAAGGGGAGACATAGCACTTCAGGGCATACCCAACTTAGACATGGCCATCATAAATGATTAAAGGCAAATTTCCTATTCCGACAAGCCTACCAATCTTTGCACAGTGTAATGGAAGCCAAAGTGAAACGAGCGTGGAGCGCCGCATTTGCATCGAGCAATCACCAAAGAGATGTGTTTAAAGAGGCCAGGAGGGGCGGGGGAGCAGGAGAGGTGTTTTTTTTACTATTATGGTCTGTTTAAATGGAGGATATTACCTGTTTACCCAGCTGCCGAGGGCAAGCGGCATTTTGTTTGAGGTCATCCCCTTAATATTCCTCCCACAGGTGGACAGCTCTGGCAGTAAGGGGGGGGACAGTTGGGATTCCGGTCTTTATAATTCCATGGCGGGATCCGCAGGGAGAGGAGGGGTCGTGACCTCGGGAAGCAGAAGTGGAAATGACACCAGAAGGGAGAAGGGAAATAAATGATGGAGATGGAAACTATGAAGTCATACGTAAAGCATATGTGGCTCGGTTGAAGCCATTCTTGATCAAAGATCTTTCTTCATGTGTCACTTGCACACAGAGCACTCTTTGGGATTCTGTGTTGACAAGTAGAGAAGTAAGTATTATATTTCCTGACGTGTTGTGAAGTATTCTCGAGGTGATCTGAAGGTTGCCGCTTTTAGACTCACGTTTGAGGCATAGTCACGAGCGGCGGCGGGGCTGTGAAGCAATGGGTGCGTATCTCTGAGGCCATGGATGATGGATTATATGAGTCATAATATTGATGGCCGATGGGTTTCCCATACAAATGAAGAGTCAAGGGAGTCGAACCTGAGCGGTCTTTCAAAGATGGATCAGGAAGGGCATAAAAGGAAGCTCTGATGCTTCATTGTATCGAGTTTACAGATGATGGCGAAAAGAATCAAGGAAATTCTAATTACTGTGCCTGTTACACGCCACTCTGACGTTGCGCCATGGACAACACCATGCATTTGCATCTTTATGGCCCCTGCGCTGGCATGTCCGCTGCTTTTAAATGTTACATTAGCTGCTGTTTGAAATGCGGAGAGGCCATCTCACATGTCCTGGTAGCTCATACAGTGCGGGACAGATTGATGACACACCATGCCTTGACAGCTCTCACAGAATGCTCGTCCCTGTTTGCAATGCATCCACGGTTAAATCCCCATTGCTCACTTTTACCATCCCTTTGCAGTTAAACATTGTGATCTTGAGATGTCACACAACACATGATTTATTGTCGTTTTTTTTTTTGTTTCATTGAAATGCTCCTTTTTTTGCTTTTACAAATCAGAGAAATTCTCCCTGCGCGCCTTTTTGATGATGTGACTTTTGAGAGTTGATCTCGATCCTGACCCAGATCAGTCACCGTACGAGCTTTCGTAACATGTAACAACCTCCAAAATGAGCGATGTGACAGGAGTTTAATCAACGCTGAATTCTGGCTCGTGGGTTCAAGACCAGGCCACACACTCCATCCAGCAAACACAGGCTTAAAAAAAGCTTTGATGCACACATGGTACAAGGTGAGCCGCGACGACGGTTGAAAGGCCTTTGACATTTACTGTCAGCACTGTCCCCCGCAAATGTCACCTTTAATGCTTCTGATAGCACACAATTGATATTATGGAAATGTGAGAAAAACATCTTCATGTAGGAGAGCTATAAAGGCACGGTAAACAATTCCCTAATACACAGAACAAACAGCTTAGAGCAGACGGGTCAATTGGGATTCCACTTGGGTGCTTTTCAGTGTAATATGATAGGAGATATGACTCTAATATATGTGTGTGTGTGTGTTTCCACATGTATTAAGCCGTGTGTGGCCATTATCTAGATGTATGGAAACAGTTCAGCTGGGTTATTGCCTTTTTGTCTGCGGCTAAATTTAGTACAAAGCGTCCCTCCATCCCTCCCTCCCTCCCTGCCTTTAATATCCGACCCCTCATTAGGACCTGTCTGTGTGATCCCGCCAGGCACGCCTGTGTCCGTGTGTGCGAGTGAATTTGTGCCAATGTTTTAAGCAGGTCTGGTTTTGAAACGCTCGTGTTTGCACAGCGGAAGGGCATTAACCCGAGGCTGATTCATATTGTCCTGCTAAGCTAGTGGCTCTCCTCATAATGCTGAAACGAGACAGATTTGTCATAATAGGGGTGGGCAGGCAGCCGGGGCCAGATCACAAGGATGGCCAGCTGGGGTCCAGGAAATACTAAAGTACCTGAGAGACTGTGACTCCTTTTATCTGTCCGCTCCTTTTTTCTTTACTGTCCCACTAATGGCAATCCCTCTCAGTCCATGTGTTTCTTTCATGTCTTGTTTCCCCCCTCTGTTCCTTTAGCCCAACTTCTTTTTCCCGTCCCTAACTCTCCCCATCTCTATCTCTCTTCCCCTCCATCTCCCGCTTGCTCTCCCTCCTTCTCTCATAGGGAACAATATATATCAGAACACTGCTCTGCTAGTTACCATAGCAACCGACCTCATCACAGCATCTTCTCTCTCTATCTCTCCTCCCTCCTTATTCCCTCTTTTTTCCTCTCATCCTCCATCTCTCTCCCCCCTCTGTCTCTCCCTCCTCCCTATACTTTAGAGGGGTGCTTTAAATTGTGAGTGGGCTGGCTGGCCTCCGGCGGGTGAATCATTGGGAATACTGAAACCCCAGACGTTGTCTTTCAAAGACACCTAATTCCTGTCTGCTTTGGGTTTAATATGGCCTGGTACAAATCGATCCATACGACTAATAGGGGCGTAGCGGTATGTGTATTCATCCCTGGAGTGCCAGTCTCACCCGGGCAGCTGTTGGCAGGGCATGCACAAGGTGTAGCAAAGCAGTTGGCTTAGGCTGGGTTATTTGTGTACCGTTACACCCTGTAAATAAACCGTGGGAGTTTGGAGGAAGTGGGCTTTGGGAACATGACTCATACGGGCAAACGGTCATGAAATGTGTTACCTTTTACCTGATCTTTTTCATCCTTTACAAGCATTTTGTTATATTGAAAATGCCTCAAATAATTATGTGTGATGATCTGAGGGGCGGAAAGAACAGAGAGGACTGACATGCACACGTCAAAAAGTGTATTCCATTCCAGTTGCATAAAAAAAAGTGGGGAATAACTAGCAGGATTACAATATTACAATACATTTTTGAATAAATATCAATATATCATAGGTAGGCGTACAGCATTTAGTTTTTGGTTATCATGTAGGCTACTTTCATTATTTTTTTACTATACATCAGATTTATTATACAACAATGAATAAACTACTCTTGTGGCCTAGCCTATGAATTAAGAGGACACATTTTTGATACTAAATATGATGTTTTAATCTTTTTTTAAGGATACATTGATCCGTTGTCTTACATAATTAAGTAAAAACAAACGTAGACATCTTTTTTTGCCTTGATATTGAAGTAATCCAAAGTGCAGGAAGCAATCATTACTTATCATCATATTGGGATACTTAGATCAGCTTTCTGTTTACATGTTGGTCAATGGAAGCTAGTCATTGTAATGGAATACATATTTAAAGTAACCCTCCCAAACCCAGAGACACATTAAGTTAGCCAGCAGAAATGTGACTCTAATGGAAGGTTTCCTATCGATGTAAGTGTAAATCGTATACTGTGTGTTAACATCTTAGCGAGAACGACTTAAAAAAGGATGATACATTGTCTTCACAGTTTGTTTTCTGCCCCCGTGTGGCAGAATTATAAGTTTGCTGCTTTCTAAAAGCCTCCTCACTCCTTGGAAGGCTCGTTTTGGAACGAGGCTGCAGGGATTCGCTGCCATTGGGCCACTAGAGCATCATCGAGGTCGGTCACTGATGTTTGGCAATTAGGCTTGGCTCGCAGTCGCTGTTCCAATTTATCTCCGAGGTTGGATGGGGTGGATGTCAGGGCTCTGTGTCTTCAATCTGTGAAAACAATTGTTTACTGCATGTGTGCACAACAAGGATAGCATTCTCTCAAGCTGTTATACCGTTTTAAATAAGCCATTACTTCCAATACTGTAACAGTAGTGAAAAACCAAACCGTGAGTACACAAAATATTGTATCTTCCTTTGTTTGTTATCATTATTTTCACTGAAAGCTGATATACACACCAATAATGCATTCCTTTCTTCTTAACACATGATACCCTATGCTTCACCCCACAAACACACACACACACTCAAACAGATGCTCCCACACTTCAACTCAACCTCCATTCATGGAGGATTCTGCCATATTTCAGAAGGGCGACAAGGGCAGGGGGAGCATATTTCCTGCTGCGGGAATTTATGTGGTATCATTATTTAACCTAATTGCATTGAAGACAAGTGGAGGGCAGCATGCTTTCTCGGAGTGGCGAGTACAAGGGAAGCATCAATCACACACAAACACACACACTGCATGTACATTATGCAGTTTGCTCACATGCAACATAAAGGATGCTGTGAGTATGTAAAATACATGCATGTGGGTTTGGATTGAACATACACAGGCATGCATTTACACTCACAGTGCATATATATCAAGAGCATACGGACATGCCTTATCCCTTCTGCACTCCCCTCTATCTCTCTAAACACACACACACTTACACACTCCTTACCATGCAGAGCAACAAGACAGTTGTCCTCCATCTGTCAATGTTATTCATGAGGAAACAGAGATCTGGGCCATGAGTGATGAGTTCTCCTACGGAAAAGGCCCCAGACCAAACCTCTAGGAAGAACACCAAACCCATTTAGGGAAATGATTATTAAATATAGCAAAATAACTTGTGACCAAACATTTGAGATACAAAATGAAATGTGAATAATTGTGTTTATAATGCGTTCACATTGTAAAGTAACATACATTTCCATTGTGCTAAGTGCTGCTCTGCTGGAGAAAAAAGGGGAAAACATGTGTAACACATTCAAACATGTTTATCTTAAATGTGAATTAAATACCTACTTCCTGTTTTACTTTGAGCTATTAAGTCAGGGTTAGTCCAAGTCTGTTTACATTAACCTTATACACTGCCAGAGCCCAGACTGTGTTCCCGTTTGTCTTTACTTCCTGTCAGTCTTCTTCTACTTTTCCTCTTTCTGTTAACTTCCTGTCTGTCTTCTTCTGTTGATTTCTTTGACCTCCAGAACTTAATCTTTTAACCTCTTTCCTTCTCTCGCGCTATTTCACTTTCTTTACTCGGAACCATTAAAGCCATCGTGAATCCAAAGTATCCTGCGATCCACAAATACCCCCCCAAAAAGTTTCCTAATTATCCTAAAAATATGTTTTGTAAACAGGAAACAGTAGCCACATTCTCCTGACAAACTGCTACCTCGTACTTCAGCAACTGCTACAGGAAACATCATATGGCTAACTGTATAATTACCGTACCAACACGGCCTTTATGTGTTCCACTGATGATGATGTAAGTTGCAATCTCTATAAAGCGCCGCCATTTCTACCCCCCCCCCTCCCGGAGAGACTTCATTTGATGGGGCGAACAAGATGGTTGAGTCTGCCATCTATCTGCCAATCACACCATAAAGTGGGGAGATGTTATCTCTGTCGCTCAGTCCCCCTCATTGATCCCCCCTCCCTCCGTGTACGTGGGAATCTCTCCATAAAACATCTGACACTATGTCACCCGGCACCTCGCTCTCTCCTCGCAACCTGGACACTGCCATTACACAGATGTCACACACAGTCGTGATATCATCATAAAAAAGTAACTGCTGTGTTTTATTTTTTTTTTTTAAAGACAACACCTTCTCCGGGATTGGAAAAGGAGAGGAGAGGTTTGGGGGGGAGTCAGATAGAAGTGCAATTACACTCGCTGATGTGCTTTGGCCCATATTATGATGTTGGGGGATGATAAGACAGCAACATGAACCCACACACACACACACACACACACACACACACACACACACTCACAAAAAGACAATAGCCCCGGCTATGAGGGATGTCCGGATGCAAACCCACTCCAAGCAGAAAATAGATGACTTCCTTTCCCCTCGACCAAATGGCATACACATCTTAGATGTTTGGATCACGTGAGCTCTTAACCGGGACTTTATTGACACTGCGATTGATAACACCGCCAAGGGGTGCAGAGAATAAAGCAGCTGGACAATTTCCGTCATGTCCTTCAGTTCATTCAGCGGGCTCAGGCTAACTTCGCGAATAAATACCCCCGTGTTCATTGTGACGCATGCATGGTGTGCCAACAATGGCACTGACACTGTTACGGTTAAAGGACAACACTGGCTCTGTTGGCGCAACAGTAGTTTGGCATGAAAAGAAAAAACATATGTGAACCCAGTTGTGCATGGTTTAACGTACAGGAGATGATTAGGGCCTTTTTTTTAAAGATAAAAGTTGCATTTCTGAGGAAGAAAAAGTCATAACTCTGAAAAAAAATCCCCAAAATGTACCATGTAGACCTTAAGCCTTTTCTGTATAAAAATGAGCTATAGTTTTCACAACTGACTTGCTTTGTAGTAGTTGGATCTGTTGACCTTGACCTCAACAAATGGTCATCATTTGCATGCAACAAAGACAAACTTTTTCTCATTAGATCAAATTAAACATACTTCATTTATCTCCAAATATGTATATGTTTTTGTTACAGCAGCATGGTGACAGGCACCAATAGAGTTCTCCGAAATATAGAATAAGTAAAGAGTTAGAGTTCTCTTTTCCACTAGCTTGCATGAGTCAACCATGGGTCAGAATATATTTAACATGATGCACAGTCTTACAGTTAGCCTTACCAGAGGTGAAGCAGACAGTGACCTTGAAAAAAACAACACATATCATGAAATAAATACATGGCTGTATGTTGCCTATGGCACCTGGATAATAGTGTCAATCCTCCAGCCACATGTTGGGTAAGGCGACCAATGAAACCACCTCTCAGGTCTGTATTATTCTGTATTTCCCACCCTGTTAAATTCCCAGGTCTGTTCTGTAGCAGTCATACTGTGTGGCTGTTTCTGGGTGAAATTGCAATTTCCGCTTCCAGATGCACATCTATGATTGCCGTGACCCCCATCCTGTCAGAACACCCGCCCCCAAAAAAAAACTCTTTGCATTTTAACCTTCCTTCTCTCAAACGGCCCGAAAATACGGCATTCACCTAGCCAAGCCCATCAACATCTGGGATTTTAGGGCGGGAAATACTTGCTTGCTGAAAGTCCTGCACTTTTCTTACCCGACTTTGTAAAGTTTTACAGACACACTGTTCCTGAAAAGTTAGTGCACAGGTTGGAAAGTCATGCAGTATTCAGAGATGGACTAACACATTTGTTGGCTTTGGTGGTTTTTATTGGATGTCAACAAAACGGAACAATACAGATTACCTGCAGCCTTATCCTTTAACTGTAACATCATACACGAGCAGCTGTCACAAAGGGAGTGACAGTAAGCTGGCATGGGGAGGAAGGAAACAACAGAAATAAGAACATGGGGATGGTAGAGAGATGTTATGCAGCCGGTAAACATGCCATCTTACCTAAGCGGTGGGCCCTGGAAAGAGGAGCTTGAAGAGCACACAGGAGAC
This sequence comes from Eleginops maclovinus, assembly GCF_036324505.1. Classification (NCBI taxonomy): domain Eukaryota; kingdom Metazoa; phylum Chordata; class Actinopteri; order Perciformes; family Eleginopidae; genus Eleginops; species Eleginops maclovinus. The sequence continues at coordinate 6,842,919 of NC_086372.1, forward strand.
AGCTATCCTTGTAAAGTGCACACAGGGATTGTGAAGCTGTGTGTGTTGGTGTGTATGTGTGGGGAAGGACACTGCTGCCAGGAGGAGAGCATGCCTCAGGCAACAAACACACTGGACCGCCACTACAGACTTGTCACGTCTCCTTTTTCTTTTTTCCTCCCTTGACCTTTCCCTTACCTACCTCTGGTAAAAGCCTTAAGAAGAGCACTTCATTCTATGATGTTGACAATGGGACAAAGGGTTCAGGATTATGGAATGAGAGAAATGTTCTTAATGAGATAGTGGATTCACCTTGGAAAGTTTTCCCTAAACAATACACACTTTTGTTCACAAGTGTTCCTCTTTATATTGTGGTGAAATGTACATCATGGTCCACACACTGTATATGACGGAAACGGAGGAACAGATACATGTGTTCATCTTGTACAATGACCTGGTTTGATAAGCTGTTTTTCCAGGTTGTTGGACTTTCAAAACTGCATTGAATATAACATACCAATTATATTAGACACTTGGAATGGTATCCTTCAAATCTTCACACGTGTTTCCCAATCTCCTTCTGAATATGATTCCAAACAATTAAAGGGGCCCTATAATGCTAATTTTCAGGTACATTTTTGTATTTTGTGCCTGTACTGTGACTTGTTTACATACATTCATGTTCATAAAGGTCTATATTTAGCTTTTGAGGACCATTTACTTGCACTTTAACCCATAGTACACACTACAGAAAAGGGAACCTCCCAAAAAGCATTCTTCTCATACTGCCTGTGCTGCAGCATCTCTTTTCACCCGTTTTACAATGTGTTGGAGTGCCAACCAATAGAAGCGTGAGTGTTACAGTTGTGGCGATCACTATGTTCAGGAATTAAACAAAGGAGTTCAATGGAGGCGTTACAGGCAGGGGTGGGGAGTGTGTGGGAGATAAACTCCCTCTGGAGGGAACTTTGGGATTTTAGCCTTTGCAGACCATTTACATGCACATAAAGCTATACAACACACACCAGGAAAGGGAAAACCGCAACAAAAAAGAATAGGGCCTCTTTAAGTTGATAAGCGTAAATGATTGATACAAAGCTCTGCTAGAAAGTAGATGACAAATGTGTTTAAACTATAAAAAACATGTCTAGAAATAACTAATACCAGCTCCAACAGTGGCCCAAAACGCTATCATTAGTCCTCACTGCCCATTTGGCCCGTTTGCATTTGTGCTGAGGTTTCATTTTGGCGTCATTAAAACGGCACGGTAAACAGCTGACTCTAGGAAACCTTTGTCACTCGTGTGATCTAACAGCTTCAACACAGGGAAGTAATATTCCATCACAACGTGGAAAAACAGCAAAACTCATTTCCTTTTAATCAGCCCTGAGAGCCCCGCTTGAACCGCGGCATCAAACCCCAGCATCAGTCTACCTTTAAAAGTGCAGCGTCAGAAAAAAAAAAGAAAGCATTGGAGCGGCTTTTTATCTGTCGCTTTGTCAACACAGACAAAAAGATCTCAGAGCATATAAACAATATTCAAAAGAAAGTTACATAACCAGCTTTGAGTGGCCCAGAATCCCCCTGAATATCATCTCATGTTTATGCCCTTTTGTGTCCATGGCTTGTGGAGAAAAGTGTAGCCTGAGAGCAAGGACACGTTGATATTTAGCATCTAACACGGTGTCACATTAAGATACCAGCATGTTTGTTGACAGGGCCTCTCCTTGGGTCAGTGTGGGATAGGTCACTTGGTTTTTTTTGCTCAGCGGCAAGGGTGGAGAGGATGTGAGTATGGGTGACGGGCGAGGCTGCGTGACAGGCCGCTTCCTCAAGAACCCGGTGAAGAACTGTGGGTGTCGGAGCCGTGTGTCATTGCGCTTTTGGATGAGCCTCGTGTCAGCGGGTCCGTCCACATCCTTCCGTGAAACAGCAGGGACCGGGTGGAGCGCGGAGCTTTTTCCGGCCCTGTTTCCTGACAGTCAATCAGACGCGGCAGGGTTCTGTTTGTTCTCTGGGCCCACTCAAGATTGACCAGGTATTCATCAGGATTTAAAGGATAAATTTGCCGTTATTAGCCCAGACTGCTTTGAAGTACCAACTGCACGTCAGACAAGAACATTGATATTGGTTAATGCTGCAAAACCAGAATCCGAAATACCTCATTTATCTCAGGGGAAGTTTTGGTTTCTTAAAAAAACATTTTAGAATAAATAAATAAATAATACAAAGTAATAAAAAATAATAACAATGAAATAGAATTTAAAAATACATTAAATATGAAATAAAGGTTTATAAAATAAAATGAAATATAATAAACGGAAACAAAATGAAAGAAAGTTAAATAAAATGAAGTGAAATGAAATGAAATAAAATGTAATAAAATAAAATAAAATAAAATACAATTAAATTAAATAAATTGAAGTTAAATGAAGTCACAATGTATATGTGGAAAAAATATAAAACTATTTAAAATATATTATATAATCTAATATATTTAAGTAACACCATCCATAAAATTTAAAAAACAAATATTGGAAAAAAAAAACTACTGAAATGAAAACTGTTGAGTAGTTTTAAGCTAAATTAAGTTTTACTTTAGATGTTGTGGGGACTATACTGAGCAATGTATTTAAACTGACATTAAGCTACATATCATTACATCTCCATTGAATATGGAGGCATTGACAGACCTCTCATTATCTATTACCTCCCTGTCGGCTACATTTTACCTTTTATTTGTTGCCTGCAATGTGAGTAAAGGCCTGTCCGTTCCAATCTTGTGAAGCACACGCAGGTATAGGTGGAGTTTAAAAAGGCTGACACTCCTAAAGTAACCTTTTTGTAGGTTTATATCATTTGTGGAATATTCAGCCTCGGGGAAGAATGAGAGATAAAACCAAGCTGCAATCGCTCGCGATACATCAGCTGGGTGTCACTCCCACACAATCTCATGTCACGGAGAAGATGAAAATGCCATGAGCGAGTGACTGATCCCTGCCCAGATCCTCGCGACGGCTTCTGGAGAGCAAGCATGAATAATCTAGCAGGTGCCAGGGTCTTGCTCGTCACACGTGATAAAATAAACAACAAGGTTTGCTTCCAGTTTTTTACCCCGATGATTTATTCATTGTTCTACTACTCTCGGTCATCGCCGGATGGATACTTTATGAAGAAACAGCAGTACAGACACAGTAGGGACTTATTAAAGATGAAGATTAAAGATGGGAAACATTGTGTGTTATCCTCCTGAGAAGGGGAAGTCCATGTCACTTGAATGGAGTTATTACTTATAACATTCCTTTTTATTGTATGTGGACTATCTTCAAACATTCCCCAATTGAAGAGCCAGTTCTGGCTTTAATCCACTCATACATTACGCAGACACACTAGTGTCACAGCGCCGAGGAAAAGCGCGTCTGCCAGGTGACTGATACCTGACCAGATTTGCTTAATGGCGCCATCTTGGTGACAGATGATCACCGACGACCGGCTCTAATGCGACTTCATCTTCTGCTACCATCATTACACGCAGCCCATCACAAATCAAGGCCTTCCCATGTGCTGATGAGCAGGGAAAAAAAGGACCTGATGAAGTACTTATTCATACAGGTAATCATAAATCTGAGAGGAAATGGAACAAGTGAGGTTTCAATCCACAGAATAAATGACACATCTCTCATATTAATAAGTTTGGAGTGTTCCTTTTCCCAGAAAGCAGCCTTATTTTTTTGTTCCTCTACATAATCGCATGTTCAACTTTTTTCAGTGGAGCTCAGATTAATAGGAAAAGGCATGATGGTGATCTGCAGCCTTCAGAGATAATCAGAGATATTACAATTCTGACTCACTATCCTTTGAATAAGAATCATGTATTTATAAATGAAAGCCTTAACATGTCGTATGTATGAAGCTCTGCCCGTGACATTAAATATATGTATAAATCATGACTTGTTTTACTCCGAAAAAAGCCTGGAAAGACGTACAGTTGATGGGCCTTAATCCAGACATTTGATTCTACCCTGTGCCTTTCTTAATGCAATGGATTTATATTTGTGATCTTACTGCAAATATTCTGCTTACACAGAAAGAACAAGCTTAGATGTAAATGTTCTTTAATAATATCTTGAGTGGAAAACCATAGCAATGTATACAGTACACGAGCCAATCAGATAAATAACAATACAGCTTTATTGATATAGCACTTTTCATACAGAAGGTGCAGCTCAAAGTGCTTTACAAAAGGGCACGCATCACTAAATGAAACCATCATTAAGAAATTCCGCAAAATAAATAATGACAGAGAAAAAGAAAGTAAACGAAAATGAATCGATACAGCAAAATATAAAATATATCAAATAAACATATACACAATACAATTAAATAATAATAATAATGTCAAGTTAATGATGGTTAGAGGTTAAAACATTAAAAGACAAACTTAAAAAGGAATTGTCGCTCATAAAACTGTTAAACAATATAAGTTAAAACCTCAAAGTCATTAAAAAAATACTAAAATTCCATTTAAAAGGAGGGCGTCGCTAACAAAAAGCTAATAAAAAAAAAAGTGTGTTTAGCTGCCTTTAAAAAAATTCCACTGAGTTGGCATCTGATATTTCCTGGTAGGGTGTTCCACAGTTTAGGTGCGTAGTGAATAAAAGCTGCCTCACCCATCTTATTTTGGGGCCGATAAAGATTCAAAGATTCAACTTTATTGTCATTGCACAGAGTACAAGTACTAGGACAACGAAATGCGGTCTCTGCATTTGACCCATCCTAGTGTTAGGAGCAGTGGGCTGCCATTATGTACGGCGCCCGGGGAGCAGTGTAGGTAACCAGTGTCTTGCTCAGGGACACCACGGTGGCACTTGGTCTTTCGGGGACTTGAACTGGTGACCTTCCAGTTCCCAGGCCAAGCCCCTATGGACTTTGCCACCACCGCCCATAAAGGGGAATGTAGTGGATTTCCTTCCAGTTTTTCTACAATTAACGGAACCAACAAATGCAATGTATATTTCCTTTACACTCTTAGATTGAATGGACACTCACTAATAATCAGCGGGATCCAGCGGGACAAGGCTAATACGGCTATTACCCGATTTAACAAAGCCAGATTGAATTGTAGAGGAAATACCTTTGGGATGGGATCAGCCTACACTGGAAAACACACAGCTCAGGCATCAGTCCCCCTGGCCTTATATCATTCATATAGGTTAGGATAGTGTAAGTCTGGACGATGGCACATAGCAACTTCTTTATTTTGTCTTCCTTTAAGCATTCTTATACATTTTGTGGACTTTATTGCATGTATTTCTATAGGTTTTCTCAACCGTTTATATATATATATTTGTCCCTCTGTTATTGCTGTCCATATAAGTAGAGTTTCCCATCAAATATGAGCGGTACCGTGTATATTAAAGCACAACATTTCAAGTATGATACTGTTCCATTGTAATTATAGCTAGTGCTGAGCGGTATATAGTTTCGTACCAAATACCGGGAACTTTATACCGTAAGATATTCAGTGGTCAAAATAAATGAATTCCGTTATACCATTGTAATTTGGAAAAACGTTTTTTTGTCCTACTGCCAAACCCTATTTGTTGCAATACATTTATATTGACAAACGAGTAAGTAACTCCCTAATGTTTTTATTGAGAGTTTGATTGTTTGGAATAAATTCAATGTTAAGAAATAATTATAATTATTAAATATAATTAGACTTAAACCAACATATTGATTGTGACAAATCGAAAATGTATTCCCTAATTGTATTTATTGAAAGGATACCTGTCTTTTCAATAATTCAATATTTACAACATGTATATGTTTTATTCATTTATTTATTTATAGCAATTAATTTATACTGGCAAATTAATTTCCTAATTTCATTTAATTAAAGGAATTTATTGTTTTCACGTTGGATTTTGATCATTCATCTCACTTTAATGGAAACTGCTGAGAGACTCTCACACATAGACATCTCAATTATTGCTACCCTAAAACAGAATAAGAAACAGGTAATACATATTTGCGTCCCTTTCCCTGCACTGTGTTGTTTTTCATTATGATTGATGTATTTCTGCTATTTACAATCTCATGGGGAGTGCGGTGGTGGCGACACAATGAAAGCGCTTGATTGCCGGTTATTAGAGCACATTCAACTACCTGAATGGTGTCCATTAGATGGTAGCTTATGTAAAGCAGAGTTAAATGGAATAATGGATGAAAGGGACAGAGAAAAATATTTCTAAAGGAGGCAGGATGCTTCCATTGTGTGTTATTACATGAGACAATGCACTGTCACTCTTGATATCATGATAAATATTCAGATTTTCACAGTCAAAATCATAAGACAAAGGAATCGATAAGCAATACATTGTTCTGTAACACTACATATACTTGACTGATGTGTGTTATCAATCATCGTAACCTTTGCTAAAGCAAGGCGGCTTAAAAATCAAAAATGGAATTGCAGACATTCAGATGTGTCACTCATTATGGATTATACAGCGAACCACAGTCATGGTGTATGAACTCGACTTTTTTATATAAGTGTGAGGAAGCACACAAAACCGTGTTCATTCGACGCTGGATAAATGAAGATCAATTATACTCAATTAATGTCCCAGAAAGAAAACCTTCACCGGTAAAAAGAGAGAGAGATTTAATATGTGTTATTCCAGCCAGAAGTCAAAACCACGTCTTTATCACACTCTCACACACGGGAACCAAAAAAGGAAAATGTCATGACGACACGGCAATTTGTTCATGGCTGGACTTTCTTCAAGTTCTTTCTTTTCATAACAATTGCGATTTGGAGGATGACTTCCCCCCCCCCCCCCCCTTCACATAGACTTCATGGGGTTAGTGGTGAAGACCCAGATGGACAGACGGAGAGCACAAACAGGTGGATGTTTGGACAATGAAGAAAGTCTCTCAGTTGTCTTGGCCACCTCCGGAGAGTTTGATTGAAAGTATTGGAGAGGGAGAAGGCAACTTAGGAGAATTTGCGAAGGTTGGGTGACCAGGGGGGATTCATTTAGGGGACAAATCACAGGAGGCGTACGGCAGAGGAGCAGGGTCAAACCTTCAGAGTACAGAAGGGCTGCAGAGCGGGGGGGAGCCTGCTGGGAAAAATCTGTAGACGGCAAACAACAAGTCTGGATCACGCTGTGATTTCAAGTAGCATAGGGTGGGATTTGACGGAAATATTTCCTGTGTCAAAAGGAGACTTTATATTGTTTATTTTATATGATCTGTTGCCATTCAGCTTATCAAATACAAGCTTGTGACAGTTCTTAACTTCTGCAGCCTGCAAGTTGGAGTAACATTACAAAATACCTTCACCAAATCAACCAATGGAAAGCAGAGATACTTGCAAAATGGATCCACAATGCATTCTTCCCTCTGCACTTCATTTGAGGGCCCAATTGTGTAATTTCCAGGGTCATATTTGTATTTTGCGCCTCTACTGTGACATGTTTCCATGCTTCAATGTTGAAAAAGGTCTATATTTATACTTTTGCAGACCATTTACATGCAGAAAAAAACCTATATAACACACTACAGTAAAGGGAGAAACCCGAAGAGCATAATAGGGCCCCTTTTAGATCACATTTTCTCATTATTTGTATTATCTTTCAGGATCCAGCTGCATTTTCACATGGTTACAGCACCTTAAATGAATCCAAATAAGGATTAAATGCTCAAGAGTTAAAAAGAGCTGCTTCAAAATGCATGTTATGTACACAGGAGCTGAGCCGCGGGGTTAAAGATAAAGCAGTCTTATCTGGTCTTAACCCCAGATTACATCCAATGACACCAGAGTTTTGCCAAGTGATTTCTCTCCACAACGGCTGCATGGTAACTATGGAATAAGGCTAGCGACACAACTCATGTAACCACTGTGAACCTGCTAGAAGACAGGATAGAAAATGCTACAGATGTTTCCACGTCAGGGTTAAAGTGTTGATTTTCCCGCTTTCCTCTTTGTTTTGACATTTTAACGCGGGCTTTGCATCCCCTTCCCTCCTCAGAAAATTAAGCTCCCCTCATCACTGTCTCGCTGAAAGTGAGAGTCAGAGAACCCTTTTCAATTCTAATTATTATGTATAAAATATCCCACCGGAATGAAACACAACCCCGAATCATGCTGAGGAGCAACTGATATTTTCTCTTGGAGCAACACACTTTGTATGCAAAGGAAAATGAATTACCTGAAAAGGCTCAAGGGGGGGTGGGGAGCAGGGAAGGGGGAGGGGAGGGGTGTCTTTCTTCTACCTGGACGCAGTTTTCCACATTTATTACAATTTTCTCACTAGTGTAATCAAATAGCTACAAGTGAGCCAGGAAATCGAATAGGACATGGAGAAATATGACAGAGGGATAATGAAAAAGAAATGTTACATTTCACATGCACAGTCCTCACACATCCTCGGCTTTAAAAATGACAGTTTTCAGCTTAAGGTAATCCTCTTTTTTGGCGTTTTGCTGCCAATTTATACACAAACGTTTCCTTTCCTCAGACACTGGCTGCATGTACAGTAAGCCTTCCTTATTTAGGCGAGGACTGAAGCTGAACAAGTTCTAAAACAGCTCTACTAACCTGCCTCCATCAGTCTACACTAGCTTTGCAGCAGAACTTGTCCCAGTTTGGATGTTCCCTTCATGTGTGACACAGATCCGATGGCGTCTGATGAGTATAAAGAGCAGAAAGCCGCATGGTGTCACATTTGATATTTTATTTCCCCAGCCCGATCCTGATTTGCACCTCATGGGTAAGAAGCAAAAGATCACAAGGCCTCTGACCTACATGCAAGCTGTATTCAAACACTGGCCAGAATTCATCAGCGTTGCCATGACGATAGGGTGCTGTAAATCATTTTATCTGTCACACTTTCAGCGTGCAGGTTGGATTAATTCCCAGAACTCTGCACAGAGGTGAAAGTAAGGAGTTGAGACAAGAGATAGTGTCTCTTTATAACCATACGTCATACAGGGATGAATATCCAAAAGAATTTGAACTGACTTTTATTCGACTCACATGTCAGGGTGTAAATTAAAGAGGCTCTATTATGCTTTTTGGGGTGTTCCCTTCCCTGTTGTGTGTTGTATACGTTTTAGTGCATGTGAACGGTATACAATGGCTAAAATCTACAGGTTCCCTCCAAATGTGTACATATCTTTTTGTAACTCCAGTCTGACCGTTTGCTCTACTGACAGAAAACTCATGTTCCTTTTGAGCAGACATGAAATGTACAATATTCACTGGAGGAGACACACACACACACACACACACACACACACACACACACACAAAGGCGTTCCGACCCTCACTGACCCTGTCGCCTCCGGGTTGACAAATCGGCCACAAGTCGGCGAGTCACGTGATCTCGTTCTGTGTCGGAGAGACGGCAACTCTGACAGGCACTCACACACACACACGATGTCATTTCGTATTGACCAACAACCCATGCTGGCATTTGGCTGTGCGAGAGAGAGAGAGAGAGAGAAATAGAGAGTGTGTTTGAGTGATGTCCTACCAGGAAACATGACCCATATCTAGTTAAAAATAGAATATTAATGGCAGATTTAGTCAATGCGCACACTACTCTTTCTCTTTGACTACTATTAACCAAAAAGAGAGAGAAATAAGTGTCCCGCTTTACTATATGTAACTGGATTTATACATTCACAGGAATAAATGGGACCACGTAGCTTTAACAACACGTTTTATGCTCCTGAGGAAATCCTGCAGCAGTTACCATCAGCATTTCAGATGCGCCATAAAACAGACTTCATATAAACGATGACATCCGAGGAATTCTGCCCATGAGAAAGTGCTTTTTCACTGCTAAGAGAAGCAACCGGGGAGCTATAAAAAGAAAAAGGGGATTTTACAGGGATATGAGCATCCCCTGGATTAGAGCAGACTAAATCAAACATGCTGTGACTCGAAAACCTTCCAATCAGACATGAATCTGCTGGAAAACACAACATGTTTTTTCTTTGATCTCCGGCTCTTGAATGCATTGTCTGCACCAGATATTAAGTGGCCTGTTCGAGAACATTTCAGTGTTTTGTAGGACTTGTAAGCTGGTGTTACACTACAATGGAACACTTTTCAAGCATCATAACAAAAGACTAAAAAGAGAAGTACATGAATTCCTGTGTTGTTTACCACAATAACTTAATCCAACAAGCCATGGGCATGCTACAAGTGCAAGGAAACAAGGAAGAGCAGAGAACTAGAAAGCAAGCCGGAGAGGAGAAACGAAAAACAAACAGCATTAGGGAAGATTTTGGAGTGTTTGTACCTGAAGCACCTTGAATTGTGAAGGTAAGCTATTCTAAAAGGAAGAAGAAGGAAACAAATCCCAAGCTCCTAGTTAACTATTCCTTTCCTTGTCCCTCCATATATCCTAACTCAGGCTCCCTGCAACTCCCTCATTAAACTGGAAAACCCAAAAACTCACCTTACACTGAACCCCTCTCCTCAAACCTGAGTGATAGAGAAACTGTTGTTTGGTTTAAGAGTGGGGAATGTGCCGGACCTTTATTAAATAAAAAAAAGAAAAGTTTTTTCATTGTGGTTTAAAAAGTAATACATTGCTCTGTAATGCAATCATGGCTCCCCACTTATCTTGTTGGTTTAACTAGAATGAAATTTGGGAAATGGGATTTGCGTAACAGAATGCCGATTAGCAGAATGAAACAGCGTGCATGTTTTAAGAAATGGTCTCTTGCGCGACAGTTTCGGCAATATCGAGCGACGCGCTGGCTCTTGCGGTGCTGGGCGTTTGAGGTGTGATGGCATTTACATGATCTAGATATTTAATGAAGAACAGTTTAGGATTGTGTTGAGATGATTCAGACTACGGGATATGAATCATATTTGCCCCAAAATGAATACAAACATGGTACGTGTATAACCACCCACCGTATTTCAGTTTAAACAGAGTGTTGGTTTTTTATTTAAGAAATATTCATTGGAATAAAAATGCTTTTTGAATTAAATCAGACCAATTACAACCGCTTAAATCAAAAAAAGGAATACAAAATATCAAAATACTTGCCTTAGAGCAAATCAAGTCCAAGTGTAAAATACATTAATAATAAATAAAAGCCAAATTAATTGTTTTCAAATGTTGTTAATTTCCCGATTATGTTACCCTTTATCATGTTAAAACTGGCAGTGATGTCATGCACCAAGCTTCAGTTAACTTCAATAGGTTCAAATGGAGATAGTAAGCATTGGATCTGGCAGAGAATAATCCAGACAGATGATACAAACCCTGTGCTTTAAACAAACTCTGATTCCTTGAGGTGTATTTTTCCAAATGCGTTCACCTCTTTTCTATACCATCTGCTTACCTGAACTGAGCATGTGTTCATTTGCATTTGCGATACATCACAAAAACCCTGAGACACACAGCTCTCCGTCTCCCTGCCTCTCTCACACAGATGCACCCGCTGTGAATGAGCCTTGTTATCTGCACAGTGCATGTTCCCATTGCATATCCAATACATCATTTGCTTTGCACGAACCAAGACGCCTGTGCCCTACTTCATAGAGCGGAGTCAGGGCAGCTTTTACTTCGGGGCGTATGAGTCAGTATTGACTAAGACATGGTATTCTTCACAGGCCCACCCACACCCTCAGAGCCTGGAATCACACCAATGCTGGCTAATGCTGGGAAAACATGTCTATTTTTTGCTCTAACATTAATTGACAGCTACAGGTGAGATAAAAGTGACAGCTGGCGGATAGAGTTTTTTAAGAAGCATTCAAATTGGAAACATACTCGTAAGAGGGAAATCCATATCGTGTGCAACAGTATTTCACCTTGTTTACCTCAAATGAAGCAAGGCAGCTGCATCCTACTGTACAGGCCCAAGGGAAGCATTCACTCCTGGGTATATGAGTCACTATTAGATGCTGTAATACACAGAGAAAGCCCACTTCCTCTGAAGAAGCTCATTATAACCATAAAGAAAGGTTGGCCAGTACGTTTATTAACTAAAACCCTTTCAATATGTTGATATTTAAGTCCCCTTAAATGTCTGACTTTGACTATACTGACTTGTTTCTGTGCCACACAGGTGTTACTACTATATTATGCTATATGAGGAGATGTCACTTCAAGTTATATTGACAATAAAGTGGTTTCTGAACAGCTTTAAGAACACCTTCTAATGGAGGAGAGTGTTTCAGCACCATGGACAGCTCCAGTCCCTGATCTGTCGGTAAAAGCTGTTCTCAACTGTAACACCGCTTTAAGACTCAATGTTAGTCAATATACACACATATTTTGAAAGCTGTTCTTCTACAGTTCATCTGTGTTAGCTTTCATGATGCTGTGATGGAAGGAAATGGCAAAGCTAGCAGATTAACTTGATCACATATGCAGAATTGTTGCTCTATATGTCTCAGCTTTCAGTCATACCCATTATATGCAATTGCAAGACAGTTTTGGGACCCCAGTATGGATTTATATCCTACTAGGTCATTTTTAGAATGTGCAAAAGACCACATTCATACTCTACTACTTTATACTTACGTATTGTCTTTCCAAACTTTCCTCTTAGGTTTTCTGTAGAAGCTAAATTACAGCTTTAAGAACACATCTTTGAATGGAGCATAGTGTTTCAGCACCATGGACAGCTCCAGCCTGATCTGTCGGTAAAAGCAGTTTCGACTGTCCTGGAAACAGCTTTAAGACTACGTTGTCAATATGCATACATCATCCGAAAGCTCTTCTTCTGTAGTTTATTTGTGTTAGATTTCATGATGTTGGGATTATCCTACAGGTCACAACAGGCCATTTTATGAAGTGAAGTCAGCTATCAGAACATTTTCTCACTGCAACGAAATGAGAAAAACAAGCAGACTAACTTTATCACATATGAAGAAGTGTAGCTCTATTGGTTCCACAGGAGTCTCATCTTTCAGTCATGCAATACATGCAATTGCAAGACAGTTTGGGACCCAAGCATGCATTATTATTCTACTACGTCATTATTATAGTACTGACATGACCACATTTATACTCCCTGTAAAAACAGCATGCTTTTTGACCCGTTAAATATTTTCTTTCCAAACTTTCCTCTGAGGTTGTCCGGAGAAGCTAAATTAAGATTGCACAAATATCAAGCCAAATGCTGTTTCAAATGCAAATGTAGAAGAACTTCATCCTTATTATATACAACAAAGGATGACACAACATATTTCTGTTGTATTCTAGATCTTCATAAACAAAAGCAGTTGTAAATCAATGTTGTAGCACTCTGATGAAGGTTTGAACCTTGTAAATGTAACTCTCAAACACAGTTTAACAGATAAAAGAATGCATGAATGTTTGATATACTTAAAAAAACTGTAAGTCTGACTGTTCATTCAGACTTCAAAGTTTCGTTTCAGATATGAAAGAGGAACTTGATCAGTGACACAGTTCAGTCATTTGAGCGCCGTGACAGCAGACTGCAGTTGTAATATTATGGAAATGATACAACTTGACATTAAGCTTCAATATGTGACACTGGTGTGCCTTTCCACTCATTTACCACATCATTAATTCACACTTAGAGGCTCAGACGACGTACATGGAGACCACAGTTAAGAATAACGTGTGATCCTTAATATCGTCAAATCTTTACTTCTAGGGGTCACAATATTTTAAGTAGGGGGCGGGGGGGCTGGTTTTCTTCAAAGCAGTTCAAAGACAGACGGGCGGTTTTAGCTGCAGGCGTAGACAACGGATGTATATCAAAAAATCATCTTCTCTTACACAACATGCAAAGTGAAAGGAGATCAAAATCCCTCTTTGAAAGGATGCGATTAACATCCATTTCATTTCTTTCGCCTACATATTATACAATGTTACATAATCAGAAATGGAGTCATGCTGCATGAATTAGATATACGTTATGAATTGCAAATTGTGTCTTGACGAGGCATTGCACATGAATATATAATCATAAAAAATTAGAAACAAATATTAGCAGTAGAAAAAGAAGTATCGGTAGAATAAACAATATAAAATATACAGAAAAAAGTACAATACACTGTAAAAGAACAACTTTCTACTTAAAAAAATATATAGAAATGTATATGTACAGTATATATCAAAGGGAAGCTATATTAATTAATTATACAAGTGTGCAAGTTGCAGTTTTTTTATTTAAATTGTACAATTAAAGTAAGATTACATTAAAAAAAAAAGGAAACAAATGTTTTTGTTTTTTTTTAATACATTTTTTTCTTGAAATGCAAGAAAATGTTGAGAAAAATTAACAGAATGTTGACCTCAGGTCCTAAAATGTTTTATTTTTCCCAAGGGGTCAGTAATAACCGCAGCATCACCTATAAGGGTCTTTCACTTTAGATCATCCGTAAATGTTGCATGTATGTTTGAGCCCATGTGGTACTCCGTAGGTCAATGTAAAGGTAGCTGTTACCCTGGGGCAAGTGAATCAGCATTAAGACTTTGAACGCAGCGTCCAAGCCCACCCACTCGACTGCATGAACATCACAGAAAGCCTTTAATACATATCCCGGGGAGGCCGTGCATCAAACTGACAAGGCAGTGCCTGTGCTGTCCATGGGAGAAAAAAATAATGATTCATGATTCCCAATTATGTTTTAATTCCAATCGGAGATTAGTGCCGAGTAAGGGGCAGCCTGTGTGGCGCAGGGGGGTGCGTACGGTTGGCAGGAGCGTAGATAAGACATCTGTCTGTAACACCAGGCCAAGAGAGAGGGAGCGGCGGGTGACATCGAGGCCATGATGCACGGGAACAGCCATGCGTGTGCGTGTGCATTCTAAAAATCACTGCCCCTTACCAGAGAAATTCATTTCATGTAGACCACTGGGAGCGATGCATTTTTACTTTGTTAAAATCAGCAAGGGAAAAAAAGCCAAATCAATGGGAAAACCTTTTTATTTTCTCAATTAGACAGACTACAGACAAGAACGGAACGTGAATAGCAACGTGTGTGTGTGTGTGTGTGTGTGTGTGTGTGTGTGTGTGTGAGAGAGAGGCTTCGGATTTTCTTTGCCAATTTGATTCTTGGCAGTATTCTCCGAATCGCTCAATACAATCTCTCTAAAAGTTTGCATTTATCAATTGTTTTTTTTATTTATTTTTTAATCCTCCTACTCCCCCCCCCCACCCCCCCCACCCCCTCCAAAAAAGCTTTAGAACAAGGGAGCCGGAGCCAGGCGAAATCCTTCATTCATTAATGAAAGGCATCCATTACTGTCGAACGGCGACAGAGTTAATGTAAATAAATGAATTCTCCAACCCACTTAACCGTGGTTTATTATGAGCGAGCAAGGCATAATTGTGTTTCTGATCAGTTCAGATAAATTCAGACGCACAGAACCCTCCACCCCTCCCTCAGTGCCACTTCTCATTTACATGCCAAGGTCTGCGAGGAAGGGGGATATATCACAAGACTTATTACCAAGGCTCGGGCTAATGACACTGGGATATGAGAGGAACTACATTAAGGCCAATGTGGTAAAGCCTCTTAAGTCAATCAGCTGCGTATAAGTTAGGAGACATGTTGTGTGTTATAATCATAAGAAACCTCTTAAGTCATGGCCTTTCAGTCAAAGGAAGTGGGGGTTTAACACAAATAGATGCATTTGACCTCATGTAGTGTATCATTAGCATATACACATTTAGCATAAATTGCTTTAGTGGGAGGAAGTGACAGCTTTTACTCACAGAGCAAAGGACGACCGCATTTTGTTGACGTTGTGGCTCAACTTAGAAGAGAGCAGTGATGAATGAAAAGCCTCTCAGCGTGAGAGAACCTCACTCATTAATCAGTCACTTGACGGCCTCCCCTCTCGATGACACTGACCCCAGTGGCGCACAGGTAGGAGAAGGAACGAATGGCTTGACGAGTAAGATCAAATTGAGGTGCTAATAAAAATATTTTAAAAGCAAATCACTCAACTTGTCATGTTTTGTGTCCGTTGCCTGTTTAATTTTTGAACTGTTTTCCCTCTGTTGTGTCATGTGTAGTTTTCCTTCCTGTCTTTTGGTTTTCCTTGTGTCTGATTGTTTCATTGGTCACCTGTTGCCCTCGTGTTTCTGCCTCCCCTCCCCGGCTGTGGCTTGTGTTGTGATTAGTGTCTTTGTATTTAGTCCTGCTTTCCCTTGTGTTCTCTGTCACTACGTTATCGTCGTTCATGTGTTTCAAGTCAAGTGTTGTTCATGCCCTGGATTTGACCTAACTTTGTATTTTTGTAAAACAGCTTTGGAATAAAGCTCGCCTTTTGTTTGTACCCATACCTGCCTCCCTTTTTGCTGCACTTGGGCCCTATTTCCCCAAACCCTGACACAACTGATGCAACTCCATTTCCAATTGGTTTAATGTGCACAGCTTAATTTGTGTTCCTCTTAAACACACATCTAAGTAACTGTGAATGCGCTTTTAATTAACTAAAGCATAGGAAAACACAATATGCGACAGTATCAAAGCAAAGTTTATTTTCATAGCCCATGATCACAAAACACGTTTGTCTCAGTGGCCTTCACAGATTAAATACACTGTAGTTGCCAAGACAGTGGGTTTATTTCAGATGTGGATACACTCCGATGCAACATGTGAGCCACAGCCATGCGTGTTATCATTCTCTGCAGTCACTATGTAATAGGTGTCTGGTATGTGAATACACTCAGGAGCGTATTAGGGAAAGGTGTTGCTTAAAAAACACCATTAGTTCTATACACATTTGGGTAGTTTTCTCCACACTCCCACATGTACCCTTTTACATCCCAAATGTTGTTGTTTTTCCCAGAGAGAGGGAGGGAGAAAAATGTCCGCCGCCTTCCCCTAAGCTGCTGGGCAGAGGGGAGGCTTGATATGAGAGCAAAGGGTGTGAAGCAACATGCTCGCTTGTAATATTTCATCCAAACACATTCGATATTTGAATGAACGAATGATTAAGGAGGCACTTATTATTGGGATTGAGGCAGTACATTTACTGTGGTAATGTAGCATAAAATTGTGACCACGAAAACCCTTTTTTTAGCTGAAATGTTCTAACAAGTTATTATTTCTGTTAATTTAACAACGTGTTTTCAGTTTAACTTCTAATCTAGATCTCCCTTTCCTTAGTATACCCCTTATTGCAGTGGTGGGGAATAACTGACGCACATCTGAGGTACGTGAACTTTACGAGTACTTTCATTTTACATTCCTTGATACCTCTACCCGACGACAGTTTGGAAGGAAATGTCAGTTTTACTCCACTACGTTTATTTATCACATATTATTTACTTTTCATTCAGATTTGGACACACAATACATTTAACATGTGCTCCTTTTGTATAGATTAAACCAACAAGCATTATATATAAGTCACCATAGCAATGTGTGGTTTCACAGAAAATGAATTAGCAAGATCTTTTTTTAAACTTTTCTTTATATTTGATTATTCTTCCTAATTTCAAATAATTGTATTCAAATAGTTTATTTTCTTTAAGTACCATTTTCCATGCGGTACTTTTCTTGAGATGGAGTATTTTTACAGTGTGGTTTTACTACTTTTTTCCCATTAAAGAATCTGAATACTTTGTCCAACAATCATTGTTATTTAAAAACAAAAAATAACAGTTAAAAACCAAATGGCAGACGAGGAATACAAAGGGATACGGTATACATGTTGTACATATGCTAAACTATAACACAGGCTTAGTGAATTAAAATATACCTTTGAAATAAAACATATTTACTCACAACTTTTCAAGCATTACGGGTGTTGGTAGACATCAAACATACAATACAACATTCAAATCAAATCTCTTTTTTTATTTAACAACTTTGGGATTGCCGACCATTTACATGCACTGAAATATTTCTAGCACACTACAGTAAAGGAGAAAAAACACCAAAGGCATAATAGGGCCTCTTAACAAGTCAATCATGTTTGTTTGTTGTTCTAACCTCCCTGCTTTGTTTTCATTCACACACACTCACTATTTGGAAATGCCCCGTAAATCCAGAGCTCCTTTAGTGTTGGACGCTGTTCAGCTGTAATGGAGCGTGAGGGGGTGCTCTTGACTTTTGCTGATTGGCGCCAGCACAATTTTAAAGTATTGCTCTTGCCCAAGCCAGATCAAATGTAGATGCACAAAAAGAGAACATAGTTGAATGTTGAATAAACAAAAGTATGAAAATAACCAACTCCCCAGACCAGTGTCCTTCAGAATAATGCAAGTTTATGGCTTGAATGATCTCAGAATGAATATTTGACTCTCTAACTTATCCTGTTCACTCATATCCCACTGAATCCACAAACATAATCTCAAGAGCTTTTAATTCACAATGCAACACGACTTTTAATTCACTGCATGGATCAGGTACAAGTTTTATGTTGCATGTCTCTGGCGGCAGACGTGCCACAAGTTAAAGAGTCAACTTTTTAGCATTTGAACTGGTTGTACGCAGAGCACGTAGAGCCCATTGTGGGAACACGCGCATAATGAATCAGGAAGAAAACAATAAGCGTTTCGGAGGTCGTTTGGTTTCTGAGGGTCTTTTCAATCATCGGCACCGGCAACGTGAAATTCCCAAGGCGAGAAGCGCTCACCATTTGTCAGTTCCAAGATATTTTGTTTGCCATTCAGAGCAAGACATGTCAGCTCTAGAACACAGGACGTTCATGTCTAAGGAGCAAAAATAAATCTACCCTGGATTCTGTTACGTTTCTCTTTAGCGCTGCTTTGTGATGAAATGTCGTGAGGATCCCACTTTACCTCCAGCTGCTTTGTCGTCCTCCCCTTCAGAGCTTTTCCACGTTCTCCAGTCTGACCTAACAACCCAGCATGTTTCGCAGCTGCATTCAGAGCCCCAAATGCTTTCAAGAAATCCTTTTTCCCAGCTGGCGAACACAGCCGAGGTTAAAGGGGATTTCTGTGGAAGCCTCATTCCTTAGTCTCCAGAAAACCACCGACAGCGTATTGACATCATGAATCTGTGTTGTAAGGGAAATATGCAGATGTTCAACAATGGATGGAAGTGGAATAATGACATATGCCCCTGAGGCTGTTTGAAAGCAAAGCTCAGACACAGTAGAAATGAATGGAAAATGTTTCAAATTGAGCAAAACATCATGTTTTTCTACAGCCAAATTAAAAATAAATATCCCTTTTTAATGTGCTACTTTCAGAAAGAACTTTAGATATTATTTTGGCTTTTATGAAACTTGTTGAAAGGGTGTCTCTTGAGCCAAAGAAGAACATGACATGAATGTGATGTTTAGAAGAATGGGGCGATAGAATTCAACACTTTTTCTTTCCATGTTTCTTCATCACGACACACAGCACATGAAAGACTTGAACATTCCAAGGAGCATATGAACGCAGCATTGACCTCGGGTGAAGTCTCCCCTTTCCGAGTGCCATTTCCAGTTTTATGCCACCGCATAAAACTCTTTCTCTCTCTTGCCAGTGACCTAGGCCACATTGAAAAGCTCCAAACTTTTCCGTGCATTAAAACCTCACTGAGAACAGCCCTCCCCTCCCCTCCCTCCCTTCCATTTGAACTTCCCCATCCCTGAACAGAGTCTTAATTTCAGCTGCTGGCTGTTCAACAGACATCAAACACTCTGCTCTCAAAAAAGAAAAACATGAGAAATGATATATTTTTTTCAGAAAAGCTATACCAGTTTTCTTTTTTTTATTCCATGACTGCAAAACACTCAGGACATGTGACAACCCCGGCTTTATTGTGCTCCATTGACTGCAGTTAGAGGAGAAACTGAAACATCTCCGCTGCAATGGGTTTCTCTCTGCTTAGAGGTGGTGCATTCGAGTCTAGCAGGATTATTAGAATTTAGGATATCACACCAGATGAATGTTGACGTTGGAGGTAGGCTGTCAGGTATTGCATATTACTTCACCTCCTCTATTTTTCAGTTATACCACGGTACGGGGAGCTCTGGCTTTTAATGCATATTAAATATTCATCCCCATTGTCCTTCCTGAAAGCTTTGTAATGGATGATTGCGAATCTGCCGTGTGCGATGCAATACGGCTTTTGCAGCAAACGTGTGCATGTGTGTTAGCGAAATGACACTCGGTGTGCACACGTGTTATTGTCTAACTTTGGAGCCTTTGTATCGACACATGGTCATATGAGTAAAAGAATAAAGCTTATTGATGTAATTAGGGAACAGTAAATGTTACAGTATGTTGGACTGTTTTTGCAGTGATTCAAAACTTCAACAATATAGTGGAGTTATTAATCCAATGGTGATGGAAAATCAGCCATTGTTGTTATGAGTGTTTATTCGGACCATTTTGTTGTAAAGAAACTTGAATATGTTCCAATCAATCGCATGCATTTGTAATGCACATTTACAAACAACCCACAAAGTGCTGTACAGAACAGAGCAGCTAGCCAACACAACCTTTAAACACCAACATTAATACACACAGCTCATATTCACAAATAAACAAAAGGCATAGGCACAGATCAGCCAGATAAGGAGTCAAACACTAGAGAATAAAAGCATGTTTTTAGCCTGGATTTAAAGCAGTCAATGGAGGGGTCAAGGACACTTCTGAAGCGCGCTGGCAGCCAGTGGAGAGAGGCAAGAATGGGCGTAACATGGTCCCTCTTCTGGGTACCTGTGAGGACCCTGGCTGGGCCGTTCTGGACCGGTTGCAGGCGGGATGGGGATGACTGACAGATCCCAGTATGAAGGGATGATATAAAGGCGTGAATGACTTTATAAACACCAAAAAATACCTAAATAATGCTCAGTTTTTTTTGTTAGTTTTGGTGAAGCAACTATTAAATTGTCTTTCTTCCTCCAGACTTAAACCCTTAAACCCCTTTGTTCTGTCTAATGATATCACACCTTTGTAGCTTCTGCTTTCAAACACCTCCAACTGTTCCTAATTCCTAACTCTACAAATCAAGCATGCTTATAGCAATGTTCAAAAGAGTCAAAGAGTGGTGTTTCTACACAAACATCCCCCTG
Source organism: Eleginops maclovinus (assembly GCF_036324505.1). Taxonomy (NCBI): domain Eukaryota; kingdom Metazoa; phylum Chordata; class Actinopteri; order Perciformes; family Eleginopidae; genus Eleginops; species Eleginops maclovinus. Next base: position 6,863,906 of record NC_086372.1, read on the forward strand.
AGATTCAGATCTCCCTTGAAAATGTGATGTTTATCTCAGTGGGATTCATTTTTATTTATAAAGAGCAGCGTTGTGTGGATATGTATTGTTTTAAAGACATGTAAATTATGTTTTAATGCTGTCCAAACTTACTTAGTGCGAGTCTCTGCCCTGAAAGTGGCTCCTGTCTCACCCCCCGTGGATTTGTTTATATTTATGCACCGTGTCCTCAGTTCCAACGATCACAATGGCCCCAGCACCAAAGCTTTCCCAGCCCTGAATGTTAATGAAACAGTAAAATGCAGTGGCCCTGAACAAAAAAAAACTGTAGTAGGTCAAGCGTCACAAAATGAGGGAAGTTTGGGAGATTCCAAAGTTTGTGTGGAGGTTAAAAAATCTATTTGGACTTCTGGCTGATTTCTGATTAATTCAGCCTCTGTTTGTGTTTGTATTCCTTTGCCTCGCCATCTTCCGAGATAGCGAGCACGCTGCAAGGTTACCTCATCATATGGTTCCATACCTAAAGAGCTTTTGAGGCTTGAGGTATGTTTGCACGCACACGTAATGAGTAAACAAAGACAGGCGAAGAGGCGGCGATAACAAAGTAGAAAGGAAAATAAATGCCAGCTGTCTGCTTTAACATGGAGATAATAATAAAAGGGGCTCTGCAACAAACACTTCAATCGACCACATTAGAATATTCGCCGCTCGGATAGTCGCCAAGATTTTTACTATAGACAAGCTATTATATTTTACACCCATAACCTGCAAAAAAATACCTTTTCTAAATTCCACACCAGCGGCTGCACCACCTAGAGTAATGAGGATTTTAATTTACCAGAGTGACCTTGAAATTTACCGCTCTGTGAAGTATTGATGAAACCATAAGGCTCCTCGAAACACAGTGGCATAAAATACTGTTTACCACTCACCCACATTGGTTTTCTGCTAATTCTAATCTTTATTTAGATACTGTTCGGTAGACACACCGTTTCTGAGGCCCTCGCCATTTGTTATATACTATGTGGGTGGTGTGTGTGTGTGTGTGTGTTAAATTTCGTCCAGGATTTTCCCCGCCTCTCACCCCAATGTCAGATGGGATTGACTCAGCCCACTCGAGATGGTAAGTAGGGACTGAAGCGATGGATGGATGTCAAACCAAAAAAAATAAAATCACGCTTTAGCAGACAAGTCATCATTCTAAACACTGTCCACCCCTACTTGCCCTCACATCTCACAGCAAGACAGTAACTCCATCCCTAATAGTGGAGATCATCATTCCTTCCTCTACATCCTTTTAAATCTCCCCTACGGCATAGAGTAGCTGTTTGTGCTTGCATGCAATCTCCTTTTACTACTTTCCTGGTAACATCAGAAGGATATATCGCACCCACCCAGCAGGAGATAACTATACGTATGAACGCACTAAGAGCGTTTGCCCAGCCATATCAAATAAACGCCAGCTTAATTAATTAGTATCATTATTTTTTACGGGGAGTAGGAGTTAAGTAAGGGCTGAGTCTGCAAACAAAAGGCAGATGAACAAGAAGAAAGAGGGTTAGTTATGTTTATAATGCCGCCTGTGCTTTGTGATGATAGTGAGTTTCTTCTTATAGCTTCCCTGATGCCGGAGCCTCTCTGCGGACTATAATCACCACATTTGTTGGGTGCAGGGACTCAGAGAAACAGTTAATGACCCTGTAAACAAGCAGGCGCTGCATGCCTAGCTAGCACATTGTTAAATGTCAAGAGAGAGAGGGAGGAAACAAAAGAGTGCCACGGTGGAAAAGAGTTCCACATACTAGTATTCTCATATTTTGATAGGACAACTCAAACCCATAAGTTATCAGGGGTCAAGGTTTAGGGCCATTTGTGTGCGTACACACGGAGATATGTATTGATAAGTCAATACATTTACCAGCATCCCACCAATCTACTGAAAGCAGTTAAATAAATCAATCAGAAGTCACACATTTAACAGGGGGCAAAAGGCACTTCAGGTTCCTATGAAAGCCTTGGACATTTGAAGTGCATTAGACAAGAGGGACCAGGCCGGGATTGTTAATATTATCAACAGGGCCAAACTCATATTCAACAATCTCATTTGAGCAACTATAAATGTCAGGAATGCACCTTGAGATGAAATTAGATAAATTGAAGATTTGGAACAAAGAAGAAGACTTGCTCTTATTGCTGAGCCAGAAGTACATTGAAAATACACAACCATACAACAACGAAAAAGAAATTGCAGTCGACAGCAACACTATTAACATTTACAAGGCTGCACTGAGACATACATCTTTATAAACTTTTGCAAACAATACCTGGCTATCAAATTTTGTTAGGGACTCTGTTGTGGGTAATTGTTGCAGTTTTTGTTTGCTTCTTTATGAAAGTTGACAAGGTTGATACAAGTAGTTTTGTGTTACAAACTCTGTTGGACTTTTAAACAATCATTTGATGTGATTCATTTTGTTTTTCTGTGCATCAGGCACCGGTACTTGGTATAATTTCCTTTTCTCCTCCACAGTGCCGGGATATGTAGTACCACAAGGCTGTAAGCTAGATCCCTTGCTTCTTTGTTGTTATCTGCATAGTAGTCGTTTATGTAAATGAACATTTATAGAACCCCTTCGAAATCCCTATTTAAAATGCTGAATTTTATCCCCCCTTCTTTTAATTATAGAAGTTGTGGTGGGTTGTGAAGACAAATCAATGAGTTAAAGAAAAACAAAAGTACTCATGTGTGAAACAGCATTTAAAATGTTTCTATCAGAATGAACTGACAGCATTATCTGCTGAGGCAGAGAATGGGGAATGGTTTTCCTTCTGAAGAAGCTGTGAAGTTTCCACAAGGCTTCACCAAACGAATGAAATGTTTTATTAATTGATTTGCTCAATTTCCCTCTTGTCCTCTTTTCCATATTATCATCAATCAATTTTTTTTGTTTCTGTGAGGCATATTGCCTTTTCTAGCAGCGTGCTGCATGCCAATTACATCGGGTGCACAGACGTGGCCACGCACACACACTCACACCTCATCATCCAATCAATGGAGCTTCAACAGTTCGTCCTGTGCTCTGATCGTTAGCCCGCCAAAACAAGTTGGTTTTTTTTACCCAAATCACAGCCAACTGTGGCTGTTTTTGTTTTGATTTGTGATTTTCTCAGTGAGAGTCTGAGCCGGCAGCGTGTGCAGTAGCACTGGAGGCAGATGATGTTCTTGGGGGTCATTAATTAACTCATCCAGAGCCTTTATTAGCTCCTTAATGGATCTGGTTAGAGCATATCAGGGCTTTGATTACCTCCCGTTGGCAATTCTGAGGGGTTGACTCCATGCGTTTGTGTGTGTGTGTTTGTCAGAAACTGTGGGAGTGTGCATGGGCGTTTGCACGTGTGTGTTTGTTTGGAAGCATTTACAGAGGAAGCAGGAAGTGAAGACGGGTGAACTCGTCTCCTACAGTGTTAACCTTGCTTATTGCACAGTAGAGCGTGCAACAATAGAGCGTGTACTTGTTGGTTTCTCCCAGTGGAACAATGCAGAGGTAAATTAATGTGTGAGCGGATGAAATGCATTGATGCTCCCAAAGGTTTCATCGTGTTTACTATCGCTCAAAGAGAAGCCGTACATCATGCGCTGTACGCTTATGTAGCATTGTACAGCTACTATTGATTGACATTTCCAATGCGAGGAGTTGATCTCACGTGTGTCTCTGTGTGTGTAACGTAAGCCTCCAGGCCTTCTCTTTGCCTGTGGTGAATGTTCTTAATTGAGAGATGGAAGGGTTATGTACCCTTTTCTCTCTTTCTCACACTCACACACATCCAACTCAGCAGCGTTTCTTCGATATCAAACACATGTCGTCCTCCCCTCAGGTTTCCCTAACCGTCTAGCTCAGTTCCTGCACACTTCCACCCTCAAGGCTTTTATTTTATACCGAGTGCTAACTGAAAGCTCCTACACAGGGGTGCCATATTGAACGGGGTCTTTGAATCCGTGGGAGAGAAGGGACGGGACCAGATGATTTATTAGGAAGACGTGTTGTGGGGAAGAACGGTCCTTACACTGGTGGCACATGCACGCAATCGTTGGGTGAGCTGGTTGAGTGGCTGTGTAAGTTGACGGGAAGTAAATGAGGCTTGTTTGATAGATGTATAGGAGATGGGGGTGTGAGAATGTGAAAATTGCATATTAATTTGAAGCAAAAGTATTAGAAAAGACAGATATATAATATGCTAAGTGGGGGTTTCATCTTCGTAGTTACAGAAACACAGATGGAGACTTGTGAATTGGAAAAACATGAAGAAAAAGATTATTTTACTCGGAGAAATGTCCTATCCTAACATTTGTATGCCTATAAATCAGTAAGGGATGCTCACATGTGGCAAATAAATACGTGTTTTTTCCTAAGAGCCGTAATTCCGGACAAATGGAATGCAGTCAAGGTGACATCTGCTCAGTCTCTTTCCCCCTCCTGCCGCTGACTTCCCTCCATTAACTCACTTGTGATATTTGCAGCTAGTCAGGTGCCCACTTGTGTGATGTGGGTTCCGGTAATTGGCAGCATGGCCCAAGTGCCTGTTAAGACTGCAAGTGCATGGATCATTTTTTCCTTCAAGACACTGAAACACACTCGTTTAATGGGCTCAAACTGTCGCTCATGTGAACACAGTGCATAGTGCTCTAGAAATAACAGCTCTTCAAGAAGATTAACAAGAAGTAAAGCAGTCCGGGGCCTTATGCTATCAATTTTAATACAAAATAAGAGACTCACATGACATGTTTTTATTTTAACTAGTTTTTGAAGGATTTCTTCTTGTGAGAAAAGGCTTGAATCCGAAAAAAAATTAAACAAAATTGCATTTAAATGAAACATAAACTTGTTTATAATGATGATTAAATTGAATATGTTGGGACTTTAAAAATCCACATCTGAAAAATACAACATAGTGTGCTAATATTGCCTGATTATATGTTTGTACTTATTATTTTTTTGCTGTAAGCCTTCTGGGTCTTTTGTTTCCAAACATCCCTACTTGTTCAAAAGTATGACCGGACTTTTTATCAGCCCCACTTGCTCCTAGAAAAAAGTGTGTAGTTGTCAAAGTAAAAACAGGTCCATTACAGAGAGATACTGACTCTGACCTCAGCGGCACAAAGAGCGATTTGCTTTTGCAGGTTTGATTCCTTCATGCTGGTATACATGCAGGCAAAGCTGCCATCAGAGGCTAACGGTAAAATAATTACACCAAAGACATAAATCCCCAAATGAGCAATTTACCAGAAATCCTTTGCGGAGTTAATTATGTCCATTCAAGAGTCTTTCTTCAGTGACCTTTCCTCACAGGGGGGATGACATGCAGCTCTGCTCTCCTCACAAAGTTTATCTTCCTATCAAGAGAGCGTTTCTGTTTAATTCCACTTCTTTCCCACTCTAACCTTTGATACAGTGGTTCAGTATGCAAATGATCATCTTCATATTGTTAGTGAGGTGAATTAGCATTTGCTTCTTTGCCACATTATCTCACTTTGGGTTTACATAAACGTTCATTGTCAGTGTAGCAGCGGGCTCTTTGCATTATGCATGAAGTCCTTCCCCCGGCTGGAACTTGAGATCAGCATATTTTAGATATTCTACCATTTTTCTCCACATATTTGGCATTAATATGTATCCCACATTTTGAAACTGTGATAGTAACGCCTTTTTGGTTTGCGCGGCCCTAAACACGGATCAAAAAGATGTGCAAAATGCATGAGGCTAACTTGTACGTTGTTTCAAACAGATGCTCTTACACTGTTGGTCCAGTGGTAACCTAGAGATAGCTGTTGGGAAAAAAACCCATCAAAAATACATTATATTGTAAGAGCTGTGTGGAATCAAAATTCTAAATAGCCAAATTGTATTATTAATATATTGAAATCAATAAAATGATGTCCCCTGTGCACACTCGGGTCACATGGTTAGGGATAAGCTTCACAAACACATCTTTTTACATCAATTTCAGGGTTTTGAATGGCATTCTCATGAGCTTTGCTGGTTGAGAGGTGAGTTTCCTTCCACTCTGCTTTAAAGAGATGCTCAGATTAATGTTAAAAAAAAGTCATTTTTGTTTGTAAATGCATCGAAATGTGTAATCAAAATCTTAAGTATGCATTCTTTCTATTACTTCAAATGTAAATCAAACATTAAGACACGGGCGGGAATAAAACCCATTTGCAAGCCCTATCACAGCAGGGGATCATTTAAAACCAATCATCGCACTTACACAATTAACTGTCATAACGCTAACTTAATGTATGTTCATATGAACGTTAATGTATCTTCTTTAGGAATCCAAGGGGCATTACATGGTTATTAGTTAGGACTTAATAGAATGTAAATACAGAAGACAAGTGTGGAATAGTTATCCTTGCTGAAGCTGCTTTACTTTTTAAACATTGCCTGTAGTAAGAACATGCCCTGCTCACATGCAATACAGTGGTACAGGAATGAGTCGTGAACTAGAAAATTAGTTCAAACGTGTTTTGAGTAAAATGCCTGAAATAAGATCTATATGTAATAAAAGCTTACTAGATTTTCACAATTTTTTCTTCTACAACATAAAATACGTCAGTAAATACCAGACTCAGGAATGTCGGAATCTTTTGTGAGTATAAAAAATCCAAACAAATGGCTAAATGAGACTCGTAAACGCCATCACGCAGGACATTAGCCACCTTTAGCTTAGCGGTGGTGATGTGAAGTCGTGTGCCCCTCATGTAGTTCAGTCAGACAACTCCCGTGTTTCATTAACATGTTTATTAGAAACAGTATATAGTTTGAATTTGGCGTCTAGGCTCAGGCCTCATCACTCCACATATTAACATAGAACATTGCAACAGCAGCAGCAGCAGCGAGGTGAACACATTAGCAGGGTGGATACAGCAGTGGCAGCAGCAGCTGCATTAGCGAGGCAGAGGTAGGCGGATCCAACAGTTTAAATAGCGCCAGATTAGGAGACTATGTTTGATTGGTTGCAAGTGTGAAGAGGGGCGTTATGTGCGAATGTATCATTGGTGTTCGAGTTGACTGCCTGAACTAGCTCGCAGGCTTAGCCCCATTTTGTGTATAGTCTAATGTTAGCTAAGTGCTTCCTGCTAATGCATTCACGCTTGATGTCAATATGTGGAGATTATCCTATCATAAATAAGAGTTTGCAACCAATATTATATTGTGCAATGTTCCCAAATCCAATGGAAAAATCCCATTATCTTATGGTCGAGGTAGCCCTTGCGATGCTAACTTCTGGATCGGCCGACAAACCACTGCACCATTCTACTGCATATCATGGATTCAAATACTGGATATTACGTGGGTGGTAGCTGATAATGTGACATCATTACAAAAGGCTACAAGTGCCCCATTTATTCTGCACTTAGTCTGCAGAAAAAAAACAACCCAATACTGCAGTCGCCCTCAGAGCCAATCGATAGCACATATGTCATCTTGTCTAGCAGCTTCGACACCCCCAATCAGCGTAATGTGAACTCCCAAAAATCCAAAAGGTGAGCCTCATCATTTCAAGGTTTCATCAAATTCCAATCAGCGGTGTCTGAGATATCTGATCTATAGTCCAAATAATCAGCCGTTGTTACAGAGCAGCCATTCCCCTCGCTTATACTCACATCCATCTTCTCTGAGCAGCAGGCACATCTGCTCACCCGGGCTGCCCTTTGTAATTCTGCTTACCAGGCCTACATAAAAACCAAGCATCAGAAAAAAAAAACCTATTGCAATAAAATGCGGCCTCATGAAGCAAATTAATTACTATTAGTGTTATTTACTGGGGGGTACAATCAAAGAAATTGACCATTTATAATGGGAAGTGCTCTAAGAGGGGGAAGATGGACGATAATAGCATGATGGGGAAAACAAAATGGAAGAACTGGAATGAAGTGATTGTGTATTATCCAGACTTGATTATAAAAATGTACACTTCTTCGAAAGGAGATGTGTTTGGAAAGGCCCCTGAGGGCTTTGACATGTTGTTGCTGGATGCTTAACCTGTGGAACCGTGGTAAAAAAGCACTACCTCAGACAAACATATACTGTACATCATCTCCCTTTCATAAAAAAATGAGTTTGACTGTCAGTGGTATGTTCCTCTGTCTATCATTCTGGTGTGAATTAGGAGCCTGGGCGGAATATTTCCTTGGAATCATGGATGCTACATAATTTGAAATCAAAGCTGTGAAGCGTTACCTTAACTTGCCCTGCCACTTGAACATTTCTTCCCCTTATCTCTGCTGTCTTCACTACTAGCGGGCAGACGTGACTGTAAATGGCACCCTGCCCCCTGAAAATGAGTGTTGTATCTGTAAGCTTGGCGGTGCAAGCTTTGCCCTATAGCATCCACTAAACATAGAAACTTCCCAGAGAGACTCGCTCGGTGCCAGGCTCTGCCCTTTTATCAGTTTCCAAGAGTCTGGCAGTGTGCACAAGCAGGTCTAGGTGAGGGAAATTAATTCTACATTTTGGCTGTCAGCCTAACCAAAGCAGCAGCAGCAGCAGCAGCTAATACCAAAGACCTCAACTGGAGTTCAGTATAAATGAGTTATAAGGTTTGATAGCAAAGCTCTGAGACATTTTCTGACAAGGAGACTTATGATTAAAGATAAACGAACACAGTGGGGTGTAATATACTCCTATAAAAAAATACTCCATTACATTAATTACAACAACAACAAAAAAAATCCTGACCATGGGTTCACTAAATAAATGTATGTTGCATGATAAATATTGGGGGAGGGAACATTTTTAACATGTTTTTTTCTTATCATTTTTACCATTTTTGGTTCTGAAAAATCTTGTATTCAAATAATTTGAGATGTTTAGAGAGGTAATACTTTAAAAATCTACGTTTTTACATTTACCTCTCAATGGGGTCTATAACCTAGGGGGTTTGAGGCCATGCCACTTGTAAAAGTAACATGCATTTTATTGTTTGGCTCCATTTGGATGTCCCATCAGGAAAACAACCCTCCTTTTTATACAAATCTATTTTAAGTTGCCAGAGCCCAGGTGGACAGATGTGACATGTTCCCTTTGCCCTGCTCTTTCTTTTCTTTACTCTGGAACATGCTGCACAGCATGTGCTTCTTTTGAGCTATTACTCAGCATTTCAAGTTCTAAATTCAAATTGCAAGCACACAGATGGACAGATGGAGTCTTTACTCGGCCTGCTTTAGCCTCGCCATGCTATGAAGCTATACAGTGAATGAGCTGCTTCCAACGATTACACAGCGCTTAAAATGATGTTATTCCTTTGACGTTTATATTTCAAAACAAATTAATAGAACAGCGCTGTAAGCTTGATCTTTAGTACATCGGAGAGAAGGGAACCATTAAACAGCTGTGAATTTGTGACAGCGAAATGATCTGAAGTGACATTAGAATATGCAAATTTACTCTTTAATACATTCAAAGCTGTCACTTTGTTTTACATTCCATGACTTTGTTTTGTCCCTCTACAATTACTTTTGAAGCCAAGATGTCTCCATTGTGTTTTTTTTTTTTAGCAATACCTTAAAATGATTTCATTACATAAGATGTCACATTTTAAATGTGGATACTAAAGTGCTCCGGTGAACTATTAGGAGGAGGAAGACCTTGCCTTAAGGGATAGAAGGAAGCCTTACTGATTTAATTCCCCCCCCCCCCCGAGATCTTCGTAAGTATTTCCTGGATTGAAATCCATAGCCATCAATGCAAAAGTCTCAGACTCAAGGCCAAGCCAATGGTAATTGGAACGGGTGAACAGTCAGATATTCTTACGTCACGAGGAGTGAAGCCAGTCCACTGATCGCCAGTGATGGAAAAAAGTTGGATTTGTGAACTATTTTTGGAATGAGTTTCAATATTTTGTCCCAGCTGGTGTTGGAAGACAGTCAGAGAGTCGTCCCTTATCAGGCTAACGCTCAGCAGTCATTCTGTCTTATTCACAGTTTGACAAACATTTGGCTTAACCCAGTCAATATGCAATTACCCATAGCCAAGTGCTTACAATAGTCCAAAGCGACACAGAATTAAATTTGATAGTGATTCATTATTCATGTGAGCCATGCAATATTTATATCCTGATAAGTATAAATAATTCAAGCCAAGATGATCAATTATGTATAGATTTGGCATAACTAAATGCAATGTTTCTATAGCCTTTGGAGCCCGAAGGAAAATGCAATAATTAAGAGACAGTGCACATTCTGTTTGTGTTGAGCATTTAAACAAGCATACAATCGATGGTAACTCATTTGACTTGGTAGAGTGAAGCGACTGAATCCATACAGACCGTCAGTCCCGTGCTTGAACTCGTCATTGGCTTTGCAGCTGTATCCGTTCAGAAAGTCCCACCTTCTGTGAGCGCTGCGTGCCACTGCAATTGAGAACTTCATTATGGCTCATCACTGATATTAATTATGCAGAAAATTCTCATTTTCTTCACTTCAACCGTCAGAAGGCGTGACGTGCTGAATGGAAGACTTAAAAGATTTGAGTTGCAGATCTTTTTCACAACAGCACGGCATTATAAAGTACGCACGTGCAGTGAAACATGTTTGCTGGTCTGCTAATAAAGCTTGGAAGTGCCATTATAGAAGTATTTGAATATATTTGTTGTCTATTTGCCTTTAATCCAATGCCCTTTACTTACTAGTTTCTACAGTAGTGCTTCTTTGTACTGTGTCATTGCATTTTCTAGAGCCAACACAAATATAAATACAAAAATTGAAGCTTAACTGTATCCAATGAAAGGTAATAATGTCTGTTTGCAAAAAGAAAATACAATAAATACATTAGATCTACAATAACAAAAGAGATATCCTGCATCCACGGCTGTAGCCTCACTTTTGATCTTGCCTGTCTTTCTGTCATTTCAATTTATAAAGATCCGATTTGGCAACCTGGTGCTTTTGAGCAATTACCGTAATCATCATGCACATTAAAACCAAATTACTGACGGATTAGCGACATGTCCACAATTTCATTACAACACGGATAACAACAGAGAAATGCTTGATACCTGCAACCTCCTGTGCTATGTAATGTGTTGTTTTCTTTGAGAGCACGAGGACATTTATCGTTGGCAAGCTAACAAAACAGCACCAGTAATGTTACATTTGTGAAGTATTAGTATGAACTCAGTAAAAGCCTTTTAGTTCCTATATTCTAAAGAACACACTGATCCAGCATATATTGTCAGGATTGGGGGAAGGACCCAGGTGCAGAAGCAAATAGAGGAGGCCGGGGTACAAACGGATAACAAAAGACGAGCTTTTATTTATGAAAAAGCTGATAACAAAAATACAGAAAAAGGTATCAAAATAAAAACGCAGACAAACCGGTGGAAAAGGAACAGGTGACGGCGGGACCCCCAACAGAACAGGATCAGGTGTTGGCGGACCCCCCATCCGAACAGGTGACGGCAGGGCCTCCGAGGAGACAGGAGCATCAGTCGCCGGGTCCCCCGACGGGACATGAGCTCTTGTCGGCGGGACCCCAGTTGGTACTGGCGTCTGCGGAACCCCCGAAGAGGCAGGAGATTGCTTCAGCGGGAACCCGGGTGGTACTGGCGTCAGCAGGACATGAGCTTGAGTCGGCGGGGCCCCCGACTGGAAAGGGACATGTATTGGTGGGACCACCAACGGAACAGGTGTCGGAGGGACCACCGACTTGACGGGGTGTGGAGTTGGCGGGACCCCCATCAGAACAGGTGACGGCGGGACCTCCAACAGAACAGGAGCAGATATTGGCGAGACCCCCATCGGAACAGGTGACGGTGGGACCCCAAAGGGAACATGAGCAGGTGTTGGTGGGACCCCCATCAGAACAGGTGATGGCGGGACCCCCAACAGAACATGAGCAGGTGTTGGTGGGACCCCCATCAGAACAGGTGACGGCAGGACCCCAAACGGAGCAGGAGCAGGTGTTGGCGGGACCCCCATCGGAACATGCGACGGCAGGACCCCCAATGGAGCAGGACATGATGTCGGCTGGACCCCCGGCAGAACAGGTCTCCACGGGACCCCAAACAGGACAGGAGCAGGTGTTGGCAGGACCCCCATCGGAACAGGTGACGGCAAGACCCCCAACGGAGCAGGAACAGGTTTTGGCAGGACCCCCATCCGAACAGGTGAAGGCGGGACCCCCAACGGAGCAGGAACAGGTGAGACTGGATGCAAGGCTGGAGTCGACTAGACAGGCGAGACTGGAGTCAGCAGGACAGACGAGGCTGGATTCGACTGGACAAGCGAGGCTGGAGTCGACAGGACAGGCGGGGCTGGAGTCGACTGGACAGGCGGGGCTGGAGTCGAATGGACAGGTGTGGCTTGAGTGGCCTGGGCCGCTGACAGGACAGCCGGGACTGGAGTCGGCCGGATCGCCGACAGGGCAGGCGGGACTTGAGTCGGCCGGGTCGCCGACAGGGCTGGCGGGACTGGAGACGGCCGGGTAGCCGACAGGACAGGAGTGGCCGGAGTCCGCCGGAGTCCGCCGGGCCGCGGACAGGGCAGGAGTGGCTGGAGTCGACCGGGCCGCCGACAGGACAGGAAATGGCTGGAGTTGGCCGGGCCACCGACAGGACAAGAGAGACTGGAGTCGACCGGGCCGCCGACAGAGCAGGAGTGGGCCGGGCCGGCGACAGGGCAGGAGGGGATGGAGTGGGCCGGACCGCAGCTGGAAGCACGGCGGCCGGGACTCGGCCTAGGAACAATGTGAAGGCCGGGGCCATGAAATTGAAATTACATGGAGGACGGGGCAAGGGCAGTGTAGCGTTCGGCCGTTCTCACACGGGGCTCCATAGCGTATCCAGTCAGGTCGGGAGCTGGAACAGGTGCCAGAACTAAGGGCGGAGGTAGAATAGCATCTATGGGGACCAGCTGTTCTACCATGGTAGCCAGCCGCTGCATCAGGACGTGGAGGTCAGGCAGCATATGTACCTGGGTTGAGGTTGCCTGGTGGGCCATCAAGACCTCTTGTCCTGGGAAGGCATCCTCAAATTTGTCTGCTGGGTCCATTCTTACAGGAGGGAAACTAAAGACAGGAAGTAAACAAGACAAGACATACTTCAAAATAAAACCGTAAGCTATACATACCAAAACTGAGATCCTAACATATATGAAACTGGAAAAAGAAGCTTTCCATAAGTTGGAATTTCCTCTGTGTTGCAATTGTAAGAATTCAAAGTGTGACACGCTCACGATGACATTCCTGTAGTTGTTAGATTTGAGTTCATGCTGAAGGAAGTGTTTATCCAGTGCTGATTTGAAGGGGTAAGTGGGTCATTATGCAGCATGCATCACTCACATTCCGCCTGCAAACACATTAGAGTCAACTTAGAGTCTTTACCCAGTGTCACCGCTTACAATACAAACCATACACTGTACCTGACTCGCTGCTCGACAGCAATGCTCGTGTAAGCGGGGCATTTCAGGTTTTCAGGCATGGATGGTTGTGTTTTCAATATGTATCTTTAGGCACATAAATCACACCTGACAAAAACACTGTATTTTGCCATGCAGATGGTTGGATCTGCCTGCCAATTTAACATTTATTTTGCCATGACAATTTCATACTTACCCTCTTGAGTACAATCAACTGTGATCCAAACATATTAATATTCCCATTTCTTGTACCCTTTATTATTATTGTTATAGAATTTGTAGAATTGCATTTCTTCCCGAATCAATATGTCATTTAAAGGCATGGCAGAGAATATGATGAATCATGTCCTGTATGAAAACATATCCTGTCCATGCCGATCTATATATTGAATTATTGATTCCACTCAGCAGCAGTTATAGCATCAGCGTACGTCATAGCAGTGATCGTTAAATATAGACGAGTGATTATTTTGAGCCACAACAGGGTAACTTGACCTGGCCCCAGAGTCAGCAACGCTTGATATATTAAATATATATAAATCTGTGCCCGATACCCTCACCTAACTAGCCCAGGGTAAGCCACTTCAACCACCCTTCAATGGGAGTGTCTGTGAAGCGAATATAAATCAAAAAATCAAAAATCAAATAAAAGGTTTAAAAGCTGAACTTTTCTCAGTGAAGATGCTGCAGAAGTTGTCTCCCCTGGTGTCCCCTCAGAGTGAGGCAAGTAAACAGTGCAGTCTTTTTTTCTGCATACACTTGAACATTTTCAAGCGGAGCTACGTGTTGTGCTTGATAGGCAGAAATAAGTGAAGCCCAACAAACTAAATTGCTTTAAAGTGCATCTAGCGCTTGAGTAATTTCCAAGCTAATTACATCAAAATATCAGATTGTGCACCTAATTAAGGAAGAGGGAGCAAAGGGAGGAGAACACGTGGAAAAATATATAACATCTCAAACAGCATGACTGGCTTTGAAGATATATTTGGCTCTTTTTTTTACAGGATAACTCTTTAGCTGTGTGATGACATATGACAGAGTGCCCCACTGGGAGCCCTGTGCTAGTTCTTCTGACCGTGGCAGTGACAAAGACGAAGTAAAGAGACACACAAGAAGCTGCACACAATCTCACAGCATTAGAAATAAAGCAGGCGTATGGGGTGTGACGGTATACACATCTACCCCTGTGTACGAGGGAGTGGACAACAGAACCATGACTCTTATTGATAACTGATTAGAAAAGCATGGAAAGATTACAAGTGTCCGTGTCAATAGCCAACTGCATAACTGCTGCACAGAATGTGTAATCAATGCCATTTGCTTCAGGAAGGAAGAACAGGTATTAATCCCATGAGCGGTGCCTTGCGTTTGACATTGATGACTCTCAATACTAACCCCAATTTTTCAAAGGTGCCTGGAAATCAATTTGTTCTTGAGATGCTCCGACCTCTTCGCCCACCTTTTGATTCGCTCAAAATTCCTATCGATTAGTCCAACTTACAAGGCCCCAGACACATTAGCCGCAGCCTTTGCTTGGATTATTGGATTTGGATTGGCTTGTTTTTGTTTTCCTTTACTCAAACTGCATTGATCAGAATGTATTAATAGTGGGACTTTAAATTACCCCGCAGTAATGTCTAATTGTTTCCTGTAAACTTGTTTAGGTTTGGTTTTGATCCAAATGGGCGGAAAGCAATTTTATGAAGGTGGCTGATGAGGAAAGGAAAATATATAAGAGCCAGATAGTTTTGTAACCTTTGGGATAAATGCACAACACACTTATGGAACAGGTAGGCTAGCACACACTGCTTTTGAGCTGCCGATCAAATTTACCAAACTGATGCCATTGGTTGATAGTTTAGAATTATCCCTGCTTGCTTTTGTCCTATCCAAGCATGCTGTTTCGGATTGACTTACTATATATTAAATTAAAGTATATGTACCTATTGTTTCACTAGCTCTGTATATATCTATATTATCTTTAAATCCATGGTTCAGCATTGTGGGAAATGTTGTCCAGAGTTATGGCGGACCAATCAGGTATATGGGTGTGATGTATGAGAAACAAGAGCCTGCAGAAAACTAGCTTAGCTTAGCATAATGCCTGAAAGCACACGGGTGATTCAATTTTGATGATCAGCTAATTTATAATTAAACCTTTTATCTGCTTCCTTTTGCATTAAGTCACGGTTATAGGTTTAATATTTACACACACAGAATAAACTCAGGACTAATTCAATGAGTTACTATGTGTGGAATAGCAGAACAAGTCACACAAATGGTGGTTTGCCGCCAAATAAAAGAAATAAATCTGACCACAGGCTCCTTGGCCGGGTGTTCATGTGAAAATATTAGCTGGTAAATCTCAGCTATTTAAACAAGTGGGAAGTTTTACTATGCAAACCAAACACTATATTATCGCAAATTAAGATCTGTCTGAGGCAGCAGACTCTGCACACATCTATAAATTACCAATATGGAGATTTTCGGGAACCATTTAAAATCAGTGAAATAAATTACATGTCGAGGTCTTGGCTTTGGTCAGTTATGCAATCACTAACATATTTTAAATGCAATGTGTATATAGTATGTCACAGATGCCATCAATTCAGAGAAATTCCAGAAACAGAAGGATTTGGTTTTTTTTAAATCGAAATACAATTGCATTTGGAAATATAGATCTATCTAGATCATGCCAACCAACCTCTGTATGCTATTTATCAGAATTTAAGCTTTCCCAACAATTGGAAATATACATATATTTGTCTGATTTCACTAATTGGTCCTTGATTGCTTGAGTGCAAAACAGAATAAATGCATAACTGTCTGATTAGGCGTGATTAATTCAGATTAAGATGTGAAATGATTTTGGTGTGTTTGGGGAGATATTTAATTCATGGCACTTGGTTGGGGTTAAATGACTTAATGTGAGAATTACCTTGCGTGATTATCTCCCGATCACCTAGCCAACGGGCAGGAAATGGGGCTGAATCTGGGGGGAAATTAACAAGGGAGTACAATGAACATGGCACCTCAAACTGAGACTAATTTACAAGAGCTGTGTGAAAACAGAATTGCTGGAGAGATGGAAATGTTCTACGAGGGAGCAGTTACTAAAACAGCTTTCAGCGTAAACTCACAATTGCACGTCAACTGCTTTGACGATTTGTTACTTTTCCCATCGAACCTGTAGATTTTAAGTGCATCACTAGCCATTTAAGACAAAGAAAAACAGAAATATTGCTGCTAATAAGTTTACAGGAATGACAGTGTGACTTTAAGTACTTTTAAAGAGCCCCTATTATGCTTTTGGGGGGTTCCCCTTGCCTATAGTGTGTTTTATAAAAGTGTTGGTGTATGTAAATGGTCTGCAAAGGCTAAAATCCCTGTGTTCCTTTCAGACAGAGTTTGTCTCCCACAAACCAAAACTTAGTGACATCACTATGTAACATACATTGTACGTGATGGGCTAAAAACATATTACTCATCCTAACAAAATGGACGATAAACATTATCATCAGGGATAGCCAGGTGCTGCAGGTCTCTCACACCCTTGGCCAGGTTTTATTAGATCAGTGCATGTGTCCAAAAATCACATGTGGTCCACCGGTCACCCCTCTTGATCCACAGCCATGTTGATGCCTTCTCTGTGCCATCTGTGATGTTCCTGATGGCTCTCTTCCTGTTCAGTCCTGGGATGCCAAGACGCTTGAAGGCTCTGAACTGGGATTGGCCGATGCAGCCATCCTACATGAGCATGCTTTGCACATACTATCTTCAGCTCCGGCAATCAGGTCTTCCTTTTTGGCTCTGTTGCTCTTGGATGCCTCTGCTCTTCCCAAGGGACACTCAGTCCCAGCAGGACCAATTTTCTTGCTGTTTCGGACAAGACGACCAAGACTGTGTGTTGTGTCTGGGAGCTAACTTCCTAAGTCAACCTTCAGCTGTCAGTCTTGACCACTGGCAAGAACCATACTTGATGATCTGTTGGTGCTGTGGCTCCTCTTCTTTCACTTTGAGTACAGTTGCTTGCTACAGCTAATCCGCATACAGATGGTAGCAGCTTCAGTCCTATTATGGAGCTAGCATTATCCAGCTTTTGTCTCCCTCCACAAAGGCTTTGCCCTTCCTTACAATCCTCTATATGTGATGATTCCACCTCCTTCTGTGATATTGACGCAACATAGATTCACGTACCTGATGGCAGGAGAGCTAACCACCACTTAACATAACCACTGAATGACATCGACCTGACTAGCAGGATGTATGTCATGATGTAGTAGGTCAGCTGGAAGCTCCACTATCCTGCCTGCCAAACACTAGGTGGTGGGTAGAGTATCTGGCGCTGCAGCATGCTTAGGTGATACATTTATCACATTTCTCTTGCAACACTAAGCCTGTGAGTTGAATCGGGACAGCAACATGTCAGGGGTCGGATATGTATTTATATGAAGGCCTATGCTGAGTTGACTAAGCCAATTTTTTGTGGATTGCTTTGAGCAGAATAACAGACTCACGTGTTTTAGATTTCATCTTGCCTTGAGTGGGCCCAAAGTGCTCTCACTCTCTAAGCCAAAGCGAGCATTAGTGCTGACTTAATTGACAATGACTTAAGAGTGCTGCCCAATGGGCTGGAGAGGCTACTTTGAAAGCAGCATTGGAAAATATAAATAGCACCATTGCCTAGTTATACCATCAAAGGGGCCAAAAGAGCTACTACTGAAGGTTTAATCAAATAAGTTAGCAGAATTGGGTGGATTTGACACATTTCAATGTAATTGAGCCTCACAAAGCAAGATTTAAAACCCCCGTTTGATTAAAATATACAAAAGTACTCTGAAGGCAGTGGGAAATGGTGGATAGGTTGCTTTGAAGCTTTCATTTTCCAGGGCCCCTGCGTCAAATAAGGCCATTTTTGTAAGCTACCAATACGATTAGCCAAATTCAAAAAGTCTTCAACTAAAATGGATAAAAGATTTAATCTATGGAAAGTAATACAATATACTGAAAGTTGTTTGTTTCCAAAGCAGTTAAATAAACTAGACATCCAATTAGTCCTACACATTGATTTAATTTGTACTGATGTAAAGAAAATTGTAAATCTGGATTCATTCCATCTTTATATTTCATTACTGAATTGGAAGGAAATTGATAAAGATGGACTAACAAGTCACTGAGGATAGTAATTAAGATCTAGCATGCCCTTGATGAGAAACAAAGGAATGTAATATGCCTTACATATTCGGAAAAGTCAGTGCTGCTTCTATAATCGCTGCATATTTTACTGTGTGTTTACAACTCGTGGACAGACTGGCGAACGAAAGCGAACAGGTTGCCTGTCTCATAGGTTTTGCAAATGAGGCCTGTACAGTACTGACGTATCAAGACTTTGGAAGTATTCCTCACAAAGTAAACATGGCTGCAAAAACCATCGTCTCCCTGGGGACTCGCAGCAGTGTCGGGTTGGGGATGCCGAGCAAAGCACAGTTTGTGGCAGCAGCCATTACACTTTCAAATGGGAATTACCTTGTGTTATGTACAAGGCTGTTTAACTCTCTTACATGCAGATTTCCCCCTGAATCCATTCATTGATCATGGAAATTAAGCCCCAGCACATTTATTTGCCAGCCAGAATCTAGCGCTGAAGTAGGCTCAACATTTGTTTTCCTGGTTGTCACCGTGTCTCAGGGGAGCCATGTGCCACCTGTTCTCTTTCTGGTGTTGGAGAGTGATTGCAGGGAAGTGGGAATGGAGGGTCTTTTTTCTTAGCTGCCTTCCTGATTTTTCAACGAGAGTTTGGTGGCACATTAGCCTGCAGCTTCAACTCTCAGTGCACCGCGCGAAGAAGCCCAAAAAACTTTACAGCAGAAATGATTGATGAGTGGCTCGCAGCAGAATACTCTCAGGGGTGTTTCCTGGAAAAGTTTTAAAGAATTAGATAAGCTAGTGATGTTTTTTTGTTATTATTATTATTTTGTAAATCAAACATTATGGCAGTTCTATTTTACTTTTTTTTTTTAAGTAGATCATTTTCTTTATAGACCCATATTTTTATTCAAGAGTCAGTACAATTAGATACCTAAAAGAGGAATCCCACTAAAAATGTTAATTTAATAGTATTTTCTACATCATTTTGATTTAAATGTGCCAGCCTCTGAATGGAGACAGTGTTCTCTATAACATATGCCCTCCTTAAACACACCGATTTAGATTGTTAGAACCCAAACTTACTTTTATATCCCACATGCAAAATATATGAAATTACGTCTTAATCGTTACAATCACCGCTATAATTTCTTCCATCCCTTTCATTATAACATGATTCCAAAAATCCTGGTAGTTTCGATGATTGGCAACCCTTCTTGTGTGACCCGTGGCATGGGAATGTGTTATAGGAAATAAAGGTTTGTCAGTTTTAGTGATCAATAAATAAATCAGTGGATTAATCAGTTAATGGTCGGACATCTAACTGAAGGTGAAATTGTCAGAGGGATGCAGATTTAAAGGGTGGAAGATCAGCAAACCCCGAGGCCCCCTTAATAAATTCTTGAACCTCCTCGTTAATGTTCAAGGACGCACAGTTTAAGAGGTTTTACACAGATAGGAAATGTGTAAAAACAAATACTAAAAGTTCTTATTTACATTACATTATTCCCTCTGATTCCAATAAGGAGAATGTCTATAGTAACTACAGATATAGTTCACCACTTGTTTTTATTTTGATTATATTCAAGCCTACAGTGAAGTACCTCAGTTATTAACACTGCTGCCCTGCACAACGAAGGTCCAAAGCCGTGGGCAGTTCTGTGTGTTCACTTCTTCTCATTGAGATGGCTTAAATTCCCCTCCCACGGTCCGCAGACATGCAGGTCAGGAGGACGGCAGACTGCAAACCACAAGTAAGATGGCGCTTGTGTCTGTCCGTGTGGATAACCCGTGGCATGCGACCTGAGAAAGACGCAATGCTGAGGGTATGGAGCTATTTCGTTAGCATTTAGCTCAAGTTATAGCTGCTAGCTTGGCTATAGCATTTAGGAAATGTTTTGTTTATTAGCTGTATGAGTCGATTTCATTACTTGGAAGATGAGTTGAAAAGTTAGAAATGCTACGGTGAATGAAATACAAGGTCTTGGAAAGCTAGGTTTAATTAAAAAGACGACGGAGGAGAACAAGTGACAAGGATAATCAGACACTGTGCAGTATGAAGTTGTATTCTGCACAATATCAAATACGAGACAGATGAGTTTTTGTTGAAACACACAATTTGGATGTTGAAAATAACAAGGGCGTCTATTCTTATGCACTGTGTACCGCCGGTGTCGAAATGTTTCTCTGCTAAGGCGCTACCAACCTTTGTTTCCTACTTCCTTTCTTTATTCCGCTGACAATTGAAGTGGTCACAGCGAAAGTTTGCATGCTCTGTCTCATATAGCAACCATCAAGCCCAAAGTTAATGTTTGTATCTCTTGTGAAGACCCTACAGAAACCTAAACTTGAGGAAAAATCGGGCTCCAGCTATCTGACAATCAGTTTCTGTACACTTCTGGTAAGGTCATACTTGATTGCACTACTTTTCCCCAAATGAGGCCCCTCGTTTAGTCTTTCCCGCAGCCGTGTAAAGCCAGGCGAGGAACAGAAACTTTCCAGCAACACCCACAGAAGACGAACTGGAAGATTAAAAGCAGGATTTTTTTTTCTTTTTCGGCCAAACATTCAACTCTTTTAGTTTTGTAGGAGCAGGGGGCAGTTTCACTTTCAGGCACGGACCTTTACTGTTTTAACCTTTAGTACACCAGAGAAATGGATAGAAGCACCACGAGTAGGGATAGAGAGCATGGAAACTACAGGGGAAAGGTGGAGATGAAAAGAGGAAATGACACGCAGAGAGAAAACAGAGGAAGAAAGAGGAGAGCAGAACGGAGAATAGTGCACGGCCTTCTGTAATGAGCCCTGCTTAAGAAGCAGCACTGTACCGTCTGTCGGGTTACATTTCCTATCGGTGTCTCAGTGTATTTTCTCTTTTAGTCCCTGCACTGTAATCATGTTGTCTTGTGGAACTTAGAGAAAAAAAGATATTTCTTTGGCTCCCATAGTAGGTGGCTAAGACTGGAAATGTGCACTGTGTTCCGAAGTTTCCATTTGTGGACTCCTTCTGTTGTCTCTCCCCAATCATGCGTCTTTGCACACTTTTATCCAGAGGCAAATATGCTTGGTTTGTTCTTCTTGTTAGAATGGTCTCTGGATAGCTTCCCTTCAACATGATCACACTGTATCTTTTGACAAGACGGGAATAATTGTAGAGTGTCATTTGAATATGAAGAAAGGACATTGTTCTGTCTTACAGAGAACCAAGTGCCCTCTATGTGAGAAAGTTGTTCTCAATTCCACCCTAAAAAGTTTTTGACAGCATGAGCCTGAACAGTCCCATTGATATTACTCCCTCAGGAGTGCACCAGACCAGAAATGCCACAGATCTTTTAAGTTGATGATGGCCAGAAAAAAACTCCAATTTCTGACTGCTGTTCTAATTGAGTAGATGAAGGCTGATACGTGGGGAACAGTGACTTTGGCATCTCTCTGTCGGCACATTTTCTCTGCGTTATCCTCTGTGGCTAATTGGAATGTTTCAAAGATGAACCCTCTCTTCAAAGACATCTAAGAAAGAGATACCAAAGTATCTTGAGAAAGCCAAATCTGAGCTTTTCTAATTACGTAAAAGCCATAGGATATGTGTGATGTTCCAGAACAGCTTGTGCTTTTGTTTGTTTATTTCATCAACATACACTGCATATGTAAAGCAAATGTTGTTGCTCTACAAGATAAGTCATCCAATTTGCATTACCTGTATTTCTCTGAGGGTCACACTTCCTGCTTAGCCCCACTTTCATTTATTGTCTGCCTTGTTTATCACTAAGATGTTTCTAATGACATAGACAAAACTAAACTCCCCACGGACCAATTATTTTAGTTTCTCATTTGCAGCTTAGCCTGTATGTTCAGTTGGCTCATGGATATAGCTAAAGGACTATATGATGTCTTCTGCTCGCAGACTTCTTCAGAGTCCTCACCAAAGAGCTTGTTCCAAAGGGAGCATGTCCAGACAAAACCAAATAAATAAGACAGTGCTGGAAAAAGAGTGAGAAAAGCAGTTAAAGGAACATGAAAAGCGCACGCCAAGGCTTAATGAAATTGGCAATATGAACACAAAAGGCGTTTCATGGCCATCTTGTGCCGGTGTAATGATTCCGCGCCATGGATAGCACCAATCCCAGCCAATTTCAGACAGGTGTTTACTCCAACTGAGTGGCCAGGGCCTACAGGCATCCACACAACAACACATTTCATTTAGATTGGTGGGCACCATCAAAGTGGGAAGGGGGCCGCTGGCAAGTGTATTATATTGAAGTCTGCTTGAAACATTCCACTCTTGAGTGCTACCCTGTCATCCAGCCAGCTGTTTTCTAATTGAAAATATCCCATCAAAAGAGTTTCAATCCCCGTCTTTGGAGTTCTTTTTTGGGGATATAGCATGCTAAAAATTCCAATAAAAAAGTTAATATAAAACTTCAAGAAATTGTTTAAATCATGTGAGGACGGACACAAAAACAGAAATCAGAAAGACTTTTAAAAAAAGCATTTTCTCTTACAATTTCATGTATCTTGATGTTTTTATCACTACTTTTTATGAACAATTGTCTTTAAACTAAAAACAAACTTAAACATGTTTGGTATTCACTATTTGACAACTTTAAAGAATACATTTTACGCTGATTTCTAGGTTCAGAATAGTTTTTCGGCCTCTATGGTATCATGTTTACATGCTTTAATGTGTGCTCTGAATGGTTAGCCAGCCTGCTCTGTCATGATTGGTCAACCGCCTAGAGATGTCCCGCCTTCTAGCCTAACGCTAGCCATTTGCATGGACCAAGTGAACGAGACCACAGGTGTTTATTCTGCATGGCTAGAGAAAATTCAGATATTTTTAGGGTGTATCAACCCTTTAAATCTCCCAGATGTACGTTAAGCACCAGCTTGTTTCCACTTATAGGATTCTAATTTATATCGAAGTAGGATTTGTCTCAAGTGTCCTCACAAAGCCTTGCATATACACCAGCTGAGGGGTGGAATAAAGCAAAACATAAATGTCACACTTAAACACTTTCCAGTGGTGAAGGGGTGAAGAGGGCATTTTGACAAGGCACACTCAGGGATAAGGGCCTGATGTAGAGTGCAGTTCACCCCCAACAAATAATAAAACACACATGAAACGGCCTCTCACTACCATGGTAACAAATGCCCATATAGGTTACCCCCAATGTGTGGTCGGAGAGACAAGATGAGCTACTAGTGTAAGTGGAAAGTAAAAGATGTAACCTCAAAACGGAGGTCAATTATGTTGGAAGTTATCCACGGCTTAAAGCAGGGACATTGCTATCGTCACACAAGATAATAGCTATTACTGACAGCTTGGTAGAAGTCGGGAGTCCAGCGCTGAGCTATAATTTCTCGGAAACTATATGCCAGTGGTGTCAGCTCGCATCTATAAGGTAGTTTGAGAAAAGGCAAAGAAAGAGAAGGCATTCTTATAGGTCACAGACAACAGGCTTCTGGAAAATGTTGATGAATAGTTCTTGGCAAGTCTTTTGTGCACTGCTTTTCTCTACAATTTGTTTATTTGCTAAGGCCTGTCGTGATGCATTACAGATCTATAATCCTCTGCAGCACTGGATTTGACTGCTTTTGTAAAGGCAACACATTCCCTCCCTTCTTTCATTTTTCATTTTGATTGGACTATTAAACCTCGTACAAAAGTGCAATTATTCGTGGCTATCAATCAAGGCGTGTGTATCTATCTTGCAATAAATAGTGCCATAAAGTTTACATTCTGGTTTCTTCAATTTAACAGAGTCTCAGTAACACTGCGAGACCGTAAAGATAACAGCCACGCTCAATCATTTGAACGGAGATATGTGTTTAAAAAAGTGTCCAGAAACTACAAATAACTTTAACGTCAGACAGGAGAAGTCTCTCTCATTACCTTTCTATCTTCTCTATATTTATTTTGCTCTATCTGTTCCTCGCACTTCCATTCTTTTTTTCCTAAGCCTTTTCCTCTTTCTTCGCTGTGCGCTGCCTTTCCCCTCCCTCTGATTTGTACGTTCCCGTCTTTCCCTTTCCTCTCTCTGAAGATGGCCTTCACACAGAGTGAAGGGGAAAATGAGCTCGGTGAGAGGCCAGGCAGGCGCGGCGAAATCAGACAAAGAAACGAGCGGCAGACTGACAGTTCACACACATGCACGTGTGTCTACGGCTGCATTAATTGAGGAAAGCTCAGCAGGTGTGGTCAGGTAGCACCGTTCACTGTTGGGAAGTGCTGATGCATCAAAAATGACCTCCACTGGAAGTAGTGCCCCTGTCAAGCATCAATCAGTAATGCTGGTATCATTAAAGACATCCAAGGAAGGGCAAAGACTGTGACTGGGGAGAGTCGACTTATTAGGGGTTAGGATAGGGAGTATATCAATCTCCCTTGCAAGCCTTCCTGGATTTAATGCTCCTGACAGATGAGCTAGCATGTGCCCCATGAATGTGTTTACAATTAAAATAACAAACCTTTATGGTAGCACTGATTTTTAATCAAAGTGTCCTTTATTCATGACAGCCTCTGCCTTATTCCTCCATCTGCTGTCTGTATCCCAGCTTGTAAACCTTGGGATTTAATTGGCTATTCGAAATACTTTGATTTAATAAATGAAACAGTTGCACTCTCCAGGTGTCTGTGAATGTGCAAACAATGACTGATACAATGTGATTATGGTAGCCAGTAGTCAAGTATCCGTCCAAGTAGGGGAGTGCAATTTTGAACAGAATATCTACCAAATTAGGCAAAAAGGAAATGCAAATGAATGCTTGCCTCCATTACTGTTTTACAAACATTAGGAGTCGGGGGGCATCAAGATAAACAGCTGCTCGTGCCAAGTCTCCTGTTGGGTGTCATTAAATCATCGCAGAAAAAGACTCTCTCTCTCATTGGCTGACACTCCCAGACTTCACTTTCAAAGCCAATGATCACTGCCAATGCAAGAAACCGTATGTACAGCATGTAGAGGTTAAAAAAAGGGTGTGTAGGTCAGGCAGATGGATGGGCATGAAGCGCCTCCAACTTGTATTTCAGTCTTCCAATCCCTGAAACACATTAGCATTTACTTTTATATTACTTTAGTTGCTTTAAACATTCTTAAAAGTACCAGTGTTACCACGTTGGCTTTAACATAATGCTGGTTGATCATATTAAACAATGAGGCAGAGAATACACATTCAACACTATAATTGGTGGGAGATGCAGACTGCCATCTGTCTCAACTGTTGCCGTGTGTTCCCAGTAATTACCCCAAGGCATAAGAGTTCATTTAAAAATCATCTATGATAGGTTTGACGATGTGTTACACACAACTTCAATGCACAGTGCGATAGGATTACATGACACCTCTTTATCTCCACTTTAAAGTCACTCGTGTGATACTAACACACCTCCTTACAATAGAATACATGCTGTTAGGAGAGTTATATGTTATACGTTAAGGGGATTCAGTGAATGGCACAGACTGTCACTTACAAAGACACATTTTATCTGCATGCAAGGACCCCTCACTGAGCACAAAGGAAAACCTTGCGATTGTATGCAGCAGCGAGTGAATTATACATCTAAATGCCACACATTTGGCCTTAATATTCCTTTTTACGCAAGTACAAATGGAGCCCTGACAAGATTTTCCGTGTGAGATGAGGACAGCTTTAGACGAACAGAATTAATACAGATCACCCTCTTATGGGTGATATTCAGCAGGATGGAGGGCCACCCTAATAAGGGTAACACTGCGTGGGGATGCAACCGTATAAAAGCTTATATTACTCGATTACAGGAAGTCCAGCAAGGATGAATTTCAACGGCTATTTACATCCAACCACGCTCGATTGGAAGCCCAAGGGTCATGTCTAATTGGTTGATAAATTGAAATGCAAACGAGTCAGAGTTGCCGTCCGGTCACAGGGAGACTGACAGCAAATCAACGCACAAGGTTTGTGATTATGCATCTCATGAGGGATCAATCATAGCAATGCTTCCCCTCTTCTAGAGATATCCTCTTCCTTTCGCCGTAAGACATTTCTCAAATTAAGATTCTTGGTCCAGTAACACTCCCTGGTTGGTGAGTAAACCCAAGTGAGACAAGACTGAATCATCTCTGCAGTGGGAGTTGCAAGAAATGTGAATAACATTCAACCAATTTGACTTTTCAGGCCTGGGTTGGAGTGCTAATTTCCTCACCCTGCCAGATTTCAAATGGGACCTTGCAAAGAGGCTTAAATTACACAAAATAAGTGCTCATGAACTCCAGGTTTGACCCCTTCGGAGGAGGAGAGTTATTATCATCTCATATACGCAGACAAATAACTACCATTTGCTTGGAGATACCTAGAAAACATTTCGAGGGATTGGATTCTTTGGAAATGAATAGTTCTTTCACAGCACTGGGCAAACTATGAGTCATCCCGACACTTTGCTGAGCGTGAATGTTATTTGATGTGGCTCCAAATATTAACAGTTGTCGTGGAGGCTTCGCTAAGCCAATCATCAAGCAAAATGGAAATGCACATTTTACAGATGTTCGCCAGCAGGCTTGTTGTGTTTCTTTCAATAGTTTTAAGTCCAGTTCGCTCAATATTTTTCATATTCCAACTGCTTTAGCTTATGGTAAAGTGTTCCAAGTATTGGTAATAGTAAGCAAAGGTTTATGGACTTGAAAATGGCAAAGGCCCCCTTTCCAAATCCCTCATTTGTCTGTACCTGACAGTGAACTACCTTACAAAACAACAAGAGAAAAATCAATAAAATCAATGTGTGTGTAGGCAAATCTAAACTTTACTTCCGACACCACCTTGACAGAAATGAAACGATCCCTCCGCTCAGTTGTTTACACTGCTGCTGATTGTCTCGGATGCAACTGGGTGAGAAAATCATACATATCGCCTGCATTCTGATGAGTTGTTATCGGCCAATTATTTTCCTCCGGCTGTCAACAGAAATGAAGCTGTATTTCTGCAAGCATGGCTAACAACCCGCAGGGAGCCCTGTCTGTCGGGTGTGTGTGGTAGCACTGTGTGTGTATTTGGGGAGGTTGCACTACATAAGCCAGACAAATAGACTTTGTTGCACACCTCCCTTCCATCGCTCTTTCCTCCTTTTTTCCTGTCCCTGCTTGCATTCCAGCGCTCTTTTTACCTTTTACTCTTTATGCTTATTTTCCCTTTTTATAGTTCCACGTCTCTACATGCATCCCTGTCTCTGTTTATCCGTACAGCCGCCACTTCTTTTCAACCCTTCCTACAGCTGCTAGGACTCTCCTACTGGTTCTAAGTTTGGTGTCGTTATTTATTTCTCGTTTTCCACAAGAAAAAAATGCTGAAAAAACTCCTGAAATCACCATGTATGCAAGGCAGCCACACATAGGCATATTAAAAGCAACTGTCTCAAACTCTGTCCAAGGGGAGCAA
This sequence comes from Eleginops maclovinus, assembly GCF_036324505.1. Lineage (NCBI taxonomy): Eukaryota > Metazoa > Chordata > Actinopteri > Perciformes > Eleginopidae > Eleginops > Eleginops maclovinus. Next base: position 6,891,855 of record NC_086372.1, read on the forward strand.
AGGCATAACAGGCCAGAAACAATTAGGCACCGAGAGGAGACTGGCCCGCTAGTGAGGGATATTTACATTATTGAAAAGGACTTTGAGGGGAACAGTGGAAGCTGCATGCCCAGAAAACACACACAGGCTGCCTGCTTCACTGTTTGACATGCCAAATAATGATCTCTCCTCTCTATCTGTCTCCCTTCCTCCCCTTGGTCTCTGTTTCCTCTCTGTCTCACTCTCCTTATGCGCCCTCCAGTATCATCCAAATTGCAATCTAATCTTTACAAATGGCGTACCTAGGGAGTTGCGTGATGTGTCACTCCGCATCACAAACTAGGCCCCAACACAAGGACGTCTATTGTGCTTGACATTCCCCTCCCTCCGCTGTCATTTCATCATGTAAAATGTCAAAGTGTGTGTGTTTATGAAACTGCACATGTGTGCAACGTTGCTATGTGTTTATGTGAGTGCAGATGATGTGCATTTGTGATTTGTTTTTAGCAATGCGTGCTTGGAGGAAAATATAAACATGCAAATATGTAGAGGGTTCTTTTGTGAAGTGCAGAATTGTCTGCGTGGTGGCATAAGCCTTGTGTGTTTTGGGAGTGTGAGAGAGTCTGACTCGGATAGGAGGAGACACGGGACTCATGGAAACGGTCGGCTAGAGCCAGCTCACAGCCAACCTGCCCCCTGGAGGGATGAATTCAGAGCGCTGTTCTTAGCAAGAGCTTGTCAGCAGAAGCAGCCAGGGGTCCAAAAATCACAGACAATTACATAATCTTAAAAAAAACACACACACTAGGGAGTTGTTCTGGTAATGGTTGGAACCGAAAGGATATTATTTCCCCTAGAAGTAGCCCAGTTAAAAATGCAACTGTCAAACACAGCATCATTAATAATGTAAACAGGGTTTGGTTATTTTCAGTGGGTGCTCATTTCATTTTCCATACACTGTTGCATCCTTACCCACTTTGTATTCCACTCTGCTTCTCAATTCCTGCAAGAATCCCTTAAGTATTGCTTCTAATTTCTACAAAATCACTATTTTCATTATTTGTACAACATTAAATTACCTTCCCCTTCAGGGTAATTGCAGAAGAAGTGTGAGATTCATTGACTCCCAGCCTTGTTTGACTGCAAAATGGCGAGACTCAGCAGGCGGGGGCTAATTTTAGAAACAAGGAGGCATTGACCTTTCATTCGGGAAATTCTGATGGTTGCTGTTTTGGTGTATCCTTCTTTGTGTAACTGGCTGCTGGAAGAAAACAAGCAGGGAGGAGCAAGGACTGGGAAAACAACAGGCTGGTTTACAAATATGTATCCATTTAATAATGTAATACTATGATTTAATCAATCATCTCAAAGCTGTGTCTGATGACATCTATATTTTCCTAGATTTGATGCTACTAACAAGTATTATTTATCTTAAAAATCCTGATATATGCTTCCCCTCTGAGCCGAATACATGATTAAAAAGAAACAAACGCCAGAGCACAAACCGGATCCTGACCCCCAGAAGGTGTTGATCAAGCTTTACGGGGGGGCTGCGAGGCATTTTTGAACTGTAAGTGTAGAAGACAACCTTTTAAAAGATATATAACCTACAGGTGGCTTTACTGTTGTTTTGTTTTTTATGTATGTCTTTAAAGAAAGGGTTTTTTTCATATAGAGTGTGTTGTGTTATTATTTAAAGTAGATTTTTCTTTATCAAGTGATAATTATTGAGATAGTAATATCTGAATTTGAAGTGCACATTGTGTTAAATACAGTGAAATCAAAACTAAATAACATAATTGAGATGGTTTTAAGTGTAGCAATTTAATATCATTCTGAGTATTTCAAATGGAAATGGCTGTTCTTTGGAGACAAAGCTGTTAAGTAGCACTTAGGGGCATTAAACGTGCCTACTGAGAACAAAATGATCATATAACGATGCACAAAAACAACTTTATATCCTTGTTTTCTCATATACTGGTAAAGTAGATTACAGAAAGCTATCATTAAATCTAATAATGTGGAGTTTTAATTATTAACACTTACATCAACAATTTCGCTCTGTACTTTAAGTTTGGGGACTTTGCGAGACTCATAATGCCCTTTACCCGTGTTTCTCATTAGATGCGCTCTGCCTAATTTAAGCCCACTGCTTTCAATCCCAACTCCTCCAGTTCCTCACAAAGGCTTCCTGTTTGCTCTCCTGATGACATCAACAGGGTAACATTTTCAAACATTAGAGGACACTTTACAGCACTGTTCAACTCTATCTATGTATTGAAAACCACAGGTGCTTCCTGTTGTTGCTGCTGGCATTAACTCCTTCTGTATCCTCACATGCATTCAGCAGAGGAATAATAACACTCTGCTCAGTAACAAATTACCTCTCTGTAACCAGAAACACCAGAGTAAGACAAGAACACATGGTGGGAGGGCCCTGTGGTAAATATCTGAGGAGAGCTTTAATATTTTTTTTCATTATCCAACTGACGCTTAGTACTTAGCACTTAGCGTGGGTCGAAGTGGAGATATAGTGTGTGTGGCGTATATAATTCAAACCCAAGTGATTTCCTCAGCAGTGCCTTCCTGGCGTGATCTACTTCCACTCTGAAGAAATAGATCCTCCTTTTCTTTGTTTAGCAGTGACAGCAGCAAGTCTTAAATTGCTGTTGTTAGCACATGTTGCGTTGGTTATCCAGGGATTGCCTCTTTGTTAAAACAAATAATATTTTTTTGGCAATGAGGATGACCCTAGAATAATGTCCAAACACACACATAAAACAGGCTTCTGCACACACACACACACACACACACACACACACACACACACATCCCATGCAGACGCTCAGCTGCCTGCCTCCCCCACAGTGTTGTTGCCGGGGAGTTGCATGCTGAAATATCACCTTGAGTCTTGCCATTTCCCAATCTCATTTACTTTATTACAGCAAGTGTCTGCTATGACTTGGGGGGTTGAAACAAATGGGAGAAATAGAAAAGTGGAGAACACACACACACGTTCTTGTGCGGACACGTACACGCGCAGACCAACGTAATCAGTCTCGAAGGGGACTCCATGCTAACGCCGAAGAGATTAATAGAATGGAGAGGGGGAGTGTGTGTAGGGCTCGCGGGGAGGGGGGGTTTGTTAGCATCAGCAGCACGAGCCAGAAGGAAATGACATCGTCAGGGTTGCCACGGCAGTGGAGGAGATGCTTTCTCCCCGCCTCTTCTTCCAGTCATCCTCCACTTCATCCATCAATCCTCTGCTATTGCAATTTTCCATCTATCTCTCCTCCTCTAGTCTTTGTCCCTCTCCCCCCACCCTGCCCCCCTCCAGCGTCTCTTTATCCTTTCGATCCACTCTCCGTCCTCCCTCTCCTTGTTTCCCTGCCCTCGCCTGGCAGAGCTCTCTATAAACATGCCAGGGACAGTGCCTCCTCTCTCCCCTCTTCCAAATTGTCTTCCTCCGTCTGAAACGGCTGTGATGATTGCATTCTCACACTCCATTGTAAAACAAAAAAAAAAAAGGTGAAAGAAAAAAGGGAGAAAAGAGAGCCGATAGTCAGTGTAAGACGTGACCCTTTTGTGGACCGCTGTAGGGAATCTGAATTGCCTGTCAAGCAGGGGGACTCTCCAGCTCGCAGACGGGACACAATGGAGCTGTTTTGACAGGGGAGAGATGCGAGGCAGAAGACCATTCTCCACAATGCTGCGTCAGATTGCAGCACACACTCATAAATTACAGCTTGATGGTACAAATCAAATGCAAATTGCGAACACAAACAGGAGGAAACTGAGTGGATGTTAATGATATGACAGTCAAATGTGTTTTGAAATGTCGTTTGGCAAATACCAATTAAAGGGCAAAAAGAGCAACAATGCAGAGAGCTTTCCGCATACAAACGATGCTGTTTTATACCGACATGTAATTTCTTTGATGTTTTCTAACCCTTTTTGTAACATGAAATCATCCAAATGCATCGGTCAGGTTTAAAATATCCCCTTGTGTTTGCATAAGAGGCTTCATTTTAAATGCATTCACGGATATTTTCTACCCAGATAGTGCCGAATGATTTGATTCCAAGCATTGGCAGGAGCATATCATTCTTTTACATGACTATTACCAGTGGAAATGTGCCATTGCGTGTTGCTTACGTGTAATATCTAACATAGCCGCTATAACCTCAATAGTTGGAATTGTGACATGTGGTTAGTTTTCTTTAGAAAAAATGGACCAAATAGTAAGATATTCACTTTTCTTTTTTTTTGCAAAGTCCCTAGCAGCCATAGATTAATTTAGCGAGTGTTTTGCAAGTGTGTCTTGGCACCTTTTTGCTCTGTTTTGGTCTCCAGCTGATTTTTTCTGCTACAGTGATTGACAGCTTTAAAACATGTTCACTGACACCCTGGAAATGTCAGTTGCTTCCAAGCTCTGTTCCTTTTAATATTAATGAGACTTTTGGACATTTGGTATGCATTGTAGATTATTTTATACGTATATACAAGTCTTTTTATTTTGCAACATCTAAATTGAGCAGCAGGGTAGGTTGGTGGGTGGATGGTTAGGCCAGAAGGCATCACTGACATTTTGGGGATAAAGGTCTTGATGAAACCTTGCTGTTTCACACATACACTCACACCGACCGTTGTAAATAAGGCAAAAGCAGTTTCCGTTGTAACCCAAATCCCGGTATGGAAACATTCGTAAGGTTTCGCTGACCGATCGATAGGACAGGCGTCTGCAAATCCTCAACCTTCCCTTTTACTGTAACTCTCCCCGCCGCTCCGTAAAGTAAGCTGAACTCTGCTTTCACTGTGTCTCTCTCGCCCCACATTATTGCTGTGTAGTCTTGACTCATCTAGGCCAAGCGGCGGAATAATAAGCAGAGAGGGATATTTGGAGGGACTTTAAGAGAGCTGAAACTACTGTGCTGTATTAGTGCCACTTTCACTCACTCAGATGAAGAAACACTGCCAGTGATTAGGCTTCTTGTGGATATATGTGTTTGCTTGCGTGTGTGTGTGCGTTGGCTTGTGTGTTTGTGTGTGCGCCTTGGCTCCTTTGGGAGCTTGTAGCAGAGCCTTAAATTATACATATGTTCTCATTCCATTACCAGTGGCAACTACTAAAGGCTTCCCAGCATTTCCATTACCAAAATGAAAGGATGCACGCACTCAGGAGCTCACACACACACACACACTTATATATTAGCACGCTCTAGCAGAACAGCCTTGAACTTGAGCTTTAACTCACATCAAATGGTGACAATCCTGCGAAAAGTCCAAGAAAATAGTATTTATTTTAACAGACGTGAGTGCATCGGTTGCCAGTTCAGATCCTACGACAGCCTGGCAAAACCTGGACACAGGGGATGAATGATTAATGCTCTGTCCCATCTCGACTACTGCCACTGAGATGCCATTGAGGAAGGCGTTTAATCTTGCTGCCCAATGGCCTGCAGGTTTTTGAAGTGGGCAGCTCCCAGTTGTGTAGTGTCAAATATTCAGTTTGAATATTTCCACAAAAGGTGAGAAAAAGTAACATCTCAGAAATTGTGATATGGATATCTTGAAGAAGTAGCTTTACATATTACCCTGATACCTAAGAAAAGAATAGTGCACTTAAAGGATATGATATTCATTTCCCATGACGCTGACATGCATCTGTAATGAGAGATAAAGTTGTAATCAGCTCAAGCTGTTGTGTGCTGGAGCAGCGTGCATAAGGCAATAGCTTTCCTCAACAGCCTTTATAAATTAGATATTGCATGCACACAGGACTGTAAGTGGCAAATGTGATTTATTACTCCTTCAGGGGATGGTTGTGTACTGTATTAGCTTAATTTGGCTCCATTGAGTAGCCTTTTTCACTATTTAAAAAAAAAGTTGGATGAAGTATATTGGATAGCAATTCAACTGTTCTCTGCTGTGAACTCCACCCAGCTTGACGCAACGTTTTAGAACTGGTAAACACCGGTACCTCGCTTTCGGGCTGCTTCTCATCAGCTTTCAGATCAGATCGGAGTGGCGACTCGGAGGAGAGGTGTTATCAGTCAGCTGAAGGGAAAAGCCCGGTCGCTGCAGTCATTTGAGCACGGCTACGAGTTGAGACAACATCAGACAAGGATTAAATCAACAAACCAGAATGACCCTGGGTGACCAAGCGGGCTACTTACAACTCTGTGAGGAGAGGAGTATTTAGGGGAGGAGACAAGACAGGGGAAAGGAGCAACGGAGGGACAGATAAATAAAGGAAGGAAAGAACACTGAAGGAGACAGATTTGCAGTAGCAGCCATAATATAAATGTGAGGAAAATGGAATAATGAATGAGTAGTGGAGAAGTTGCCAGGGGCTGATGGTATGGAATTTAATACAAATCCCAAAGTACAGTACATCCAAATATCCGGGGTTGGATTGCTGGTGCTCTGACAATCCAATATGACAATGTTGCTAAACTGACCCAGTTTGACCGAACTACCTAATATGACTCTGATGCCACCGTGAAATTCAGTGTGTCTGTGTGTGTCCAACTCTGCCTCTTGAGTAGTGTCCTAAGCAATATGGGCATTTTCAGGTCCACTGACTTCCTGCTCACATCAGCTGCGTTTAAGGGAAGAGTGTCAAGTGGGATGGACGTGCTTGTAACCTCTGGAGGGGGGAGGTTTTTTACAGATTTATAGTCCCAGACAGCTAGGTTTCAAGCTAATAAGGGCAGACTTTGCTACTGTAGATATATTGGGATTAAAGGAGAGGTTCTGATCTGTGATTTCTTCATTCTACTTGACAATAACACCAACCTTTTTAATATGACATAACAACTTACATTTTGCCTTTGGGGATTAATTGCTTTGGATGTTGTCATCTTAACTGACCTACTTGGATGATTCATTGCCCAGCTGAAGAGCTACCATTGCTCATTATGTCTGTGTTTTAGTACTGTATTCTTTAAGTATACTGCATTTTGATTTCCAAAGATACATACAATCCAGATCAAATATTACCACATTCAGGGAGAACTACTCTGGGAATAAATTACGAATAAATATTTGCAAAAAAGCCCCAAAAACATGATTAAAAAACAATGCACAAGGTGTTTCATTTTGACGTTAGTATAGGGTTTTTACAATCACCTTCCACCATCATTGGCTTTTCTGCATAATCTAGCAAATGCAAGATGGTATTTCATTGTTGTGCATTACTAACGAGAGTATTTGTTGAGGTTTTCATTGTGACAGAACTCGACATGTTACTTGTCGAGTAAGCATTTCATTGAAATGCTGTTTAGAGTGATATGGTATACAATTACTGAAGTTATAATGAATTCATAAGGGTTTTTCTGATGTCAAACATTTAAGCCATGACGCTAGCTCATACGTGCACCTCGCTTTGCATTAGCCAATGGGCTTGCTAGAAACTATGTAACCTAAACACGCCTGTTTATGATCCTGTTTCCAAAATGATGGATCGCGCCCCCCATTGGTATCAGGACAGTAGAAATATCTTCCATTGCAAACTGAAAGCCCACCTGTTTTGCTTGCACCTTTGCCATTAAATGAATCACAAAAAAGATTTGAAAAATAATACTTTAAGAGTTTAACGCATTTGAAAGTAATGCACAAGCACTTCAAATGGTTCGGCTCATTTGAAGAGAATGTATGAGTTTGTATCTTTATGGTTTATTGCACTTCTTGTAATCTGCTTGGGATGAAAGCTAAATGTAATGTATACATATTCTAAATTGTACACTCCTACCTCCTTGTTGTCCCAGTACATTGTAAGCACTCAGACACTCACATCAGACGCTGTTTCCATATGCAGCACAAGTTTTCAGCACAGGTTTTGCCCCCAGGGCTAAAATCACTCCAGTCAAGTAAAATAAGCAATTTTGCGGGGGGTTTGGAGATTAGACTGATTTGAACTTACGTCTGCGCAGATAGGAAGTGAAAACAGGTTGTTGGTGGTTTTATTCAAACATTCATGATTCAGCTGAACTGCATATCGGATCCCTCCGAAATGGTTCAGAGCTGCGAGTACATTGGAAATAGGTTTCTGTTACAGTACGTAAACAATCTGATAATTTACTTGGCACTATAGAGAACGAGAGGAGGGAGGAGGCAGAGAGCAAGCGAGAGAGTTGGAAAACAAAAGCCCAGAGAAAGTACGAGGACGACTGCCAAATCTATGATAATTATAGTCTAAGGAAGAAAATCAACAGAAAAAAAAAACATATTGAGCTATGGATTTCTGCTCGAGGTGAGCTGCTGACAGTATCTCTCCCCGCTATCTGAATCTGTCACAGAGCTTATTCCTCAATTTCAGTTCTCTGGAGTGTAAGAAGCAGAAGAAGAAGTTGAAAACTCCCCTGCACTCAATCTCATCGACGGGCGATGCCATCACTCACATGGTCATATTTGAATTAGGTGTCTAGACACACAGTTTGCCAAAGGACTACTTTGCTTTGTCGCCGAGGGTTTCCGAGCAGCCCTTATCCTCTATCAAAATGATAGAGTCCCACAGAGGATCCAAGGCTAGGAATGAATGTGGGTGTAAATGGATATGATCTGAAGGGGTTTCCTGGGAATGGGTGTGTGTAGTCCTGTAAAGCCGCTCTTTCAGAAAGGGGAAGAAAGAGAAACATCCATAAGATGCAACAGAATCAATATCGCACGGTGTGATAGTGTGAGATTTGACACGGCAGCAGCAGAAACAATAATGTATAATAAAGGATTCAGTGCGGGTCATCCGATCTATTACTCACAATACTTGCCAAGTTTTTAAGGCAGTATAAATATTTATCAGTGTAATTCCCAGCACAGGTAACTGGTAATGCATGCGGTACCTATTTAAATACGGGTTAAAACCCTCTTGTGAGACATTAACAAAGTCCTACCCGAGGTCTGGTCATGACTGAAAATTTCAATGATGACCTTGGGTATGAAATCTAATTAGAATTTTAGAACTGCTGCCCGCCCACATTTACTTTACATAGCAGTAAAATAGGAAAATGCTGCCTGGGTTCCCAATGTACTGTAACTTTATAAGCATCACAGTGGACTATTAGGATTTAAGCTTGATCTATATAATCCATTGGTAATGAACTGAATATATAGGTAGCACTAAACCAAGGTTAACTTTTATATATATATTAAAAAGTTAAAATACCATAGCGTTATTATAATAGTTAATGTAAATGGCTCTGAGGTTGGAAATGTCAGTGCAAACCATCCAATATTTGTTTATATTTGAGACATTTTATTAAAAAGGACATATTATGCTAATGTTCAGGTTCATATTTGTATTTTTAGCCTCTTGTTTCCATGCTTTAATGTTCAAAAACACCTTTTTTTCACCCTCTGTCTGAAACCAGTGCCCGGTCTGCTCTGATTGGTTAGCTCTGTTGTGATTGGTCAACCGCTTAGAGATCCCCCTGAAGGGAACTTTGGGATTTTAGCCTTGCAGACCATTTACATGCACCAAAAGATGTTGAATGTTAGAGCGCTACCCAATAGAAGCAAGAGCGGTACATAGTGATGTCACTATATCAAACCAATGAAGAACAAAGGAAGGGGAGTGTGTGGGAGAGAAACTCCTTGTAACACACTACAGGAAAGGGAAAACCCCCAAAAGGATATTAGTATTGATTCTATGGCTACCATGCCTGTTGAACACAATGTCAAGTTGACCCGTCATTGAGATGATTACAGTCTGGACCAAAGTTGTGGATTGGCTAAGCCAGTGGTAACCAACCTTTTCAAGCCCAAGATCACTTTTTATTCCAAATTATAAACTGAGATTTACCAATCCGATATTTTCCAAAAAACCCACTTAGGAGTAAGACTGTTCATCTCATATTTATTTTTGCAATCAATTTCTGTTACAACAGGCTGAATGTACGTGCATACATACACACAAAGAAGGCATATCTGTTCAATACAAACAATCCATATGAAGTTTCTCTGTTCAATGCACAATGTATGTCAATGCTCAAGTTGCTCTATCAGTCTGACTTTAATGAGACTGCTGTGACGGCACATTATCTGTAAGTCTTTTGAAATCTGGTTGATAGTTAGTGATAGCACCAGTCTGAGGCAATCGGTAAGATGTGCGTCAGTCATACGAGTTCTATACTTGGATTTTATTATTTTCATTCGTGAAAAGGCTATTTCACATAAGTATGTAGAGCCAAAGTAGGCCTTCAGTTTAAGCGCGCATGACACAATCAGTGGATACCGCTCTCTACTCACGAGAGACCAAAAGTCCTGGTCTCTTGCTCTGGCCTTCAATTCAATGTCGCTTTGCATTTCAATAATCTCCATGTCAACGCCCATAGGTAATGCAAACACCTCCTGCATTTTAACTGACAGTTGTTCAATGACAATGCTGAGGAAAGGGTTTGATACAAAACCAACTACTTGCCCCATGTCTTGTACCTCCACTAATCGAGCGCCAAATTCTGATGTCAGTTTGTTCAAATGGGCGCAGAATTGTTCAGGATGAAAAGCGGTTTTGTCTGTGAGGTTTTGTGACACCCTTTCAAGATTTGGGAAGTGTGTCAGCCTCGCATGTCATAACTGAGTGGTCCACAAATTGAGCTTCACTTTGAATGCCTCCACTGCGCTAATCATGTGACCAAGCTCTCGGTCTTTCCCTTGCAGTTATCGGTTAAGGTCATTGAGTTTTGCGGTCAGATCGGTAAGGAACCCCAAGTCCAATAACCAAGTATCGTCGGACAGCTGCTCATACTCCTGTTCCTCGACTTCAGAAAACTGATGAACTCTGGCAGCAAATCCAGAAAACGCTGGAGCGCCTTGCCCTGACTGAGCCACCTTACATCTGCGTGAAGGATCAAATCTCCATATGCAGAGTCGAGTTCGTCCAATAAAGACTTAAATAGACGGTGCTGAAGCGCTTTTGCGCAAATTGAATTGACTATTTTAACAACAACATTCATTACATGTGACATGTCAATTGCTTTAGCTGCCAATGCCTGTTGATGTATCACACAGTGATAGTTTACAAATGGTGGAAAGTCTTGATCTTTTCTGCACAACGCGACGAATCCTGAACGAACACCGATCATCGCCGGTGCCCCATCGGTTGTGAAGCGCACTATTTTATGAATGGGAATCTTGTACTCACGCACAAAGTCCTTGAATGCCTTGTACACGTCCTCACCCCTGGTTCTTTCTTTCAATTGGATAACGGCCAGAAAGTCCTCCTTGACAGTAAAATCCGTGAAAACCATTCGGACAAACACACTTAGCTGGGCTGTGTCTGTGGCGTCGGTAGCCTCGTCAAATTGCTGTTGAGTGGAAATGAGTCTTTGAATTTAGCACGGGTGCTAGCATGATGGCGCTTCAGGTTGCCACGTTTTGGCAAGGCTACCGCCTGTTGGCATATGAGGCATATAGTCTTCTCTTTTGCTGATGTGAAAAGAAATTCATGCTCCCATTCCGGGTAGAAATAATACGTTTCTGATTTCTTTTTTGCCGGACCATATCGATATTAACTGTTAGTTGAGGTTGGCAGAACTTGGCACAGTTTAAAGTTACTACTTTCTCAAGATGTCCGTTAGGACCCCGCCCACAATTGCATGCAGCCTCAGCATAGACCTTAGCATATCAAATAACCAATTGGAGTTTGTAAAATGACTACAATATGCTGCTAAGGGATGCATCTGAATAGATAGCTGGTCTAACTTCCTCACTTTAGTGCTATCATGGTAATGGATACTATGGCAAGGCTTTGACAACAGATGCTTCATCATTATGAAATTTTAGCATGTGGCCAGATTTAATGTTGGAAAGGATTCGCTCTAATTCAAGTGGTATATTCATGATTTATTACAAATTTCATAATATCAATGAATAATTGTTTTTGGGTGGTACCATGCAGCTACCTTGTAGGCAGCCACAGAATATAATAGTATTATTATATGAGAATGTAATAACCTGGTGCTCCAACACCTTCTTACAAGCTTTCCTCTTTAGCAACGTATGCTCTGCTTGTTTGCAATAACCACTTCTTGTATCCGAAATGATCAGTTAACCCCGAGAAACAATGTCACTGACCGTTACACACTGATTGATGCATGCTGACTCCGCTGCTGTATAAAGACCTGGCTTCAGAATCAGACAAAAGGGTTTACAGGGGGCTGATTATCATTGAGGAAAAGTTTCCCACCTCAAGAAAACATTGCATTGCCCTTTCTAGCCCAATCCAGCTCCTGCATTCATTTCCCCCATCTGAAATCGTACCTCTCCTCTGATTTGGAATGTTATTTTTGCACCCATCATCCTCTGTCTTTCACCTTTCTGTTGGCAAAAAAATAGGCCAGCTCCAATCTGCGTGTCTGATTATTCACAAATGCTACATGCATGCACACTAGTGAGCATTTGCATCTGAGTGTGTGTGTGTGTGTGTGTGTGTGTGTGTGTGTGTGTGTGTGTAAGGGGTGCATTGAATTATACCAACAGACAGTGTCCTTGATAAGGGTTTCTCAAGCATCTAGCTTCGATCCAGGGAACCCTACAGTTCTCTGTGTTCAATTCCCAGCTGTATAACTGGCTCCATCATACATGCTGCGCATAGAAAGAGGGGAGAGGAAAGGAGCAGGGGGAGGGAGGTAAAAAGACCAAGGGAGGGAAGTGCAGGGGGGGGGAGGAAGAGACAACATAAGATAGAAACAGAGACCTAGAAAAGGGAGGAGAGAAAGAGGGGATTCAGAGAGGATGGAGAAATGGATTTCACCACTCAACAGTGCCATCTAGTGGGCTCCATATTCATCCATCCCTCCTTCCTTCTCCCACTTCCATCTTTCTTTCTAGACACATTCATCACACATGCACCCAACATTAATATGCATGCAGGGCAGTGTACTCCTGATCCGGCATACTAAGGCAGCGGTGACTCGTCATCTCCTCGGTGTACTGCCATGATTCAAAACTCAAAAACACACACACACAAAGTTGCTAGCAAGTATAAAAACACTTTTTGTCCCTGCTGTCCTCTTACCCTTGTTTACTTCCATTTGTCTGTCTCCCCTCACATAGCTGTTTGACCTCCCTCTTTCACTCACATCATTTTAACACACCCCTCTATCCCTCTCTCTCCAAGAGCGCCACCACCCAGACTGTAAACAGCGGTGATGGATTACTAATTGTCCCGCTCTAGATGCAGTGGTGTGGAGACAGCTGCTGGCGGGTGGATCTGGGATATGGTGGTGCAGTGTGTGTGTGTGTGTGTGTGTGTATAACTCACACAATCAGACACATAGTAGGGTTCATTAAAAGCCAGAGTTATGTATCATACAAGCAGTGGCTACGGAAATGATGAGATGTTATATGACGGGACATTTTGACCTTCCAACCATATGTCCTTGATTGAGCTTTTTGCAGTTTGATACGTCGCCCATTAGTTTTGCTTTGATGGCCATAATAAGACCCTCGGGGGAACTGCCGCAATTTTAAAGCAATAAAATCTGACCTGCAACATAAAAATAAAGCAGGGTTTAATGCAAAGGTGGTTTTCTCAAGTGAAGGCGTCGGTGAGAAAAGGACCAATAAAAAATGAAGCAAACACAGATTTAGTGGCACTTTATTTTGATGGCCATTGTGCATTAAAGTAACAGCAAACAGAGAGGACATAACTGGATTTACAGGACACATTGACTAAATAAGGGGCTTTAAATAGATTCCTTGCTGATTGATTAGGTACATTCCTTAATATTTTGCCATTAGGAAAGATCAAGATCGAAATCAATGCTAGTCAAAGGGTCATGCTGACTTTAAGGTTCCTACTTGTATTTTTGGATTTTCTACATGTGTACATGCTTTATTGTTAAAAGAGTCATTATTTTTCATCTGTTTGAATATACCTTAACGCTCTGTTTAAGCGCCTGTCTCTTTAAGGCACCCCTCTAGTCTGCTCTGATTGGTCCATATCTCCAGGTGTTTTGCTTCAGCACTTCTGGAATCAATGCACCTTCATTGCAGCTGGGAAAATACTTTTAGGACACTGTAGCGATACTTTCTACCTATATTTTATGTATTTGTGACATCACAACGTTATGGAAGCGCTAATGGCTCATATTAAGGCACAGTTCGGAATAAAGAAAGTATTTATATAGCAAGAAGACCTGCATTTTTCCAAAACAAGACCTTTAATGTCATTCTTTAACCAAATTGTTTATTTAAATATCTAGGTGTGGTTTTAGTTGTCAGTATAACTTTCATTTAAAAGTCTGAAGCGTCACATTTTACTGCAACAACACTAGATGTGATGCTAGTTTTACAGATTGTAGTAAAGCTGTAAAATCCATACCCAGTAAAATCGTACACCAACACTGAGACTCATCACCCATGCACACACACTCACACACCCTTATCTGTAGCTCCACCTTTCAATCCATCCTCCCCTCTGCTTCCTGCTTCCTTCCTTCCCTTCTCGATCTCAGTGGTCACCCATCAATTAAACGGACACCTTGCACTGATGTTATCTGTGTCGCTTTGGCTTGTGCTGGAGTAGCGAACTAGTTGATTGCCCCTAATGAATTGTTTGTGCATTATTGATAAGCCCAATTTCTTTAAATATATATTTATGTCACTTCGTCTAGTCGTCACCGGCTGGCCCTCGCAATTCTGGCAGAATAGAAAACCCAGGAATGGTGCCAACCGTGTTTATATGCAGGTTTCCAGCTTGGATTAATAGTACGCATTGTGTTTGTATGCACACATGATGTCAATAAACAAATTTGCCCTTACTCAAAATGAAAGTTTCTTGGATAAATAGTTGAAGCACTTCCAGTTTTAGCAAAAGCTAAGTGCTTGGAAACATACATGATTGATTGATTGATTGATTGATTGATTGATTGATTGATTGATTGATTGATTGATTGATTGATTGAATGATTGGTTCTGCGTGCCATGAATAACATCCATCTTCTCATGGCAATTATCCAGCTGCTCCACTGCTCAGCAAATGTCATTCATAATTAAAATGTACAACAAAGATGAGTTCAGCTTCAGGAGTTCATGCAGTAGTCCGGATCATCTTGATTTCTCTACAGCTATGAGGATTGATTTGATCAATCATCGCCCCTCCCTTTCCCCAAATCCCCTAAAAAAACCTCTCCTCTCAGCTAGAGCTGCTTGTTGAATAATTTAAATGCAAACTTTGGCAGCTTCTATCCAGTCTCATTGAGGGGGGTGGCTTAGTAGAGCAAGATGAACATTTGATTGTTGTGTTCTGAGCAGAGCCAATTTCCTCGTTAAGGCCTGTAGCCGATCAATCGTATTTGCTCGTGCCATTACACAGAACCGTTTTGATGTACAATAGAAGGTCTCTCTCAGATGTACACAAACAGAAAGGCAAGTCAAACCATTAGTTTTGCCGATCTTCCTTTGAGAAGAGGACCAAAAGTACTAAAACAGTAAAACAGAGCACGGGCATCTTCAAATGTGCTTGGCAATGCACATTTCCTGCCTCCATTGTTCCATTTGTGCATTTAAATGGGGGTGCAAGTCACTGGTCGCAGTTGACAATGCTAATCTGTGTTACCCGTCAACCTAGATTACAAGTTGTGTGTCTCCTGTCATTGAGACGGCAGTCAGCCATGGTAAAATCTATATTGTTTACCCGCAGTCCAAACTGAGACCAAATTATGTCACCAATAATGTGGTTGTGTGCTTTTGATTGGAGCATGGCTGTGACAAGTCTGTCACAGACTCTTGCAATCAGCAGCAGAGCTCTTTTTTTCTGTCTTCTGATCGTAGTAATCAAGAAGAAAAATGTGCTGTAAATTGTAGCTTCTCTTCTTTCTGTACATCTGACAGACAGCTAAAGAGCCCCACATCTAAGTAGCTCCAAAGTACAGTAGGTCTCCTTTGAGGAGGAAGGGAAAGCTATAATTGCCATCATTTCCACACAGAAGCCGCTTTCACTTCCCCACGTGGCCCGAGAAATTCAACTTGACATTCTGAGGGGAGGCATCAAGCCCCTTTTAGACCCCTGGATTTCATCTGCTACCCTTTACTTTGTCTGTCATAATGTGCTCCAAAGGACAAAAATGAAAGGATGGAATAAAAAAATACCCTCCACACACTGTGGTGAAGTTCTCCAAAAAGCAACCGCCATTACATTTCGGGGCAGGCAGGAAAGGGTGATGAAATCTGGGTGCGATTGGTCACGCCTTTTCCCTCCCTCATGAAAAGTCAGAGAGATGAATTGGATGGGATTGCCCGTTTTGTTCCTGGATGGAGGAATACAGTCCTACAAAACCACATTAGAGTCAAAGATGGACAAACAACACACACACACTCACACACACATGCAGGATTGCTACTTTGGCTGCTTCCCCCCGCGGTTCAAATGATGACTCGGTGCTTTAATCGTATTTGCAGGGGGATTTATGCCCTGAGAGGAGTTTTCTTGCTCCACACTGCTAGAGAGCGAGGAAGAGATAGAAGTGATAGAAAGAGGAAATGAGTGAGTCATCAGAATCAAAGGTGCAGCTATTGAACCACAGCGACTGTTTCACGGAGAACTCATTATTGTTCTCGGCGGTGAGAAGAGACGGCCTTATTATTCTCCTCTGCATAACAGGAACTCATAACAGGAGATGGCTAGAAGCGTTAATGTAGAAGGGATAATGCTTAGGTGCTTGGTGTCCATACTTTCGGCACCCCTTTTTTCTCACATAATCCAATCATTTAAGTATTCTCCAGCTTATTTCACTCGTTAGTGCTTCTCATACTCCTGGAGAGAGGAAGGTGAGGGTGGTGGAAGGCGGGAGAGGGGTGGGATTTGGATTGTGGAAGTGATGGCGGTAGGGAGTAAGAAATAATAACATTCCCCTTTAAACCATTACTTTTTTTTCTCCCACTAGCTGCAATTCCTTTATAGTCTGTTTCTACTCTGACAATTTGGCAGAAATTAATAGTTGTGCTGTCATAGGAAAGCCTGTGCACTTAACACTTCAGTGCGGTTTAATTTCTGACAACATCCTTTTTCTAAATGTAGCTCCTACACACTTCTTTCCGAACATAATCTGTTATATTACCTGTTTAAACCAGTGGAAACTAGAAAAGCCCAATTATTACCTCTCGGACAAATCTACTGAACTAATCCAAAAATCGGAAGGGGATTAGTTACAACCAGGGATTTACTGAAGTGTGATCTTCCTTGAGTGCTAAACGACAATTATCATAAGTTAAAACGCAACCAAAGCAGACGAAAAGAAAGTCATGTTACCATGTATGTGGCGTCAGAGGTACATTTTTGTGATATTTCCAATGATTCGTAAGAAATGTGAATTTAATCTCCAACATGGACCGTAGTTGAGATTACCAAACTAACTCATTGCCAATGATGTGCCAATGATGGTGTCTTACACAGAGTACCTTTAAAGTACCACAAGCTGAACAAACTTTGTCAAGATGTCCTCTTTTCATCCCCCTTTGCTATAATCTGCCCTTCACATCACAAACAAATCATGCCCCAAATGTTCAAAAACAATCTTTCTTCATCTCTTGGTTTGAGAGTCTATTCTGGGACGTTTGTCCTTTTCTTTGAAAATGAAGAACAGGCTCTGGGTGAATGGTTCATTGCAAGAAGATGTTGGTGATTACAGGAACGGTACTCACAGTTGCCTCCTGGAGATGTTCAAAATGTTGCTTTTTATTTTCACGCTTTGTAGGAAAGAACACAGGCTTTTAGTTGGCCGGGATTTACTCAATAATAAGATTCCTTATTAAACCTTCTTGCACATTAGCAACAGAGAGAAATTATGATGTTGTTTTGGACTGGAGTGGATTCTACATATTAAGCTATGGTAAAAGAGCTTTGACCCTGTACATGTGGAACAGAAAACATGCTAAATGTACGCTGCAGCTTCACGAAGAAAACACTTACAGAAAATAACACATGAGTATAACTATCAGTATGTGTTTTTCTC
Organism: Eleginops maclovinus; assembly: GCF_036324505.1. NCBI lineage: Eukaryota > Metazoa > Chordata > Actinopteri > Perciformes > Eleginopidae > Eleginops > Eleginops maclovinus. The sequence goes on from NC_086372.1 coordinate 6,909,788, forward strand.
CTTTTCATTGGATGAAAAATGTACTACATCTACCATCAACCATTCAAATGCTAGCTAACACTTGCATTTCGTTGGTTAGCGCTCAGCAGAGACGGCCAGCTAACCAATCAGAGCAGACTGGGCTCTGGTTTTAGACAGAGGGTGAAAAGGGGAGCTGCAGCACAGGCAGTATGAGAAAAATAAAGAGCTTTTTGAACATTAAAGCATGGAAACAAGTCACAGTAGGCACAACATACAAAAAATAACCTTGAAATTAGCAGAATGAACTATTTATGCAAGGTATTCTTGAGTGCGTTAAGTTCTTCCTGAAGCTTGACGTTAAAGAGAAATAAGTAGACATTACTAAATGGTTCTCTGGGGTTTCACATTTTGAAAAACATTCCTGCATACATGGTCTGTTTTTGCTTATCAAATGCATAAAAGAGGCAGTGAACAGAGGGATTCAAGGCGTTATGCTTTATCTATGAACGGTTAGTTGCAAAGTTGGAAAAGCTATAATGTGTTCAGCTCACTGCTCCAGCAATCTAAAACAACTCTGAGAAGGGTGACTTCTAAGGAATGACTTTGGACTGTGTCTGCGTCTGCATCTCGGGGGTGATAGGCTGCTAAACCCGAGGTTGGATTTAATCTCATATTTTTCAAAAAAAGATAATGGGAAACCAAAGCCTACACAGCTCCAGCACAAGCTATTGACTAAGCATTTGCCATGCAAGGAAAATGAATGTGGAGAGTTTATCTCTGTTTCTGCGCTTCCACACACTGCTGCAGTTGAATTGGTCCGAGCTATTGCCATTAATACTGTGAGAGCACCACTCGGTGTGTTCACTCAAGTTAGAAAGCAGTGAGAAGGTCCCTCTATCAGCACCAGGACTGCTATCACAAATGTTTTATGCTAAGAAGCCATGTGCAAATAGGTGTTTTACAAAGCCCTGTGAATAAATCCCAGATTTTTTTTAAGCATCCTTTTATTTATCGCTTTATTTCGCATGAGTTTTGCTCACCACAGTGGCAGTGTTTCGTAAACAGGGGAGCGCATTAAAGCTTCTGGATTCCCTTGAAAAAATAATCAACCGAGCTTTGCAATAAAAACAACAAAGGCCAGCGTAATGAGCACTAGGCTTCCACAGCACCATTATTAGCCAGAGCGGAGAGATGAGGGCCCTCGCACAATTACAAGTCCCACACTTATCTTGTCCAAGCAGATTCTGCAGGGAGAAGAGAAGCCTGTGTGTGTGGGTTTTGTGTGTGTGTGTGTGTGTGTGTGGGTGGGCACGACTAGGCTTTTAAAAAAAAAAAAGCGCTCAATAAAGTACAATTTCTGATTGTCCAATATTGTGTCGTATTCCACAAACTAAGCAGAACTCAATTCGGTTTCTGGTGATTCCTATCATGTCATATGGGCAAGTCATTATCTCAGACCTGGGCATGATGTATATCAGGCCTTGTTAACCATAAAGTGCTGAAATGTCATGTAACTGTGATGGATTGGGTCATACGCCATTTATTATGTTTGCTGCATCTGTGTGAAAGGGTAAACCCACACCGGGCACAAAACTGCTGCTGGCTCATTGTGTAATTGTTGGACAAATCATTTCTGGGGGGGAAATATATTACCAATGATATACTTTTATAACCCTATTTTCTCGAGGAAGTCCAAGGTTTTAAAGGTAGCCACAGTTTGTAAATTCCCTGCTCTTCACCAACAGAAGTCTATGTATCCTCCAGGCCTCATAAACATGTTGAAGGTAATTTTTGGTTGTTGTAAAACACAGGCAGACTGGATTATTGGTCAAATTTGAAGCTCTCGGTTTTTACATGCTTTATCTTTCCTTACCTTTGTTGGCGCATTGCTGCATTCATGACTGCTACTTCGTGATTGGCAGGAAGAATTCGGCATGACTCTTTTTCACCTTTACCTGTGTAAGTGTAAGGAATTGAGGCCTTAAATGATTGTGTTTGTGACCAAGATGCCTTAAATTTACTTTTTTTGTATGGAATCTACTTTAAATATATGTGAAATACAAAAAAAAATTGGTTTCTTTAGAATATTTTGGGCCTTTTACTGGTTTATTCCAAGGCATAATTACACTCTGGCCGTACCCCCATCTGTGATTCACTGTGGACCACTGACGCATTGGATCTTTGGAAGCTATGTTGTCTCTAAAGTCAACCTGTCTCCATTGCCATAAAGACTGTGAGACTGTCCAACCAACCGAAAAGCGGATTGACATTTTCAACCCGATATGATTGGACCAATTAATGGAATCAGGCTTGTATGGATAGACAATCTTTGGACTCCTTCATGATGGAGGACATAGCAGAAGTGTTTCACAAGAGTATGGTTCTTTGTGTATCTTTCCCATCTTGAAATTGTGTCCTTATTGTTTCTGTGTATGCTGGCCTTCGTTACCCAATACCTTCCCTCATTGAATGTTTTTCTCTTTTCTAAATGAATGATTTAACAGACTATTCAAACAGACAGCTCATTGTTCTTCATGTCCCCGGTGAGCTTGATGCAATGTAATCAGGTTAGTCTGAACTTGAGACTTCCTGTAGGAGTTGATGTGTGTAAGAGGTTACTGTGGAGGAAAATAAAGAAGTGTTATTAAAGCGTGTCCAGTGTGTTGAGATCTGTGAGGTACAGATTAACCTTCAAGTGCATATCTATAATATAATTATACAAATGGATAAGGGTCATAATACAGATACAGCAGTGTGTGGACAGTTCAGTTAAGTATCGCTGCCCACTTCAAAACCATGGGTGGGCTGTAGCGTATGTTCCTGAGGGGAGTGTTTGCTCAGTGTTTAGTAAAGTTCACTGTTCTTCAGTAGTCTTATGGCTTCAGGCTAAGATCTGCTCCAGTATAAAAATGCCGAGGTGCCTTTTTCCTAAACAGCAAGGGACAAACTACTTGGTTGGAAGGGTTATTTTGCTGATGTTGCTTCAAGCCTCCCTCCCACACTGCTTCCTTTAAATCGTGTGTACAGGTGGGAATTCAGATGTTGATATATATCGTTTTCTGTTGCATGGAAATGGCATCAGAGGCCTTTAAGTGATGACTCCTTTAGCCCTTTATATTTTCTTGCGAATGATTGGCGATGTGGGTTTTTCTCTTGTCATCTGCTAGCTCATCATCAGACACATAACGCCACTCTCTTTTGTAGCTTCCTGATGCCAGCGTTCAGCTCCTTTGTCATGTCAGAAGAGACGGATTGGAGCCTGCACTCCACGCCTCACGTCATCACGAAATCCCCTGCAGGCGGACTCATTACAGTCTGCGAGTTGAATCATCACTTTGGTGTCAACGGCAAAGTTGTCGCGCTAGGCACGAGGTTAACATGGTATACCGCACCACAAAGGAGAAATCTGTCGAATGACAATAATGACAGAGGGATGGAGAATAACTATATTGGTCACAGTGGGGAGAAGACAGTGCTTAAATAGAGAGATTGAGCCCTCGAGCCAGAAAATCACTCCTCTACAGTGACCTCTTACAATGTGTGATTTAGTAATTGACATTCCCCCTCTCATGTTGATCCTGGCTTCTGGCTAGTGGTTGGCTCAGCAGTATTCACACCATCCAATTCCTAAAAGATACTTTTAATCAGAAACACTTTGGCACCCTCTGAAAGGTTTCGGATATTTAACAGGGATGCGAATAAGCTCGGCAAATTTGTGAACATAATCATTTTTTGATATAGCCTTTCTGTCTTTTCAAGCCACCTTTTGTCTGAGAAATATGGATTTCTCCATGGCATTATTCACCCAGCTGCCTGGGCTTCTTTATAACCATGGAGAAAAAAAACACCAATTGATGACAAGCGTTTAGTTTTGCACTGACGAGAGAAAGTTCGAAAGAGTCACGATTTTCTCGGCTTTCAGATTTTTCTCAAAGGCACAGCTCCATAGCCAATTAATTGGTATGGACGGAGAGATTCTTTTTCTGTAACATCAGAATCAAAAGATCCATTAGATGTTCAGCAGTTTAGAAGAAGAAACGATGGATTGGTCCAGTCAATCGCTGATAAAACTGCCGTTAGAGATTGCAGCACAGTCTAATGATTTTCATTCTATTTCTCTGTTTGGAGCCTCAAGCTATTTCACTCAGAGAAAGTCAATCAAATAAACATTCTTGTTGTAGATATGGAACTTCATTAATAAAGTTTAAAACTTTGGAAAGCATGCAACACGTATTTAGTTTACTGTGGAGCTGAAATGTTGCGGAGGACACCACCACGCCTTGCTCCCAGACTGACACTTTTAATACCACTGCCAGAGAGGAAAAGTGGTAGGTGACCTAACACGGAGGCTTACCACTGATGGTCACAATGAGAAGGCTCAGTGTCAAAACCATTATACAACCCTCGGAGAAAATACACACACAAATCAACCTCTGCTGCCATGCCAAGATTTTTGACTCCTCAGACAGCCTTCGGGGAGATTTTCTTTTTCATCAGCTTTTCTCTTCTTCTCCTTCCAACCATAACCAGTTAAAAGATTGGGATTGGATATGCTGTCACTCATCCCCGGCCTGATTTGGATGACAGGCGGCTTCATGAGCTTGCTGTGGAGTTGATGCAACCGGAGCAGGGAGGAAATTTGGAGGCAAATTCCCCGCTGAGCAGTAAGGCAATCATTAGGAATTAGGAAGGGGAGGAGGAAGAGGGAAAATAGTTCAGGGGAAAGGGGAATGCATTTAATGGCAAGTCAATATGTATTGATTTTTATGTAAATTTCAGCATAACGGAGCAGCGCCTGTACCGTCATGGCAAAATAAGGCTGAGAAAATGTTATCCACTATTCACTGTTGTTCACTATTTCCACAACCTCTCTGGTCACTGACAGTCTCTCATTCACCTTTATCTGTCTCATTCCCTTTCTCGCTCCTTCTATCCCTCCAATCTACATCCCCTTTGTATTACTGCCAAGCAGTCAAATGGATGTTGGCATATTTTAGAGCCCTGTTGTCCAACTCTCTCTCATGTGCAGGCCAAGTCTGTGGCTCAGCAGAGTGCAACTTGGCAGCCGAAGAGACAAGCACACAAAAGCAATTAGCCCGGCCACCAACAGTCGTTTGGAGAACCGAGCGTGCGTTCTGTTCACAAGTCAAATAGAGTGTTATTTATATCCAAAGGTCAGAACCCTCCCTGTCAGAGGATTTCAATCGGTTAATGTGGGACGTTTACACTGCGGGCACAAAAAACAAAAGCAGAGTGATGTTAAAAGGCCAGTCTCTTTTACAACGCCACACAAACAGCAGAGGTTGGAACTGGGCGATGTTAAGAGATCAGGATTTTAACAACCTCCTTCCCACACACATAGCATACTCACAGCGTACGGGAACATGCACCCGGACAAAGAGGTCAGTCAGAGCGGCGCACTGTAAAAGGCGGCCGAGTATGACATCCTTCGTAAGGCTGACCGCCCTTACTGTCAGGAACGATGACCCTCATCTCACACAGCCTTTGTTCCAAACTAGAGAGGAGGGCAAAGCGGGCTAAAATGACAACGGAGACTAAGAATAGAAAGTGCTGCTGAAATACCTGAGCAATTATTACACCACACACAGTCAGTTCTAGTATATGTATAACTTTAAATCCACTTGACCTGCTCTTCACTTTGGTATGAATAAAGTCTAATGCACAGAAAAATGTATAGTTAGCTTGCTACTCCTTTTCCGTTGTTTCTTTCTTCCAATACAGGTGTGTCCAAATGTTCTCGTAAGTACCATATGGTCAGTTGCTTTAGCATTCAAATGCAATTTATGAGTTGTGTTTCAAGCCAGGCATAAAGTGTTGATAAGTCACACTGCTGACTAAACACAATTTGAGCGACCGACCCCTTAGTGTTACCGAGTAAGGCTTTACACTTTTTTTGCCCTCTTGTTCAATTTGATGTGGCACCGGTGGGATGTTCTTCTTTAACTTTGAACAGTACATAAGTACAGAGAGGACACAATATGTTCATTTTCAGGTTCATATTTGTATTGTATGCCTCTACTATGACATGTTTCCATGCTTTAATGTTCAAAAAAGTCACCCTCTGTCTGAAACCAGGGCCCAGTCTGCTCTGGTTGGTTAGCTCTGTTGTGATTGGACAACCGCTCAGAGATGTGTCAGATTTTGGCCTTTGCAGAACATTTACATGCAAAAAAACCCACTACAGGATAGGGAAATGAACATGTTATTGAGGAAGGACAAACATTTTTACTTAGCAAAACACTTTGATATGTATCACATCATTGTTTAAAAATTGGATTAAGGCTTTAAGTCCCTGCATCTCCGGCAGGTACATGAATTGCAAACACAACTTGTGATTTATGATGACCACTCTTTTTTTAGTGAGCAGAGGGCCCGGGGCCGACCATGTCAGTCAATACCTGCAATATTGCCTCATTTGCAGCGGCTGTCAAAGTGACTTACACCGGTGCACACGCATACATCCTCACACACACACACACATACACACAAACACACTCACCTCCCCTACTGTCAAAGTAAATTGGGTGCATGTTCTCTAAACCCTATTTATGGGTCTCCTATTGTTTTTCTTGATGCAGTGTCTGACAAAGGGAAGAAAGGGCAAAATGCATCCACACATTACCCGGGATGGAGAAAGAAAAAAATGTGTGTTTGAAACGGAGAGGTGGACAGACAAAGACGGAAAGGTTGACGCAGACTGGCGGGCATAAGATAGAGACGGATGGATGGAGAGACAAAGAGAAGTAGGTGAGACAACACATAGACAAACAGACTGATCTACTGCATGCCATGAACTCAGCTGTCACCCCCCACCACACACCTCAACTTCCTGTCACTCACAGCTGATGACAGCCCTCATCCTGCTTCTGCCTCCGTCACCTCAATCACACCTGAACCTGATACTGTCATCACACTCTGAGCGCCATATCAAACCAGTACACTGCAGTGTGTGTGTGAATGGTGTGTGTACCTGATTGGGTATGTGACCCCTTGCTGGGGGAAGAATGTGTGTGTGTGGAAATGTCTGATTGTGTGTCTGCAATTTGACAATCGAGCCTTCCTTGAGAAAAAGTCTGTCTGACTGTCCATCCATCTGACAAGCCTCCCATTCTGAGGAAAGCCTATGGATTAGGCCAGCCCGACAAATACACCCTTCATAAATCTCCCTTGCTTACAGAGGGACAGCGAATGCTTCGATCTCAGGGCTGCAATGAATACAGATCAAAACCAGTATGATGCGGTGTTCCGATTCTTTTCAGAAAAACCTTTACGGGAAACATGTCTGGATGGTTGATACTGATCCATCAGCTTCTTGCTTCTTTTTTTTTGACGCAGAATCTTTCTCAGAGATATCACTCAAAGCTTTGGTAGGTTTCTTGGGTTAGACAGAGACGTGTCAGTCATCATTATCTACGCTAAATACCCAAGGTAATGATAATTGATGTTGAGAAGTCTTGTGTTACAGTCTGACAAATAGAACCATGGGGGAAAGCATGGAATTGGTCTAAAAATATAGCATAAAAGTGCTATAATAAGATCCACATTTCTAATTCCACCTGAAATATATTATGTCAACTTGGCATTCCTAGCCAAGCCCACTGAGATCACATTTCAGGCAGAGACCCGGTATAATTCCTTTTGAGCAGTGCATGCTACGTTCATAGCTATATAAACTTTAGCATGCTAATAATGCTACAAAGCTCTAGACCAAAAGCACTGAGGCTGTTGTAAATGTATTGTATGTCTTCTAGAACTAAAGCCACTGTGTGAAGACTAATATATATGTTCTTTTTCAGTCACAGTCTTAAGGGCTCAAATTATATTTTCCGTAGCCACAAGTATGCAAGGGTTGCATGACGTTAACAAAGTCAGCATCCGAGGTGTAGACTCTGTGAGGACATTCCTGTACCTCTGATTGGTTTTGACAGCCCTGGTCAATGAACACGTCTACTTGCGAGTATATGAGGGACTTTAGTGTCCGCCCGGGCCTCTTTGTCCAACTGCTGCTCCTGCAACTTGGCCTGTGTTTTCTTTGCACCCCTGAGCCCTCCCAAGGCGGTGTTCTTGCCCTAATGACATCCCTGCACATTTTCCAGAGAAATGTCCTTTCCTGTCTGTGCAGGGTGTCCCAATTTTTTCAAATATAAGTTATGGATTTATTCATTAACTTTCATTATGTCCACTCAGAGGACACACGGGGAAACAAGAAGGAGAGGATTCTGTGTGTGTATGGGTATGTGTGTGTGTGTGTGTGTGTGTGTGTGTGTGTGTGTGTGTGTGTGTGTGTGTGTGTGTGTGTGTGTGTGTGTGTGTGTGTGTGTGTGTGTGTGTGTGTGTGTGTGTGTGTGTATTTTCGCATATGGACAATGATGTGGAGGATTATGGCTAACCTTTAGTTTTGGCCATTTTTAAGATGATTAATTTGCCACTGTGTTTTTAGCCGGAGGGCAGATGCAAGCAGTGAAAACTTATAATTGCCTCAGCGCTGCGTACCCTTCTCAATGTCGAGGCTGTGATAGAGAGCACCTATTCAATAATGCCTAATCGAGGGGGGATTTAATCAGGAAACAGATACAGCTGAGAAAACACTGTGAGGTCATCATATATTAAGTTATTCTCCTTCCACTGACATGTAACTGAAGTTAAACTGAAATTAACTAAGATCCTCTTGTCTGTTATCTTGTATTTTGGTTTCATGTTTTGGTCATATTTGACAGTTCACAGGAAATCTGTTAAAGTTTTAATATATATTTAGTGTAGGCAATAAAACCTGTTTATTTTTTATAAGATTAAGACTTTTTACCTGTATTGTTCATTCCTAAAGGGGTATTCAAGGGATTTAGAAACGTACTTCCATAAATCAGAGGAAAGGCAAGAGAGACTGATCTAAAAGTACGAAAATAAGAGGATTGGTCATTATGTGCAGTAAATACCGAGATATCTGACTTTTACTGCCTAATATCCCAAGATTCTGGATAATACACTTCCCATATTGCGACTTGATTGCTGTGTTGTCTGTATGCCCAGGATGCTGACATCATGGAACATCATCAAGGGTTATTTTTACACTCCTAACTCCTTTAGAGCCACAGAACGGCCCCAAACAAATGTTTAACAGACTGAGCAATACTTCCCATAACAATGAGAACAGATCCCGATCTGTAAAATTGGTAAAGATACCTTTTATTATTTTGTAAATGAAGCGGTTTCCCATGTTTCACCATTTTGTAGGCAAAAAAAGAGCATTAATATCAATATAGCATGGTTTGAATAGTAAATCTACAATTAGCTGTACCAGTATAGCATTGTTTTGTCCTTCTGTTTCCTCTGGACTTCTTCAACAACCACTTTAATTGCCAATGTATTCTTTTAAAAGAGAAATAATATAATACATGCTTCGATCTGCTTCACGTACTGTGACATCTCCACAACAGCAGCAATTAAAATCAGCCACAATATAAATAATACCAGCGGAGCACATACTGCATCCATCCTCACACATGCTATTTTATCCCCGTCTTGTTGCACCCCTCTTGTGCAATCCTTGTCCTCATTTGCATTTTAATTCCAGCGCTTGTGCGGCTCGGCGTGGCTAATCCTGTGCTAACCTAAATGAGGCCTGTGTTCTCTGCTAAAGAGTGTGTGTTCCTGCCTCGCCGCTTCATTCTGAAAAACCTTGTCAGACACACACACGCATTGCCCGCACACACACATTTATCAAAAAGGCTGGAAATCTTTATTTCTCCCTCAAACACGACACATAACCTCATTTCTTTTTTTTCTGCAGCATCATATCTCGCTGAAGAAGACAAGATAGCCAATTAAATCATCCTTGCACCTTGTGTATATGCTATGCAAATACTCCCGCAGCTGAGGGAAGGCAAGGGGTGACAAGTGCTGGCTCCCAGCTCTCTCTCTCTTCCTCATCTACCTACAGTAAAAGGTGCTTAGATGGAAAGAGGATTACAGCTTTGCTACCCACCTGAGACGCCTGTTGGGGGCTTTATTGTGTTTGTGCGTGAAAAGCCCTTTTACTAAAGTGCTGACGAGCCATGGCGAAATGCCGAGACAGAGTGAGAGGGATGCAAATTGTGCTGTTGGTGAGTCTATCCTGATTGTATTTAGATAATGCTTAACACAGCAGCTGTTCATTTGGGTGCGAAGGTGTGTGCGCGACAAAGTGTGTGTGCAGAGAGTGTGCGCACAGGTGTGGATGCAGCTTCCTCTGCAGAGTTGGTATTTGTTCGTATACGGGTGGTTTTATTTGTCACCAAATCCCGCGGCCTGAATGATCTTTCCCCAGCTCCCAGCCTATGCATTTTAAGCACCTGTTCCCTTCATTTAGTCATGATTAAAGAGCATTGTACATATGCATCCTTCTAGCGTGTGTTATCTGACTCTGGTCATATTGAAATTCTACTCAACCCTGTCTTGAATCCTCATGCAGCATTTTAGATCCCACATTGAACTGACGGAGTGTTAAATACCATGACAGGAACTTTAAGGTTCAGTTTGACAAGCAATCAATAACCAGTAGGACATATTTGGATTAAAAAAGCAATCCTTTAAAGTACATTTCATGAAATACTTTGATAAGTTGATTTTGAAGTGTGTACTTCCTGGTATGGTGTCCCGCTGCTTGGTATTTCTGACAGAATCTGGATGAGCCGATTGAACTACTGGTCATAACACCAGTCGTTTTCCAAACCATTTTTGGTCAAGGTTGTAGCCTGCCGAGCGTTCCGCTGGGCCAATCATTTTGCTTTAAACGCTTGACATATTGTGTATCTTCGTGATGGAAAAAGGATGACAGTTGTTCTCAGTTAGGCTGTTAGAGTTCTGATATTGCCGTGATACCATGTTTTCTACTTCGAAATTTAACTTGGCCCCTGGAGTTTCTATTAATAACCAGCTTGGGTGTTTTTCCAGTACATTATAAATCCTGATTATATTTGTTGATCGTCCGTCATCCTCTAGTTGCTGCTGACTATGAGTTTAATTCATAGCAGCACTCCACTGATTGTTTATGTCAAAGTCAATTTACCAGTCCCAGCAGAACAACGCATCCTGTGAAAAAGAGAACATGTTTAATGTATGTTTAATTTCTTCTGTGCCCCTGGAGGCGCTTTGTCAAATGTGACAAAGTCCTTAATTGTTTACAAAAATCCTGTCAGAAACTGGGGGGGAATCATTTTGAAATGCTTTGAGGCAAAAAGTTTCTAATAACACATTCCTATGCTCCTCGTTCTGCTGCATTCACTTAGTTTAATTTATTTTATGTAACTCTTTTTACTCCCTTAATTTTATGGAAGTAACAGTACATGTTTGGTTCAGATATTGTGGCAGTCAGTCAATAAAATATTCAAATATATGAAAATGAAATCATTCCTAAAAGAAAAAGATGTTTCTAAATAATTAAAGCTACCAGGTATTTGATTTTAGACTAAAATGCCTATAAATATGTCTGAAAATATGACTGCATGTCCACTCATTAATGGTTTTCTGCAATTATGTTGCCTGCAAATAAATATGGACACACATAAACAGATATAACAGGGCTAAAATATAAAATAAACAGGCAGTATGAGAAAAATAAGGCACTTTTTGAGCTTTAAAGCATGTACACATAAAATATGATCTTGAAAATGAGTATTTTTTCTTGATATAGCACAGTCTTTGCACCTCAAGCATCATCATTAAGAAGTGTTACAGGTGAGACTGGGCAAAACCTTGTATGCAAACCCCTTGGTAACCCCCATCTAGTTCCTCCAAACCCTGTCATTTTCTGTATGCCACCACCTTCCACGTCCGTTATTTCACTTTCACACATGCCTGTTGCGGCCAAGGGGGTTGTGCGGGACTCAGCAGTGACCAGCGTCATTTAGCATTCAGCACAGCCTCCCCTCTCAGGACAGAGGGCTCTGCAGGGACATCACAGTGTTAGAGGCTTTTAACATTCTAGAGACGACCCAGCACTGAGAGAGAGAGAGAAGGACGCGTGGGGGGAGAAATACAGCGAGGGGAGGACAATAGCAGGAGCAGATAGAAGGGTAATGGTGGATGATTTTGAGTACAGGGAAAAGTGGACGAGGTGAGGGAGGGAGGTGGGGAGATGGCAGGCACTTTTTGTTGTTTGCGTTAAACACCGAGAAGCGTTGTGTTCCTGTGGCGATCCTTGGGTCGTCTCGCCGCGCAATTACAGTGCATAGTAGATTTTAGAGTGAGGGAAACTAGTGGTGGAGTGCGGCGTGAATGCATGGGTGAACATGAAGAATGTGTTTTTCATCTTTATCCTGCCACTGGCATGTCTTATCTTGAAGCTGGTTAAGTGTCTGGAATGACAAATTGCAATCGTTGGGCGCAGATATGTGAGACCGTATTTAAATGCATTTTCCCAACCGAGTCTAAATATTCTGTGTACTCAACCCCCCCATACTGATGCATTCAGGGACAGATGAACCTTATGCCTGTGGTTGGAAATCTAAACTTTGAGATCATAACTGAGATACATCTTATCAATCAATAGCTTTTAGGCCTAATAGGCATCGAGAGGGGAATGGTGAGCTGGCTGTAAATATTGCCTTTGAATACTTCATGTGTACATCTCTATGTTACCTTTTGAAGTGATAAATAATAGTGTCCTACAGAGAAGAAATCCACCTTTGTAAGTGCATAAGATGCTTCATTTCGAGAGCTGTGTTTAATGTATAAAAACTGATACCAAGCTTTGATGGATTTTATTCAATTAAGGAATTTTGTACTTTCCATCTTGAATCTATAGGGGTATTAAGGACCCTTGAACATACTAGCCAAGACATTGAAGCAAAAAAACACTGCGCTTTAATGAGATTTGAAATGAAACATTCAAAGAGAACATATTATGCTCATTTCTGTAGATTCATATTCATATTTTGTGGCTCTACTGTGACTTTTACATGCTTTAAAGTCCAAAAAGAGTCAATTAACTAGATTACCACAATCAAACACAGTTTGGTAAGTAGATATATGTTGTTTTATCAATAGTAACAAAAGTTCAGGGAGAATAATCTGTTGCTCAAGTTTAGAAATAGTGCACTTAATGTTGTTTCTGCACTGCTTCACTCAGAGATCACCTGTCACTCAAACCATGTGGGCGGGACTTTGATGTCTTCAATTTCTTTGACATTCAGTGTGCATCTGTCAGATTGTATCTTTATACTTTTGCACTGAAACAAATAACACATTGCTTCAAGATGACCTCATTTGAACCCACACGATTGATCAAAAGCATATGAGTGAACCATACTGTGGCTTCACATTCCCATGAGGGACAGATGCTGGCCACCCAACATCTGAATTTGATAAATCCCCTTCCAGTCCTCACTTCCTATCAGTGGTGGTCACCTTTGTAGGCTACATCCTGTTGGTGTATTTCCGTGAGTTGTCGGCCCGGGGAGCAGCAGCAGGCACTGAGAGCTCTATATCAGTGTTTTGAATCATATTAAAACGTCTAATGTGGACTTATCTGCTAGCTGGCGGCTACTGTAGCCCAGGCAGAGGCCTCTGTACTCTGGCCTCTCACCAGTCCCTACTGGCTGATTGGCATTTCCCCAGGGCCACACAGCGCAGAACCTGGGCCCGAGCCATATGCAGCACTAAGAGCTGGCTTTTTCCAAAGGTCAGAAATGCAGCAGGAACACAAATGGGCAGAGATTTCATCATGACTTAATATAGACCATAAAAGAGAAAGGAAAAGGAGTGTTTCAGAGAGAGTGATAACACATAACTGAGAACTTTATGATTGGGAGTTTTCGGTAACAAGAACATGTTATCATTGGTCTTACTCTGGGCCACTTTCCTTTTAATCCTGCCGTGTTGTGTAGGATATAAAATGTATGATAACTAAAATCCCAGTTACTCATCTGGTTCTACTGTTTCCTTTTACTTTCTGGACATAAGATCTCTCCCTCTTCTCCGATTCATCTCCCTTCTTCAAACCACGCTCCTATTTCCCCCCTCTTCCCGTGTCTCCCCTCCTCTCCTAAACAAAGTCAGCGTGGGTGTGATTGGGCCTAAATTTGCATTAACAAATCGCACAGGCTGTTGCTGCTCCACAAGGATGATTCAGCTTCAGGTGTGTGTGTCTGTCACAACGACACCGGGACTGTTCGTGTGTCGCCTTCTCTCTGCAGGCGTCCTACTTCCCATAGTCAGACCCACACACACACCCTGACGTATTAATGCTTTTGGAAATATTAGCGCTTGCTGCTGCCAAGGATTACTCCGTCTGCAACAGCCCCTTCTAACCCTAATGAGAATTCATGTTTCATTTGAAACAGCCAAGAACACGTCGGCCTCCTCACTATCAACCTTTCACTCCTTTCAGCCGCGTATTCCTATTAGACTATGAGGTGCTAAATTCAAATTCATTTCAGCGTGAAGAAAGTAAAATACCTATGAAGCAAGAGAATGCACTTAATCCAGCAAATACGCGCTCTGTGTTTGCAGTTTGAGAAATGTGGCAAAATTTGCATGACGACTTAAAAGTACACACGGCTTTCCAAAACAGGATCCAAGCGAGGATGCTATAAGTGTGGGAGAAGTGTGAGCACTGCATGTGTAATGAACAATAAATACTCCTGGAGAAGTTATGCGTATTAATAAGCCCTCATGATGAGCTTCAATATGTGTGTGTGTGTGTGTGTGTGTGTGTGTGTGTGTGTGTGTGTGTCAGCATAGGTGTGTGTCTCTGGAGGAAAAGAAAACACATGGAGGCCATTCTTCGCCCATGTGCTGCTCTCCTCTCGCTCTGTTTATTCTCTTTGTGAGCTTTTTTGTTTTTTTTTTCAAAGCGTGAACAATCAGCAGGACACCGACGCGGCATGATGAAAGGAAGGAGAGGAAATGAAAATGAGAGCAGATGTGGAAGCAAACATGTGATTCCATCAAAATTAGCGCTCCTCAAATTAATTTCCTGCATTATTCACCAACTGTTATTTATTATTCATTATTTATTATTCATTATTTATTATTCATTATTTATTCTCCGCCCAGCGCGTGTTGTTGTACGTCCTAAGTTTTGGCTCTATGCTGCACAAGGGTTTGAGGTAAAATGGCTGCTATTTTCAACCAAATTGCTCAGAAAGATGCCTAAAATGACACATAATTTGCCTGGCATGACGCATTTTCCTTCCGCAGACTTTTCACTAAAAGCACTACCGGCCGTATCACATGTCCATCTCTTTGTCTTTTAGCAGCTGTGTAAATGACAGTGACATTTCAGCAAATTTGCAATTTCAAATTGTAAGCAACCGGAGAAGATCTGTGTCCAATTTCCACGTCCTTGCCATTTCCCATCATACCTCATGCTGCCCTCAAGTTTTTCCTACCCACACCTGTTTATGTTTCTGTATAAGAAGGCCCAATTCTCTTTGCCGAAACAATGTGCCTTCATTCTCAACATTGTTTTCTTTTTTTTCCTTTAGTCTGTGTCCGAACTGCCCATAATGCAATTTTAGATATGTTTCCCTTAAGGTTACATGCCTGTTCATTTCCATTGAGGTGATCAAAAAACATAATGGTCACCCTAACCAAGCTTTAAAATGCTGAGATGGAAGAATTAGACAATGGCTGCAGCTCTCGATAAATCAGGACTTTATGGCACAGTGACCAAATGGAAGCTTCTCATGAGTGAAAGCAGAGAGCTCTAACTTAGAGCTTGTAAAGCAGCCTCTGAGAGAACTTGGCCAAACTTTTTACCGTGTGCTTTTAGGCACCATTTACTCAATCGATTATTGACATCAAACTCTGTTTACAGGTCTTTGGGAGTACCACTACATCCATTGTATAAAGCCTTTTATGGCTCCAGAGGGAGCTGCACTGAATATAATAAATTAACTCAAGTGGAGTCAGCAAAAGACAGAAATTGGAAGTGGAGGGTTAGGGTTAGGGTTTAGGGGTCCTTGCAGAAAGCCTGCTTTAGAGTGTCTTGATGCTAAGTTGAAGATTCCCCTTCAGTACGATGACCTCGAGCACAGAGCCAACTCGAGTCTGGAGTGGCTCTTGCCATGTCCTCGAGTCAATGGCGTAACAAGCCAACGACGGGCCGTAAGCAGGATGATCAAGGCGGGCCCTCTATAGGCTACAACGCGTACTGGCTCAATGTCCACCAATAGCCTCTAGGCCATTAGGTCATTTGGCCTACAGCATAGTAGAAATGCGAGGACTCGCAAAAGTAACCACACCACAACAAATAAAAAACTGGTGACGGCGCACCATAAATAAAAACAACACTGATGATGGCGCACCAAAAGGAACAAACTCCAAACTGCACATCAATAAAACCCCAAAGCAATACCCGATCATTTAAATACATAACTGCTGACTTACATCATAGCTGCATTTTCTGGGCTTTCCTCTGCGCAAAGTTGTCAAATAAATCCTTGATGTCCAGGTGACGCGCACGGGCATTCTCAATTGAAAGTAGGGGAGAGCGGGGTAATGTGAGACATGTTTTACATTTGCTCCCCTCTAACCGAGCTAAAATGATATATCAGTACAATTTACACATTTCCCATTAATTCAGGATGTTTCCTAGCTATGGAAGTTATCACAATGTCTTCAGGACAAAGGGCAATGAAAATATGATTGTTTGTTAAAAAGTGGTCTTGTGTCTCACTTTACCCCAGCTCAGTGGTAAACTGAGACAGACCAGAGAAATCAAGGGGGTAAAGTGAACCAGTAAATCAAATACAACATAATATCTTTCAAAATGCTTTAATTAACATTCACAGTGTGGGGGTCAGAACACAGGACCTTTAGAGCCAGCTAGTGTGTGAGGGTCAGAGCAAAGGACAATCAAAACCAGCTAGTACACAGTCTGGGGCTCAGAACTTAGGACCATCAGAACCAGCTAGAACAGCCTGGGACTCAGAACACAGGCTAGACCCACCTGGATTAGAACATCAGCCTCATACTGTATAACAAGTCCTACTCTACATTCCAGCCCTGAAGGTTACAGGGAAAGATGAAGAGTTGCTCTCTCCGAGTGGTTCCTCCAGGCCTATTAGGTTGAGGCAGCTTCTTCACCACATCACCTTAAGGAACATGTGCCACATCCTTTTATTTTATAGCAAACGTGGGTCTCTCCCACTGTTTCTCGTTTCCCTGGATTCTTCTGAGGAATTGTGTTTTTTGTCATCCTGATGGCGACGTGCTAGGAAGCTGCCAAACCACTCTTCTCCTAAAGAGTAGAGAATTCATTATTATAAGATTTAGCTTTGTGGCAAGATGAGTTGGCCTAAGTTAACCTACAGAATCATGTGATCTCTTGCACACCCTAGCCTACCTGCACATTGTTTCTCTGTCCAATTGGCAGGGACGGGGATATTGTTTTTCTCTGCGTATTGAAATGCCAGTTCACGGCACTTAACTGGAGCAAGGCCATGGAACTGGTCAGCTCGTTGTTTCAAGTGTTTGGCAAGCCCCTCCTCCATCTCATCTGTGAATATTCTCTTTGCCTTAGCTACCTACCCAGGCTACTGATTTTACTTCCCCTTTCTCTTTTTTCTTTATGAATCTTTGTAGGGTTGTCTTGTCAATATTTGTATCCCTTCCAGCTTTTTTTAAGGACTTCTTTCCTTGCATGACCTCAGCGGCTGCACCCTCCATCTCTGCGAGGGGTGTTTGGCCCCAGGTTATCTTCCTGCTGTAGTTTCTTGGCATGATGGCTTTTCTACAATGTTTATGACATAAAAAATAAAATATATGTAATGTAATATTACACTAAAATATGTTTAAGACTAAACTTAACTTGTGCTTCATGGTGGCTGTGGGATAAAGTGAGTCTCACTTTATCCCACAGCCTCCATTTTAGAAAAAACAACATCTCTAGCAATTCAGGCTAATCTTCAACTAGCATCAATCACATGGTTGGATATGTTGGAAGTTCATCAACGTGTATGATATACGTTTTTCTACCTGAATCAATTTGTTTTGACACAACAGTTGATTAAGTTCACAGCAAGAAAATTTACTTTTACATGCAAAAAACACGGTGTCTCACATTATCATGCTCTCCGGCAAGTCTGTCTCCAAAAGCTGGCCTCATGAAGTATGTCTCTCTCCATATCCTGATCCATAGTTCTGTTCTGACGCCAATGGTCATATACCACACATGCAGCTTTATGAGCAGTGGATGTCTCATGTTGATGGATGACACATTTTACCAGTTATTTGTTTTCCATGTTAGCGTAGCAAAGAGCCAGCAGGGCTCGCAGTAAACTACATGTATTTTGGGTGAGTAGCATAGCCATGTCCGTGGTAACTCCAAGCCAGATTGGTTTTGCAAACGTAATATGCCGTTGTAAAGCAGCGGTTATCCTGTTCGCGACCCCGTGGGAAGGAGCCCGTAGGTTTGCACGACCCCATGGACACTATATAACGTTTGAGTCTAGACTCTCAGGAACATGTCCCATGTCAGTCAGATACTCATGGAAAGTCCATACACTGATTACCTCGCTCTCTTCCATATGTTCACCTTCTCTGTTGCTGTTGGTCACGCTGATGTCAGCACAAGCCACAGAACTTGCAGCAGGTGCACTGTCCCTCTACTCCAAATATCCACCCTCTCCATTGCTGTTTCTCGATGGGCTGGTGCTAGCATTAGCTAGGGAGCTGCTGCTGCCAACAGTTGCTTCAGGTGCACTCTCTTGCTCCAGCTCAATCTCGATCTCCCCCTCTTGAGGAATCCTTTGGAAGAATCGTCCGATTTTTGGCTACTTATTTCTTTCTTTCTCCAATTCCTCTTTTCGTTTTCGCTTTTGGAAGCCACTTTTATGTTTGTAATTGTAGGACTCCATCGCTATCTCTATCTTTCGCTAACTCAAGTTCACGTGTAATGGATTCCACTGAGCTACGCAACAGCACTGTCTTGTTATGAGCAAGGATGGATTACTGCACGGGCCTACCGGGCCCAGGCCCAGGAGCCTAAGCCTCTGCGCTACCATTTCAATATTGTCTCTACAACATAATACAGTTAAAGGGGCCCTGAAGCCATAAGCCATATTACATTATGTAATATATCTCAATAGGGCCCCCCAATCATATTCCACGAGTTGTGTAATTAATTAATTAATCCCTCATACGTTAAAGCCCCCCCCCAAATGAAATAGAATGGCATATGATAGGTCATATAGTGCTCCTGAACATCAGCTTATCAATGTTATTCATCCCTAATATCGGAAAAGGGCCCTTACATCAGTTAGAATAGGGTAGGATATCCCATAAAGCAGGGGTTCCCAACCTTTTGCAAGCTGCCCCCCCCCCCCTCTGAAGGTTAGAATATTGTCAAGCCTTGATGATGATGCTTGATTTCAAGCAGTTTTCTTATGAGTGATGTGATCTGTGTGATGTAGGGGTTTGGGCCCCTTGCATTGCGCCTGCTTATTTTTGACTTATGTGATTATGTGTGTTCTTTGACTTGTTGTAAATCCTCAAGGTACACGTGAATAAAATTCGACTGTGCTTTTAGCGCAACCTTTAACACCGCTGATTTGCGCCGCTGGTGCTTCTTTTTTGGGGGGGTGGGGGGGCTTTTCTTGTCGTCACAGGCCCAGGGGCCCAATGACTCTTAATCCGTCCCTGGTTATGAGTATGCAAATGTCTTAAAAACATTAAGTTATGTCATAGAAAAAAATAATACATGTTCTCATTTCTTATTAGCATTACAGAACTATAATGTATTCAAGGAATATACCCATCCCTATGTGTTTCTATTTAAGTCGTGTTCACTTTAAGATCACATGGTTCTAAATGTCCTATCACGTGTCCCGTAGTTCGGAAGTAAACACTCATTCACGTCAAGCACATTTCAGCGATGTATTCAAATTGATAAATCCTCTGCATCCAAAATAATCTGTCGACATCTTGTGTCTGGCATAGCATCGTTGGTATGTAAACTTCTTTCTTGAGATTGTCTGTAGAGTTTTATCATTATTTTGGACGATAATGTTGGGTTTGTAGAGTAGGGTCTCAATGTACTACGGTTTGTGAATGCTACGTCTTGCGTGTGCGGACGACGGTGAAAGACGGCATAATAACCAGAATGTTAACATGTCGTTTACTATAAGTATTTTTATGTTAGTTAAAATAAGTACGAACGAAAATGCAACAGTAATGATGCAAATTAGCCTTTATTCATGTGAAGTTAAATAGGCGCGGTGCTAATTGGTCCTTGTTCTTGTTTGTTGCAGTTTCACCTTTTCTCTGTAACGTCAATAAACCTGTGGAACGAAGAATTAACCCTCAGAGTCTTGGTGTGGGGAAAACGTTTAGCTGGCCGTCAGGATATTACGGTTAGACATATCGAGGACGGAACACGCACGTTCACTACCATATCCCACAATCCCCAGTCGCAATGTAAAACGAAATAGGTTACACCAAAAAAAACATGTTGTCAATATTAATTCAAATATGTTTGTGTAATTACTTTATACAGCCTATGCATGCTATTTGGATGGATATGCTTCCAGGGACACCATGGATTAGAAGTGTGTGAGACTCTGATGGTTTCATAACACCCTGAATGGCAACAGTATTGCCTGGCGGTTTTATAGGAATTCATCGAAAAGCATCTCAGCTCGACAATCGTGTGAGCGGGCCCGGCGGGGAAAACTAAATAGTTTTTGTGGGTGGAGCCTGCAATGGAGAGACGGACCCGGGCCCCTGCAAATGGAGAACCTGCTTACCAATAGTTACGCCACTGTCTCGAGTGGCCCATCCACAACCTGGACTTACTCATAGAGTGGTGTAGATCACAGTGCAGAGATGTTCATTTACAGGACACAGTTACTTGTCTCAAATGTAAAAGGAATGCCTTTTGGATTTAGTTTTCAAAGGCACAAAGAGGACTATGCACTGATTATTCAGAAAATATAATATTCAATGGTAATTCAACCATTTTCTTTAGCATCAAACAAAATCTATATCTGTCCTTGAAATCTCTCACATAATCTCCATACCAAGCGTCTCCTGCGTGGCCCTGGTTCCAAGGTTGACAAACTTGTTTTTATTTCCCGCTGTAGTCCAACTTGGCTTGGCAGGAATAAATTAATGACAAAATCCCAGAGGGAGCTTCCTAAAGTAAAAAGAAAATCAGGAGGAAGAGGAGACAGGGTTTTCAGCTTCTCAAAGCTGGGGCATTTGACAGCTCCAGATGAGACCGGCCTCTTCTTTTCTTTTACCTCTGCTATTCATTCCCCTTATTGGGCTTTTCTTACTGATCTGTCTTTTTCGCCATCTCTTTTCTTCTCTCTGCTGCGTAAATGACCCTGGAGGGTTGGCAGGCAGTGAGCAGAAGCTAATCAATCAAGTGTAAAGAAGAGAGGGAGAAGATCCAAGACATCATGCTGGATTTCAGGCCGGTGCATGTGTGTATGCGTACAGTGTTCCAGTGGGGGGTTGTCAGCGCAGGTTGGCCTGACACAGGAGTCGGTTTCAGAGGTTGCCTAGCAAATGAGGCGGACACGATTCCGCTAACTCCATTTTTGAAACAGACAGGGAAAGTGACTTTGGGGAGTTAACAACCACTCTCACAAAGGAGAGGCTGAGCCAAAGTTAAAAATTAATGTTTTATTTATATATTTATGTCTTCTATGAGAACAATGACCGAGACTTCAATAGAGAATTTGCAATTACCACTGGAGCATGAGGTTTATCTCATTTGGGCACCGTGCTTAAATTATACATCCTTAAAGAGGCCCTATTATGCTCCTTGGGGTTTTCCCTTTCCTGTAGCGTGTTATATAGGGTCATGGAGGGTGAAAAGAGTTGTCCAACACAGGAATTATGAGAAAAATAAAGCAAGTCTGTCACAGTCGAGGCACAAAATACAAATAAGAACCTGAAAAAGAAGACATAGTGCCACTTAGGACCAAGCTAATTTAAATAGCACAGTTGTCTGGAGCCTAGGGTTTGAGAAAAGTGTTGATACACTGCAAGAGAAAGTCTAGTTAATAGCCATTTAAATATTTTCTGCCAGATGACTTGATTTCTCACCTGATAAATGTACTTCATAATCTGTCAGTGTTTTTCGGATATCTTCACATTAGTCACTTGAGTGATCTAATGTGAAGTTACCTGAGGTCGGAAGAATGTCATTGGAAACGACGGGGAATCTGTCTCCAAGCGAATGCACTCGGGGAGAAATACAGGTTTACTCCACAGAAGTGAAAGAGGTTGAATCAAAATATGATTAAAAGCTAATTAAACACACCATTAAATATGCAATGGATGTGGTCGCAAGTAGTGTGCAGCGGGCTTCATGTATCACGCCCAGCTGTCCAGCTAAGCGCACGCCGCTTCATTTGTCTCTGCTGCGCGGCTTCTGTCAACAGTCACAGAAATTCTTTCCCAGTGAATTCACTGCCAGCAGTCTGATACATGCTTTTTTCCCACAATGCTGCACAAAGACCTACAAATCAGATTAACCAATTTTGTGAAATCTCTGCATGTGCTGACATATGTCAATATTGTATTTCCACAACGATTTCCGTTGATCAGCTGCTTCATGGACGAGTATATTGATCGCTCCAGGAAGGAATCAAATGAAACCGGTCTTTTATTAGTTTACATTAATTCATAACCTCTGTGTTCAGGAGAATTCCTACCTTTCGCTTCTATCCAGTCTGCTATCTTAGTCTTTTTGAAATTGAATACGATGCGGTGCAAGCTTTTATACAACTCTCCCCCCATGCCACAAGGACAGTTCCTTTGATAAGTTGTATCGCTGATCTGGCCACAAATGTACCTCATTAACCAAACGTGACCAAATTAGTGCAATAAAATTGGCTATGCACAAACACATAACAAGCATTACCGGATTGAATACCTTCGATTGGAAACCTAAAGGGGATAGCTATCAGGCATAAAGGCCAAGCAAGTCATGTTCTCTTTAACTTGCTTTTTTCAACGGTATATACACATTATTTTAAATATTTTTAGTTTAGAATTTGGGCTTGTACAGCACTACAAGGGGTAGTTTTCAATAAAGCGCCAATAATGTGGATAAGCATAACCTCAGATGCAACATAACAAGTTCAATTTGGGCAGAAGAAGCCGTTTTTATTCCGGATAATGTGAATTATGTTGGAGAAATGACCTTCAGTCACCTTCATGTCATGCAATTAATAAATGATTTCCCTCTTAGTGCCATGTACAGCACTGTTACAACAAGCAGGAGCATCACTCAACCTGTGTCTACCAGGTCACGCTGACCATCATCTAATTTCCACATCACCATAAAGTCACTTGAACATCCTGTAAAGTGAAGCAGACGAACAAAGCACCTCAAGGTAGACGGAGAAGTAATGCTGACACAAAAATCATTCTCTACCACGGACAGGGGGGATGGATTTCTCTAAAATTAAACATTTGCAGACTTAATTGCTTATTTCTACATTCAATATTCAAAATGTGTCCCTTTTATATCACTCAGTGCCCGCTACATCATTTCCTTGTCCCCTTGAGCGGCACAGAATTAATACTTTTGTTTTGATCTCTGAATTTAATACACTGCATAAATATAGTCCAGTGTTTTCTCTTGAACAATACAATAATATTGTGCTGATGTGTATGTAATAACATATTTTCACCATATAACATAGATATGAGTTTGGATGTCATCCACTTTATAAAAATGCAGCTGCAGGGTACGTGGAGCACTTACAGTCACGGGCGGCGGAGGATGACAGTAAGTGTGAAGTAAACCGACACAGTACAAGGGAACAGTCTGTTTCCAAATGTTGGATGACTGGCAGCCCAAACTTAAGTTTTGCAGTGGCGTTTAATCAAATATAAAGTCAAAACCTTACAGCCATAGGAGCTAAATGCTAATATCTGCATTGTATCATGGGTATTGTTAACCAGAGGTGTGTCCATGTGGCCGTAACCAGGCATTGGGAGTAACAGACTATAAAATAATCAGATTATTGTATAGTGAAAAAAAGTTTTAAAAACAAATCCTACTTATATTTATTTTATTATTTGTTTATTTCCATTTCATTTGATATCGAGGTCACCCAAAAGTGACTGAAAGTATACATTACTTGTATATTTTGATACTCAGATTAGGTTTGGTTTTTTAAGTACTGCGCGTCCTATTTATTTGCCATCTGGAGCCACTTTGAGTATCTCCTAGTGTTGTTTGTTAATGTCAGCTGCAGCCTCAGTATAATATGTTTACATAGAAACCCATTGTATATTAACTAGATGCAATTAGACCAATATTGTGATCTATGGACTGTTTCCTTTGTGAGGAAGGGTTACAGCTCTCCCCTCTCCTCATTAGTGTGCTGGAACATCCTTTGGTATACATGATGTGTTACGGCCAGTTATCCAGCCCTGCCATTTTGGTAGTCCCTCTGAGGAAAGAAAGTTCACACATCATCATTTCAAAAGTAGCAAATTCACACACAAGCAAGTATAATTACCCTTACTGTTAAGCATTTGGAGCCGTATTTTTGAAACCACATCTTTTATTTTGTTCTTTATTGGAAAAGATACATTATGTATAAGGCCAACTAAAGCTAATTAACTGCAATGATGGCCTTTTACAGAATGTATGAATAAAATCAATAATAATGTTAAATCTTTACTTGCATATTCTGCTCACACGCATTATGAATGTTATTAGCTGGTGCTTTTTGTGTGTGTGGCTCTGAGGGATCTTTTAATGCGCAGCGCTGAATAACAAGTACTCTGTCTGGCTCGGATTGTATTATAAGGTATTTCTCCTGCTGTTCCACCGTAAGAGATTGTGTAAGGAGATGGAGGAGGTGAAGGTAGAGGAAGGGAGGAAATTTTGCAGAACTACAAAGAGCTGTTTAACTCCTCGAATAAATAATGTTGGTGTCAGCGTAATTCTCGAAACGCTACCTAAATCCTTCCCGAAAGATAATGACCTGCACACACCCCTCTGTCAGGCAAAATAAAAGTACTGCTTCATCAGCCTGTTCTTTTTATTATCTGTTGTTGGCATCGAGGCGTGTTTACAAGACAGCTCCTTATTGTATTTCCTGATCTTATCCTCTACCCGCTTTCATTTCCGCCTCGCGCCTTTCATTCAGACGCCTCAACGCAGCACCTTTCCCTGCCAAGTCTCTTCAAAGTCTGCCTCTAAAAATGCGTTGACCCCAAAGGTGCTCTTTCCTTCCCTCCGCATCTCTATATCGCCCCCTTACTCTGGTTCTCACTCACTTGTTTCTCCAAAGCTTTCCTACCTCCCAGCACCTGTTCACTGTGAGAGCAACCGGCGCTCTCAGAGGAAATGCAGGACCTGCCAAAGAATTCATTGAATTTGTTGTACAATTGATCCCGTGGAGGCAAGCTAGGGGTTTAGAATGGGATGAGGAAGGGGGGATGGAGGTATGAAAGGGTCAGGTGAACAGGGAGGGGGGGGGGGGGGGTAATGTGAAGGGCTGGCAACTGCATCAGGGGAGCCTGATTGAAAACAACATGGCAAAGTCTCAATTGGATCGGATCCTGTTCAAATGTACTCCCACTTTACCTATCTAAGTGGAGCAAAGTAGAAGAACGCATCGATAAAAGCAACTCTGCTTTTTTGTTGCTATATTATTTAGGCATTTAATCTCAGACAAAAGTCTGCCACAGTGATTGAAGCCAGAAATTAACCAGCATAATGAATAATCAGGTATTAAACCCTCTGTATTGTGGATATCCTTAATGTTAACATACTTGTAAGGTTGATAATCTAAGACTTGGGTATGTAAAGTGCTTTGAGTAGTTGTAAAGCCTGGAAAATTGCTATATAAATATAATCCTTTTACCATTTGCCATTATGGACTTTCTGAAACCTTAGGTTCTGATCCAGGGTTGGATTCTTGGTAAGGGTTAGGGTTACGGACCAGTGTATCATTGACAAAAACACTGGTCGGTGTCATTTCTGGGTATATTTATTTTAGGATTGAGCAAGAATTATTCGACCTGTAACGACTTCAAATGTACATTTTCCCAGGGATCCACCGATGGACTGAAATTCATGTCCATTTCGTATTGATTAATTATGGTTGATGATACTGGCAAACCCCTGAGGAGTGGTAATGGCAACAAGGCTAGGCAAGACTAGTAGATTGTATTGGATTCTACTTGTACAGAGATAAATTAGCCAGATGCCATGCAGAAACCACACAGTTGTGTCAAAGTAATTGCTAAGTCTTTGACGTGTTAATTCCCAATTGAAGGTGAGTGGGAAACCTAATGGGTAGTGTTGCTATGAAACTAGTTGCGATGGAGATACTCCATGACCCCCTCCTGACACTTAACCACAGGCTTTTCAAGGTTATTTTTCTCATGGTTTAGTAATTTCTTCAGACATTTCACCCAGGGTTTGGCAATCATTCGAAGGACTCTAATGATTTTTCCGAAACCACAGCTGTTTTCCCCCATGTGCATTCCCAAGCATAGCAATTCTTAATCACCATGGTATCCTAAATCAACTACTTTTATGTGCATGGATACAAGGAAGATGAGCACCAGAAATGGAAAGGAAATGTATTTGACTCAAACTATTCTCATTGTAGTCGTGTTACTGTGGCCATACTGTAGTTTTGCGCTCGTAAGACAGCAAAAGGTGATTGTACGTCCCACCCATCATCCACCCACATACACACATCCAGGGTTATTACAGTGTTCAACACATCTAACCACAGTAATTGAAATCATAATATTCGGGTGCCTCTTACAGCATTTTTGATGGGGGCTTTAGTAGAATAGCAGGCTAATGGCTTCCACATAGATTTGATCATTAGAGAGAATGAAAGCTAGCTTTTGTAGGGCGGTGGTGATTATCCACCTGCTCCCTTTTGAGCCGGAGAAGAATTGGACCTCCAATTTGAATCTGCATGGCTTGTACTCTTTTTAAGGTCTGCTGTGGCATCAAAAAGGTATGGATTGGTGCTTGTTGTTCATGTAAGACACAAGGAAGCCAATCATATTACCCCACAAAGCATCACGATGGAGGCTGATGAGCAATTTACACAAACACAGGTTTCATGGGTTGTCAAATGAATAGATTTTTTTTAATGTTATCACCTTATACGACATCTTAAGAAGAAATATTGTGCTTTTTGGGGTTTGCCTTTCCTGTAGTGTGTTACATAGGTTTTTTGTGCATGTAAATGGTCTCAAAAGGCTTACATTCCAAAGTTCCTCTCAGTGTTATCACCTGACTGACTTGGCGCCATCCAGTCACTTCCTCGCCATCCAGTCACTTCCTGGCTCACGATTTGTGTGGCTTATTCCTAAGTAGTGCATGTCATTTCATACCTTTAAGTAAAACAGTAAATAAGAAAGCCTGTATTGAATTATTTTTCATCAAAACGAAGCTTTTGCAATGTTATGACAAAAGAAAAGCCTTGAAATAATACTCAACATTCTTTTTTCAAAGCATTTACTTTAACTCTTAATTACCTTTTCATTCCTTTTTCTGTTCCAATATTTCTTTGGGGCGTAAACCTGAATTTTAAAGTTTTGCCGAAAATAAGAAGCAGCAAATATCAGGGGGGATTCAAAGAGCAGGTTAGATCTATTCCAACGAGTAGTGAATTCCAAAACTTGAGTTCTAAGGCTTCCAAACTTACAGCCGTCTTTGTTTGGAAAATAACCACGACCAGCGGCTAGTCGCCTCTCTTCAAAGGCTTCTCAGGCGAGGAGGTAAATAAACCCAAAGTTAGGTTTGTGTTTTGGGCATTACAAGTTATCTTTTTCATCTTAATTGTTAAATGTTCTGCTTATCGTGCTTCTTTTGTATTTTAGCTTACTCGGGTTATACATGCTGCAAGGTTTCCATAAGTTGGGGACCAGTTTTGTAGCTCTGTATGGTATGGTTCTATTCCACTGGGTTGAATAGAATATAGGAGCTGATTCCCCCTGTTTCACTCTCAGTCACTGGTTCTCATAACTTCCTTGAAGTACACCCCGAGCATGACAGTCTGCAGGAGACAGATCTGAAACACAAGTCCAGCACACACAGCTTTATGCAAACAAACCATGCATGCGTTTCTATATAATGCACTTTTACACCTCTTCACATGCAAGTCATTTCCTGAAATTTGCTCATACCTGCAGGCAACACAACCTGAACTAAACCCACTCTCACTTGATTGGTTGGTGGAACTAAGAGTCCATTATGACAATGATAATTATCCAATTTTGGATATTAAAATTCGACAAGAAAAGTTAGTCAATTGCCTAAAAGGACTTTTAATTTCAATATGTTCCTCCGCTTGAAAATCTACACTGATTATCTGGCTGAGTTTCACTTCCAGTCGGCCCCGCTGCAATATAGACTCGTTTCCCCCAAGTAATAACATTACCATCATTACACAGATGAATTTTCCCTCCACTTCTCAGCCTCAAATGCTCCTAAAGTCCCCAAATCTCTACCTTGAAATGCTTTTCCACAGCGCTAGGAGCTATACGCCCCAAGCTACAATCCATCGGGGCAATAATACCATTACTATACAGAGCATAGCATATAAGGGCATCGATTCTGCCTGAAAACACACTGACTCACAGGATTGAAATGTGCATTCAGTCTGCATTACTTCCACTGCATTCGTCCCCATAGTAACATCTCTAAGGATGTGTGCACATACTCTGATGTACACACCTGAAGGAAACTTGCTGCAATCTTAGTTTTTCTATTAATTATTATTTTTACTTCTGAATAATTGAAAGGGTACAATACGAGAGGCACAGGACTCATGGTAGATTCATGTGCGGTTTGTGAATTGGGACACCAAATGTGCTCTCTGGTTAAAACTGCAATTATGCATGACAGATTTCTAATACATTTTTTAGGCCAAGACCCGGTTTTAGGGATTTCTCTTTAATGTTTACTAGGCTTTGGCAGGTGCAAAAACATAAAAGCGGTAAACAATGCAGATTATCATATGAGAAGTTGCTGCTGCTGAGATTGAGTGTAAGATGCTAGACACAATGCTTTCCAATGAGAGAAGAAAAGGGACTGATAGGGGAAACAAATATAAATGTAAAGATGGGAACATAAAAACCATAAGCTCTCACAGTAAACATGGTGGTGTGAGTGCAAGAAAAAAAATAGCAGTGATGCTGTTATAACCACATCTTAAGACGTGTAAAGGCAGTGAACTGTTGGTGTTATTTTGCTAAAAAAATGTTCTTTCACAAGTTTCTCTCAACTGTTCACGATTGGATTTACTCGTTGTGGGCATACTAGGAAGAATTGCCTTAAAGGGACCCTATTATGCTCCTTTGCTGGTTCATATTTGTATGTTTATGTGCATACGTGCCTCTGATAGAGCTCTTTTTAAAGCTTTAGTCTGAATGATAACGTTTCCATAACACAAAAGGAAAGTTAAATTCTGCTTAGTCATGCCTACTTGACTGTTACCTAGGGCCAGAGTTAACCATGAGGCTATTTCAATCTATAGTTCCTGGACAGATGATCTATAGTCACCCTCTTGCTCTGAGCGGCAGTTCCTCCTCAACATGATACAACCACTTGTGTCTTTTATGTCCAAATTCACTGTGAACCACCTAATTGAAACCCCCGCACACATCTTGAATCCCGCATGTAAGTATTTCAGAAGTTTTCCAGATTGATTGTTCACCTCTTTACTACGCTTGAACGTGCGTGTGCCCATATGCATTCATACAAGAACACAATCTGTTAGAGGAGGCCCAGGGAGCATTACTATTCAAGGTGTTGTGGAGTATTAACGCCCTTCCACTAGTGTGCAGTTGACCCATAAAATCACTAAGCCAAATGGATGTTTGACTCAAACAACACCCTTGGGATGTTTTTGCTGCCCTGCAAAATGCAGTCAGCTTCAAAACACCCTGAAGTGATTGCCCGGCTTTTCCCCGAAAAAAAAAAACCACGATAGCGCTTACATGTCTGATTTGGAGCTGAGATAGAAAAGGTGCTTTGAATGCAGGATGATGTGGTTAAAGCATGTTTGGAAAAAAGGGATCTGCGTGGTTACATAAATCCACACCTTGGGCGATGTCTAGAAAAGTGGTGGGTGGAGGAAGTAAAAGCTTTGCAAGCTGTTGCACACAGGGAAATGATCCCAGGCATCTTGTTTGCATTGTCTTGCGTGGCCATTGTTTGTGAATGTCAGGCAGCGGCTTCCAGCTCTCAGTGTGCTGGAGAGGGTTGAAGCTAAGTTCTATGACAGATGCACACATGTACGGGTGTACTCACACACACGTACAGTTTCAGCTCCCCTCTGTTGCAGAGGGTGGGAAGAGTAGCTTACAGCTTTCCCCCAAAGCCGCAGTCTGGAAAAGCTCCATTACAGTGTGTGTATCACTCTCTGCTGGCACACTGTATGAACTGCACCCACACAGCTCCACTCAATGACACAAAATGTCTCATCCAGAATCCTAGCACTGCACATTTTCACCTTTTTTATACCTCATAATTGCCAGTTGAATTACAGATCTGTCCTTTTTTAACTGTCCCTTTTCCGTAGCCTAATATTGGGTTTTGGGTCCTATTCAAAAGTAAATCCATTCGAAACAAAACAAAATGGTTAATACCACTGCTTGGAAATATTTCAATTGTGATATGAAGTTCATGTAAGTTTTACTTATGATCAGAGGAGTTTCCAGGATTTATAATTGTTTTATGAAATGGTACAGGAAGAATTAGTCAGCAGAAACTGCCATGGGAAATTACAGAAATATTATTGGAAATTAATTCCGCATTGAATTGATTAAGAAAACAGATGCAGTGCACACCCATGCCACCCATTTAGACGCACTTCCGCCTGTAAATCACAAATTAATAACAGATATTTTTATTGGCAATCTCCACCTAAACCACTTTCAACTAAACAACTGGAATTCCCTACTGTGCCAATAACCCTGGACAGCAGGATATGACCCAGGTTCATCGGCAAAATAGGGAATTAAGGTATGACCTAATGATTTCCGTGAGATTTATACTGTTTATACTGTAAAAATACTTTAAACTGGCATTTACAATTCTTAAAATCAAGCAACACACACATTTTGGTCCTCTTAGTTATACAGAGTTACCTGGCACAGTGTATCAACCACACAGCCACACTGTGATTCTGCTGGGGTAAAGAAATACAGGGACCACTGAGTTTTGAGCATATCCCTGTCACCCCTCATCTACTCCTGGCCTACCACGGATCAGCGCATTCTGTGTGTAGAGAGGTATGTAATTGAATGTTACCTATACCTTTCACTCTCGCCGGGGTCCTGTGTGCAGTGGAACTCTATCCACTCACAAACAGCTTCCTTGGGTCCAAAGATATATGTCAGTATGAGCATTGCTGCTTTGTTAATAGTGGCCTTGATTTTTTGATTGTTTTTTTGATTACAGACAGAATAAAATCTGACAGATAACATGGTATCTAATTAGTTATTTACCCTCTGTGACTGCAAGAAAGAAGACACATTTAAGGCTTGTAGATGAAGTGTCAATTAACATTAAAGGGGCCTCTTTTCACCCTCTGATTGACAGCAGAGCCCATGCCCAGCCCCTCAGCCTATCACGTACAGTCCGTTGGAGTGCTAAACTATTTAAAAGAACACAAATCTATACAACACACAGGAAAAGGAAAAGCCCAAAAAGAAAAATAGGGTCCCTTTAAATATTTGGATGTGAGTAAGACAAGCAAGGCTAGTGTTCAGTTGTCAAAAATGATTGACATATGTGTTTTCATTCTTGAGTTTTAGACATCTTACCTTTACCTTTAACTGAAGTTCAGTTTGGGAGTGATGTATTCATTTTGGAAAGGTTTTCTAGTGCGATGTTCCCTCTGCCATGAAGCCCTGATGAGAGGGATTTCTGCCAAACTCCCTCAGCTTTTATGTGACAATAAAATCATTTGTTGCAGAACATTTATCACCCTCCATTTGCGCTGGGATTCCCCCTCTCTTTTGAGACTGTAACGGTTGCAAGAAGAAGATTTTTTAAGAGAATATTCAAGGCCTGTAAATGAAAGATGGTGTTTAACACAATGTGTGAACTAGGGGACAACCTCACCAAGGATTACACATTGTCATTCCCTATCTCACCTTGCAGTAGAGGGCTGTTTACTCCAGTCCAGTTGAGTCCAGTCAATTATAGGGAGGGTACTTGCAAAGGGACATATTTCACTTGAATCAATAAATGTTCCTGCAAAAAGACCTCCATGCTAAACTTTTAAAATGTGGATTATATATTTTTCTACGCCTTTTATGGAAAAAAAAAATCATCTGAATAAGTGGGATGACCTTAACGCTTTCTTCTCTATGCATATTGAAAACCCTCCCATTTGTTAATGCTGGCAACTGTCTCCGTTTGAAATCCTAATTCACTATAAATCATAAAGCAGGCTTATCGCCGACTGAGGAAACTGCAGCAACCTTTACTTTTATGTATTGGCCATATTTTCCCTCCATGAACGACAGCTTTGGTACTAAGGAAAAGCAACAGCCTGGATTTAAGTGTGATATGCTATTAAGTGAAGTTTTCACCCTTCCTGAGTAGCAAGTGTTACAGATTTCTACTGGTTTAATGGGATTGCATCATGAAGAATTAATTCTGTGCAGATCGAACACCAATGAGTGGAGTAAAAGTAACCTAAATAAAGAGCTATGTCTAAGAAATATGTCTTGGTAGGGATTCATATGCATAGCACACCTGCTAGTACTATCAAGTGAACCGAGTTAATTTGGGGCTATTTGGTTCTTCACCAACCGTACCAACACAAACAATGGCCATTGATTGGCTTTTGGGAATTTTAATGGTACATGTAATAGCTCTATTGTGCGTCCTTATCGGGCATGCAGAAACACTTGCTCTCAGTCCATTTGCACTCTTGTTCTGAAGGCTCTGAAAATGTCTTTGAGTGGCACTAAAGCAGAAACCACTCGGATGGCGACGCAGTTAGCACAAAAATGTCCCTGGCATCTACATGGAATTACGCTGAGTCATAGAAGTTAGGTTTGTTATGTGTGTAGGTTGAATGAACAGCTTTGACATACCCAGGTACTTCTTGATGATAGGGACAATGTATACCCTTGGATCACACACACACACATACACACACACACACACACACACACACACACACACACACACACACACACACACACACACACATAAAAGGATATGCATAGAACAGGCAAAGAGAAGGCTCAGACCGGATATGAACATGATTCAAGGAGTCACCTGGGAGTGTCATTTCTAAGTAGCTCCAGTGGGACTCACCTCAGGTAATCCATAAGCAATTATTCTGAGGAGACAACAGACAGACCTGTCATATCCGTTCTCCTCTGTGCAAATGCACTCAGGCAAGAACGAAACGCCACCACAGGCGCACACACACACCAACACATTTGCACATCCGTAAAGAAAAGCGCATCTCACCTTTTCTCCCTCCCTCCTCTCTTTGCTCACAAAAATGTCTCTCCTTTCACGTTCTGTCTCCCCCTTGTCCCGGCCTACTGTTCTTCACACACCCACCGATTTTCCTTTTTAATGCACTTTAAAGAGCTATGGATTGACATGAAATGTACATCTGAAGAAGAATTTGAATGTTTTCTTGATGGTGAGTTTTCCTACCTCCTGTAAATTTGAATTAATATTTCAGATGACCGCTGAGCAGAATCTACTCGCATCTCAAAGACATTGTCACTGCATAGGTCTAAAAGTCAATGTGTTTATCTCAAGTACAAAAGTAAAGGAACACAAATGCACTCAAAGACGTTCAGCCTCATTTGTTCTTCAACCTTGTCGAGTCAGAGGTGCTCTCTGGTACATTCTTTATGAAAAAAATCAAAGGCGATACATAGCTGACTCCCTTAAATCTTAAAAACTGAGATGAAACACGAGTCCTTGAAGGACCTGTGTTGCACACTGCCCCACTAGCCCTAGAAAAATGTCTGCCTCTTAGTTTGGACTTAGTCAAGGGAGAAATTAGCAGAAATGGCTCAAACACCTAGCTATCACCCTGCCTGTGTCTGCTACCTTTTAATTCTCGCCTTTATCGTTTCTCGTCGCTTGGTTGCTTCCCTCTCTTGTCTCCCTTATATATATTTTTTCCAATTACTTGAGTGCACAAAAGCTCTTGCCCATTTCGAGCGCAATAAATTATTGTCTCCTAATTAGGCTGGGAGGCGGTAAAAGCATGTCCGTCCAAGTTTTCAACCAAGCCTTGTTTCAACCTGACTGAAGATTGAATGATTGAAAGGTGCAAACTAATTGGATTCATGACTGGCTGTCTGGATAAAATTGCTAGAATATCAAAGCGGGATTGAGTCAGTGATTGTGAAGGCCGGTATAGAAATCCAGTGTGTGGGTGAGTTTTAAGAAAAGACATGTAGACATTGAGAAAGGCGCGAGATGGCAGAGGATGTAAGGAAATGGGAATACATGACAGTATACAGATGAAAATAATGTTTTACAGCTTGAGGGTGTAACATTTTACTTCCTGGATGAACTTTCCTCAAACATTTAGTGACCCAAGAATTCTCTGATCAATAAGCCAAATTGTTTATCACAAAACCCTTTGCGGTCTCGCATTGTGCAACAGATTTTAATACAAGGCAGGAGCATACAAAGCAAGATCAACTGAAATAAATAAGAAAAGAGTTTGGGAGTATGGAGTGGTTGTTTTGAAGAAGCCATTGTTGCTAGTAGGGCATGAGCACCATACCGGAAAGGATAACTGAATTGCATTGATTTGTGGTAAGGCTTAGTGATGCTTAAAGCTGGGATGAGCAGGCAACAATGGGATACCTGCTAACTCCAAATCCCCTAACAGCTAGCCTGCAATTAGCACACACTGGGTGAAGACTAATGGCAGGCTAAAGCAGTCGTCTTTCTTTTGAGCTTTCTACCCCAACGTGCTGGGTAAAAAGACAGCCTTCTTGGAGGATTTTGTTGAGGTCAGCAATAGGGCACACTGTCCAGACAGCTTCTGGGCCTTTGTGGCTACTCCACCTCCTCACAGAAGAGGCCCAACTAGCAGCAGCCTCCCAGATGTCCTTAAGCCAAGTGAGGAGGGCCACTCTAAATCTATACCGGGCCCTGAAGCGACAGCAGCCTGGCCTTCACAGATGTCAGCTGGATTCTTGCTAGCAATGGAGTCTGCAGCTCACCAGATAGGTGGAACAGGTTTGTAATAGCTAATAACATTCTTTGACTTTTAGCCACAATAGCTAATAACACTCCCACGTATGCTGTGCTCCTAAAATAACTAAGTACAGTTAGCCTGTGAGTGCAGGTTGACACACAGGCACATATACACACTCAGTTTGGAGACTGAATCAAATGACCAACAACCCTTCTGATTGCATATTGATCTCTACAAAACACTCATGAAACATTACGACTACAGTCACGCCTTATGACATTTTTCAGGTAACTGTTCTCTGCCCACGCTAAAATAGACACAACCATGCTTTTTATTACTGCAATAGCTTGTGAGTAACAGTCTCCCACTCAAATTAAGTATTTAACAGACAGTGACCTCCAAGAGAACACTTGATGGAGGTCCAAATGAGTGACTGACACTCTCGCACAAGAACTGCCCACATTTCATTTATGGATTTGTCCCTTTTAGGTATAATAAAGTTGAAATCAGTAAGCGTGAGGAGATGAGATATGACAAAATTAATGAACATGATCGATTTATGTTTTCAAAAGCCAGACCAGACGCCTCAGCAATATTGAAATACACAAACGCTGTAGATGACATGGATAACAATCAATTGATTTGTCCCCTTGGAAAATGCATCTTTCTTTGACAAAAGCCCCGAAACACACACACCTCCAAAGTCCAGCCTTAGCACGGAGAAGTTCAATAATCATTCTCTTTCCAATTACTGTTATCCAATGGCATTTATGTAGGCTGCTTGTATGCTTATTTTCTGAATCTGAACAGTGACATCTGCTGGACATTGAGGGGATTGATTGTATTTCTGCCTCAGTGCAGCATGGAGGGAAAATATTTTGCATAGCCCACCAGATATGCTTGCAGATTTGGTAAAAACTTAAAAT
The DNA here is from genome assembly GCF_036324505.1 of Eleginops maclovinus. Classification (NCBI taxonomy): domain Eukaryota; kingdom Metazoa; phylum Chordata; class Actinopteri; order Perciformes; family Eleginopidae; genus Eleginops; species Eleginops maclovinus. The sequence continues at coordinate 6,945,834 of NC_086372.1, forward strand.
AAAATCTAAATCATCCACAACATTTATACATTCTCCACTATGTATTGACCATATGGATGACTTGAATCTGGTGATTAGTGGAAGTAACAAAGTTGGTTGCTACATCAAAGCATTTTTTGTGTACAGTAGGTTACGTCACCTTTTTAAAATATATTTTCTGCTGAATTAATGCATATTAAAATCTGGTCTAGAGAACGAGCAAACGTGCTTCTTAAGCTTTGAAATAATTGAAAAAAGGAAGGAGCCTTTGAGCACGGGTAGCAACTGCAGGTGTGTCAGCTCCTGGTGCAGAGAGGGGACAGGTGCATCTGACTTGATATGAAGACTTTTTAAACTTTTTGTTACAGTGGGGACTGCAGACTCTGAGGCAGGTGTGGGACACGGAGGCCAATCAGACCGGTTCAATTGGGCAACCTTGAGACCAATGAGTACAGTAACAAAGTCACCTATTGTAGTCATTGAACAGTGTTAGCACCCGCCGTGTTGCCTTACAAAAGAGTGTTTGGGTGGACTCATTTGAGTGTGAAAATGTGCGGTTTCTAAAGTTGCTTGATGCTGTGGCTACATTTCCTGTTGTCTGCTTTGTTGCTGTTTCATTCTGCTGCACTGTCATATTTAAATCATGTTGAATAATACTGCTTGTTGCACCTGCCCTGTGGTGTTCATGGCTCTCATTTGTTCATTGACTGTCTGGTTTTGTCATTTATTATGGTTGATTCTCGTGGAATCCTATTGTATTTTTCTGAATCAGAGTCAGTTATGCTGGCTATGAGTAGGAATTAGTTCTTGGGTTGCTGTTGTCATCTTACAGTACAGATAAGAGCACTAGCAACTATTAGCATTTGTGTGTGGCTTAATGAGTTTCTCTTTTTCAAGGTTTCAAGGTTTTATTTGTAATATGCACAGCATATGCAACGTATATGTTGGCAATTAAAATCTTATATCCCATGCTCCTCCAACAACTCAACATACATGGTTTGCATATGTGTTTGCTAGTATGCATGAGCTATGTGTTGCCTGCTGATGTTTTATTCTGCTTTTGATTCTATAAGTGTCATATGTAATGAATGCGTGTTGCACTCACCTTGGTTTCCATAGCTCTTTCATTTGTTTCTGTCAGGTTTTTCGCTTATCAGTTGTATGCACAGGTTGCAGAAAGATAATTGGTTGTTGGTTTGTGGTCTGATGCTATTCCTCATATTGACATTTGTATAATATAATCAGAAATTTAGTTTTTTACAATTTAATTAATATTTTAGCACTCTTTCCATTCCTGATAATGACTGATTATCATTATGTGTGCTCAAAACGGTTAGGTTTTGAAAGTATGTGCAGCATTTTTAGAACAGAGAATTGAGAATCCAAAAATGCTTTGTTTTAACTTTGTCTTTACTGTGCTTTTCTAACAAAAATCTGTCCCGCTTAGCAGATCTAATCCTGAGGGAGTTTCTATTATAGCTTCACTGCTTATGCAGCCATTGCCTTTTTGCTGGAGAATCCTCATTGTCCACAGTAGCTTCAAATACCTGAGTTTGCTTACCACATATACTGGAAATCAGGACAATGAGGGCCCATACAATGCATGCAGAGGTCCTCCTGGGAGTAGAAATACTGTTTCTTTTGAAGTTTTCTTTATGCTGTGGCTTGGCTGTTCAAATCCTCTGGGGACGGCAGAGCTTCCAGACTGCCCTTACAAGTGCAGTTGCAGTGGTAGCATCAAAAATGGCAGTCTACAAAAGTGTTTGCCTAAAGGAGAGTGGAAGGTCAGTGGTTCAAATTCCAAGATCCATGGGGAAAAAAACTGAATGACTCACAGTTTCTGCTTCTTGCTTGAGAAGGTGCCCTTGGGGCAAAAAAAATACAAGCTCTCTAAGCTGCTCGACCGTCACAGTTCTCAAGTGTGAATATAGCCGTGCTATGTCATTGTATTTGAACCTAGGTTGTGTAGCGAAAACAACACACAAGCTCAGCAAATCTGTCCCTTTGCAAAGGTTAGGCTTTATATAATAGTTCTCAACCCTTGCATTACATTTTGGCCGAACAGCAAAATCCCAAGGGGCATTAAGTTACTGTATCGATCTTTTTAAAATGTCATACAAAGTGTTGCATGTGAACAGGAAAGGGTCAGTAAGCACATTTAGCTGTAGTTCAAATTGGATTAAGTTGGTGGAAAAGCTTGGAATTTAGAGCCAGAGCAGTTTTATTTGTATTTAAAAGGATGGTGTTTTAAAATCTAAAGGCGTACCTCTTTTTGAAAAAGGAATTCATTATCCCATGTCGAGGGAACAACACGTCACTTAAGAACATAGGCATATTGTATATGGAAAGTAGTCTCAGAGGCTGAAGATAATTGCTCTCTATGGACCACACATCAACGATGACACAATTCGGGCTGGTGTTGCTATAGTTAGAGAAGCACAGATGGCCTAATATTGTGGTTCCTGATTTTAAAGTGTGTATACAATACCGCAAGGGGCGGGGGTAAGCCATTAAAAGTGCCAAGATTTCAGGTTTTGAGGGACGGGGATCTGTTATTTGGCAGTAATGCTCCTCATTGAGTGTTTTTTTTTCTTCTCCACTAATGACTGATATCAAAGCTTTGAAACGTACTACACGTTGAATTACAAACGCCTCCATCATTAGGGGAAGGGGACCTGCCATTTTGTTCTTTTAATTTTTCCCTCAGTAAAGTAGTTTACGTGACAAACTGAACCCCATCTTCTCAAGTGAACTGAACACACCGAGGCGTGACATTAGCAACTGCATGCATGATTCATCACGTGGAATGAGAGTTCAGATGCTCTTGAGTGATTTAACGCCTCTCTTATATCGTGGTTGAAATATGGTAATACAAAGGATAATTACATTATTTCCCCTAATGTGATGATTAGACACCACTTTGCTAGATGAATCTATGAAATCTAGTCCATTGTTAAACATCTAAGTGGTTTTGTGAATGGAGCCTAGTTTCTAACCTTTTGGGGTTGAGCCCAGAGTTGGGAAATAATTATTTAGCGATCCCTGTACCATAGGAGTCATATGATCCATTGGTTATGTAAGGATATTCATTATAGCAGCTTTATATGTAGGATTACTGACATTATCATGACTCAATTCTGAATATATTGATGTGAGGATTGCTTGAATTTCCTCCAAAAATGTAGCTTTGTTCGTATGTATTTCACCCCGCCCTGCTTCATGAGACTGAATCTTGACATTCTCACACCGTAAAGAATCACACATTTTACTGTGAAAAGGAACGTTTATTCTTGACCTTCTCATAAACTTATCTCAGACGACAGTGATGCAAGCACTCATATCCTGTTTTCCATCAAAATGTCCAAAGAGACGGAACATTAAAACACCATGGTCATACAGTCAAAACGGAAACATTTAAATTAAGCACTATATATTCGTATCGGATACAATGAAAACATACAGTTTGAGTTCATTTCCAGAGGAAACACAGATCTTCTTCATACTTGTATGTGTACCAGGTATTGAAACAAAGCAACATTTAGAAATACAACCTTTGTTTTTCCACTGAGGAGCGCCTTTTGTTGCCTCTGTTCAACATAATTATATATATATATATATATATATATATATATACACATAACACCATATTAACAATATCCCTTTTTTTTGTAGGGGTGTTGAACTTTAACAATAGCTGAATATAATTGGTGCCTTTTTTGAAATGGCCAGCCAATGAGTGAAGAGTGACCCTAATGACATCATCGATGTGCGACAGGTCTGAGAACAGCCGCCTGTCTCAATAAAGTGAGGTGTAATCCAACTTTTTTGAAGAATAATTTGCATGTAGATTTAATAAGACCTCGGTGTAAACATGACATGTAAAATGGAATATTTCTAACAATGGGAAACCATTATTTGTAAAAGGTTAGCACACTCTTGTCTTTTTAAACAGGAATATGCTTGTTTGATAGACAAGTGAGAAAGACCTCAGCAATTCCTCGGCTCCAAACAATAACTTGCAAAGCCTAATCACAGGGATTGTCCGGCAGCCAACAAAAGAAAATGAAAACAATAAATCTAACAGAACACAACACTGTCCAAATATAATGCATGTTGTCTGCACCAAAATGAATTAAGTTTGAACAATGTACAAAAACAAGATCTACATTTAAGGGAATCCTCCATTTAATATTAGCATACTTCTCTTTCTTCTCTGTCATTTTTCAAAAATATGTTTTTCAACTTATGTAAAACTTATGTATAGACATCTTGACATTAATGGCTACTTTGGTTCCTTTATAATAAACAAGGAAAAGATAAGGGGAGATCTGCGACACATTTACAAAATATACATCTGTGGCTTTCTCTTTCTGCAGCCATGATTGATTAAAGTTAGGGTAGTGTGTGTGTGTGTGTGTGTGAACTGTTTAATTGTGTGTATGCAGTGTTAATGTGTTTTCTTTCTGGAGTTTTTAAAAGTGCTATGTCTAATAAAGTGGTTAGGAAATTAGGACTAGTTTGTGGCTTGTATCCTAGTTGCCATGGTACAAATGCACCCATCGTGGCCCAAAGTGCCTTAGAGTAAGTATTTCTGGCTCAGCTTCGTCGTTTTACTGGTCCTCCTGGATTGACTCCAGCTCCCTATCAATCCATCTTGACAGGATTTAACTAGGAGTCAAAGAAGATATAAACCAGCGCTATATTTGCTATAAGAAATCATAGTATATGACAGAAAATCACATGAGAAGCTTGATAAGACATCACTCCAGTCATCTCTTCTCTCTGTTTCACATATTAAAGCTGAACTAGGTGTACACGTATTTGAATTACTTGGATAGAGTGATTTAAAATGTTTTATTTATTAACTCTAGCTGCAAAAATGTGGTGTAATAGAACAGATCTGACTTTTAAAACATTGGAACGCTCTTCTGTTCTCTATCCAAAGTCCTACCCAATGCAGCTTTAACAAAATAGCATCCAGTTCATTCGTATTTATTCTCGTCAGTCCGTAGTTTTCAGTTGTCGAGCTCCAGCCCCTCGAGGTGGTCCGGGATGGGTAGGCCGGAGAGAATCGTCAGACATTTATTCCACACATTGAACACGGGGCACACGGGCTGCACGAAGGAGACGTGGAATGTGTGCAGGTGCTGGGAGCCCACGGCGTCGTAGAAGGTCACGGAGCCGGCGTCGTAGTCCAACAGGACCCCGACGCGCCGCAGGTGGGGTGAGGGCTCGATGGCCAGCTCCTTGCTGTTGTGGCGAACCACCCAGGAGTTGTTGCAGCGGCAGAGCACCCAGGAGGCAGAGTTCTTGCCGATCCACTCGTGCTTGGGAGCTGATTTGTAGGCGATACCCACAGCGTACCTGAGAGAGAGTGGGATAGTCTGTGAAGCTTTACTCAAACAACTCAAATTAAAAATATTTGGATCAGTTAGACTCACCATGTGCTCCCTCCGATCAAAGCCTCCCAGTAGTGGCGGCCGCTGTCAATGTAGACGTTCCCCACCACGCCGTAGCTGTTCTGGCTACTGAACCGCTCCTGGCTGTGGCCCTTCTTGGACGTGGTTTCGTCCCGCTCCACCGTCAGGTTGTCGTGGGACACCTTCAGCTTCTTGTGGGCCGATTTGGGGTCCAGCTTGAATGGCTGGCCTTGTGGAGGAGAAAGTCATTGGAAACATTGGAAACATGCTTTACAGAACAGCTCATTTATATTATACGGAGGGGTCTTGTGCTTACTGTTGGTCTTCAGAGTCCCCGGTTCACTGCTCCTGCTCCCCGCTTGGTTAATGGCCTTGACGACAAAGATATACTTGGTGCCACTCTGCAGACCGTGCACCGTGTAGTGGTTCTGCTTGATGTTGGGAACTATCATCCAGCTCTCCAATGAGTTGCAGAGACCTGGGGAGACAGGGGAGAGGAGGGTGAGATAACGAGAAACACACGACAGGGTCTCTGTACAGTCAGTTATTTCATTAAAAAAATCATTTACCCAAACAGAATTTATTTACTTCAAAGTTCCCTGGATGTACAGTAGAGTGGCGTGAGAGCATAGTGTGCTCAATGATCCGTGGTGTGTGAGCCCGTGGCAGTGGGCACAGGTGAGAGGGTGTGAAAAGACACAAGAGGAAACCATTCACACCTCGTTGGCTTCATGGCTGAACTGTGCTCTCTCAGGTTTATGTGGGTCATTTAGCATGTGTTTCATTGAACTTCCCTTCATACTGCAGCACAACCTCCAAAGGATTGCATGTATGTATGCATGTTCATGTCATGGCTTCATTCCCCCGAGGAAGGCAATCTGTTTGTTGGCAACCTAGAAGTTAATAATCTTTCATAACCAGCACCCTCAGTATTCCTTTCTTACAATGTTACTCAAGAACATGGATGCTTTTTGTCTGCTTCTCTTTCTTCTTTTTTGGCAAATATGTTTTTGGGGAGTAGACTATCAGCCTGAAAATAACACATTTTATATTATGATTTAAAGATGCATTTTTCCTTTCAGGTTCCTAGTTGAATAATTTGTGGAAAAGGCGGCTTCTTTGACTATAAAACAATAATAAGTCCAGAAAAGAGCCAATTAATGCCAATGCATTGAATGGTAGCTACAAAAAATACCTAAATAGTATAAAAAGTTGGGATTTATTTTGTTAATTTTAAGAATTAGACACTTAATTTGACTACATGCTTTCATTTGTGTCCTTACTAAGGACTTTGTATGAGTAAAGTAGTTAAATAACCATTCATGTAACTCAGTGGTGGGCCGTCAGGGCCAGCAAGGCCTTCTCTGCTGGCCTAAACATCATCAGAATATAAATTAAATTTTGATATATTTTTTCCACAAATACGTATTAAATTATTCCCCATAGTCTATTCTCTTCATTTTATAGCGTTCGTCTTGGCTGCGCTGCTTCCAGCCTCAGAACGAGATTTGGAGGGCTGGCCTTTATGTTAGAGCTTTTATCCAATCATATTTCAGCCATAATGTGTTGCTAGGGTCAAAGAAATCTGCCCTTAGGCCTTCAGAATCAACAGTGCGGGCGGCTGTAAGCTTAAAGTGAACGCAAACAAAACTGTGGCGTTAACCAATCAGATTTCGAGGTGGCGACAACGGGCCAGCTAGCAGGCGTACGCTAACGTTAGCACGTGCACATCTTCTGATTGGATACACACTATTGAGAGGCAGAGCTAGGCAGTAGGCAGAGCCATACAGTCTATGGGCAAAGCTAGCAAACAGAACTAGAACTTGAGCGAGCTAATTTGTGTAGATTTCTACAAGCTATTTTTTTCAACCCACAATGGCTGAAGGAGGAGAAGAGATCAATTTGGTAGAAGATATAATTACAACGCCATTTTCAAAACGAACTTTTCAAGTAAAGCTACACATCTTGAAAAGGGAACGACCAACTCCAACGCTAGCGAGCCTAGCACAGCAGGGAAACTACGAGCGGTACCCCTGGCTCACATCCTCCGAGAGGCACTGCAAATTGTACTGCCGGGAATGCCTGGTATTTGCAACTGATCGATTTGGTGTTTGGAGCCACACAATGCCGGGGTGGCAATGGTATTATCCGGGACCTTTCCCGGCCCAAACCATCGACCTGGCCTGATTGGCCCATGGGGAAAATAGTTGTAACTAATTTTTGTCACTTATCTTATTCTTGCATTAATATCAATTCAACTGTAGTCTGCATAAATTCACCATAGCAGCGCAGCCGCCTGCTGCATCACAGCAGATTAAATAGGTTCTACCATGTAAGGGAATTCTCTCCTCCCAAATGTTTCAGATGGTTTGGCCCACGGCTCGTCTTTTAAATAACAACGGCGCGAAACAGAGCGCGTCAGTGATGGAGGGTAGAAAGAGGCCAGGTGGAACGGAGAGGGCTAAGCTTAAAAAAAGACAGGAGGTGGCAGCCAAATGTGCCAAATTGACAGATATGTTCTCAAGACAAGCTGGTAGGTTACTGAGAGATATGGATAATAGGCCTGGTTGTGAATTTGATCAAATAGGCTATAACGTGGCGAACGTTTGCAATGTCAACTCAACTGTCATCTGACTGCTTTTGTTGTTAAATATGTAAAATCTCACAATTTATATGATTTAGAAGTGTATTCCTATATTCAAAGAAGAACCGAACACTTTCTTTACATTCCAGTTCTGATGAACAATTGCTTAACGCTTTATCACACTGTATCTCCTCATCAACTGTAGCCTGCATTCCCACAGGCGCGCACATGTGGTTACTAACGCAATATTAAATAGGGACGATCACATTTGTTGTTTGATATTTGTTATTAAATGCATCTCAAACATGCAATTAAAATAAATATAATTATTTAGAAGTGCTGTATGCAAATATTGTACATGGTTCGCGTGTGCAGGAACAGGGGCAGCGCGAGCACGTTGGGGTGTTTAGTTGCCTTTTTTAATTACTGGAGAGTCTGCACGCGCGTTCTATCTGCGGGAATCAGCATCATGTTTCATGTTCAAGCCTTCCCCTCCCATTTATTATAATGTGAGCTGAGCCCGCTCAGACCCGTGCAGGGAATAGACTGTTCTATTTTCAAGTTGCAATGAGCACTTATCCGGACACCGCGCGGGCACGACGCTTTGATGTGAAAGGAAGAATCTGTTTTCTTGTCGATTTCTATCCATTTCGGACTGAGCACGAATGCAGATGCAGAGATGTTCACGTCCCGTGCTTGCTGTGTGTAAACGAACCGAACACTTGCTTTACATTCCATTTTTCCATTTTTTGACAAACAGTTTCAAATGTGCTGTCACGCTTATCTCCTCTGCAACTGTAACCTATTTCGTCTCGCCGTCATATCGTGCATTTCCACAGAGGCGCGCACACTGTGGTTATCAACTCACTATTAAATATATTTTTTTATTGTTATCGATTGTTTTCTAGCAACAGCTCAGCAGACCACTTCCAGTGCTACTGATGATCCCAAGGAGGGCACGACTACTGAAGGGCCAGGTAGAGGAAGATACTGTAGTTAGTCAAGATAGACATTTGTGATGTAAAATATTGGCATAGAGAAGAAAACCATGGTAGGGTGGTAGACTAAATCATGCAAATCATTTAACACAACCACAATTACAGTAAATAAATAAATGAATTAATCAGTGAATAAAAGGATAAATAAAGTGTGTCATGTTTTCTAGCAACATAGACAACTCTTAATGAACATTTTCTGTAGCCTCAGAGGATCAGGTGCAGTCTGAAGGAGAATGCAGTAGGCATGGAGAGGCCAGGACCACAGAGGAAACAGGTAGCAGGATTTAAAACGAACTAATTACTTGAAATGCATCAAAATAAGCCCAAATGAAATAAGTAATCACTTCAATCAATAATTAATCAATAATTGTCTATGTGACTAATTGCTATAATATAGCAGTGGCTCAGTCAGTAGGGGCTTGGACTGGGAATCGTAGGGTCGCCGGTTCAAGTCCCCGAACAGACTTGAAATATGGAAAGTGGACTGCTACTTGTAGAGGTCCCAGTTCACCTCCTAGGCCCTGCTGTGGTGCCCTTGAGCAAGGCACCGGACACCTCCAATCCCCCCTCCCCATTGCTCCCCGGGCGCTGCACGATAGCTGCCCACTGCTCCTAGTACTAGGATGGGTTAAATGCAGAGGACTAATTTCACTGTGTGTGCTCTGCTGTGTGCATGCATGTGACAAATAAAGAGGGTTTCATCCTCCGATTCTATCTATCTAGTCAGATGCTGAGAGGGAGGCTCGAGGAACCTTAGAAACAGCAGGAGTGCAGCAGGAGATCTCACAGGCAGCCAATAGCATAGATGAGGAGGCATTTGATTATTTTTCTCGTCCTCAGAGACAAGACCTACAAATGTTTTTTAGTTTCCATCCTCAGCAGCCCACAACACCCCCTGTAGCCAAAGTGTTCTACAACAAACAAGGCACCAACCGCAAATGGTTGACTTTCAGTGACAAAACAGAATCACTGTACTGTTCTGTTTGTTTGGCATTTGCGCCACCTGCTAAAACAAACAATCCCTTCATTAAGGGTGGTATGAAGGGATGGAAACATATCCATCAGCGCATTGAAGAGCATGAACAAAGTAAGATACATAGGAATTGTGCAGATGCTTACTTTCTGATGGCTAAAGATGCAAATGTAAACAGCCTTTTGGCAGGCAAACAGATGTCTTTACATCATGAGAAAGTTAAACAGAAGCGCCAGGTAATGGAACGCATTGTTGATGTGGTTAAAGTCATTGGAAAATGTGGTCTTAGTTATCGAGGGGATAAGGCAGAGGCTGCTTACACCCTAGAAAACACTGCAGTCAATCATGGCAACTTTTTAGAGTTGCCACTGCTTTTGGGCCGATATGATCCCTGTCTTCAGCAACACATTAGCAGTTGCATTGAGTAAAGCAAAATTCACCATGACAGTGGGGGAAAAGGAAGAGGGTCTCTTGTGACACTTTTTTCCAAGGACATAGTCAACAAAGTGGTGGATGTACTCAAAATGCTGATAAAACGCAGAATCGCTGATGAGGTCAGAGAGGCAGGCATGTTTTCGGTACAGATAGACACTACTCAGGATGTGTCATCCACAGACCAATGTTCTGTCATACTAAGGTATGTGACAGATGTGATTCATGAGCGACTGGTTGCTGTGGTGGATTGTGAGAAGTCCACAGGTCAGCATTTCACTGACCTGTTGAAACAGACTTTGGATGATCTCAGCATTGATATTGGCACATGTGTGGGCAACTCCACTGATGGTGCTGCCAATATGCAGGGCCAATATCAGGGGTTCTCAGCATTGCTCTCTGAACTGGCTCCTACACAGATTCACATGTGGTGTTATGCCCATGTGTTAAATCTTGTTCTGACAGACACAACAGGCAGTGTGGTTGAAAGCACATCACCTTTTTCCATTCTGAATGATGTGGCAGTGTTTCTGAAGGAGTCGTGGAAACGCATGCAAAAGTGGGAGGAGATGAGTGAGGACAGACGTCACCGGAAATTGGCTCCAATAGGAGCTACAAGGTGGTGGGCTAAGGATCAGGCCCTTACAAAGGTGTTTGGGAGCTTTGGCGATCCAAGGGATGCTCTCTATGTTGACCTCTTGTTGACCCTGGTGGCAATTGAAGCGGATGACACTATGAAGTCAGTGGTCAGGGCCAAAGCAAAGGGGCATGTGGAAACCCTTTTGAGATATGAGGTTATACTCACAGCCCAGATTTTCCTCCGCATCTTCAGGCACACCTCCCCTCTATCCAAGTATTTACAGACACATGGGATGAATATTTTGTCAGCTCAGCGTTTGGTTGAGGGGACAGAGGAAAGCCTCAAAACATTTGCCAGGGACTTTGAGGGAGTTAAAGGAGCAGCTGATGTGTTTGTGAGTTGGGCCAACAAGAAACTGGAAGAGGCAGATAGTGAACTTGTTGTGGAGAGTTCTCTCCCAGAAAAACGACTCAGAAAAAAGAAAAGAATGCCAGGAGAGCTCCAGGAAGATGACCCACCAGTCTCACCTTATACTGCATTTGAGGTCAAGGTCCATAATGTTATTCTGGACACAGTTGCTGACAGTATCAACAGGAGGTTTGCAGCCAATGCAACACTTGCCTCAGATTTTGCTTGCCTTGACCCAAACAACTTTGCTGAGTTGAGGGAAAACGGAATCCCCAGTACAGCACTGCAAGAGTTAAGCAAGTGTGTATTGAGGTTTGATGACAGAGCGACTGTCAGCAGGTTGCATGACGAGCTGTATAGCCTGGCATCCCAGTGGGAGAGACTGAAAAAGTCTCCTCTGGAGGATTATGTGGTCAGGACAGGAAGAGAGGTCACACAGACTGATGAGGAGGGTAGTGGAATTTCATACATGGAGCCAGAATTTGAGCTGGAGAGCAGGACATGCTCTTCTTGCAAAAACTGTGCTATCTGCGTTTACTTGATCCTCACACAATATAACCTCCTCACAGATGCTTACCATGTAATCGGGTTGGCTTATAAGTTTCTCTTGACTCTTTCAACCACCCAGGTTGCATGCGAGCGGAGCTTCTCTGCCTTAAAATGTGTGAAAACCAGGCTACGAAGCTCAATGTCGCAGGAACTCCTTGATGCATTTATGCTCATGTGTGTTGAAAAGGACATTTTGATGTCCATTGACAATGACACTGTCATTAACGAATTCGCAAAGACAAGCACTTTGCTGAGGAAACTTTTGCTGTTTTAATCTTAAATACAGTATGTGCAGTTTGATTTTTGAAATAACTTTGATTTGTGAAATAACTTTTCTTCTTTATCATTATCTTTATTTTATTTGAATTTGAATTATATATTGTTAAAGTGACGCAAAGTATTATATACCTTTGTTTAAAACAAATAAAAAGCATTGAGAGAGAATTGTTTTTTGTTTGTTTTATCTTTTCATGGACTCAAATTCCTCCTCCATATCAGAGTGGCCTGAATTTGAATTAAATTCCCGGACTGAGAAAATGGCCCACCCCGGCCCTGGAGCCACACTAAATTTGCAAACTTGAGTTGTCTAACCAAGGCAGCAACGAGACACCAAAGCACAGCTGGGCACTTGGAAGCACTGGTGCTTTTGAAAACCTTTGGGGACACCCGAGTGGATCTACAGCTCAACGAACAAGTGCGCAGGGAAACGGAGCTCCACAACGAAAGGGTGAACAAAAACAGGGAAATATTGAAAGACTGATTGATTGTGTCCTGTTTTGGGGTAAACAGGAACTTTCATTTAGGGGACACGATGAAAGCGCTGAGTCCAGAAACAGAGGAAACTACGTGGAGCTTCTTTCTTTTCTTGCTGAGAACAACACAGATTTGCATTACCACCTGTACACAAACAACATGTTTACTGGGACGTCAGGCAAAATACAAAACGACCTGATTTATGCTATTGCTGAAGTGATGGAAGAAGAGATCAAAATGAAGATTAAAAAAGCACCCTTTGTCGCTGTTATGGTGGACGAGACGTCAGATGTGGGTAATGTAGCACAGCTGGCACTTGTTCTGCGTTATGTGACGGACACAGGTGTCAAGGAGCGGTTTGTCAGATAATCTGATTCATTAAGTTAACTGTAAATGCTGATGTATTGATTATAAATGCTTCGGAAATATTAATATAACTCTGTTGTACTTGACTATGTTAAGGTGATGCAACGCCCGGTTATACTGCGTTTCTGTCTAAATGTATAGTTTCTAGAGCCATGGCGTCATAATGATGGTATTAAGAGGTGGAATAATTCAGGTAGGACTGTGTAGGACATCACTGAAGGCCTAGGTGTGAAATGCACGGCCCGCCACATAACTACTGCTAGTATTCCTACTGGTATACACTTAAAGACCTACATGAAAATACATCATACACATGGTGATTCTTTCTCTCTCTCTCTCTCTCTCTCTCTCTCTCTCTCTCGCTCTCTCTCTCTCTCTCTCTCTCTCTCTCTCTCTCTCGCACGCTGCGAGTATAGCGGAGAGTGGTGATTATCGGTTTCGTAAATTTTCAAACCCTTTTAAACATCTGTTTCTTTCACTGGGTGATTGTGTATAACTTTGTGCATCACGTCACCGAATTTTGGTGGATTTGTTTGGTGGCACTGGTGATTTGTTTGCCACACACTCGGCTCCGCATGGCGTCTCGTGGCAGCAGCTCCTGGTCGGAGAAGCTGACTCGCCAGCACCAGCACGCCATCAAGCTCTCTCCACTTGGCGGTGTTTCGGTAGAGGAGTGTAGTTTGGCTGTGGGTGCTGTGGTGGGATATGGCAGGGTGAAATCTGCCTCGCGGATGAACAGTGCTGTTGTCATTTTCTTAGACAGCACTGTGAAAGCTAATCAGCTGGTGCCCCTTGCCACTCCTGCGAAAAAAGTGTTAATATCAGATGTACCCCCGTTTCTGCGGAACGAGTTGTTGGAGAGAGAGTTGGCTCGGCACGGCAGCTTGTGTCTCCAATAAAAATGATCCCCCTCGGCTGCAAGTCTCCGCACCTTAAGCATGTGGTTTATTTCAGGAGACAGGTGCTTATGATCCTAAAGAAGGATGAGGGGGAACTCAACTTGGTTCTTAGTTTTTGTATTGACGATGTTGCCTACACTGTTCATGTCACGTCTGATATGCTGAGATGTTTTGGATGTGGAGCTCAGGGACACCTGATCCGCGCGTGCCCTGGGGGAGCGGGTGACGGTCCGGCGGCGGGTCCCGGTCCGCATGCCGCTGCTCCGGCGGCGGGTCCGGCTGCCGCTTCTCCGGCGGGGGGGCCGCCTGCCGTTGGGTCGGTAGCGGTGCCGCCTGTCGTTGGGGTGGTAGCGGTGCCGCCTGTTGCTGCTCCCGTCGCTGTGGTGGGGCTGGGAACGCTGCGGACGGGGCGGGGCCGGCTGTCGCTTCACTCAGTAACTTACTAGGGGACAGTGGGCACACAGCAGCCAGGGTGGCTGAATCTGTTTTGGAGGAAGTCATCATGGATGGGGATTTGCTAAAATTACCCATCAAAACAAAAAGTGCAGAGGTATGCAACAACAACGCGGCCCAAACAAAAAAGGTTTTAAAGACAGAGTCGCCGTGTTCCTCTCAGCCAGAGGGACTCTCAGAGGACTCGGAGGACAGTGACAGTGACAGTGAGGCTTTCAGCGAACGTATGCAGGTAGACAGGGGTGAGGAGTATTCCTTCCAGAGGATCAGAGGCTTCCTGAAGGATACTAAAGGGAAGAAGGCGTAAGGGTGCAGGATTTTTTTGTTGATCAGCTGTTGTTTCACGACTCTGCTAGGGCTCTCATGCCGCACAAGAGGCCTTTGGCAGCTTACTTTCAGCAAACAGGAGATCTACAGGCTGAGGAAAATACTGCAGAAGATCCGAGAAGAAACTGCTGGAAGTAATGATTAATTACACCTTGTTTGTCTTTTCTCTCCTTTCCTTTTCTTCAGTTATCGTTTTGACTTGGTTAGGATGCAGCTATACTTTCGTTATGGGTGACATAAAGCTGAGCTCTCTGAATATTAACGGTGCTCGAGGGGATGCCAAGAGAGCATCTTTGTTTTCTTTAATGGAGAGTAAGAATCTGAATGTGACTTTTGTCCAGGAGACTCACAGCACTGCTGACAATGAGAGTGACTGGAGGAGGGCATGGAGTGGGGAGGGCTTCTTCAGCCATAAGTGCAGCAATAGTGGAGGGGTTGCTATTCTCTTTGCCAGAGGTTTCACACCCTTTTCCTGCACCGTTGAGGACATCATTCCAGGTCACTTGTTGACATTAAATGCTGTTTTCGAGAAGGTTAAAATATGATTTATTAATATTTTTGCTCCCAGTGTGGGCTCTGAAAGGCTTTTATTTTTTTAACAGTTGAAGCATGCCCTTAGCACCTGCAGTAGTGAGGAGTATCTGTTCCTGGGGGGTGACTTTAACTGCAAAGAAAACCCTGTGCTGGACAGGAACTACTGGGAACCGCATGCTGCCTCTAGGAGTGCCTTAATGAGGATCACAGAATCTTTCGAGCTGTGTGAAATTTGGAGGCATCTTTACCCGGGCCAGCGGCAGTACACCTGGGTGCACTGTAGGGACAATCTGTTGTCTCTAGCCAGACTGGGCCGAGTGTACTGTTTTAATCACCACATTAATACAAGCAGGAGCTGCTCCATCAGTCCTGTTGGGTTCTCTGACTATTCCCTTGTTCAGGTTTCAGTTTTTATTAATTATGTGAAGTGCAATAGTGCGTATTGGCACTTCAATGTGTCTTTGTTGGCTGATAATCATTTTAAATCAGTCTTCACATTTTTTTGGCAAAACTACCGTAATTGTAAAAGTGAGTACAGTAGTCTTCAGCAGTGGTGGGATGTGGGGAAAGTCTAAATCAAACAGCTTTTGCTAGATCTGAGGGCTCTGGAGAGGGAGGTGGTGGAGCCGCAGGGATTGGCAGACTCCACAGGAGAGCGAGAACATGTTGAGGTTTTCAAAGGTAGAAATTCAGCTCTGTCCAACCTGCTGGGGTTTTCTGCTCAGGGTGCTCTGGTCAGATCCCGGTTTCAGAAGGATGCTCCTTCTCACTTTTTCTTCGGTCTCGAGCGCAGGAATGGTCAGAGAAGGCTGATGCACTCCCTGCGGTCAGACTGGGCAGCTGCTTCAGGAGTCGGCCGACATTCAGCAGTGTGCTGTCAGGTTTTATAAAGAGCTCTACCGGTCAGATTACCAGGCAGAACCAGAGGTGGCGCTGTCCTTCTTTGAAGGCCTTCCTAAGGTCCCTGAGGGGGACAGCTTAGACCTGGAAGCTGAGCTCTCTGCCCAGGAGCTGCAGGAGGCCCTGGAGAGCATGCAGAGTGGGAAGGCTCCTGGCATAGACGGCCTGCCTGCAGACTTCTATAAGGTTTTCTGGCCTGTTATGGGTGATGACCTGCTGGGTGTCCTCAGGGACAGTCTCAGTAAGGGGAGGTTGCCTCTGAGCTGCAGGAGGGCGGTGCTCACTCTCCTCCCCAAGAAAGGAGACCTGCAGGAGCTTGGGAACTGACGTCCTGTATCCCTTCTCTGTACCGACTACAAACTGCTCTCCAAAGTGTTGCAGACGAGGCTGAGGAAAGTGATGGAGCATGTCGTTCATGTAGACCAGACATACTGTGTACCCAGCAGGTTGATAACTGACAACGTTACTCTGATTCGAGATGTTTTGGACCTGTCCGGTTCATTGGGCTGTGAGCTTGGTCTGATTTCTCTGGACCAAGAAAAGGCTTTTGACCGAGTTGAGCACCAGTACTTGTGGCAGATGCTGGAGGCTTTTGGGTTCAGCTCTAGTGTGATAGCCAAGATCCAGCTCTTGTACAGGGACATTGAGAGTGTACTGAAGATTAACGGTAGTTTATGTGCTCCTTTTAAAGCTGAGAGAGGAGTCAGACAGGGCTGCTCTTTGTCTGGGATGCTGTACTCCCTGGCCATAGAGCCTCTCCTACACAACCTAAGGTCCAAACTCATGTTTTTTCTTTTCCTGGCTGCGATCATGTTCTTAAATTGTCTGCGTATGCAGACGATGTAATGGTGATTGTGAAAACTCAACAGGATAGCAATGCTGTAATAGATACTGTGGGTGTGTTTAGCAAGCTCTCTTCTGCTAGGGTAAACTGGGGGAAAAGTGAGGCGTTAGCAGTAGGGGCAGGCCACTTTAATGGTCTAGTTTTACCTGGGGGCCTTGTTTGGAAGAGGGGAGGTTTGAAGTACCTGGGTGTTTATCTCGGTGACGAAAAACTTTTCTTTACAAAACTGGGACGGGCTCTTGGAAAAGGTGGAAGGCCGATTAAAGAAGTGGATCCTTCCAAAACTTTCTTTTAAGGGGCGTATTTTGATTTTGAATAACCTTGTGTCCTCCATGCTGGCTCACCGGTTGGCATGTTCAGACCCGCCTGTAAACCTGCTGTCCAGGGGGCAGGCTCTAATGGTGGATTTCTTCTGGGACCGCATGCATTGGGTCCCGCAGAGCATCCTTTTCCTGCCAAAGGAAGAAGGGGGACATGGACTGGTTCACCTGGCAAGCAGAGGGGCTGCGTTCAGGCCCCGTTCGTCCAGAGGTTCCTGACTGGACCTGCTGACCTGGTATGGAGACCCGTGGCTCGTGCTGTACTAGAGCGCTGTGGAGGGCTTGGCCTGGCTGAGTCGCTGTTCCTAATGGACCTTAAAGGATTACACTTTAACAACCTCATGCTTCTACAAAGGACTTTTCAAGGTGTGGGGGCTTTTCCGGAAAGAGAGAACGGAGAACTGTGCCTCTTTATTCTGGCTCCTCAAAGAGCTGGTGGTCCACGGGACTCGTTTTCTGGGTGGAATAGGGCCTTCTCTACAGCAGAGACTCTGTGAAGAGAAGATCCTCATACTGGGACATGTGCTGGAGGTGTGTGGCCCTCGCCTGGACAATGCTGCGGGCCTGGCGGCACGTTTGGGCATCAGGTCAGTCCGAGTGACCGGCCTCCTTTCTGAGTGGGTGGAAACAGCAGCTCAGCGAACCAGAACTGGCTGTTGCTTTCTGTAACGGACTTAGTGAACTAAACGAAAATGACTCTTTCCCGGAGATACTTTGTGTTCCTGACGTCACGTGATAGTTTTCTGTTAAGGTTTAATAATGTCACTGATTTTAAGTTCAGCACCATGTCCAACAAAAGGATGTATTTTTTTATGACAAAAGTGCTAAACCAGAGCAGACTGCAGGGCCGAGTGGACACCCGGTGGAGAGCCCGCCTGGCCCTGACTGAGAGCGCTTTACAAGCCACCCGCTGACAAAGAGGCTGGGGGATCTACAGTGAAGGATTCTACACGGCACGGTTGCTGTCAATGCCTTTGTTTCAGTGATCAACCCAGCTGTTTTTGATACATGTCCGTTCTGTGACCAAAGGGAAACCATCTTCCACTGTTTCTCAGAATGTGATCGACTCCTTTGTCTCTTTCGGTTACTGACCCAGATGTTTGTTTTGTTTGGTGAGGTTTTTTCCCCCAAAGTGTTTATCCTTGGTTACAGGTACACCCAGAGACAAAAGGTTAAATGTCAGCTCCTGAATTTTTTGTTGGGCCAGGCCAAAATGGCCATCTGCCTCAGCAGGAGAAATAAAGTTGGGAACTCGATGGCTTGTGATGCTGTGCTGATCTTTAAATGCATGGTGAGAGCGAGGGTCAAAACTGATTTCAGTTATTTTCGTCTGACAGAAAATGTGGGGGAGTTTCAAATATGTGGTGCTTTAACATTGCTTTGGTTTCAGTGGAGAATGATGAGCTGGTTTTCAGTCAATTCCTAAATTGAAGTTGTTTTGCTTAGATTTTTGTTCTGATGTGGTTTGTTTAATTTATTTGTGAATAAAAGTGGTTTGAAAAATCAAAAAGCTCTCTCTCTCTCGGTCTCTCGCTCTCTCTCGCTCTCATATCACATTAAGAGACATTTCCCACAGGAACTCTAATCAAGATAACTGTGCTTAACAATTATCCTTAAGCATGTTGTTTCCATGTGTTGTTTTTTTAAATCAACCTTTCACTTAGTGAATCTCTGGGGGGATTTTCTGGCGTGTGACTCAGATGCCAACAGCAACACTTCTGACATTATGGGATGTGAAAACACGAGGTGCGAAAAATCACAGCGTCTCGGTAAACCGAAAGAGACAGGGATGTGAACGCGAGAGAGGAAGGAAAGGGAAATATCACATTATTTTAATAGCTGTCTTTCCTTTAAACTAGGTAAAGTAATGACCAGGAAGATGAAAAGAAAGATGTTAGTTTCCAACTGTGCTATTCAAACATTGTGCATGTATTGACGTAAGATCTTATTTACACCCATGTGAATTCTCCGCTGCACCATTGTCAAACTACTTCCTCCTTTCATCTGTCACAAGCTACAGTCCATTGATGTGTGACAACATCAGAGGGTGATAGTGGTATAAAGGCTGCAGGCTTCACTTTAGGAGGTTCCACTTCCACCGCTACCTCGGCTTTTAGTGAAGCACTTCAACTCCCAGCTGCCTTAGGGGAGCTCGTGGCCACAAGTAGAGCGTCATGATTGTAAGTCTTAAAATGGTAAAGAAAAGTCTGAAGAGCATATTTTTTATGAATATCATAATGCAAGGTGTTGGACAATGGCCAGTCCACTAGATCTTTTTTTTTTTTTTAAAGGGGCGCTATTATGCTTTTTAGGGGTTCGCGGGACATCTCTAGGAAGTGAGCAATCACAACAGAGGGGAAATCAGAGCAGACTGAGCTCTGGTTTCAGAGAGAGGGTGAAAGGGGAAAACAGGTGCTGCAGCACAGGCAGTACGAGGAAAATAAAGAGCTTTTTGAACATTAAAGCATTGAAACATGTCGCAGTATAGGTACTTACTTGCAATGTTAGACTGTCCAGTAAAGATGGCGTACTGCAGCTCATAGGAAACCACCGTGAACTCATCATCGGACGTCCAGTGGACAGAGATGGTGTCATACGACGCCGTGCACAACTCTTCCCGTATGCAGGGAGCATTGGGAGCTGCAGAGAGTGAGAAAGAGGACAATAATCCAATAAGCTCTAATGCTTATAATTTCTATTGAGCCAATTCTAATATTGCAAAATGATCACATACAGTAGCCCCAATTAACCTTGTACGTTTTCGTTTGAGTGCAAAGGCTTCATTACACAGCGGGCTGAAGATGTTCTTTCCACTAGAGTGGTAGGTTGAGCAATTAAAGCGATGCAGAAGAGAAATAATAAAAAACTGTACTTAAAAAACATCAAGGCAGCAGTGAGAGTAAATATTAACCCTTGTTGTTACGTACGTTTTCTTACATTCATTCGTCCGCTATGCTTATGTTCTTTAGGGAACTAAAGAAAACTTTTGTATTCACAAAAGCTCTACTAGAAAGAGAATGGAGTGAAGTTAAGATACAAAGGCACGGCTTAAATTGATTCTAAAGCCACTTCCTATCTCTTTCTGTGTCTGTCACTCTCCCCCTCTCCCGACCCCTCTGCCATGAGTGGCTGCACATAGTGGAGTGATTCACTTAGTGAGAAGGCCCTCCAGCGAAGCCCTCATGTGTCGTGGAGAATAAATATGAGCCAGCCATTTTCACAGACCTTCAAATCCACTACACACGATGCCTTGTATTTGTCCCCGGCGCGCTCGTAATTCACGCTGTGACATTTTGATGGTTCCTCACAAATGGGACATCGGAAATTAATGTTGAAAATTACATTTTTGAGTTAATGGGCTGGGGCCTGCTACTTCAAACACAGTGCTTGAAGACAGCAGCGACTTCAAACAAATCAAAGAAAAACAAAGTCTGTTTTTTAAAAAACCTGGAGTGGAAGTTTGATTAAAGGCATGTTTGGTTTAATGGTCAACGAGGAAAAGGAAGGAAGGGCCAGACTGTTGATCAGACAAAAAGTATTGGTCGCTTTGGATTCATTTAACCGAGAAAGCAGAAAACAAAAAAGCCTTTACCACGTTTGAGATTTAAAATCTCCATTCGTTTTTGACTTCAAATGACTTTAAAAACAATCAAGGAATGACTTTGATTCAAACACAAAGGTTTACCTGTAAGGTAATCCAGATTTTCCAGTAGCTTCTTCTCTCTGGTGAAGTCCAGGGCGACCGTGTCGAAGGTGTCCGTTAGGTTGATCTCAGGGATCAACACTTGGGTTGATGCGCTTGCCATTGAAACCCTAGAACATAGACACAGTAAGTAAGAAGTAAGAACAAGCATTAACAAACTCCTCAAAAGTGGAATTAAATAAGTCTCTTTATTAGTGAGTCTGCAGTTTCTGAAAGAATACTTTTGAAGGATTTAAGGATAATGATTTAATTATATTTCAGTCGCTCCTGAGGATGCACATAATGGACACCAAGTGTTGTTCTCAGCTGTCAAATGAATTAGTCGGAAAGCTTGAGAAAGGTTGGGGGAATAAGATTACGGTAAATTAAAGATGGATTCCCAACTTTAAAGTGTTTTGCTGTTGGGGAATTCAAGTGCACAAAGTTCCTAAATTGTTTCTGCAAGTGCACTCTTTGCCCTATCCTTAAAACTTAAGTTTGCTGAATAATTTAACCGTGTGAGGCCAGTGTGTGCGCTCTCTGACCTCTCATTGATGCACTTGGCAGTCTGCAGGAAGCGAGCGTGATCTGTTTCCTTCAGCGTCTGATCGGCCTGCGTGATGAGGGCGGAGGACCTCTCGATGCACTGCTTGCAGTTGGAGATCTGCTGGGCGAGCTTCCGAATCCTTTGTGTCTGGAGAGACAGAAATGAAATAATCAAACCAAGAATGCATGAAAACACATTGAGTTGGGAAACCTCAAAGAGCCTAATATGGCCCCTATATCTGTTGGACTATTTATTGTCCCACACCTTTGATTTTACGGTTAGGATGGTGGGGTTGATTAACGATGAGAACATAATCAGAGCAGACGACAGGAAATTACCCAAGAGAATAACGTTTTATTGCTACGAGACGATGGATGTTAACATTTCGAAATCACTCATACATGAAAAGGTCGCATGATGCACACATCTTGTAGTACTTCCTGTTTTCTTAATTGCTATGAACATGGCGTATAGCAAAGGGCATGAAGGCGTCCATGCTCCTCAGTGTCACAGACTGAGGCTCATGTGTTCCCACACTCCTTCCTGTTTTCTGTATTTGTATAAAAGGTTTCTTTTGACTCTAAATGAAACTGACGCTTCAAGGTAAACCCTTTCTCTCGATGTTGTGGAGAAAATAAGAGGACATTGCGATAGCATGTCTAATCTTCATGTGACTGAATAGGAAACCAGAAAAGAAGTTAAATGAGTGCGTTAAGCTTCTCCCATGTCCGTGCCACTATCAGATTTTCACGGCGTTGCAATGATTCACACAAATCTGGGATTTCATTTCCCCTCGTTTGCCCCCTAGTTTCATTCTCCTCTCCCTACAGTATGAGCGGAGATGTAAAGAGACAGATTGAGGTCAGTGGCTGGATTGAGGTTAAAGGACTTTTGATCAGCAGTTTGGCTGCTAGAGAACCCAAAACACTGTAATTTCACGGAACTCGTTTTGTTATAAAAGAAACAAGGTCTCAGAAAAGAGCAATTTCAGTGTGTATTGATCTCGATCGAGCACTCAACAAAAAAGCTTTTGTAGAAATCAGTTGGACTAAAAATAAATACCTCCTCATCCAACTTCTCTGAAGCAATACAAAAAGTAAAGTGCAAATGACATGATGGAAATAAATCTCCCGTGGGTCTCATGTCTTCTTAGATGCAGCTTTAAAGAAAAAAAGATCCGGGTTTATAACACACGTGCTGTCCCATTTGCACTAGTTTTGGACGGTCTGATCGTTTTTCCCTTCTGTTCGGAACGAGTTGAAGGGTTTTGCATTTTAGGCAGCTGAACAGTTTGCCGTCTGCTCATGACAGAAGGTCAAGTGGCTGTAACAAAGTATTAGAATAGACAGATAAATGGGCTCTTATGTTGACTTGGAGTGCTTTCAGCGCACATAGGATTTAATAGTGAGGAATAAAGAGGATGACATTAGCAGTCTGTTGCAATCCAATGGTTTGACTTGTGAATCCCAGACTCTGATTTGAAGCACATTTCATTGTATCCAAGTAGAATTAAAGGAGGTTTTTTGTTTGGTTTTCCATATCTATTGGATATTCACCCATTTATGATGATTAAATGTGACGAAATGGTGAAATTAATTAATGTTGTTTGTAGTGGGACAATACATTGACAAGACTAGTCCATTCGCAGCTAAAGACAGAATATTGAAGTGAAATATGGGTAGAAAACAGTCTAAATAAATGGCATCCTTCGTTGAGTGTTCACCTCACCTTCCCCTCCTTGATCTTGCTCCCGATGATCTGCCTCCTCTGCTGGATAATTTCGATCAGGACATCACACTCCTCCAGGAGCTTGCCCTCCTGACGGGATGCGTTCACCTGAGAACCAATTCACACACAGAGCATTAAATAAATGAACAAACTGATGGATGCTGCGAAACAGAGAGGGATATATAAATTTAGCGGCTCTGCAGCATGTCAGCCGAGGGACAGGATGTCATTTCCATCCATCAGCCAGCCGGCCTTCCTGTCTGAAGCAAACACTTCAGGAATACGAAGCATACTCAGCCATTTTGTCTCCCGCTGAGTCGGGGGATGAGTGACAAGTAAAATAAGCAGGAAGAGAGCAGACATGACACTCAGGAATATGCAGAATAACCAGACACCAGGGTGGGACGAAAATAGAATTTAATGTGTTGCATTTTATTTTTTAAATCACCTTTGTGAGGCCCTAGAGCTGTCAGTATTATTGGAGTGTCGAAAATCTAATTTTACTACTAAAAGGAGAGATATGTGGCTTCAGGACATGCGTAAAATAACCCAACCCTAATCTGTGGGAAACACTTAATCGCATCAGCTACATTATGATGCTAATGACGCTAACATCAAAGTAAAAAAATGTAATGTTAAATGTCAAGGTAGTGAATGTAGAAGCTGCATTAAAGTATAAAACACTGAAAAGCAACTTTTAGTGTTTGTCCACCATAAGATTGAAAGGAATTTGATCCTTTATTGCTTATCATTTTTTGATTGGATTGGCAAATTGTTTTTTGGGGGGGGAACAAGGGAGTGATTTAGGCAAAGAAGTAGCCTTTTTTTTCTGTGTTAATGAAAGTTCACATCTCCGGGTTGTGTATTCAAAAGTAGAAACTGACTTTATAGCTAAAGCTTATTGCTGTCTTAACTTTATATTAAAGCATATTAAGTGTCGTGGCAGTGGGTTCGAACATGTGCTTGGCTCAAAAGCGAACAATGATGGCAATGAAACTTTATGGAAATGGTTTAATTTAGTTGGAATGTGTTTGGGAAAGTGCCGTGTTGATTTTATCCAGGGTTGTTCTGCCATGAGGGTCTTTAGATGGAAAACCAGCATGCAACTGCATTCTACGAGGTGTTTGATTCACTTGGAGCCTTTACAGGCTACTATAAAAGTTGTTCAAATGCAATTATAAGACTGCAGGTCCTACCATAATGTGCAATTTCTCATTGTGGTCATTTCCTAGTGCTTCTTTCAGCACCTTGTAAAGTGTTTTTTCTCCCTCGCTGTGGTAAAGCAATAGCACGGGGAGCAATGAAAGGGAAGTCTGCAGTGAGTGTTGCCGAGCCACCAAGTTATTCATACGCTCTCTGTTGCACACACGCATGTTGACAGGTGTTTTAATAATGACATCACGGGGAGTCGTTTGCCTTTCCTGCACCGAGCCAAACAAGGGCTTGAAAGGACTTCCTCAGTGTGGCCTTTCAAACAGCATTTATGTGCTTTTCTGGGCCTGTGTTGCCAAGAGAAACAATTTGCCACCTGGATTACAATGCTCTCGGTATGTGAAGACGTGGCTAAGCTGTATAATGAAACTGCCGGTGCATCTGCCTTCTCAACACTGCTAATTGGATCCTCCGATGTCATTGTGACAGCTCCTGGGAAGCTGGAGATGTAAAACTGCTTACTTACTTACTTGTATATATGTAATGTCTTTGTGGCATGTTGTACACAAATGATCGTACTTTATACTGATCTTAATAGAGTGGCTTACGGGGTATGAAACCTCTTTGAATATAGACCACAAAAAAGGACAAGGAATTTTTAGTTGGAGCCAGTTGTTTGGTCCCAAGCAGATTATTGGAGTTTTGCCGTGCTCCCAACTAAATTAGATCTGAAGGGAAAGTGTTTTTGGCTCATTCACTTTCCCTGACATTTCATAATTTAAAAAAGTGTGAATAAACATGATGTCCTCCAACATTGCTCATCTAACTGGAAACACCGCCCACAAGGCTGCAAGGACACACACACACACACACACACACACACACACACACACACACACTCACACACACACACACACACACTGCAGTCACTTTGCATACAAATCATTTCAGTAAAAGAAAATATATTTTAAAATGTAAACAAGAATATTTGCTAGTGTCAAACATTATACTAGTTGATCTGTGGGTAATTGGTTGATGCAGTGTAATGATTAAGTAGAACCAACACACACACACACACACACACACACACACACACACACACACACACACACACACACACACACACACACACACACACACACACACACACACACACACACACACACACACAGTTTGTTCCCAAAGTACATCATGTGCTATGTAAAGATGTGGAGCACCTAATGGCTGTGGGCAGAGCCCTCTGGAGCATGTGAACAGTATGACAGATTGCTCACTGGCAGGGACATTAAGTGATTCATTTAGTCACAGAAACTCTCACACACACACACACACACACACACACACATTCACACACATACAAAAATGACTCAGGCAAAGTTTTTGAAAGGCACCCAAACTGAACTTTCCTCGAGGGAGGTAACTTCACAAGTCCGATGTATTTAGTGACACCATGCATATTTGTTATGACATTAAGCCAGAGACCTCCGCTGGGTGACTTTGCTCCAGTGTAAGCATTCATTTCCACTCATTTGGAATCGGTTCGTTTATTGCATTTGTATACAGACACAGACAAATGCTGCACATGACCCCTAGTTGACCATTTGTGATTATGTAATGGATTGGATTTAAACAAGATGACTAGTTTTCATCATGCTAATGGCAGCAAAGAACAGTATAAATATGATGTGGCATTTGATACTAAGAATAACATCAACTTGAATTTGTATTATTACTTAACATCCTTATAAAACAGAATTAAAATATATGGAAATGTAACCAGCAAGCAATCACCGTTTGTATTTGTATTTTAACATTGTGAATTGAAATAAAATGGATTAGGTTTAGGCAACAAAACTACTTGAAAAATCAGGTTCTTAGGTAAAATGAGTGTGTTTTTAAGTATAAAAAAAGTTTAAACATGACCTTTGTCTTACACGGGTATGGACAGCGGCCTTCTGGGTAAAAGGTCCTGTCTGTTTTTGGTAGTTTGTTGCTCATTTAACTATACACCATCTAAAGGTTAGTTTTTTTTTTTATGGTAGTGCGATTAATACATTCTGCCAGCAATAAAGGCAGGGATTTAAAATGGTGTAGTGCAGAAGGTTTAGTTTTCCTTTTTCTAAGTTTGAATGAACAGTGTGCATTTGTCATTTAAAAACAAATGGAGTCTAAAAAATGTCAGAAAGTATCAGCAGCAAACTTCAGAGAAGCTTTGGGGACGATGAACCTGATGTGAAATATTCAGAAAGCTGTCGGTGCGATGCTTTTACTGTGTGAAATCTCTTTAATCCCAGTCACATTCTCCCATGTCATGGAGAGCTGCATGTTTTTATTTTTTCATGATCACCACCAAGTTCCATCCTCTACTCGTGCAGTATGACTTTTCCCACCTACACAGTGTTAGCACCAAGCTACTGTATGTGTATAGCTGTGACCGTAATGCACTGGGGGAAAATGGGTCAAGTTCTTTCCTCCATCTTAAATGCATTATTTATATATTTTTTGATTTTTAAAGTGGAGTGCTACCTTTTTTGTGACGATTAAGGGAATCAAAGAGAGTTTTTTCTAATTTAAATTTCCTACACCATCAAAATTGTTTAGTTTTAGATCACACTAAAAAGATTTTGCAGGATGGTGACACCAAAATATGCAAAATATCTGCACTAAAGCGAAACCTTTTTTCCTAAACCTGCTTAATAAATCACAGTCCTCTCTGCTTGCAGTTTCTATATGGCTTGCCATGCAGAGACGCAACACTCTATTATTTCTAAGCTAAGATGTCACTGCGTTTTAACCCTGTGGCGGTGCTTTATTTAAAGCTTCTTAGTGGGCCACGAACAGGCAGACTTTACACTGAATTCCCTCCAGTAATGCTAAACCCACACATGTATTATCTTTTAAAGACAAATATTAGACAAAACCAGTTACAAATATTAGTCTTAATATTTTAGTTTTGTGGCTAAAGCTTAATCATTTAAATTATGTCAAGTAAAATAGGAGATGTCAGGGGATTAATCAGTGCAGAATATATACAAGTATTTCAAATAATAGTTACCACACCATACTATCAATTTAGAGATGCTATTTAAGAGTTGTGGACCACTGTGACTCACCTCTACATGTTGACAAGTCTGGATCAGTTTCCCCATCAAAGACTCAAGCTCATTGTTCCTCTTGATCAAATTGCTCAGGTTGGAGTCCAGGGCTTGCTGTGGCAAACACAAAACAACACATAGTGAGAAAGGAAAAATAAATAGCAGGGAAATGAATGCAAGGAAAAAGACAGGGAAGGCAAAGTCGTAAATCAAAGAGCAACAGAATCTTCCTCCTTAGGTTTTTTCTGCTTACACAAGAAGTTGTAAGACAACCTCAGGTGATGCAGCAACAACGTTTAAAAGCAAGTAGAAAACAACAAGATAAATTGAGAAAATAATATTTGACTCCTCAGCAGGAAACACTAGCTTTCCCTGAACTACTAAACATCCCAAGCACAGTTTCCTCCTTCTTTCTGACAAGGTGCTTCTAGTTTCCACGTACCTCTGAGCGCGCCGGGTACCCATCATCATCCCTGTACTGCCTCCTCATCCTGCCCCGTCCGAGCCTCCGACAGAGGAGCCTACTCTAGTGGAGGATGTGACTGGGACAGCCTCTCTACTGAGCACCAAGCCAAGAGCAAACCCGACCAAGCGGCAAATTAGGCATCAAAAGCCTTCCCTATGAGAACACGAAGCAGCGCTCTCGGCTAACGAACCGGCAAACAGGTGACAGCGCGTCAGCTCTGTCCCTTAACACTCCTCCCTTCCTTTTTTATCTTCCCTCCCCTTTTTTGCTTTCTGCTGCTTTTCATCCGCTAAGGCACAAGCTGTCTCTATTGCTTTCCAGACCGTCGTGTTATTGCCAAACCGAGCGTGCTTAAGCCGCTCTAATGCCACGTCTCCACTGTCCTGTGCAAAAACTGTTAAGAATTTCAACTCCCAAATGCTGAGATTCCCTGCATGCTTTTTGAAAATGCTGTAAAAGGGAATTGGAGCAAGGCCTGACTGTCAAATACCAAAGATGGCTTCGCTTAATAAGTACAGGTTTCCAAAAACATCTTGCGTTTGGGTAAATCCTTCACTTTCTTAATCTAAAGTCACAACATTTGCAGTTTTACAGGAGCAAAAGCTAGATATGCTATCTTCCAATTCACACTTTTTAGCAGCAGTGTAAAAACAGCCAGGTTCTGATATGTGGAGGATTAAAAAGGAGTTATCCCAGGGGGAATATTAAATAAACAACAACAGTAAACACAGATAGAGACTCTGGGATTTGTGTGTCTTTGTGTGTGTTTGTGTGCTGTTGCACTAGGGGGCTTAATGGGTGGCCTTAATACGACGATGACACACAAAATCAAAAGCAGCATAAAGGTCTGCTCTGAAATGAATGTGGCGCTGTCATGGCCATTATCATCCATAGGGATAAAAATAAACCGGGCTCTTATGGGATGATGAGAAAAAGCATCACTACAATAAGTCAGCAGATGTGTAATGGCGTATGCGGTAAAATGCATGCATGCAAACGTAAGCGGAAAGGGGTAAACATATTTGTAGAAATGTATGGTAGTGCATAAAATGTTGAGAAAACAAACTTTACATCTCCACACATACAACCTCCAGAAATAAAATACCCTTCGGCATGTGCATAGGAGAAGAGTCCAGGGATTTGAAATTGAACATGAAGGAGTCCCACATATACAGCCTCTATGTTGACGACTAGTATTAATCTCTGCCATCTACCTGACAGTCACACTGCTTGTTTATCCTGAATATATCTCTCCATCTATCTGGCTTTTCTGCAGCAAGTGCAAGCCAGATTTGTACCCAAAAGTCGTTTTAATCTATGCTCTGAACCAACTACGCTAAACCATGCTGTCTTGATGAGTTTTTAGATACACAGTAAGCCAATAGATTTGGATTAAAAGTGTTCAGCTGCAAAATCTTCAGACACCTTTAAAGCAGAGGCGCAATTTATGTACTCTTGTATACTCAAAGGAGCAGTATGGTAAATAAAAAGGGGATCATGGGAAAGAAATTATGTTTTTAAAAGTGTATAATCACCTAAAAGTAAGACTATTTATGTATTTGTGAAGGCCACTATAACTTGTCCGCTTATAATTGGACAGAGGCTGTGATAAGGAACCTGTTAATTCCCCTAAAATTTACACACTAGTCCTTTTAAGTTTAATTTTGGAGTGAGTACTCCCATGTCTACTGTATTTCTGAGGAAGAAAAACCAGCTATAAATCTTGTTTTTGGTGACCTCCAGTGGTTAGTGGAGCAGTGAGGGTGTGTGAGTAAACAGTGACATCACGTTGTGTTGCTACCTTTTAATGAAACGTATACATAGAAATCTAACCTGCCATGTCTTTTATAAGAAACCGTTATTGACAAGGTCTCTAATCTTCAGTGAAATTCATGGCAGCAGACATCTTCCTGTGACAGAGGGAGAGACAATTGTGTGTGCATCATGCTGTGCTGCAGCGTGCTCAGATCCTCTCACAGGATCCACTCTTTGAAACCGAGGCAAACTTTGCATACGTTTCATCCTGAACGTCTCCCTCATGGCTTAAAAATAGTGTTTGTGGCTCTTGATATTGTTCTACTTTTGTAAATAACTCTAATGCTAAGTATATAGGTTGTTCTCTATGTGATGTTGGGCGCCGGTGTGTTTGCTCGACACGCGCTTTTTTTCTACAAGTGAACTCCTGTGTAAATTGTAACAATATGTCTGTGTTTGTATCAGTCCGTGAAATACAGAAAGTAGCCCTGACTTGGAAGCAAGGTGAAACCCAGAAACAAGGAAAGAACATTATGCTGCAGGAAACTGAAAGAACACGGAGGTGTTTGTGATTGTGTTTGACTGAGAGTCACGAAGACCCCCAGCAAAAGGAGCAATCTGTGCAGGAAGTCGACAGATGCTGCACTGTATATCCTCAAGTGATGGCTATATAGAGAGAAAACCAGGGCTTTATTGAGGCTTCCTTTACAGGCAGGGCGAAACTGGTGGAGCTCTAACAACACTGGGGCAAATGACATTATAGACACGCTTTTGCACCCCCTTGTTAGCACATACAGTTAGGTCCATATCTATTTGGACACTGACACACGTTTGTTTTTTTTACCTGTTTTGAAACATATTCCAATTATAGTTGACAATGGGCATAAAGTGCAGACTCTCAGCTTTCATTTGAGGGTATCCACATTCAAATTGGATGAAGGGTTTAGGAGTTTCAGCTCCTTAACATGTGTTACCCCCTTTTTTAAAGGGGACCAAAAGTAAATGGACAATTGACTCAAAGGCTATTTCATGGGCAGGTGTGGGCAAATTTCTTCGTTATGTCATTATCAATTAAGCAGATAAAAGGCTTGGAGTTTATTTGATTTGTGGTGCTTGCATTTGGAAGATTTTGCTGTGAAGCCAACATGCAGTCAAAGGAGCTCTCCATGCAGGTGAAACAAACCATCCTTAAGCTGCGAAAACAGAAAAAACCATCCGAGAAATTGTTACAATATTAGGAGTGGTAAAATATACAGTTTAGTACATCCTGAGAAAGAAAGGAAGCGCTGGTGAGCAATGCAAAAAGACCTGGACGTCCATGGAAGACAACAGTGCTGGATGATCACAGAATCATTTCCATGGTGAAGAGAAACTCCTTCACAACAGCCAACTAAGTGAGAAACACTCTCCATGAGGTAGGCGTATCAATGTCCAAGTCTACCATAAAGAGAAGACTGCATGAAAGTAAATACAGAGGGTCACTCACTAAGTCACTCATGAGCCTCAATAATAGAATGGCTTGATTGGACTTTGCTAAAAATCATCTAAATAAGCCAGCACAGTTCTGGAAAAACATTCTTTGGACAGATGAAACCAAGATCAACCTCTACCAGAATGATGTCAAGAAAAAAGTATGGAGGAGGCGTGGTACAGCTCATGATCCAAAGCATACCACATCATCTGTAAAACACGGTGGAGGCAGTGTGATGGCTTGGGCATGCATGGCTGCCAGTGGCACTGGGTCACTAGTGTTTATTGATGGTGTGACACAGGACAGAAGCAGCCGGATGAATTCTGAGGTGTTCAGAGACATAGCCAAATGCAGCCAAATTGATAGGGCAGCGTTTCATAATACAGATGGACAATGACCCAAAACATACAGCCAGAGCAACCCAGCAAAGAAGTGGAATATTCTTGAATGGCCAAGTTAGTGACCCAATCTCAACCGAAATGAGCATGCATTTCACTTGTTAAAGACTAAGCTTCAGTCAGAAAGGCCCACAAAGAAACAGCAACTGAAAACCGCTGCAGTAAAGGCCTGGCAGAGCATTAAAAAGGAGGAAACCCAGCGTCTGGTGATGTCCATGAGTTCCACACTTCAGTCAGTCATTGCCAGCAAAGGGTTTTCAACCAAGTATTAGAAATGAACCTTTTATTTTCAGGTATTGAATTTGACCAATTACTTTTGAGCCCCTGGAATGAAGGGATTGTGTTTAAAAAATGTATGCAATCTATTTGTTCAACCCACTGAATTAAAGCTGAAAGTCTGCACTTCAACTGCATCTGAATTGTTACGTTTACAAATTCATTGTGGTAATGTATAGAACCAAAATTAGAAAACTTTGTCTCTGTCCAAATATGTATGTACCTAACTGTATATACAGGTTTTGTTATTTAAATTCAAGCTGAAAAGGGCTGT
The DNA here is from genome assembly GCF_036324505.1 of Eleginops maclovinus. Lineage (NCBI taxonomy): Eukaryota > Metazoa > Chordata > Actinopteri > Perciformes > Eleginopidae > Eleginops > Eleginops maclovinus. The sequence continues at coordinate 6,977,997 of NC_086372.1, forward strand.
GTACCATGAAACAGGTTGACAAGTCCCATTTCTAATTCAAAGTCACAGGTCTGGACTTCAGCCCCTACATTATCATCCTTAAACTGTCTGTGATTTATATGTTTATATTACGCTGAATCACATGATTTCTCACATTTCTCCCTTTGGATTTTGGCCTTTGCAGAACCTTTACATGCACAAAAAACTATATGACAAACTACAGGAAAGAGAAAAGCAAAATAGGGCCCCTTTAAAGGGGCCTCAGCTATTATAAGGGATTTGTGGCAAGACTTAAAGATGTTTTGGCTGTAGAAGTTTTTGGGCTGTTCTTTAAGGAATTACTCAGGATGTAAAAAATGTCAACGTAATAATACATACTATATTACGACCATAAGTAAGGGAATGTTTACTCCAATAGAACAGATGAATGAGACAGCTGGAGGACATAAAGGTTATATTGTGCTTATCTGCAAAGCTTTGAAATGTTGTGCGTCTGTTCATGGTTTATTGTGCGTGTTGCCACTTGACAACCCAAAGTTTGTTGTTCCATCATTGAAGGGCGGCTGCAATTGATTACTACATAAACACAGCAAACCTATGATTTGAAACTAAAGCCGACAACACACACAAACACACAACAGGGCCCCATCTTTTTCACCTCAAGGTTCTTTCTTCCTCACACCCAGAGCCAAGGACTTTAAAGCTATTTCCAGGCGCCTTCTTCCGTCAATTTCCTGTGACGGGGGTAATTTTATCTCTGAAAAAGGATGGGTGTTCCCACAATAACCTCCACGGTTCTTATCAGACTCACCACCGCTGCTGCCACTGAAAAAAGGAAACTATTCCAATCATCTTACACTCGTTTTCCCCCCCTGTGCTGAGAGGGGATATCTCAAATTCCAGCAGATCAGTGCAAAGAGCGATATGTATGAAATGGTCTGAAAAATATGACCAAAACGGTTTCGACTGGTCAGACTCCGAAATGAGAGAAAAGCACCATATCTCAGGGAAAGGGCTGTCTGTAACATCTTAAGTATTTCAAGTTGGAACCATTACCTGACAAAAGAGTTTCTTGCCTGTTAGAGCTTTCTCTTTTAAGAAGTTCCCCCCAAAGTTTCCTGTACTTATGAATTAAAAATCAAATGTGTTGTTCAGCATGAATATTGCAGGGCTGTTGGGTTGCTTTCAGTGCTAATTAGCTTACATCGAGACCTCAATTTATTTCCTACCCCGGTTCTGTCACTCGTTTAAAACCCCAACCATTTGCAACAAAACCCTTAAAAGCTTCATCCTAACTCAGCATAGTAAATGAGAATGTATTATAATTTTAGTAGTGACATGTTTTTCTGAAAGTTTAAAAGATTACATTAAGATTACAAGTGTTATATAACCATAATTGAAGATGAGATTAGTGTTCATGTCAGGATTTGTTTGCATGTTTTTGACAAGTACGAAGTAAAAAGGCTAGCCGTGATTAAGTAAACTATGATTGAACTGACATACATAACTTAACTCTCTACTTTAAAACACAATTTAGCCCAAGCCTGAAATATATTTTATTCAAGCTGCAGCAAAATACATTTAAAAAAAGCATATCGCACGTCTTCCCTTGAATGCTGTGCCTAGAGTTTGAAGCTAACAGGGTCTTAAACCGTACTTTCTCAAACTCACGTTATGTGCCAGCTGGCTGTCGTGAGGCTTTTAAGGGCCTGACAGGTGGTCAAATCCCCCCAAACTAATGCAAGGAAGAGCACATTTGTTTGCTGTGTGAGAAAGTAGCTGCTGCCTGTGTTTATCAGATTATTGTAAGGGTAGAGGGTGAATAATCTCCAGTCAATGGGTGTGCCAACATGCCTGGGTGTGTGTTTGTGTGTGACAGAGGGCATGCTCAGAAGTTAATGAAGCAGTCACACGTGTATCGTTTCTCCGTCTGCACTCAATGTCCTCATTACGACTTTATATGGATAGATGGATGGATGGATGGAAATGAAGAAAATCATAATCTCACTGATCCAGCAAGATGTAGTATGAGGGAAATACTACATGTAAAAATAGGCAGTTCACGATAGAGTGCATGTTGATGAACGTTTCCAAAATAATTGCCAAATTTGTGATGATAGTTTAGTTTTTGTCCTGAAAATATCATGGTCAAGGTTAAAATGATAACAAATTTCCCTTTGTGAAATGTAAAAGGCCGATCGCCATGCAGAAGTAATGAAGCTGAGAGCAAAACGTGTAGCTTTCTTCTCATTTTAACATATTTATTAATGGAAATAAACTAATATTTATATTCAAATCAAATGTTTTTTTTAATCTACACTTGTATGTATTCAAATATGTGATTAAAAATAAGCTTAACTATCTAATCACGTGAATTTCACTTCAAATAACAAAGTCAAGACACTCTGCTGAGCTAATTAGCTTTAGCAAGAGTTTAGCTGGGTTCTCTATTGGGCTCTATTGTGATTTATTGAACTGCTATCTCAATCAGAAATGTGAAAAAACAAACTTAAGTTTATCAAAATGCATACTTTCCAATTACAGATAGTGGAAACAAATGTTGTGTATTTAGGTTCAGCAAATGCTAGCTGTGGGTAACTCACCAGCTTTAACTTGACAGACTTGTTTGCTGTTGCTGAAGTGCATCGTTTAAGATTTTGTAAAAGATAATTAACAGTTTTTTCTTCCTCTGCATTTGATATGTACATTTTTCGGTAGCTGTTTCACCCCAGATGATTATATTTTCAGCAGCTCAAATTGTAAAAGACACACAGTTTAAATGTCCTCGGGCAATTCATTTAAATGAACACGTATAGCGTGAATCACAAGTATATGGTCTCATGCAACCTTTAATAATGAGATTAATTCTACTTAGTGTATTTCTGCAGGGGTTGGAAACATCTATTGAACTGCAAGTAATAGAAGACAGCAGGCATTCAGAGTACGTACATAATGCATCTGAGAGGCATAATATTTGTTAGTCTCTTTTGCATGCACAGGCCATATTCTGCTACCTGCGAGCATGTCGGAGCGAGGAGAAATCTGCTATTGCTTTGCTTTTTAAATTACAGCAGATAATTAGCCTGTATGATAACGGCTGGGCGCGCTGACCTGTGCTATGTTACACTCTCTCTCCGGATGAATGGAGGGAGCAGGATAATTAGATGATGCACTGACCCGTAGCCTCCCTGCTAATTATTCTTCTTTGCTTAACTTTGCTGATACACGCAAGATGAGGAGGCACAGACACACTTGTCAGCTCCTAATGACAGGACATAAAGCCCATCATGTGAAGCAGAAAGGCTACCAGCATATAAGAACAGATCAATGAGTGGGATGTTTTTTGTGCTGAGTTTGTTTTTCTTGAGAAACAAGAAAAGTGCTGACAGTATAAACTTTTCAAGTGTTGCTTTCGGCTATTGTTTGGAGTGTTTTTTTTTTAACAAAGCTACATGTACTAAGTCTCAGTAATAACCTTATATTCTGTGCCACAACTTGGAATTAGTTGCTGTGTTTCAGTTTTTTTCCATTATACCACCACAGTTATGCCTTCTCTCTGAGGACATATTACAAACAACCACACACTTGAACATGTGTTTCAAACCTCTGGTAAAAGAGAAACCTGTTTCTATTAGAAATCAAACCACAGCGTTGCATTTAAAGACGCTTAGCAAGGCTGAACAAATATTTTCAGAGGTAGCGTGCAGGAGGGTACTGATGTAAATGTTCCCTGGGTAAATGACGCTTTGGAAACACTTGTCAGCCATTGTTCTGAGAGAAAGTCTGTGATATATGGTATTATCAAAATGCTTTCAAAATGTTTATGTTGGACTAGTAAATGAACCTTGTAAAAAACACACCTGCCCTTAATTTCTGTATTTGCTGTAGGATAACTGGCAGTAAAAGTTACTTTTACTTTAGTAACTCCCCTAGTTTGGTGCTCGATGTTATTCGTGGGGAGTACAAAACTGACAAGTCCCTGAAGTTTAAATGCAATCCTAAAAAAGAGGCGTATCCCTTTAAAAGAAGATTATGGGATTATTTTAGGAAAAGTATCCGGTGGACATTCAAAGCAACGCTTCCTTCTCCATGAGCTCATTACACACACATCTATGCACACTCTACACACACACACACACTGCCTCTATGGCCATTACCAGCACACTCTAATAGCCATGCTCAATTAAGCACACCTACACCCTGCAGGCAATTGGCGCTCATTAACCTGCAACCTCATTGAAGACACCATGCCTCGTCACTAATGACACTCCACATATTCACTGTGTGTGCATGCCTCTGAATACCCTCCTGGCATACTGGCAGGATATAGTGATTATGGTAATTGCTTAATTATTCAGCAGAGATAATAAGTCAGCATGAGATGATACAATCTCACTTGATAATCGAGTTAGATAGCTGGGTAAGGATAATAGGAGATTTCATACTGCAGAGCAGCATAAAATTACAGCTTCACATAAAACACTGTTGTTAATGGAGTGTAAGCCGTCCAGAAGTTTTAATCTTAAAACTTTGATGTATTTGCCGTTAAAGGTTCCAGGTTAATTAGAGTTCAGGATTAGGAGAACTTTAAGAAATCTTTTAAAGCCAAATCATCCCAAAAAGACATATTATTCACAAAGGAGCTAATTAAAAAGAAATTGGAACAAAAGAAAAGTTAATCAAGGTCTGTGCTCACCTTGAGTTTCTCATAGCGGTCGCTCAGCGCTGCCACCTGGTGGTCTCGGTGCCTTCCGACCAGTTTACACAGCGAGCAGATCAGCTGATCGTCAGTGACACAGTACATGTTCACCTTCTCCTCCTCGTGCTCCAGGCACTGGAGCCCCCTGAGGTGGGAGTCTGGCATGGGCTCGATGAGCCGGTGGCCAGTGAACGGCTTCTTGTTTGGGTGCGTCGCTCTGAGGCACTCCTCGCAGTATGACACCTCGCACGTAACACACGTTTTGACGGCGTCCTGTGGCGGGTCCTGCTCACAGAACTGGCACTGGATTGGCTCAGGAGGCGTGCCCGGGCTGGACATGGCGGCACTGACCGGGACCAACGCCAACCGGTTGCTTCCTTCCTCTCCGGGAGAGTTGGGCCCGCTGTGGGGCGCAGGCAACGCCAGTGGAAGAGGGATCCCAGCCGAGGATGAGGCCCGCTGAACTCTATCAATAATGTTCTGCAAGGTTACGTTTCTCTTTAATCCTTCTAGTCCACGCTCCGGACTCAAGGAAATGACATATCTACAGGTGGGGCACTGGAAGGCGCCGATGCTCAGAACAGATTCGTTGGTGGCACAGTGAGAGATGAGGATGCGATGGGCGCAGCCGAAGCACAGGCTGTGAGCGCAGGGGAGCAGCAGTGGGTCTTCAAAGAGCTCCAGGCAGATTGGGCAAGTCAGCTCTGACTCCAGTGTGTCCATCCTGCTCAGAGGAGGCCAGGCGGGACCAGGCGCAGCGTCAGCGAAATCCAGAAGAGCCGCTCAGCCGTCTGCAGGCCGGAGACAGAGAGATAGATAGTGGAAGGGGAGAACGGGGAAAGAAAGCAGAGGGATTTGTGATTAAATGGTGTGAAACGGCTTACTTCTCACTGCTTTATTTGGAGGACTTGTATCTCTATTGAGCAGATCACTGAGCACAGTCAAAGAATGGAAGTGTTAAGTGCTGGATTATCTAAATCTGTGTGAAAACTGACAATGCAGGCAATTGATATCAAATAACAGACAGATAGAATAGTTTCAAAAAGTTGAAAAACCAACAGCCATGACGCAATAATTGGGTATAGATTTAAAAACAGAAGAAAAACGCCTGAAAACCAACTAGGACTCGCAATGCATAGTTCTCAACTTGGCATAATTAATCAGCAGCAACAAATCAATTAAAGAAATAAGAGTCAAGATCTCCCAACTTTAGTTTCAGCCATGTTTTCAAGTCCCATGTTATTGCTTCAGTTGCAACACCTTAGTTCAGATTGAGCTTGGTTTGACAAGACTGCTTTTCCTCAGCAGACCCTTAAATGCACCACTAAGGAAGAGTTACAACAGCAGTCTGGACAGAAACTATTTTGTTTCATAGTTTATCCCCGCGTTGCAAATTAGCAGTTAATGCTTGGTCCTGTTGTCTCAACAGTAAAGGTACACCTGCTTTGAAACTCTGTTGTTTGATTAGAAAGTTAAACTGTGCATGTCATTAATTGAAAACAGAATTATGGGGGTATAATGTTGTTTGTGGCAGTAGGGTGTAGTTATGATAGTGGGTGCAGCAGTGGCAGCTGCAGGCACAGCTGTAGTCAATTGGTAATTAGTGCAAATATCCATTTATTCCCCTGCAGAGGAACTCAGTCTCCATTTCTGTTTGACCCCGTCGCTGAAATTCATCAACGTTCAATATGGGGGATAAGTTTGTGTGTGTGTCTGCATTTTCATTTGGAAGTTTGGTTATGCCTCAGGGAGAAATGAATATAATCAACACCTAGTTATTTTCTTGTGAGGAAGTTATCAAAAACAAACTTTGTAGGATCAGATGAAACCTAAACAAACCCTTGAAGGAAATTAGATTGATAAAATTGTATTACTACAGAAGCAAAGAAAGCAATATATAGATAAGATCAGCCCAAATGCAAACTACTGAAGATAAAATAACACTTTTTCTGTGTAAATGCATAAAGAAAAATCCTCAAACATAGTGAGGATGTGTTTTTCCCAAATGGACATGCTTATATATGCAAATTGAAGCAATGCTCTGACTCTGAGTCTAGTAGAAAGTGTCTACAAATTATAATAATCAGTTTCTGAATCAAATGCATGCATCATTGAGGCTCGACAGGCATCCAGTCTACCGTATTTTTTGTCTCAGTAGATGTCACTGTTTACCGAGCTTAAGGCTCGAGTGCATCTGCGTGGATCGCCACACTCCTTTGATTTGCTTTCCAGCCATCTTTATGCATGGTTTCCTTTCATCCTCTGTACCGCTGATAAGCTAAGTCGCCCGTGATATCTGGGGTTAGATAACATTCATTTGCAGTGTGGTGCAGGATCATAAAACGGAGGAAAAAGTACGTTCGTGTGAGTCAAGAAACTGATGTCCAAATTAGAAAGGGAAGGTCATGTTTTAAAACAAAGCAGATAGTGTATAGAGGGAGAGATTGAGTGGGAGAGATTGAAGTGATGCATCAACCACACACTCCAAATGAAATGTGTTTGGCCTGTAAACACAACAGATCCTCAGAGACACTCACATCTACACGTGTCCATACGCATCGATACACACTTAAATTCCTTCAAACACACAGCATGAGACACCAAAGAGCCTCCCTCAGGTGTTTGTGTTGCCAGATATATGATATCAGTCCGCTAAAACTCAGAATATCATGATGTTATTGCCTTTTTGCTCAATTTGCCACAAAATTAATACATGGAAATCATCATGCGTCTCTCTAATTTGCACCTTTTTGAATATTCATCTGAAATCAAGCTTTGTTTGCATGCATGTTTACAAGTGTGCGGTCTTTTCATGGCATTACAACATATAGTGTGTTACCAAAACTGCAGATCATTGGAATAGGCACACGATTGGCAGCACTGTGTGACACAACACACAGAAATAAAGATAATACATGGATTTAATGTCCTTTTAAAGCTACACTACACAGTATTGTATACCCAAACAGGATCAAATGGCTGTATGTAATTGTAAAGTCACTGTCTCGAAGATATTATTCTTGAATGATTCGGCATATTAACATGTAGGAGGCAAGCTCCAGCAATAAAAAGCACCGGCACCGGTTCATTAAGTCACACTGCTGGCGACTGTTGAATGGGAGCAATATCCTAAAGTCAATGTTTGAACACCTGGATTTAATTATAACATGTTTAATATGGCCATAATCTTACACGACATGCATTTCTAACTTATATAATTCTGCAGCACAGTTCTCTTGTTGTATACAGTTGATATGTTGAAATCCGTGTCTCAATCAAATGTATTTAAAAAAAATGATGCAGTAATGAATGGGGTGTGTAATGTGCATTAAGGGAATTTAGTGTATAAATGGAGGAGATTTGTGTTCTCTGCTGTCGATCCCTGTGCACAAATGTCAGCAAGGAAACATAAACAGCATTTTAAAGAAGCAGGGGAAAGAAGATGGCAAGGTTCGGCACTGATGGAGTTCTGACAGCTGACAGTAGGGGAAATATGAGGGCACCAAAGCATAAAGGGAATAAATCTATATCATTCTGACAAAAAACAAACAAATAAGTCTACAATTGACATACAGAGTGAAGAGAATCCAAACTGGCAGGGTGAAGTGCCTCTCAGCACACCATAGGTGACACTGTTGAACCGTGCATCGAGGTGACGGAGCTCAAAACAGAAGGAAGAGGCGCAGAGAGAGGAACAGGAACTCAGACTGGAGGAGGAAACAAATCCAAGTTGTTTATTTTCCCACCATCCACTCTGCCTCATGACTGTCAGAGCTGCCACTGTGTGGAAAGACTTGTTTAAAGTGCTGGCAACACTCTTATGTCAGTACCAGTTCTCTTCAGTGGGGGGCAATACAAAACAGAGTGAGCCTCAGTGGAAGCATCATCCAGTGTTTCCCTTCAGCCTCTGCATGCGGGCAGTAAACAAGGCGTCTCACCCAACAATAAACTGTAATAAACTGAGTTAAACTACTATACATACTCTTTATATACGTTAGAAACATAGGGGACAACACTGCAATAATGTAAGGACATATATATACATTAGGTTTCACTTGTATTTAGTACGTAATTCTTTAAAACAAAGTATATCGCAAGTAGGTAAACGATTTTGCTTTGCATTAATGTCACTGAACAACATATTATACATCCAAATTTGGCACAAACCATTTTTACAAGCATCATTTTTTTTCGGTCATGCTATTTGAAACTTGGGTAATTGGTAATATGTCAACTCTCCAACTATCTTAATTTAACTGCGCCATTTTTTCTTCATACCAGTTTCTTATAAAATGTTTTACGTGACTTCCAATTTCCTGTGTAGCCTCGTCTGGATTCATAGAGCATTTCCCTGCTGTTTAATTGATGTTCTGAATTGTACGGTGTATTTCCACCATGGAGCTACATTTTACATCACATTGATGAGTCCTCATCCTAAAGCTTTTTAGTTTGCAACATTTAAATGCATTTTTTTAAATCATCATCAGGGATTCTGAGTTCTTGCCCGGGGCATGCAGCTTCACCTTTAATATTTTAGCACAAGTTCATGTACGTTGCCATCAGCTAGAGTAAGCTGCAGAGAAATGAACTGGAGTGAATGTCAGGGAATTTATAGGTTAAGCTGACAGACCAAGCGCCTGAAATGACATCTAAAATACAAGGCTGTATCAAATTGTAGTGAAATATGCACGTTTTGTAGTTTAATGGGAAGATACACTAGTAAAATAAAATACTTTAAGGAACATTCTAATCGTTTTCAGCCCCATTCTTGACATTAAACTTTGATACAGCACTGTGAACCTCTGTACGGGGCTGCAATACAAATTCCTTCCCTTCTACAGACAACAGAATAATATCTGACAGATTTGATATTCTTAGTTGTGTGTTAGATGATTTGTGGTATAGATGCCCTTCCTTCTAAAAGAATCTGATTCCTGTATCATCTTCTTCCTCTCCTTCTATTCCTGGCACTTTTTTTTATTGCTCTGCCTCTCTCTGGTTACAGGGCCGTGTAACCAAAGTCCAAAATGCTACCTTTCTATTTTGAGAGGAACAAATGTCATTTCTCTGATGCTACCGGCAAATGTGAAGTGTTCTTATTTTGAAACAAAACCTTGTGTATGGTCTCTCATCCGTAAATGTCAGCGAATAACCTTTGGAACATTTTTCAGTGTCAAAGAGAAAGTTCAGGTATTTGAAAGGGACCCTTGGAAAACAAAGAAAAACTTAACTATTTCAGCACTCATATATTAAAGGGGCCCTATTATGCTTGTTGGAGTTTTCCCTTTCCTGTAGTGTTATCAATCACAACAGAGCTACCAATCAGAGCAGACTGTGCTCTGGTTTCAGACAGAGGCTGAAAAGAGAATGACAAAATGTCACAGTAGAAGCACAACATTGAAATATGAACCTGGAAATTAGCATAATATGTCCTCCTTAAATCTCTTTCAACTCTCTCTACCTGTTTGTGTTTGGGTAGAATTCCACATTAGTCTCCTACTAAATATTTCAATGACTTTGGGTCAAGGGAGGTTGTGGCTCTCCCTTCCACTCACAGTTTAAGCTGCTAAAATTTTTATAGGAGCTCTTTCTATCCATCTTCTAAAAACTGATTCTACATGAGCACAATGCGGGCAGAAAACAGGGTTTCTGAAATGGGAAAAGAATGTGAGTGGTTTTTGAGGTTCTACATAATGTATGGAGCAGATCAAAATGCTGATGTATTCCTAATGATTGTACGTCTCCACTCTCTTTACTCTTCAGACTTTATGATCTTTTGTCTTCTTTAAACTCTGCTTCAGGTGGGTTATATTTTACTTTGAGAGTTTCAGTTTAATTAATATTTGAACTACACCATCTTTTGCCAAATTGAGATGAAGGAGTTACTCCGCAATTGCACACAGTGATTCAATTTCCAATATCACTCCCAAAAATACAGCAAACAGCCAAAAGCTATTTAACACTCCCAAAAAAAACACATTTTGGTGGGCGGAGGGGGCAGTTTGGTGGGTTGATGTGAGCCGCTGTGGCAGTCAATGTAGCAGAACCAAGAAGTAGGTCATCCCCATTGACCTGACTCACACAATCATCATACACTGTGTGTGTGTCACTGTATGATTATGCTGTTCCAATTCTCTCCTAAATCATAGGAGGCAGAAAAAAAGCAAACACACACTGAAACGTTGGTACCAAGCGAAAGAGGGCAAACCATCCGCAGCTGAGCGTAAACAATATCAAATCTGCCTCTCAAGTGCCACATTGGCACTCGAAAAATCCACATTTTGACGGAAATATTTCCACATGGAATTAAACTGAAGGTGGCAAGACTTTTAAGATACAATTTTGGACATATAAACACTACAGATAATTGCAAAAGTGGCACAAACATCTCGTGAGAAACACACCAGTGCTCAATTATTCACATTTTCTGCGAATCCCTGCATAAATTATTGACACTTTTCCTGAATTATAAACCACCTTTTTTTTTTTCAACTTCCCCCCTCTTAATATTTTACAACATCTAAACTGTTCCACACCTAGTTTACCTCGCTTTCTGTCATTAATTAAGTGTTGTCTACACTACAGGTGTACATATTGAGACAAATGCAGTTGAATAACATTGCCAGAGTTAAAAAATTACACTTTTAAGATGGTGTTTGAAGTCAAAATCAAAGGAGAATTAGATTTAAAAATCTCTCTCATCCCTCCACATCTCAACTTCCTCTCCTCTGTCCTGTACAGTTAACTACACACATACACACACACACACACACACACACACACACACACACACACACACACATTATGTCTTTGTCTGATGATCCAGACACCCCACCATGTTGATCACTAATCTGCTTCCTACCACACTAGCCGTGACCAATCGTGGCCTTTCATGTTGCGAAGCGGTCAGTCACACCTAACAGGATTGGCTGGTCGTAGTCAGGGATGCCGGGGTTATTAGTGATTATAATAAGTGTGTGTGTGTGTGTGTGTGGCAGGGTCTGTCTGGACTCTTGCTCGTGTGACCCAGATTGTGTATAGGGCTGCATGCGAAATGAGATGTGATGTTTGGGGGCAAGAGATTATACAGAAGGGGACAAAAGCAAGGCTGGTGATGGCAAGGACGTATTGGATCAGGGTCAATAATTTCCACACCCCATGATACACACTGACACACAGTGTGGAGAGTGTAAGATGGAAATGAAAGTGCTTTTGTGTCTTGAATATTGAAGGGGATTGTGTCTGCTACTCTTTATTTAGTGGGAATATAGATAAAGTGTTGCCTGGGATGATGGATTAATAACTGACGAGCACACATGTTCTATGTTTTTCTTTTTTTTAAAGTCAAATTTAGTTAACGCCTCCCTCTGTGATCACAATTATTCTATAATGCATTAATGTTGCCTCAAAATATGTGCTTAGGATCCCCTGGTGGAGATGAAAGTGATTAAACAGCAGTAATTCCCCAAAGTGCTACATTATCATCGCAACTCTGATTGGATAATGAAATGTTTTCAGCATTAAAGCGGCCCCAGAGAGCCGGCGGATGAGGTGAGCTACTTAATGCATATATGCACACAGCAGTAGTGGGATGAATATAAAGCATGAAGTGTAGGCATGCAGCTGCAAAGGGAGTCGTGTAACATGTTCACTTTAAAGTAGACACTGCCAAAATATCGGTCTTATCAGGTAATCCTTGTGTGGTATTTCAATCCTCCAGAAATATTAAATGTTTTGTTATTTTTGATCGAGTGCAGCAAGCCCACATTCTAATGTCAAAATACACACAAATATTATTTTTATTACTTAATGACACTTGTTTTTTTTTATCTCTTTCTATGTTTCTATATGTAATTTATTATCTTTACATTTTTAGTATGTATTTTTGTATTTATTGATCATTATTTACATTACATGTGTGCATTGTTTTATCTATTTAAATGTTTTATAATTTTTGTATTATTATTTAATATTCTTTACATTTTTTGGGGAAGAAATTAAACTTTGTAACATGTTGAAATACTTAAAGTAAAGTACTCAAATCCCCACTTACTTAGTCAAAATAAAGATACACTTTACAGAGGATTTTTATGGAACTAATTATAAGAAAATAAGGTCTCAATTATGGACAGAAACATCTTGCTGGTATAGGAACTACCTTAAGAGTTGCTGTTGAGTGGAATTTCCTTTTAAAAATAACTATTTCTGAGAACTAAGTGACCTCAGTTTAACCTGAGCATGTCTACAATGACCCTGCTTCATGGAGCACCTTGTATGGTACCGAAACACCCGCCATATGGACGGCTTTGGAATATGCTTACAATTACATAGGCTTTTGAAGCGGGCATTTTTGGAGTATGACTTTTCAGAGTGAAGTGAGACTTGACATGATCTGTGTTTACATTACATCTGAAGGAAAGGAATGTCAAAAAAAAACACACATGCGATGATATTGAGTTTGAGAGGCCCCTCGAGTGGCAGATCTTCCAAAAGGATGTGACCTGACTTTTTGAACATCTGCCGGTCTGCAGCAGATTAACCAAAAAGCCTTGATGCATATCAAATGAGCCGCGACACATCTTCAAACCCACAATCTGGTGAAGGGGAATGACTAACACTGAGCTGCCTCTGACACCTGTGAAAGTTTTTTTTTTTTTTTTGTCAGGCAGCACTGTGATTACGTTTGGCTCCAAAGGAAAAGCTGTAAAAGGTCATGTTTTTTTAATCAAATAATTCAAAGGATGTGAGCTTTTTTAGCCAAGTTTGAGGACAGTCTTGTATGCAGTGTTTTACAAGAAAGTTGTGACAGTTTGCAATATGACATACAAGGCCACTTTTTAGCAATAAAAAAGTTTGAAGAAGCATTTGTCCTCACCCCAGGACTGCACACACTGCCAAGTCCCACAAAAGCAATTTTTAGTCATTGTCACAAGTTTCCATGGCAACATTTCACTCTCATATTATGCGGTTGGTGATTAATGAACGCACTGGGGTGAATAAAATGAACTGAACTGGAGTGGAAGTGGGGTGGGGGGAGTATTCCAGTCTGTCTTTGTCCTTTTTTTTTTTTTTTTGAAGGATGTTTAGATAGCAATTAGCAGTTAGCCCCTCCAGCATCTGAGGTGGGAGACTGCTGACGCTTTGAAGATCAAATTAACCAATTAGGGAGAGATAAGAGTGAGACCTCCCCATTTTAACATGTAAGCTACACGCTGGTGAGATAGCAGGATATTTGGAGGGTAAAGTAAATGCTATCAGCAACCAACAACAAGGTTTTTTTTTCTCTCGTGATTAAGTCAACAACACCCAAGAGGGCACCTTTCCCCTCCGACCAAATCTAAACAAAGTGACAGATGTGCCCCACTCAGGAAGAGACATGACGATACAGCCAGGGCTATATTTGTCTACGTGGTTCCCACAGTCAATCTACAGGTTTAAAAACAAAACAGAAGGATCCAAGATGATTTTTTCTCAAGCACGCCCAGGCTGACAATGCCACTAAAAAGTGTCGGGGGAAACAGGAAAAGAAACAGCAGCAATACTATTGTTGCTATATCGGTCGGAGTAGTGACAATTAGAAACAAAACATCAGACAAAGCCTTCCTAGTCTTTGTTTGACAAAGCAAATGTGGGATAAATGTGGCAACCTGCAAGCTTATATGGATTTTAAGTTTGTAGGCAACTTTGTATGTGATTTAGCACTTACTGTAGGTCAGATATGAGACTTTTCAAGAACTTTTTGTACAAAATGTTTACTAAAATCTTAAGAACCTGCCACAAATGTTGCACCTTCTTCTTATAAATGCATTTGCTTTGCTTCAGTTAACATGCATCCTTCCTTAAACTAGTGTCAGTTCCTCATTGTCTGACAGATCACACACACTGAACCTGGATTTCCTTGATCCGTGTGACCCAGAGCAGGTGAACGGGGATCAGTAGTAGTAGCACTGAGGCTTTGGCAACCAGCTGTCACACACACACGCGCTTCAGCACCCTCAAAACGCATGCACACACACTTGCATTGTTACTGTACACTCATGAGCACGCCTCAGCACACAGGAGAGGCTGTGAAACTGAATAATCGGACATCTGGGAGGTTCATTTGAAGTGACAGAGTGAGGAATGACGTGCGGAGTGTGTAGCTTGTGGATGTATGAGCATACACATTGAAAACATTTGAAATAAGCCCTGTCCAGCTCTCACCTCTAACTGTTAAATAACACTGTCAGACATCCTGCCTCTTAAGTGCATAAAAGACCATTCAGGACCTTCACACACACACACACACACACACACACACACACACACACACACACACACACACACACACACACACACACACACACACACAGCACTCTGAAGTACACACACATTTTAAGCATCCCTCAAGGCGCTGTCTTCAATCTTTATGTATCTTGGGCTTTAAGCAAGCACCAAAACACAGTGGCTCTGTGAAATTAGGTCACACAAAACAGACTCTCACATACGGCCTTACCCGACCTCCCTACCCTCCACCACCACCACCACACAGATAATTGGATGTGTGTGTTGGGTCACAGTCGATACCTGTGAAACTGCAGGTCCAAATTTCACTAAAGCACAACCCTTTTCCAAAAATCCAACAAGTTAATTGCACTTTTCAGAGAATAAACATGGAGAATAAAACACTAAATAAAAGTTTTTTTATATAACTAAACTTGCTCTGAACTCCATACATAACTCCATTTTTATAAATCCACATTTCAGAAGTTTCTCCCTGACAATGATACAGATAGCTCCACAGCTTTCATTGGCTGCGGCCACTGCTCTATCATTATCATTCCTGTATTGCTGGCACTCAAAGCTCCCATTCCTCATTCCCAACTGAGAATAAAACCTGAGACGGAGGGTGAAAGCATGCAGGAATCCCCCCAGGGACGGACACACACACATACACACACACCGTCAACTCAAAAAGCACACAAACTCCTCCAGAGACAGGCCTGTGTACGAAAGGACAGAAAAACAATCTCCCTCCTCTTACCTTCCACATGATTAAAATCCCATCATCCACAAACAAAGTGAAAAAGAGAGGAAGGTAGAGAGATGTGGGGAGAGTGGAGGCTATCTTTGGCTCTCTCTCTGCTCTGTGGGACGCAGCAGCAGCGGCGAGCGGCGAACCTGGGAGTCAGCGAGGATGTGGATATGTCTCCGTGGCTGTGTCATCACCTCTCATGACATGTTTCCTCCCCTGCCTGTGTAAGCCTTTCCATCCTGACCCGGCAGGGAGAGAGAGAGAGAGAGAGAGAGAGAGAGAGAGAGAGAGAGAGAGAGAGAGAGAGAGAGAGAGAGAGAGGGAGAGAGCAAACCACCCCCCTCTCTATCTCCCCTCCTCCTCCTCCTCCTCATGTCCATCCCTCCCCTCTCTGTGTCCCTGTATTCAAATCTGCCAGTAGGCTGCCCTGCCTTTAAGTAGGCCAATCACCGAGCCACCGGGGGGCGGAGTCTGTGTGCAAGTGTGTGAGTTTGCAGTCATACGTGAGTAAGTGTGTGTGCTTAAACATTTGCTTGCATGCAAACTCATATGTGGACATGAATGTGTACACATCAGAGCCAGGTTACATCATACTTCCACTCATATGTGGACCTCACCGTGATCTTGTGTCTCAAATCTGCCGTTGTGTTTTATGCCCAGCAGGAACAAATAAAGCACAGCCCCAAGTCCTCCCATTCACTTCGGTGAAATTCAAGCATTTCTTTCCTGTTTTGGTGCAATCTCATCTTGTTGAACTTTTCCAGCAGTTACAGAGCAGATATACTCGTGCACGCTATTCGCAGTTTGAAATCGCTCAGCTCTGTATTTATTACCCACGTTGGAGCCATGACATCCATTTTCCGTGCCGAGGGTGGGACAATTTCGGGCTTGTGTCACATCTTTAAAAAGGCTGGGTTGAAAAACACTACTAGGGTGGAAATGACCTGCTATAAGGGCTGATTTAGAATAATGCTCAACTTGATAAAGACAAAAAGAGAGTCATCAAAGCAAACTAACAATACTCCGACTTGTCAAAACTGTTCATGTTGTTATGAGAAATACATGTTTCTAAAAGCTCACGCAGAAGTTGGATTTATATAACCACAACACCATTGACATCAATTCCCACATGTCAATATAATAAGCCTCTTACAAGTGGATTCCTCTCTAGACCACTGTTTGAGATTTTACTGTAACCTTCATCTGCCTCCACTTTTGCATCCATGACACATCCCCAGCATCCATTAATGTAATTTTTAATGTCCCTCCCCTATTTCCCCTTCTACATTGAAACCTCAGCTGTTTTGGCCACTACTTGAAAGAGAGAAAAAAAACCTCTTTCTTTATGCGGCCCACAAGGAAAGCAGCTTAAATTAATCCCTAGTCAGTCATTCAGCCTCCCACACAAAGCACTCTGCCCTGACAAACTGAGTGCAAGGTCTGATCAGAAATCTTGAGCAGCTCTCTCGCTCCAAACTATACCTCACGTTCATATCTGATTCACCGAGGATGCTGTTCTTAGTCCGGCCAATTGTGCAGAACAGAGACAAGCGTGAAGCCAACAAAGGACTTGTCAGAGTTTACCATTATTGAAGACTTTACAGTATGTGTGATGAGTTAGAAATGGGATTAGAGGCTTTGAAATCTGGCTGTTCGTTGGTCGGGTAGATCCCGAATAATCCCCAACATTTTGCCGTTGGGGAGTGAGACCTGTAGTTGGAAGTGTAAAACATTGCAGAGGACTATGGATTTAATTCTATCCTGTGTCCTGGAATGCAGGATCCTGGAGCTTTTTGGACGATAAAAGGACGTTTTATGCATTAAATGAAACAATTTGTCCGGGTTTGATACATTTGAAATCTTGAATGCACCTCTAATACATATTTCAATTAGATAAAGAGTTTGAGACTTCCTGTAAGGTCAAATTGAAGTTGTCTGTTGCTTTTAAATCGATTCAGTGTTTATCTTTTTAAAAGTACAGCTTTGAAATGGGTGAATAATTTTCCTTTTTGCGGTATAGGGACACGAGGTCCAGATTTGGTGTGTGTGTGTGTGCTGTGGCGGGGATTGTGGCGGTGTGTGTCTGGCAGTTGGAGTGGGATCAGTCGAGGTGAGGCTGCTGCTTAAGAATGCACTTCTGGAAAAGGACAAGGAAAAAGTTTCCATCTCGGGTCAGTTCCCTGCGAGAGAAAGACTACTAGCTTGTGAACACTCTGCTAGAAGGAAAATAGGCACAGTAAAGATTTCTATTTTATACGGTTATAATGATTGAAAGGATGAATTCATTCACCTCATCTAATTTGATATTTGTGGGCTTACGCAGGAGCTTGCTTTTCAAATACTAGATATTAAATTAATTATAATCATTTACTCAGTGTTAGTTTTGCAATAGCTGCAAGGCAAAGGCACAAATAGCTAATTTTATGCCACATGTTCTTCTATAGCTTTTACACAAAATGGGCAGAGGCCTTAATAAAGAATGTTTAAGTCTCCTAACTTTAGTTGTTTTCTCAAAGCTTTGGAAATAGTGGAAAGCTATCCTTTTTAAGGCTGTCATACCGATCTGGGAAGAGACACCGCCCAAAATACAATGCTTGCACTTAGTATGGTGACCTATTAGCACAGCAGTTATAGAAAGCATGTGCAAATAAAACTAAACTCTTGGCAAGTTGGAGACCTTGTACAAGTCTCTCTTCAAAAGTATATGTTGTGTTGAATCCCAATGCGACTTCCTGGTAACATGAGCTTGAATAAAAATGCTTTTTCCTGCAGGGAGACAGCTCTGCACTCACAAAGTAGATATAGATACTTCAAAGGGGTTACATTAGTAGGTCTTCATTTGTTTGTCCTCAAGGTTGGAGGTTATCCAGCAGCACTCTTCAGAATTAAAGCACACAGATGCAAAGCCTCTTCCTTCTTCAAGTCTCTCATCAGCCTCGGTATAGCTGAAGCTTTGCCAGGCGTCCTCTACGTCAACACCGCAAAGTCGAGTTTTTCACCTTGAACTACATGTTCCCGCCTTGCTCCGGGTGATATTTCAGTTTTAGCTTCAAATGACATTGTGCGAGGAGAGACAGAGGGTATTGAGTTCAGTCGCAATTTGTCACACACAATGGACAACTTTTTTTATATTTGAGGGAAAGAATGTAAAATGATAAATTGAAGCCAAAAGAAAACTCAATAACAGGATGATGATGTTGCAGTTATTTGACATACCATTTTCACTTGGTAATGGTACACGGTAAATCAAGCAGAGAGGAGATAAAGCAGGCTGTAAAATAAAAGCTCAGCTATGGAGACTATTTTTTTATCGTTTGCTTTACATAAACTGATTTTTGTGCAATGCAGGGGGGAAAACCTCCTCTCTTGCCTTTGATTCCCAACCTTCCGATGACCGCTCTCTGAGTTTAGGAAAAGCTGGTCTCGGCTGACTTTAAAGAGGTCTTATTTTTAACAAGCAGGAATGAGTGGAATGTGGTGGAGTCCGTCCCCTCTCTCGGGGTGAGACCATTTCAGGGATAAAGCAAGACAGGGTTATGACCAGCACCTTTGCAAAGGTCACCGGTGCTTTGGGTAGTCTGGGATTGAGGGATTTTACATCACACATATGTGCGAAAATAACACGTGACCACAACACACTGATCTTTTAAAGGGTTTAGTCAATCTCCTCCAGGTTCAATACGTGCAAAAAGACACATCCATGCATATGAGCATTACATCCATGAGCTCCATCTTCCAGAGGCATCTTTACGACTTAGATATACAGTGTCTTAAAACCCCTCCCAGCTGCTGATCGCTATCTTGGACAGTACATTAGATATGCATTCATTTTGCATGACTTATGGGAGGCTGGGAGATATTCTGTAAAGCCCGTCTTGAATACATTTGAGTGCTATAGTGTCACCCCAAAACATTTGTTTTTTAAAGTTTGTCAAAGTTTGGGACACAGATTTCCCCTCTCACTGACCTCTGGCCTTTTTTAAGTAAGTTCACATGCAGATAGTAAAGCATGGCTTCAATCAGCGGGGAGAAGATGCAGCTGGTACCAGCTGGGCAGAGACACTGCGGCTTTAGATTATGTTGTAGAGTCTGTGAGCTATCTGTCTCTGTCAAGTGAAATCAGGGAATAAACTGATCTAATCAGGGACAAACTAATACAGAAAGGCCCCGAAAACAGCTTTTAGGAGAGGAACGGGGGGAGGGGGAGCAGACAGATCAAGAGAAACAGAGGGGGGAGCAGGAGATAAAGTCTGGATAAACATCAAATAACGCTGCGCTACTTCCTCTGAACTGGATATTTTTGGTAGAAAAGAAATGATACCACTAGTAATCACTTTTAATTAGTTTAGTTTTGGTGAACTGACCCTTTAAATGTGCCCACTAGGAGTTAGTTCCAAGCACAGAAGAGACCACTCATTATGAGCGAGAGTCACGCGTTTATTAGATGAATCAACAGGCTTGAAACAAGGATTCTGAAGTGTGTGTGTGCAATCATGTCCATCTGTGTATGTGAGCTGTCCGTCAAACCTGGCAAACATCCCCTCCGGTGATTCAAGAGTACAGAACATGAGATTCTCTGGAAAAAAAAGGCTGCACTGATTATTTCAAATGCCATTGAGTCAGAGGATTCCAAAAAAGGTCAGGCGATCAACGGAAATATTTTCCTTCACTGCTGTTTGTGAATATAACAAGGAACATGGAGCAATTGAGTTCAAAGTGAGTAATGATGAATCTGAATCCTCTCTCTGTCGGCTCCTTTTGACTAGGACATCAAAGTGGATGTGATAAAAACAGCATCTTCCAGGGCGATAAAGAACAGGCATTTCCTGACACATTTTATGAGAAGGCTTGAAGCACCCAGTAGCCATTTTTGGAACTTATGCATGCACACACAACTAGATCCATTGCCTGAATCTGACACATCCACCAGCAGCAATGGCTCAAGGTCATCTTCTGTAACCTCATAAAGGCGAATGCAAATCTACCCATACACAGCCAAGATGGACTCACACACATAAACATGTATATTCGTGTCAGACAGCATCATCATTAGCTTTCAGCAGAGTCAATGTGTCCTCAAACTGTCACGGAAAGGAGTCGCATCCTTTCTGCTTGACCTCCACCCAAACCAAGACCAGCTGGCACACCATGATAACATTATGTAATCCCACTGAAAGAGACCTGATATCCTAAAACACATATTAGATTTGGTGCATGTATCAAGAGAGCATGTGATTAAATTATTTTCTCATATTGACAGAGGGAAAAGATGGTTTTTATTGCAGATCAGGATGTTACCAGCTCCTAAAATTACATTATCTAATCAAAGTTAATTAGAAAATGCTCAAAAAGGAGAGATAATCTTACATTCTATAATATTACCAATGTTTATCTATCAATATCATGACTAATATGGGATAATTGCACACCCACTGCATGTAATAAGTCTCTGGATATCATGCAGTGCGTGGGTGGCAAGAGACGACGACCACTGTGACACACAGCTGAGTTTGTCTTCAAGCTAATGTGCTATTTCAGGCGTCACTGCATTATCTATTAAAATTCCCACACAGAGAAAGTGCATCAAAGCCGCTTGGCTGTATTGAGTGAAATAATGGTGTGATGAAGCATACAAAAGAAAAACCCAGAGTGAAATCTTATCATCAGGTTCTCATATTCTCCCGTGACGTATTGTCATATTCAAATTCAAATCCTAACTATGTCCAAATGCGAAACCCTCCAATTAGTGCAGGAACATACTTTCCCACAATGTTCTGCTTGTGTTTTGTACCCAATCACCGCACCTTTTGTCTCTGGAAGTTGTATAACTCCTGAACCCCCCCAAAAAAGAGTTCAGCAAAGGCTCACTCCATCAAGGACAGCAGAAATAGGATACATTCAGTTTTCAGAGTTGACCTTTGTTATGCAGGTACTATTGTTTTTATTTCTAAGGGAAAAATATGTATCCTCCTAAATTGTGTTTTCCTGATGGGATATTCTTTACATATTTTGTTAAAGTGGCCCTATTATGCTAATTTCCAGTTGCTTATTTGTATTTTGTATTATGTCTCTGTGCTTTTAGGTTCAAAAAGCTCTTTATTTTTCTCATACTGCCTGTGCTTCAGCACCTCTTTTCATCCTCTGTCTGAAACCAGAGCCCGATCTGCTCTGATTGGTTAGCTGGCCGGCTGTGTTGCATTCTGATGTCACCTTGTTCAGGAAGTAAACAAGAAGTCAAATGGCGGCGTTTCAGGCAGGGGGAGGGGGAAAACTTTGGAAAGTTCTTGTCATTTTCCAAAAGACATTTATTTTTGACTATTGATATGTTGGAAAAAGACATCAGTAGCACTTGTGACCTTTCAGGTGAATCTATACCGATGATTCAATCCGCCGAGCCTGAAACTGCTCCACCTGGGACACAGATTCATACTGTGTGCACAGAAATGCCTTGATAATACCATACCCCACTTTGGGTAGCTCAACTTTCTCATTTGGAGCCCTGGAGGAGGCAATAGGAAACACTATTTGATAGCAAGCTGTCATTTTAAAGTCATATACTGCTGCTGAAGACGATCCACCCTGTGGTGGAAAAAAAATTACATTTTCCCAGTTGTGCCAAATGACAGTGTGAAGCATGAATAGGTTATAAGTGAATGTCAGCCTCTCCGACCTCCCTTGCTCCAGTCTCTGCAGTGTGTGTGTGTACCGTACGTGTGTGTGCTAAATGTAATGCTATGGTTAATGTACTATAGTTCACCCTGGAAGTGAGGAAGTATTCAGATTTATGGGCCTGCCATCACCTGTGACAGGGAGAGTGCACACACATGAAGCAGGAAGTGGGAACATCTCACTTTGCTTATACTGAATATGAAAGCTTGTGCGGCCATAAAAAGAATCCGAGATGTAAGCTGGGAATACAGATGACTATGAAAGTCAGTGAGAGGAATCCAAAGCGGGGACATTAATCAACGTTTATGCATTTTGTATGAAGGTGGGGAGGGGGCTTCGTACAGTGTGATGGCAGGGTGACTACCGTATAAGACAGCCATGAATTATAAATGGAATAAATGATGGTCCCAGTAGGATCATTAATAGTTTGAAATATTTAGCACTGTATTGAGGTTCAGGTGGGATTTTATTCATCATATACTGTATGATCTGCTTAGCAGGTTTACAGCTGTTTGAAGGCATCTGAGGTCCAAATATAAAACCAAAGAATGAAACATTTCATCTCTTTTAAATTAATTCACATGTAGGGACATTGAAATGTGCTGCAGCACCTTTTTTCACCCTCTGTCTGAAAGCAGAGCCCAGTCTGGTGTGATTGCTTAACTGTCCGGCTCTGTTGTGAGAAGTGCAGAATGTTCAACAGGCAGATGCAAATATGTTTGTCATTTCTAATGCAATATTTAGACAGGCTGACACTCCGGTATACAGACAGGTAGACGTGCGTCCCGGGGGACAGAGCTTCTTTAAGTGAATGACATTTGCTTCCAACAGGGTCAATGCCCTTTCTACATGTCTTGTTTATCTATCGAGCTTGAGCTGTCCCCTCAGGCTGAGCCAACACCTTGTCTCTATTCTTCTAACATCAGCACAGATAAATACTGCCAGGCTATCACACACACACACACACACACACACACACACACACACACACACACACACACACACACACACACACACACACACACACACACACACACACACACACACACACACACACACACACACTGTCTCTTTTCAAGCTTTGGAAAAGTGCTGTGGGAGGTTTATTGATTGCACTTTGGAGGTGTGTGTGCGTGTGTGTGTCTGTGTGTGTGTGTGTGTGTGTGTGTGTGTATATGTGTGTGTGTGTGTGTGTGTGTGTGTGTGTGTGTGTGTGTGTGTGTGTGTGTGTGTGTGTGTGTGTGTGTGTGTGTGTGTGTGTGTGTGTGAATAGTTGCTGATTTGCAAAACAAACAAAGCAATCTCTAAGACCATTAGTGATATTGCATTACTCTCCCTTGAAATGTGAAGCATCAAATGTTTCATCATGCCTGAGTATGTGCTGGCACTAAGTAATCAGTTCTAAACAGGGTGGCTAAAACAAAGACATCAGTGAGTGTTTAAGTGTTTGACTCTTCATTGCAAAGAGCATCACCTCCTGTTTAACACTTGACAACTTATAAATGCAGCAGCTCATGAAGAAGCCAACACTAAATGATGATTATCTAAAGAAGTATATTGGCCACAAAACCTTAGGGTACCTTCAGGATAGCCCTGGGGTGCACCACCATTGAAAAAAAGCAATGCAGCATTGACTCTATTGTGATATTGTGTCATAATTCGATATATATGCAATAAACATTGAAGGTGCATGTATACATTTGCTAAATATGCAGTTATTTATGCAAAACAATATGTTTTTCGCAGATGCACACAAGTCAGAAATAGCATGGTCATATCAGGTAATGGAAAGTTGCTCAGTAACTAAGAATGTTGTTTTTTATCCTGAAGGAAATGCGTTCTTATTGGATGCATCAGCTTGTAACCTTGTCTTGCTACATAGATGCTTTTACAGTTCAGATGTACTTTACTCCAAGATATTGAGCTCTATCCCCCTTTTATCACTACATTTGGGGACAATTTTCCCAAACAATGTGGGTTTTTTTAAGTGACTGTGATACTGTTGACTGGACACATTCCTTGTGTGGTTTTCCCTAAAGACCACAACTGATCAAATCCATAGTAAACATCTATAAGACCAATGTGCTTTGTTCAGACAGCACGCAAAACCTATTGTCTTTTATTACCGGTCATAAAGGCTGGCCACTCTGTGTTTTACAAGCATCCACATTGGACATGTGTTTGGACAACTAGTGTCTGTTCGGCCAATTGCTAACTCCAGCATTGCAGCTTTTTCAAAATAACTCTACACTAGATATCCTTGGATACGTAGCAATAGACTCGCCAAATGATCAGATGCCAAGAAAAACAAAGGACAGAGACATACATACAGACAAAGACTTCTTTCAGTCTAGTTAGTTATAATCTTTCTGTTGTTTCTATCTTGGTTGCCTTGGTTTATGGCGCAAGGTTGGTTTCCATTCTTTTGCATGCTTGTCTACATTTTTTGTTTTAAATCTGATTCTCATTTTGTTTCTGTTGAGTAGTACCAGTAGAAAAACAGCTGGATTATTTGTCATCAACCCAATATAAGTAGTTTTGATTGCAAACCACAACGCTGCACCTGGAAAAACTGCTCCCACAATTAGGCAGCAACTTTTCCTACAATCACATGATGTTATATCAGGATACACAGATTAAAGGGCTCTTGTAGCCACATTTTTAAACTTGAGTCTAACCAACTCTGGAACCGGCACTCCTGACATCATTCTTTATGAATTCTCCACTCACCTCGATCCTCTTTAGGTTGTTGGCCCGACATTGACTCTGAGCTTCAGCTAATCAAAGAGCCAATTCATGCAGGCAGCAGTATGCACACAATGCTTCAGCTTTAATCAATATATTACTAAACTGCACATGCACCCACTTTGTGAACTACATGAGACAAATAGTGTCCTTTCCTCTGTCGTTTCAAATCTTAAAATTATGTACTGTTGGTGGAGCTTGTTGTTTTTCTTTTTGAAAAAGATCAGGGTTTTGTTGACTCTAATAATCAATCAGGTAAATCAATGTCTTTCCGTCAATGATAATACTCCACCACTTTGTTGAGTCCTTCAGTGTCACATGGGGCAGTGTCTTATTTCATGAACAACAAATATGCAAAGAAGTGAGCAATGTAAAAGTTGCCATCAATCCAATTTCACAAAACTTGAAAGTGATTGATTTTTGCCCCAGTTAAACCATAAGCCTTCTAGTGTACATCAATAACACTCCTCGTGGAGACATTTGGGAAACTCTTCTTGTCCAGTATAGTTTGGTTGTTTGATCCAGAATATTTTCAGTGAAAAAACACCAAGAATAGACAGTTTGTCTGGCCACTGACAGTTGGTTTTAGGACTGCGACACCGTGAAGGAGGTCAGAGAGCGGGTGCAGATTGAACAGATGGACTCTTCAAGTAGCAATTTTGTGGCGCTGAAGTCTTGCGTCTGGCGTGGATTCTTTGTTAAGCCATGTTCATAAAGACAACAGCACTGCGTGAATGAAAAAAACACACTAAATCATTTTACTGGGACGGATGACATGGCTCAGCAGGGGTGCCAATGCAGATGGCGCCTACAAAGAAATGCGAAAGTGTTTGACTTGGCAAACAGATTTCGGCAAATGCACATTCCCAGTGGATTACTTTGGAGTTCTATTTTGGATTTATAGTGTGTCGACATAAAGTGATGACCTAAAACTGAACTTTGACTTCTTGGATTATATTTAATGTCTGACCGGTACCAGATACTACATATCACCATGAACACTGCTCATGCATTGTTTCAATATATGTTTGGTTTCTATGTAATACTACGTTTTTGCATTCTTGTCTTAATGGAGTTCTTTTAGCCGTAGCACTCTCTTCACAAGTTTCCCAGCACATTAAACAATAGTAAGACTCCGCTATTATCCTGAAGTGGCAATAGGACACAATGCATTGAGAGTAGTTGGATCGCTCACATGTAGCTGTGTGTTTGAGCACAGACGGAACAGAACTGGGCACTTGACTAGTTCACGGTCCATCTCATCACCAAGTGTCTTTGGCTCTCTCAAGCTTTGTCATTGTTCAGACAAACATTCAAGTGCCATGTTTAGTCACCCGGGGAACAAACCAGCCCATTCATACAGCCCAATAACCGGCGGTTAGATTAAAGGCTTCATTGCAAGTAAAATGCCTTTACTTGCATTTAAAACTCCCCCTATTTTTCGCTAAAATCTCCCCCCTGTCCCTTTTTTCTACTAATTTTCTTGAGCTTTGGTGTAAGACAAGGAGGTGGCGAGTAGCCATAGTTTGGCTGCTGGGGAGCTGAAATGTGAATGCCAAGCTCTCAAAGTCCTCAGCAGAGAGATGGGATTTTAGAGTTGGAATGTGGGGGGTTTGGCTCGGTTTGAAAAAGATTGGACACTTTGGCAGTAGCTGATGCCAGGGCCTCCTAGCTCGATACCCTGCTGGGCTCCGAATATGGCAAAGAGGGTGTTAAAACTGGAAATAATTTGAGCATACTGCAGATAGTCAGATAGTCATTTTTAATGTGTAATGTTATAATTAAAAAATCAAAGCGGCTTTCCGTTTTTTAATAATCAAAAACTAATGGAATTTATACACATTTTCCTGGAAGAAAAAAAAACAATGAGGAGCTAGCAACCAACGGGTGTTACCTGCAAATAATCATGCAACTCAGATAAAATGGCACTGAACACAGTCTCAAAGATTTGTGCCTTGAATAACAACATTTCCTTTTCCTTTATTCCGCTATCTATTCCAACACCTTTACTTTACCTGTAGGTCATCCTCACACCGTTTCACTTCATTTCAGCTCAGCTCCAGTAGCTCAAGGTACCCAACAGTCACATCCTGCTGCATTCATGAGCACCATCCTCTCCACGTGTCAGCACTGATAGAGGATGGAGTGTTTAGAATCCATAATGAGAGAAGGAGGTACTGAGGATGCTATAAAGTGCGAATACGTCCATGACCGCTGCAGTAATGGCTACTTCAAACGGTTTACGTTTGCTCGGCTAGAAGTGAATAATGAAACATTTCAGCCGTCTTCAAGGAAAAGGTCAATGCACTGCCACGACTACTGAAAATCAAATCTGCAAAAGATAAGCGTAATGTGCTCCGGGCCTCATGAATAAAGTAAAACAATTCCTCAAAAGCACTCCCATGTTAAAATCAAGTCACTTTTGCTGTGTGTGATTCTCCAAAAACATCCTCACTCTCTTTACTTTGGCTTGCAAAACCATTTTCAGAAAGCGTGCAACAGGAAT
Source organism: Eleginops maclovinus (assembly GCF_036324505.1). NCBI lineage: Eukaryota > Metazoa > Chordata > Actinopteri > Perciformes > Eleginopidae > Eleginops > Eleginops maclovinus. Next base: position 7,005,609 of record NC_086372.1, read on the forward strand.
TGCCATTAATCTATATGACAGGGTTGTTTTTCAGAGTTTCTGAAAGGGAAAAGACATTTTGATGATGCATAGGTTTGAGTCCACCGCCGAAATATGTTGCATATATCTTTCACTTAAGTAAGTTGAATTAACATGGCTCAATTGGCCATATAGACATCCTACTGACTGCATCAGTAGCTTAATCCATTTAACATAATTATTCACTATTCAGAGCTGTGCGTGTTTGCACAGCCAAACACTTTGCAGAGAATATCCGAAAATACAGAGCGAGCATTTATACAAAAAAAACCTGCTAAATGGGAATGCAGATAAACACACATGTTCACTATAAACCTCTATGTTCAGCATGCAGCCTGGTTATGTTGTCCATAATTGATAACAGAGTGTATACACGTCTGTATTATTCATTGACCATGTCAGTTGCAATTCACTTCAGACACATTGCATTGTAGTGAAGCAAGGGAGGATGTTAAATGCTCCAACCTCACAGACATTCATGTAGACCTGAATGAACTTAAACTACTTATCATGTGAATTTGAACTGTACTACTTTAAATCTGTGTGAGTGCATATTTACATTAAAACCCATTAGCTCTAAACGGGGAAGGAATTTAATGAAGGAGAGTGCAGTCAAAACTGAATAACTCCAAAAAAAACACATAATTATAGTAAAATATAAGGACATGCTGCTCTTTCAATCAAAGTTGTTGCTTTGTATGAGAAGATATGAGTGTGATTGTGCTTTCATTGCTTACATTAGTGAGCATTAGAAACGTTTTACAGCTCTCAAATAGTGTATTTCTTCTAGACATGAAGACTCAAATTAAAGTGTATGTATCTGTTGTTTGTTTTTGACTAAACATCATAAAAGCTCATAATTTAAAAGTACTCCGAGGTCACCACAGAGACTAACAAGGTATACAAACAAGGCCCATTATACTGTCAAACTGATTTAGCATTATGATGTATTTAGTTCAAACGTGGAACATTGGCTTCCATTATAGAACATAAGTCCAAACAAGCAATTTGCCATTGGCTCATGTACACGAAGGACACAGAATAAATTGGCTAATATGTTGGTATAAATAAACAAAGGGCTTCGTGGTACTTGCAGGGTACAGCTAAAAGCTAGTGGTTAAAAAAAAAACCACCTTGGCATGTTTGTTAGTTCAACACGCACCACGGGAAAGAAATGTCATTTGTTTGAACTGTGTTTCAGCCATAATACTCACTTCACCATGTAAATATATGACCCAATGAATTATTCACATAATGCATTGTAATCAAATTGTGAAGTTGAAGTGCAAGTTGCTAATGGGGTTAGCCTAACCCTAACCCCAAATCACATTTTAGCGCATTCAAAGTGTGTAAAACCTCAGTGAAGTAGTAGATACAAGGCATAAAGTCACTATTTTACAGTTCATTTTTGTACACTTATATAACAAACTATTGCATTTCATTGTTTCCATTTGAACAATGGATGTTTGTGTTCATTTACCTATCTACTTCAAACTCTTGCAGACTTTTAATGAGGTATTTTGAAGCCAGGACTATCATATACAAAGCCAACCCAAAGTCAATGAGCAACACATGCAGAAAAATCCCGTTTCAAACTAAAGAAAGCTGTGCAGAAGCTGCGCCGAGACAATGACAGCAGCAGACACGTGCATACAACTCCCACGCTTGGACCACATGGAGCAATCAAGCCCCCTGAAACAACCCCACCCGCTCCCTTCCCAACCCACTCCACCCCTCCGATGGATAACATCCCATTGTGCATGTGCTGCGAGGAAGAAAAGAGAACAGACCCTAAACCCATTGCTTCTAAAGGAATGATCCCAATGAAAGTGAATTAAGCAACAAAGGAGGCACTTACGTTGAAGAGCCTCACATGGTCCTCGGACAGAAAAGAAGAGAAGCGTGCAATGATTCCAGTCGGAGAAAAACAACAGTGAGTAACCTTGGAAAGAGACAGAGTGCTGGAGAAAGTGAGAGAGGGAGGGATGGAAGAGAAAGGTGAGAGTGAACGCGCAGAGGCATGCATCCACACACCCCGCGTGCTCGCAAATCAAAACACTTAGGATCTTTTCTTACATCTCCCCTCCTCCTCCTCCTCCTCCTCCTGTTCAGCCTCGGCAACCCCCCCCCCCCCCCCCATGCCTTCGGGTTTTGCTTGTCTGTGTTCAGGCTCAGGCAAGCGTGAAGCGGGCAGAGGGGAAACCAGCGCTGCAAGTGCTTTGTCCAGCGGTTGGGAAACTCATTCTCATAATACGTGGAACATTGTGCTTTTTTTGGACCTTTCCGGGAGTTTGATCCACAGCAGATGGATGGCGAGGCAGGAGACGATATCCAGAATTTTGGCTTTTCTATTTCACCTTGCTGGGATCTGAACCTTGAAAATAAATGAATCTCCTGTGGAACATTTTTCATAAATGTCTTTCACAGGCATGTTTCCAAAAAACACTTTACATCTGTGTTCAGTCGGTCCCAAACTGCAGATGCTCTGCTGCAATCAATTCAATTAAATAAAGAGCTCTTGCTGTGCAACCATTTGCTGATTACACAAAAAAATTACAGTCCTTATTTCTACTTTCTCTCTCACTAAAATGATGATGCAAGCTGTTTCAATGTATGTAATGTTTGCATTTCCCCTGCTTTGAGTTGCTTTTCATAGTTAGTGGTTGTCACCAAAGGGAATAGAAGCAGCGGGGTCAGCAGATGTCTTCATAAACTCCTAAACTCTGTTTAAAAGACTAAGATAGTATTTGAATTACCTAGAGCTTGTGTTTATATGTGCTTAACCAAAAAATAACATACATGAAGCTGGACATGTCAAAGCACCCCATTAGAAATACTTAAAACTGTCCAAAGTCTTGAGTTTGTTTTATTTAAATGCTCTTAATTAAATGTCACTGCTTACACTTCATTTACTGCTGAAGGAGAGAGGCCTCACTAAATAATAAAAGTATATCTCTTTCAACTAAAAAAAGACTTGACTATTTGTTTAACTACCACATACATGTTTGCATGCTGATTTGCCGATTTAGTATGTTGCAATTACCTTTGGAATAAAACTGCTTTGGCATCTCTATAGAGCAAGTCCCTAATTTTAACATGCCAGGATTACTACATAAACTTCTGGCTCTGTTGTGATTGGTCAACCTCTTAAAGCTGTCCCGCCCCTAAGCCATCATCATACATGCATATCTGTATTTCTTCCCTCTACTGGGACATGTCTCCATGCTTTAATGTTCAAAAAGCTCTTTTTTTTCTCATACTGCCTGTGCTGCAGCACCTCTTTTCACCCTCTGTCTGAAACCAGAGCCCAGTCGGCTCTGTTTTTTTAGATGACCAGCTCTGTTTTGTTTGGTCAACCACTCAGACATGTCCTGCCCATGGCCATAAACGTACAATGTGTTAGAGTGCTAACCAATAGAAGCACCAGTTTTACATAGTGATGTCACTGTGTTCCAGAAGTAAATGAATTAGTCCTGTGGGGGAGTCTCAGGCAAGGGGCTCATAGTTTAAGGATTGTCTCTGATGCGAAAAACCTCCTTGATGTTTTTTCCAACTAAATTGTGTGTTCATGTTGCATAACAATTTGATTAAAATATATAATACCTTACATATCTAGAACATAACACAAACCGATGTAACGTACGAGCAAAGTAAGGGTTAACATGCAATGTGTGGGCTTGCATGATTGACAGGTGTCTCAGTCTATCGCACTCAACTGTGGCATTTATCCCACCTCAGCTTCACCCGGCTTTCAGATTATTTTAGTAGCTCCAGTGAAGATGGCGTGAACAGATGAACCCAAACTGAGCTTCAGAACATTTCAACTTCAAAGCTGTCAAAACTTCAAAACATTTCTCCACACTCTGTGGCAGATATCTGTGTTTCAACTCACACTGTCCTCCATCTGATGTTGAAAAGAGGCTTGAGGCAGAATATCTACAACACACCGATTTATCCACACGGCAATGACATGAAATGAAACTGAAGACCAATGCATGGATGAGCATCCTTTTCTTTCTGGTTCGCGTCGTTTTACGGTCATTATACAGCATCGCAAATGTCTGGAGAGGAATGCATACGGCTAAATTATCCAGATTAACCCATATTGTGCTTCGGTAAAGCAGTTTGGAACCCCCCTGCTGTCAGCGGTTAGGATTTGAATGACCTAAGCTCCTCCAACAGCCCCTAACAACCTGATCAGCAGCTCAGTCTGGCCCCAGCAGGGAGCATAAGACCTGCTGATGAGGGCGGGCATGCCCAATCATCTGCTGCAGTGCTGGTGGGAAGGGAAAAAAAAGCAGATTAAAGTGAATATTGAATGGGCCATGCTTTTAATGACCTTTTCTTACTTCATAAAGATTACAGAGGATGTAGAGCTGATTCACATGTCCATATCTCCTCTCCCCCCTATGCGCATGTAGGGATATAATATTCAAATCCACCGTTTGGTTTCCATCTGCCTTACCTTGGCTGAATTACGCATGTGCGTCCATTTTTTGTAGTTTTGCTGCGAGGGAAGCTCATTGCTTTGATAAGGGTGATAAACAATGCTTGAAAAGAAAAGATCATTGAGGGATGTGGAGAAAACGTACAGTTAAGCTCCCGCGAGGCATTCGAAGACATTTCAAAGCTGTATTGCTTGTGTGGGTTGCAGCTGTCTCAATATTTCCCCCAGATCACAAAGATCATTGCTAATATGTTCCATGCCGACCTGTGGCCCTTTTTTATAATGCTTTCCTGCAGCAATGGAACATATTACAAAAGATGAGCCTAACAATACTTCAACCTTGAGGTCCATCACCATCTGTGTCAGGCTGTTGTCGTCCAAGCTTTTGTGTCATGTCAAGTTCTGGATAAAGTTAGTATTGACAAAAAATAATACTAAAGCCACACCTCTCTATTGTAGAAAACAATGATGGATGCAATATCCTAACACCTCTGTTTTTATCGTGCCAGATATAAGCCGGCCCTTATACTGCTCTCAGGATTTTTTTGTGTGTGAAATTGCAACATAGAAAATGAGAATGTCCACACTAAGTCAGCTAAATCTGAAAGTACATTATGAAGATAGCGTCACAATGTTTTCATTTACTCTTTTTTTATTATTTTTCTGTTGGCGAGCAGCTTAGCAAATGAAAAGTAGTGATTTTACTGTGGCTTAACCTCAGGGCTGCAGCGACAATTGAGGACACCGAGGACAGCGACTGTGCACATGGTGTGTTGTTTTTCTACTTCTAGTGCTGTTAATGTCATTTTAGGTTGACTACATTTTGATAATGCAGTAGTTCTCCAATCTGTTCTACGTGTTACGTATGTACTGTACACAGTAACTCTGGTGCTGCTAGATTAAAACAATGATTTCTTATTTTCAGTTTTAAAAACATCAGATAAAACATACAGTCCTGTTTTGTAGCATTGCTATGTGGCTTGTTGAACTTGTGAAATAAATAAAACATTATTGAACTCCGGAAAGTTTTTTAAAAGGCTTGTTTTTATCAGATTTAGTGCAGAAACACAACTTTTTCAAATAGCAAAAGATGGATAGGTATGCCACCAGCCACTAAGAAGCACATTTGAAGGGGAGTACAAACAAGCTGCAGTTTAATCACACCTTGCTGAGTTTTATAAAGCTTTACAGAAACTTGCAGCCTCAAGGTGTAACCTGTCCTCATACAGCAAGAGCTTAACTGGTGTATAACCTCCAAAAGTGCAGCACATCAAAGAGAATAATTAATGGGATCAATATGTTCCACAGTGAGTTTATTTCGGTGCCGGTACACAGACTCCAGCTGTGCACTGTATACAGTTTGAAAGTAAAGCAAACAGGTCAAGGCTGCTTTTAGGCCGCATCAGCAGCTTTTTCTTCGCTGAATCTCCACAGGCTGGAGGTCAGGTCTGTACCAGGAGGGAAACACTCACCCACATGACACTGTCTGTTGACCTATTTAGCCCATCTGTGTGGTAGGGAAAGGCAAAAAGGTACTTACTGGTATTTGGTGTTGATATCATTATGTCCTAGTTAGAACAGCCTAGTGAAAATGCTCAAAAAGAATCCAAAGAGAAAGTGAGAAAACATGATGGAGACAGGTGGAACCCTTTTATAATTAAGTTTTTAGTCTGAGAAATGTAATTTATTTCAATTTCACAGTTTTATACCATGGATTTTCATAGAAATATCTCATGAAAACAATTTGTATCGTCCCCTTTCTTCAGCCAATGCTACACTGCAGATGTGTTTGTCTTCAGGGCATGGGGAAAATGAACCGTATATGTTGATGTTATGTGCATTTACAGTAAAACATACATGATTTGCATTATGTCATTGCCATGCCGGAGACAAAGGAGCATCATGGCTGAAGGGCAACAACAAAGGAAGCCTGAAAAGGAAATGCAATGTTTGCTAATACATTTTCATAAAGAACTGTTTGTCCAAGTTGTTGGTCGGAGTCCATATGCGTTGTTATGTAAAAACCTCCTTATTTGTTCCCACACATTCTCTGTTTACTCACTCTCTCCGACGAGGGGTCTCCTTAAATAGCTCAGAAGGCCACGTTAGTCGAGGGATGATGCAGAGCACTGAAGTCTAAAGGTCCCCGGGGACTCATCATAATAAATAGAAATATTATCGTGGCAAAGGACAAATGAGACGTCTGTGTTGCCTGTAGCCCATGCATGGCTGACCTGTTCGTAATATTTGATAACCCTATGAATCCAGGGACACAATATTTAGTATTAATGTGAAAGCCTGGAAGTTTTTTGACCTATAAATACCAATTGCACTCCAAAAAGCCACATAAAAAGAATACAAAATGGGTCAATATTTATAAGAAGTCAGACAATAATGCAGGCTTTGAATAAGCTGCTGGTTAGCTAAACTTATTTATATAGGAAAACTGTAAAACTATCCATTTTTTAAAAGTCTATCTGTCATTTTATTTCCCGGAATAACCAGCCAGCCTGCAGACTGGGCTCTGGTTTCAGACAGAGGGTGAAAAGAGGAGCATTAGCAAAGGCAGTATGAGAAAAATAAATAGCTTTTTGAACGTTAAAGCATGGAGACATAACACAGCAGAGACACAAAATACAAATATCAACCTGAAATTAGCATAATAAAGCCTATTTAAAGATTTTCTTTAGATGAATAAAGATAATTATGGTAATTAACACTTTATATTCAAGCTAATAACCTATGTAAATCTACACTTGGATCTTGTTTGACCTCTTTAGTCATTGCTCTCTCTCTATGTCCCTGTTGCCTTCATTCCTTCCCTATCACTGTAATGCAACCCCCCAACACAAACTGGCACTTCCGCTCTGCATCTCAAGGCTTTTCCACTTGCCATATTTCTCGGGCATGCATGCATCTGCCTCTGGGCTTTGGAACATGTGTTTGGGGGAAGGGCAAACATGTCATGACCACTTACTCCTCTCTGGGCCAGCTTCTCGTGCCCAACACCCTTGACCCATGGCCCTTCTTTAATCATCCTATATGTGCGGTGCTAACGGTAGGCAGCAGGACTCAGCTGTGAGAGGCAAACAAGTGAGCTGACCTGGAAAAAAAATTCCTTTACTGCGAAGGGCCCAGAGGGTTTAAAGGGCACTATATAGCGTTGGCACTATCGCTTCCATCAGTTGTGTTTACTTACCATGCACTGCTGTTTTTAAACCCATGTGCAGAATCACAGATGCTAGCATTCAACATGGTAGCCGAGCTGTAGTGTTGCTGGTTGCCAAAGTATTTTCTCTACATTAAAACAAGATTTTTCTGAAAGTAAGAGAAGGGCTCAGAGGACACTTAAAGACCTTTGAGCGTTCCCGTGGCTGTCATTCTCATTAGATAAGGGATTGCAAGGCACCATTTTACAGGGCCATCCTGCAGCTTCCCTGCTCCGAGCGTGCGTGGTAATTTAATTAAGTCCGCTGACTTTTCTAAAGGGCAAGTGCTAAAACCAACACAATTAATAAAATGGGTGACTTCTCTGCTCTGTGTTGCTTTTTGTGCCCCTTTTCCTCATTTGAATGGCTCAGCACAAATCCACTCTCAGCCCCCAGACTCCATTTGCATTTAGAAAAGTCAAATCTAGCCTCTTTCCTGTAATTATTCATAAAGTTAAAACACATAAGTTGAGTTTCTTTTTTAGGAATTCATACAAGAGCAGAATAAGAGACACAAGCAACATTTTCAAAATTCAATTAAAATCTATAAAGAATCTGTATTTTGTGGCTCCATAGCATGATTTAAATTAATTGGCTCACTGACGACTGCTGGTGTGTCAAAGTATGGCTCTCACACATCCATGTTCCTGTGGGAGTCTACTTATCCTTCTCAAATGTCAGTGGTTAACAGATGATGTCGCGTTGCAAAATGGTCGCTCCTCTTTGGGATTTCTCTCTGAAGCTGAGGGGTTATTAGCAGTCTGTCTGCGGCGCATAGATGGCTCAGGGGTCCCATAGGACAGTTCAAAGTGTAACGAGGTTAATTGGCAGGAATCATGACCTAGACTAAAGAAAACTGCGTGTAATATACAGCATAAATGTGTGTGTGATGTAGTATTACTTGTCAATTTGAGTCTAACAATATACTTTTATTATTCTAAGGGTTGGACATGACTGGATTTGTTTTTTAAGGCCTATTTTGGTAATTTACTTAGCTAAATGTCCTATTTTCGTACTTATTTTAGCACTTTTGATCCTAAAAATCTCATTAAAATGGATTCTCTCTGACAAATGTCCATTTAACCCATATGCTATCCATCCTATCAGACATGCATCATCGCACAAGAATGTTTCTTTACACCGGAACAAAATAGGAATGCACATTTGGGAATAATCCACAGCCTAACAAGGGAAATATTCCCACTTTATACTGGACACACATGACATTAATAGTGGAGATCTTCTGCTATTCTCTGCCAAGGCTTAACAGCTGTACAAATGGCTGTTACACACCAAATGACATCAGTCATATCGTGTAAAGTTGGATGCAAATACTACAATTACTTGCAGGGAAATCCAGATCTGTCAATTAAAGCTTGAAGAAATCATGCATAAGGTCACACATCAACACTGATAAATATGTAGGCTGCTCATTTATTCAACATAATCCAGTCAGAAATCCCTATTTACACACAAACGCTCGTCTATAGGGGTATTTTGAGGATACGCTCGTCACCAGTAGAAGGTCAGCGTCAAAAGCTCTGCTCCCCACGGCGGTAGGAAGAAAGGTTCTAAGGTCAAACGCAGAACAATCACCACACTTGGAAACAGACAGACAATAAGCTGTGTGTGTGGGGGTGGTTAACATATGTGTGGTCAGTTATTACCACAAACAATTGTATGTGTGGTCTTGTGGTTACCATTTCATCCTTTTTTCTGCGCTGCACATGTGGCACTGTTGACACTCACGGTATACCAACATCTGTTTCCCATCGCATGAGTTGAATTTTGTATCTCCACTCACCTGCTTTTAGCATGCAGTCAGTCCTACCGTTTTGCCAGCATACAGCACATATGTTTGTGAATTTTTTATATTGCAATGTGGTCCATGTGGAGGTCGCCTAATTTGAGTTTCACTTCATTATTTAAAACTCTTTAGGGTTGTCTGCTCGCACACATTTAATATATACAGGTTTAATCATAGTTTTTATTGTACTTTCATCTTTTTGTTTACCACCGTTAAGCTATTATGCATCAGTTGTTGCTGTAATAAAAAGCATAAAGGTGTTCTGTTCACCCAAAGCACAAAATAGCATTTCTATATTTGCTTCATCATCTGCCTCTAAATTCCCAATTGAGATCATGTTGAGAGCTTTTCGAATAAGAAGGCAAACCACAGCATCCACTTCCCTTCATGTATATTTCATGCTCTCTGATTCTCGAACTGTATTTCTACATCTGTATAAGTCCATATTTTTACTTTTGCGAAGCAGGCCCTCTGAAACAATGCCGCCTTTGGCTCTTAGGAAGCATTAGGGTCTGTCGGATGAATCGGAAAAATCCCGCTTGGCGAGGGGAAAGAAAAGCTCTCAAAAGCCACATGAAATCTTAAACACTTTTTCAGCTCTTTCTTTATTTCATTATATCTGGCGAGTGGAGAAGGTCTCACAACACTTCACAACACTGTTTGTAGATTGTTTGACTTGTTTTCATCTTGGGTGAGAAATGTTGACCGTCAAAAAAGCCCCAAAAGTGTCCAAACACACTTCAGAAAGTGTGCAAGGACTTTGGTTCAGTTGCTTAGAAAGTGTGAAACCAGTTTTATGAATAAGTTGGAGATTGTAGTGCACTTAGTCACATTGATGCCCCAGAGAAATGTAATTTAAACTTTTTTCCTTTTTTTTCCTATTTTTGGGGGGCTTTTTGCCTTTAATCAGATGAGACAGTGGAGAGTGACAGGAAAGTGGGAGAGAGGGTCGGGGTTGAAGCCCGGGTTGCCAGCGTACGGTGCAGGTGCCCCAGCCAGTCGCGCCACGGCCGGGGCCAACTTTTTTCCTTTTAAAAGCCACTCCAAGTCTATCAAGGGCCAAGATTACTCGTGTGCAAACCCCACTTCGCTGTCACATTATTCTATATTTCCCACCTATCTTCACTCCTGTGCTGGAAAATATAAATGTGGGTTGGTTGGTGTCTTACCTACTTTATTCCAAATCAGTGGGCAAAGGGCACATTCTGAGGTGGATCACTTCCTTTGGTCCTAGCCATTCTGTTTAAGTCTTGCAAATATCTGACCTATTGTAGGTTTGTCCTGCCCAATTGTTCACCTAAGACCTTTTCTATCTGTAAAATTTGAGAGTGAGTGACCAATACCTTCCCTGAACTCTGAATTCAGATCATCAAACAATTCTAAATCCTTTGAAATGCATAGAAATATCTTCAAATAAAGTCTAGCAGGTCATTCAAAGGGCAATTTATGCAAACCTGTCCTAAAATTAGTTCCACTGCAAAGTTTGCTGAAAATCCTCTCGCAAGGGTTGAATTAATTAGCTTATATTTTCTGCTGTTGCCCCTGATATGGAAATGTTTTTGGCAGATGGTGCACCCCAAACTCGTTGATCTTTTCCGGGCTTGTGGGTCCCGTACAGGAGTGCACTGTTTGGTTCATTAGCCAGAAAAATAGCACGGTGCTCCGCTCCTCTGATGCATGTGGACTTGCCGCGCCGAGGATATCATGCAGAGGTTTTTACAGCAAACACTTCCAATCTGTTATGGAGGAAGATAAAACACTAATTACAGAACCACTGAAAGGTAAAATATTTCAATGACACCTCCTATCAGTGATCAGACCAGACTGTTTTGCTCATGAGAACATAATCCTTTTTTAGGGATTGATCCCAAAATGGGATTTAAATCTTATTTGGGCTAGAGTCAAACACATACACACACCAAGTTAGTCACTTTTTCCACTGTATTACCAGGAGCCTTTGGGTATCTTCTGTAATTTGTTGGCAAGTCTTAAGCTAAACAATCTTCATGTGCTCCAAGTTTCCAGGAGTCTTCTTCTGTTGAAAGGGAATATTTGCAGATTTTCATCAGGCTTTTTATTTTTGCATGGTGGGTGGTATTAGTGAATATTTGGTTTCCCTCCGTGTTGCAGGCGCCTGACCTGCCCACTCGTTTACTGGCACGAAAGTTAACCCGCATAAGCATGAGTTAATTTTTACATTTAGCAAAATCATTGCCCTTGACATGAGGAGAGCAGCTTTTACCTGTCTGGTGTAATGGTTTCCATAGTGGGTGTTTTTAGCCTTTATGGTAGTATAGCTCTTGGGATGGAATTTTCCCAGATCTAGATTTGCAGCAAATACCTGAAAAATGAATGCCATCAGCTTGTGGTTACTGCTTATGAGTTGATGTTAGCATGCTAACAACCTAAGCTAAGTAAACGTAACATCTGCTAAACATAAGCAATCTGCTTTGTCATTGTAAGCATGTTAGCTTGCTGACGTTAGCATCTAGTTTCCAAGCCAGCTTTTCCGCTAGCGTCCCAGACCCCCTAGCTGTAGGCTATTTTACCCAGGGCTCACAACATGGTACCAAAATAGTTATAATGCATCCAGCATATTTTTTTTTTTCAGAACTAAAAGTAAGCGTTAAAGGATGGCTTGTATTGTTTCCTCACTAGACCAATCAGAAAACAGGGAAACTTTCACTGTAATTCTATTCCAGAGTGATTTTTTTTCTCATCCTGTGTAATTAAGTTAAGTAAACGTTTGAACTATCACAGAAAAATACAATTTTGCATGAAATTGCACCCTCTGTGGGAGTCCACAAAGGCAGTGCCTCATTCATTGTTAGTACTGTAAATAGATACAGAATTAAGCAGCCAACTGTGGTCCTGGGAAAAAGCATGTCGGACAGAAATCGTTGGCAGATGTGATTTGAAAATCTGTGGGTTTACCGTCCTTCACTGCGACTAAAGGATCACTTTGGATTTCCATCAGTAAAAGACAAACTGAATGTTTGACATATTGAAAGCAACAGCAGCATATGATCCTGGCCGTGGTAAACAATGAGACAGTCGGGCTCTGAGAGGGAAATGGGAAGGACGGGATGCTGATGCAGTCGTTTCTGGCTTGGTGAAAGACCACAGATGTGGACCGCCACACCCTGCTGCTCTGACCACACGCTGGATATTTCCACTCGCTGAGGACAAGGAGACTTTAACTGGTAAAACTGAAAAAGAAAAGGAGTAGGATTTTATTCAACATTGATCATCAAGTTTTGCTTTGATGCATGAAGGTTCTAAGTAATGCAGTCTCCTTGAATGCTCTTAAAAAGTGGTTTTTCTAAGGGAAAGTTGGTGAAAAGAGAAAAGTGTCTATACTGAATGGGGCTTCATCAAACCAAGGCTTTATACAGTAGGACAAAACACTATCAACTGTCTTTCATCAACCAAGGAGAGCTTTTGTGATTAACAACACTATGTCAACATCAGCCTTGCATCCATTCCGCCATCCAAGACCAGACTTTTTTTAAAACTGTAAAAGAGAATACAGGAAGAGGTTGGGTTATTAATGAAAATGAAAAAAGTGAGATCAAGACACAGGCTGTGTTTGAGGAAGACTTTAAGGGATTTCATCTTAAAGTAGATTGGTACTGTTGAAGTCATCTGGTTGCAAGATTGCTTAATTGACACAGATAGAGCTGTCAATGAGAGCCATATTGATGTTTTTATGTTGCTGTGTTAGCGTTTTAATGGCAAGGCATTATTTCTAAGACAGTTGTAAAATTGCTGTAAACAAACAAAGCCCTTGCCTAGAAGAACTGCAGCCATTAGTCATGTAGCAGGCTTCATTGATTGCTTAAAAGAAGATTGCTTCTCTAGCTGCAGGGTATCAGCTTCACTTTTGCTGACCTTTCTCTCGCAAATGTGCACTTCTCATTTTTAGTCCCTTAATTATAGTCTGTGTTCTTACTCTCTAAACAAAAAGCAGGACATGAGCAAAGGCTGTAGACGTCTTTCACCATGCCCCTAAGTGGTGTTGTCTCTATAGCCTCACCGCTATTGTGTCTAAAGATAACACGGCAAAGGATCATATAGGCGATCATTTTCAAGAGGAAGAAAGAGATGTAAAGTGAGACAAGCTTCTGTGGCTTTGTCTCACAGTTGAGTAATTCATAAGGAATCATTTTCTTCCCTTCAGTGAGAATAAGAACTTTGAGAAAAAGAAAAATTTAAAGGAGAAGTGGAGGTTGGAAAAGATGGAAAAATTGGAGAATAGACGACACACAGCTCAGCAATGAAATATTAATATGCCCACTGTGTATGGCATGGGCATATCTGCACAAATCTGTCAGACTCGTTTCCTGTTGTAAAAAAGAAATGGAGGCATGATTATGTTACACTGTATGTATGGATCCGTTAAATACATTCACACAAACCCACATTTTTACTGCAGGAATGTACATTTTTGTGCAATTTCCTCACTCTTCATAAACACAAAACTGGCTGGCTGCAGGACAATGAAAATGTCAGTAAGTTTCCCCTTCCCGGAGAAAAGCAAAAGCAGACACTTCCCACTAGAAAGCAGGAATAAATTCAGTGAGATTGTGCAGGAATGTTTGGAAATAGTTTATTTTTCTGGGCACAGAGAGACGTTTATCGACCATTAGCATGATCCAGAAGCCTATTTGACTGCTACAGCTAACTTAGCTTTAGCATCAGTGTGTTCCTATGCTTGGTAGTGTTAAAAAATAATAATTTCCACAGTCTGATAAGCAGAAAATGAATCAGTAGGAGAAAAAAGTGTATCCTCATAATGGATGCTGTAAAAAAAAAAAGGGAATATGCCAGAAGGAGTAAGGAGGTATAGCAAAGCGTGGTAGCCCCATGCTGAAAGAGGAGCAGAAGTGACAGCCAGGTTCTCGTACTATAATTATAGCACTGCCATAACTTCTCCTGACATCCCTCCTATTTAACCCCCACCCTCACCACAATCGCCGCATCTCCCTACCCAGCACGCTCGCCCAGTCATCTGTCATTTCCATACCACTCATCCTCCGGCCTCCCCCCTGCTCCTGCTGGAGGGATCTGGGCCACTCGGCGCTCATACTCACCCAGCGGAGGGCTGGAGGACCGCTGTTTTGTCACACACAACTGCCCTGGCAAGGCAAATATCTGGTTGAATTCACGCTGAGATGTGGAGTTCTCCTGGGACATTTTATTTCATAGTTGTCTGCTGTGTGTGGCACATTTTCAAGCAGATATAACCCATTTTATTTACAAGTCTTATGCACCTTTTTTGAGCTTTCTTTAAGTATGTCTAACTTGAGACAAAGTCAAACAGTGGTTCTGCTATTGTTTTTCGACTGCTTCCGGGTACCCTGATTACAGTTTTTATGCGGTTTCACTAAATCGACACACAACAGAGACTAATAGAGGCTGAATGTACATCAGCAACTTGTTTAATATCATATTTTCAATGTCTCAGTTTATGCTTAGGCCTATGTGGTTTTTGACTTGATCTTGAACCGAAATCAGACCTGAAGTTTGTCCGTCTGTCCAGAAGAAAATCTCTTCTCGAATTCTACAAGCCAGCCGACATCCACACAACAACTTTTAAGTGGTGAATCAATATTTCACAACGTCTCCTGCGCTGCACCTTGCGCTGCAGAGGGGCCTTCACCAAACAATAGCACGCTGACCTGCATTATTCATCCCTCACTCATTCACTCCTCTCCGACTCAGACACACAGGAGAATTCAATTTCACCAAAGTAAACTTCAGATAAGAAAACCTTTCACAATAGCTGCTCCTCCATCCCCAAATCTCTGTGGTATTCGGAGTCGCCCCATCCCTAATAATGTTGACCACGCTGAATAATGCATGGCTGTTTGCTACCGTCAGGCCATATCAGAAGATCCTTGTTTCGACTGAATTCACTGGCAAGTTTTACAATCTATCGTGAAGTTTGAATTACAAAGAGATTCATCTAATATCACTAATGGATACAGATCTATATTTAGAAGTACTCCAATCATCATTAAATTTAACTTTGGGGTCCAATAAGCGTATCGCTGTTATTACAAAATGGTTCAAATACTGGCAGCAGTTTTTTAATGAACTTGACATTTAATGCTTCACGACTTTCAGCAGGTTTCCTCTAATGTCTTTTCGTAATGTGTAATTAGGCGCCCGCTTAAATAACATGCGTGTGCAAAGGTTTCTAGCAGAGGAGAGGAGGATAACAGCCAGTGTATTATATCTGCTCCGGACCATTACTGAAGCGTGCTACCTAATAGCCTCTGAATTAGATGTGGAGCTGATTGCACATTGATTATAAGTGAATGAGGGCAGGGGGTGTCAATAGCACACATCCAAAGGGACCTTAAAGGGCGAAGAGAGAGACGGCAAATGATTTTGTAAATGTATCAGGATGTGTTTTACACTTAAAATATGTCCCTTTAATTGAACACAATCTTAAAAAGCATCATCTCATGCAAGCAAAGGCCTCCTGTTGTGGTCTTCAGTCATTATTGTACAAGACGCCAAACAGGAAGCAAAAATAGACTGAAAAGTGCATTTTTCTTTGGATTGAAGCAAAGAAGAAAGAAAGGAAGATGGCCTTGAGGAAGCATTTCACTGCTCAGCCTTCCTTTTTCTTGTTCCTAGTCTCTTTGCAAACCCACCTGACAAGAATCTGAATCTCTGGCGAATGTTCTTCACATCTGCCTGCAAACCTCTCCAACCAAGAGGAAGCACTGTCACATCAACATGGCAACATCCCCTGTTTCCTGCTTTGAAAGTCAGCAGGTGAACGAGGGGTGAAGTGACCTCAGCGGAGCTCTGTTTGGAACGGGCGGTATCGCACGCCGCAGCGCAAATGGAAGCCAAATGGTCAGCTGTGATGATGTGCCAGGGACTAACTACAGACAGGACCTTCTCACTATCACAGCTCTGCACACAGCTCAGTGGAGGATTCAACAGAAACCAGCTGGCAACCACGCTCAGAAGCTCATCCGTCACTTGGATGCTCACTTCATCGGGATTTTCAACAAAAAAAACTCCTTTGGGAGACGGAAAAAATATGCCTGACAACATTGTTGCAACACCCCAAAAGAAAAATTTGTAGGTATTCAAATAGTAACATGTGTAGAGCAGCTGGGGTCGGCATTATTTAAAATGTACTGATAAATTACACAATTTATTTCAGCTGTTTAATTCAGCTATTATACTTTAATCAAGTGAATTTATAAATGACTTTCTCTCTCCCACAAACCTATGAATCACCACAGAGATTGTAAAAGGATGTGGAGCAAATGTACAGTCTTCAAGGGCAGCAGAGTGTCAGTGTGATGTCTTCACATCTCGATTTAAAGGGGCCCTGTTATGCTTTTTGGGGTTTTTCCTTTCATGTAGTGTGTTATATATGTTTGTGTGCATGTAAATGGTCTGCAAAGGCTAAAATCCTACAGTTCCCCTTGAGAAAGAAAGAGACTTTGGCATTAGACTTTAAAATAATTGGCAGAAATCAATAATCCATCTGGTAATAGCTAATATTTCTTGCGTCTATTTACATCAGAGCAATATAATTCAGCATGCATTATTCTGAGGTGTTCAAAAATATCCTTTTGACTTCCACTTTTTGTAACCTTTCAGCGTGAACATCGCCTCTGCAGGCCATGGTCACTCTCATGCATTCACGCATGTCCGACCTTGACCCGAGCCCGTAAGCATTGGGTGAAAAAGAGGGTCTGAACTGTTTGCAGCACTTTGTTAATTTGCAAAAGAACCAATGGCCAATAAATCAGTTGCATGATGGGAGCATCGCTTGCCAGCACAGAAAACACGACCGCATTGGAATTCCAGCTGAACAGAAATAACAAATTGACTCAATTTATCTGTCAGCTTTCCCTTATAGAACAAAGCCATGTGGTTAATTGATGGTTCATTACTTTCTATATGTATGAGCTGCTGAGAGAAGCTGTGTATGAGTGTGTGTCTGTGTGTACATAAATCCAGCATGGTCCCTGGGGCAGATCAGTAAGTCATGGTTGGTTGGACAGTGTCCTCCTGTCACATGGCTACAGCACTCATACTCATGAATGAACAAACAGTGGGGAGAATAAAGCGTCTTCACCACGTCACCACACCGTGTGAATCCAACTTTTTTTCATCATTAGTTTATCATCCTTGTGACCTTTTGCGTACCAGCAGTCATCCAAGGCGGCTTGACTCATCTGCGACATTTAAATGTTGTCTCATTAGATCACTGTTTGGTGGCTTTCAAGACTTCCTTCTTCTATGGTAGTGACTCATTGTTCAAGTTTAACCAGGAAGTAGTCGACTTCATTCTCTCTTAATCTTCTAGGTTTAATTAACAATTATTACCTTAACTAATGAGTTTTTTGTCAGTTCCAAACATCTATTATTGTTTTCATGACATTTCGTTGAAAGTTGAGTAGCAGTGATGATGAATATTTGAGTATATAGAGGGATTTAAGGTATACTTTAGATGTGCTAGCATTCTGTACCTCTAAATGCTAACAAATCACATGCCATGCCCAATTTTACAAATCTACTGAGAGTGTTGGATGGATCGGGTCAGAGAAAGCATGGGAAATTAAAGGTTTTGCGTTCTTAAAACAGTGTTTGTCTTGGTTTTTATGTCCCTTCAACAACATTTCTGAATACCAGCGTTCTAAACCTTGAGCATTGTGATAGGGAATTTGTAAACACTTTTAACATACTTTACATTCACCTATCAATAAGTCAAGGTTGATGCTCCTTGAAGTACTTAAGCTATCGTTTGTTGTGCCTTCTCTTGGTATTCCTCAGTATTCTGTATTTATAAAGCAGTGATTTGATTTATTCAACAATGATTCACAGATGGATTAATTCAGGTTAGACCCCCTTTTATTCACGTTCCCTCACATTTCTTTCTCCAGGCCAGTTTTTGGGCTGCATGAAGGAACACATGGTGAGAATAAATTCACTGTGCCTATAATGAGGACCTTGTGGGTATGAATTCCTTTGGAGATATGTGTGACCATGTGTTTCTGCATGTGTAGGCGAAAGAAAACCGTGTTGTGCTCCAATTGTTGTGCTCATAAAAACCCTCCGAAATGTGATAAAACAAAGCGAAATGCACATTTTGTTTACCGACATGCATGAATTCTTAGCTGGCTCCAGGAGTGGGGCTGAACTCTTGTACTGGCAATTACAAGTGTCTCTCTGTGGATGAGTTCATGCATACCTATTTGTGCGTGTGTATTTTTCTGGCATATTGTCTTTTAGCCCGGCCAACTGGATAACGTTACTGCGGGCCAAGTCATTAGCCACTGAAATAAAGCGGCTTTGTTTTGTTGTCATGGTCCGCAAAATTCTATTTAAATCCAGGCTCCCTTCCAAAAAAAAGGGGACAAAAGAGAAGAGTAGAAGAAGCGCACCCGGAGTACAGTATCTGAAACGAACTGCTTTCATTGATCGCAATTAATCATGGGACCCCTTGAGCAGAACATGACATGCTCATTTCAAGCAACAAAAAGTAAACGGCAAAAGATTGAATTGGTGTTGTGAGGGATACAAAGGGGAATGGATTACCTCAGTAAAGGGGAAGCTGACAAAAGAGATAAAAATTCAACAAATAGAAGTTTTTAAGATCCAACTAAATGCTCTAACTACTTTCCAGACTTGCGGTTTATAAAAACTCAGATAAGCTCTTCGTAAGAAACTGGTTAAATTGACTTTATTTTCATTATGTCCATCTCAAGTGTCCTCACAGACGATTAGACACGCATCCATTACCTGTTTCAAAGTGTCTAATGGTCTCCTCGCTAGCTAATTTCCCTTCTCTGGGGGTCTGTGAGGTGATTTAATATGCTATCTTGCAGGGCTGAGGAGAATTGAAACCAAAAGCCATGAAATCTAGTTAATCCTTTCTTTTACTATCCCGTTCTCTTTTCCTTTCTCTCTCCATCACGAAAAACAATCACTAAACTTTGCCATACACACATCTGTATTTGACACCTTTTATAACTCGTTTTGTGTAATTGATTCTTCATCAGATGTGGTTTGGAAAGAGAAAAAGGTGTTAATTTGACCTCATCAAACTGCTTCTAAAAGTTATTCAAGGTTCGTGACTGGCATCTAGTGGTGTAGTTGGCACATTACAACCAACACGTCCTGCACAGATTTCAGGTTCCAGTTTTTTCCCAGACTCATTTAATCAAGGAAATGTGCCCAAATGATGAAAAATATACGTCCAAAAAACACGGGTTAGGAGCCACATACAGACCACCACAATAGGAGGCCTTGTGTGGCAGATGCTGCACAGTTCCCCTGCAGGACTGTGACACATTTTCCCGACAAAAAGCACAACATTGTTGGGTGCATTTGTCATATTTTCTGGAAAGTGGCGTTTCCAGGAAAGCCTGGACTTTTTCTGTGACTGGGTTTAATAAAAACAGACATAAACAAGGAAACAAGCTCCCAGACTTGCTGTGTGCTATGTGCTGAATGGTCTCTTTCTGTCAAATGTTGTCAAGTTAATTCTTCCAAACTACTTGACTTTGAGAACTTTTCCTGCACCAAGTCTTTGCTCATTTCTCTTTATCTCCACTAATTGATGTTTAATGCACTCTTTGGGCTCTTTAGAGATCTTTAAATGTAACTAGCGTTGGCTTGTGGCTTTTGTAGAAAATATATGTATAGTACGTGGCTGCATATCTATAAACAGTATAGTCTTTACCTCACTGCTCATTTACAAAGTAGAAAATTATGTTTCACTAAAAGTAATGATATGATTTGACACCTAATGTCAGATAAAAACCCACCCAGTTAGTTAAACCTGCGATGTATACAGTATTTATTCCAGTTTATTTACAGTATTGTTTTATTTATTCCCCAAGTATCGAGTCCAACAGCAGGTGTAAACTTTATCATATTTAATTCCATTGTAGCATATTGATGATGACACGT
Source organism: Eleginops maclovinus (assembly GCF_036324505.1). Lineage (NCBI taxonomy): Eukaryota > Metazoa > Chordata > Actinopteri > Perciformes > Eleginopidae > Eleginops > Eleginops maclovinus. The sequence continues at coordinate 7,026,046 of NC_086372.1, forward strand.
GGTACAAAAGCAATTACCAGACACAACTTGGACCCAGTAAACCCCACCGAAAATATCCACAATAAACACCAGAGCACTAATTCTTAGTGAGGTCAACAAGACAAAGAGAGGAGCGTTAAGATTAGTCCCCACTTTTCTGTCTTTTTTTCTCCTTTTAATAAAAATCGCATTATATTGAATTTATATATTACAACAACAGAAACATACAAAAAAAAACCCACAAAAAATACAAACCTTGAGCAATGCATGGAGAATATCTTCAAGAGCAAGACTATGGCACATTTTCTTTCCTCACACACATTTACACAGAAAGGTGCTTATAATCACAAGCAGTCTAAACTGAGCACGGCTGGATCCCATTGAATTGTGGGAAGCAGCAATATGCTAATACACACGGTCTGTCAATAGATGGAGCCATAAGCTTTACCACAACACTTATGCACTTGTGTGGCTCTCTTTCATTGAATACTCAGTCACATACACAAAGAAGAAGTCCAATTATACATCATGTATCTCTAGATGTAATGTTCATATTCGCAAATATTACACCGTGACAATGTGAAATATTTGCCAGCAAATACCCACTTGACTGAAATTTATTACGAGGATTCGGACAGGTTGATTGTGGGTGAACATGTGTTTTCCCATCTGAATAAGCAACAATGCTGGAATTAGAATGACAAATGTATCTATTTTTGGCACTTTAGTTGGACCATGCAGTCATTAAATCGTAATAATTCCTAGAAAAAATGTGTATGAGCGGTTTAATATCCTGGATCCGTGTTTTATGTGGATTTAGGGTACTGATATCATCATACTGTAATGGTTTTATAAATTGTGGTTTGAAATTGTAGAGCTGCTTTTTTTATATATAGTTTTTTGATCTCATATTTTCAGTGTAAAGTCATACTAGAATTTACAACTGGGAATGGCTTTCCGGATTGTAGTTTTTGTTTTAGATTGGGTCAAATTAGACAGAATGACACATTAGAGTCAATTGTAGGAGACGACATTTGCTATACAGAATTTGCAATATAGGATTTTGTGCATCAACTTAATATAAATCTTTTGTCGGATGTGTTTTTAAAAGTCTTAAAATGACTTAAGTACTGTTTGGCTTTACCTGATATCCAAACATAACTTTAGCTCTTATTTTTAATATTACATTCTTGTATTTATTTACACATAAGGTCCTTTAAAAAAACACATGGGCTACTACACTTCATCTTCCTTTATCTTGTTTATTCTTTTGAGTATTTTTCTGAAATCAACATTGAAGTAAAAAAAAAAATAGGGATTTTGGCACATTGTTCCTGCCATGCAGCGAGTGGCAAGACCACGGATAAGCAGCGGTGCTTTATAATCAGGCTAAGCAGTTAAAGTATCCTACATTCAACGTTACAGACAGAAACGGCAACATATAGCCATTTAAAGGGCAGACTTTCTCTTAGTAGTTTGGCGAATTCTATACTTAACATGTCGGTTTACATATATATTGTTTATGTTTGTAATATACATCCGACATCATGTGTAAAGCAATCCAACATTTGATCTTTTTAGACAGGTTTGGCTGAACAATACCCACACAGAAAATTTACATTTAGCAGCAAATATTAATGGGTATATCATAGTGTCTGTATGGTGGAAAAAAATGTATAAAAGAATGGAAACTAAAGACACACGTTTCCTAGTGTTCTCCATTGAGATATGAAGACTTTACTCAAGCTGAATAGAAAGTATGGTCATGGTGAAAGGATTGTTTTTGAGGTATTTCTTGTGGCCAACTCAAGATGTCATTATGGACAACACATATTGGGCTAGGAACAGAAGCAACATCCATTTAAAAAAATGAAATACTAGTGGCTCTCTGGATGTAAAAGTCTGTATAAGGCAGCAGCTGCACACGTAAACAACAACGCCATGGCGCTAGATGCAGGAGAAGCATGAAGGGTCCAGGGGAAGGAGGAAATCCATGGATCCATGAGTGGATGAAGGCTGGCTGAAACATGAAGTGAATATTGATTGTCATTGGACGAGTTCACGCTGTGATATCACACCAGCGTTTCAGGCAGAGCGTCAGCGTTGTCCGAGGACAGCAGCTGCCAGATCTGCCAGCGGTCCCTCTGCCAGTCCTGCCACTCGGGGCTCTGCGGCACCATCTGGCTGTCCGAGGTCGTGCTCTGCGCCACACCCAGCTTCCCGTGCTGCAGGGGGGGCTGCTGAACCGGGGCGAGCTGAGGCGAACCCGCCAGTCGGTGGTGGGCGTTATATGGGGGAGGAAAGCGGCAGTCGTTCAGACCTCCAGGTGTGTCACCAGAGTTGTGAAGCCTAGGGGTCGGGTTGAGTCCGCTTGCTCGATGGTGACCCTGAGTGCTTTTGAGTTGCGACGTCAACGAGGGCTTGGCGTTGAGCTGCATGTGAGGGCTGGTGCACACTCTGGTTACCGGGGGGTGGGTTCTCAGGCACTCGGCGATGCCAGGCGCCGTCTGTGTCCGGTGCAGCGGCATCTGCTGCCTGCCATCGCCATGGAGTCCGTCGAGGCCTTCCTGCGAGCTGCGTGAACTCCCCTCTGACATGTTGCCATGGGAACCTAGACACAGACCATCGACGACATCAGTGGAATAATCATACCACAATAATTTTCAGCACAATTATGCAAATAAACGTTGGGATTTCAGCCTTTGCAGACCATGTATATGCACACAAACTACAGGAAAAGGCAAAAAGCATAATAGGGCCTCTGGTTTCTGATAGCCAGCAACAATTCACATGCACAGAAGTGATGTAAGAGCTTTCGTCACTCACTGCTGCTTCTGGATTTGAAATGCCCTGCAGCCTTTGGTCCCTCCCTGAGAGTAAATATCCAGCGACAGGTGCCAGGCACTTTCTAGTTCATCAACAACTACAGAAACTGGACTGACTGCAAACGGTTTACCTGTGTACGCTTGTTCTTTGAGTGCTGGTTTCAGCGTAGTATGCCAAGTCCCCCAAATATTTGCATGCTCCTCTGATATAGCGTCTGAGAGAAGCAGAAGAGAGGTCAAATTACTCTACATGCTCTGTAAAGCAACGCAAAAAGAGTAAGAACCGCTTGCTTCGTAACATTTCTAATGTATGCCCACCAACAAACACCAAAAATCTAACGCCAGAGGAGTATTTTGGATATGAAAATCCGATTATCCATCTCACCTTTACTTCCCCAAGTGTCCGCCACAGACTCTGTGCTCCAGCCGGCCACCTGCCCCCCCACACTGTACTGTTCTGGGACACGGAAGAGCGGCTCGCTGCCCGGGCTGCCCTGCTCTCCTCTCCGCTCACTCATGATCGGGGAGTTGTTGTCGTAAGGGGACACCTCCCCACTGGACACCTTGTTGGAGTCGCTGGAGGAATGGCGCTCGCTCAGGGTGAAGGGATCCTCCGACTGCAGCAAGTCGGGACTCCTGGGGAGGAAAATAAGGATGAAAATCCAGCAGAGGGGGAAACAGCTCATGTGTTTCCTTATGTGGAACTCACTGTGATGCTTTTCGCCTCAGAAGGTAGTCCACCACATCTGGATCTGTCTCCAGCAGATTCATCAAAACCTCATTTTGCAGATCAGGAGGCACCTGTACAAAAGATGGTGACAGAGTTGAGTTAATGTTCTTCCACTTTTAGCTCATAACCTACACAGTTAAGCGTTTAAGCAGTTTAAAATACTCAAACTCAATACAAATCAGACACAAAATAGGATTCCAACTGCAAAAAAATCTAGATCTCTGCTGCTTGTTACCTCAATTTCTAGGGAATGTTATGCTCATGCCAAATCAAAACATTTCCCAAACTGTCTACAAAGTATTTTTATCCTAAATGCTTTGAAAACAAGATATTTCAGTGTTATTTCTAGAACTTGGGTTGCTTACAGGCCTGTTTTTACTAAATCAGCACTGACTCACTATACGCGTTAATAGTTCTCCAATGCTTTACTGCAGGAATCTTAGCCTCAGGGAACACAATGGGAGGGTTACAAAACAACACGGTTTTAGGTTTTGGACCTGGCGTGACCTGAACCGCCTGTCTGCGGTGTCAGGGACTCCAAGGAACAAAAGCAGGTGATGAGGCGGTAATCTGTGCCAAATGACGTTACTGTCGGCTGGTGAAAGTTTAATCTCACTTCCTTTATTGACTCTTCTTTCTCTCCATTAAAATGGGCAAATTTGTAACTAAGACCCTACCATTGTATGCTAAGCCAGAGGGGGATTGTCTCGCTCTAAGCCTGCAGGGGAATGCTAAAGGGAAAGTGTGCTTGAGTGAATGTGTGTTTAGCAGAAGAGGAAGTGAGAAACACACAGTCACTGACCATGAAGAGGGTCTGGTAGCTGGCGATCATCCTCTGCAGCGCGGCGATGACGGCCGTGCTCTCCTCGGCGCGGGCGGAGCTCTGTACGCTGAACTCTTTGTCCGAGTTCTTCTGCTTGTGGAGCAGGTTGGGGCCGAAGATGGTGGCCAGGTTCAGGGACGTCATCTTGTTCCCTGTGATCTGCAATTTGGAGAAAGTGCAGCAATGTAACCCAGGTTTTCCCTTGCAAAAATCACTGCAAGTATGCATAGGATTGGATTTAGTCATAACATTGCACCTTGAACTTTGACACTCTTCCTCATACAACCCCTCTGCAAAGGATTATGGGTCAGAATAGGCAGAAAAGTATGATGGCTTTCAAATAAACTGGAAGCAGTAGCACATCCTGGTTTTTTTTAGTACACTGCAATTGGTTTACTGTCCTTCCTATCTAAATAAAGCCTCTTCTGTATTTTATTAAAACAGTTTTAGTTCTTTAGTTCTTTCAACTCAAACTGCAATATTTTCCTTAACCTAACCAAGTTTATTTTGAAAAGACTGTATGCATGTGGTAAGGGGAAATTGACACATGCCCGTGGACATAAATACAAGACAAATGAGCAATAACTTTCCTAAATGAGGATAAGTTTGCTATTTATGACAGTGTTAGGCAGCTGATAGTGACATGACAGAGAGAAGCACACAGAATCAGTCAATGAGATCGAGAGTCGACAGCTAGTGGCTCCGTGGAGGTATAAAGAACTCCAATGACATCACACTGTTTTGCTGCAACAACAGGGTCCTTGGAGAAGTTTCATTTCGTCCCTCCTGACTCTTCTTCTTCCAACTTTCCACATCCTTTCATTTTTCTCACCTCTGCAGTGTACTCTGTCTTGTCACGCCTCCCCTGTTTCTGTCACTTCCAAAAGATGGATAACGGCACATGGGGTTTGTTAAAACTGAAGGTGTCGGGGTGTGTGACAGCTGAATCTGTTTCTACCAGTGTTGGGTAATGGTGTACATCCTGTTCTACAATTATTATCTATAGTTACAAGCCCTTCAAGATTTGAAATATTATTTTCTAAAGACAAATTCATATTTTTGCTTCCTCCCTTTCCACTCCCAATCCCAAAGGAGAGATGGGAGCAGCCAAAACTATTCATGTGCCTTTTCCCGGGTGAGCATAAAACAAACACATGGATGTTTGAGACAACAAAACACAGTGCTCAAACATGCCAGAACACACTCTCTGCTTCTCACACACCCTCAATTGCACGAATGGTAGGATTCAAATCTTCACAGATTCTCTCCTGACGCATGAATCCGTGATTTGGGAAGAAATGAATCCCTTGTGGGCCTTTAGGACTTTTTTCCCATACCCAGTAGTACTCCCTTAAACTGGAATACAGACAAATGTTGTGTTGCAGGCCCGACAGGCATGAAAGAATATGTGTACATACCAGCCACACTAACTGATTTCTATCACGTCTTTGGGAATTTTCTTTCCTTCCTGCTTCCTGATCATATTCATCTTCTCTGATAAAAACTGGCGCTCACCTCCTGTCTGTCCTTGTCCAGCCGGTCGTGAGCGTGGTCGGTCACGGTGGACAGAAACTCAAGGAGGCGGTGGAGTGTGTCGCTGTTGCATGCTGGGAGCAGGTAGATGAGTAGCTGAGTGACATTGTGCTGCTCATCTGGATCCAGCACTGCAACACCGATTGGGATGAATTTGGTTAAAATCTGGGAAAAGACAAACAGAACAGAGCAGATAGCGGGGGATAAAACTTACATGTGGTGTTGATGAAGGCCGTGTAGAGCTCCTTGGTGAGAAGAGGGTCGGGCATGTCCCTGAGGAACTCCTTCAACAAAGCAGCTACATCATGAACACTTTGCTCCTCATCCAGCTGCACGTCGATTGCTCGATCAAACTCCTCACGCAGCTGAAAACAAAAGAGATTAAGATTCAGGAGCTTCCTCCACATATAATGGACCTTATAGTTTACACACATTTCCGGTTGGTTTTCTCCAGTTGACTAGCTTTACCGGTTTGCATCTTAATCTCTACGATGTGACCTTTGGATGACTTCCAGAGGATGAGTCTATAGTCAACCATGATGACGGACATATAGGGGGTTGTCTTCTTTGCATAGCATAGTGACTAATGTGCCTGTTTCACAGTAGGCTGACAATGGTGGTAATGTGTTGATAATGGATCAGTGCAGAATGCAAAATGGATGTTTTATACTTGTGACTCATAATATTTTACATTTGTTTTAGAAAATATCATTTTAAAATTGTATTTTCATTCTCTTTTTACAGATTTTTTTCAGTAAATTTCTACATAATGACCCATTCTCTTGAAACAATATTGTGTTTTCAAACAAAAACATTAATTAATTATAAAAAAAAGTTATAAAAAAAAGAAAGCCTGTAGTTCCGCTAAACCATGCTTGCCACTCAGTTATTTCAATTGACAAAATCCACAGTTACTGGCTGGAAATTAGAGACCTGCTTTTGTGTACCTCTGTAAAAAATCCATGATTTATGTTTTGAAAATGACTAAGATTTAAGGAAAGAACAAAGAGCTTGAAAAGTGTAACAACTATAACTCAGGGGGTGGGGCTTATCGCTGGTCAAGGGTGGGTAGCCTTACTGGGAAATAGTTCATATTACTCTGTTGAGTAATTGAATTGTATTTCTCATGGGGGTGAGATACGGTAGTTTTACATCCTTATCAGATTGAGTTCTCGACAGAGTCTTGTGTGGTCATGTTTCAAGCTATTTTCAATATTGTTATAGTCAAGATATCTGCTGATTGACTTCCAAACAATTGTTTAGAAGTTAAATTTCTTGGCAAATGTAATTTCCGAGTATCATTAAAAGCACAGTTTTTTAGAAAGATAATTGTCCGTTCTGTCATAGATCTTCCAGCATGTGTGCAAATTCAAGATATCCTCTCCTACAAAAAGTGCTTTCCCATTAATGAACGTAATAAACAAAAGACGAAGTGTTCCTAGTTGATTCTAAGTCGAAAACAGTGTTATAAAAACATGTAACGGAAATGATGATGTGAAAATGTTGCTGCCCACACTGACTGACCTGCGAAGCTTAACCCTGATTTACGTATTCTTTTGCTGGGTATTTACCAGAGGCAAAGGCGATGGATAATGAAATGTGTAGGAGTATGTATTGGAATAAGTTATTGCAATAATGTGTAGCTTGGATAAAAAATAGTGCATAATGACAAGACCTGTTAAATATGAGTTTGCTTTGCCACCACGGATAACACAACAGCTTTTTGATTATCACAGAACTTCTTCTTAGAAAATATGTTTTTCTTTTGCTGCTGATTCTCATGTTGCACAAAAAAAGAATTATACTATCTTTAAAAATAGCCTTTGAGTTATTCCTAGGAACCCAACTGAACACCTTTTTTGAGTGTCTGTAAACACTCACCTGTCGAACTCTCTTCTTAGAGCTTCCCACGCGAAAGATCCCCACAGTCTGCAGACCTGAGAGGAGAAGGACAAACACTATCTGTCTCTAGCACCTGCTGCAGGAACAATAGCAGATATGTTGGGGACAGGGTGAAAGAGTTGCTCACCATATTTCTCGATGTGCTGACAGCAGCTGTCCACTACCCGGGGAACCTGCCGGTAGATGGGATTGAGGCTCAGCCTTTTGTCCCGGTGCTTCTCTTTCTTGCTTGGGGTTTCGGCCGGCAGAGACAGCTGCAGCGCCTCGAGCAGCCGGGACTGGTTGTCGTCCAGGTCTGTGATCGAGTCCACTGACATGGCTCCCTGGAGGTCAATTGTGAATTAAATTTAGACAGGTTCATCAAACATCTGTATTTAGTTTAGATTGGGATTCATTATTATGCTGCCTCACCCTCCTGCGTGCTCGTGGAGGAGCCTCGGGCGTGTTGGGTGACGTTGACTCATTGGCTGTTTCTGATGTAGAACTCAAAGACGAGTTACTGCTGGATAACTCCTTGGTGGACGGCCGCTTGGTGGCAAACTGCAGGATACATCATCCAAGAGTTAAATATATACAAATGGGACGATTTGTCTTAGTCTCTCTGGTTCAATAAGGTTACATTTGTCCATAAACTTAAGACCTGTAAAATGGACGAGACGAGGTCAGAGGAGTCCTTGTGCTCCTCGCGATGTAGATGGTCCTGACGATATCCGTCCTGGCGCTGCCTTTGCGTTCTGTCATTAGCGATGACTTGGGAGAGCACTATACTGAAGGCCTGGGGTAGGCATTCTGGGTGGAGGAAAGAGAAAAGATTATTTAACTAGCAAGAAGAAAAAGCAACTTCCAAAAATAGCTTGTAGACTCTGAGAACTTGTATCATCAAACACGAGATAAAAAGCTCCCCACACTTTTACTATGCCAGTTAAAACTCTTGTATCACTGCTGCACTACATCTGTTTTCCAAAATAAGGCATCACAGGAAGAAAGCAAGCAAAGCACATCTGGTTGTAACAGACCACTAACTCGCTTTGACCAAAATATCACAATGTTAATTACTGTAACCCACAAGCTTCACAGCACTGACACATATGCATCATTCATCTTTGTTCTAGTTTGTTACGGAAAGAACAGATGTATTCTAAACTCAGAGTTTATATACAAAATCTGGTGAAGCAAAACCAAACCAATTAACTTTGGACTTGTGCAAATGTGTGTACTGCTGAGGGATGCATGGGAGAAATTATGTCATACCGGCTATATATTCCATAATACAGAATCCCAAAGCCAGAGCCAACAAGTGAGAAACAGTCCAGCTGTTCAGTAGATGTGTGAGTGTGTGGGGAAAAGAGGCAAAAAGGAAAACAGAGGGAGAGAAAGCGAAATGCATTCCGCAACCACAAGTGGAGGGCTGTGTTCAGGAACAACATGACCACTAACACTGTGACACAACCAATTTGCTCTGCAGCCTCACAGCGTTAGCAAAGCTTATGTAACAAACTAACACACACATGCACGCATACACAATCTGGGTTGCAAACACAGCCAGACCGCATGTCAGATTTTCATAAATCTACATTTCCCAGGCCTGCAGCATCAGTTTTTTTATGATCATTTCTTATTCATGTTCATGTAGTGTGTTAATAATACCTAGATGGTTATAAATTACATCACATACTTTTTTTTTTACCATACATAAAGTTGGATATAATGATTTTCCTACATGAGGCCAATTTGTAAATCTTAAAGGGTCACATATTATTATCATTTGCATATAACTATATGTATATAACTAAATAGTAATAGGGCCTCTTTAACTTTGACTGGCAATTGATAGTAGCTGAGGTAAAAATCACCCATAAAGTACTCGACACAGATCATTTATTAAACATTATTTGCAATAATTGAGTTCTGGTCACAACAGCTCAGATTACTGTGGCTGCATCAAAGAAGCCAGCACTCAAAATTAGCCTGCTTCAAAGTGAAATGCAGGACCTCTGGAGAAAATTAAATTTCAAATCCATTTGGCAGGTTAGACCATAGGTACATCTGGACCATCTGGAGGGGTAGAGCCCAACAAACTTGGAAAGAACTGGAGTCACAGCTTCACCCTGACATGATTAAAACACAAAAAAATAAAGAACTCAAAGTCCTAAAACAAAGATTTTTCTGGGAATAACACTGATTGTTTGTCTCATGATAATCAAACTGGAGTTCAGAGCCTTTTTCTTCTCAGACAACACAGCTGCGACATTCTGCAGCAGCCTCGTCATCATTCCAATATAAAACTCAACAGCTGTTTCTCATAGCCTTCAGTAGGAGCAGGACATGTTGCAAAATCCAAGATAACACAGAGAAAAAGTGGAATTTGAATCACGTATTGCTCCAAAATATGAATAAAGGATGCTTTTCCTATTACTGATTATGAGGAATAAACCACAAGTCATTAGTTTTGGTTAATAGTTGGCAAAGTTGTGTGAATGAGTGACAGTTTTTGTTTATTTCCATTAACTACGTATGAATACCGATTTTTAAGTGGTTCTTTGTAATATAAATAACCTATAATAGAAGCGAGTAATGCAAAAACTCAGCACGCTAAGCACAAATCTGCATATTTTGACATTTCCACGTGTTTTGATGCTAAAAAGACCACAAATTTGACAAGAAAAGGCCTGATTCATTTGCCTTTCTGCTCCTCTATGCAACTCCTTTGACTTAGATTCTGTTTCAGCCAAATGTGCTTTGCTTAGTGCAGAAGAGTGACTGCTTCACAGAGCCAGGCCCCTTACAAGGAGTCCCTGCACTTAAGCTAAATATAAACTGTCAAAGCCCGGTAAACAGAAAGTGTTTTCATAACCTCGCTGTTCACCTGACTGAGGGGTGGAGACCACAGACTGGCGCTCGGTCTCACCGACTGTGACAAACAGACAGGAAAACAACAGAGAAAATGAATTGGCATACCTTTGTCTTTACTCTTCTCTTTTGCAAGCGAGTCCAACTTCCTCCTCAGCGACTTTTTCCTCTTCTGTCCATCTGGGAGGGGGGGAAACGATAAATCATGTGAAACAAATGGTTTCCATATCTGCTGAAACTGATTATATCTGATAAGTTTATTTCAGGAATGCAGACGTAAATTAACCACGGGGAATATCTGTTGTAATCCATTTCACTGGAAACATATCAAACCGCTACTGTTGTTTATCTACACCCACAAACATGTGTCTACGTGAACATCCAGGTGTCCGGCTCCAAAGGAGGAAAGCTACTTGTCAGCTGTCAACATGACAAATGACTCCAGAAGTGTCTGATTAATGACAAGGGAAATCTGGAGACCATGGCGCCTTTAAAGTCTCAGAGTTGAGGATGTCAGTTTGTGAAACCTCAGCAGCTTTTAATGTCATCATTCGGTCACTTGTTTTTTGATGTATCCGAACCCCTTTTATACATAGTACTTTGACGTGCTGGTTTAGCAACCTCACTTTGAACCCTGAGATGTTCCCTTCCAATGAGTCACTGGTTGGATTCAGAAAAATGTTAACCAGCCCCAACAACTCAAGGCAGCAGGTTCAGTTTCCCCAATCTTGTGTAATAACATCCCTGCTGTTGTTCAAGAATCGATTCATGGCCACTGTATATATACGAGAGACTTACGTGTCCTTTAAAGGGGGCTGCGAAGAAGGGGTGTGAGATGGGAGAGGGAAAGCAGATGTTGTGATGGAGAATGAGGGTGGAGAGAAGCAGGGATAGGAAATGGTTTGGATTTTTGACAGATGGCTCTCAAAGCCGTACGGAAATCCCCCGAACCTCCAAACTTCAATTCGCCACCAGTTTTGAAAGTGTCTGAGGAACCTTCTTTTTCATCTCATCACAGCCTCGACCCATCCCTCTTTGTGTCTCTCAGTTTTATCTCTCCCTAATGTATTTTTTGATCTTGAACAACACTAGAAACACGACCCCTGGACTGAAAAAAAGCAAACTGAACACACACGAGTTGAAATATTTCTCCAGCTAGCACATGGCGGCCGTTAGGGGCTCTGGAATTCATAAGCAACACAGACAAGAACGTTTTAAATCATGGTGGGGAGAGGTTTAACCTTCAGCTGGAATGCAAGGCCCTGGATAATCCACCGCTGCTATGGCACTCACTGCACTCCTATACAGTGCAGGGGAAAATGCTACTCAGTGTAATGTGCATCTGTATGACTGACTGTTTTAATAACAAGCTCTACTGTTAAAAGTGTAGGTACAATTCTAGTTCAAAACATCATTTACATCGATTATGATCAGACTTTATTGAACATACGTAAATGCTAAGGTCTGGAGATAACTATTAAAGAGTCAGGTCAGGCACGAAAAAAGGGTTCAGACGAATATTTCAAAACATTTAAGCCAGATTATCTAAACCAGTAGATCCCAACCTGTTAGAAGATGGCCAAAGGGGTCCAAGAGAGACCTGGCGGGGTCATGATTTGATTAATAACACAGGAAATTGGAAAAATGACATGATATTTCTGGGGTTTTTCAACACTTTATTCTTATCTTTGATTTTTGTGCTTCATTCATGGAGTTTTTTCCAATCTTATGCCTATTAGAACAATTCAAGAGTGAGTTAAAATCACTTTTTGTCTAATATGACATCTATGACTTGAGTCCATAAACAGATATTCAGTTACTTTGTGCAAAAACCAAAAGGTTGTGACAGAAAGAAACGCTTTTTTACTATTTGGAGCTAAAACAAAAAGCAAGCGCCCCCTAAATGTTTGCACAGGAAAACAGTGGTCCCGTACTGTATGTGAAAAACATATGTGTGCGTCCAGATAGGTATGAGTAATGTGGGGGTTTTATATATTTGCATTAAGTCCCACTCATCATGGAGAGAACTATTCAAACCTGTTCTGGCTCTGATGATGTCATCTCAGTGTTGGCTTAAGACAAGCTGGGAGTGTTGAAAAAAAAAAACATGGGCATTCACCAGGAAAGGGAAACCTAGTTGCATTATGGACAAATAAGGGATACATTATTTGTATATAACTAGAGGAAAAGTCGGGATAGTTTAGCCCTGCTGCTTCTAGTTCAATACTATTGTAGTATTCAATTAAAAGTCTGAGTCATATTATATGGAACAAGAAATGAGTCGATCATGCTTTAAAAATGTGGTGCATTATTCATAGTGATAACTGAATTATGAAGGTTATGAATATCTTGCCATGGTGTTTGTTTTAAATTGAGTGGAAGTATGTTTATTTCCTTTCTATGGATAAACTCTGATTCATTGACATTTTTAGCATAGGCGTGCCCAGTTGGAAAACGACCATCTCTTCCAGTTTCAGTGCAGCACTCTGCCCATTTCTGCTATTTCTGGATTAATGTGTCCCATTTTGTCATTTTCCAAACCCTTTTTCAAAGAATGGTCTGGTTTACAAAACCAAAATATAGTTGTTTGGCTTTACGATGGAGCCACAAGGATAAATACAGCCTGTTTAGCAACATTTAGGACTGTTTAATAGCCTTGACATGACTGCACTCAGCGGAAAGGGAGTCGCGTGTCGTTACTTAGAGTGGTGTCAAACAGGAAGCCCCTGATCCTGATGTGAAGTTGGGTTTACATCGAGATTCATGTGTTGTCACAACTTCCCCAAACATAAAGCATACATGAGTTCCCTTAAACACACTTGAGCAGGATGTGGTCAGAGGCTCCTACTTTATGGGGCTCTGGAAAGTGGCTGCTTAATCTTACACACCAAACCCCGGGTCAAGAATATCAAATGAGGAGCGTTTGCAACAGTTCCGGAGTCAGATGTGTTCTGTCACAGTTAACATAAACGTCCGGGTCTTGAAAAACCAATGCTATGTTAGGTATGTTGAAGCAGTAAATCCCACCCATCCGGAACAAACACACGTAAAGATTATATAACTGTTTAACTCAACAAAAAAAACACACACATGCTCCCACCTTTTGGCATGGTTATCTGGCATCCCAAGTCATAGTCCTGGTGTAAACGGGTGTAGGCTACTTCCTGCAGCTTTGCCCTCTCCAGCTCCGACAGGCTCTGGATGGAAACCGGCGTCAGGCGCACGCTCCGCCCCGACAGGCTGCTCCAGGTGTAATCACCCTGGGGAGGAACAGGTTAAATTATTGTTAGCGGAATAAATCAAAAGTAGATTTTATCTTCCTTATTACATTAAGGTTCCCTGGGTTTGATGCATGTGAAACTGAGGAAACCTTTGGCCTCTGCATTCCTTCAGTTTCCAAAAAGTTTTCAATTAACTTTTTTTTATGTGTTTCTCATAGACGATGAGCTTGGGAGTACATTCTTGTAGTAAAACCATCAAAAATAAAGAAAGATCTGTGCAAAATGTTGGTTTTAAACATGAGAACATTCACTGCATAAGATTAAAGTAGCCTACACAAACAGATTGACAAAGGCAGCTTTTGCAGAGCTAAAAAGGAGCAAGTGAGGACATGAAGTGGCCTTGCACTGATGGAATTGCAATATGCTTTCCACACCAGAGTTAAGAATGCATAGCATATGGGACCATAGCGTATAGAAAGCAGTCTGAGTCACGGCACTCATTTTTCCAGCCACGTACAGGTTTACTTTGCAGCTTTCCTTAATCTGTGATCGAGGTGGAACTGAACTGAAGGGAATTGCAATGAATTGCTGTAAAAAAAACAGAACACTTTGGCTTTGATGAACATTTGAGTCATCTGAATCTTTGGTCATGCATTCCTCTGCATCTATGGAGGTCAGGAAGAGGGAGAGGTTAAGAAATAAGGGGGGAGAGAAGGAGAGGAGACAATTTATATAATGCCTTATCCAGACAGAGGGCTTACAAGAGTGCTCTAATGTGTCTGTGTTTATATGCTCTGAGAGAATTTGAAAAAAAATGAATTTCATCATGCTTCCACTTGAGTAATGTTTATTCAAAATAGGTCGGTCTGACACACTGAAGACTTTGTGTCCCTTCGTGAGTTGGCCCCGATCTCTTGAAGTCATTTCTCCCGCTGTTAACTCTCTTGTTATTTGACCCTCAGTCGATGCACTGAAGCCAGCATTCAGCCATGGGAAGAAAACAAGATGTGAACATGGGCAACCTGAAGAGGTGTGTGTGTATGTGTGTGTGTGTGTGTGTGTGTGTGTGTGTGTGTGTGTGTGTGTGTGTGTATGTGTGTGTGTGTGTGTGTGTGTGTGTGTGTGTGTGTGTGTGTGTGTGTGTGTGTGTGCGCACGCGTCACGAGTCCAGTGCCCTTTTTCAAGAGAGCATTGCATCCAGCTGTTTGTGTGTATGCCATTCCTTATCGCTGGCTGAGGAAAACCCTTTTCCCTGACGCTTGACCTCACACACAGCTTGAGGGGGCGCACACACATGCCCGTACACACACACGGCCAAAGCAAAGACAAACAGTTGGAGAACCTAAATAAGAGGCCTCTCCTTGGTCTGGATGGTTCTGCCCAGCAGGATTTCTGAAGGGGATGGATGAGCTTCACTTCTTTAAGCGTGAACCCGAGGAATGCTGACAGGAGAGCGAAGGGGGCCAGACTAAATCCTGGCATCACTGCTGGGCTCTTGCTACAATGAGCTGAACGCCTGCGGGACAAATTTACACAGCCAAATGTTCCAAAGCCAACCCGCAAGTTTAACTTTTGACAAAGTACATCCCTGTTAAATGATGTTATATCACTTGCCTTGTCATGTATGGTTTAAAGCCACCTAAGACACACCATATCTCCAACCACCGTGATGAATTTTCAGGAAAAAGTTCATATTAGAAAATGTTTAGTGATGTTTTGTTGGCTTTAATTCAGACTACTTTCTCTGTGTTCAATTAAGTAGCTTTTACATTGAAATCAGCAGCAACGTTAGTGTAAAAATAGAGGTTTTGGTAGCTGTTTCAATTATTATCTTTCAAAATCGCTGACCCTAGATATGTAGGATTTTTTAATTCATTGATTCTTAATTAATAACTACATTTGAAGTGTAAGGCTTTTATGATTTTTCTCATCCTCCCCAGCAAGAAAACACATCCCGTCACAAACAGTCATGTACTCAAATGGTGGTTTCCTCACTCTCGGCTGTGTCTAAATGCTAATCAGCTCGTTGCCATCACTGGGGGTAATAAGCATGGATGACATTAGCATTCTGGTGTTAAACTCAGACCCAATGAAGGTAATGAGATCACGCCAAAAATCCCATTTAAAATCTGTCCATTCATTCAACCACTGCTCACATTGACTGCTCAAACTGTACCGTAACAATAAATACCTCTGGAAGCAAAACATTCATTAAGGCAGCCCTCGGTGTGACGTGCACGCTTAGTGAGATGTAACACTGTTTGAATAGCCTGTATAGAGACAAATCTGCCATGCAGCCCCTGTCACAATCCTTTAACTCCTAATGTTTGTCTCCAAAATAGAGCTGGTTGCTATGCCTTCACACAACGGCCATCATTTGTTTCCCTCTGTATTTATTAGAGCCATCGCACCCCCCACAAATGTTGTTTGCTGGAACAGCTCAGCAGATCCAATCAGATAATCACAACTTTAATAAATGGAATTTACTGCCAGTTTGCTACACGTAATGCAGTTTAGCATCAGCGGGAATCAACCGCGATAAATCATGAATATGCTTTGCAGAGAGGAGAGAAAAATAACGATTAGACACGTCGGGTAAAAAATTGCAAAGACTGATTCAAGTGTTTATCAAAGCAAACAGCTTGCGAAACATCACAATTAAAAGGGTTTATTGCCATATGCACGAAAGCTACAGAGCAGATTCGCTTTCAATTAAACATCTTAAGTCTCAGGCTCCTCCAAAATGACTCAATACCTGAGGTAAAAATAGTGCAAAAAGAAATAGAAATAAAAAGAGTAAAAGAAGAAAAATAAAGAAAATACAAATAAAAAAGTGCAAAAAGAAATAAAAATAAAATAGTGCAAAAAGAAATAAAAAATAAAATAGTGCAAGAAGAAATAGAATAAATAATAATATTAAGTGTGTGAAAAGTGACACCGTGATGCAAGTAAATGAATAAATCATAACCTTTTTTATATTTTATAGCCTGAATAAGGGCAAATCTTGTATGAACTATGGTTTTCGGCACTTGTTGTTTAACTGTTTCACATGACAGGAGTCACACTGGAAAGATTCATGACTTCTCTGACTGGGCTGCTACCACACAGTTAGATGATTAATGCCATTTGGACACACCGCGCACCAAAGCATGTGGTTTCTGTTCTATTTTAGACAAAGGCATAATGGTGCAAAAGCCACCGGGAGAGGAATATGTCAGTTTCTGTGGCAACTCAGACACAGAAAATCAAAAGGGCCAGGAAGTGAGAGAAATATTACTATGGTAACTCACCTGGCGCGCACACACACACACACACACACACACACACACACACACACACACACACACACACACTGGCAGTGTGACACATGCTGTGATGCACTTTGTGACTCATTTAGAATTTAATTTTAGTAATGTCAGCATGATGGTGAACAACAGTTATACAACACACCATGTATGAAGAACCAACCAATTGACATGAAGGTCCTCTATGGATCTAATGTCCTTAATGACTTATTGACAACACCGTGGTATAATGCAGCCAATTTAAAACACTCTTTTCCCGCTCGATATTCCATATGCTAGAGACATCAATGAACATTGTTAGCCTGGGGAGGCGTCGCAGTGCGTCGACAACGTGACTGGGAGGCGAAAAACAGGCCCACCTCTACAGAGAAATATATGCATGCACACACTGCCTCCAATTGCTTCTGGAAATACCCAGGGCAGCTGTAAATTGAGACAATGCTACAAAGCCTCTTTTCCTGAACAAGATAATCTGTTCTAAAGCTTTTAATCCACTGGTTTGAGCACAAACAGGGTGTAAATCCTCCAATACTACAATTAGGTTTGACCTTAAATAATGACAAATGCCCCAAACGTGAATGTAAGATATTCAGTTTCTTGGTGAGCCTTGATTTTGTTCTGATTTACGGTAACAGCTTTTAACTGTGTGAATGTGATGGATCCTTTGACTTTCTCCTTCAGTACTCGGGAGGTCAGGCAATACACGTTACCATAGGCTGCCATTGTATATGTCTGCAACATGCATACTGTTCAGTCTACAGCTCATGGCTAAATCAATGTAAAATCACTCAGTATATCACCTTGCAGATTGAAGTATCTCAACAAGTTTTACATGTATTGCCATGAAATTTAGACATCAGACAGATTTACCTTGGTGATCCCCTAGCTTTTCATGTAGTTCCACCAGTCGTGATCATGTACTTGTTCGACCTCTATTGCTACCAAGAAGTCCACATTTGTGGTTGTACTGATCTGCCAATGGTATGAAAACACAGCATATGACTCACAAATCTGTAAAGGCAAAAATCATGCCAGCTGGCTTGGTATAAACCACTACAAGAATGACGTGTGTAGTCGTATTTCAGGAAGGTATCAGAGGCCCAGGAAGATATCACTTATGGCGAATACAGACACTGAGAGAACATTCCTACGTTCTTCTCATCGCACTTTTGGTTTGTTTTCTTACCCATTTGTGTTGCAGCTGGCTTTTAATGACCCTTGAGCCGAGTTTCTGCGCCACAACGCTGAGCCAGAGGAATGCACTAGTATTTTTTTTTTTTTGGTGTGTGTTTTACAGGTTGGCTTCATACATGCATGTAATAGATTGCTGTCTTTGACCTGGAACCTCCTCAAGGTTTACATCTGCTTGTAATTAGTGACCACCCTCACTTGTCAGTCAGTGCTGTTGGTGTGTGCATGTTTGTACGTGTATCTGTCACACACAAACAATTAATAGGCTTCACCTGTTTTGGGTTGTCCCTCACGCTGCCTGAGGGGGAAATAACCACCGGATTACAGACCCCCACACGTAACACAACCCTATGCAAAAGTATTTTGGCGTTATCAGGCTAAAATGTGAGGTTGTCATCCTCCTCGATGGCAGGGCGTGCAGATGGAGTGTTGAAGAATATAAGCTGTTATGGTTCTAAATGCAATTATCATACCAGCCATTCCGATGCTAAGAAAAGGGGCAGCTGCTGTTGTTTGGACATAACAGCTTGAGTCTGCAGTATATGCATGTATATGAGAGATGGTGATGTTGATAAGATTAATTCTGTATCCATAACACTGTAAAAAAAAATGTGTAATTGCGTCTAGCTTTCCGAGTTAAGCATTTTAGGGTTTTAAACATCTGAAAACGCCAACTTTGTTGGACATTTGCTAGCATTTTAGGGGGCCCCGTGCTCTGTAGGAGGTTCAAAATTGTAGGTTTTAACCCTACTGGGACATATTTCCATGCTTTAATGTTCAAAAATGTCTTTATTTTTCTCATACTGCCTGTGCTGCAGCACCTCTTTTTACCCTCTGTCTGAAACCAAAGCTAATTCTGATTGGTTAGCTGAGCGGCTCTGTTTCAACCGTTTAGAGATGTCCCACCCTTTAGCCTTTCATGTACAATGTGCTAGCTAATTGGAGTGCTTGTCACTATGTTACTGAAGTAAACAAAGGACTCCAACGGGGATTTTGAGATTTTAGCCTTTGCAGACCATTTACATGCACAAAAACCTTTATTACACACTATAGGAGAGGGGAGAACCAACAAAGCAGAATAGGGCCTCTTAAAATGACAAAGGGAAGGTAGGGAGTCCATCGAGGAACTGTTCTGGGTTCAATAAGTACTTTTGCTTACGGTACATACTGTCTGGAAATTAAATCAATATTTACATTATGGCTTCATACGTTGCATTTGCTCTGGCCAAGAGTATTTGGGAGCATACTGCAATAAATAAACCTCCATAAAAAGAAAGAAATGCACTCCCTCAGAAAATTAGCCAAGTTACAAAACTGTAAGCCAGTTTGCTCTTTTTTTTAACAGCATGCAGCACAGAACAATCTGTCCTCCGTTTTCATCTATTCATCACATTATGACAATAACAATGTACTTCAGCACATTGTGTAGTGGCGATTTATCTAGTTTTCTAAAAGGAACCACAATTAGAAACTTGGCTGAGCGTAACTGTCAAAACAACTTTGTGTTGAATCCACACTTGAAGCTCTTGATAACACAACTTGTTCCAATAATGCAATGCTTTCATTTGAACTATTCTACTTAGTTGGATATACTAAACATTACATTTAAAAAGAACCAATTTTAATAATATGCAGGATTTGAAAATTAGCACACGCGCTAATGTGAGGGTATCGTATTGCACTGCGTATTGTTTTTGTCTGCTTTTGCATTTAATGAGGGCTTCCTGGCTCAGTGGCTAGAATAGGAGTGTGTGCTGCAAATATTCCCCACAATCGTTGGCAGGCACATCTAAAGGCTCGGGCCAACATCAAACATTTTAAAGACAGATTAATACAAAGGGCCTTCAGCAATAATTAGCTTCGACCTCAGAGGCTAAGAACCCTGTGTAATGGTTACATAAGCGGCAAAAGCAAAGAAAATCTGCAATTTTATCAACAGCACACTGGATAGTAGAAGCACAAGTTGAGGTAGTGCGTGGTTGTGCGTGTGTGGTATTGGCCCAAAGCGTTCTGTGGATGGCAGGCTAACCCTAGACTACATCCAAAAATTAGTCAGCTGTCATTGGCAGACTGGGTGTAAGTCGGAGACATTAAACTCCTGTTTGCAACACTGACCTTAAATACTGAAGTCTGTGCACAGGATACTAACCTTTTTCTACTGCTATTTCGGTGTCGCAAAAGTTAACTTCTTAACAGCATATACTGCTTTTTATTGCATATAAAGTACATTCTCTCTCCGATGGATGTCTTTTTTTGAGGCTGTGATAAAATTTAATGTCCATATAAGGCAGCTCCTGCTTCATAAAAACTTGTCATTTTCTTTAAATTAAGCTATTGTAAAGACAAGTGACATATCTCTCTTAACTTAGCACAAAGGTACAATGCTAATTCCTCTGTTAATGTGGAATACCAGTGTGTGGTAGAGTAAAGCTGTGTTAACCATTCTACTTTGCCTTGCAAACCATTGATTTGCTTGCAAGGTTTGTTGGGAAACCTTCACATATCTTAGGATGGTGCAGTAGTAGCCAGACTGCAAACACTGGATAACTACACTCTATCCATCGCGTTTTAACTCCTTCCGAATCTATGTAGATTGTTTTAGGGTTAAATTAAAAGTAATATAATATATACTTCTCCTTTTCGAAAATAACTTATTTCATGATTTTGTCATTTGCTAGCTTAACAATATTTTTGAGGAAATAGCACCCATGACATGTCCCGACAGTTCTGCATCATTATCCATATCTACAGTATACTCTGTTGTCCTTTCTCCTCGGCCAATATGTCCTCCAGCATTTCATCCCCCTTTTTTGTTGGGGACACACACAAATCAGGCCCTATTCAACTGTATGCAAGCCTATAAATTCTCCTCCTTTCTCCTTCTAACCAGCCTAGCAAGCTGAACTAATGAAGCTGGTTAATCATTACTAATCTTGCATGGAACATTGTAGTGGTGTTGCGTGTGGAAGGTGGGGATCATGAGTGTCTTAGCATAAATAAATGGGCAAATTGCGTTGCTTGAACTGAGACGAACTGATTGTGGCCTGGCGGCAGCAGTGAAGTCGGTCCGAGCAATCAGAACTGCATGTGTGTGAGATCCTCCAGGGCTCCGTCTGGGTTATGGAGTGATTCGAACACTCTGATTCCACATTTCAAGCTGCGTGAAGAATGGTTTTCAGTGATGGTACTCGGCGTTATTCAATCAGGAAATAACAACCTTTTTTCTCTGTGTCCATGTCATGCAATATATGACATTTTTATTGACCAAACATGCATGCTGTGTCTAAAAATTGTCGAAATCGTGACTGCTTTATACTGTAAGTATTACAAAAGACAACAAAATGTCAGAAAATAGTGAAAAATGTCTGTATTCCATTAACATGTTTGTCTGAAATATGCACTTAACTACCGTAAAACACAAAGAAATCCATTCACACCTGTTGCCAATTTATTTCATTCATTCAATCGATAGTCGTCCCTGCTACAGTAATGGAAAAGAGTTTCTGAATTCAGCATGTCTCCATTAACGTTGGTTGCTTGTGTGTGTGTGCACTTTATCTGTCAATCAGTCAAAATGGTTGTGTAAGTAGCCCCACGGGAATGACTTTCCCATCAAACCCTTTTTGCAGTCCGAGCACTCTAACATGTCAGTACCGTGAGAACGGGCACAGACACACACTGGTACACAAACATACACACACACATGCACAGGCTTCACAATAAAAACCCTCCCAGAGAAATAATGCACCACTCCATCAATCCTGGAATGTTAAACAGATAGACTAAGAGATTAGAAAGTGGCATCTGTGCCAAAAAGCCGTAACACATCTAGCCTCTGATGTAAAAAGGGAAATCAAATTACATAGCAACTGGGATACATGACATTTCTGTCATTGTTCCCGAATTCCCCCTCATATCTAAACACCCCCTGAGTCATTAAGAACTTTCTGACAAGAAGAAATGCCAGCCAGCTAACCAATCAGAGCAGACTGGGCTCTGGTTTCAGACAGAGGGTGAAAAGAGGGGCTGCAGTACTGGGAGTATGAGAAAAATAAAGACCTTTTTGAACATTAAAGCATGAGACACGTCCCAGTAGAGGAAAAAAATACAAATATGAACCTGGAAATTATCATACTATAGCCCCTTTAAGAGTTATCCAAGAGACCCAGACATTGTGTCCCCTTACTTCCTGTTGCCCAGACACACACTTGACAGCTATGACGTCGGAAAAAGTTGGGAGAAGCTTTTTTCTTTTCTTTGTGTAACAACTAAAGTTAGAATGTTTCCAAATGTCTTTGGAGAAGCACATCAAATCTTCAAGAATGTCTGGCAATTAATTTATAAATCCAAGCTTCATTAATCTGTCATTCCTAAAACAGCTGCTGTCTCTTGGACATTTTTCTCTGCTTGACGAATTTCACTACAAACTTGATTTCACACAGTGTGATTTATAAATGTTCCGTTTGAATTTCACAACAACGTACTGAGCAGTACCTCCTCCTTGCATAAGAAGATGTCCTCAGTGAAAACGTCCGTTGCTAAAGGAAATTGGGTTACAACTGTCCTTTAAGATAAGTCTGACTTCTGACTGAAACATTTCAGAGGCGCATTCTTGGACTAGAGTTTGCGTGTTATCTTGGTGCCTGCGTGGTGCTCAGGTTTCCTCCAACAGATGCCGTAACGTCAGCTGTTTCATCTGGTCTGTCCTCCTTCTTTGTAGCTCTTCCAGTGGGAGTGCATTTACTCAACACGTCAGTCCTTATTTTTCATGGATATAAGCGTGTGCAAGATTATATTCTTGATCCTATTAGAGAATAGTTGGTTTATTTTCACCCCAGTGGTAAGAACATATGCTCATTCTCTCTGTGCTTCCTCTACCGTGTCCATTTAACACAGCGGGATCAGACCAAAGTCTCCATAAGACTCTTTATTTTCCACACGGGTGCCAGATCCCCCCTACCCCCTCTCCTGGTGGTTAATCCTGTGAGGTAGTTAATGAGTGAGGATTATAACCTGCTGCTCTGCTCCTCAGGACCCGCATGATGCTGCTGCTGATGAAGATGACAGAGTGGAGGCAGAGCCGTGGTCACTTTATGAGACACATGGCAGCTCTTAGGCACAAGTAAATTGCGATGCATGCGCACGAGCCACACATATGTTCAGAAGATTGCACTACGTTTGAAAAATAGGGAGGAAAACATGAATCCTTGCACATTTATCAATAAAGAAGCATGCTAACATAGGATGTAAGATACTCATGTCTGGCCAAAGCTGACCCTGTGATTCAGTGCAGTCTACTTTTTGACCCTCAGGGTCGGTTTTATACCCCAGGGCTCCTTTACCACGAGACAGTGGAGTCTGGACTGACTTTCTAGCTTCTGATCTGGATTCAGAGTTTTCCATGACCGGGCTGAGACACGGGCTCGAGTCCCTGGGGCTACTGATGGCTGAGCAGCTACACAGCATGTTGTTCATGGTGGACGCTCGTAAATGCACATCAAGGGCTTGCATCTGTCCAAAGGCTTTTGTCACGTATTGACGTCTCTCTGGGCCTCTGTTTCCCCATTTTACCATTAAGGTTCCACTATTAAGGTCAAATATGTGGTTGCTTATTGCAGGAAGTGACATTTTGGGGCAATCCAAGTGAAAATGTGAACCTTTTTGGAAGGAATTCAATGATTTATCTATAAGAAATTTAAGTTATCTGAATGGGGGAAGAAGTATGGAGAACTTAAAGGTAAAAGTAGTAATACTATGATCTTAAAATACTCCTTTTCAAGCTATAATCCCATATTCAAAATGTTACTTAAGTAGAAGTACGGAAGTATTATTAGCAAACTGTATCATACGTTGAAATACCCATCCTCGGATAATAACAAAGTGATGTAAAACCATTCAAACACTATGGATCAATGAATAGGAGAGAAAACCCTTCAGAAGTAATTAAATCAGCGTTAACAACCATCCGCCTCGTTTTAGTCCAGGAAGTTTTAGCCAAGTGTGACTTCCTGGAGACCCACGCCACACCCGCCACTGCCCAGCGATGCTTTGTTCTCCCTCCACAGTGGATGTGGCACAGCCGAGTGTGTGTATGTGTGTGTGCACGCCTCTGTGCACGTAGAACGCAGGTCGTAGTGGGGTCAGCTGGTCTATTATTGATTTCCTGGTGGAAAAGGAATGAACACAGCGCTGCTGTGCCACGGTCTTCAACCTTCAAATGACCGAAACGTGTGTGTTTATGAATACGTGCCAGTAAAAAACACTTTAATCACTAGGTGTGAAACACTTAAACAGAGGCTGATATGTGCTAATGGGGTGTTTAATTAACATGGTAAACTACTTATCACCTCCCACTGGCACTGCTCCGAGAAAGCAATCAAAACACAACACACACTCTGTTTCTCTCCGGTTGTTCAGTGGGATTTATTGGGAAACTAGATCCACATCGCACAAGAACCAGCACTAATATATGATGGCAACAAAATCCTTTATAATCTACTCATCAGATCTTTGCTGCCTCCCCGTTTTTGACCCTTTCTCCCCCTTAATAATTTCCGTACACTCCCTGAATCTGTCCAACTGTTATGCCTAATGAAACAAGTCATGGGACTGTAAATGTGTAAAAAACTTTTTTTCTCTTCTGATTGATTTGCTTTTTTCCCTTGAGCTACTGCACTTGATTTTTTTATTTGGCACAGAGCGTGAACTTGACACAAAACATCTAAGCGCTATCCAGGAACTACATTTCATTGTTTTCACAAGATCGTCAGAGTGGATAAAAAATCAACTTTACCAGGCTTGTAAAGTTCCAAACTGATGTAAATCCACTAGTAAAACGAAAAAGTCCAACTTTAGGCAAAACTACTTGTCGATCCCGAAGGACACATATGATTTTGGTCGAAACCCACCCCCTCCTTATCCATCTGTTCTAAGGAATAACGTTGTAAGGAATAAACAGAAACTGCATCTTTTGATCACTGCAACCAACAAAATAAAACAAAGTACACATTTTCTTAATACAATCTGAATTGTTACCGTGGGAAACGACTAAATTATAGCAGATACTTCTTCTTGGGACATGTGCCTCTGACTTTCCTCTAAATGGAAAAATCAAAACCAAGTATCACCATTTCTTTAGTAAAATGCTACAACTGTTTGACAGACAGCCATTCATCCGTTCCTCAACCATTCAGCATGTGCAGGTCATCATGTTTCCTGTTTACATACTCATCATTTTACTATCACCATGTGCCTCAGTGCAAGTAGTGATAGTAAAATGTACCCAGAGGATTTCCCATTGATCTAGCATTTCCTTTATCGTATTGTGCTAGTTTTGTTCTGTTATTACTTTATGTGGCGTAAGAAGCTAAATGCAATGCCACCCTGCTTCTTTTTTTTTACCCTCTTGCGCTGGTTTCATGGAATCCAATTTTAACTATACTCCCAGCGAGAGGAGTATATTAACTGACTGTAATAGACTGGAAGGTAAATAGCGGGTGTATTACGATGAAATTGGCATGTGTGTGTGTGTGCACTGCCACAACACACTTGTTGATCTCCACATTCCAGCGGCAGCCATAGGATCAGCTAATCCAGTCTTACTCAAAGGACCCTTGAACCTGGGTCACACTTCTTCTATAACTTGCGTACACGGTAAATGCATGGACACACACATTAAATGCAAATATGTGCACAGCAGGCACATGAATGCACACAGTATAAGTAGTGTGGGTGTCTCGTGCATTATTCATAGCCAGAATGTGTAATTCCTTGTCTGACTTGAAGATGCCACCAGACTGGAAGTTTCACTTCCTGCTTCCTGTCAGCTTTTGTATGTCTGTCTTGATGATATCAGTCCATCTCTTTCTGATAAAGGTTTTTCCTCACAGGAACCTTCGGGCTTCCTTTTAATGACTGGTGATCAGCACCAATACAATGACTTACAGGGAGTTTTTTAAAGCTCCATGTGTTAATCTTCACTGTAAAGAGCCCATTTCATGCTTATTTCTTTCAACTGTTTTCCTGTTCTTGAGACTAAGCTACACAAATCAAGCTTCACATTTGGTCAACACAACTTTTCAAGGCTTTCTTTTTATGTTGTAATGGTAGATGTTGTCCAATTCTGTGAGGCAAAGTGCTATGCTGAACAATAAATGTCCCCAAAAGAAGAAGCCGAGAAGTGCAATTGTATTCAAGCGTCTGGGTTTATTCCACTCTTTCCAAAGGAGTCAATTTTCATGTATTAATGGTCTTGAAAGTATTTTATCATAAATGCAATTTTAAGCTTACAAATTAGCTGTGGCGACAAAATATCCATCCCTAAGCTTGTTCAACAATTTGTTTTCTGGTTTAATCTGTCTTCGTCTCATAATTTCTGCATTATTCAAAAAAAAGTTGTACATGTGGCCTTCTCTCAAACACTTTTCATTAGCGCTTTCACCTGTAGAGACTACCCGAAGCAGTATAATAGATGACAAGAAAGACGCTCGCTGATTTACACCGCAGCCTCATGTATGCCAGCGCTGCTCATCATCCTAAGACTGCTATTCACTATTCTTGTTAGGAAAATATACAGGAAATTTGTTTTGTTTTTACCGTAGCGGTGTTGCAAAGGTCAGCCACGGGTGCAACAGCTGTCTAAGGTGTTGAAAGTAAGAGCAGGGATTTCTCCAGCAGGCGGCACAATCTGTTCTCATTATTAAGCATCTAGTTGTGACTCATGTGCGTCCGAGTGTGGCTGTGTTGATTATAAAACTCTTAGTGCCCACGGTTTGATTAGTTCTGTCTTTGTTCCAGTTGCTGCAAACCCGAGAGAACACGCTGTTATGGTTCTTTAAAAATCCCTAAACTATGATGTACTAAGTCACACAGCAACATGGTGATGCCCTCATGGTTTCAATACAAACAGCCAGGAAACACATCTTACCTTTTCCTGAACCTGCTGACCAACTCCCTTTAACATTCCCAGAAAAAAAGAAACCCCTCAGCATGAAGTAAAAGGAGGAAACTAGGGCAAACACTCCAACTTGTAAATCAAACTCCTTAAAACATCACATATTTTTGTTCAGGCCCAGAGAAAGACTCCTTCCTTTGGTCTCCCTCGGCAAACAGAGGATCAGATCTTGCCAGAACTTTCTCCTCTGCGTTTCCTCCACTCTGTTCCCCCCCCCCCCTCAGCCTTTCGGACCATCTCCATAAAAAGACAAGTCTTAGGGAGGGCGGACTTCTCTTTCGCTGTTGATAATAAAACAAGTGCCTTTCCCTGACAGGGTCTAGAGAAAAAAACAAGTTGTTGTCATGACGAGCCAGGAGTGACGGCTGAGGAACGTGAGGAGGGTTTTTCCTGCCACATATGCAACATTAGAGCAGGAATCCTTTTCAAGTGCCAGATTAAAGAATGTAGAGGGCCCGGTCGCACAACACAGGGAGTGATAAGGGGTCAACAAGCCTGAACTCTATTATGAAAGGAAAGCCTGTGAAAACCAATTGTATTTTTACATTTTGTGTGTGCATTCCTCTTATCTGACAAAATGTCCACTCCTGCAAAGTTCTCCCTTCGGGTCGGAGTGTGCTTAGGAAAGCTCAATGTAAATAAACACGCTGTACTGGTGACTAAGAAGCCGCATGGATGGTTGACTCACGTGCATTCTCGAGCATCAAGGAAAAAAGCAATTATCTTTCGGATAAAACTCAGTCATGATTTATTCCTTCATCTACTTCCTTTTCAATTTGCCGTATCAGTAAAGGCTTGGTGGCTTTTTTTCTGCCGAGCTGTTTGTACTGGGAGTGGCCGGGGAGTAAAACAAACACACCTACTGACTTAGAACAAGGTCAGCAGGTAAGTGGAGGAGGAGGAGGAGGACAGCGTCTGGTAAAATGTTTGCTTTATGAGAAAGACAGGGAGGTAAGAAGACAAATTTGAAGTAAATGTAGGGAGAATCTGCAAAGAGGGGAACAATTGGAGACAATAGGAAGGGGATTTGATGCTTGTTTAAACAGGTAGCTGCACTTTCGATGAAAAGGGTCCCTGGATGGCTGAAGGATGGCTGTTTGGTAAGTGATGAGAGACAGGAAGGAACAAGCGATAGAGGGGGAGAGGGATCAATCATCTCATCAATACTTCCTTTGTCTTGCTCTTTGTGTTCTTCTTACTCCTCAACTACAGAGAGGAGTTAATCTATTTTATAAAGTCAATCGCAAATCTTTTGACTCTCAGATACTCCTAAACATTTACTCAATTCAGTCATCAATGCACAGTCTGCATAAACATTTGAAGTGTAGAAGTATGACCAACACTTTATTTGACTACTGGCTGCAGCCTCAGGGTTAGCTGGCTCCTCTCTAGAATTAGCTCACTTACACCATCCTTCTGTCTTTGAATACTTCCTTGTTTTGGTAATTGTTAGATGTGTTTATGTGATATCCGTACAGCATATAACTTCAGCCTGCACAGCTCCAAAGCAGGATATTTAGTGATTACTTGTTCCTCTTTTCGGCACCTCTACATGTGAGGAATCTTGCTTACGTTGACTTAAAAAGTTACCTGTGTATCACATATAATCCTCGTAACACTGGAAAACAAATTCCCTCCAAGAAGGGAGAAGAGCTATCAATCGGTACTCCATTAGTACAATGCTCTGACGCCACAAGCAGAATACTTGACACGTCACTACAAGTGGAATAAAAGGAGGGCCACCCCAAAGGGAGGATTAAAGCGCTAGTGGCAGTTAAGCATCTCTCTCGCTTCTTCCTGTCTCGTCGTTTTTCATCATACCTGTGAGTCTGGTAACCTAGAATCTGAAATATTTATCTGTCCTGGCAGGAATCACCACAGCCTGCATTTGTTTATGTGTAATCAGATTACCCATTCTGACAGGATTTGTGTATATTGTCCATCATGTATTTATCAAGTTCACAGAAAGACTTGAATAAACAAATATGAGCCTATTTCATCAGAGGAATGACATACACAGCAGTGAAGGAGTGCATCAGGAACAATTTTTTTAAAGTGAACTGAAGCCTATGTTAGATGCAGTTACTGTGGGCATAGTGTGCTGACTGCTTTCACACCACACAGCCGCACTACAAAGCCCAGAGTCCAAACCACAGCATGCTGCCAGCCGAGCCAAAGACAACTGTATTGTTTTCCAATCAATGCTCGCAGCTTTATGAGGGCTTCCAGCCACAGAAACATTGCTCATAAAGAGGAGACAGACCGCTGGAGCAGTCGGCAGAGGATTCCTCACCACCGGAGAGGAGGAGAAGGGGGAGAGATGGAAACACAAGGAGGGAAGAGGGGGCGGATGATAAAACACTAGCATGTGTGCACGTTTGAATCTACGACACAACTCGATTCCCACATTTGAGATGAACCTGTTCTGCCAATCTGCCAAATGTGAGCTCCAAAATGCTGAGGGCTTCATTTTCAAGTTGCAGTTCCCATCGCTCCTCATGGCCTTGACCCATTTCTGTGTGTTTTGCCCTCATGTGGCCACAGAGCAACAACACCTGTAGCTCTGTGTCTCAGCTGAGTTGTTTTCAGAGTTGAAGTCACCTCTTCGAATCAGGAAACGTGTGTGGTCTTGTGTGTTCACATGCACCAGATGTCAATTAGAAAGCTCCATCACAGGAAGCTTTTGCATGCAGAGGCCCCTTTTTCTTCACTCAGTTTGAAAAATGCTGTCACTGAGTCATTCCGGTACATACTTTTTATTTGTTTGAAGCCTTAAAGTTAAAAGGATTTTCTTGCATATCCTAAATGTAAGTTTATTTATTTGAATACATAAAAAAGTTCTGCAATGGCACTTTTTAAGTATAAAGATTTAATTGCAATATGCAAAAAGTTATTTTCATCCAGGAAATAAACATATCTCACTCTCTGTTCCTACTAAGCACGCACACAGATACACAATACACGAGCACGCGCTTACAACAGTAGATGTGAGACTTCAAGCCGCGTTATCGTCACGCGTCAGAATCTTAATAATGTATTTATAGCCAATTAACCCGAGTACTTACAAGATAGGAATTTTGCCTGTCGAGGAACACGGAGTCTCCCATGGTGCCGGATAAGTATCCACATATAGTAAACGACCAGAAATGGAGATGCAACAAATGATATCCCGTTAGAAAATAAGTCCGAAAAAGAGTGTGAGCGCGTCTGAGCAGAGCATAGAAAAACAGAAGTCTCCTCTTCTTCCTCTACATTCAAGACAATCTTTTCCCCTC
The DNA here is from genome assembly GCF_036324505.1 of Eleginops maclovinus. Taxonomy (NCBI): domain Eukaryota; kingdom Metazoa; phylum Chordata; class Actinopteri; order Perciformes; family Eleginopidae; genus Eleginops; species Eleginops maclovinus. The sequence continues at coordinate 7,056,633 of NC_086372.1, forward strand.
TGCAAGTCGCTGCAGCTTTTTAACAGATGACGTCTTTACACCAGTCAGAAGCGCGTGTCAGAAAACCAACTGTGTCAGAAAGGACACCATAGTGCGTGATGCGTAACGGATCCATACTGCGCGCTCCGTGGACTCTGCTGAAGACAGATGCTGAGCCCAGCGAGTAGAGGCAGAGAGTCTTAGGTCAGCGACACAACTTAGCGTTACAACTTCCGCTAGAGATTTTCAAAATATAACTGCATTTGGTTAGGGTTGTATGTTTTACGCACAGGAAGTCATGGCAACTATAGTTAATTACTAAACACGTATTGAGAGTGTGTTTTATTAGTTGATTAATAATGTTCAACTAAAATAAAACATATATAAAATAACTATAAAAGCATGAGTGAATGTCTCCTGGCAAATAAACTAAGTAAATGCATAATAATAATTGTATTTATTTATAGTTTTGTGTCACAAATAGTGACTTTTAACGATTCAAGTGCATGTTATGTTTCTTTTTATGTTTTCATGCAGCATGGATTATTGCCAACATGACATATCTTGTAATTATTTCCCAATATACATGTATTATGCATGTTGGCTGCATATTTAAAGTATTTATCACTGAATATTAGAGAGGCAGAGGGGGATGGGCGAGGCACTAGAGGAGGAGGATTAGTGGAAGGAGCTTTTGATAATCAACAACAGTCAGTGAACATCCAATGGAGCTCCCCAGAAAGAGTTGATAAGATTCCCTCTGTAAACTCCATATTTGCTGTGTGTGAGGAGGGAATTACATAGTATATGATCTGTTATTCTGCAAGTCATAGCTTTAAATACGACATAATAAATTAATAAATTCATTATTCCTGGAAATGAGCTGAGAAACAAGGTAAAAGCAAACCAATTTATCTTGAGGAAAGTTGATATCCGAGAGATACAACATTTATTGCAACTGTGACTAATGGCTTGCTGTAGGCCTTATTACGGGAACAAATAAATCACAGTGGAGGGAATTTACTGGACAAACCGCAAAAGAAAACTGTGATCACTTGCTTCCATTGTAAAAGTCATTTATGGTCAGTTTTATTTATGGGCAATACCCTTCTGAAATATGTTCTTAAGGGCGAACATAAAAGCCCAGTCCACCACTGGGAGATTTTTCGCAGCAGGGGGGGAAGGATGTGTGGGTTTGTGTGATGCTTAATGTGGAACCAGCATTGGAAAATCTTCAATCTTAAAACCGAAGCATGCAAAAACAAAAAAGAGCACAACAGGACTTATCAGTGGCTGAAGAATATAGGCTCTTTCTCTAATTTAACAGTACATGTGAGTGAGTAAGTAAGTGTACGAAAAATACATTGAATTCCTCCCTGCTTATCAGATAGCGCCGTAGCCATTTGAAGAATGCTGGGGACTTAAGAGGAACACTGTCTTTGCTGTGAAATCTCGAGATAACAACAGAGCACAGACTCACCAATAAACCAGGTGACTCTGTAAGTGTGTATCTCACACAGGCATCATCACAACCAGGCAGTGTTATAAAGATACCGGCAACAAAAAAAACCTGTTCTTGCAGAGAACAGATCTTTGAATGGCTGACTGCTTATCAGATCTAAATGAGGTTGGTCAAACATTCGAGGTGTTGTATAAAGTTGCTTGACGTTTGTCTTTAGAGTGAAGGAAATAAGGACGGAAGGTGGAGCCATTCATCCTTTATGCTGCTCTCTTCAGTTGCATGCATTTTATTCCGGGTAAGATAACTTCTAATGTGAGGTTCCTGTTTATTTGTGACACTGATAATGTAGAAATAGAGTTAGTCTGTTTCATAATGGTAAGTGTTTTGTCAGTATATTTGAACTTAGTAGGATAGCTAACAGCAGATTTGCAATAATATTGGAAGGAATCATACAATATTATTGTAAACTTTTGCTATAAAACTGACATTTGAGGCAACTTTTCAATAACAGGGACAGTTGACCAACTTTACAAGCGCTATGGTCTCAGGTTCGTACGTCACTTATTGGTGTCCCCTTGACTTTACTGATCCTAGCCAAGTTGCTGACACATTTAGTTTTAGAAATATCAGCAAAAAACCAATCCGCCAACACAAATACAATTGATTAACTATTGTCAAGTTACATAATTATGTTGTTGATGTTTCCCGGAATAATATAGTCCTATAAAAAGTGATTTTAATACAGCCCATCTCTTGGGGACAAAGTGGAGGGAACATAGAAGGAAGGAAAAAGAGGAAAGTAGGATTTTTCAGCAAAAACCCTGACTGAAGTGCAGTCGTGAGGTTGGAAGCTGTGTTTTAAGGTCCTGTTGGAGACCCTTTGTCTCCTAAAATGGTATTTCAATTGTCCCAGTATGAGCATGGCTGACACACACAATACACAGAGCCGATGGGAGTGGGAGGAAAGGCTGCTTGAGAAGGAGAAGAGAGGAGAAGACGACGTGTGTTTACTCGCATGTTGGCCGGTACAAGCTACTACTTGCACGTTACAACACGATTGAACGGTTTTAAAGCCAAACACCACGTTCCTTCAACTGGCCATCACTTCTCATATCATCTTGCATTTGTTAAAATGACGCTGAAATGAGGCCCTGTGTGATCATATATCAATTTCAAAGCACGCTCAGGATTTTCCACTGTTGAATTTGGCGCGGCCCGATTGTGCTGATATATCACATGCCTGCTCTTATAGTGTTGATCTGGAGGAGAAGCATCACAGAGTTTAGGCAACAAAAGAGACAGTGACGAGTAAATAAAGTGATTTGAATAATATTTTTCTCTCTGTGATCCTTAATAACCTCATCTATTTAAAACTATTTGTACCCACACTTCCTACAATTGCAAATGTTTCCAATTATTTTATACATGGGGCCAGCCTTTAATTCCAGAAGTTCTTAATACAGGCGGGCTGCTAATGTTACATCGTCCCGTCGGGAGGTTGCAGCACCCTCCTTCCAGAGGCCAGATGCCTGAGTTGTGAAATCACTCCCATTGTGGCGGAAAGTATTCTGTTAAAGTGCTTGAAGACGCACCAGTAAATGACAGAGAAAAAAATCCTGCGGGGCCTTTCAATCTGTTTAATAAACACTCATAAAATACATGTCGCAAAGCCCAGATCGAAGTGTTTGCATGTGTTGCATCATTCACAAGCTCGCCTTGCTCCCAGAGGATGCTGGGTAAAAAACGGTGAGTCATTACAGTCGGTCAGAGAGGTTATTCTGGACATGTGTCCTAATACATGTTTCCAAATAGTTGCTCAAAGTATTTTCGGGAAATAATTTCGAGGTACTATCATTGACTTCCCGTACTTACTGTAAAATCAATTTTACAAAAGCTTATTAAAGGGGCCCAATTATGTACATTTTCAGGTTCTATAATTGTATTTTGTGCAAAAAGGTCTTAAAAAGGACTCATTTTGTTATATGTGATCCAACTCATCAGATAAAGTTGATCCAATTCAGGTGAAATAAATAATAAACATCAAGTTAACATCAGCAAATGACAACTGTGCACTTGATGAAGAGGACAAAAGAGTACAACTATGGAGTGTTTTCCTTATTGACTCGTAGTGTTTTATCTCTCTCTCTTCAGACGATGAACTATGACCTCCGTTTCACAACACAGCCCGTAGAATGGGGATAAGAGAAAAGAAAATGAGCAAAAGGGGAGAGGGTGGGGAGGAATGGTAAAAACTGGGCACACATAAACGAATTTACAGCAGGAGCTGCACAAAGCAGCTTTGGGGGATGACCTCAGAACTGGGGAATGTGTGTGTGTGTGTGTGTGTGTGTGTGTGTGTGTGTGTGTGTGTGTGTGTGTGTGTGTGTGTGTGTGTGTGTGTGTGTGTGTGTGTGTGTGTGTGTGTGTGTGTGTGGGAAAGAGAGAGACAGTGCTGCACTCCTTCACTTGGGAGGTAAACACAGAAACACACAAACAAATAAATAAGGAATTATTTCTTGTCAACGTTTTTTGATCTACCTCAAGAGAAAATCAGTTTTTTTTTTTAAAGGAGCTAATCATCTACACGACACACACACACACACACACACACACACACGCACAACGTGACGACAGCCGGGTCTGGCTTCAATCTGGACGCTTCTATCAACAGGCCAACCCAGTTGTCCTAAATCTCCATACTCTGTCCTGAGGGCCAATAGACAGAGAGGAGGGGGAGATAGGGGGGTGGAAGTGAAGAATTTCGGGTAGTCTTCCAGCTATATGGCTTTGATCTCCATAGCACCTCCATTAGAGCATGTGTGGAGTAGAAATACTTGGACCTGACCTGACATTGCATGATAGAGAACTGTGTTTGCAGGAGGAATGTGGATATTTTGAAGTAAAAAGGGGCAATTTCTGGTTGCAATTTGGATAAAAACGGTTTGCACAAGTAAAAAGGAAGCTGTGTGACAAGTCTGAGTGTCACAAGTTTGTTTTACTCAGACACAGTCTCAGGAAGCTCCTTGTAACATCATACATTTGGAGAACCTTCATCAACATCCAAAGGACAGATATCTAAAAGTGACTGTGCCACATGGGATTGGAAGAATTTATTCAAAACCGCATTTAGAAATAATCTTATTTGAGGAAGCATGTGAAGAAACAACAATTCTGCCTCTGTCGTTTGTCCAAAGAGTAATCTCACATCATCTATTTTCGTAGCTGTTGAGGAGAAAATGATTGAAACCTAGCGGTGGCGTAGGAATCTGATTTAGCAGAAGAAAAAAATGTGCCAACTCTTATACAAACTTTCTTATTGTCCATCTGCTGATTGCCCATTTTGTTACACCAAGCTCTCCAAACATGAGGAACCGCTCGCTATCAAATGTCAACAGTCATTCATATTATACAAATGCTTTTGTTCTACTTTGGGTCCTTTCCTGTCGTTGGCTTGGCGTTTCTGTGTGGGGCATGAATGCACCAACTGAGAGAGCACTTTCAAGTTGACGTCAGATGAATTGCTTTTTAAGTAGACGGAGAACCGTGTTTATTTTCCAAGCAAAGGTTTTGGTTTTGGTCTTGTTAAAACTCTTAATTCAGAGCATGATATATATGTATACAAATATGAAACTAGTCTGACTTAAGTGCTTACATTTTCTACCCCATAGTACCAGCATATGTTTCTGTGTGTGTGTTATTCATGTCGCAAACTAGTATTCGCTATAAACACTATGATAGCTGTTTTCAGTCTGTCAATGTATATTGTATTGGTCCCTACCAAATAAACGATAAATAATGTCAGCATGCATACCTCAGAGCCTGTGTGTTTTCATCACCAGACTGGAGTGACGTTGTATCAAAGTAAGAAAAAAACAGTGCCTATGTGTTTCCCCCTCATCTGTGTATCATGTTTATGTGTCTGGCCTCATCTTTCCGTCTCGCCGTCCATGTGGTGATCTGACCTCCCACCCCTTTAGCTATTGCTCCATCTTCCCGCCAGGCACTCTGTCAGCATGACTGGTCGGCTGGCAGCTTTCCTCCTCAGAATCCCTTATTGATGCTAGGGAGATTTTCCATTTGCGTCAGGTGGTTTAAAGCCTGAAACCCAGCGAGAGAGGGTCTATTCTGGTCCTTTTCTTGCATTTCTTTATATATCCAATCATCCCACAGTGATAGATTGATTTTCCAAAAGCGATATATCCATGTAAATTGTAAAAATATACTTTAAATGTTTAATTTATTCAAACAAAATGTGTATTTATCATATAAATCATTATTTCTTTATGTCATGTTAAATATGTTGTATTATTTGTTGCAGTTAATTGTTTTTAAATGCATTTTACATTTTTATTTTGTATTTATTTTGTTTTATTTATCATGAAAATATTTTTTTCTTCTTGGAAAATTATGCTTTAAAATAAAAGTATTGAAACATAAATGATGTGATTCCTGGAAAAATGTAATCGTTTTGATCATATTCTAAGAGAAAGTAACTAGCCTTGTTGTCTGCATAATGAGGTCTGTTTCACATACAGATACCTTGTCGTACAGCTCCAGCTCCTCCACCTTAAGACACACACACACACACACACACACACACACACACACACCTCCCACGCCTCCTTAATGTTTTCTGCCACAACAGTTGCCATGGAGTCTAAGCTTGCCAGCTGTGTCGGACAGCACAATAACAAGTATGTGTGTATTTCTTTGTGCTTGCCCACATGTGAGGCATATATTATGATGAGCTTGTGTTGTTGAAAATTTCCATTGAATCCCGGTAATATGGCATGATCCCTCAGAAAACATCACTTATGTGATTAATATGTGGTCAAATATCAGTGCAACGTCAAGTCTGCCGAATATCGTTCCACCTATTGTAGTTTTATAAAACAACACAGCCATCTTTTCAGAAATATTTTCACATCACACTGTTGAGAAAACATTGCAAAAGGCTGTGGGAAAAATAATTGCAGAGATTTCTGTATTCTTATGCTGCGTGCTGGCAGCAGAAAAAATAGCCTTTTTCTTGTTGCCATAGCACCACAAAGAAAGCGTCTGGATCATTATGGGAAACAGAGAGAGCGAGGGGAGATCAACAGGAGCTTAGGGACAAAAAACAACAGAATTGTCTTTAGGTTTTCAAAACTCCAAATCTAGAAATGGATTCTAGGAAAATTACTTTCATATGTCTAAGAAAAAAATCCTCCTTTTATTGTTGTGCCTGGATGCAAAATTAATTAAATATGTGATCGATATAACGCAGTGAAACCAACCGTAAGTTCCTTATTTTCTCTCCCTAAGAGTAAGGTTTTCCCTCAGTAAACCTTTGAAGGCCATTTACATGCACTAAAACCTATATAACACTCTATAGGAACCCCAAAAAGCATAATAAGGCCCGGCAGCACCTCAAAAGATGCACACTATTAAAATCCACACAAAAACTCCTCCTTGCTCCGTCTTCTTTCTGCTGTCACCCCCCCTGTTCTGACCCGTCGGTAAACTGAAGGAACAGGCGCTGAGGACTCTGTGTTGAGTGAATCTCCAGAGAGCCTGAATAATAGAATAAAATGTCCACTGAGTAATGTGACGTCGGTGTGTTGGCTCTACCTCCTCAAACTGAAGGATAGCATCTCCCTCGTTCGTCCAAACACTGTGTGTGTACTCGCACACAGGCGTTGGTGTGTGTGGATCTGCCATCGTGGAAGTTTGAGATTAACAGCCACTCTGGGACTCCCATAATACTCAGTGTTTAACCCTGACTTTACGAGTATTTTAAATGGTTTTAAATAAACTCTCACAAACTTTCCTTTTGGATTCAAGTATTCCAAGTCCAAGATGTTGGCCCAGGAATTACGTAACATTAACATCCGTGAACCCAGGGGCCCGAAAAGCTCAATATTCATGTGAGTCGTATAGTTTTTAGTGATGTCATTGATGGCACATTTGCTCTACTAAAAACATTATGAACTGAGGCATTATAGAGAAATATGTCTTGCAAGAGCCATGTGGATATTTCAACGTGGAGAGGTGCAATTGTTCCTCGATGCAATTACGATCAAAACTTAGAGTAAGGTTTGCAGAAGAAATAGTTTACTTGGTTCCTGGAGAAGATAGGTGTACAGCCTCGGAAAGGTCCTTGCAAGGCATGTCACTGGGACCTCTAACAATTGTAATTTAAGGTAATCATGGTATAAAGCGGTCAAACTGCATTCCTTGCTAACAGCTATAGCACTCAGTGACATAGTGTGGACAGTGACTGGTCCATGTGCTGATGGGTGATGCTCATCCAATATCCTGCTCACATGGAAATGAGTTTGCTGAGCGTTGCCAGCGCTTTGTCTTATGCAAATCCAGCTTGATAAAATCCCTCAAGCACCTGAGGCAAGGACATATGAGTAGCTGCGCATAACACACTCAACTGCCTTCTTTATTATGCTTGTTTGCTTTGATGATGAGCATCAATATTTTACCTGTTTCCAATTCAAATGGACATTATCATTCAGGCGTTTCAAGTAAATAAATGTGTTTCTGTACTTAAAACGATAAAAGAAATGTTGTTTCCTTACTTTCTCTTAGACCCATTACTTTCTTCCTTTAGTGGTTGTATTTTGTCCCACCCTTTACCCCGTTTCACCTCACCTTGCTCCCAATTGTTGCTTTTATTTGCACAATGGAGAGCAGCTCATGTCAGTGTTAATCTGCCAGTGTTACTTTGGTCAGGCCTCCTATGGACTGTGAACTCATCTGAACCCTTAACCATAACAAACGAGCCCAAGTGACACTGCTTGGATAGACCCTTCATCTGTGTTTATCACTGTATGTGTTTCAGATTCCCTTTACAAGAATGCTCACATGTATTTATGTATGCATACAGTCGGTGCATCCACAGACACTATGTTCAGTATGTTAACATAGCTGTATACACTGTGTGTGTGTTCTCTGCAGTGTGTAAGTCACCTGGCCTAAAGCATATCAAACCTTTATCACAGTCAAACTGAGCGGCCTCGGCTCAGGGTGTAAATATTTAGTCTGCAGTTATAAACACAGCAGCCTTCTATGAATGCTCTGTTCTCAAATGACAGCAATGATTTTGTTCCCCGTCGCACTGATAATATGGGTTGGATTGTGGAATCGTCCCAAAATGCAACATGTGCATCTAAGGAATGACTAGACAATATGCATGGAGAACAATTTACTCCTTGGAAACAGGCTTACAACATTTAAAAAGAAGAATGAATACTTTTAATTATTAAGTATCAGGCTAAAAATTCAACAGAAGATGGTAATTGTGGGGTTTAGCCAATGAAACTCCCACAGGAGTTTAGCAGAGCGATTGTTTAGGACTATTTACAGCTGTTGATGAATACACATGGCAGCAGGAGGCTGTATGTGGGATTGACTCAAATAATGTGACAATGGCAAAGGGGATTTAACTAAATCTGGATTTCTTTTGTGGGATCTATTGGAATAAGAACACTGTTAAAGAATAACAGGGTTGTATTTTATTTACATATAAAGAAAAAGTTCATTTAAACTCAGGATTTTTGCAATTCCACTGAAATGCATAGGTATTAAAGAGGTTTTTAATCCCTCAGACAGTATTGTCATGTTAACATGAGCTTCACCAGGCTCTGTGTGTGTGTGTGTGTGTGTGTGTGTGTGTGTGTGTGTGTGTGTGTGTGTGTGTGTGTGTGTGTGTGTGTGTGTGTGTGTGTGTGTGTGTGTGTGTGTGTGTGTGTGTGTGTGTGTGTGTGTGGAGAATATAGGTTGAGGAAGAGAAGACAGGAGGTGGGGGTTGACAGATCCATCCCCTCTCTGTTTCTGTCTCTGGAATGCAACTGGAATCCAAGCTTGACTCCCGTGTTGGCTCCGCCCACACTCCCACCAGCTCAAATCATGCTACACACGCACACAAACACTGGTTTTGCACTAGCTATTCCCTCTGTTAGGTCATTTTAACCATGAAGTAAGTGGTTGCCTGTTCCAACCTGTCCAGCTGATGTTCAGCCTCATGCATACTCCTTTTGTTCGTTGTGTGTTTGCGTTTATATGCTGCCAGATGTTAGGTTAACAGCTTTACTGCTATTTATAATTTCAATCGGGGTTCTTCTTCCTTTTTTCTTCTCCATTGCCGAGAATTAGCGCTAACTGCGTCACACCGTTAGAGCACATAAACTATCTCCTGATGCTTACGTTATGAGGAGGATGCTGTCTTTGTTCTCGCTCCTACAGCCACGGTCAGCGCCATGTTTACATCACGGAGGTGTCGCCATGGCAACAGACAGAAGCTCACAGTCACAAACAGGAGAGTCTGCAGATTTAGATTCAGGAAATGCATGAATGAATGTAATGTAAAAAAGCAGAGAATATATTAAAAGGCCTTAAACGCAACATGAATTATACAGTTTACCAGCATCCTTAAATCCCGTGTAGATTTCCAACTCACTGAACCAAATCCAAACATGTATTTTGAGTTATGATTGTCCAGCATGTTGACTTTCCAATAGCAGCCTGTCTTCACTGTCAGCATAAAGCAGAATAGAAAGAATTTCATGAAGCAGAATTGGCACGAGAACATGCAGGTAAAAGTTCACAATATAAATTCAAGCACACACTGCATGTACACACACTCTCACACACACACACACACACACACACACACACACACACACACACACACACACACACACACACACACACACACACACACACACACACACACACTGTTGCACTACGGTAAGTCATTTCGGAGCCTATTAAATCTCCATTAACACGCAGCCTCCCTGCTATCCCGAGCTAATCCAACCCAGGTGTGTGTGTTTGTGAGTGTTTTTGCCCCATTTCTCCACGGCTCTTTCTCCCCCCTCTCTCTCCCTCTCTTCAAACTCTCCTTTTCATATCTCTGCTCCAAGTAAACTCTAAACGTACTCTCCGTTTCCCACGCTCACTTCTTTAAAACCCTGGCAGGTCTGCGAGTGCAAACGTCCTCCAATTAGGTCAAATTAAGGCAAATTTCAGCTCTCAGCGGGAAACCAGACTGACACACCTCTTGCTGAACCGTATTAAACACAGGCATCTCCATAGTCACCTACAGTCTGGAAAAGACAGCCATAGATTTCTCCTTTTTGAGTCAATTAGTCTCTCTTCATCCCCGGCTTGTGTTGAGGGATCTCATTGAGTGTATCCCTTGCATGATAATTGACACCTGGGCTGCTACATCCAATCCCTGAGCTTTTTCTTTTGTTGATTTAAAGTGTCCGAGATTGAATAACAGATAATAAATTCAAGAAGACAAAGCATCTGCTTTCTATTCAGCTGAGTGCCTGAATAATGAGGCTGAAAGATGATGCACGGTGACAACAGGAATAAAATAGTCAAAGCGATGATTTAACAAAGATTTTAAAAGAATCTGCTTTGATCTATAAAAAGGGGACACAGCAGTTTTTATCAGCTTTCTTTAGCCATGCTCAGGTCAACCACCCGCTGCTTCTTCTTCTGTTTATTGCAAACAAATCGCTGCCTGAAAAAGTAAAACGCATCACTTCCTGCACTGATGGAATTTTTTCCAGGAATTACCTACTTGAGGACAGGTGTCCAGAAATGTAAAACCCTTCCTGAGCTGGCATTAGGGCTGATTTGCTCTTGTTTTATATCAATCATGCATTAAGATTGGCAAAAGGACATGTATTTATTAGAAAGAAGAAAAAATAAGTAGCTTGAAGCCCAAAGACAGACTCCTTCTTTTAGAAAAAGGTCCAAAAAGTAGGGCAACTATACTGGTTTTATTAGTGTGTGTGTGTGTGTGTGGGGGGGGGGATTACTGGTTCTCAAAAACTAATATGCTATGCACTCACACACACACGACGAATGTTCTGGGAAGGTACTCTGCAGGAGAGAATATGATCTCTGCTTGGAAGTGACGCTGTTCCCTACTAAGGCAGTACAAACACACATTGTTATGTTTGTGAGCGTGTGTAAGTGTGTGTGTGGATCCGTCGGTGTTGGTGACAGTACAAACATGTCTTACGGCATGAGAATACCTTTCACGTGTGGAATAATAAGAATAAGAATTTACCAGACGGGTTGTATTGCTTTTAACCGTAAGGAGTGGGGTGGGTGAAAGTAAATACATGCATTGATTATGTGAAGGTCCAGTGAGGTTTATTTATAATACGTTTTAACACATTTCAGGGACTAGGATCCCACTGTTGGGTTTTCCCTCCCTGACTAATGCTTTTAAATCAGTTGTATTTGGCCCCAGCACTGTGAAACATGCTCTGCCTGCAGCTGCTATCAGCTTTTGTAATGTTTTTGTAAGATACTCATGACACAGAGAGGCCGGGGAGACAGATGTGCGCAGCTGTGACGGACCACAATGCAGCCCACCCACATTCACACTGTGATCCATTATGTGTGCCTCGGTCCAGATAGTGCTGAATGTTCCCAAAGGCCAGCCAAATATTTATTAGAAACCTACTGGCACCCTCTTGTGGTAGAAACGACTACTTACAATTACTTTTTGTGAAGGTAGATTAATTAAATTCTATCTGGTTCTACCTGAAACTCAAAGCCTTAATTAGAAGCTTTTAAGTTTATATAATGGAGAATTTTTTGCATAAGATTGAAGGGGATCATCGGTTAAATGCAGTATATATAAAGACTTAGGCATTGTAATTGATATACAATGCCTTCAACATAACGTAAAGTTGAAGACTTTTGTAACTCCTTTTAAACTAAACAATCTTAAATTGCCTTTCGTTGTGTTTGTGTGGGGTGTTAGTGGTGAGCTTAAGTATTTGTTTTCACTCATCAGATTTTAAATATGATCTTACATTAAATGATTTGATTTACATTTTATAATTATGCTATGTATTGCCAAAACCAAAAACGCTTATTGGTGTAGAAAAATGGCATATTGCACAAGCTTGGGATTACTATTAAACTAGGTTAATCCTTTAATGTGTTTAGAGTAGTTTATTTAGCAAATTAGTTCCTTGTTTTTGTGTCATATTGGCGAAGACCTATTTTTAAAATGGCCACTAGATGGCAGTAAAACATTGTGATACTTATTCCCCTTCAGCACATTCATTATGATAAGTGGATACAGTCCAATTAATCACACATCACTTTTGAACTGGAGTTATATTGCATGAACCACACACACACACACACACACACACACACACACACACACACACACACACACACACACACACACACGCAACACACCTGCAACCGATACGACTCTCCCTGTCTAGTTTCTGGAACTTGAGTGTTCCTCCGCTGAGATATGTTTCTATTTATAGCCGCAGAGCTCCGGTTGTGTCTAAAATGCCTGCTGTCTCTTTCTGTTTTGCTCCCTCGCTGCAGCGGAGGGTGAGAGGTCCCCCGGTTTAAAACACTTCACTCTTCAGGGGCAAGGAGTCATATTTATGTGACATGGGTTTGCTTTCACAGAGGCTGCTGAGACAGGCGGTCACAAAGAGAGCCATTTGACGGGGAATCAAAAGAGTGTGTCCGTCATTTGTCTGAGCAATGCTGAACAGATGTTCAAAGTATAGTGTTTCTGCGTTGGTGTCACTGCCTTAACATGACTTCACTTCTAATCCTTACACTGTACTGACCTCCTGACCCCCAAAGGAAAAACTGAAAGCCAATGTTTATGTTGTGCTTCGTTACACAATTGAGTTACAAATCAGTGATGCTTTGGAAACAGTCCTAAAGACCAAAGTCCAATTGAACTCACAATTTTTGTAGTCCAAGTTTGCTCCAGGCAGATAGTGGTGATGACTGAAGGGAATGAGGAGAGGAGATAAGAGGCTGGGAAGAAGGGGACTCTCACTGAAGTAAAAACAATGTGTATCATCGTGGGAACTCAAAGGCAGTAGTTGGTTGATTTGTGAACGCTTTGTCCAGTTGTCGTCCTATAGTTTCCTCTACCTTCACATAGAGTAAATTATTTTTGGAACGGAAAACAGTTCTTAGGGAGCATAGAGTTTGAAGGCTGAGTCTGAGATTAAAGGAAGAGAGCTACATATTAATGCCAAAGCTCTTATTAGTCTGCATAGCAAAACGATTCACAAGTGGTGTGTCAATGCATTTAATTCAATTGAATTTCATCCAAAATAGCCAACATTTAGCGTTTGCGCCTTCTCAAAATTGCTGCTTTTCCATATTGGGTTGTACTTTTGGAGCTTTTTAAGTCACAATAAAGGCACAAAATACTATTATGAAACCTGAAAATGAATAGGGCCTCTTTAAGATTCATCCTCTGGGGAGTTTGAACTGCAATTGAGACGTGCTCATAGGTTTGACGGTAAAATGCGTTTGATGTTTTGTATGGCCTCCAAAACATTAAGATGTGTCCTCTGGAGACTGTTTTTTTGGGATGTTAATTGGTTTTAGGGGAAGAAAAGAAAAACACTTGGTTTTGTGTAGCAGTTTGAAAGAGGACACTGATTTAGCTGCCCTCAGGTCCGTTTAAAGGAGCCTCCATGTCAGGCAAGAAATTGCTGCGTGCTTCAGGGCAGTGTTTGGAAGGGGATCACAGTTTGGTTATGTTTCCTTAAAAGTAAAATGGTGAGATGTCAAGCATTTATCTGGAAATGAAAAATAATGAGGGGAACATAGCAGGGATTCTGATAAAAGTCAGAAAATAAAAGTGGAGCTTGAACAGGAGGAAGCCTCTGTGAATAGAAATCAAACCAGGCAGAAAAGGGATCTGCGGGAAGGGAGAGGAAGTTGGAGGGTCACTCAGTCAGTAGCAGCAGCCTTCTTTCAGTAGGAGCCCCGGGGCCCCTGTGTGAAGCTCTGACCGGGAATTCCAAATAAATAATACCCTAAACCTCCACACTGAGCGGGACTCACACCCTGATGGGGGTGCATCAAGCAGAATGCACAATAACTGCAAAACCACGGCTTATTTTAACTACTTGTGCAAGTATGTGAGGGTATATTTGATCAACAGACTTGAAAATTGAGCGAGGAAACACTCACGGGTTCATCAAGGTTTACATTTCATCTGTGAGGGCTGATGTCCTCAGCTACACTCCGATATAAAAGAGAGCCACATTCAGAAGCTCGATAAAATCAAAAAACAAGATTGCATCTTGTTCCTTTGGGCTCATTTTTCAGCAACAGGAAATGAACATTCAGTTTGATATTCTTTATGAAGAAACACACGAATACATCTTCACAGATCCTGCGAAAAATTTCAGGATGTAGGATGTAAGAATATCTCGGATGAGGTTGTTCTAAAAAGCAAATTTGAATTCATAACGCAAAATTGTCTACATTCAGGATGAAAGTCAACTTGATTTGAGGCTCGTTACTACTCATATTTTACAGAAAATCCATTATACTCCTGGCCTATTTAAAACGTCTTATTAATGTAGTTTTAATCATCATTTCCATTGAACTATCACTAGAAAATTGTACTAAAAAATGGTTAAAACTGGGAATAATTGTGTTACAGCTGCATGTTTAACTCATATGCAAGGCAATGCGTTAAAAATACAATAAATATAATACAAATAAAACATGAACAGTAATTGTATACATATCATCTATAGTAAGATACATTTATATTGAATATTTAAAGAATATACAATATAAAATACTTAAAATACATAGATACTATTTACTCTAAACAAGTGTGCAGTTTTTTTAAATTCCTATGCAGTGTGATTTTGTTTTTATTTATTTTTTATATTTTTGTAGAAGTGTTTTATTCTTAATGTTTTGATTTGTAATATTTGTCATTTTAAATGTTTTATTATTTATATTATTATGTCAGATTTTACCTTCACGTTGATTTCCATCTGCATCTGGGTATGCAAGAAGCACATTTGGACTGCTACTCTTCTTATTGTACTGTATATTTCTCACAAAATCTATGGGAACATCGGTATAACAACAAAAAAAATCTAATTTACTCAACTAGTTTTGCAGTCTTTCTATTTTCCTGTTGCTGTTCCAAGATTAGACAAAGAGCGCTTGTCTGTGAAATGTTGTGAAAGGTTTTTGCCCACTGTGAGTATCACATCACCAGGGCTTACACTGATTAAGACAAATACATAAATGGGAAGTTGTAAAGCTAACACACCATGGCAGATGTGAGGGGATCCTATCCATGCCTTGCCTCTGGCCTGTGACAAACCACATTAGGGATGACATTAGTGGACACAGGGGTCACTGTAATGCACACACACAAATACACAAGGGGACAGCTATGTTTGCCTTGAAGACTCAGAAGTGCACAATTAGATCATCCCCCCACTGGCTTTTGGATTCTCTCCCACACACACGAAATCACATTAATACACACTAAAAGTAACTCAACACTGTTGCTCTCTCACTGGAGGAGAGGTTTAATCTGCACCAGGCACAGAGATTCTGTCTGAGGAAATTAATGTTTACTTTTCAGCCGTCTCTATTTCAAACTGCTTTCTCTTTTTGCTTCATTGTTGAGAAAACATCCCAAAGGAGTTGTGAGATTGCAGAAGCAAAACACTGCCAAACAAGCCCCGCTGTTTCATATGGTTCTTTTCAGAGGAATATCATGCAAACTTGTCAAGAGTGAGGTATCATGTTCCTGTGCACAAACGAGAAGAAGCTTAACATATTTTTCCCACACATTATGGTGAAGTCGTAGCATAAAGGCTCCTAAACTGCATTTTGTGCTCTGCCATGTACGTTTTTATTTTACTGTCAGCAGCTTTTATATTCAATAGGATTGTAGTAATGAATGATTTGAAGGGGGCCCTTTCTGGTGAATTCTGACACTGAACTTAAAATCAAAGTAGTTTTATACTATATATTTATATCTATATAGAGAAAGGGGCCCTTTTATGTTCATTTTCACGTTACTATTTATATTTTTTGCCTCTACTGTGACATGTTTTCATGCTTTAATGCTCAAAAAGCTATTTTGCTCATATTACCTGAAACCAGAGCCCAGTCTGCTCTGAATGGTTAGCTCTGTTGTGATTGGTCATCCGCTTAGAGATGTCATTTTACATGCCCTAAAACCTATACAACACAGACCAGGGTAAGTTCAAACCCAAAACGCCTAATAGGGCCCCTTTAAAATCTACTTTAACAGTGTAGTGAGCTTCTCACTGTCTCCTCTGGTGTGTCATTGGTTTATTTTAGTCATACCAAGCGACTGCAGCTTCTTAGAAACACATTAGAAACCATGATTCACGTTAACATCACCACTCTCTGTGCCTGTTTTACCTTTTGGTGTCTCTGTTCTTTGAAAACAGGAATCAATCTGGTTTTGCAGGAGCTACAGTTAGCAACCAGACCTATTATACTTAATAAGGACTGTAATCAAACTACAGCCCGTGCAGACCCACATGCTCTCCTCTCCCAGGAGGGGAACCGTACAAGAACATGCTGCAGAGGTCACCTATACCATAAATAGGAATATATAACAGCAAGAAACAACACGTTACAACAATTAATGTATATGCATTAGGAAAATCCACCATAAATCAATGCTTTAGTGACAATTCCTGCATAATCTTTGCTGCAGATATGATCTTTAAATCTTAAATAGACAAGATCAGGCTGTGACTTTAAGACAACTGATCAAAATCATAACCTACCACTGTAAGCCAGTGTTTGACAGAAGCTGTAGCAACAACATAATGATATCCTATATTTGACGCTTGATACATGTACTCTTGCTACAGTGATTCTGTTTTAGTAAAGAAAACAACGTATGTCTAGATTTGGGAGACTTTATCAAATCCTTTGGCTGAACTGTCCATGATATCTTTAGTGTGCAATTTGGCACAAGCATTCCAGGGATGTCGAAACATCAAGGTCTTGTTCCTCCAATGCAGCCTCCGCTCTTTGAGGGAGGACATGAGGGAGGAAAGGCGAAATATATAGCTCTTTGGTTCATAAGTTCAAACAAGAGAAAACATATTGAAAAATAGGCATGTTGCATTTCCAAATGTTAAATAAATGGATAAATGTGTCCCCATTGCATTGCTATTAACATTTTTTTACTCCAATTGGAGGCGTTTAGCAAGTCAAAGGTGTTTCTAATTTCCCATTTTTTGTCGTGTTTTCAAAGATCATTAGGAAAAGTATGCATTACAAACTGTAGGTATATCTGATTTTATGGCAATAAAAGGAATATAAATACAGGAGAAAAGGGTCCAGTTTGGGAGAGAAGTTGGTGTAGACTGTTTGCAAACTGGGACTAACCTAAACTAGCTGAATGATTTATTGTTGTATTGATAATATGCGATTTGAAAGGAATGCTGCACAGAAAATTGTACACTGAAAATACGACTGTTTAATAAAGAGGAAGACAGCCAGTCAGTGAAACGTTTCTGCTCCTAATTTTGATTAGAAGCTTTTTTGTTATGTTTCCAATGCTCATACCATGTGTTATCATTGTTACAAACACTTTAGTGTGGACCTTCTGGTCAAAAGTACAACTATTGGCTCCTGGCAGAGAGCCATGACCTGTGTGGCCCCTGGTTTGTGGTTCACAGCATTAGCAATGAGCAGCAGCTAATAGTGAAATGTTTCATAAAACACTGAGACTGAATCAGATTTTCATTAATAATGAAACACAACGCCTGCAGCCTGAATATGTCTTTACTTCCATCACAGATGTTTTTTAATTAGATATTTCTTGGAGTGAATGACCCACATTGCTCCGTAGCAGTGACGCTAGCATGGCTAATAGAAACATATTTGGGGATCCTAAGCAAGCAAACGTGACCAAATCTCGAGGTGTTTTTCTCTGAGCTCTGACTACCCTGACGTGTTTTGGCAATGGCATATAAACATAAATCAGCATGGGGGCATCTAGAGAATTTAAAGAATGGTAACAACTTGTCAGCAACTGGCATTCAAATACGTGCACTTTAATAAACACTCATAATTTGGTGTTTTCTCTGCACTTCAAAGGCTTGTGTGTGAGGGATTTTTGCTTCTCTGATATCAAACAAACCGTCTCACTTATAATTAATTTGAATAGAAATCTGTGGTTTAGACACAGAGTTAATTGAACAGAGGGGTTTTGCTTTGCACAAACTCACAGAAATAACCACCACCATCTTGGGTGTCACTAAACCAATCAAAACAGAACAGCTGGGGGTTTATGAACACTAATAGCAGCTCTTTAGCCTTTACAGCCAACATTACCTTACTTGATGAGATTACTGGAGAGGCCAAAAAAAGGAGACACTTTTTCTTGTTTCCTCCACTTTTCCTCCCTCTCCGATTCAATTGTGATTGTGAATGCAGGAAGACAAATCCCTGACCTCAGTGAACCCCGGCTGAATTCCTCTGTTATCAATTTAGTAGTAGGTTTTTTTTGGTGGGATCTCATTTTGGAATGATTTTCTTCACTTAGTCTCTCTTCTAAAGCATTGGGACAAGTGGATCTAAAAATAAACCATACAAAGTCAACATTCTGGCGCCCCATAAACAAGTAGGATTAAATTAGCCGACCACTGTTTCCTCTCTGCCTCTGTGTGTGAGTGTATAGGAGTAAGGAAAGACCATTCAGCTGTGTTTCACATGCTAAATTTTTATAATTGTGCTATTTTTGCAAGAACATATTGATTTGACGTCCAATTCAATCTCTCCTCAAAAAGAAACCACAGGCTCTCCTGCTGTAATAACACACAGGGTACTTTCGGATTTTTTTTGCGTCATTGTTCTTTCAACACCAACAACCTGACGATGGAAAAATGGTCGATTATGCAATCACGGCCAATAAAACTGTCAGTTGCTGCTTTTTGTGTAAACTATTCCATCTTTACTTCGTCTCCCCCTTCTCTCTCTGCGTCTCTACTCATGTCTCCCTCCTTAAAAAGGCATAGCACGAGACCTATCTGCACAGGTTGCCACACTCATTTACACACACACACACACACACACACACACACACACACACACACACACACACACACACACACACACACACACACACACACACACACACACACACACACACACACACACACACAGCATAAGGGACCTTGTAGCTACTGGTAGAAGACAGTTTTCTGTATTTTGATGCAATTAAAGGGGGCCAATTATGCTTCTTAGGGTTTTCCTTTTCCTTTTATATAGGTTTTGTGCACGTAAATGGTCTGCAAAGGGTAACATCCCAAAGTTGAAAGGTAATGGCTCAGAACACTTTCAAAAGCTGCTTTGGTCTTATTTGGAAATGTAAAAAAGCAGGGACTTCGGACGTTTTATCCCTTTTTAATCTTTCAACAATTTCAGTATTGCATTTCCAGAACATATTAGAACTATAAAGATAGAGGATTTTATACATATTGGCTACCATTGGCCTCCATTTATGTCAGGATGCTGTGACAATGAACATGCAGAGACTAAAATCATTATTCCACAACATTTATTTAATGGAGACGAATTACTTTACTTAATCGGGGACAATTTTAAGCACATTGCGACTAAATCAATCCAAAATCTGCTACATTCCTCACTTGAAGCCTTTGTTTCCGCTTCATTTCGGGGTTTAACTTCACACCCAACAGTGTGTGTGAAACCCCCTGAGCAGACCAGCAACACTTTTTGGCTCTGTATTTTTACAAACACTCTGAGGTGTAGTAACTTCATGGTCCAGATTGTGCTAATGACTCCAAACTGATGGCCTCATGTTAGCCTCTCTGGGCCTTAGCGGGGGGGCATGGAAAATAGAGCGACAGCGGTGGGAAACTCCTTGACATCTCAGAGAGGAAGAGGTGTGTGTGTGTGTGTGTGTATGTGTGTGTGTGTGTGTGTGTGTGTGTGTGTGTGTGTGTGTGTGTGTGTGTGTGTGTGTGTGTGTGTGTGTGTGTGTGTGTGTGTGTGAGAGAGAGAGAAAGAAAGAGAAGCATGCTGCAAGGAAGTGAAAGAGTGTGAAGCTGCTTTTTTTACCAGGAAATGATGGGAGAGCTGTTTGAGGGCCACATGGTTTTGACCCTGTGACCACTGGCAGTCGTGAGAACCGAGTCCGGGTCTGTGTGTCCTTAAGTCCCTCACATCAGCATGTACACAAACACTACGGTGGAGTAAGAGGCTCCACACATGTAGCAGGGAAATTATCATACCTTCTCGCAGTGCATGTGGACCCATGCCAACTATGCAGCCTATAAAGCCCCCCCGCTAAAAGTAAGTCGCCCAAGTATGTTTTGGTAAGGATTTCATGCGTCGCCTTCCCCTTTTTCACACTCAATTTGAAGCCTGTATGAAGACAAAAGCCCAATGACGGCAACAGTAGGAGGGGAGAAAAAGGATTTTGAGGGACAAAATGTTGTTGGATTTATTTAATCCTCAGATCTGCATGAGAGTTTCCCAGCAATGTGTAAGATGAGCCTCTTTTTAAAAGGACTGAAAACAAAGGAGAGTAATCCAGGTAATACACATGAAGCCCCTTCTGCCTTTTAATTACCCATGTGGCCTTGGGCCAGACCAGGACAACTGTAGGGGTTTGATACTGGACGGATTCCAGATGTCAGCGAGGGGTCAGCACTCCCTCTTCAAAACCCATAAAACTTCCACCTCTCCACACACCTGAAGACATGATTTTTGATAGTGGAATTCCAGTTGCAATGAATCCAAGAATAGAACATGCTTTTCTTAGAGTCTGGCTGTTAGAACAGAGCAGCAGATGTGTCTTCTGGCAGAAATAAACAAAGTCTGCTGATTGTTTTAATATTTCCTGCTGTAGACTTGCTGTCATGTGTAGATCAAGAGAGTTGGACCTCTAGATTCCTTTTAGTCACTTTTTTAAATTTATTTTTTTTAACTCACACAGCATTTTAGTAAGTAGGATATCCAAAATAATTATGCCTGGAGTCACTACAGTAAGACATGACACATTTCCTGCAGGACGACTGGATAAAAAACACAGAAACGTATTCACTGCACGGTGAAACTTTTATAGCATTACCTCTGATTTCCACACCACGTAAGCGTGAGAGCTGGGCTGCTGCACCTTCCTCTGAAGCCACCTCCGCGGGGAGAACAGCGTGCCGGTGCTCCCGGACGGCGTTGCACCGGGCCCCCTCACCAGAAACGGTAAATCCCCGGCGGTATTCCTTTTGGGTCGCTTCACTATGTCATAGTCAAAGTGGAAGTTGGACGATGGGGAAACATCGAAAGGTATGGAGGGAGAGGAGAGGGACGGCATTATGGGCTCTTTAAGTGTTGGAATCCTGGTGCGTAAAGCCGGTTTCACAGCCAAGCGCTCCGAGGACGCGCCTGTGTCGGCAACTCCGGAGAAATCCAAAGCTATTACTCCCTCTGTCCCGGTGTCACAGTGTCTTATGATAGCCGGGTCCAGGCTCCGGGTTTGGCGTAGCCTCCGTTTGGTTATGGCTTTGGAGGCAGGAGAGGAGCAGGAGAAGACGCTGTTGAGGAGTCCTTGAGCGGCAGACATTATGTTGGATCTCCTGCTCCAAAAAGCCACCCTACAACTATGAGAGTTTAGTGCTTCAGCATCAAAAAAGGAGTTTCAAGTACACGCTGGTGGGGAGAAGGTATGTGCAGCATCTGGCTGCAGACGCTGCGCAAAGTGGAAAGTCTTCTTTTCCTCTGTGTGTTCCTCTGCACGCTGGTCATTCCCAGACTGGAGTGGAGTGAAGAGAGTTTAATAGAGTGTGTATGTGTGCAAGAGTGTGGGAGGGGGATGAGAACACTTAAAACCAGTGCTTGCACACTGTATTTGTTCTGCTTATTAACCACTTTAATGTCAAACTATGATATTCTGGAGTTTACTTTTCAACTCTCCAGATAAGTTTGCTTTTAGAAAGTGGACTTAAAAACCCTATTTCTTCTCTTCTTCTTTTTTTTTTTTTAATAAACTCTAAATTAATTCCTGGGTGATCACTTTAGCCAAAATCCATTTATGAAGGCATGCATTTGTCCTCATTTGCCAGAAACAATGTACACCACTTACTAACTGTGTCCTGCTGCTGCTGCAATTAAAAATGTGGGGTAAGATATGCTTCTATAATTAACAAGCTCATTTGGTGAAGGTAATTAGGCAAGTAGACAGACATAATCATCAGACAGGCAGAAGGTCACACACTCAGACAGGCAGACATGATTTAGCAAGGGATAAAAATAGGCATATTAATTCTTGTCAGTCATTAATCCAGCTCACTGTCTGGGAATAAGGGGCCTATCAGTGCAGCATGCTGTGTGCTATTATTAGCCACACAATAAATGAGATTTAGGATTAATAGCTAATGCCTTTCTTGATACACCTGTGCAAGAGGCTGTATTCCAGACATTTGTTTACACAGATGCTTGTGGAGTTATTTCAGTGTGTGTAAAGGAGAGTTTGAGAGAAAAAGAGCAAGAGCATGTGTGGCCCAGGGTGAAAGTATGGGAAAAATGAAAAGGGACAGCGGGGGTCTGGAGAGGAGGGTGTGGGACGGCTGATAAAGGAGCTTATGAAGCTGCGCCGCATGACACACTTACACACATACACACAACACAGCATGACATGACACTGATAACAGCTGAGATAGATTTGACCCTTCTAAAAACAGGTCTGCAGGGGGAAAGAATGAGACACAGACTGAGGGAAAACACAGAAGCAGAAATTATAGAAAGAAAACATGGTGTTTCACGTTACTTTGTAAA
Organism: Eleginops maclovinus; assembly: GCF_036324505.1. Classification (NCBI taxonomy): domain Eukaryota; kingdom Metazoa; phylum Chordata; class Actinopteri; order Perciformes; family Eleginopidae; genus Eleginops; species Eleginops maclovinus. The sequence continues at coordinate 7,079,713 of NC_086372.1, forward strand.
AACATTTATGGAACGAAGCCAGCTCCTGAGGGCCGTGTTGCCCTGAACTTTGCCAATATTACTCCTCCATTCAAGGAGAAAGTCAAAAACAACAGTCATATGGAATAATAGTGAATAATTGAAAAAATATCATGTTCCCATACCACATATTTTGAAAGTATAACATCTCTGACTTTAAATGTTGCTACCTTCAAACTCTTCTTGAAAAAAAAGCAGTAGCCTACTGTTACCATAGAAAACATATAATGTGAAACACTGCTCATTTGACATGACTGTCAAAGTACATCACAGGCAGGGTCAAAGGAAAGCAGTATAAATCAACAGCGCTGCACTTCAGCCAGTCACGTTCAGTGTTACACACGCACACACACTGTCCATATTTGGTATACAATAGTAGAGCAGCACTGCCTGAAACCATTTTAAGCAAAATGCCCCTTGATTTAGCAACAGCTGCAGAGGCATGGTTTCCTGTGCCATGGATCATTGTACAATTCCTTGTCCAAGCTTGTCCAAAAAAATGAATGAAAGGGTCACAAGGTCAAAAAAGCTAAATGAATCAAATTACTTTAGACTCAATAACAATACAATAACAATACACCAGGATCTATTATAACCTGTCAAAGACCATTAACATGAGTATTATTTAAATGTATGTCTCCGACACACACATAATGAGATTTATTCAAGTAATTAAACTAAAATTAAACTTTTTTCTGTCTACCCTCAGTTTTTGTATGACATCTGCTGGATATTTATTGGAATTGCACCACCAGTACGGTGTCCATGAGGGGCCGTTTCAACTTGGTAAATTGCGTTTTTTTGTGCCGCCTTCACTGCTCTATGAAAAGGCATAAACTATATAAATGAATCAACTCTTTAAATCTCAGTGGCTTTACAAAAACTTTGACCCTAGTATTGTTATTGGGATAATTCACAGACTGAGTGATATTCAGTATAAAGCTAGTTTTGTATTGAATGTGTATTGCATAAAAATGTTTTTTTAACTAAATCAAGGCTTCCAAAAATCCGAAGCATGACAATTACGAGCATCCGATGAAGGCAGCACACGTTGACCGTATTCGTCCATGCATTTCTCCAGAACAGCGCCATCCCGCCCAAGCCTGTTTTGCATTGAGACCCCTTACAGTTTGGCAAGGAAAGGGTTACGGAGTTGATAGGGTGGTCCAGATCGATGTTCCTTCTCCAATAAGTCGCCATGAACAAATGAATTCGCGGGGAATTAAATACCACAAAGGAGAAAGAATCCTGTGCTTTGAACCCGACCCCAACAAGGCTAAAGTGTTGTATGACGCTAAGGTAACGCTTTGTGCAAGATAATAAGCTATTCGCTATTGTCTAAACGAATATGTTGTATTGGAAAATAAGGTTTGTTAATGTAGCTGTGGGATGCATGAATCTGTGACAACTACTTAGGCCCCAAAAAACAACATTCATACCGCATAATGTTACGATGTGTTGCAGTTTCCGGGCACTATTGAGTGCACGTTTCTTCTCATATCTCGCGAGTTAGCCATGTAATGTTCGTAAAGACAAGGGTTATTCTGTAGCTTTTACCGTTAGCTTAATTCCAAGCAGGCTGCTTGATAAAAGCTCATATTCCCGTACTAGCCATCCCTGACGTAGCGTTATTTTAATGCTGACTTCAAATAAACCGACACATCTACCCTGCTAACTTCGTCAACACTGACCTTTTGAATGTAGCTATCGCTTATGTTAGGACGTTCCTGCTATTCCTATGTAATTCCTTGGTGGGTAAGAATGTAACGTTAATGGGGTATGAGTAGACGAACATCTTACAGTAAAGGTTTTGGTATTTTCTTGCAAGTTCGCAGGTTGTTTTCACCAGCTAGCTAGTTAGCAAGCTAATGCTAATAGAGTGTTTGTTTACATCCTAGCCTGTCGTTTGCTAACTGAGGCTAGCTAACAGTTAGCCTTAACAGTTGTCAAACTGCACATGTGTGAATTGCAGTGATGCAAGAATCTTAAAAAAACATATATTTTTATTGAGCTAGAGTAGAATGTAAAACACCAAGGTGCAAGCATCTCCTACATTCATCTTTTTTTTGCAGATAATGTAACGTTAGTTAAAACCAAATGTATGAATGATGCTCCGTTCTCTTAGTCATAGTTCGTGATTTGCAAAGTTAAAAGTAGGTACATCCTGCAGCAGAGAAGTAGTGCAACAACATCTAAAAATATTTCCTGCTGAATGCAAGGAACAGATTCTATAGAGTCTGAAAACATGGAATATATAGAAAGCATGCTGAAGGAGAGAACTTAACTGAATGCACATTCACTCCACCTCTGTTTTTCAAAAGAAAGTTATGAAGACTATATTTTTAATGTATTGTGTTCACATTACAGGTCATTGATGTCTTGATTGCTACAGATAATTATGGAAGAAGAGTCCCAAAGTATCTGATTCATTTCAGCGGTTGGAGCAGAAGGTAAATGGCTTGCCTTAATTAATATTAAATAAACATGCAGTCACAGCCACCCACCTACTTAAATATATCATACTCATTGTAGTGATACTCGTTGCCTAATGTCATGTTCATGGACTTGTGTGATGATCGCTGTGAAACACTTCTGTCAAACCGTGCAGGTCTGTGTGAATTTTCTTTTTTTAATGTGTGTGTGTTTGGGTAGCTGGGATCGTTGGGCTGCTGAGGATCATGTCCTAAGGGACTCAGAGGAAAACCGTAAATTGCAACATAAACTGGCTCGCAAAGCTCTAGGTCGCATGTAAGTTCATATTATGTTCATTCAGCCATAACACCGTCAAAATATAACCATTGATGTTGAGTATACTCTCTTGTATGTCAATCGTGCTTTTACTAGAGAGGTTGTGTAACTTCATTATCAGGCTTTTAAAAAGTCTGTACACCTGTAACTCAAACTAACCTCAGTGCACTGATCTGTGTTCACACTGTTTCTGGTTTTTGTATTTTTCCTTCCGACAGGAAGAAAAAGGGATGGGCGAAGAGGCGCCGTCGTCAATCTGGTACTAAATCCTCCTCTCTAAAAACTCTTCCTAAGGAGGACGACAGTGATGACGCATGTAAGATGACTTTCTCTGTCTTTTGTATTTCGCTCCCAGTTTCCCTTAGCAATCCAATTAATTCCGCTCTGTGTTTCTCTGTCTCAAGGTCTGATTTCGTCTTCAGAAAGCAGTGACGGGGACGACTCAGACACTGACTCTTCCAATAGCGGGGACAGCACCTTCTCTGAGGATATTGATAAAATGGTAAAGCGGATCAGTTCGGTTCCAATCTCAAACAAAGGCATACATAGAAATTTGGAATATAGGCCTTCAGTTCATGCTATTATCTGGACAAAATCGCAGTTTAGTGAGCCATTATTTTTGTCTAAATTGGCTAATTAACCAGATTAACTTGATAAGCCAAAACTGATTTAAATAACCAATATTTCTGTGTATCCTCTTAGTTTCTATTAACCATGTACCTGATGGTTATATTTTGTTGTTTCAGAGGGTTGAGCCTGACATTAATGTTAAAAGGGAATGTGAGGAAAAGATTATCCATGTTGACATCAGCATCCCTGATATCCTGAAGAAGAAACTGGAGGATGACTGCTTCTACATTAACAAGAGAAAGAAGGTACTTGTTCATGTTCTCATCCTGGTATCCATCTTGCGGACTTGGGGGAAAAAAGTGGTGTGCTCAGATTTGACTTGAGACTCGCCGATAATCGGCCGTGTTTTTGTCTTCTAGCTCGTGATGGTTCCTTGTCAGACGAATGTCGTGCACATCCTCGAGTCTTACGTCAAACATTTTGCCATCAACAAAGCTTTCATGGCCAATGAGAGGTACCGGCGTCAGCAGAACACCACACAGAGCACCAGCCCACAGCCTGTACCTCCAGAAAAGAGGTGAAAAACTACTTATGTCTTAAACATGTTATTTCTTTTAATTATAAGCAGAATCTCTAGGCCCAGCTCAGAATGCATAAATGATTATGAACTCATGCTCAAATGTTTCTTTGTTTTCAGCGAGGAGCTGTGTAAGGAGATGGTCGACGGGTTGAGGATCACATTTGACTTCACTTTACCCATGATCCTCCTCTACCCCTGTGAACAAGCTCAGTTCAAAAAGGTCAGCTCCTCCAGGCTGTTCCTGGCCGCCAATGAAAGCTCCCCTTGCTCCAGCAAGTAAGTCTGCCCTGATGAATCCAGTTTGTGTTGTTTAAGTACCACTGCTTGGATGTGATGTACTAGATTTCACTGTAATGCTCCACCATTAAGCTCTTACCCTTTTCTCTTCTGTTGTGTTTGAAGCGCACAAAGAGAGCGTAGCCCGAGCCCGCTGGGGCACAACCCTCCCACCCCACAGTCGACTGACAGCCAACCCGCACTGAGCGACATATCTGCCACCACGCCCACCGCCCCAGCCCCCACCCCGAAGCGCCGGCGCCACCCCGACATGGACTGTATCTCCTTCCAGTCTCAGTCACTGAGACGCTCCACCAGGAACACATCTGGAGGAGACCGGCCAGCTGAAGGAAGCAGTGGAGGTGAGCCGTTACTACTTATTCTCTTTTTTGAAAATGATCCGACATGCATTGCATTGACTATATCTCTTCCTGTACAATTTTCTTTCAGTAATCTATGCATGTGAAGCATTTTGTAACACTTCTTATTAATACATTGTACGTTATGATCCAGGTGGAGGCAGTGCCACTGCTTCCCCACAGCTCAAACGGCGACTGATCGACTCCTCATCCCAGCCAAAGTTCTTCCTCAACCTGGACAGAAGTAAAGACACTCCATTAAAAAATATGAATTCAAATGAAAGCTTTTTATGATAATACTTTAACTTTAAAAAGGACCATTTGGAGTTGATGTATACAATTTTAGACTTTTTAATTAACACACAGTGACTTGAATTGCAGGAACCGCACAGGTGCAATTAATACCCCTAACGAGGGCTCTGTTCCATCGTTAGCGTTATTTGCTACACCTGTGTTGTACTAGTCAAGATGCTCAGGTCAATTTGATGTGAAACCTAATTGTAATAACCAGATTTCCCCAGTAGATGGTGCTGCCCTTCTTCTTTCCTAACACTCATCCTTACCTATACTCCTCTGAGAAAAACTCTCAAAAGCTTTTGTATCTGCTGTACAACTTTTGCTCTCATGCGGTTTATTTTGAAGTCCACATCTCTGCAACACTACTTCAAAAAGTTGAACTGTAAACATGTTGTTGTCTCTCTCTTTACCCAGAAACCCCAGTGCACAGTGGCTCATCCTCCCCGTTGCCCTTGACGCCAAGCAAAGAGCGAAGTGGGCCCTTCTATGGCCTCGAGAGCCGGAGGAACAATGAGCTTAACGAGGTGATCAAATTGCATGTGTGATAAACATACTGATAACTGGAAGGGAAACGAAGACTCCTGGATAGTTTCAGACACAGCAACATACCCAGTGTGTAAAAGTGTTCATGTGTGTTTGATTATTTATTCATACATGCATATGGAACATATTAAACATTGATTGTAGCCTTTTAAAAGTAGTCCGTTCAGAACTGTGTAGGGGTTTCAAAGTAAATGTGTAAAACCTACTTTTCTTAGGTACTAAGTTGGAAGCTGACTCCAGATAACTACCCTCTTCATGACCAGCCTCCCCCACCATCCTACCTGTATGGAGCCCAGCACCTCCTGCGTCTTTTTGGTTAGTGTCTCTGTTCATTTTACTCTCGCCGGTTAACTTTTTACATGTGATTTCAGTGGTTTAAATGTGGTGCAGGGGCTAAATCCTCTTATTTTATGATTTTGATTCCATTCTTGCTCAATTTCCTGCTTTTCTTCCAGTGAAGCTTCCTGAAATCCTGGGGAAGATGCAGATCCCTGAGAGGAATCTCCGAGCGCTGGTCAAGCATCTGGAGCTCTTTCTTAGGTTAGTAATCATTGTGTTCAAATCAATTTAGTATTTAGGAATCTCAGAGTTAGGCACTTTACGAGACAGGAAAAGAAAATATTCAATTAAAATGGTCTGATGAGATTAAATACAGGTTTAACATTTCAGTTTATTCCCTTAAACATTCAAGGATAATATAAAAATTTCCCCCGCTTGTTGAAAAATGGATTGTGCTGTGAGGTGGACAGAAACCGTGTGAAATCATGTGTGATTTCCATGGAGAATATCTCATTATGTAGACGAGGTGGTACATTTAATTAAGGGGACATTAACTAGGAAGCACTTTGACTTGAAATGCACCTTGCTAATAACCCGCGTGGCTCATTAACCCCAGTTTGACCCAGCTGAGCATTAAAAGTCAATAACAGCCAGAGTTGAGCTGCAAGAAGTTCTCATTTCACAAAGAGATAAGGGTTATAGCCTTGCAAATACATTTTGTACCTTATGCATGTTACCCTAATGTAGTTTTTGGCCACCTACTAGTGCAACTAATGAATCCAGTGAAGATTATTAATGCACCCAGAAACAGGAAAACAAAAAGGCAAGGACGTGTAAGTAAATGAGAACATACTGAGGGGAGGCAAGGATGGAGTGAGAAAGAGCATGTGTTGGAGGGAGGGAGATGAGTGGGCGTTACACAAGCGCCGGAGTCTAATCTTTAAATCCTCCCGAGCGATCTTCAGTTCAGCCGGTCCCAAACCTGGGGGATTTAGGTCCTCTCATTCTCTAATCAAACACACTCAGTACTGCCTCCTGCCACCGAGCAGCGCTGTGGAGCAGCTCCCCGCGGAGCGGGAGTCTGGGCCGGAATTACCTCTATTCTACTCAAGCGAAAAATGTATATAAATAAATAAACTAGGGCCTAGTACTCAGAGCCATAAAAATCAAGGGGTGGTCGTCTGAAAATAGCCAGCGCTGGCATTCATGTCAGAGAGTGGTGTGCAGTATGATTACAGCATTCAGCGACATATGTGATTTTTTCTTTTCTATTCTGTCAACACGGAATAGTACCACTCCACATAAAATCACCTCATAATTTGCAGCAGCATAAGCAGTTTTCCTCTTGGCAAAGCATACCATCAACCTATTTTTATTCACTTCACTGGAAATCACTGGCGCATTTCCTTTTGTTAAATGTAATTCAGAGACAATAACTTACAAATAGGAGTGAGTGGCTTAAAAGTAAATTACTTTTCAGACGGTGTTGATAGTGTTACCCGCAGTAACCACTTAATATTTCCCCCATGCTGGAGCCTCTGAAGGACACAAACTAAAATACTGATGTCTTTTGGGAAAGCCTTCAGGCCTTTTCTGCTCTAAAATCAGCCTCACGGCAGATTGTGCAGAGCGGGCAAAAACTGATTGATGTCGCAGAGACTGAAGTGCAGTGCATTGTGGGATTTGGCCACAGTTGATCTCTCACTCTCCCTTTCTCCCCAAGAGTGATTATGATTGAGTCTGGGTGTGTGTGCACATGTGTACGCACACGTTACGCTGATTTACAATGTGTTTGCCTAAAGCGGCTTGCCCGTGCATTATTACTCATCCAACAGCAATAAAGATTGGCACAAGCCTGAATTAAGGCACCAAAAATTGGAATATTGGATTAAAAAATCTCAATGCTTTCCAATAAATCAACTTTTAAAAACTTCCAGTGAATGAGGCTTGAGTTTCCTTCTTAACTTTGATCAATGTACTGTAGAGCCCTCGTATATTCCCTTTATTGTCCCATTAGGGCTGTCTTGTTATTCCTTGTCAAAGCGTTCTTAAATTCTCTGATGAGGATAATTTGTTTGCATTGAGATTAGGAGGGCCGGTGGAGCTAAGATGAGATGGCAAGATTTAGAGGATTTGGCCGAGTAGCGGATACTAAGAAGATTCCGGATTAGTTTTCCCTGCTACTGATTAGATGGGAGGAGGCAGAGGAGGAGGAGGAGGGGGGTGGGGGTTTTTTCACTCTTCCCTCGCTGACTGTCAGTCCGTCATTTTCCTGGCCTTCCTGTCATAGCGACTGGTCCTCTGGGTGGTGGTATAGGGACGGATGAGGGGGCTTTGTGTCCGACATGTATATGCCCCGGGGCAGAGGGCAAGTGGTCTGGGATTTTTGCGAATGATCCTGGGATATCTAGGAAGTGGAAGTGAACAGGGACATCTGAGATGCTTTGCTGTCATTGCTTCGTGTGAGCCTATTGTGTCATGACTGACAAATCGCTTAAGCTGAATATTTAATGTGAGGCCTTCTGAACGTATTTTGGGGTCAAAAAATCTCACCCGATCTCCCTCTCTTGTGCTTCCCCCACCCCGCCTTCTCTCTTTGTAGGTTTCTTGCTGAGTTCCAGGAGGATTTTTTTCCCGAGTCCGCATATGTGTCAGCATCAGAGGCCCACTACAGCATGAAACAACCAAGGCCAATTTATTAAAGGAGGCGTCGGCCATTGTGTTTCCTTCCCTTTTTTTGCGTGTCTTTACCCCGACTAACCTCCAGCTTGTGTACACTGACCTGTCTGGGCTTGTTCACGGAGCAGCTGTCTGCATTGTGTTTTCTCCTGGACCAACCTTTTCTTTTTCTCTGGCCTTACACTCCTGCTTTTGGGAACCAGTTGCTTGTACCTGCCACTGACCCTCTCCGATGTTCTCTTGCCACCCTGCTCTAATTTAATTGACTGTTTCAAGGAAATGTCGATGTTTTTAAGGGACCTCACATTTACAGGATTTTCTTTCCTTATTCACATCTGTTTTTTAAGACCAGACGATGACTGGAAAGTTCTCCAGCATCGCTGATATTATGCAAAAACTCATAGCTTTCCATCATTAGCTGTGGAAGCAGACTTCTCTGCAAAGCCCCCTGTTTCTCTAGCCGGAAGAAAACTAAACTGTGACCTGTTCATAGAAAGAAAAACAGACACAGATTAGACCGCCTGTGTTCTTCTCATTGTGCCCACCAAATAAACTCATTTTGGATAGTCTTAAGGGCATTACTGGGTCACCTGTTCGGTGGCTTGGCCCAATTTGTTTGTAAAGACTTCCTGTATGTGCTGGCAGGGATCCTCTTCCGGATAAGATTCCTCTAAATCTACAGTTGGACTTGCTCCTCCTGTCCTGGAGATTCATTACTGCTTTTGCTGAGCAGTTAACTGAAACTCTCTCTAGTTTTACATGTTTTATTGTCCATGAATATTGTTCTTATTTCTTTCTCTGTCTTGCTTTAGATTTATTTTCCCTCTGCATGTCTGATAAGTGTCTAGCTGCTCTTTATTTTCCCTTTTCCCTCCCGTTACTCTCACTGGATGCGCAAACAGGATAAACCACAACATAAGCAGATGTTTTCTTAATAAAACATATTTAAGAAGCATGTCATAATAAGTTTGAATCTGTAGCAACCAGTAATATAAGTATACTAAATTGTGAAAATGTAAATACACGTTTGATATTTATTTCTCTTTGCACACCACGTTCATATATTTGTTAAATTAGACATAAAATACCGGACCATGCTCATTCCAGACCAGTTAGAACACATTTAGTTTTAGCTTTTCTTGAGCAAATACACCTTTCTGTACAAAATGTAGCCTGTTGGATGTTTCGTATGTTGTTCATTTTTAATGTCTGTTTCCTGTCTCTTCATAAAGTTTGAATAAAGACTTTCTGAAGCTCATCTTTTTCACATGTACATAAAGCACCATGATGCACTAGCTGATTTTAGTTTAGGGTTATTATCTGGCTAATTCTTCCACCTTTATTCCGTTCCCTGTGAGATGAATCAGCAGGGAGCATTGATTTGAATCACAAAGAACTCTCCTCTATTAAAAGTTAATGTAGACAGGAGAATGTTATCAGCTACCTTGACCTTCCATGTCCTCGTACTATAACTGAGTAAAACCCCAACATGTTTTCCGTGGCCTGACATTTTCAATCTGCTGTCCTTTTTATAACACAGCTCATCTGTTTGTCTTTGAGCTACTTGAGAGCAAACCTCATTGAGTTTAATGGTGCTCGTTTAAGTGAACTTTGCACCATCTTTTATTGCGTCAAAGTGGCAAGACAGATGTGTTATTCTGCCGCTGTTCCCCTGGTGAGAGTTAGCGAACAAGTTGGGGTTTTGATTTAATCAATGTTCCCTTGTCTGTTGAAGATAGATGGGAGCCTTGTAGTTCATGCTTTTGGCATGGATAAATGGTCAATATGTTGCTCCAAATCTTTTGAAACTTTTTGTCCTAACTTAGGGGGAAAAGTACTGCAGATAAAGAACTTGAGGTCATAGAGTTATCATGATTAGCCCCTCCTGTAGCAGCTAGTGTTAACCAAAAGCAGTTAGCACTTAGTATATTCCGATGCACAATAGCTGCCCACTGCTCCTATGATAGGATGGGTTAAATGCAGAGGACAAATTTCACTGTGTGTGCTCTGCTGTGTGCACCAATAAAGAGGGTTTCATCCTCCGATTATTTTTCTTCTTCTGCAGCTGCCCCTACAATGTCAACACTAGTTTGTTAAATCATGCAGAACCCTTCTCGTCCTTTGTGCTCTCTTTGAACAAAAGTGTCAGGCAAAGTGACACACTAAAAGAGGGGGAAGTATGCTATGAAATCATAATCACATCAAAGAGTATACTACTTTTTTGCAGCTTTCTCAAATGTTTTCCTCCATTAAACCTCCCAAAACGTTTCATAGACTTCCAGAAATAACAGTGTAGCTCATTATACTTTAGCTATTGTAATTTAACTAGCTCCAACACATTAGTTATAAAGACGCAAAGGGCCTTTTCGCTTTCAAATGAACAAAATCATGTCTAACGTTGTAATAAATTAGCTTTAGACGGGATGCCAGGTCTGTTTTTTATCCATAGAGTGGGAGCTTTTTCCTTCTACTACCAGTCTGAATGCTAAGCTATGCTAGTAGTCTTAGGGAGCTAGCTTCAGAGGTACAAATTAAACATGCGAGTTGCGTTAATGTTCACTTCTAACTCTGGAAAAAAAGCAAATTCCCGAAATGTCTTGTATATCAAAATACAATTTCCATGTGACAATGAACTGCCGAGATAATATACTGTATCTTAACTGTCTGCAGCACAACGCTCTTATCCTATTCCCAGTGTACCTATGGGAGGCTGGCTAACCTGGACTTCCTCATATCAGGGTCCTAATGGGTTTAAGTGGTGCGGCCTAATTGTATTTAGACTGGGTCAGTCTTCTTGTAATAAACTGCTTATCAGTGCAACCCAACACGGCACTCTCTTGCCGGCTGCTATCATGTAGCCACAGAAGCCACCAGTTCAAGCCTCTCCATGCATCTCGAATCGATTTACCGTCCCACTCCGTCTCTATCCACTTACCACATGATTCAATTTTTTTTGGGGAGGGAAAATGGGATGTAATGAGATGTGAGTTATCACCTTGTAAGTGCTGCTGCCAGCACCTTTCAACTGATGCCGCCTCTTCTTTTGTTTGTGATCACCCCTGTTTCACTTCTGCAGTGTTTTAAAAACTACTCTCTGGTGTCCGTGGCTTCCTCTTCAGTCCCTGAGTGTGCTTTCTTTTCCTGCCCTCACATCCATATCTCAATCTCTTTTGTCTAGTGTTTCCTCTGATTGGTCTTTTGTCTTTCCGTTCCTCTCATCACTCGCTACAGAACTCTTTTGAGACAGAAGAGAAGGAGTGCAAAGACATCTTTCCTGTTATTTAGGAAATTTTCAAGTGTTTTTTCATAATCTTCTCCCTTTATCAAGCCATCTTTTGATGCATTCATGTACTCACCCGTCTTCTCCCAAGTCGCCTTTTTTTTGTCTTTTTCATTCATCTTCTCTCAATTTTCTGTCTTGCACCATGGACAGCGGAGATGGATTGCAAGAGGAGACCGTGGACACAAGCCCATCTGCTTCCTCTGACTCCTCTTGGACATCAATTGACCGTAGCACTGACCTCACATCAGTCAGCTCTGACCAAGTCCTTACTCCTCTTACAGCTCCCGTTGGCTGTAAACTCTTCGAGGACCAGCGTCCGAAGATGTCTTCGTCTTCAGTCAAGGTCTCTTTGGAGGTTGGATGGAGGGAGACATCTTTTCTTGGAGATGATGAGTAAGCACATTATTCTAATAACTAGAGGATTCATTTGGGAAAAGGTTATTTAAGCTTGTCTTCATTTGTATATTAGCCACTTTGCTCAAGAAGTGAATCATTAGTGTCCTCTTTTCCATCTGAATCCAATTAGTGGATTGAATGTGTCCTTAAATTTAATTTCCAATATAATATAACGAGTCCCTTGATACAAACACATGATGTGATCAATATGTTTTCATTAAGACCGTCAATATCTAATGTAGTTCTGCCTAATTTTTGAGCCTGTGATTGCATTGCCTTTTGCGTCACATTATCTTTGTCATTAAAAAGACTTATGTTTTGTTCGGTGAAGGCACGGGTTCTTTTCCTCCTGCAGGAGTCATAAAAACTATCCTCTCTAGAAAATGACGGGAGAAGAGGATTAAAGATCTATACCAATAGCACACGGATGCAATGCTCTCGCTGAGACTTAGCTTCCAGCCCACAGAGGCGATGATTATCTGTTTCATCTGGTTTTAATCACTTGTGGGTTTGTAATGGGAGTCCTATTCCCAGTCGCAGCGCTGTGAGAGTGAATAAAACAAGCACTGCATTAGTTACTTTAGATAGAAACCATAAATCAGCTCTCTGTTCGAATTCTTCAGAGGACCTCGTCCTCAGAAAACCTGCGCTGTTGTTCGTCAAGCTCTTCCTTTTTCTTTACTTTCTCTCCACTCTCCATCACTTCACCTCACCCCAATAATTACTCTCCTACAAGACAGACAAAAGTCTGAACAGACTCACTTTCTCACAATCTCACCATGTCTTTATATCATCCCGAACAACTCCCCGTGGAGTTTCCCGTATCTTTACACAAAGACTGATTAAACTTTTTTGAGGAATATTTCAGAGCCAGCTGGAATATTAATGCTTTTTGCTCTTTTTATCCGTATTTGTCAGAAGCTGGCTTTCCATCTTTGAAATTGAATGTCTAAATAGAAATGGCAAATGTCAGCTGGACTTGAGAGGCGTGAAAAGCAAGTTGCTTTTTTGTTGTAGAAAAAGGAAAAATGGGGGTGCATTTCGTGCTGACGATGCTAACCTTTTGCAATGCTCTGTTGCTCTAATGCATAAGATTCATCACCTTGATGTGCATAATATGTAGAAGGGTATAAAGTACAGAAAACTTAGAACAATTACATTTTAAGTACATTTTTCTGTTCTCATTTGCAACATAAACTTCTTACTAATGCATTTTGTTTTATATATACATATAAACATATGTTTTCTTGCTGAGGTAGATGAGACAACTGATATTACATTTGTGTGTGTGTGGGTGGATCCAGGAGGCTCTTAGCTCAGCATAAAGAGTGGAGCTCATAGGTAACAGCTAGCTTCTCCACTTTAATGAATAATATCTCTTCAAGTCACCAATAAACACATTCTTGTTCGTTTTGGCAAAGGTTCATTTGAATTCTAACTTGCATGAAGGGACTTTAAGCTAAGCTAGGCTAACCAAATTGCCAAACTTTTTCTTTAAAAAATCCATGTATTCATTTATTGATGTAAAAATGGCACGTTCATATTTCATTTTTTAAGATGTTTCAAAAGTTCTAGGAAGATTAGCTTGACAGTTAGATGGAAAAATCACTCGTGACCTTCCTCTCCTCCTCTGCCTCATTCAGGTCTCCTCCTCATATTGAACTCTCTCCTCCACATGCTCCTCTATGACTCAGTAATGTGCATGCTCACGGTTAATGATCTGGTGGCGTATATAAAGTCTAAAAAGGTTACAGCGGTCATTGCACTGAAACAATATCATAATAAAATAACATAATTACCTTTTCTGGACAACATTTCATTCACTTCACACAAAACCTACCGAAAAAGGAGTTGCAGAAGGGAATAAGCGACTATCTTGCTGCTGAATAACCCGACTCCTTCACACATTGTTCTTATATTCCCACAATCTCTTCCATTTTCTGTTATGCTCACAACTATATTATTTCTCTATTCTTCCCCCCGACCCCCACTAACACAAACTCAAAGTAATTTTGCTGCAGTTGTGGATATTGTTTTATTGGAGCTTGCATCCCTGCTGGTATCGGCCTGAGGATTAGGGTACAGTCGGACAAAGAGACGGAGCGTGGTGGTACATTGAATCATGAGGGGGGGATAAGATATAGCATATATCATCATCCGTGTCAATATAATGTAATGATGAGCTTTGTGGATGAGTGTACTACCATATATAAGGGGGTGTATGTGTGTTGTGCGTATGGGCTTTGATTGAAATGATTGTGTAGTTCTTATTTTTAAGATGTTGCTGCTCAAAGTAATGACATACTACATCCATATGGTGCAGCACAGGGAATCAAACATGGCAGTGTGTTTCCATGCCGTATGTTATTGGACTTGTGGGAGAATTTCTTTGGATGAAGTTGTTTCTATCTCCCAGGCAGGTGCAGTGTGTGGAAGACATTTTCACAGTTGGGTGGAGGCCCTCTAAATCTGAGCCCACCCACTTGTCCTACTATAGTCACTGTATGTTCAAGCTCTGTGGTTTGATGGAACATTTTGAGGGGTTTTAAAGCCAGGCTTTAGTTTGAGGCTACATACAGTGTTTCTCCCAGCTGAAACGATTCATAAAAAGAATCTAAATTTAGCATTTTAAAGCTTTTCTTACCTGATATGCAAACGTTCTTACAGGCAGCTAGCTCCCTTTTTAATTAGTTTAGGTTAACACCGTCACTACGGTTGCGCAGTAACACGGTTTCACAGTGATAACAGTGTGGGATTTAAGATCCAATCCAACTAAATAACATTATATGGCAGGTCTTAATGCATTAAAATCACATTTTGCTCACAGCGGATGCCAGCAATCACATATTGATTGATCGACAGAGGAAATTAGATAGGTAAGGAAAGCATGCATTTTTTTGTTTTTGACCAGAACACAGTGCCACGATGTCACTATTGGGTTCTGATTTGAGTGGAATACAGGTGTCTAATTTGATGTGATACTAAAAATGGACATCACTTTAGCAAATTACCTATCTGCAGTAACAACAAAATCATTTAGGTTGACAATATACAGACTGAGTAATCTTTTTCTGTCTAAACTAATTATTGATTGATGATTGGACATATTGTTTCTGTTACATTCATGCCAATAAAGAGAGTTGAGAGTGTCACATCAGTCTGCTGGTGGCTGGTGTATAATGACTGATAGACTGATAGAGAGGATGTAATAAAAGAGAGGATGAATCTCTATTCTCTTTCTAATGAAACAGTAAGGACGTCTGGCATTGAAAAGTGAGCTGTCAGATGCGACTTCTCGCTGTGAATGAGATGTACGTGCTACAGATAAGATGTTATTGCTTTCTTCCCTGCACAAAAACATTTCAAATCCATATTTTTTTCCCTCATTCCTCAATTCCTCTCTTATTCCCCTTCATTTCGCTCCCTTTTTGTTGTGTCCTGCCCTTCTTCCCCTGACACAATCTGCATAGTATTACATAAAATAGAGCTCATTGTTCTAAGTAGATAAACAGATAAATTGCCTTTACCTAGGAGACTCTTTTGATGCTTTTCCCAGTAAACCAACAGGGCTACATAAGGTCTTCAAAAGCCTCCAGATGGACACCATTGAGGTGCGTTTTTTTGGCCAGGTCTTTTCCGGGATGACTTACACACTCAAACACATATTTAGATCAGCATGTGTGTGTTTATTTTAGAGTCTTGTTCCATAATCCTATATTGTTTTCACTACAAGTTCACCTTTACCCCTCACCTTTGTAGTAACCTTAACCTTACTTGATTATTAATCCTAACCTTTACTGCTGAGCAAGCAAACACATTTATTTACATTTAGGAAGAAGTTTTAATTCAAATGATTTTTTGCCTTTTTTAAGAATTCTTCATGTCGCTGTGGTTGATTTCATACATTTGATATTGATGCAACATCGCCTGTATTTCCACCAACATGCATTTTTTATCGTGCTGTATATACAATTAGACACACAGCGCACATGAGCATGCTCAAATCAGTAGCCATGTCCGTGTAGACATGGCTATAGATAGCTTGGCCAAGAGTCAGTACCAGGTGGCACCTCAGAGGAAGCAAACAGAGCTATTCTCCGCTGAACTGGCATACAAAACATCCATTTGCATTTTGTGACACAAGCAAACTGATATTGTTATATGCAGAAGGCACACTCAAAAGAATGATGTACTCACCCACAGAGGGTGACTGCAGAGGACATTGGACCATGCAGTCATAAATCTGAGCGTAATCAGACAGGTTGCGCTTTACAAGATGTTATAGCATTGTGTGTTTGAGATTGTAGGTACTACGTATCACTCTGGTTATCAAAAGTCTTTACAATAGTTGATTTTTTATCGAATTGGCCCAACAATACTTCAAACAGGCTGAATGGTTATATTTGACATCTCAACCTTAACAGGAAATGCAGCTCAAGTCACCCCCTCTACTTTAGTACACTAACATGACAAACATAGTGTCTTTCAGGCATGCAACTGGCATACATTTGACCAAATCAAACACGCTTTTCCTCTAGTTCCTTGATTACTTCCTTAGCCTAATTCATGTTGAGCTTCTTTCTTTGTGTATTTTCTCTGCCATCTGCATTAAATTCCTGCAGGACGCGATTTTAGCCCTTCACTTGCAGGTTGTGTTCAACTTGTATCGGTCTGATTTTGCCAAAATACCGATTTTCCAATACTGTTGGAGGCCTTTCGGTGGAAAACAGGAAGCAGGGCACAGTGAAGTACACAGGCAGGGCTAGATTTAGGTATTGGAATATTTCTCATTTCGGTTTGTAGTCATAAGTTGTGTTGATAAATCATGTTTCAGTCTGTGATAGACTGGAAAAAAAGGCGGAAAGTCTATGCAAAACAACCAAATCTCTGAATGAAATGTTGCATTTTATTAGCTTTTAATGGCTACTTGGTTAATAGAACAATCCTACCACAGAGATGTTCTCCCAATTCCATTCTATTAACCACAAATAGATGAAGCAGTTTGGACCCAGATCCACTGGAACCACATAAACACCAACCATTGCCGTATCACTAAAATCCTGTTTCCTGTTCTTTCTACAATCACATTTTACCCTGTGAACTCCTAAAGTCTGTGTTAGCTTTACTCTTGAGTTGTTCTTTGTCCACATGGTATTGCAAATGGAGTAAAGAATACCAGGACCCTCCCACTATGCCTTTATTATAGGGATAGTGCCCTCCACCCCCCACATACTCCAGACAGTCTAGATTCAGTGTGTTTCATAAAGTTTGTCCTTCCTCATTGGGAGAGGGGAGGAATTGTGTGAATACATTTTCTTTTTCATTCTGTTGTGTCCTTCTCAAATTTGATATACATTAATGGTATAATCTCCAGCTGCCTGCTGCATGCCCTACAGGAACTCCTGACCCCTGCCTGCTCTGACAGGAGAGAATCTTATCTCAGGCGTTGATCGCATCCATTCACATATACACATGTACAGCAAAAGTCAACTCTAGCGTCCTTTCTCTGCGGCATTGGGGTTTAAGAGTGCGTCAGACATCTTTGTGTCTGAGATACACACACACACACATGCTCGCGGTAAGTACAGCTGCTGATGTCTCTGCTTAGTAGCGGCTCTACAGTTGGCACACATCTGTTCATGCATTGATCCACTGCTCTGAGTGCAAGCTGTGTGTGTGTGCAGGGCGTGTGTGTGCATGGCCGGACACACTGTATATCACACATCTTGTCATCTCTCTGATGATTCCGTGTGGGGGAGGTTTTCCCAACATTGTCCCCTTCGATCTCACACTCCATGACACTCGGTGCATGCCTGTGTGTGTGCCGTTGTCCATGCGTTTCTGTGTGTATGTGTGAGTGAACAGAGTTTATCCCCGCTGGCCCAGATGCCCCGGCTAAATCCATCACCAGCGGTGCTGCACAGCAGTGCTAAGCTGGAACATTTGGCACCAAGCTAGGAATGAAAAAAACAAAAAAAAACAGGAACACACTCAAACATACACATATGCAAACACACACGCACACACAGAGAATTGAGTTTGGGGATTTTTTTTTTAAAGAGATTCAGAGGAAGTGGATTTTTAGACTGGAGGAGTTGGACTCAGGGAGCAGGACAGGAGCTCTTTCTCCGACGCTCTGAGCCTTTTGGTGGTGGTGGTGGGGCCGGGGCGTCCATCCCACTCTCTCCGCCCGTTCACACCTTCATCCGTCCGGTCCTGCTGACAGGATGGAGCCATGTGACGACGATGATGAACTGGGGATGTTAGCGGCTTTCCAGTAAGTCCTGGAGTCCCTTGACGCTTCTTGTTGTTTACTTGCCTGCGCATCTCGTCGCCATGTTGGACTAATGTGCACTTTTCTTTGAGTTGAAGATACATTTGCCACCTCTTTCACTTCTTCCAAATCAGAGCCCTTTAAAGCTCTTTAGCGACGGCTTTGTTGACCAAGCTCCATGGGAGGTTTACACAGGTTGCTGCTGCTCGTTGGAGCCTTCATGGCCCTCTGGCCTGGGGTCACAAATTCTTTATCAACAGCTGTTGATCTTTTGATGGCTTTCCATATTGTATTTTTTTGTTTTGGAAAAACATGTATTGTACATGGATTAAGAGATTACGTTTTCATTTTTCCTGACCAAGCAGGAATCAGATCGTAGTTATCAAAAGTATTCAAATGATTTGGTAGCAATAACACTCAAAAATACAACATTTCAAGTAACAATCCTAGTAAAAGTGTTTGATTTAATGAGTCAAGGTGTACTTTTATGTAGTTATTTTACTGATTGGCATTAAAATAGATCTTATTTCATAAATGGATCCTATGTTTTTATATGAAAAGTAACTTTACGCTTTTGCATGCCCAATCAAATTGAAGTGAATGTGTTGGAAATCTGCATTCACATTGACAATTCACTCTGTGATGACCTTCCAAATGTGAATGCAGTTTGCTGTTTTGTTGAATACTGCTGTCACCCGACTGACTGATCTCTTTAAGGTCAAAAGTATCCCCTCTGATCCCCAGCCGATGTGAGTCGGTGAATTTAATGGCCGACCGTCTTGCCGCAGGCTTTAAAGCAGCCATATTGTAATCTTCCTCAGTGAATTGACGGCATGTGAGTGGTGCATTACATAAGGCCACGGTGGCTCCCAAGCAGCGGAGGAGTCCAGGCCCTTGTAATTACTGAACACACTTAGAGATTACATCATGGATTGAAGGGGTTTAGCTAGCTGACTGCTGGGAAGTGTGGCCGTATGTGTGTGTGAGATGTGGTCTCATAAAATGTTATTATTTAGCCCCTTTATTTGTATGCATGGCACCTCCTACACCTCAGTATGTTAATGCAGACTGTACAATGTGTATGTATAATGCATGTGAGAGGGCAGCATACTGAGTGAGTAAGGGTCAGGGGAATTAATCGTTTCAATATTGTCTCTTAAAGAGCTGAGTATGTTTACTGATTGTCATTTGAAGTGATAATCCACAGACAAACCCCTACACGCATGTATATGCTGTGATTGATGGACTTTTAGCTCCATATTTGACAATCTCTAATAAGAAAATTTAGCACAGATACGCATTCAGGGCTATATAGACTGAGTTGCAAAACTAAGGTGAAAATCAACCGATATGATACCGTGCAACATGTGTGTCATTGTTAATTAAAAAATGTCCTTCTCCAGTGCTCCAAAATAAAGCTTTTAATACTTTCAAGTTTAGTTTTTTGACAAATTTAATAATAAAAATGCAATAAAACCTTATTAAATTGCATGGTTTTTTTTTAACTACAGTACAGTAGTATAAAAAGTTAGCTTGCCCCTTCTGTCTTTTTTACTTTCTTCCTAAGTCAACATTAACCTATGCGGCCGCTGGTCAGCAGTGCACTGTTGGATTGAGGAAGCGCCAGATCGCAGCATCATTGTCGGAGGATTACAGCAATGAGGTGATAGGTCATTGGCCAGGAAACATGTGGCCCAGAAAGCAGACAAATGAAATTTGGTTCAGATTCAGACTTGGCTCAGCTGTATCAGTCAGACATACACACAGGCAGGCACCGGCAGGCAGGCGTGGACTGATTTTATTTTTCAATATGTCCTCCTGCTGTTCTTGAGTTTCAAATATTCCAAATATATGATTGACTCGGCTACAGATTCAATTTGGCACACATTGTGAAATGAGGTAAATCAAGTGCTGTGCTGGTCTTCTCATTCCTATTGCACCGTAAAGGCTTCAACAAATCTTAACTCTCTTCGGGAAGTTAAGAGTAATTAACAATAATTAACCAATAAGACTAAGATTGCCTTTATTTTTTCTCAAATAGGGAAAAAAACATTAAATAAGGAAACATATGAAAACACGGTCAAAGATTATTATTGTCATAATAACTGTACATTTAATGAAAGAGACATAGCTTCAAACATGTTATGCTAAGACGTGAGGAATATTTACAGCAAGATTATTATTTAACAACAATGTTGTTCCATGTATTTCGACGTCATGGTGCTGTAGAAATTATGTGAGACTCATTTTATTAATCATTTATTTAAATAACTAAAGGTAGCGGCCCACGTATTGAACCCTGGGGCACACCAAGTTGTGGCAGGCAGCGATCTAAACAAAGCATCTTCATATACTGTTCACTTATAATAAGTAATACAATGCTGTGTGATGAAAACCATACTTATATGATTTACATTTGATCATATTCTGACAGTTTCACAATAATACTGTTTACTCTTCCTCTGCTTTTCTGCAATCGTATGCTCAAGGAAGAGGTTGTATTTGTAAATATTCATCTTTTGAGCAGTGCACATCACAAAATCCCTTCAGGGTTCTTTTTTTCCCATTTTACCAATTTCATTGTCATTGTTCATAAGTCAGAGGGCAAATTGAATGTGATGAAATCATTGGTCGCCTGTAGACACTTGAGCTTTTATTATGCTAAATAAAGTGATACACCTTGGCTGCTTTGTTAGGAGCCAAATCCATTTCTGCCAAAAAAAAGTGCAGAGAACGTATGTGTGTTGAAATCGCTCTTCCTCTGATTATAATCTGCTCTCGCTCCACCTCTGTGCCCCGCGGCACTGCAGGATGTTTGTGCTCAGATTGGTCGGGTCAGGGCGAGAAGGGTCTTGAGGCCAAATTGGTCATAGTCCGATTAGTTTGTTGGCAGGTTTTTAAAGTCCAGTCCTCCTCCTCTTCTTCTGCTCTTCCTTCCTGTCAGATGGAAAATCATGTAAATTCCAGTTGGCTGCAGAAAGCAAAGAGAAATTGAAATGCGTAAGAGAACACAGTAACAATCACCTACTCGAATACAACAGCTCTGATAGGAACAAAAATGTACTCTAAACACTAGTGCAGTGTTGCTGACAAAAAAAGACACTGTTATCAAAACAGCTGACCACATCATCGAACCAACAAGGCTGAACCGTCAATATCACATTACCAGCTGAAAACCCTCTGCCTATGTGTGCAGCTACACTGGCAGGTATTGACAAGGCATCTGCGGGATGTTGGCTTGTTATTCTTGGCTGGTTGTTGTTG
Source organism: Eleginops maclovinus (assembly GCF_036324505.1). Lineage (NCBI taxonomy): Eukaryota > Metazoa > Chordata > Actinopteri > Perciformes > Eleginopidae > Eleginops > Eleginops maclovinus. The sequence goes on from NC_086372.1 coordinate 7,101,279, forward strand.
CCGTTATTTCTTTTCGCCTCTTTGTTGTGCATGCTGGAGCTAATGGTAGCAGATAATATTGCTCGGAATACCACTTAGCAAACAACACAATATCCTTAGTCTATGTTAGTGTGAGTATCATGACGTGGGGACTAGACGTGTTCACCGCGTGTCGCTCTTAGTGGGGCTTTGTGGTGCAAATCCTTCATCTGTTTCCAAACAGTTAGGGATCTTAAAAAAATGTAATATGAGCTAATGGTAGAAGCTGCAATCCTTTAATGACACAATGGAGATATGTGGACATTAACATTCAGCCTGATGTTTATCTCCTCTTAATGCATGTCAACAGAAGCTGTTAGATTTAAAACTGAAGCGCCACTTATGTCCTGAGCTGTGTTCCCTTATATGATAACAGATGGATTAGATATGGATTAAGAGGTTTTCTCTCACCCATCATATTTGTTTGTTGCATTATATTGTTTATGCTAAATCAAACTGACTATAGTTTCTTTGCGTTTTTATTGGAAAATGTCAGCTTTGATGCAGAAATATGCTGAAAAGGCCTCCAGATTACAATAATATTTCGCTGTCAAGGATCTTACAGCAATAGGACACCCGGATGTTTGTGTATTTTGCTCGTTTGTGATTGTATCCTTTATTTACATTTCTCTCGATGCCACACACTTTCAGCAGATAAAAGTGCTTTGAAGGTGCAAGAGAAAACACATAAATATGGCCTTTCCGCTTCTGTTCCATGGAGGCAAAACTGTTATTATTTATTACTTCCACTCCTGCCCAGAACACTTCCGCCATCTCTTTGACTCTCACTTTGTTTCTCTCTTCACTGGGAGCTGTGCCCAGTTATTTCCAGCATCATTGGGAGTGGCCCAATCAGAACCCCTCGTCACCCATTATTTTTGGACCTTAGCCTAATCGCACTCAGTCAAATAAACTACTTCTACTCAGTTGAAAGCAGTCAAAATGTGTATCTATATACTTTCTGCCATTCAGATCTATCAAGAAATGTTCCATTGCAATGAGCTCTTTCACAAAATGCTCTTTTCAGACGTGTGCCCACATGTTTGTTTGTAATCGAATGCTTGTTTGTGTGAGTGTACTTGGCAGACAGGCTATTGGCTTCGCCGTTTCGTCTTGAGAGATCTGGCTCACGGAAAAAACACATCTCTCGTCAGCATTCAAGCTCAGTTAGGGTGTGCATGTGCGCGTAATTAAATGTCATGCTGGTCCTCAAGAATAGCTAATAACATCGATCAATTTGTCCAGTCTGCACATGGGAATGCATCTTGATGTGTGTGTGTGTGTGTGTGTGTGTGCGCGGCAGGCATGATGAGAATATGTGCAGAGAAGATATACTCCAGAGAAGGATGTGTGTGCTTTGAATACGTTGTTTTTTTTTATGTGTGGTTACAGCTTAATTCCCAGCGTTAAAGCCCATAAAAGGCTCAGGGGTTTGGGGCAGCCAGCAGCGTACTAATATGCAGTGAGGTGACAAATAGCTCCCGCCATTTCCCACTCTTCCTTATCTCCTGAGTGTCTCTGACAAAGCTCCGTTATGGAAGAGGGACGTTTAGTTGGCCAACAGCGAGAGAAAAGGGGGAGAAACAAAGAGATGAGCCAAAAATATGTTTTGTTTAAAGCCACACTCAACAGGTTTAATGCGTCAGAAACAATGTGGTTGCTGCCAGGTACATTGGACATGCCAGGGAGATAAAAAACTCAGCTGCTGAGGTTGAACTGACTTTTAAATAAAAAAACACAGGTTACGTTCACCGTTGAAAAAGTTTTACAGGTTATATATATATCTTTTTTTAACTCTTTTGTCTCTAGTCCCCTCCATTCTCCCTTTTCCCATCTCTTTGATTCTCTCCTTCCTTTAAAGGGACCCTATGCTCCCTTTCCTGTAGTGTGTTTTTGTGCATGTAAATGGTCTGCAAAGGTAAAATCCCAAAGTTTCCAAGAGTTTCTATCCCACACAATCCTCCCCCTTCTTCCTGAAACATAGTGACATCACTATGTAACGCTTTTGCTTCTATTGGCTAGTGCTCCAACACATTACTCGTCATAGGCGAGGGGGCAGGACATTTCCCTCTTTATTCCCCTCATCTCTCCCTACATACACCTCCCTTTTTCCCCCCTCAATCTGTTTTGTTCAACTCTTTCTCACACCCTCCCTCACCTCTCCCCTCCCCTCCCTCGCCTTAGGGTTGTCTGCCCGGCCAGATTAGGCCTGTGTCATAAGGAAAAGAGAGAAAGGGAGAGATTGTCGGTTGGATTAAAGGCGAACTGGAATGAAATTCTATGATCTCGTTGTTTAGACGAGTCACATAAAGTTGCCTTATGTGTGTGTGTGTGTGTGTGTGTATGTGTGTGTGCTTTATCCCCTGTAATGACAGCAGCCTGGCCAGGAACGCCTGGCCCCGTGCTGTTGCATGCTGGGAAATCATGCATGTGTGTTTGGTGTGGGGACAGGAAGAGTTTAATGAATGTCTGATCTGCACTTCTATTACTTTCATTTATCATTATGATTTAGTCTGGATCGGACAGCATGTTAAATGACTGTATGACGATGGAGCGGGGCTATTGAATCGACATTCAGAGCAATCAGGCATTCATTCACATGTTAATTAAAGAATATGATGAGGTGATAATGTTATTGTAGTGCTATGTCACAGCAATTTGTTGAGTACCTTAACTCAGTCATATGCAGGATCTCTGTCTCCTGCTTCGTATGCTCCCCCATCCTGACTGACCTCCTCCCTGTGACACTATAAAGATGTCACTCCTCATGAATTAAAATAAAGCATTTGAAGTGAACGTTATCCAGGTAGTAAACGCGTTTCCATCAAACCATAATCTGCACAGGTTGTACAGGCGCCATGGTCAGACAGGATTGGCTCTGTATGTACTTGTCAGGGGTCTGCGGAATACAGAGTGAGATGTGAGTAGTTGTTGCAAAGGTGACAGTGATTTATGTATGAACGCCATCTCTCATGGACTCAAGGGAAGACATCAAGGTCACAATCCAACACAAAGAAAGTTATCCTTCCATTACATTTAATCAGCTTTTCATGTTAAACTGAATAAAACACTTGAGGCAGCCTCTTATATTTCCGGATACTATTATGGTGGTTATTTTATTTGAGATGAAAGAGATGTCTAGATACACACACACAGGCTAATGATTATCTTGTGTGTGTTTCAACCATCATAGACCACAGGGTGAATGAGTGCTGAATGCCAATGTGCTGTGCAGTAATGCAGCTCACATGCTTTGTCTTTCCCTGGTTTTCCTCTCCCTCTCACACAGCCACTCACACTTGAATAGTGACCTTGGGCTATATTGTTATTCATTAGTGGACAGAGGCTCCTTATCTCTATGGGACACAAACCAGCAGCGGGATGCTAGTGGCGTCCCTATAGGTCCACACTGTTATAAGAATCGCTGCTTTAAATCAGCCGAGTGCAGAGATGAGACAGCAGCCTTGAGAGATAAATGAGAGGTCCTGCTGTTCTGTCCGTCAGGTGCTTAACACTTTCATGCACTGTGAGGATAATTACTTTTTACAATAATGTTTTTATTCAGAGCTTGGGAGAAGAAAGGTGAGACGTATACGGCAGATAGAAATATGACTTGCAGACAGAATATTTAGTACACGGGCAATTTCAAAACACTATTTTATATCAGTAAAATTAATTATTCAAGACTTTTTTTTCTTACTTCACAATCTCGGACACCCAATGATATCAGCAGACTATTTAAAGAAAGAAGTTTAAGATATTTAGCATATTTATTGGCATGCCAAAATGTGCTAATAAATAAAATAAATAAAAAGAGAAATACCTTTAGGATATTTATTATATGTTTTGGCTTGCCAAAATGTGCTAATAAAATTAACTATGAAAGACACCCATAATGATGAGCCCAGGAATAGTCCATTTTAAATACTTTTTATTTGATTTCATTGTTTTTTTTGCATCTGTCACCAAATATATGCCGTCTAAAAATTCCTGGCATAGGCAAACCTAGTATAGGACATTTATGGTGTATTTCTTTCTTTTAAATTTAATTTAAATCCTTTAAAATCAAAAAGACCACGTGTAGCATGGTAAGACTTTCCTGTTTCACAATCACAGTCATTTGTCTTTTCTGAATGATTGTTGCTGTATGTTTTTTTAGCAATATATCCATCCAAAAATGACAATCTGAAGAACCATCTGCTGTCTGTCTGCTGCACTGCAAAATGCACCTTACCCATCTGTTCACATCACGAGTTAGTGCTTTCGGATTGATTCATCAGGAAATAAAAGGTTTGATTCTCTGCAAACATTAGTTTTGGGACTTTGAAAGCATAAAGACATTTTCAAATCGAAATTCTAGTATTAAGTGACTGGACGTTGTTGTTTGGAGTAAAATAGAGCAGAAATATGTGAAAGAAAGCACTTGTTTGTTTTGTTGTGGGAGCTTTTTTTTTCTTATTGCATTTCCTGAAGTTGGAACAGTTTAAGTCCCCCTGAGATGTGCATGACATTTCCAGAAAGGTTTTAAAGTTGAATGGGCAAGGCATCAGAGCTGGAATTAGCGAGGTGTGGAAGTAAATATCCAGCTTCAAAGTAAAAGGTCCTGCGTGTCCCCCACGGGGGTTAGTGGGAAATATCATGGGTTATTAACTCACTCTTTGTCTTTTCCTTTGCATCCCTTCTCGAAGCCATAATTTATAACAGTGGGAATCTGTGGACCATGGCAAAAGTTCAATCACCGTCCCACTCTTCTTCATTTATCCCTCTCTCTTCACCTTACGCCCGTCTCCCCCGATTCCACTCTCCCTTACCTTTGTTATCCTTCAATTTCATATTAGGCAACTCATTTCTAGATAATCCAACCAATATCTTAAGCCTAAAGGTACCACTCCTCTCACTTGCTCACACAGGAACCAATCATTAGCCACCGTTTCCTTAGCCAATCTAATTAGCTCCTCCTGAAGTGCACTGCTTCCAGCCACACAATGGCATTTCAACACATCTGTTCAAAAGCTTTATTTCTTTAATGGAAAACATGCATTGCACTGGATTCCTCTTTGCTCTTCTGGCAGTCCAAATTAATTGATGGAGGATAAATACAACTGAAAACTGGTTGCAGCAGATAAACTGAAGAGTTGGCTCGTTATTTTCAGCCGTCCATGCCAAAGTCGCCCGATTTCAAAGCTCAAGGACCAGGATTGTTTCAGGAAAAAATATTATCCAGTGATGCACAACACTAGATATCCCAGAATAGCTTCTATATGTAATAACTTCTGACAGGAAATTGAATGTACCAACAGATAAAAGGAGTCCTCATTCATTTTTCTGGTCCTTATATGTGATGCAACCAATTCAGTATGGAATTATGAGATGGCAGAAAGGTCTTCTATATGTTGCCACTCAAAATGTGTTTGATGCATGTGCCTAAGGGTGGGCTAGGGTCATCAAAGGGTCTCTGCATCAAAGCCGCCTGTTGTAAATCTGCTTTCTGCTTGAAACTCAAAGTGAGAGAGGGGACCGCGCAGACACCTTTTATATACAGACATACAATAACCAAGAGTTCTTAAGGTCTGTGAGCCCATTTACTGTAGTGAGTATTGAAACACAGACTTGAAATGTGCTTAAAAAAACACTAATGGCGTAGCTCTATGGACAGCAGTGAAGGTGGAATGTGCGGCTGTTCGATAATGTAATTCCCGGCTTTAGAAGATAACTTAATTGATTATGAGTTTGTATTTCTTTATGATTCTTTTAAAGGTTCCCTGTAATACTCGTAACATGATTGGATGTCTTGAAGTTTCCTAACTTTAGATGAACCATTACGTCATGTTTCCCAAACCTCGGGACAATCTTAATTTTCTGGAAAACTTTTCTCTTAAAAACAGAAAGTCTTAAACTTTTAATGTCATCAAGTATTCAGTCTGCCATTGCTCCCTGGAGAAACGTTCAGGCTCATAAATAGTGATTAGTCTGTCCTCAAACATTGGAATAACTTTGTATGAATTCGTAAATCTCGCGGCGTTCAACTTGAGGATATCTGCTTCCATTTCTCTCATTTCATGTGTCGCTTCACATTATGTCTCCTCTCTGCCGGGCTCATCTGACAGCTCTATACGGACAAGAAAAAATGCCACGATCCAATGTAGGGATTCTTGTCACGTTAGACATATCCGTTGACATTGGCTAAAATAAGCGCATTGAATGAAAAAGCCTGCTTGCTTTCTTTACCCTTCCTTCCTTGTGCTGTCATAACACTAAAGTAAGAAAAATATCCTTTCATTGACGAGATAAGTGAAAAACATGTGCTTCCCTTCATTACACGCCCAGTTGAGTTAAGTTGGATTACATGGGATGCTAAACATACTTTCCGCTCTTTTGCGTTCAATTAAAATGTATCACCGCCACTGAGGCTTGTGTCTGGTTCGTCCTTGGCACCTTATGGCACGGGGTCAATGGTAGAATCACTCTCTAAGGCTTAGCCATATGTGCACGTGCACATTGGGTTGTTGTCGGGGTTTATTGAAAAAACTGTCCAAAGATAACATACTCAACAAATGTGTTTCTGCTTGGAGACACCACAAACGTGTAAAAAAGTGTGTTTTTATACCGACTTTTTATCCCATTAGTTAGAGAAGAGGGCTGAAAAATGATCCATAGCCAAATATTCCTTCCATCTGTTGTCAACAACACTACTTACATCATTGTGTACGCATACTGGCTCACTTAGTAAAACCAAGAAAGGGGATAGAAAAAGAAAAAAACCTGCGACAAGGGGTCTTGCACCCATCAGCGCCCAATTCTGCCGAGTCAGGTTTTCTCTTCCCATCATCCCTCTCTCTCTCTCTCCCTTCTGTCTCCCTCAGTTGCTTTTCTCTTTCCAACCAAAGCACTTCCCTCTCCTGCATCTTTCATCTTGATTTCCTGCTCTTGTTGTTCTGCACCCTCTCCCCTGCCCTGCAAACACACTCGCAGCCCAGATGAACGGAGGGCAACGCGGGAGCCAGAGAGCATCCGTCATCCCTTTGCTCTGTCCTCCCCCCTCCCTCCTTTTATATCCCATCCCTCTTCAATTCACATGTCCCTCCCTCCTCCTCTCTTTACCCTGCTTGCCGCGGCTAGGATCACTGCACTACTCCATGCATTGAGATGAAGAGCACACACAGTGGGCTTATTGCAGCTCAACATAGCCAGGTGGAGAGCAGCAGAAAGGGCTGACTCGTCCCAGAGAGTGGTTGTGGGGGGTGACCCTCATTGCCTATGTCATCACTTGGGAACGCAACATTGTGGAAAGACAGGGAATTGGACTGGCCGTGCACCAGATGGGGCATTTAACAAGGGTGATCCTGGCAGCCGTTTGAGTGTATTTTCTCAAACTGTGAGAAATTCTCTGTTTGAAAGGCTTTGGTTGGCTCTTGAAATGGATCCGGGTTGAAACTGGATTGTCGGGATTCGGATGTGGATTAGGATGCTGATGTGGAGCACCTAAGCTTTGTGACTTAGCTTCCTGTAGCCGGACCACATGGACATGTTTGGGTTCTCCAAGATGCCAAAGCTGTCTGGGTGAGTGGCATTAAAAATGTTTTTTATACTTATTCTGCTTCTTTAGGAACAAAGTCAAGATAATCCATCCAAGATATCTCCCTGAAAAGTTGTCTGAACAATGAAAAATCCAGAGTTATGGTCCCTTTTTTGCATCATATACAAGTCATGGGGCCATAACTTTCAGCTCGTAAAAAATGCACTACGCAGTCACTTTGTGCACTGATCAGTGAACACTGAATACTATCTCTAACAATGAGTGAAAGTGCTTCAATTGAGAGAGTTTGTGAAAGAGGGTTGTTGACAAGTGAAGTGTTTAATGAAGGAATAGTAAAGAGAAGGAAGCTGCATCCAATGTGCGTATTGCACTAAACAGATCATATTTTACCTGTGTGTTGTTTGGGGGAGTTTTGTCCTGTTAATGTGACCAGGGCTGATTGTATTATTTGTCATATTTTAGCAATTGGGCAGTAATGGGATCTATGATTCTAAGATATGCACAGTGTCAACAACAAACAGAGGCTCAGTGAATGTGGGAAAATGAAAGGCGGGGTGGAATCACAGCCAGAGCAGCAAAGCAGATAGAGTGAGTGATTATTGGAGAGATAAAAAGAAGAAGAAAGGACGGACAATGGTTGCTGAAAAGGATGGGAGCATCAACCAAATGAGCCAGAGGAGAGAACAGAGCCAGAGGAAGAGTTGTAACAAGAATACTAAGTACTTCCAAAGACAGAGGTTTCAAACTCTGTTAGAGGAAAGGAGGCTGACCCTGAGCAACCTTATCCAATCTCTTATGCTGCAAAACCACATGCACTTATTGTAATTATACAAAAAGGGAAAATCATTCCAAATGATTTTTCATTCATGTAAACTATACTGGACGAGTTGAGTTAAACCAGCCTGAAATGTGAAGACGCACTAAGAAGTCTTAAGACGCATGCGACTCTGTAAGTCGGAGCTGCAGCGATAATGACTAGCATTGGACACACATGTACATGATAACATGTTTGCATGATCCCTGATTCATGTGTGGTCACATCTCTAAGCCCACTAAACATGGCTCATGGCAAATCTCTTAAACCTACACACTCAGAAGCTAGCATCTGGAGGGCCCTCTTCCTCTCTTCTAAGGAAATCAAGAGGAATAAGTCAAGCCTTCATTGTGGTCCAATGTGGCTATTTCTACACTATTTTCATAATAGCGTGATTTAAATCGTAGCATTCAGTCAAACTTTAGTTGTCAAGATCAAATTTCTTCCATTAAACTTCAAGTAAACACAAGAATATGTAATGTGCAGATTAAAGAAGCCCTATTATGCTTTTTAAGTTTTTCCCTTTCCTGTAGTGTTATATCGCTTTTTTTGTGAATTTCAAAGGCTAACATCCCAAGTGGGCCTGAAACACCTCCATTGGACTCCTTTGTTCACTTCCAGAACATAGGGAAATCACTATGTAACACTCGCGCTTCTATAGGCTAGCGCGCCAACACATTATAGGTGATAGGCTAAGGTCTAAATCATAGAGCCGGCCAGCTAACCAATCAGAGCAGACTGGGCTCTGGTTTCAGACAGAGGGTGAAAAGAGGTGCTGCAGCACAGGCAGTATGAGAAGAGCTTTTTGGAGGTTATAGCATGGAAACATGTCACAGTAGAGACAAAAAATACAAATACGAACCAGAAAATCACCAATATAGCGTCCCTTTAAATAGCTGGTAGATAAGATTTATTCTAGAATACCATTTAAAAGGACTGACATACATTTGAAATAAGTACAAGTGAGCATAACTATTCAAAACTTTAACATGTTCTGATTATTTTGAGTTGTTTTTATCCATTTAAGTCATCCTCAAACTTATTTTTGACTCCAAGTTTCCTGCTCCCAGCTTTGTATTTGGATCAGTCCTGTTTTCTCGACAAAACTGAAGTCCATTTCAAGCATGCCGAGACTGTCCTCCTCCTCCCAAGAAAAACGACCGCTTCAGTCCTTTCAGCAAGTGCCCCAAAACGACATATTGACGTTCAAGTGACAAATCCCTTCAGCAGCCAGCAGTGGTCATTATGATTGGAGGGAAGGAGGAAGTCAGGTTGTTAATGAGCGATAAAGTCCGCACAATGAGGAGTTAGGAGTGGATTGATGGGTCAACAAACATCTTGACTTCAACGCGGGGAATCTGATGTTACTTTCACTTTTTTACAAAATAGTAATACCATGATTGTTTCGGACCCTCAAACATGTTAAGAGTATGTAGTGTTGCCATGATGAATCCAAAGCCACAAGCTAAACAGTTTTAATGTTGTTTGAAAACTGTTACTGGAGTGTTTCCTTCTATATGAAACGCTTAGCAGTCGTCTCTTTTTTTACATTCATGTTGATGAATGACACACACAGAGCAGATGCAAATGCCTAAAGTGTGCATCTGTTGCACATTATCACATTTTTATCTGTGTTTGACTCGTCATCTGAATAAATAGCTTTCATTTATCATACGAAGTGCCTTCCCCTCCTCTTGTTTTTCAGGAGTTTTCGCCCTCCTGGGAACCTCTTGCACTTATGCTTTACCACTTCTTCCACCAGTGTTCACCACACCCACTCATACACATTTGGCTTCATCCATTGCCGACAGACTGTGAATTGGCGAAAAATGAATAACGCTAACAGGCACCAAGAGACTGTTTGCGTCCCTGGCAAGTTAGCTGCGCTTTGCCTGTACCCAGATGGCCAATGTGTATCCATGAGCTGCCTCAATACAGTTTTGAGTTTGCAAATAGTGCACCAGCCAAGTTTGCTTCATAAACCTTAATGAGAAGTTGTGGCTCATTCATCACCTTTTAATGCTCGTTATCAATAATCCCTTCAAGGAGTGAACAGCTGTAGCAGGTGAGATACATCTGTGGTCCTCCTTGTTGTTGTTTGTATTCTACGTATGCTCTAATAAGCTTTTTGTCATCACACATCTGGCTTCATTCTGGAAACACCAACCGAATCTCTCTTATCCATGCTTCCCAGGGACAAAGACAGGACCTGTGTCACTGTTTGCACTGTGGGAAAAATGTTGGCTTTAGTGTGTCGGTATTTGGCAGTGAAAATAGCCAGCAGGGCTTGTTTGTGTTCTCAATATCAGATTACAGTAATGCATGCCAAATTGCCTTCTGCTGTACGCCAATGCATGCTGCTACTTCAGAGGGCAAAGCTCCATTGTACCGAGAGCCATATGACAACTCGTGGCATCTTTAAAAAATATTCAGTCACTTTCAATTCTCAATTAATCCCATCACTTAAAATTTGAGACATTTTACTCATATTATAGTAGCGAAGATCTGTGGAAGAAGTTCAAGTTTTGACTACAGCATTAGTACGTAGGTTTCAAGTACTTGATTTCACAAGATATTTGGGATATTATATGGGGTATGGGTGCTCTCGAAAAAGCCGGCCATTATGGCTTCATACGCCACTGAGCAACTTTCCTAGGAATAAACATGGTCCCGCCTCCAACGCTGTATCAAGGTCTCTTTATACATCAATGTGGGCAACAGTTAGCTTAGCAACAAGACTTGAAGCAACGGGAGACAGCTAGCCAGTCTTGTTGCAAATAAAACTGCCATCATTGCTTACTTGTTAACACTTTATATCTCTTAACCTTTAGATAGACTTGGATCAGCTGTTCCTCTCTGTTTACAGGCTCTACGGTAAGCTAATGGCTCGCTAGCTTTAGCTTTGTATTTAGCGTTGAGGCACGAGACTGCTATACATCTTTTAAATTAAGATTAGAGCTTGTTAAACCGAGGCTGTATCTATCATAATATAAAATTGTGTCGCAACCAATAACTCTGTCAATGTACATTTGAGCTTTGAGTGTTATTTTAACTCTACACGTTTACACTTTCTCCACAAACTCGCACTGAGCTGGTGTAGCCGGACATGCACAAAACACATAAATCAGAATATGGTGGGGATAAAAAGTATCATCAGGTTGCAGCGCTACCACCACCCATTTCTCACTGTTTGCCCCGAACCCTTAAAGTTGCACCATTTTCTTGATTTGAGTCTGGATAATCCTCCTAAGGGATTTGTTCGCTGATCACTGCAGGAGGGGCTGGCGGGGCGGACACATTGTTGGTTTTATTGACGATATGAAATCACAACACACACCTCCCTCTCTCCTCACCTATTCATCTACTTGATATGGCAGCACATCCATCCACTTCATGTGAGTCTATCCCTGTCTAATTTAAACCAGGTACAAACTGCTTCACAAAACAAATTCATCTTTCAAATTGAGACTGATTTGTGATAGTGATTAGGATCCAGAAATATATTTTTAAAATGTTTCTGCTTATACATATTAAGGCTCTTAGAATCACACATTTGTTATGTCTTGGTGGGTATTTGATGAAAGATACCAGCTCTGAAATGGAGTACTTTAATCACTCATTCCGTATTCCCCGTGTCTTCTGCAAGGATTCATTTCCTGCTGAAGACTAATATTCTGTTATTCTTATGATTAACACATTTTACTTCTCATAATTCCAGTCGTCGTCGCACACACCGATAATACTGCAGCGCCGTGCTTCATGCTTCCGCTCCCCTTTGACAAGAGAACTAAATTTGATCAATTATGCAAATTGAGCGAAAGGCCCATTTTGTTTCTTGCTCCGTTACAGATCCGAACTTCCTTCCCCTCATCTCGAGAAACAAATAACTTTTTGAGCATGCATCATATCCCAATTACGCTTTAATTCTCATACAGCGAGCACGGTGATATTCTGACACAATATGCCCACTGAAAGTGACACTCTTACTAAGTAATGCCCTCGAGAGTGCGTCACGTGTTCTGTAAATGTTAAGACATGCGGCATGTGTTCATCTGTTATATCTCATGTATTCTGCATGGAACCTGCATTATTAAATAATACAATAGTCCATAGGCTTTCACTTCATAAATGGATAACTCACAATTCAGAGCATTTCTTAGTGTTGAAACAAACTCCTCTTTTCCCTATCGCCCATCACAACAATGCACGTAACAGTGTTTGCCCTTAGGTCGTAGCTTCATATCCCTGAGAAGAAGGGCGTCAAAATGTGTCCCAGCATGACTCACTCTAGTGACTGATCTTTTTCTGATTTTATTCTAGTTAGCAGCTGGCTACAATTATACATCTTTTGGATGAATAATGTTTGGCTGATGCGTTAAAGTTACTTTTTTAGAGTCACTTGAGGATATATGCTTTACAGAGAGTGACGAAGGGGCTTATTTCCATGTTCAAATTTGTATTATCCTCCTCTACTGTGGCATCCTTGCTTTAATGTTCATTGTTATCTTTTCACCCTCTGTCTGAAACCAGAGCCCAGTCTGGTCTGCTTGGTTAGTTGGCTGGCTCTGCTGTGATTTGTCAACCGCTTACAGAAGTGCCGCCCCTTAGCCTATCAGGTACAATGTGCTGGAACAAAGTGATGTCCCCTTATAAGGCGTTTAATGGTACCACCTCCAGGTTATCCCTTTAATGTAGCTCTGCATAACAGAAAGTCCTTATTGACTGTGTTCAAACAGGACAGGATTAGTGCTGGACTCTCAGCCCTTCCTTGTTTCTGCGTCAGCACAGAGGGAGCCCCGCTGGGAACAATCATTGAGAACCATCTAGGGAATTTAAAACCTATTGAACCCGGGTGACAAAGCTTGATTACAAACCCTATACAGTCTTTGCATCTCACTCCAGTTAATCCTCTCATGTATTTCATCCCTGTTTGGATATGAAACATCCTTTTTTCTGGCTGTTTTGATGGTAAATGTCATTTTTTAACACAACAAAGAAGACATCATAGGATTCTTGTAAACATGGGGATGGAAAATGTAAAGGAAACATGTTTGAAGTCCACTCTCTACACTGCTTTTTTTAATTTGAGATGGATGCTCATGGATGCTTGGGTGTTAGCATAAAATGCCAAGGACAGCTGGTTGGTTTTGGCATCTGCTGTCTCATTATATAACAAGAAACACCTATGCATTTTTTTTAGGTGACCTCTAAGCTTAAAATACACGCAGGTCCCTTGACCAGAATGCATGTTTGAGATGTTTCACAGACGCAGTCATACTGTAAATGCATCTTTGGAAGTGCCTACTCAATAATTGATCACTTTGGCTCATTTTTTTACTACATACAGTGAGCAATTCTGTCCTTGTAGGAAGTTAAAAATATCTTGCATTTTCTTGCATTTTATATTCTCTCTCACACACTCGCCAGAAACCCAATGGCATTCTGGGTGAGGTTAGCAACAGGGAAGAAATTAATCAAACATGACAGAAATAATGTGGAATTTTTGTCTTTAACTTCTCAAGCTAAGAAATGTCACAGTTGCTTGTTGAGGAGGTCAGTGTTCAGTCAGATTGGGGTTAAATGGCACACAGTAAGGAGGGAGAGGGGATACAAAAGAACAGAGTACATTATCTCTGCAGCAGTGTGCATTTTCTTTGATTAAATAAGCAAATTGTGCTCCCATTTGTGTAATTCAGGTGATTAAAAAAAGGAAGATATAATCTAATATAGTCAGGAAGATGTCTCATGATAAGTGTGAGTGATGATGGATGCACTCACAGTGGCTGCACCCGGTTCGTTTGCTGATACATGTGTTTGCTAAAGAGCCGAGTGGAGTGATTAGTTCTGCTCCAAATGCTTTCACATAATACTTAAGTGCCACTGTGTCACACACACACACACACAATGTACTGTAAACCTACATGCGATACAGTATGCTTACTTGCACTGGGACGCATGATCAAGCCTAGCTGTGAAACACATTTTGTTCACTGATTGGCTATTACTTCCTCTCATCATGCTTCCTTTCATCAAACAGTATGTCCACGTGTTTATCTGTGCCATATCCTACCCCACTTTTTATTGTTTTAATTTTAAATTTAAGGAACCAGATATGAGTGACAATGATCACCATGCTCATTCGCTAGTCTGCGTTCAGGGACATTGATTTGGCGTGCTATTTTTAGCCAACACTTCAGTGATCGGTGCAGATGTTTTAGCGTGTATGTGTTTCGACATGGGCTGAATGCACCCACTGACAAAGGGAGTGTGTACGGCATATATTCACACATCAGATTCTCTCACACACTGCACGCTGTAACCTTTCAGATTGACTTGCAGTGAATAGACGGAGGTAGTCAATGCTTGGTCGTCATTTCATCACGCAAGTAAAGGCAACCAACCGTAAACTAAGTGCTAGTTAACTCCCCGTAGGCCAGGCCGCAGTGAAAGCACTACTCCCCAAGGTTAAAAGCTTCGATACAGGAAGCAAAGTGTGTCTACAACCACTGATTTTATGTCACTGATACAACAGAATGTATTATGTATGCAAAAGCCTTATTTGACTTTGCTGAAACCACAGTATGTACTTGTTTAGCTTTTGCAGACCATTTACATGCACAAAAACGTATCTAAACCACCGTGTTTACTGCTTCAGTGGAGCTTGGGGCCAAATACAGCTTAAACATAATTCAAGGAGACAATCATCAGGTTTCTTTTAACAATATAATTAAAACTCTGATTGGCTGCCCTTTGTGTTTTTTGCCCCCTGGTTCCAGCGGGGCTTTGTGTGGCATTTAAAAATAATCGATGGGGTTGTTGTGCAACATAGACGTGCTGCTGTGCTGCAAAGGTTGAAAGCAACACTGTTAAGTGTTTCGGGGTCTGCTGCTGGCTCACTGACAGGCTGTAGACATGACCTACAAGCCAGATAACCTATTCCTTTGGCAAAATGTATTTCATCACTTTCATCCTTTTCCTAAAACAACTAAAGGCCTTTTCTTGTCCTTTATTCACCTCGTGTAGTTTGTGACTTTCCCCTTCCATTTAGAAATATTACTGTGATAAGGTATTTGAATTGTTAGACTTTTGCTCCTAATTGATCCGTCTTCCACCTTTTTCACTACACCATCAATCCTGTCCGTCAATCAAAGTGACTTTTACGTGCCTCCAAAAGGGGAACAAAACCCTTTTTTATTTTTTCCCTATAATTTCTAGCTTTCATTCTGGTTTTTGGAAGGAGAGCTGTCCATGGTGCTGAAATGAATCAGAAGTTCCCGGGGGAAAATTGGGTTTTGTGTGTATTTATATAATTATACAAAGATAAAGTAAAATGGCAAATGTGAAGTAAAAAGTTATATTATGATTTTAAATATATGTTTTTAAATCAACATAAAAATTGAAATTAAAATGTCCAATAAAGATCAAATCAAATACACATGTATTTATACATTGTGAAAAATGTGCATAAAAAATATTTTTAAATATATTTCTAAATGTAAGGATTAAAGTATAACGTCATATAAAATAAAATAGATAAAAGGTTAAATTAAAACAAAACGCAACCCTTTTTTCCCTACTGTTTCTAGCTTTCATTCTGGTCTTTGGAAGGGGAGCTGTCCATGGTGCTGAAATTAATCAGAAGACTTTATTTATCCCGGGGGAAATTGGGTTTTGTGAGAGTTGCTCTATTTGAATGATAATAAAAATAAACAGAATATACAAACTTTGAATAAAAAAATGTATATAAACATAAGAGGTAAGAATCTGCCAGATCCTATCATTTTATCTCCCCCACTGGCATCTGATATTGTCTTATCTTATAAATGAACACACTTTTAGCTGCACCTGCTGTCCACGAAACTAAATGCTTCTCTGCAGAAAGCTTCCATTCTGAAGACAGATGTTACTCTCCAAAACAGTCTGTCTCAAGCTGTTAGATGCCATTTGCCGTGCAGTTAAGGGGCTTTGAGTGTGAGATGTGTATGGGTGTGTTTCGCCACGGTCAACAGTGTGGTCAGTCGCCTGTGGAATACTCCACATCTTCTCATTGGGGAAGGAGAGTTCTAGTCTCGTACACACACAGTAAGTGTGTGTGTGATAGAGCAACATGGAGAGAAGAGTCAAGAGGAAGATAACGAATGAGTGAACAAACACACCGGAAATGTCTTTTCCAGATGGAGTGTTTACACGCCGCTCTCTGCACTGTATGATGGGAGTTTCATTGTGGAATGAGCCTGCAGTGACTGGGGGTTTAACCAAGCCGGACAGCTGTGATTGATGCAGCTGACGGTGTACTTATTGACCTGTTCCTGACATCTCTTTGTGCTTGCATATTGCTCTGTGTGTGTTTGTGAGTAGATAGTAACACCGTACATTATTTTTTTGCACTGTATTGACTTTAAAATCAGTATTTCCATCCTGCAAAGAGCTGGAAAACAGAAGGAGTTCTGTCCATGGTGCTGAAATGAATCAGAAGGCTTTATTTATCCCGGGGGAAATTGGGTTTAGTTGCTTTATTTCAGTGATAATAATAAACACAATTTAAAAACATTTATATAAATATAAGAAGTTAAAGTAAGAAGCTGCAATAAAAAGGAAAATATATATTATATAAACATAAAAAGTGAAAGTAAAATGTCCTATAAAGATAAAATCAAATACACATGTATTTATACATTGTAAAATGTTTGCATAAAACACATTTTAAAATATATTTCTAAACGTAAGGATTAAAGTAAAACGTCCTATAAAGATACAATCAAATAGATAAAAGGTTAAATTAGAATTTTCAGTAAAACATTAAAAAAATATATAAATTAACGCAAGAAACGCAAAGTTAAATGTCAGAAAAAATATAAAATAGAATAGAATAATATTTATAAATATATATATTATTTGCACCTTGTACTACATAATTTAAGTTCTACATTGCAATACAGTGGTGTATTGGTATTAATCATATACGAATGCTTGAGTCCCCCCACCCCCCCACTCACCTACTTTTCTCTCTTTGTAAGTAGTAGATTTATTTTATGTGAGCTTTTAATTGATTCCATCATCACACGCCGTTGGCATGTTTCCACATCAGTAAAGCAGCCAGTGTTAGCAAGGAGTGGAGTTTCATCTCTCGAGGATATAAAGATCTGAATCCCACCAATCAGCTCGAGTACGTTTCACTCTCTGTTCTGAGCTCAGAGGACATTTCATTCGCTGGGGAAAGACAGTGCAGCACAGTGCATCATGAGAAATGCAACATTTACCCGCAACCATAAAATAATATAATAGTGGTGAGTCACTGCCTCTGCAGTTAGCGCTGATTGGCTATGGATTTAGCTACGTGGCGGCTGATGGGAAAATGATTTCATGTGGTGGAATAGTGTAGTAACAGGGTACCAATACACAAACGTGGTTGGGAAAATGTACACAACAGGCTTGGTAACGTAGTGGCTATTTGCTATGCTAACGGTGGATTACTGTCATTTACCAGCTACAGTAGTACTAATGGATATCAAACTGGGAACTATAGTGGGTTAATTTACTCTCCATGCTCATTTTGGCCTCTCTTTACTACGTATTTCACAACCCTTTTATTTTGTTCTCAGCATTGTACACCATTTAATTCAATAACGACTTGATAAGAGGTATAAGAGGCCTTTTAAGCCAACACCCTGGCAGTTAACAAGCTTCTTGATAGGACGCTAACTTAATGGGACATTAAGTTTGCATACAAAACACTTATTTGTCCCATCACGGTGTGTCTCTTTTAGTTTAAACTCCAAAAGAAAAGGTCAAATAAAAGTGAGTGATGCATAAAGCTGATAGCTATTCAAACAAAGCGCTGCAGCACTGTCAAGATGCCCCTGCAATTTTTTAGTGATGCAATATCCACTACAGTTTGCCCTTGTGATTGAAGCCAGTCCATTGAAATGACTTGATTATGCGTCAGTGAAACACAATTACCCGCCTCGCAAAGAGAAATTGTCTTAAATAAACACAGAGACAGACTGAATAATGAAGAGAAGCAAAATGACTTAGCGCCACTAATGGTTGTTGTAAAAGGAAATGGGGTTTATATTGCTGTATGGGGTAGTTTTTCAACTCAGATGGTTGGAAAAGTGATCATCTGTTTTCGATTTTTCTTGAGAGTATTTGCTGTGAAAATCTTCCTCTCTAATTGAACAACTTTGTGAAACTCCTGCAGTGTTTTCTCCTCTGCTTTTTTTCCCCATTGAGTTCAGCTTGTTTTGCAAACATCTGCACTCTGCAAGATGTTCAGAGTGCATGCAGAGTGAGGCTTAATGTTCAAGAGGTTACATAAAAAGAAGCCGTGTGTATGTGCAGGCTTGTGTGTGTAAAGTGCACTGAGAGCCCAAACGTGTTGTCTTCAGATAGTAAAGCTATATAAAGTAAGAGTACTTCCAATGCAACTTTTAACAACGTGCACCCAATGTTTTATTTATGAACCACGCAGAAAGGCCTAAAAAAATTGAATGAGGATGTGGATTGGACGAGAAGAAGGTCAGGAGGTTGGCTGGAGTTGTCTTGCTAGGAGCTATGAGCGTGTTAGGTTGGGACATTAATGGGCGTAATGATGAAGAGGAATGAGGCTCCATTTGCGAGCAAATTATGAAATGTCGAGAGACAGATCAACGCCAAATGATACAGTCCTACTTTCAACAGAACAAATCCAGTTCATTCAGATTTAGATGTAACTGTATAATCTGTGTAATTGTGCCACTGTGCCTTTAATAATTGATAAATCGTGTTAAAAAGGGCAGCAGTTGTAATGATTATTCTCATTATCTTTTATTATTACAATTGTTTTTTGATTAATCAAATAGGGAAATGTGTCCACAGGCTAAGGGGCGGGGCATCTCTAGAGGTAACAGAGCCAGGCAGCTAACCAATCAGAGCAGACTGGGTTCTGGTTTCAGACAGAGGGTGAAAAGAGGTGCTGCAGCACAGGCAGTGTGTGAAAAATAAAGAGCTTTTTGGACATTAAAGCATGGAGACATGTCACAGCAGAGGCACTTAATACAAATATGCAGAACGAATGGACGACAAAAGCTGATGAAGTGTCTCCGCCTTCTATCTTTTTCTCCTTTTGACATGTTAGTGGTATGATTCACTGCACATACAATTCACACCCTCACATGCTGCAATTTATTTGGCCTGTCTAACACAGATTGAGGCTGACATTTTGTTATTGCACAGCGTGACATGCAATTAACCTGTAAAATGTTATCTGGCAGTGTTTGTGGGGATTTAGTCAGTTACACTGTGTTTTAGGATGATGGTTTTAAACTACAATCAGAAGGAAACCACCTTTATTCTTGCCCTTTAAACCAGAAACAGAGTGCTTTTAATGGAGCCTCGTGCTGTGTTCAATGATACATTCTTTAAATATGCTCAGGGTTATTTTACGCTAATTGTGAAGTTCTTTTGAGATCAGTATATTGAGTGTTCAAAAAGTCAAAGCAGGTAGAGAATAGTTTGGAAGAAGATTGATTGCAGTAGATTTTCCTGAAGCGCTTTATTTATTTAAAAAGAAAGACTGGGATTTATCGTCTCAGCTGTTTTCTCTATGTGTGTTTCTCTCCTTCACCCACCACTTAACTTACATGTCCTTGTATGCAGGACACTCTGCAGCAGAGCTTTTAAAAACATGTGAAAAAAAGTTGTGTTTGAGCTCAAATTACCCTACTATTATAGCCTGTAAAGCAGTGAGAATTGGCAGAGGGGGGGAGGTGGCTTTAACGCTCCTGGCTGCAGTAAGCTTTGTCATAATGTAGGCTAAAGCATCTTCAGAGAGCTTTTTGCTTTTTGTATGAATGCAGTCAATCTTGATAAACATCTCGAGGGGGTTTACGAGATATTAAGTGTGTGGTCTATTCAAGGTCAAACAAAACTGTTTCCACTCCAAGTAGAAATAAGTCGCCCGGCCCCTTGACAGGAAACACTCTCTTAAAATGCCCTGATGCTAGTAATGCTACCTTGTCCTGCTTAAATTTGAATTCTGACTAGACATTGTGAATAAATGACCCAGTGACTCAGATTCCTCTCTGCTCCTGACTTTCATTTTGAAGAGAAGGGCTGGCCAACCATAAATTAATCACTTATCAGCGATCAAACAAAGAGACCAGGTAAGCCTCAGAGGGGGAACAAAAATACAGAAATTTGAGAGAATTGTTAAATATAACTTTTTTTTAAATGTGAGTTTCTGTATGCAAGCCACAGCAATCATGTAAAACATCTCAGGGAAAAAGGGATTATAATTTATTCTGATAGACTCATATTACATATTAGGCTCATGTTTATGTGCCTTGGTTAAACCCTTTGATGGAGTACTTTACCAGGAAGCAGCAAACTGAATTTGAGCTGCAGTATATGAGAAACATTTGTTGTTGTGAGATGCACCCAGAGTTTGCGCCAGGGCGTTCTTGCTGACTGAAGCGTGTGGTGCTCTGTGCCAGCTGGCTTCCCGACTTTTCCGTGGATAGGAAGATATGACATATGATGCAGCAAAAAAACAAAACATCCTGACTCGCTCCAGAAACCGCCATCTTTGTTTTCCAAAGATGGGCATTTATTTGTGATGTGGTTCAACTCTTTCTCCCACTCTATAGAGGTTACGTCTTGACGTGCAATACATCACCGTGATCTAATCTCTGTCCCTTGTGTCTCAAACCACCTAATGAAAAGCCCGCAGAGGATCAATATCTGTGATGGCAGTGTATGAGGGACTGGCCGTGACGAATCAATTAAGCAGGGGAGGTTTTACGGGTGAAACAAGCGTCGGAATATTAATTCAGTCAGAAGCATTTAAATGAAACAAGATATGATTACTTAAAGAAAGCTTGCCAGTGCTCGCACCAGCAGTCTATCTTTATACCATCAACCAGTCAAAATACATCCATTAATCTAAAGAATATACCTTAGGTCAATTTCATTTAAAAAAAATCATTGTTTCTGCCAAATCAGTTTTAACTTATAGAGGCCCTTTTACGCTTCTGGTGTTTTCCTTTTCCTGTTGTGTGTTATATAGGTTTAGTGCATGTGAATGGTCTACAAATGCTCAAATCCAAAAGTTCCCCACTGCCTCCATTGGACTCTATTGGCTAGCGCTCCAACACATTGTACATGATAGCCTAAGGGGCGGGACATCTGTAACCCATTACATCAGAATTGGCAAGCTAACCAATCAGAGCAGACTCTTGTTTGAGACAGAGGGTGAACAGAGGTGCTGCCCAGGCACGTACCTCATGTCACCACACTTAATAAAAATACATATTCTTTAAATCAAATCGTTCTTTAACTCCTATCCGACCTTTTCACATCAAAAAAAAGGTTCCTGTCGGTTTTATTTTCACCCAGGAGAGAAAATTGATTGACTTTATGTAATGAAGTTGAGCTTCTCAGTAAGTAGTAAGTGGGGATGACAGAGAAATTGATCCGCATAGGGAAAAAGAGGAAGAGGAATTGATCAGTTTGAGCTTTTTCTAGTGAATACAGCGGGCTTTTCAGCTCTAAGAAAAACCATGCTGCTTTTTTTGAATGCATATATTTGGATTTGTGGTATATTGAATGGAAATGCATGAAAAGGGGAAAGAGCTTTTACTTTAAACTCAGGAGACAACTTTTCTGAATGTGTCAGGCGGTATATTTCTAGCTGTTGTGATCTGTGGATGTATGTTTCTGCAGTCACAGTCACCTTTTGCACTTTTACAAAAATACTGAGTGAGAAGCACAAAAGGAAAGAGGATGCAGGGTTCCCTTTAAAAAGTAAAGTAAATAATACTGTCACTACTATGAATGCTGAACCCAGATGTTGTGCTTCCATTCAGATCAATTTGACCAAGTGTGAGATTTACCAACAGTTTTATTCTTATTATATTCAGCAAGTAAAGTGGGGATGTTGAGCTTGGATGCAAATGGACCAAATATCCATCCGAAAGCTGTATTTTATTTACAATTCAGGCTTTTTTTTGTCTCTAGGGATGGTGATATTGGTTGTTTGCTTACTCAACTACCATTTTTATCTTACTGGATGCTTTTATTCTTTTATATTCTGACATAAAAAAGGTTTATTTTTGATGCCCAAACAGTGAAATATTAATGCCGTCCAGGTGAAGAGTCAGTTTCCTCTTAGTGCTTCATGCTGTGTGGCTCCGGCTCTGAGATGGAGCGATGTTCCCACACACGTTGTTGCTTTTCGAAAAGCCTCTTACTCCCCACACTCACTCACTCACACACACACACACACACATACACCTCTGCCCACACTCTCTCTTCCTTTCTCATACACATAAATACTCATACTCTCCCTCTCACACACACACACACACACACACACACACACACACACACACACACACACACACACACATAGCATGGATTTGTTTTCTCTGTGATGAGAGGGATTATGGGATAAAGGAGGCGAGGCCACGGCAGTTTAGTTCAGTTTGGACCAAAGCTGCTCTCAGCAGCGGCCGCATCACAATGACAAACACAGATGAATGTCTGGCCACACACTGGAGATCTGCACAGACGCTAACGCCGCAGCTTCTGGATACTTGGAGAGCCTCTGATTGGGATTCTGAAGTGATGGCGGATCTGTTTTCTTTTCGGATGACTGCCGATCGGCAGAAGCACAAAAGTCTGGAGGAAATCCTTGCATGGCAACAGAATCGAGAGGAGTGAAGCTCAAAAGCCCCAAACGGATTTATTGCCTTCTTTTTTCTTTCGTTTTCTTTGCAAGAAAGTACCATTAGTTAACTTCTGCATGACAACTGAGAGTGTCTCAATTTGCTTTTTCACACCCTGCAAGCAATGACATGACTGACTGATGTATTCATCCCATCAGATGCACAACATGGGAATCGATCACCTGGATTACTACGCCGATGACATCCTCATCTAGTACGCATGCTCTTCTATTTAAAGGATTTGTATTGATCACACAGCATACGATGGATCAATTGTGGCCTTGCTTTTAATTGTAAAGGCCCCCCCGAGCTGAATGAGTGATGCTTGACGTCTCTCTCGAACCTCGCTCAGTGGAGAAAATGCTGCGTGACGTCTAACGAATGTCAGTCTATTTTATTCATTGTTACTGTTGCGTGCTATCATAGATTTGAGGTCAGGACAATAAACCTGTCCTCGTGTTTTATTGGCTGCAGGGAGGAAATGTTCTCAGGAATAAATCAACTATGAGTATAAAGTGCATAGATGCTGGAATTCAGTCTCATTTCTCCAGGCTTGATGATATTTTATTGCGCTTTTGATTATTTCTGTGGAGTTTTATGATCTGTGAATGATTAGTCACTGTAGCATAACTCTGCACAGTTGATTCAGGAGTTCCCATTAGAGGAATTAACTCTAAGGTGGCCTCTCATATCTTCCCCCCTCAGTCTCTATACATTCCCATTCCCCTTAATGACATTGTTTTAAGTAATCTGTGATAACCCAATCAGCTGTCACATCAGTGCTTTCCCTCGGACAATTTTTGCAGGGCAACTTCGTGCGGCACTTGGCCCTACACACTGCTATTGATCTCCTTTCTGCGGAGCCGATGAGCCGTCATTTGTCTGCGGTCAATTGCACTAAGCAGTGCGCTGTCACACTGCGTGCCACACACCGAGAGACAAGAGGTCACACTAATTGGGCAGAGCGGGATCTAACCAGTGTCCAGAGACGGGGGGAAATATGATTTCTCAATTCACCTTTGATTGTTTTCCATAAAAGATTTACATCTTGATGCATGTTTATGTATTTCCTCAGTGGCTTATCTACCTCCATCAAATAAACTAAGGTTCATTTATTCGAAAACAAAACACTATGTTCAGGTCGAGTTGGATACTTTTGCTAAGAAACTGCTCTTGTTTTGGCTATATTTCCAAAAACAACAGGAAATGTTTCTACTCAACTGCTTGGAAATGTTTTTTCTGAATTAAATCCCAACTGAATCTCTTAGAGCATGATATCTGATGATGAAACACTTATTTTCTCTATGTTTCAGCCATAAGAACAAAATGTCTGGCTGGCCGCCCCCTGGTCCCGGCTCCTGGGGGGGTCTGCAGGGGCCTCCGTACAGCTGGGACAGCATGAACAGCACCAGAGAGGGACGGGACTGCTTCACCAAGTACGTACAGTATGATCCAAAAACAGTGTATGCTCACGTTGGATGATCATCATTATATCGCTCCAACAGTTGTATATGGTTGCATCATGAGGATCCAGTGGAGGAGCAGTAGCAGTGAACCAACCCTACATTTTTATTTTCCTTGATGCCTCATAACAAAATCCTCACGAAGACACTTTGAGACAAGGGTTTGGTGTTATTAGCCCTTTCCTCCCATCATGCACCTTTGTTGAGTTGATTTTGGTACACATTGGACTGGATTCGAGGGCTTGGCATAAAAAAAGATCTGCAGAATGAACATTTCCACAATGGGCAGTTGGATTTCCGAACTTTACCCTTCCCTTTTCACCTTCCTGCTGCTTGCTTTGATCTATTCTCTTTACCCCTATATGTCCTCCTCCTTCTATCCTTTTCCTTTCCTTCTGTTGTTATCCTTGCTTTGACCCCTTGACATCAATTCCCCTGGTCTTTCTGCTCTTTTAACTCAGAGTTTCTGGGCTTCAGTGGACGATTATACAACTGCAATTCAACACTCAAAACTCTTAAGATCGATTTCAGTATTTCTCCCTCTTTCCATTTTGACTTCTGCTCTTCTTTGTACAATACTGTATTCCCATCCTGTCCCTTCTCTCTGCCCCAAACTCATTAAATGATTCCCTCTTCTCCTCATGATAGGGGAGTCCAACTTGACAAGGGTTACCACTCTGGTTATGTGGCTCTGTTCCCAGAGAAAAGCTGTTGGCTTTAGCACAGGTGACACAGATTGAGTATTACAATTGGATTCTGCGAGCCAGAGAAAGAAAGAGAAAGGAGAGTGAGTAAAGCCAATAGTTGATTTAATATTATTGGATGGATAACTCCCCTGGCCTCACCTAACATGATCCAGCAGGTGTTTCAATCCTGTGTCCATTCTCTGAAATATGTGCAGCTATTGCAATGGTTGTGTAACAGTTCCAGGAACAAATTAGTTTACCGGCTGATTAAATTGACATCAAAAATGCTTTTTTCCCAGTCTTAGGAATTCATTCTTTTGCAATAGAGTCAAGTGGATAAGTGTGTGTGAAGGGGAAGCATATGCCCGCCTTTGTGGATGCTCATTAACATGGAGAGGTGCAGGTGTGTGCTCATAAGCTTATGTGTGTGCTTTGTAAATCCTGCCAGCTGTTCTGGTGCAGTGCTCCCCTCTGACACCCAATATTTTTATAGTTACATTGCTTTAAATAGATATAATTCAAATATAAATTGCAATATTGATGCGTTAAGACATTGTACACTTCTCGAATATCAAATCAAAAACTCTCAATAGATCAAATACTAGACAGCAGTGCATTTATACATTATTTAGAAGGTGTTTTTATCCTAAGTGAATTTCACAGAGTGCATACGGTTTCCATATGAGCACATTTAAATACATATGAATTTCTTGGTTTAACAGGCTCGTCTTGAGGTTCGTATTTGTATTTTGTGCTTCTACTGTGACTTGTTTACATGCTTTTATGTTCGAAAAGCTCTTTATTTTTCTCATTATGCCTGTGCTGTGGCACTTCTTTTCACCCTCTGTCTGAAACCAGAGCCCAGTCTGCTCTGGGAGAGGGTTAGTGTTAGGGACTTTGGGATTTTAGCCTTTGCAGAACCATTTACCTATAACACACTACAGGAAAAGGAAAAAACAAGCACATTTGGGCCCCTTTAATTGTTAAATATTGCATTTAACAGAAATGTGCTCATAAGTATCTTGGAATAAGTCATTTCAGCATCAAAAAAGGAAGTATAAAGTGAATATAGTCTCATAATATATTACTAAAACCCAGCCCTTCCCTATGAACAGGTAAAATGTGGTGCCAGGTGGCTAGCTATGTCTATTAAGCGTGTTATGTAACTGTAACCTACTACTCTATATCATGGATTGAATAACATCTTCTTTTGTCGGAACTCATGGTAGTTGAAGCTTGCTCATGATAATGGAATTAAACCTGAAGGGTTAGTTGTCACAGCTTATTAAATATACAACCAGAAACTAGAAAGGTGAATGAACTGTGCAACGCGTGTTCCCGTTATTCCCTGACTGGCAGCAGGGTTTAACCTTTTGAATTTAGCTCTCCCGTGACCCCATGACATCGTAGCGCTGCCCTCCCGTGCGGGATTAAACCCCCACTGACCCTGGCAGGGCACATCACAGATTGGAACATGCTTCATTAGAGACAGATTTAGTTTGAGATTTCTGACCGTATGTACAATGCAGATCAATGTGATAATGAGACGCAGGATGAGAAAGCGCAAGAGGCAAAGAAGGTGACAGAGATTGAGACTGATCCGGATTGGTAGGAGATAAAATCCCTGATTATTGGAGCATACTTTGTATTATCAGGGCAGATTCAAGGCAAAGCTGCAGGTGTACACAGCCAGAGTTATCATGCAAAATATCTAAACAATATTAAAATTAAAGTTTGAAAATCATCTTGACAAAACAAACAAAGATGTTGGCCAGGTAACAATGGACACCCTGTACTGGACCTAATGTGCATAGAGGAGGAAACGGCTGCCAAGGGAGCTTTTTAAACACTGAAAAAGAGAAGGGGGAGGGGGTAGGAATAGAGACAGTGAGAGAGAGAATGAGTGAGCCCCTCTGAAAGCATATATCACCTCTTAATTAACAGGCCCTCTGCATCCTCACTGTCCTGGTCGAGACAGACGTCTGAGGTTCAGCGAGCAGGAAGCTTTAATTTAATATAGCACATTAACATTTAAGTGGTGCTCTCAGCCTGAGTGACTCGCAATAAGGCAATAGGGTTGGGAATTGATCAGGTTTTATGGATCGCAATGACAAAATTGATTCTTCTCATAGCTCCAATGCTCTATCGATCCCCTAATTGATTCCTGATCATGGCATTCTTGGAGTTTAAATCCATGTTTCCATCCAAGGATTTTTCAGGACATATTGCGCTAATATTGTGATAAAAGTAATCAACAGCAAGAGATTTTTACCTTCACATTTACACATGAATAACTGACTAGGTTAAATGATCAGTTCATTTTTTATTTCGAAAACTGTGCTGACTTAAATACAGACATTAGAAGCAAATTGGTTCCAGATTGCATGCCTGAGGCGTTTCATAAATTCACAACCCACGCTTTCCTTTATAAGTGGCTTTTAAGTACACACAAAAAATAGTGCTAATGACCATACCTGAGCCAAGGCTCTGACTTATGAGCAGCTGATTGGATAGCAAAACTCACTCATGCAAAGATAATGGGTTTTCTTAGGGCCGAAACTCATTTCTAGAGAAGAAATTAATGAATTGACTGCGTTTTAATGTGCATAATATCTGAGAAATCCCCATTTAATAAGCAGGATAGGTTAGATCCCGGTAACAGATATTGTGCTCATTAAAAGCTACATATTTGCTGAGTCATTATAACGTTACTATGGATAAGTGTGTCAGCAAACTGTATACACCTCGTTCCATTTATTGGTTTTGCCATAGTTTGGTAGCATTTCTCTTAATCTTCATGTTCCTTCTCTTCCAGCCAAGTGTCCCAGAGCAGCTCCCTGGAGGAGGTCCACCTGGATGGGCTCCCCCCGGCCCCTCGCCTGGTGGAGATGAGGCGGGACCCGGTCCTGGGATTCGGCTTTGTGGCAGGGAGCGAGAAACCAGTGGTGGTCCGCTCTGTCACTCCGGGTAGGTGCTATACTGTGCTGATATCACCACCATGACTCAACAAGTTCATGGTTAAACTCAACACTAAGGGGCTTTAAATCATGCTTTAGAAAGAATAAATGGACATAGGAAAACAAAATGTCATACAATCCATATGCCACAAAGTATGTCAACCCATTTTATTCATTAGTATAAGTAGTTTTTGCTATTATGCATGCTCATAACTGTTCCGTTTTGCATAGTTTCCTGTGTGAGCCATAGTTATATTACTGAAATACTGCCTTTACCTGTATGCATTTCCCAAAGAATAACACATTTTTAGGGTTTGTACGTGTAAAAAGTCCATTCACTCCTGTGGGTATCAAGTGCAGTTTTCAATGCCTGGACTAACAACAATCAACACTGTTGGGAAACAACTGCATCAAGAAAAGAAACAACTGCATCAAACAAAGTACAGAACAAGCATCCAGCTATGCTTTAGTGCAGGAATCTGAAAGTTAGCATGTTTGCACTGAGCGCTTTCATTTGTAACTGTTTACTAAGTGCTAATCAATGCAAACAGTTGCTGTAATGATTGTTTAGAAGGGAACTGTGCAGACTGTTGGCCATGATTGCACAAGTACTATTGACCCCATGCAACAATGTAAATACACATAAATAGTTTTTAAGTGAGAGTAATGCGTATTTAGGTGGTTAAATGACTGCTAAAGCTCTGCTCACAGACCCTGTCAGCTGCGGTGGCTGCACAGTGGCACCAGAATCAATTGCCGCTGAATTCCAAGGGAACTGATGAATATTATAATTAGATTTGTCGGGGCAGAGAGACAGAATGTAAATGCTTGAGGACGCAGCGCTTTATTAGTGGTCACACCCATTGCTTGTGTCAGGAGTCGGAAACACCCAAATGACCTGCAAGCTGCAATCTGTGGCTGACAGACTGAACCGCTCCATGTGATCAACCACAGGCTTGTTTGCTTGTGTTTTGTTTGCATATAGGCGGTCCATCGGAGGGGAGACTGCTGCCAGGCGATGAGATCATCATGATCAACGATGAACCCGTCAGTTCTGCTCCCAGAGAACGAGTCATAGACCTCGTCAGGTGAATACCAAATACCATGTGATATTTCAGAATCAAAGCCTTAGTAGTTAAGTTCATGTGAATAAGGTGGTTGGTGTGGTAAATAAATACAAAAAGCCACTTCCCAAAGCCTGTTTTGAAGGTTATTGATAGCCTAAAGGACTTAAAGGGTTTTGATTAATTCGATTTTTTTATAGATTTTATCATTTTAATATGTGGTCCTCAAAGCAGTATGCAATGCATCGTCTGCATGTTAAGATAGCTAACTACATTGTTAATACAGATTATTTTGGGGTAAATCAACACTTTTAAATTTGTCATAAACCATAAAATCAAGAGAACAGTTGGTTTCAAAGAGGCCAGTTGGTCTACAAAATCCCTTGGTTTAATATTCCAATCCGGAGGCTGTAATATTGGATTGTATCATTGTAAAAAACTTACACAATTTCAAAAACATAATAAAGGATAACTAAACAGCCTGTGTGACAAAGTCCCAGTCATTAGCATTGATTTGCTTTTTAAAATCTCATTATTAATTCCTCCAAACTGTGAGGAACTCTAATGAAGTGCTTGCCAAGTATTAGTCATGCTCTACTCATTGGCTTATCACACAAGCTTTGTCATTATCCAAAAATATTCAGCATTAATAATAAGAAAGAAAAAACGAACCCGCCATTCCAATGTGTGCGTACAGTCTTGTTTTGAAATACTGAGTGTGTGTGTGCTTGTGGTTTTAACTGTGTATACTTTAATCGGTGATTGCCAGAGGCAACTCATTCCATTTCAGCCAAGCTAATCAAGTCCCTTCCACTTGTCGGCCATTGTTGTTCACTGTGATTGTTGTTTTTTGATGATTTTATTTGACTCTTTATTTGATTTGGGGTCCTTCTCGCTTCAGGAGCTGCAAAGAGTCTATCATTTTGACTGTTGTCCAACCCTATCCTGTGAGTACATCATCTTTTTGCTTTGTCAGCCTTAAGGAAATGTGTTTATCATATTCATTTATCAAAAAATAATCCTTAAATCACTTTGTATTGTTGTTCTAAATACAATGTTTTGTCTGGGCCTGGGCTGGGTTGACAGACTAATGCAATCCTGATATTGTTCTTTTTTTAATGCATTAATTGTTCTTCATGCTCTTCTTTAGATTGTATTTTGTTGTATTGGGGTTGGGTTTTGGTAATATTGCCAAAAAAAAATAGCACTCTAGAATAAGACTCTCTGGAAATTAAAAGTTGGTGTATTAATGTGTTATTGATTTTTCCAATGCTACATTTATAGCTAAAGCTTGAAATGTGTTTCTTCCCTCTCCCTCTGTGCATGTGTTTATCTTTCTCCCTCCATCTGTCTCGCTCTGTCTCTCGGTCTCTCTTTTTGGACGGCTGCCTCATAGTCCCCTAAGTCAGCGTTCATCAGTGCAGCCAAAAAAGCCATGCTCAAGTCCAATCCGGTCAAAGTGCGCTTTGCAGAGGAGGTCATTATAAACGGCCAGGTTCCAGTGAGTTCTAACACACACACAAGCATTTACACACACACACTCTTATGTATGACCTATAAAGGCAATGCCAGATGGTTACAACATAAGACAAACAGTTTAGCTATGTCAGATTAATAAGATCATCTTGAAAATGTGCTATGAATGATACAAATTCACGTATGAACTATTCTATCAGAGACTACAAATTAAAATACTGATCATGTTCCTCATTTGCAGAACCCGGTGAAGGACAACTCTCTGCTGTTCATGCCAAATGTCCTGAAGGTCTACCTGGAGAACGGGCAGACCAAGTCTTTTCGCTTCGACAGCAGTACCTCTATCAAGGTGTCTTGTGTGTGTGTGATTGAGTGTGTGCTCCATCCCTTAAGGCACATTCGGCAAAATTAGCCGTCTCTGCAGCATCTATAATTACGAAGGGAGAAATTCATTTTGCAGTGCAAATTAGTGTGTCTCTGTACGCACACACACAGACCATGAAATTCAATCACTTAGTTCCATTTGTTTGAGCAACTCATTTATTCCGGCAAGGTGGCAAAGAGCATATTTACATATTTAGACCTGGAGCTTCAATTGCGATCCACTGTGGTTTCCAGAGTTAAGTGGAGAAATTGCTGAGTCACTGCTATTTTTAGCTTAACTGCAAATACTTCAATGTTATCCTATCAAGACTTTAAGTTTAATATTGATTAAAAATTCAAAAAGCATTATTTAAACAGGATTCCTTAATTCCACTTCTTAAATGATCAAACTTAGCACTAAGAATCCGTTTTAGTCATGCAACTAAGCTAGCTAGCTGGCTAAGCTAACAGTTATCCACAACTACAGTGATATTAGCTGATAAGCTAATGTTAGCTAGCTATAAAGAAGGGTCATTTTATTAAAGAAGCAGATTTTCTTCTCAACATAAGACTTACATACATCAAATATAACATTCTCTTGTATGCAAAATGAACAACAGGCTTTAATTATAAACAGTTACACCACAGAAAAAAACGCTTATTCTAACTGATTTTTTTTTTTTAAAGCACAAAGTAAATGATTACACCCCTTTGGTAGCAAAACACCTTACCTATGCTGTCACCTTGTTTCTTTTATTTTACAGCTGAGAAATTACCATCTGAATAGAAGTCTTTTCCATTTGCACATTTTCATCTTGGGAGATTTTTCTTCAAGGTTTTTTCTTCAACCAAAAAGTCCACCACTGGATATGCATTTTGCTAAATCTGTTTTGAAAGTTCCCCTTCTTATTCTAAGCAGGTTGTGGGTATGCTATGCCATGTTTTCATTCCTGAAAATGTAAAAGATAGTAAAATAAAAACTCAGGGAAACAAAATATTGATCGATTTGTCCCAAAATATTCTACACTAACTAAATAGAGAAGTAAAAACTGGCTGGTGGTAGTGAGGCCTGAAGAGATCTTCCATGGGTTGATGCATACACATAATTGTTAAGCACTATCCTAATTAAATAAACTTTTATGTATTCACTTCAGGATGTGATCCTGACCCTGCAAGAGAAGCTGTCAATCAAATGCATCGAGCACTTCTCCCTGGTGTTGGAGCACCGAACGGAAGGTTCTGAAAGCAGACTGCTCCTGCTGCATGAGCAGGAGATGCTTACTCAGGTAGGACATCTCTGTCCTCTTCATCACTTTTTTTTTGTCTCCTTTCAATCAGACAGCAACATGCACACAGTCCTGCTCAGCATTCCAGCAGCATTTGGACCCCAGTGTCATTTATCAGCGCTGGCACAGCAGGGACGACAGCTCGCATTACACCTACTCCCCCTACACACGCAAAAATGCATCAAAAACTCACACACACTCACCCAGAGTGCCCGCTACATGCTAATGAGGTTGCGGGATCACAAGTGGACAGTTTTAATATTCATAACCACACAGTTTAGATGTGAAGGCCTGCACGTGGAACACACAATGGCAATTTAAGAGTCACTGACATGCTTGATCAAACACACTCCATACTATAAAACAGCTGAGTGTCAATCTCGGTGACAGGTTAGTGGGAAAAGGCTGGTAGTCCTTGAAATAGAAAAATAAACTCCATTGCCCTCCCTACACTTGCACATTACATAATTTATCAACTATAATCAATATTTAAAAGAAGATGCTGGTCTTGTGGTTTTGTCCTGAGGAAGAAATGGAATCAAATTCACGGACAACCACTGCAAGCAGGTTGGCTTTCTCAGGGCTACTGCTGCTGAACTAAATAAAAATGGGTTTTGGTTGTAATGTGGTTTGAATAACACTAAAATGGCACTAGTCTACTATATATACTGCCAGGGCTTCAACTGCTACATCTGCTATTATTAATCTTTCTTTAACAAGACCATTTTTCTGCATAATAATTACTTGACTTTTGATGTTGAGGTATATTTTGCTGCTAATACCGCCATACGGTTAATTAAGTCATGTTTGTAATACAGGTTATGGATTATATTTCCATCTTTTTGTGCTAGTGCCCCATCAATTCTGTATTGCACTTCCATTGGGAGAGAGATTAAAAATCCTATTTCAGCCTGACATGACATGACCTGACGTTTAGTATGGGTCAGTCTCTAATAACTCTGGAAACTACAATTCCTATAATGCAACTACAGACTGCCTTACATTAAACTCTTCATGTCTGGAGAAATCCCTACACATACTTGCTTTATACCAAAAATGATTGAAAACCATTGTGTGTTTTTTTCCAATGTTGACCCTTCTCTTTTTTCTTCATGTCTCCTTCCTCTTGGGCTCCCAGGTGACCCAGAGGCCCGGCTGTGACAAGATGAAGTGTTTTTTTAGGATCAGCTTCGTGCCAAGGGACCCTGTGGAGCTGCTGCGGAGAGACGCTGTGGCATTTGAATACCTCTATGTACAGGTGGGTCTACTCTGTGAGAGAATGTGACAGGATGGATGCTTTCAAGACACAAATTGCCAATAAAGTCCCCCATTAAAAACACCCTTACTGTCTACCATAATAAAATGCTTACCCGTGGGTTCCTTTGATAATTAGTCAAGTGAAATATCCTGAGAGAAGAAGAGCTAATCATTGCTCACCAGTTTGCACTTCCGAGTCCTTCACGAGGGACTTGAAACTGTATGCCTTTGAAAGAAGCAAGCCACAAAGGTTGAAAACTGTTTATAAATGCACTTCACAAGCCCAAAAACTTGACTTTAAGATAACTTTGCCCTCCGTTTTTCCATAGAGTTGTAACGATGTGGTTTTGGAGCGGTTCGGCCCGGAGCTGAAGTACGATGCCGCACTACGATTGGCCGCTCTGCAGATGTACATCCTCACGATGACAACCAGACAGAGCCAGAAAGTCTCCCTGAAATACATCCAGTAAGTGTGTGTGTGTGTCGTGTGTCGTGTGTATCTGTAACTTTTGGATCTGATCCTTCAATAATGAATTACAGAGGGAGATGGGGTTTTTAACAATTTTGCAGAATTTTATCAGCGATTCATTGTCCCATTTCCCTTCCTTGTTTGGAGATATATTCAAATATTCAAATCGCATCGGAAAGAAATATCAACATGCCTTAAAAACATTGGGTATCTCACACAAACAGAATTGTTCGCAATTTCTCCAGATATAAGAGAATTTCTAGTAATAGTAGTAGCAGTAGTTAGAAACATTTGACTGCTTATTATAAACCATGTGTGAGGTCTAGCAAAAATGTAGTGACTTAATGCTGCAAATCAATCTCCCCTCAACAGAAAAGAGTGGGGTCTGCCGCTGTTCCTCCCCCCTGCCGTGCTGTCCAGCATGAAGGAGAAAAACATCAAGAAGGCTCTGACACACATCCTCAAAACCAACCAGAACCTCGTGCCTCCAGGGAAAAAAGTAAGCAACTCTCCTTAGTCTTTGTTTGCCCTTGTTAATAAACTCCTGACACACCGACATGCACACAAACACAGTCTGTGTGTGTTGTGACGCAATATCCCAAAATAGCCTCGCTGCCAAACACCACCTTGTTAAGGTTCTCACCCTTGTCAACCTCAGAACCTTTGTCGAGCCAAACCTTGAATACTAATGAGAGTTATATTCATTGTGCATAATCAAATATTAATATTCACACGCACATGTCTTGGTCAGGGGCCGCTTCTGCAACTTCAGCTCAACTTTGGAGCTCTTTTTTAAAACTGTTTTATTGGTAAAGGCATTCATCCTCATATTTATGATTACTTATCCTCATAAGTAATCCATGCAACAGTTTCCACATTAGAAAAAGATTTCAGATCAAATAGGGTTAGCTACAAGAAAGAAATCTCATTTGAGCAGTTAGAATAATGTTTGCTTTCTCTCTAAAATGTGTTATTGTGAATCATGAATAAAAATAAGTCCTGTGTTTTTATTAAAAACACATCTGTGCGTCTTAAGATTGCTGTCGGTCACATGTGGCCCCATAGTTTATTTTGAGACAATCCCACAAACACCATCATGCTTTCATCACAGAGCCAAATACTGTATGTATTAAGCCCTTCTGACCAAGACCTAGAGCTCAGCTGTTTTAGGAAATTACTTTTCAAATGATGTGATATATTTTTGGCCCCTTTTTAAAGATTTCAGTAGTAGTGTTGTAGTGTTTCTGAGTTGTTGGGATTTTAACTAAAATACCATGCATTTTCAGGGGGAAATGTGCAGTTTTATAAATATGTAATCAATCCTTCAGTTGTACGGCTCACATAAAAATTAAAAGGTCAAAAGTGTATCTGATAGAGTTTGCCAAAGACTTCCGCGCATATTGTTGTTGTTGATTTTTCACTTTTCTGCTGTAAAAGCACTACTTTCCAGCTCAAGCCAGTAGGTGTTTTCATTTCAAGTCAATATTAGGGACACATGAAAGAAAAAAAGAAACATAAATTCAAGTTTTGTATTAATGATGAGAGTTTTTTTATAAGATATAAAGTCTCCAAGCCAGCATTTACTGAGGCTGAAAGGCCGACATAACTCATCAGCACGTCTCTAACTTAACTTGCCTTACACAGCTTCATGTGGTGGGTGTAGGAATTTATTTCACACACCTGGTCTCAATATTTGTGTATAAAATGTCAGGCTTACCGGAGGGATATTGATCTCCTCCCCCTGAAGCCTGCAGCAAGTATGATGTGCAGGCTGATCATTTGCATTCACAGTGACAGCTGATATCCAGTCCGCTCATTAGGGAGAAAGACGTCCAAACAACATCAACACACTGACAAGCTACCCAAAACATTGACGCTGCATATTAGCTCTCTTGTTACGGCCTTGAATTTATCAGACAGCTCACTTTCTTTTGTGGAAAGACTGAGCAGGAATTAAAAAATCAAATCAGTAAATTATTTTTAATGGAGATGTCTGGCAAGGTGAAACAGCCCATTAGCCCTTTGTGTCTGAGACTAATCTTAAATTTAGGTGCAACCAGGAGAATGTACAATAGATAAAGTCCTGCGGACCATTAAAAAGTTATTAAGGGCATTGGATTTATTGTTAAAAAATGTATTGTTATTGTCTGTTACAATAAAATTAGGTGCATACAGTACATAGACACAGAAAGAAGAATACGTTGAAGAAAAGGAGTAAATTATAGTACTATTATAAAAAACTATTATGAATTATATCCTAAACTAGTAAGTACTCCAGCTGTAGAAACCTGTGTACCATATACATCTGAGTAGTACTGTTAGTGATATAAATGTATAGAAATGAAGAATTACAAATGAATACAGAAACCATGGCATAGATATGTGTGTCTCTGTGCAGGCATCAGCATAAATGCACTTTAAAGTTGAAAATCTCATTGACTCTAAACGGCTGAGCACATCCACACAATGGAAAATCAGCAGCCCGGATCAGAATGGCTCCAGAGTGCTTTACATCATAGCATTAGGAGGTAATTGTTCAGGTGGAAGTGATTCTGGTTTTAATGCTTACTTATATATTTCACTTCTGTGCAGCTGACCGCTTTGCAGGCCAAGGTGCATTACCTGAGGTACCTCAGTGAACTCAGACTCTACGGAGGGAGGGAGTTCAAATCAATACTACTGGTAAGACCATTATTCTGAGAGGAAAGTTTCGAACTCTATCTTTTCGGATAAACACCTGGTTTATTTTTCCGCAGCAAGGGGAGAAGCAGACAGATGTGACGCTGTTAGTGGGCCCCCGCTACGGCATCAGTCATGTCATCAACACACGGACCAACCTAGTGGCCCTGTTGGCCGACTTCAGCCACGTGAACCGCATCGAGATCCTCACTGAGGACGAAACCAACGTCCGGCTGGAGCTGCATGTCCTGGATGTCAGGGTGAGCACAGATCTGTCAGAAAGTGCCATAAAATATAATTCTACCCTACAGGAATAAAAATAGGTGTTGTTTTTTCAGCCCATCACGCTGATCATGGAGTCCAGTGATGCCATGAACCTGGCCTGTCTGACAGCAGGATACTACCGCCTCCTAGTGGACGCAAGGAGATCTATCTTCAGCATGCCCCTATGCAACAGCATCGGAGGGGATGACCCTAGTGAGTTAATGTGTGCATGTGTGTGTCAGTGTGGATTTTTTACTCATTTATGCATTTCAATAGTACATGTACAGTTCAACGCGTGTCTATGTTTTAATTGTTTCCCGTGAAATGTTTTAGGTTGTAGCAACACAATCTATGTCCTGGCAGAGCACTCAGATATTCAGAAAAAGTTGAGGAGAACAAGACTTGCAGGCTTAAAATTTGATGCTTCACAGTGCAGTGTAAAACCTCAGAAGTCTCAGAAGAAGTGGAGCACTCCAAAAAAAACCGAGCCACTTTAAAATTTCATCCACATGAAATATAAAACACATCACATAATTAGGACTTTTATTTCTGCTCCGTGCAGGTCAGGATCGCGTCCTGGAGTGGCCGTACAGCACGTCTTTGGGGGACAATGAGGAGGCCCCCCCCAGCCAGGGAGAGGTGTACAACAGGAACTCGCAGTATTCAGACAACGGGCAGAGCATCCCGTCTTACTTCAACGATCAACAGAACCCCGACAGAGACCTTGGCACTCGCAGAAGTCCGCTACCTCCTCCTCTTCCCCCAGCGACCAGACACAAACCTCAAGACTCACCTCGGAGTGCTAAGGTGTCATTTATTTTCGGGGGGGACCCTCCTTTGAACCGGCCCAAGAACTTAGGCTATGAGAGGCTGATGGAGAGCCCTGAAGTCCCCGAGCACAGACCGCCATACTTGCACAACAACACAGACTTCCGGCCTCAGGACAGGGTGCCGTTTCAGTTCAGCGGCCTGACGCACGTGTACAGTAACATTATAACTGAGGAGGGGGGGGAGGAGCCGCTTCTGAGGGACCTGTTTTACCGCGACACGACGGACGACGCAGAGGATGATGACGACGATGAAGACTCCACAGGCGGGACACCCGTGACTGAGAACTGCGGCAACCAGGGAGGGTTAGCGACGGCCACCTTCCTCACGCTGTCCGGTTCCACCGACGACATCATCGACCTCACCTCCTTACCTCCCCCCGAGGGAGACGACAGCATGGACGAACCGGAGGACGACACGCTGCTGCAGACTCTTAACCTCGCCATCGCAGCCCCGCCTCCGGGTTTTCGGGACAGCTCGGACGAGGACGGCGCACCGGAGGGAAGGCCGCTAAGCACACGGGAGAACAACGACATCCCGGTGTCGTTAATCGACGCCGTTCCGACTCATGAGGAGGCGGAGGGTAGCAGGGGAGGGGAGAGAAGGCTGGATAATGCAGTCATGAAAACTTTACTGGCAGTGGAGGCTCTGTCTGTCTCTGAGCAGAGGCCTCCACCACCGCCACCCCCACCACCCAGCAACAGCAACAGCAATCCAGGTATGTTTATACTCTTGTTTACTTTTACCTTTTAGTCATTATTTGTTGCCATTAATGTGTTTTATCCCTACCGTTTAGCTTTACTTCTGTGCCTTCTTGCCTCCTTTCATTTAGTAAAAACACATCCATGACACCAGGATACGTGCCTTCTCAAACTTAAACGTATTGACCCATATTTAACTTCCTATCTCTGATCTTCTAGGAGCGTACAGGTCTCGAGGCTTGAGCGCCGAATCGTCCTCAGATTCTGGGAATGAGACCAACTCCTCGGAGATGACGGAGATCTCTGAGCTGGCCGCCTCTCACCGGCTCAACGAGAGCCACATGCGTCTCCTGGTAGCCACGAGGGAGGGGTACCAACCTTTACTTGAGGAGAAAACTGATTTCCCCGTGTCACCCACCCCAGTAGGGACAATACAGAAGAGACCCCGTAGTCCGACGCGACACCTCCACCCTCCAGCAGTTCCCCCACGGCGGAGCCCGCTATTGGACACTGCTTCATCATCGGGGCAAGACACGTTGGTGTTGAGGACCCAGACTAACCTCTCAGCAACTCTGCAGCGCCCCAGTTCAACCACACCAGGAGGCAAGCATCACAAGAAGTCTGCAGACTCCAGCGGGAAGTACAACACCTTCAGCACAAGGGAGGGGCACCGAGGGGAGGCTGGAGGGAGCCGCGTCCATCTGGAAATGGACCAGCGCACTTCCTTCTGCGAGCGAGGGGAGAGTCAACGAAGACAGAACTCTTTTTTGGTAGAAAACTCTGCAGCTGAGGCCATTGCAATGAACAGCCTCCCCAGGGAGCAGCACACACTCCCCCGCCCTCCCTCCGCCTCCTCCAATCGCATGTTAGATGCTGGGGACGATAATGGAGCGGCGGCTCTGGAGCAAGACGAACATCTAGTCGTTGCTTCACTGCTGTCCCCGACCAAACAGTCCAGAACAGGGGGGTCCGAGCAGGGATCGGACATGCAGAACGATCATCAGCCCATTTCTCGACAGCAGAGTGTCGCACGCCTGTGCGAGTACCATCTGGCAAAAAGGATTTCAAATCTGCAAGGAGAAGCCCACAGTTCCCTCCAGGGGTCTCTGTGCTCCTCATTGGATGCGGGGGGCAGCACCAACAGCAGTGCCTGCGCCACCCCGACCGACTCCCCTCTCGGCCCTGGCGCGGTTGAAGCAAAACACCGGCATTCGCAGAGACAACCGCTTTCTAGCTCCTCCTCCTCGTTGCTCAGGGTGCTAAACCACGAAGATAACAAACCGGGGATGTCTCGCGGCCAGAGCGCTCAGGGGAAAGACCTCCACCCTCATGCGGATCCGGCGCTCCTACGGAAAATGCTGCCCAACATTCACCCTCCCGCCGCCGGGGCTGAACCAAGCCGGCCCTCTTCAGCCATGCTGTCTAAGCATAAAGAGACCACAGGTACTGGGAGCAAGAGGCCCCACAATGATGTGCATGCTAAGCAACAGACCTGTTTAAAGGGGATGAACCAGAAGGAGGGCAGCGAGGCCTACAGACAGCTGATTAACTATCTAACAGTCAGCCAGATGCATCAGGGAGGGAAGCTGCACAGTGCAGGCATGGGAGGGGCGGTAAAGAAGGACACCAGGCGCTTTATTACTAGCAACCCTCAGCTTGTGGAAATGGTTAAGAATAGGAGCAACACCATAACTCGCTGCCCGTGTATGCCTTCCTCGATATCCTCCCCGTTCCTCAGCCCAAATTTAGTCACCCCGAACCCCACGCTGCTGGCAAATAAAACCCCTCAGTCATACCATTCTGCCACGCTTCCTGCCAAACTCAAGGGGAGTCTCGACATGCATGCTCAGAGGCTGAACGAGAGTCTAGATTTAAGGCCGGCTGCGGCAGAGAGGAGAAGCTCCTTTTCGGGCCTGGAGAGTGAACTAGAGAGGAGTGGTATGGACCCGGAGCAATTCCTTTCGCTGTATAAGAGAGAGGGCTGTATCAGTCGCGATGGGGGTTTCAATACTGTTGGAAACCGTGACAGTGGGGGTACCAATAACCGTCCCCCACCTCGGTCAAGAAGCCAACCTAGTAACAGCACTGAGGACTGGTTCAGGTCAGACCCGAGGGCAAAGCATGCAGCTCGTCAGTCTCCTCATTCTCGTCCTAATGATTCTCTCTATTTCTCTGCCGCCCCCAGTGTAAGTGGTCAACGGGCAGACCTCAACACCGTCTCTCTAGGAAGGGGAGACCACCCTTCAGCTTTTAGCAGGCAGATATCTACCGGCAATAGGGCTTGCATTACATCTCCAACTCCCAACCCGCCTCCTCCACCACCTCCCACACCAC
Source organism: Eleginops maclovinus (assembly GCF_036324505.1). NCBI lineage: Eukaryota > Metazoa > Chordata > Actinopteri > Perciformes > Eleginopidae > Eleginops > Eleginops maclovinus. The sequence goes on from NC_086372.1 coordinate 7,142,180, forward strand.
CTCCTTTGTCTTCTCCCTTGCAAGCCAATGCTAGATCCAGCAACTGCACACAGGATAACATCCCCTATTCTGTCCAGGCCCGGCAGAACCACATTCAGGCCACTAACCCGCAGACGGATCCCTTCTGCAATAGCCTGCAACGGGGCCGGGAGCTCAGGCGCAGCACCAGCAACGTGACTGGCGGCTCTGAGAGCGTGGAGACTCTGTTCGATAAGCCCACACGGAGCCGGAGCCAACAGCCGTTGTCACCATCTGTGCCCCAGCAAGGTGAGACCAAAGTCCAGCGCAGGCCGACGAGGAAGCGGCTCTCCAAGAGCTACTCCCAGGGCTCTGTGTCTTCCAACACATGCTGGTCTACCGGCAGCAGGATAGACAGCAGAAGGGCTTCTGTGGCGTTTCCATTGCAGAAACACATGAAGGGCTCTCAAAAACTAGACACCAGTCCCTGGAGATGCAACGGGCCTTTTAGCTACTGCTTCTTCAAACGTAAGTGTGAGGGAGAGGACGATGAAATTGAGTGGGAGAGTACCAGAAGAAGCCGTGGTGGCAGCGATATGGATAATGGCGGTGCAGCTGCAGCCATGTCGCCCTGTAGTGCAGCCGTGGATGTAGCTGGAGAGCAGCTGTATGGAGAGGTCCTCAATAACATGAGCTTTAGCGACCGGCTCGCCCGAATCAACGCACTCAAGGACCGGATGTACGGCTTCCCGTCCGGCTTCGTCGATGTCCGCCGTGACGCCAGCGAGCTCATCGCTCTGGTGAGATCCAGCGTAGGTCGCTGCGATCGCGGAGCCCAGATGCCCCTCCAGGATGTTTCCCAGTACAAGCAGCTCCTCTCCGTGGAGTCGAAAGAATTAGGCCGGGCATGCCGCAGGATGGCGCAGGCTCACAGCAGTCCTGAGGAGATGCTGCTAGCTGTGACATGTAGCTTCCAGGTGCTGTGCTGTCTCTGCGAAGCCTGCATGTGTCTGGTGAGGGGGCTCGGAGCTTCAGCCTCACACCAACAGAGAGAGGTCGTTGCAAAGGTGGACGAGGTTGTTATGAACTACATCTGTCTGCTCAAAGCGGCTGAGGCTGCCACCGTGGGAGCACCAGGGGAGCACAGCATGAAGGCCCTGGTCCGCCACTCCAGCACCATGTCGGCCATTGCGAACGCACTCACCCGCTCCCTTAAAACGCTGCTTAGCAAGTAGAGGCTACTCTTTATGCTTTATAGTGTGGCCTACGCAGTCAGTAGAAGTCTGTCTTTAAGCATCATGTTAGTTCTGCTGGATATATTTTTCATACAAGGTCTAGACGATCTCCATATCAAAACCAATAAAGTGTAGTTGCAGTTGAACATTACACAAAATAAAGAGTAAGATGCTGAAAGGCAGTCCCTTCTGACTGCCCTTGCTTTTTTCTGATGACAATATTGTAATGTTTATTTACAAAGCCATACTGTCACAGACCTTTGTAATATCATATGTACCTAATAGATACCCTTTTACCTGTGCATTATGTTACTTATTTTAAAATATGTATATAATGTACATAAATACAATATATAACTATATTATTTGCCGTAGCAGTGTCAAGAAGCAAATGAGCTAATATTGTACCATGCTGGAATAATTCACTTTCAGTTCAATCAGTTCAGTAAGTGCAGTCTTACTACAGATATTTACTATTAACCTGTGGAAATGTGTCACTGTCAGTCAAGTGAGGAAAGTGTGGTTGTCTCTTGCAAGCTAAGAGAAATATCTGTCAGAAATGTTGAAAACACTGCACTGCATCTACCACAGCTTCATGATTTACCACATAGATTATTTTCTGAATTATAAACAGTATATAAAGCACTATTCCCAAAAAAGGTAAATATATATACATATAATACTCTGTTAATATTAACAATCTAGATTTTTTTATTTATTACAAAACATGTCAGATTGAACACTGTGTTAATTATCTCTAATAATTTATTTATATACGTTTGTGTGTTTATTATCTTATGTTTTGGAATAAGTTGTGTGCACGAATGATTTATTATTCCACACTCTGTATCAGGATGCAGTAATGTATCTTGAGAAGAAATACAATTCCTGTTTTTTTTTTTCAATAATCCACCGACCTATTAAAAAACATTTTACAGATATTGTTGCCATGTGTCTCTTGGTTTGAATGGTTTAATGTAGCATGCTAGTATATAATAATGCTTTGAATGCAACGTAGACATCTTTTTAGTAGTTCCAGATATTTTACGTCAACTTTTTGTACAAGTTTAGGGTTGACGATGGCTGCAGATGGCCTTTAAACTCAAGCCACTGGATTTAAATTAGATGAAGTAATAGTTTAATACAAGTTGAAAGTGTGGGGTTAAATAGATTATACATTATAATGGATAATTTGAGTGAGTAAAGGTTATGTGTTGTCATTATTCCTCTTACTAAAATAAAATGTTTATGAGTGGCCCCAGCTGTATGTACCTGATGGAAAACAAATACACCATTACACCAACAAGGAGGGAAGACTTATGAACCTGCTGGTTAGCAAGTATTAAAACTAAAATAAATAGGATAACTGAGGCATGTGAGTGTAGTGACATCTTATTAAAAATATGTTTAAAATGTGGTTTTAGCAACATTAATATTAGGACACAAATTGAATGACAGATCATGAGTACTCCATGCAGTCTATGCTTAAGATGCGTTAACGCACTCTACAAATACTGACATCTAAAGGAAAATAATACAAAAAGCACTATAATGCGCGTGTGTACTCATTTGTGCACGAGCCAAGCGTGTGTTGGTCACGTGGTCATTTCCCCCAAGCAGTGCAGCTGTGGGGGAAGGACCTCATTAGCATTTTGGGCGCCTGTTCTCCACATGCTGCAACGGCAACCAATCAGATCGTCGGATTCAGCAAAACCCAGCCCCCGTTGCAACTCCTGTGGCGCGCTTCATCAGCATTGTGCTGGCGGTGAAGCAGACAAAAAGTTGTCAGTCTCTCTTCACCTCTTGATGCAACCTTTACTAGAGCAGGGACTTTTTGTAGTTAAATTCAAGCACTTTTTTACTTTGTATCGGACATTTGCGAGCTTTGAAACAGCAGCGACGCGTATGAAAGCGACTAATAGTGGGAATTATCTACTGTTACCGTGGAAAAGTTACTGTCGTTACCCCGTGGGGTTTAAAGTTCAGCTAGCGTCCCTGGCTGCTAGCAGGTAGTTAGCTCCGTAATTAACAGATAACTTGTAACAGAATGGCAGCTGTGTGTCAGCCACGACGTGCATTGGTGGAAATCCCTGCTCCACAACCCAAAATTGCAGGTAAGCCTTAAATAGTTTTACTTTAGGCTTCAAATAGTCCTGTTATGTGTGTTCTTTGTGAAGGACCCGCCACTTTGCTATCATGCTAATGTTATCACAGGAGCGCGCCTACAGGACTAGTAGGCGGTTAATCTACTATCAACACAACTGTCAGTTCATCCAACTATATGGTGGCACATCCTTATTTAAAATGCAATTCCTACTGTCTATATAAGATGCTCTGTGTTAAGAATAACTATGAATATGATTGTTAAATTCAATTCTTCTTTTAACAGCACGCATTAGGAGGTCATATCTAGAGATTTTAAGTGCTCGTTTGGCTCCATCTCCACTTCCGAAAGGGAGAAATGCAACTGCAAACACAAAGCGTGTGCACTCGTGTAAGTATGAAACGAAACCACGATCAATTCACCTGCAGTAGCATTTGTTTGCTTTTTTGAGCTGGTTAAATGGAGGGGGGGGGGGGGATGATAAAAACGAGTTGTGATTATTAGTTTAAAGTCCTGTCTCCATTGTGACTCAATGTTGGGGTAATTGGCAGCATCAATGAGATTTAAAATTAGTCAATAAAAGTTTATCTGCATCTACCTGCCCAGTAATTAATTTCTAAAGGTAATGACAAAACATTTGCAATATTAACTAGTGCAATATCCAAATTGTAGGAAGTGCAGTATTTGATAAAAGCAAAATATGAAGTCCATGCTTGCGATCGGTACTTGAGAGACCTAATTTAAAAATCCCTGCTTGGTACAGACCCTCTTAGTTAAAAATGATCATGTGTGGTCTACACATGATCATTTTACCTACTTTTCAATGAGAAAATGATTGTAATTCCTTCTAATGTCGTATCACAATGGCAATATCAGTCAAATTAATCACAATTGCTTATTTTATCCAAATCATGCAGCCTTCTCTGGGATTATTGTAAGCCTCCTGCAGATTTGTTATTTATCCTATCATTGTCTAACCATATTCTTTTCTGTTTTTTCAGTGGATTTGTCTATTGGTGGTGTGTGGAGTAAGAGGATAGAGGAGCAGTGTGAGAAAATGGACGAGCACCATACCCCTCTCTCTCAACAGCAGCTTGTACAGCTGATCAGATCCCTCATCCTCGTTGAACAGGTACACACACTGGCCATTTCCCATAACAGTATTAATGACACAAGATGCAACATCCTATGCGAGTAGCAGAAATGTAAAATAACCCAACCTTCACTACATGCAATCTAATCTGAAATGTGTTGCATTTCATCCCAGAGCCAAGAACCCAGGGTCCTAGCGTCTGACCTGAAGTATCTCCAGGAAGACCTGCAGCTGAAGAAAGCAAATGTTTACAGATCCATACCGTACTCGCGGCTCGGCTCCAACAGGGATGCTCACTGCTACAGGAAAGCTTATCCTCACTTGGTGGCCTTTAAAGTGAGTATATGTGGGATTTTTTTTTCAGCAATGTGTGAATCTGCAGATTTAGCCAACTTGTATATAGTATATTATTTAGTCAAAACAAGGAAGATTTGTTAGTTTTTCCAAATCAAGAACTCTTAATGTTGTCCAGTTCTTGTTTGCAGTAATGTAAAATCTATTTTCTATATTATTTTAGACTTTAAATTCACCGCTGCTATTCCTTTTTTCATCGAGCATTTCTAAAAGACAATTATTTTTGTTACTGTTAGTAAAAGCTCCGCCATTTTTACCAGGGTGTTTCACGGTGTAATGCTAAGTTTCCTCCTTCCTCCCCCTCAGGTTTCGTGTCAGGAGTGGGGCCAGGTTTTCCTGAGGAACAAAGAGTGGGATGCCGTTATGGAGCACACGTTACTGGCGTGGCGATACACCAGCGAGTTGCCGCAGTGGGACACGGCGAACCACAATGCTATGCGAGAACAGTGTTACAGCATCTTGGCCTCTCACAGCCTCACCGCCCTGCAGCACCACCAGCCTGAACCCAACAGAGGCCGCGAGCTGCTCAGAAGGTAACACTTTGATCATCACACAGATCTGAGTTGATAGTGTCAATAATCACACGGCAACATCCTCTATAATGAGATTACACTTCTTTGGGATGCATACAATGTGTTTGTATCGTCCTTATCAGTACTTTCAATGACTGTAGCAGCTAAACTGAGATTCAGTCAAAATCAAAATGGTGGTTTTGAGGTATACCTAGCCTCTTTTTGATCTGAAACAAATATATTTCCTGACTGGTTCCCTGGGTTTGGGTAATCACACTCACAATCACAGAAAACCTTTAATGGTTCATCAAACTGAGAAGGTATCCAGAATAAACCTGTCTAACGTTGTTTCTCTCTCTAGGTTCAACTTGGCTCAGATGCACAGCCAGTCGTTTGTGCCCTGTATTCACGAGTTGCAAAGGATTATGGGATGTGCCAATGACTTGTCCATGGATACAAAGTAACTTGAGGAACACTATCAAACCAGCTGGCTGCACCCCCGGTGAAAAGAGTGACTCATGGATGAATTACATAATCTGTGTGTGCCAAAATCAGCGTACGTGGTGTTTCTTTGGAAAAACACGGCAGTATTCTTCAAAGGCCAGCAATCTTAAATGTAATGAAATGTCTTATTTAATCACAGTGCATTTTTGAATCAGCTGGAGAGTATTGTTGGGAGTGACATTTGCTGCATGGCAGACCTCAGGATGTATTTATCGCTGGTTAATGTAATGAACACGCATTAAGTAGCAGCCTGAACAAATGCTGCGTTCAGATGGTGCTGCCACGGATGTATAATTAAATAGTTTGTATATTTTTAGAAAAGCCTTTGCATCGACCGTTGACATGTAAAAGTATGGAATGTGGTGTTGCTTTATAAGGGTGTGTGTGTGTGTGTGTTTCTGTGTGTGTGTCCTCTTGGCAGTACTTGAAACTGTTTGACTGTAGTGGGTTTTTTACATGTGTCGTAGAAAATTGTCTGTCAATGATTGCACTCCTGCCATTTGTCCTAAAAAAACTTGAAATCTTTTGATAAAATAGACTCCTATTTTCAATAAAGTTCTGACTTTAAACTATTTAAAATATTGTTGATTTGTTGTGTTTTGGCTTTACTGCCTGCATTTTTCTAAATTGTATTTCCCAGGCGTTGATAGGGAAATATATGACTACAAATCAAATGTTCATATAGTTTATTAGGTCACATACTCTATCCTGTGTTTTTGTAGTATAGAGGACCATGCTTTCTTCCAGTATGCTTACTGTTCGGTGTAGCAGTAAGTAGTTTTTGTCTGGAATCGATTAGCAGGCAGTGGATGTTGATTAGTGGCCTGGGCCCGCTGATTTGTAAACTGGAGTTCGTAAAGCCCCTTGATTGGAGACTGCGGGTCTAAAAGACGGGACATTGTAGTAGATAATAGGATTAATCAATCAATGCAGTGATCATTCGTCCTCTGGCACTGAGCGCGATGCTGCTGCAGTTACCATTGTACGCCACTAGATGGCGCCAACGTCGCACCTTTTTCCCACACCCAGCGTCATTATTCTCAGGTTTTCTGGCTTAAATAGAGAAGCAATGTCAATACCAATGTGGAAACAGCTGTTGCCATGGCTCTGTAGAGTGAATATTAGATACTTTAAAATGCTATTCAGGGTTCAAGATAATGAGCTGTCTGCTGACATGCAGTCTTCCTGCTGTGCCAGAATTAAGATGTTGTATTACTTTTATTATGCATATAGTGACATTATTGTCCTTAAGGGAATTTTATCTCCTATGAAATCATAGGAATATATTGTACCTTAAGTCATTTGTGTTTTATGATTTAAAAGGCAATGTTAATACCCTTATTTGTCTCCAGGGTGTTGTAGGGAGTGGAAAATAGTGATATTACAGCCATGGCAAGTTAATATTTGCGAATATAACAGCTTTATAGTTAAACTCTTTCGTGCTGATGTCTTGGTCCTTCTTTGTTTGCCTCTAATTACAGAAATAACAATATGGGGAATTATCCCAGTGTTTGTCTAAACCCTCAAAATTAATTATTCATGCCCTGGCATCACCTAAGATTAGTCCTCCGAGCAAATGTTTTTTAAAGTGTTATCCGGAGTTTTCCTGCAGCTTCTTTAGAGGCTACTAAGAGATGCTTAGCAAATTCAGAAGGACAGGATCTAATGTGCAACAAGGAGTGTTTTATGGTTAGCAATATAGCTAACTGGTCTTGGCACCGTAGAAGAAACAACCCTTTTAAGAAGTCCAAGGCACGCTGAAGAAGTGTAGAAGGTAAAATGTTTTCATTACAACATGGCGGCAGATGTAATATAATATAAAAAAAACAACCCCAATGCATTAGTGGTCCCCTGTGCCTTCACTGCAGTGCAAGATGCCAGAGCTAGCAGCTACATAGATCTGTCTGCATCATAGTTTCCCTTTCATAGTGCTGTAAATCCTCTATTTTAACTCTCCACACAGGACTCCTTTCAGATTGCTCAAAATCCCCAATGCTTTATATTTTGCTACTAGAGGTTAAACCAGGAGAAAATATAATAATATTTAAGAGTTTATACCTGGCTCCCAAAACTGTGACAACGTATGTTGTCGTCTAAAATGGAAAACTACTATTTATATCTGTTTGTCATGAAATGTGGTCTTTGGCAATGACTGCCAGATTTAGAAAAAAAACAAAAAACAACCAGAGTAAAAAATAAATTTAAAATAAAGACCTTTTTGAACATTAAAGCATGTAGAAATGTCACAGTACATGCATAAAATACTAGCATGGACTTGAATAAAGCCCTTTTAAAGAGTACCATGTAGATACATCTTCAGAAATAGATGAGGAATGGCTGTAGGGAGTTGGGTGTATTAAAAAAAGAGTAATTTACAACTCTTGTGTTCACATGGATTGACTAAGTCCCTCTTGTTGGATGTGAAGTTTATATTGGTGCTCTGTAGATCCTCCTCAGCCTTCTGATGAGGGGCTGATTTACACCTTTGATGCCAGGTGAGGGTAATTAGCAGCAGTTACCTAGCTGTGAGGAAAGAAAAGCAGCAGTGCTGAGTCCCGAGGAGCCACAGAAGCCACTGAGAATGATTGAGTGAACATACCGAGTGTTTGTACATGATTCCAATAGCTTTACGTTGCTATATTCCTCTCACAGACATCTGCACTGTCATTCTAACATCTGTCGCTGCAGCTAGGGCAGATAGCCGAAAGAGAATTACCAAGAGCTGTGCAGCAGGTACATGATAAAGATGTGCTGCCTTCAGACAACCTTTACAGTCTCATTTCTCCAAAGTTAACAGTGTCTTTACAGTACAAGCTTCCTTTTTAGTGCTTTGGTTCAAGTTGCTGTGGGCTGGTATTGCTTGTTATTTAATTCCCCAAATGATCACTTGGAGTTAATGTATATGTGTTCATAGTTTTTCTATCTGTGACCTATAATAGCCCCCAAACAGTTTGTAAGAAAATATGAGGACTACATTGAAATAGGCTCTGGTGAATATTCATTGCAGGGCTATATAACTCACAAAGGATTGCTTTTGAAATAAATGGTTGGGATGTATTTTGAACAGTGGGACAATTTGAATAATGGTCCCTTAGGTCTTCATTTGCATTATTGTGTGTTCTAGGTCTAAATTAGTTAGTAGATCAGACATTTTTACATGTCATAAAAACAAGCATGGCTGCATACCATTTAGATTTCAATGCCCTGGCATGCTGGCTCACCGTCTTGGCTTTATTTAAATGGAACAGAGCCATTGTTAGCATTATTTGTAACACTCATGCTCGTCCCGCTGTGACAACTCAACATGCTCTGAATAAGGTTATTAAACAAAAGAGTTAAGTTCCAATTATATTTACAGGTATTACACAGCATGCGTGTATGTGGTTTTGCCTTTAAACAAGTACTGTAGTTTACTGGGTTTTACTGGAAGCAGTGCTTGTTTGGTTGTGTAAAGGAATAGTTTGATATTTAAGAAAATATGTGTCCTGTACTCGTTCTTCCAAAGATGCAATTGGTAGTGACAGATGTTAGCTTTGGAAACATTTGTATAAACTTAGCAAGCATGACAGATGCTTGTAGGTGGATTGTAGTATCTTTTTAGAGTGTTTTTTGTCGTTGTGCTAATTAGCCGCTAGCTCCATCTCTATATTGCATATTGATCTAACAGACAAGAGAGAGGAAGGGAGTGTTTTCCCAAAAAGTAATTGTTCTCTAGCTTTAAAGGGGACATATTCTGCTCATTTCAGGTTCATCTTTGTATTTCTTGCCTCTACTGTGACATGTCTTCATGCTTTAATCTTCAAAAAGCTCTTTATTTTTCTCATACTGCCTGTGCTGCTGCACCTCTTTTCACCCTCTGTCTGAAACCAGAGCCCAGTGTACTCTGATTGGTTAGCTGGCCAGCTCTGTTGTTAACCGCTAAGAGATGTCCCTCATCCTATCACGTACAATGTGTTGTTGTGTTAGCCAACAGAAGTGTTGAAATAGTGATGTCACTATTTTTCTGAAGTTAACAAAGCAGTCCAATAGAGGTGTTTCATTCGGTGGGGGAGTATATGGGAGAGAAACAGAGCCTTTGCAGACCATTTACTATTCGGATCACTAAAACCACCTGTATTTTTTGGGCAAATAATGTATGTCAAATTTAATTTAATTGTTTTTAAAGCATGGATACACTTTCCATGTATACCCTCAACAGAGGATATTTCCGGTGAGTGAGCCAAGTATTTTTGTTTGAGAGCAGTTGGGGCTTTTTTTCAGCAACTGAAGAGAGAAGCAATTTGTTCGGTGGCAAAATGTCAAGAGAAATGAGTGAGCTCTATCAAATCCTGAGAACCATTCCAGTTGGAATCAGAATACGCAGTGATGTGGAGTTTTTGGAGAGTTTTGCCCCCTGTGATTCAATTTGGTATAAGTCCCTGAACAGTGGAAAAATACTGAAAAGATGGTTGTTGTTTTTTTCACCTGTGTCATCAAAATCCAGACCCTGTAGGCTGATATTTAAGGAGGATGAACTTTACATGCTCCAGGATTCTGATATTTATGTGACTTGGACACTAAGTATATAAAAATGTCTTTGACCGGGGACAAAGAGTGAGCATCATTCACCGGGATGTGTTTTCTGAGGGAGTAAATGACCACGTGATGGCCGTGTCAAAACTAATTACGTCAAGCTGTTTTAAATTACTCTAAATATTTGGCTCCAATATCTAGTCCCTCAACGGCAAATGTTTAAAATGCAAGTTGATTCTGAGGGCCCCTCAGGTCATTGGACGCAGGTGCTCATGAATAAAGAGGATGTTAAATATGCGTGAAGATATTAATTACAAGTCAGGTTTCTTTTTATTACAAGGAGCCTCTGCATTAGTGCTGTCGATACACGTCTTCACTGATTGTCTTCGCTCGCTGCCATCCTCCATATGAGTTATTCATATTTTATTATATTATTTATATTTTACCCAGCACTGGTCAGCAAATAGCATTTGTTGTTGCGCCCAGAGCCAAAATAGTACAAATGCAAATGCATCGTTGCGCATAAATGAATCTTGTTGACCTTTATCAGCAACCAATAGCAAAGTCATGCTAGTCAAGCAATTACAATTAGCAGTTAACACAATATTTGTGAACAAAATGGGAAAGGTCTTCAAATTTAAAGAGGCCCTATTGGGGGTTTTCCCTTTCCTGTGGTGAGTTATATAGGTTTTTGTGCAGATGGGAACTGTTATTTTTTCTGTAGAACTGTAACTGTAGAAAAACATAGTTTCATAAATATAGCACCCATTCCACCCGATGGGGTTTAAGAACTTGCGCAATCTTGTACTTGAAGGCACTTATTGTGAGTAACTTTGGTTGTACTGTCATGATATGTCTGAATGCAGGATAATAATACTGTGTTGTTATTTGTGCTTTCTTTTGTTTTTTTGTCTTGAGAGCAAAAGTGACTTTGCATGTTGTCTGGTGGCTCTGCTGTAAATCATTTAGCATCAGAAGAGGACACTGGGGTTTGTGGAACTAGAAAACTAGAAAAGACAGAAGCTAGTGGCTCAATTCCTGCAAGCAGTCGGTGGAAATGTAAAGCTATGGTACAGTAGGAAATGATTTAGATTATGGATCAGGCATTGGTGAAGACAATATTTTGTTTCTGATGGCATGTTTTAAACCAAGGAATCATGTTTAATGAATATTTTGAAACCAAGGAATAAGGTTAAATGCATGTTGTATATCAAGGAATCGGTTTTTATGCATGTTTTGAATCAATAAATATGGCCTAGTGTGCTTACAGATAAAGAAATTATATTCTAATTTAAGGAAATGAGCTGGAGCCTGGCCAGGGCATAACTGAATAACTAAATTAATTCAGAATTTATTAAAAACACTTGACTGTGAATTTGGTTGGTTTCCCGATTTACTTTCATTCAGAGGAAACCATCGAAATGTTTTTTAAAATCGTGCCACAATGGATGCTGCCTTAGTAGCCTTTCAAATAAAGTCAAATTAAGTGTTTTAAACAAGAAAAGCTTTGTCACAAAGTGCTTTTCAGACAAACAGTGGGCATGAATAATAACGAAATTAGAGAACAAATAAAAAAATGCCTGGAAATGACTACCATCTCATATGGCCATTGCTCTAATAGCAGAAGGTAGACAGGTGAGTGCCCTCTCTGTGCTCCCAGTGTTTGAGTGTCACGGTGACCGAAAGGCAACAGCGATGGGCAGCGTAATGGTTGATGGTGGGGTCTTAAAATGTCAGGCGAGCCGCTGACCAGCCCCAAGGGGCCACATTCCCAGGGTCATGTGTCATTATCACGGTCTGATTTGGTGGCAGAATCCGAAACAGCCCGAGCAGCGAGGACAGAGATGTTGTTTTCATGGCTGAGTGGAGAGCGCTCGCGGCCAGCGCCTGTCCTCACTTTGCCTCTTTCCCAGGGAATAAGCTCCACGCAGGCAGAGAAAAGAGTCCTCCCACTCACTCGGCTGCACAGGCAGATGCTTTTGAAGACAAACTCGCCTTATTTTGACATAGTTTGTGTTGTGAGTGAGCCAAAAAGGCTAAAATATGATTGTTTGCTTTATTATGAGCACAGAAATCACTGGTTGCATTCCATTAGAGATCATTTCACACATTCTATGAACCAAAGGCTTTCCAGTCAAGTGCAAAATGACATCCAGGGTTGGGAAGGTGATTTTAAAGATGTATTTCCTTGTTTCCTGATTACGCAATCCAGTTACTCCTTAAGCCTGGTGATACCAGACCAATAGGTTAGCAACTTCAAACTGTATGTGTGCACAAAACAAACTGGACCCCACCAACAACACAGTTGAGATTGCTGTCCATCTCGCTCAGCCACAGTGACGATCCCATTTAAATTTAGATCATGAGTCACACTGATAGGCGTGAAAGATGTGGACTGAAAGATAAATTACTGCCACAGAACCTGAGCAAAGAAGTGCTGATGGTGCTAAAGTAGAAACACAAAAGTAGAGAGCTGTCGTGCTCTGAAATTACAGAGCGAGCCCGGTTGAAAAGATGATTACGGGCAATTATGAATCCTCAAATGTCCTCTAAAGGGAGACCTTCCACATTTCAGAGGTTAGCTGGAATGGACACACAGACAGGCATCTACTGTTTGTTTAGCTGTCGTAACTTACGTTTAAATAGAATTACCCTACATCTGTATGATGAAAACAATAGATATTAAAGCATTAGGAGCTAAATCACTCCAGCATGATTGAATAATGTTGTACTAATGTATTAAATCTAGCTACTCATGCACTTTGAGGTATACTTAAACTATTATTCTATACTGCAATTTACACTTTACAGTGTAAATATAGGTCAAGTTACATTTAGAATCACCAGCTAGACTATTATTGTTGTTTTATTCATCCTAAATTTGGAAAATGTTTTTAGCAGCAGAAAGCTAACAGGGTTAAACTTTAGTTAGTTAAAAAAATATAATAAAATACAAACATAATAAAATAAAACACAAATATGAGGAGTTAATGTATACATATAAACAGTGGAAAAGAAATATAACACACAATTTAAAAATCAATTAGAAAACATTTTAATAGACAAAAAAATAAGTGTATCTATAGTTGTGATAATTAACCAATCGAATTTACAATAATATTAAAAATAATCACATAATGAGTATTACATTGTATAGATGATACTCATAATAAGTCGTAATAAAACTACATTGCAAGTGTTTTGGTGTGTCCGTACAGCAAAAATAAAGTTAAACATAAAACCTAAAAATGACGATAATATATCCTCTCTTTTAAGCATGGATGGTATAGAGAAGATTTATTTTGTTGGTCAGCATCCCCGTTTTTTTACTTATTTCAACTCCCCTTTAACTTTTACTTCCGAGAGGCCACACAAACTGAACGTTTATCACACAAAAAGGCATCAGCATCTAGTTTGTTTCCGCCTCCAACTCCACTTTTCATGTTATCAGACGGAGTGTGTGTGTCTCAGCCCTCCTACACACCAGTCTTCCTTCCCAGACAGGAAGTCATTACAGGGGCTCTCACCCTATCACAGATGGCCATTTAACACATCGCTGGCAACTGCAAATGAACCAGGAGCAGCAGACGCTCGACTAGACCCAGCCGACTCTGCACAAATGTTTATCTCTCACTCACCTGCTGTGCTGGGATGGGGGGGAGGGGGGGGGGGGTGCACTTCAACCTTGGGTCATTTATTTATTTATTTGTTCGTTTCAGGTAGAAGACACTTTAAATTGTTTTGCGAGGTGGTGCAGTTTTATTTCCTTGCTGAACCACTTAGCACGGTAGCAAATAAACCACTGTAGCTCGGATGAGAACTTCCCCATTGTTTATTTTCTCAGTTTTTATTCTATTTTGAGTAAATACTTTGAAGAGCTGATGCACAGCAGGCATTTTCCTCTCAAATCTCCTTTTGCTGCTCCATGGAAATTTGTAATAGCCATATTTTCTCTGTCAAGCTGCCTTAGCCTTTGGTGAGTTTGGAGTTCCATTGGTGATAAAACAGATAAAGCTGCCTTGACAAGTTAAAAATGAGAAAGCAATTGTGGCTGACACCCCGGAGACAGCCCCCCCCCCCCCCCCCCCATGCTGTATTTGCTCTTGTTCTCTGGAAATGCCTCGCTTGGTATTTACTATCTCCACTGAGTAAAATATTAACGAAGACACCTCTTGAGGATGTTTGCAAGTGCTGAGTGATACCACTGAAGCCTGGCTATTAAGGAGGAGAGCCTAAGCAATGGGGAATGTAAACACAAGGCCTATTCATTAGTCCACTTTGGATTTAGCACAGTATTTCCACTTCCTCTCTCTGGTACAGGTTGGAACTGACATGCATTGTGAACATAAGGGAAGGAGCTACTGTGTGTTGCATGCATGTGTTTAACTTTCTGAGCATGCCGGAATGGCAGCATGTAAGGTCCAAGCACCTTGCGTGTGAGAAAATGCACACGAGAGAGGGGGAGACGAGGGGGTTGATAGTGCAGTTCTGGCACGCCCGGGTGTCTAAATCACGGCTTGGAATGGACTCTTGACGCGGCGATAGGCTGTCACAGTACACAGATGGAGGACGGCGCCCACAGGAAAAGGATAAACTGTCTGATAAGCGCACGGTGAGGTACAGGGCTCCTGCTGGCAGACAGGCTCTTGAGAGAGGGAGAGGGGGGAGGGGGGGGCAAGAAAATGGGAATAGAAGAGGAAAATGAGTCAAGAGGGAACAGGCAACAGATGAATCTCCATCTGTGTTCAGAGACAGGCAGCGATAGCAAAGAGAAAACAAGTCAAACAAACACCGAGGTGCAGCTTTGGTCCCATACCTCTCGAGGGGGTTACCTCTCCGAAGGAACACTTAGGGACATTTTAATATTCCACAAAGGAAGGGGCAATATGCACTGCTGTCATGATGAGCTGGGATGAGTGGCATCAATCAGCTGTGGCAGAAAAAGAGAGCAATGCCGGCGCTAGTAGTGACAGCATTGTGTTTATTTAATACATACGGATGAAAATAAGTGACTGAAATATCCTGTAGAACTTTTCAAATGCTTTGATTGAAATCCTGAAATGCCCTCTCCTTGTGTGGCCGTGCAATGATCATCATAGATTTGTAAAAGCATGTGTTTGCACTTAAGAGCCTTAGGGTGTTGCATTTTCATTGCATAGCATCTTTACATCATGTCCACCTGCAGTGCATGCTACAGTGTGAAAGAGAGTTGGTGCAATGTGTCCTTAAAGAAGCATAATATTATTTAAAGTAATATGAATGGATCTATGAATGAATCCAAATACAAATACCTTCCAGATTGACTGAGTCCTGTTTGTTATTCCCACAACCTGTTTTGGGTTTAGTGGCTTTTTTTTGCTAAATCCAAGCTGTATGGAGTTGGCTCGTGAAAGATGCTGCCGGTGTGTGTGGGTGTCTGTTTGTAATATAATGTGAATTATAGTGCTATTCTAGCTGCATCCGATAAAGTGACCTTATGGTGCTTTTGCCTCCCTGATGAGCAAGAAAGAGACAAAATAATAAAAGGAGTCGAGGAAGCTGTTACCTGCGCGGAAATTACAAGTCAATATTACTGTCCTAACTTTTTTTTGTTCGGTATTTACCAAGCATTTATTTGGGTCACTTTGAATAGATTGAAACAAAGGTATAAGAAAAGCCATGCTTTGCACAGTGTACAATTCAAAACAACATTTTGTTATGGTGTGTGTTCTGTTATGAGTATTATCACTATTTTGGACGATAATGTTGGGTTTTGTAAAGTATGGTCTCATACTACGGTTTGTGAATGCTCGACTCGCGTGTGTGCTAAATTGTCCATGTTCTTGTTTGTTGCAGTTTCACCTTTTCTTTGTAAACGTCAATAAACCTGTGGAAGGAATAAGTAACCCTCAAAGTCTTGATGTTGGGAAAAGGTTTAGCTGGCAGTCAGGATATTACGGTAGACATATCGAAACGGAACAGCGTGTAATACTTAAAATAACACACATAGCAAGAATGGAATAGTAGAGAGGCATAACTTAATGTACTTCCACTTATATTTATATCTTGATGCTTTATTTATGCTCTTTCTAGCATTCATCTTGCTGTGTTTCAGACAATCAAACAGGTGGGAAAACACAAAGACAGAAAGTTAAAAAAGAAATCACAAAAATACATTCAAAACAAAACCAGAAACAGATTTTTTTTTTTTTAATGGAGCTTCACTGACCAAAGAAGATGTCTGCTTAATATTCGGAGTGAGTAACTTTCTCCATACTGGTGGCCTATGACTAAAAATATATACTTAGTTGAGAAGTATCATTAAACACAAGATCAAGAGGGCAGGGGACATTTCCTGTAAGAGTGGGGCATCACTGACAGGAACTAATATCCTCAGCCAACATCTGAGACCTTATTATATTAAGATGAAGTCCATCCAATTTTAGTCAAGATTGCCCAACCTGGAATAAACACTCAGTTATTAAGAATTTCAAATATCATCAACACAGCAGCGAGCTAGAGTTATGGAGTTAAGTGCCTCTCCACCACCTTTCCTCTCCTCTGTGTCAAGTGAGAAGAGGCCAGAGAGGAGTAATGAGGAGTTAAGCTCAAGTGCCAACAGTCATTTACATTCATGCGAACAATGGAGGCATCTGGCTTGGCTTATTTGACTATGATTGTGAGGAATCCCAATTACAGCGGGCATTTGAACAAGCGAAGATTGAATGCTGTATTCACAAGTGGCTGAAATAAGATGAAAACATCCATCCTTTGGTATGTTATGCTCCTGAAATAGCCAAATTAGCTCTAAATGTCTGATGTGACTACAATTACAATGGGGGTAACCATCTTGGAATAATTCAAAAATAATGGGGGGTTTTCCGTTTCTTCCCATTATGCTGACATGCAGGATATACCACACGGCTCCAGTCAGTGCGGTGACAGTGAAATCAGAGGAGGGGAGAAGAGTGAAAGGAGGAGATCTTGCTTCTGTTAAGTGGTTAGAGTAGTGACCCATTAGTAAAGATGTTAAATTTAGATTTCCATTAGCTTAAAAAGTCCTGCGAAGTCCAGACAGAAAACTGACTTTTATTTAATAAAAACCTGAGCTGACACACACTGAAAGCACTGATCCACTACTCACTATGTTGTTTGCTGAGTCACATGTGTACAATAATAAATGCTCTTTTAATCATTGCAATCCAAAGAGTATTATGGTTTAAGGCTGAATTAGCCCATGGGCTCACACTACATGTTTAAGCATGAATTCACACTGTTGCGCCTCCATTGTTCTGTCTCAATAGCAGCTAAATGAAGCTTAGCCAGAGTCCAATCAGGAAGATTGCCTCACTCACAATAAGGTGCCCTCTACTATATCATTCAGCACTCCTTCCTAATCAGCCCAAGCTACATTTTCTTCCCACGAAACCCATGCGGCACAGCTAGAGATTGTACACGGAATTTGATTCTAGGATCAGACGTCTGTCCTTGTGATTGTGCTTTATTTAAGAGGTTTAATTTTAGTATCAGTGGGAGATTCGTTTTAACATGCACGCAGTTACTGTTTGTAGGGGAAACACAACCAAGACTGAAAACTAACTCACACAGCGAAGAACAAGGACACCCATCCAACCATTTTTCTACCGCCTATTCGGGATCGAGTGGAAGCAGTTTCAGGAGAGTGCCCCAAACTTCCCACTCTGCTCAAGCTCTTATTTCAAGTGAGTAGCGTTGAATACAATATATTTTCTGAAATTGTTGTCAAACACCAACATGAGTCCATGCTTTGATCGTGGAGAACAACTTTGAAACAAAAAGAATAGCCAGCAGTCATTTCCAAATCCCAATCCATACCTGACTCTTAAGAGCATAAATAATACAAAAAAGAAAATAAAGAACCAATGTGGTTTCTTACGGCATCCATTCCTGGCTTTTTTTGTCATGGGATAAAGGGTTTTTCTCCTGCTTCTTTAGGCTGGGTGTAGATATTGATAGCAGACAGTTAGGAGCTGTTCACATTGCCACAGTCTGGCACTTATTCCAGCTTCCCTTGGCTGCATTGTATGTCAGAAGATAGAATGTGCAATATTCCCCGACCAAGAATTGAATCCACTGAGATTTCTTTGTGGCTTGTCCAGATAATCCTTTTTTGGTCAATGAAAAAGAAAAACCCTTTGCTTTCGCTTGAGGCGTCGGGGCTTCTTGGGGGAAGCAGTTTTCATTTCAATTGCGGTCTACAGAAATTGACATCCTTTCACCATGCTCTGATAAGAGATGCAGTGTGAATGGACAAGCAGCTCAAGTAGAAATCAATTTGTGTATATAAACAAAAAATATTTTGAGTTTTTGGAATAATAACGTCAAGACAAAAGAAGTGAAATAAGTATTTTAAGCATCCCCACTGCAATTTACTGTCCAGGGATGAATAAACATATTTGTTTTCTTATTTAAGTTCCCTCTGGCTGTCGGCATCGAAACCACTAAGGTTTAAAAAAGTATTGTCCGATGTGACCTGAATGTTGAACACACTGAAACCATTTCCCTATATGAGATACTTTCTTGGTGTGTGTGTGTGTGTGTGTGTGTGTGTGTGTGTGTGTGTGTGTGTGTGTGTGTGTGTGTGTGTGTGTGTGTGTGTGTGTGTGTGTGTGTGTGTGCTTATGGGCATGCATACAGGCGTGTTTGTGTGACAAGGCACTGAGTTGAGAAGCGGCCCCAGGCACTTGGGAGCATCTGCAGCCCTCTCTTTTCCATATGCCCCGTGCCTTTCAGTCTCTCTCAATCATTAATTCAGGGTGATTATGAATTAACAATCCACCATCACTCTTTTCCCTGTCAGATCAGCCCTGATTTTGCATGCATTTTTTTTTTTTTTTATGATTTTCGTCATTAAAACAGTGCTTCTAATTATGCAGGCAAAGTCGTCTCAGATGGACGCTTTGGCATGATGAAGCTCTGGATACAGTTGCTATAGCAAGTATTTTTAAATTAGAGAAATGTGTTACTGACATGATCCCTTTGGGAACATCCCAGTCTGAGTGAGGTAAATTCTCATGTAACGATGACAAAAAATGTCATTAATTCAGGCTGAATAAGACTCCAAATTTCAGGTATGAGAACATTTGGTTGTAATATGGTACAACCCCCCTGAGTAATTGTGTCAAAAAAGCAGAATATGTTTATTTTGTGCACCAGAAATGCTGCAGGACCAAACATGGTCGTTAAAATCTCCAAATTCAGGCTGATTAGGCCACCAAATGTCAGATATGCCCATTTTCCCTTATACTAAATGCGCAAAACAAGCAGATTATGGTTGATTTAGTATGAGCTGTGCATTAAAAACAAATGAAATGTAGCTGAAAGTTTCTTTTGTGTAGCAAAAATGCTGCAGAACCCCAATGAATCTTCGTATTAAAGCTGATTATGCCACCAAATGTCAGGTATGAGAACATTTTGCTGCAATCAACCCCATTTGTCTTCACTAAATGGGCCAAAAAATTATGGCTTAATTGTATGAGCTGTGCATGAAAAATAATAAATAATAAATGTTGCCAAAAGTTTATTTTGTATACCAAAAATGCTGCAGAACAACACATAATCTTCAGGGAATGTGATCATCATCCCCTAGTTGGTGAAGAGAACAGACCTCCCCTGAGTTGTCGCACAACAACCGGACAGATGCTTGCCAACATGGGGGCCCGAACGCAGCATCCTCCAGTTGAGGGGCGGTCTCTTTAATCACCATGACACCCTGCTGCTCTGTTGTTTTAGCTAAACAATGTCGAAGCAAACTGACTCGGATTAGATATGTTCTTTTGGGAGTGAGATTTACAAGCTGCAAGCTGCTTTTTTTGCAGTGTCTTGCTCTGACACTCAGCCACAGCAGAATACATGAAAGAGTTTCTGAACAATAGGGTTTCAAAGTTTTTCAATTATTCACAAATTAATCTTAGCAGCCAAGTGAAAGTATAATGCATAGATGCTCTTAAAACCTTTGGGAGGAAGAGGGAGTTGTGAAATGTGTAAGAATGTGCACCAATTACAAATGTAAATCCCTCTTTTCCATGCAGTTCATAAACTATTGTCTTTATTTGGTTGTCATTATTCTGCTTTTCCGCTTAATGCTTAGGGGACCATTTATTGTGTGACAGAATTGTTACACAATAGTGTTCCAGCTTGCTATATTTTGGTCGCTTTTTTGTCCTACGAGGCTACCGTAGTATGACTCAAACCGCAATGTGTCGCCTAAAACACAAATGTTAGACCCAGTAAATATTGTAAACGCATTTCTGCGTATAAAATAGTATTCAAATGCATCAAAATAAGAACTTGTGAATTTGTCAGATTTTGGATATTTAATAATAAAGTTTGTTTACTCTGGATCAGGCATTATGGCTCGTGAGGCAGCTAATTAGTGTTGACAGCAGGTGACTGTAGGAAGTGTGATGCCACAAACACGGACGTTTAGCGGATTGTTTCCCCAACATAAAACAAATATTTGTCAAAAATATAATATTGCACTTGTGTGTGGTGCGAATTTCTAAAGAACTAGCTCAACCGAAAGTCAGCTGCATGTTGTCTGCAAAAGGCGAGGCTTGCCATGTTTTACTGTAAGGGCTTGCTAGCGGTTGTTGTGCTAATCTTGCTTAAACTAGCTTACTTGACATAACTTGCAAACCTCAGTCCACGCAAAGAGAAATACTGAGCTGAAATGAATGTAAATAACGTGCGAGTACAGTCTATGGCCACAACATAACATTTTCCGTTTGCGTTGCTAAAGTTGCTCTTTTGTTTGTATGCTTGTTGATGTTTTCCTGCTTTTGCACTCTAACACATGGCTTTGTTGTTTCCATTTACCTTCCGGTTTTATTTGCAAGTGTTTGAAGTGGTTTAATATCCCCAAAGCCAAGAAATAGAGGAAATGAATAGTTAAGGAGAAGTATGAGAAGAGGTGTAATCAGATGGTTAATTGGAGACACCTGTGCATGTTTGTCATGGCTGTGGATAGGCTTTAATAACTGCATTGTTTGGGTGTAAATGTTGTAAACATGCATGCAGAATGATCTTACATTTGAGCAAATGTAAAACCTTGTGCACACAACATGACTGCTCGTGTTTATTTATTTTATTTTTTTAACCAAACCTTTGTCACACTGTCTGCTATAATGTCTAAAACCTTGAAGGCGTGTTTACCTTGCTAATGTTGCTCCTGCCTTTCAATTTGTCTGACAGCACCTGATAGCCGGGTCCTGCCTTCATGTTACCAGCTAAACGTCTTCTAATGATCAGGTAAACTTCCTTTTTTTTTTGTCTCCCATGCTACCTGGAGGCTGCAATCATTGTCCCTCATCAATTTGAATACAGCTACCTTGTTTGTTTAAAAGTCCAAGCTAAAGGGGGAAATACAGCTCTCAATACACATGGTCATTAGTGGGGAAAAGATGTGTTGTTTTGGCATTTAAATATTAGATAAAGCAGAATAAAAACAACAGTCTGAGCTTGTTTAATCCCTTAAAAGCTTCTTGTCTATAGAGATAGACATTTGAACACTGTTAAAAGCAATAATAGTTGTGTGCATTTGGATGGGTTGGAATTAGACCTCATGCCAGGAATAGATTTATTTAAGTTCACACATTTTGAAGCAGCAAGCCATGCCTAAAACACCTCCCCACCTGCACCAAGTGCTCTCTGCATCGCAGCTGGGAACATCTGCAGATTTTATTTAGCACATATCTAGCCCACTATATCAAATCTGCACTGTTAAAGAATTCTTTGTGGGGAATTTTTCCTTATCCGATGCAGAGTATGTGTTATTCTTCACAGATTGTAAAACACCGTGAGGCAATTTGTGATTTAAATCTAACAAACTTGATTCAACGTATGCAGCAGCTCCTTTAGCCATGCACTATTTACATTTCACAACCTTTCAAAACTCTATAGCAATTCCAATAAATGCTTTTCGACTTGCAGTTGGTGGCTTTTGTAGTCAAACAGTACACTGCCTGGCAGATTACAAGCTGCACATACACACCCACAGCCTGGGAGAACAGGGGAAATAAATAAATAAGTATGTGCACCTAACATCTGCTGTCGGCCTGGTTGGACAGAGCCAGCCCGCCCTGTGCAGACCTCTATTACCAGGTTTTGATGTTGCCATAAGGCTCTGTGAGATGAGATTATGTACATCTGTATGATGATGGTTATACTTTTGTGTTATTATTCTCCCCCCAGAACTCAAGGACGCCTACAGCAAGTGACACTTCAGCTGAGGGACTTGCAAACGTGTCCACATGGAAAGTACTTTTTTTATTAAGCTGTTGGAAGAAAAAATGTTTATCCTAGGATGTGATAAGATATTCTCCTCTTGTCCATCACAGGCCCTGAAAATGATGATGTTTAACCCCTTTCACGCTCTACTGTTTCAGCACTCGACCAGAGGGAGCTGCATGATTTCATGAGTCCC
Source organism: Eleginops maclovinus (assembly GCF_036324505.1). Lineage (NCBI taxonomy): Eukaryota > Metazoa > Chordata > Actinopteri > Perciformes > Eleginopidae > Eleginops > Eleginops maclovinus. The sequence goes on from NC_086372.1 coordinate 7,164,894, forward strand.
AAAACTGCTTGCTGCTCCCATGGGGCTGTATCAGAGCAAGACTGCATATCTAGAGAGAATGTAATTAAACAGTACGTGTGATATGGAGTAGGAGTGATGTACCTCCCGAAGGGCTCTGAATATAAACCCTAAGCAAAGGATTATTTAACGCTTTGTACTGTTGCAGGTATGATGACTCAAGTGTGTTTTTAGGTGACCAGTCTGACTCCCTGGACAAACTACAGCGGTCCTGTGGGCTGTAATGAGCAGCAGGGGTTTGACTTGCTGAGCTAGCAATAGTTGTCTGATTCAAATGACACACGGATCAGGCATCGCCTCTGAATCCATCGACTCTTCCTACTCATCAGGTTAAAATTCTTCCTACATATCTCCAGCCTGATGAAGTCTATATTTCTCAGTGCTGTACAGTCACCTGAGACACACTGCCCTGTCTCAAATTCCTCCCAAAAACTTAATAAGCCGGTGCAAATGCAGTGTGGGGCACAAAACCAATCTCCGTGATTGGAAAAATGCAAATTTAACATGTAAATAAAAGGACCACATCTCTTGCACAATAGAAAAAGTACTGAGAAGGACAGAGCCAGAGGGAGAGACGGTAGCACCCAGGAAGGACGCACAAGGTTATTTTCATTCTTCCACATCATCCAATTTATAACGTGCCCACATATCTTCTCTCATTTTCACAGCTCTAGTTCTGCATGAAAGTGAGTGAACTGTATGCCAAAGAGTGTATAACCTGACCTTAAATGGACAGGGTGTAGGATTTAGCAGCATCGATAGCATTGTATCCTTAAGTACTTTAGGAGATCAAATATGAATTATTTCAGTCAGTCTTGTTGACGTGACAGAGTTGTTTAATGATGCTGTTATATTCAAGATGTTTCCCACACGCTGTCTTTGAGATTGAGTGAGTGAGAGCTGCTAACCTTGTGCTGATGGATTGTTGTTCATTTCAGAGAGCTTATGATACTCAGTGCCCCTGCCCCTGGTTTGTGAATGGGTTCATGTAGCCGTGTAACCTCCCACAATTCAGTTCTGGCGGTTTAATTCGCTCTTTTTGGGTGCACGTCCGCAGATAGCTTGACTCAGACGAGGGGAACCATTAGGAGGACTGTAATGCAGTTTTTGGCAAAAGAAAGACCCGGGCATTCATTAGACTGGTCTCTATTTATTTAGGAGAAACTACTACAGCTAGATCTTGTCATTCAAGGACAAAAAAAACATTTTTTTCTTTAATTTTTTTTACAAGAGTTGTTGCCAGATAAATAGAGCGTTCTACCTTCTTCATCACCGCTGTAGCATGATGACGAATTAAGGAATAACCCACGGATTCTTCGACTTGTGTCCCCTTTTGTAAAATGAATTGGGCAGCCTGTTCAACCCTGAATTATGCATTACATTTTTCGCTCAATAGAATCGCACTCATAAAACACTGCGCTGAAGTGAAGATTTTTAACATGCCAAATGTAGCTCGGCTGACGGAAATTGATTGCCAAAAACCCAATGAGAGGAGGGAAAAATTCATGTGTTATCACCACTTATCTGTGACAATATCAGACGCTCCATAATTTAAAATTTAGGGCCATGACATGCCGTTTTATTATTATTTATGAGAGAGACCAGAGAAGAGTGGCTTTTAGCTGGGGGTCTAAAGTATGTGACAGCGCTAATACAAAGTATTCTTCAGTTGACATGAAAATAAACTCTTTGCTGCAAATGAACATCTGTATTCCTCTCTGCACACACTCCACTCGTTCTGAGTGCCTTCTCCTGAAATTGCTGCTTGCTCATAGCATAGTGACGTGATCTGGTAATCCATCTTCAAAGCCCACCACCCCCCTCCCCAGCTTTCGCTCTCCTGGGTTAACGTAGGTGGATGTGCTGCAGCCTGAATATCATATGCATGAAAAATGTGCCATCCCTGCACTTTTTTAGCTTCATATGTAGCAGCGCCGCAGTTGATGGATAGAAGATGTCACTCGGTGCAGCGCTCAGGGCAAGAAGCATGTTGTTTTTTTTTGAGGTTGAGGTTTGTCCCTGACAGTCTGGAGACTGGAGACTGAAAAGTAAAGGCCAAAGACACGGACACTTTGTTCACGTTAACTACCGTGACCTGACAGGGACACGGAATTCACAAGGGACAACCATGTCTCTCGGATAAAGCCTCAGACAAAAACATATATTATTCAGACCTGGCTGCTCCATCTGAGTGATGAATACTGAACATTTGCAGCAGCTAAACAACACCTTTACTAGATGCTCTTGACTAAAATCAGTAAAGGTATGTATTAAAGTTGTAAAAGTTGTATCACTTTATCTTTCACCATGGTGGCTTTTGACAATTTTAAAATGCTGACAACACTGATTGTGATGCAGTTTATTTGGCTTGTCTGGGCTCTGGTTTAAGAGCATAATAGGGCCCCTTTAAGACATTAAACTGCAGCATCCTCACAGTTTTGCAAGATATTGAGGACTACAGCTCACAGAATTCAAAGTGTAGCCATGACTAGTTTTGAGCAGGCAATGGGCAAGGTGGCCTTCAGCTCTTCCCGGACCTGATGATGTTATTTCAACAGGCTCTTAGTGGTGTGGAGAGTCATTGCAGTGGTTTTGAGGTAATGGGCCAGATGTAAGAGCCACCTGTCCAGCGGCAGTCCTCCGTATGCTGCCATTGAAGAGCCAGTCGTGCAGAGCCGAGGCTGTGCTGTCTCTCAGACTCGAGGCTTATTGCAGCTCATTCAGAGGAGCAGCCGTGCTCATCATGTGCATTAGCCAACTTTTTGTGCACCCACAAGTGTGGCATTTAAGAATATTATAACTTAAAGCCATCATGACATTAACACAGCTTGCTCGGTGAAAATACAGATTGCGGTGCAGGAACCAAATTTCATCACTTCGAAATCAGCCGCAGGCAACATGTGAACGCACTCCAAATTTCTGTCTATACATACCCGAGACGAAGCCATCCTGCCATATCTGGTATGTGGAATGAGCAGTGCTTTTGGCCGCCTGCCCGTTTAATTCATTTAACACTGAAGAAAACAGAGCACCTCTGGCAAACAGGCCGGCGGAAAATAGAGCCGTGAATCTTGATTGTGGAGGTAAATGAACAGATAGGTCTGGAGGTGTGTCATCTGTCAGTGAGCAGAGATGCATTAGCGTGGATACACCCCGTCACTTCTGTGTCCCCAGTAACCTCACGGAGAAAGCAAGATCAAGTGCACGAGGCAGGTACTTCTTTTAGATATGTTATCATCTATGTAAAGAAGATGTAAAATATGTTTCTTCACGCAAAGGCATAATTCAAGCGTGACTTCAGGGAAACAATAATATTCTAGACATTGCGAGTCAGCATGGTTTGAGTCAGTGCAGAGGTCGACAATACCCCCGAGCAAATGTACCGAGCTGTGCATAGGAAATGATAGCCTCCCACCAGCGATGACCTCCTAAACTGCTCTGCGATTCCAAACACGCTGACCTGTAAGTCAAAGCTTTTAGCAGAAACACAATCCTTTGTATGACTTTTGTACATCACGATCAAATGTAATAGTTTGGGTTGTTGGAGTATAACAAGCGTTTAAGGACATTGACGAGGTGGATAAACAATTTAGTTATTGGATAAAACATTTTTTAAAAACGCATGATTTTTTCACTAAATTGACCCGCATGTCAAATAGGTTTTTGTGCATTTAAATCTGGTTCTGGAATATATGATTTTGCACCAAATTGTGTCCTAAACATTTTCATAATTACAAGGAACAAAATGTGCTGCTTTTTATGCACATTCCTCATGTGGCATATGTAAAGGTTCTTTGATTTATTCTCACAGAGCTGAATTTTAGATCAAACCTGAGTGGGTGGAGAGTACGTTCTGTTTATCAACCTCAGCAGGCGTAGTAGGTTCCCGCATTAAATAATCATAATATGGAGTGATTAAATAAGAATAATATTAACATTTATTGGACTTCTCTGCAAAAAAAGAGGAATATAATTATTAATGGGCTGTATCTCTAGAAGAAAAAGTGTTTAAAGAGGCCCTTTTCCATTTCGTTTAGTGTGTTACATAGGTGTTTGTGCATGTCAATGGTCTTCAAAGGTTAAAATCCACACACCCCCTTATTTCCCCGAGCCCTTAGAAGTGCCTCAGTCAAGTAGACAAACTGCTCTTTGTGGATATACACAGCAGGACGTAAACACAAAGGTTCACAGGCCCCGTGTTGCATCCGCGGCACTCCATCACCCGTCACTGTCCGGACCTTCCGCTCAGTCTTTAAATCTGGAGCGACAGGGTGTCACTGCGGAAAAATCCCGCTGCGAGACGATGGCTCCATGCCCTTCTCCATCACACCTTTGTTCCATCCTCCTCTCCAAGCCGTGACAAGGTAGAGAACGAGTTATCACACCCGTCAGCTTTACGAGTCCCCGTCTGGTTGTGCCGCGGTAATAAAGTCATTGCGCCGCTCCTTCAAAAGGGGGTGAGTCAGAGCAAGTGATGGGAAATTGGTCAGCGGAGTACCATTGAGGGGCAAAAAAGTACATTCTGCGCCACTGGCTTCTTTGTATGCATTGTTGGCCTGATTAATAATATGAGGAGCCACCCCTCCTGCAGAGTATTATAGAACATAAAAGCTCAAAATAGCCTATAGAGGAGTGTGTGTGCCTATGTCTTATTCAAAGGATGCTGCAAAATCCTGGCTTAGTATTTACTTTCTGATTTGTTATATATAATCACCAATTACTTTTCGGTCGTCACTGTAAATAATACTGTATTATTAGCCTGGCTAAATATACACCGCTGTCAGTCACTAAAATCTCCTTCTCTTCAGGGTTTAAAGTTCAAACGCTTTATTTTTCCATATGACATCTTGAAATAAGAGGATTCCTTCTCTCAGCAGTGCTCTTGAGATTTTTTCTGAGGGACGCGTTGGACAGAAAGTGATCCCGGCGGCCCGCTGTGCGCTGTGAGGAGCAGTAATTGTGTGAGCAGTAATTGCACTCTCCGCATCTGCTAGGGAGAATAAGGGGGCCATCATCGGGTCAGATGCCTGCCGCCTCCGGGAACATTTATTCTGTCGCAGCACATGTGAATGATGAGTTCATTGGGTCTATACAGCGTGTTCGGAAGAATATCATTATATCAATTGTAGTTAAATCCTTTAAGAAAAAAAAAAGGCCTAAAGTCTTAGAAATTGTACTATTAAGAGAAGGTTGTCTTAATTGTAAAGCTTGCAAGGGGTGGTGTGCACCTGGATATGAGGCCATTTGTATTACCTGTCATGTGACTTTTGAAGGAATATAGAACATTGAAAGGGCTGGAAATTGCTCCATTGGAATAATGTGTGTGTGTGTGTGTGTGTGTGTGTAAATATATATACAAAGCAACCTATAGGAAAAAGAAAACCCCCAAAAGCACTTGCAGAATAACCATATTGGAATAGTAAGATAGCTAATAATTTTACAGAAAATTGACAGAATATTTTATATATAAGTAATTATTTATTAATTATTTTTTATTTATTATTCTCATCCACAAACACAGATCTACCTTTTGGTTTTTGGGAGCTGACACGTTTTTTTTTCTGCTCAAGTTTTCATTATTTTCTTTTCATACATAATGAAATGGTTTTCGCCAATAATCCGTTTTTACAATAAAATATTTAAAAGATAAATGAAAGACAGAACAGAAACCCCCCCAAAACGAATGGCTCAAAGAGAGTCAACATCCTTAACAAAAACAGTCAAAAACCTTTCAAGACCACCTTTTAAAAATCGTAAGCAAATCTATAGTTTTCTCAGACACACTTTTAATGTTGTACACCTTTTTAAATACAAAAGGCGGTGATCCCATACCTGTCTAGATTTCCCAGAGCTGACATTTTTTATAATTTAGCCTTCATTTTGCCATCATTCGTTGCAGCCCTGAACCACTAGATAAACTACATTTTCTTTCTGCTATCAAAGCTTTAATAAGAATATGCCCTCAAACACCATATTTATCCATATGCAAGACGGTTCAGTCAGTGTGTCTGACAGTCGAATCTATCCACCCAAAAATAGAAGGCTCAAGTCTGTCATACTGTCAAAATATCAATCCTGGAGGAGTGCTGCTGACAGATTAGGACGCCGCATTAACATAACTGTCACCTTCTGGACCAAAGAAATGCAATCGGTTTCTTCCTCCATGTGTGAGTCTTTAATTCATTATCCTCTACACATCTCTGTTGATCATTGATAGGAAGCTATGACAATATATTGTTTATTTGGCGTTGTTACTCTATGTTATTTCATTTTATTGCGCGCGGTGAATGGTTTGCAAATGCCAGAAGCAATACATGCTCTACAAAGGGGAACTAGATTGGAGGCAATTGGAACAGCATCTAACACAGTTGAGTGAACCCAGCTGACCAAATCAGTGTGTTCATATCACTCGTGATGAAGTGAAACTGAAAAGCCACTGAGGGTCATTTATGTTAGTCTGCTTTTGTAATGGCTTTGGTATTTGGAAGTTGTACATTTAGATCAGTGGTGTTTCCCTTGCAGAAGCATTGACCTGTACCTTTTCTCCAATTCTAAAGTCACCCTTTAGCCAGAGAATTGCTTTACTTACAACAACAGAGCAGACATTTCAATCTGATTTCTTTCAAAATTTGGGTGAAAGCTAAATTTGTATTTGAGTCCCATTTCGTCACTCTTTTGAACTCCTTGCTTCCTTTCAATCTGTCAACGTTTTTAACACGAAACAAAGACTGCAGCGTGAGGGGCCGGCCCCCTGCAGGGGTCGTGAACCAGAAGATTGATGCAGAATTCACCTGTTCAGTTTTTCCCCTTTTTAAGATATTGTACATTAGAGATAACAGCCAACCTGGTCCTCTATCCTTTCAATAGCAGCACTCCGGGGTAGCACTGACAAGAGGAGGTGACTCAGGGCAACAGAAATCGCACACAGTGCTGGAAATGGTCCATAAAAGCTCTTTCTGACATGACAGAGCAGCCTTGGATTTTTGCCAACAGACACTTTTTCACAGTAGATTCCTCACAGCACAATCCTGCAGAGGCTGTCAGGGCCGAGGTCAATCCCGTTTGATTTACTCTTAATACAACTTCCAAACTGCCTTTTCTGAAATTAGTTAGTAAAACATCTCCTCTGGCAGCGGAGGAATGTGAAAATGATGTGTAGTCTCTCTGATTTGGACACATTAACACAGTTTGTGTTGACTAAACTAATCTGGAAACTGCATATCTGTTGAGACATAATAGCTTCCTGTCTTAAGTAGTGACAACGCGTGTGCTTTGCATGTTTGGCATTGTGTTTGAAACGAGGCTACAGATCGCTGGCGTGTCTCCATGCCCCTTCCTTGCACTCCTCCAAGGAGGAGTACAGCACATATGGCCCCCTGGGCAGTATGGATGGGTTGCTGCAATCAAAGTGGGAGGACATGAGCACAAGAAATATCCCATCTGTCATGATGTCCTCTCTTTCTAAAATGGATTAATAACGGTCGGCAAGAGAACTGAGTGGAATAAAAGCATCATAATTACGCGCCACAGAATGAGCGGATTCACAGGGACAGTTATAGATATCTATTTCCAATCAAGCACCTTTTTGAACATTAAATCATGTACACTTGTCACAGTAGAGGCTCACAATACTAATATTAACCTGAAAAGAGCATCATATGTCCTCTGTGAAGCTGCAACGGGTGGCTAACATACATTGGCTGATGCATCAAAACTGTTAGAAAATCCAGATATTTAGCAAGTTAACATCAGGGATTTTTTAAAACATTTACAATTTAGCCAACCAACCTTTCAAGTTTTGATTCGTCTCTGTGAGAGTGGAGGATTGTCCAATGTGTGCAAACAGAGCCTCAGTAAATGGAGCTGATGGAATGGACTATCCAGCCTAGTGAGTCCTGAATCTCCCAGGAACAATGATGTTTCAGTAAAACAAATATAATCTCCGCTCCCTTTTGGGTTCTGTGCTTACTTTAAATGGCCAGGCTGTGCCAGAGAACCATTTCACCCTCCACCTCTGATCAAACCCGTATCACTTACATTTTATCGCGTAGCCGTCCAGTCAAGGGAATTTGCAGATGATATCTTTATAAAGCTCGTAACCCTTTTTTCACAGCACCAATCCATTCTGCCCGATCACAGAAGGTTTAATATGCTGCTTCTCCTGGTAGAAAAGGTAAACATTTTACTCTTCACAGCGGTGCAGTATAGACGCTAGTGTCACATCTACACCCTAATCATGAGGTGAGTATTTGTAGCAGCCAAGATGGAGTCACAATAGAAGGATCATAGCAGAGAGGAATTTCATATTAATTGATGCCACGGTTATTGACTGTAAGCTACACTGAAGGGCTGCTCGCTTACAGAAATAGCACAGTGTGTGAACAATGAAATTAAAACAGACGGAGGAGGGACATGTTTAATTCTGGAAAGATGTAAACAATTTGAAGAAGCACAACCCTTTCCCCTTTTTTACTGCGGCGAATACGGATGCCTTGTAAATGTTGTTTTTTTTCCGTCATTTTCATAACAAATGATCCGTTGAGTAAGGCATGTGCTGCCCACACACCTTTTTCTGAGTGTTTCACATCAATTGTACAGAATGTGCTAAAGGCAAAGACAGACATATCAAATGTATTATCATTTTCAATTTTGACAAAGCCCAATTTCATATCTTCTGTGTGTAGGAAGCCACCCACGCAGAGCACACATTGAGATGTGAGGCCTTTAATTCAACCTCGCAGAGATCGCAGTAAGTTTAGGTGACTGAGAGGAGAAAGCACTTCTCTCCTCATCATTACTTTGGCATTCAAACCAGCTTGACTACACATTAGAAACCAAACATTTCGATTTAAACTCAAATAAAAAGCTCTAAAACCATGAGCATCTCACATTAAAAGGTTCAATTTCAAATCAGTCCCGCTGCCACTAGACACTTGATCAAGTTGCTTTGAAGATCATTTTGGCCTGAGGCGTAACTTTATGTCAATGTATGATCCAGAAGGTCTTTTATTTCAGACAAATGTTGGCAGACTCACTTCCAGGATAATTTAGCCTGGTTATGAGAGGACAAAGTGAGGATAAGCTGGAAATAGTGATGATGGGGAAGATGGATGCATTGTCTCCAACAGTATTGCCCATTTGTTTGTGAAAGTTGCGTTTCATTTTAGCCCTCTTCCCTTCCTGAAGCTCTTTCCTCATGGTGTTTCCATCCAACACAAGCTGGTCACATTGATTAGAAGCCCGGTATTTAACAAGCTACGAAAGTAAATCATTGGTGAGGGTAACAGTTTGATGACTGCAAACTGGTGTTGATATATCACCAGGCATAATTCCAAAAGCACAAAGCCAAAGGGAGTGATGAATGAGAAGAGTGGATGCTAGATTTATTGATTAATCACAGCTCGACTCTGCAAATATCACAAAGATTCGTGGAATTGACTGCTGTGGATTTAACTTTACATGATTCTTGCAAAAGGAGCTTGTAGAGCTGCATTAATACCAGATTCTGTTCAGCATCTTTAATTTTCTTTCAGTGCTAATGCATCTCTTGGGAGACTATAATGCAGGAAACATTTCTCTGAATTTCCTCTTAATTATGACACGGACGCCCACTCCTAACTTCTGGTTTTGAATACCTCCTCATCTCTGCACTCTTCAAGGTTAGCAGGTATGGAGCAGGAATAATGACAGCTGTTGTTGGAAAGCAATTTTCAAGTTGTTGTACTGCATGTTTGCACGTCCTTGATTACGCCTCTCCAAAGTGATGTGCACATCTTGTAATTACTGCACACCCACAGACGGATGCTCTGAGTGATCGCCGGATCTTTGGTCTAAATCTAAACAAAATATGCTTTACTTCTCCTCTTGTATAATCCCTTTTAAACAACTTAGAAATGGTGGCTGACAGGTGAAAACACGCTAAAATGACCCAAAACATTTCCATTCAGAGCAACACCTTGTAGCTGTAGCAACGAAATATGTGTTTTGAGCTTCCCTGAGCATGTTTTATCAAGTTGGTAATGGCCCAGTGAGTTTCCAATCCTCTGTTGGGAGAGGGACATGAAAACAGTCTAAGGCGAAGACAAGGGGTACGAATTAGGATCCATGAACATGAGTACAAGAAACAAACAAGACTTAACGCAGAGTACGAATAAGGAGACAGACAGAAGGGAGAGATGACGGTTATGGAGATTAGAGGACAGCAGCTGTTGACAGTCAGGGGTCTTGTCTCTGAACACTGGTGTAAAGCGATGACACCTGGCCGGCATGCAGAGCTCAGCATGAGCAGTCAGCACTGAGACCTTTTCCTCGTGTAAAGCATCTCATTAAGAGCGGAATGAATGCTGAGGAAGTTAAATAGAGACTGAAATATTTCAAATGGAAGATAAGTCGATATATATTCCTAACCAAAATACTCTCTTGCAATTGCTTTGATTAAAGTTAAGCAAACAAAGAGTTGAAATGAATGTGACTCATGCACATTGAGTTCACCTTTATGTCACAACTAATGTTCCATCCCTCTGCTTAATCCACCTCAGACTCTGCAATCAGCCCAGAGCAGCCCATTGCTGATGCGTTGTCATCACGGATGCTGCTTACATTTGCAGTGGGTTGTCTACAAGTGCGCTGAAGTACAAACTAATTACCAGCACAAGTGGCGCACCACCTTCCCGTGTTGTGCGCACTCCACATGGACTCACACGGGTAATTAATGTCTGCGAGTCGGAGATAAGAGAGAAATAGGCACAAGACTCTCAAATAAACCTAAACTAAATGTAGGCAGGACAAATTGCGTTAAACAATATATGTTCTAGTTCAACTCATCTGTTTTAATCTGTCGCACCTTTCACTGCCCTGCTGAACACGCTAAGATGTGTGTGCAAGGTATTTCTGGTCTGGAAAAACTGTATTAAGTTCTAACTTTTAAAAACGTAATAGTGAACTACATACTAGTCAGCCAGTGTGATGGAGAGAAAGTCACTCTGTAGGGAACTTCTAGCCTTTGCAGACCATTTACATGTGCTAAAAACTCCCCAAAACATAAGAGGGCGTCTTTTATAGTTTCAATTCGCTGTTAAATCCTCTGGTCACAGATCAGATTATCTCTGTGACCACATCTGTATTTAGGAAAGAGGAGAGGCCTCAAGGAAGCCACACTTTGTGACACAGGATGATAACAGTTCCGTTCTAAATCTTCTTCAGAACAGCTTTGAAGTTTCATGGTTAAAACAAGAAGTAAGGTGAAGGAATCCAGCCTCACCTTTTTTATTCCTCTGAGCCTGTTGTGGCTTTATAGACTGTGTTATCATCTTGCAAGAGAGGATACCAGTCTGGGTTTTACACACACACTCCCAGCATACTGCCACAATATCCAGTATTTCTCGGCTATGCGGTGTATTTTTGTTTTCAAGGCTACATCCGCAGATGTCACATTACTCTGTATGAAAGTTTCTATACCGATTTGTCTCTTTAAGAATGGGTGGGGCTTTAGTTTCTTATCATTAGTCACAATTTGCATGGCTTTCAAGGCTCCTCCCCTACACAGTTACTCACTCTCTCCCTCTCTCACACACACACACACACACACACACACACACACACACACACACACACACACACACACACACACACACACACACACACACACACACACACACACACACACACACACACACAGACTGACTCTCTTCACACTTGTGTGCGCACAGGTCTCATGGCAGATACATTATAGATCACAGCTTTAGTCGGCCATCGTGTGTGAAGAGTTCAAAGTGGATGCTATATTGTGCCTATAACCCCAATCACACACACATCTACGCAGAGATGGTATACATCGCCCATAGCTACAGACCTCTATATGTGACTAAAAAAAATCAGGTTGAGAGGAGGAGAACAGAGACATGTTTTCAGTGCAGTGAATGAACAGGGTGGCAGAGTGTGGGAGGACAAGATAAAGAGAGCTGACGGAAAAAACAAAACTGCGCCGAGAACTGATTGTGCCATCTCCTGTGACACATTGTAGCCTTTATTTGCTTTTTTTACTGACATAATACCTTTGGCAAAAAGGAAACTGACGATGTGACGCATATGACAGCCATCTCGAAGACAAAGTGTGCACTCTGCGATACAACCTGTTGACTTAATAACTGAATAAGTCGTACTTGTGGCGTTTGAATGCAATGTCAGGATTAATCGTCCATTGTCTAATTAATTTGTTTTTGTTAAGTGGGAACAGCTCTTAAAGAGGACATATTATGCTCATTTTCAGGTTTCATAATTGTATTTTGTGCCTCTACTGTGACATATTAGCTTAACAAAACTCCTTTGTCGCAAAAAAAGGATTTCAATCTCATAGGAGTGAGGGTATATACAAGTGCCCTAACCACTCTAATCTTACTCTATAAAGAGTAACAGGGTAATCTTGAATGAGGTTCACCTTGGAAGACATACATGTATTAAGTTCTGCGTTGTTGTGTTATACAAAACTTCAATTAAAAGTACCGGAAATGTTTGTGAGATAATGTCGGTGTAGCTCTCACGAAGACCTACAGTAGAAGTATGTTGTTGTTTACTTTATTGGAGATTACAGAGGTTTGTGAGTGACAATGGCTTTAAAGAGCTTGTACGTCAGAATCAACAGTGAGCAGATCATTAGCGGCTAATGCTCAAACCTCCAGGATGGGCTTCCTAGCTGCAGTTTAATTGCTGCTGTTTCAAAAGTAGAAGGAAAGAAAGTTCCACATGAACTTTATTAGAGTAGGCCCTCCAACTAGGAGTGTGTTTGAGCTCGGTACTTAAAATAATGTTCAAGGGAAAGGATTTTAGCAGCAAGACACAGATGGGCTGTGCTGAATCAGATGAAACAGCAGCCGAGTTGGACGGTGACCTTATCGATAATTAGCTTTGGCTTCTGTAAACATGCACTCCAACCTTTCATGTTGGGAAGCTGAGGGTGATTGAAACCATTCCCGCTCTAATTTTCTGCAGGTGTGTCGACGCATCAGAAACATTCACTTTCCTCCACCTGCATTTCCTTTAATTATCTTTGCATCACATGTCAGGCGGTTCAGGAGCGAAATGATGAAACATCCTTTGAGTTGCAGCGTTTTCAAAGGCACGGCTCCCAGGTGTTTTTTTTTTCTTTCCTACAGATAAAGAATCTGCAATATTGAGCTTGGAGGAGACCATGAAACATGGCTAGAGGGTGTGTTCAGGGTGTTTACTGAGTGGATCATCACTCGCTTGGTTTTGAGGTCTGTGACATTTAATGGCTGTATTTGATGTGTGGTGAATGTGAGGTTCAGCAGCGTACTTGGCTGAACGCTTCACAGATAAGGCATTTTTTTGAAGATGTATTTATTTAGGACTTATCAACACAGTATTGTTATATTATTTTCAAATGTATCTTCATAAGACCCAGGAAAACGCATCAAAAAATAGAGAAAAAGCCTTGCTGGGGCTGAGTTTTTTCCTGCAGTTGGAGCCCATCTGAAAGCTGCAGGCAGGAGCAGTTTTAAAATGCAGGCTCCAGGGTGGACAGTTGCCATCTTGCCTCTGGCTTTATCAATGCTGGCATCTGACACTGGCAGCAGTGCCGGAGCTCAACCCTCCATCGAAGAAGAGGAGAGGGTCACGTACTTCCACTCTGCCCTTGAATACTTCTAACAAAGACATCGTCTGAATGATATCTAAAATGAGGGAATGAAAAGTAAATCTGCCCTTCATGGAGGTTGTTGAGTAAACCATCCTCAGAGTGTCAACTTTAGTAGCCTGTCACCAAAGACTGAGGAAGAAATTAATCAGTAAAGAGAGTAAAGAGGTCAAGCTATTCCATACATTTCATTCAGACTGATTGAATGTACTTGGGGACTTTTATGGCGTCTCTAAACCAAAAAATGCTCATAAATGATGGTTCCCATTTGTGTTTGTTCTTCAACATTCCTCCATTTAGGAATAGTGAAAGAAATAGGGACTCTGGGGCTTTCATATACTGTATACATTCAGAAAAAAATCTAAATAGTCACAGTGGTGAATTAGAAATGTACTTGCCGACCTAACCTACAAAACCAATTCCTTGTTTACATGATGTTCCTCCTGACTACCAGGTAAAAAAATATTGTCCCAATTTTATTTATTTTGATTTTTAAGATATCATGTGTCCACTACAGTGGACATCGGAACGCCATACATGTGAAACTGAACGTTGATGTATCCAGTTAGTCCGTTAGAAATTACCAAAAAGTCAACATAAGAATGAGTTTAGCATCCACTTAACTGTCCATCATCACATCAAAAAACAATTCCCCTTCTTGGAAACACAAAGGAAGACCTTGCACTTTGTGCACATCACATATGTTTTGCTCTTGCAGCCGGATCTGCGACACCTTGCATGTGTTTTTTCCACCATCTCTGGAAGATGGATGGCGCCATAGTGTCTCAGAGCTGCATTTGGCTGCGGTTTCCACTTTTGACGTCGGGGTAGTGTAGTCATCTTCGCTGTCACTTGTGATTCCTGCTTGGGCCCGAGTGATCAACTCTTGACCAAGGAGCAGTTTGAAGTCAAGGAACTTCAGTGGTTTCTTCCCCAAAAAAAATGGCAGTCACTCTTATACTGAAGCCATGAGTTGGTGATTGCCAGGTCAAAAAAGTGGAAAACTGCATGCACTGTCCGTTTCCGAGTGCGAGAGGCCATCCTGTAGAAACTCAACATTCGCTCAACCAAATCGACGCCACCCATGTTGGTGTTGTACTCAGCAACTGCCAGTGGCCTTGACACCTGGACAAACCTTTTGTCTTTCTTGGACCATCTTCTGTGTGTGTCCTGAGTTTCAATGCCATAGGCAGAGGATGCCATGGCAACTGGCTTGTTGTCCAACCACTTTATGACAGCAAGTTCAGGAGGGCTTCGTCTGACTACCATCTCGTGTGCCCTTCTTCCTCTCTTTTTGAAGGGCTTATCATCTATGATCTTGCGCTCCTTTGGAACCCTGTTTTTCATGAGGGTTCCAGTCCCTATCAGCCCTTTTGTCATCAGGGTGTCGAGGAGATGGATTGTTGTAAAGAACCCGTCAAAGAACCGGTGGCTTCCTTGGAGAACAGACTCTGCCAAATGAAGAACAGCTTGTTCTCCAATGCCATTTCCTTCTGTAGTTCTGAAGGTAGTCTTGCCTTGGTAGACCACAAAGTCTAAGACCAGACCATCTGGTGCGGCCAAGACAAAAACCTTCAATCCAGTTGGGTATGGTTTGCCCGGTACATACTGGCGCACTGGGCATCGACCAGTGAATGGAACCATTTGCTCGTCAATGCACCATTTTCCTGTTCTAGGCAGACTCAGACATCCTTGCCTTACTTTGGTCAAGAGGGGCCTGATTCGCCACAAGAGATCTCTTCCGTTTTCATCGTCTGAAACATCAAGGTCGTTGACGATCTTAATGGAATTTCTCAGCTTGTAAAACCAATTTCTGGTCATGGATTCTGCCACAATTTGAACTCTGGTATTTGAGGCCCAATACATATGAATGTTTGGATATCCTAGACAGCCCATGTAAATAGAATTCCCAAAGAATGTCTTCAGTTCTTCAGGAGTGGTATTTAGTGTTGCTCCAGACACAAGGACTTCACGCTGATTTGTGCACAGGGCCATTCCTTCAAACACGGACTCATCGATGTACTGCTTAAAATAATCCTTTGGGGTCCAGTTTTGGCGTGTCATGGCATCATTGCTCTGAATGATGGGAGGATCATTGAGTTGTAATTTGAATCTAAAGAAAAGCAATACAGGGAGAAAAACAAAATTAAAATGAGTCTCAATTGTTAGAGAAAATCAGTTTTTTTTGTAGACTACAAACTCAAGGTGTACTTTGTATTCTTGCCCCACAGTGGACGCCGACTGGACTCAGATGTGGACTGTTCTGCTTGATCTGACTCCTCTGCATCTGCTTGCCCTGCCTGCATTTCATCCTCAGAGCTCTCTGAATCATCTACCTCTGCTTCTGCCTCAAACACTGCATCTTGACCTTCTTCATCAGAGAACTCAATATCTGAGTTTCCTACAATTCGCAGTAAAATCCTCTCTGCCTCTGAGAATGACTCCCTTTCTTTTCATTTGAAAAACAACAAAATGGAGAAAATAACTACAAATGTCCACTACAGAGGACAATTTTTAAACACTTAAATACTATGCTAAAATACAGTTAAAATAAATCAGACAACTGTTTTAAAGTGTTGTTAAGAGACTTATATAAAACATGCCAACAACATTTCAAGCCAAAATTTGCTCAATAAAAAGTATTATGCACTTACTTTTCTACTTCCCATAAAATGTGCTTGGACTGATGGCCGCCATTTTCCTGAAGGAGGAAGAGAAAGGTACCAAAGCCCCACCCCTTCAGATTTGGTATCATTGAAAAGCCCTAAATGTCCTCTGTAGATAGCAAATGGAGTTAATTCAGTAGTATGCAGTGGGTGAGAGATATTCAGGTTTACAAAGGTCCTCCACAGAGGAAAAATGTGAACTACTGTTAGTCAGGAGGATTATATAGACAACATCCTGGTTACTTTCGCGCATTAAATGTGCAAAAAGCTTGTGAAAATGAAGCAGCTTAGCAGAGTTTAAGTGGATGACTGAGACAGTGTTTTGATGCAATTTGTGAAACAATGGTAGAACCACGAGTAACTGCTGCTTTTATTAGTTTGATTTCAACAGGTTGGCAAGGAAACAAGGTACCTCAATGATAAGGGTGGATGGTGTAAGGAGCAGGCTAGCTTTTTGGACAATAAAGGGGGTACATAGCATGGACGTTTCAAGTTCAAATAACACTCTCTATTCGTGCAAAGAACATATTGTTCTTAAACTACAGGAAGATGGACGTTTTTTGTAGTGTACCCTCTCTAATATGTCTCAATAAGAATGTAGTGCCACCTGTCAGATAACTGGAGTTGCTTTTGATAAAATCATGCCTTAGACATATATCATCCCGGGTGATGTGCGTCTCCTTGGTGGTTTCTCCTCTTTCAGCCACAATGATTTATGTGATTTTTTTCCCCCTCTCACCCACTCAGTTTCCCACCTTTTCAGCTTAACCTCTCATGTAGAATTCCCCCTTTTTCAGGCTTTGTCAAGGTCTGCTTCAATCTAGAATGAATTATTGATCGGACATCTTCCTCGGTCTGACCACATGTGCTTCACACAAGGAACAGATAGTGGTTTTTAGCGGGTGAAATTGGACCGTGCTGAAATTAAAGTTTTTGATAAGCACGGACATCTGCATTGATTTGTGATTATTCTGCTGATTAGAATATAAGGCAGTGCAAATTAAGCAGCATTTTAAAGAGGTGTGTAATAAAATCCATTAAGAATATGGCTTTACACAGCTCACAAGGTTAATATTTGCACATGAGTCCACATTACAGCAGTCATTTGCGAGATATTTTGCATAGCTAGAGCCAAGCCTCTTCCCATTTTGGAATAATGTAGCTTGTTACCTTTAGTTCACAGCAGGCGCCCTCCTGATATTCTCACACACACTCTCGCCTTGCGTTATCTGACAGAGGTTTTCCATGTAACCTTTCATCTTCTTTCACGGGGGACATGCTGCAAGATGTACATCATGCGAAAAACGTGTTCGGGTCGGTTGTAAATATGGTATCTAGCAAGTATGTGAGGCAGAGGAAATCCTCACGCTTTCACATTTTGAAGTTCAAAGCATTCTACCTGCTGCCGTATACCCCCCACAATCCGGGTGTGGATCTGTGAAGTCTTGCAATATTCAATAATTGCTTCAGCAGTTTGTGTTTTGGATGACATAACATATGTTCTAAAGTACATTGTTGGTGTGTGTGAGAAGATCACGCTAATACACAATAAGCAAGAAGATCTAAAATATTGCAACTCTTCAAAATGAAGTAATACTCACTATAAGATTATTGCTTGTCGTCCTGTGCGTATTAGATTGTGTTTTACTGTATGTGTTATGCTTGACATGAATATTGCCCTGCAGGGATAAATTAACTTTATTGCTCTGGGTTGAAAACATAATTGAGTTACCTCAAAATAACCTGGAAAAAAGTTTCCGATACTAAATCATTAGAGCCGCACCCCCCTGTGAACTCCTGCGGCTGGTATTGCTTTGTAAGGCATCTATGCTTTCCACAAATCTGGGGCCGTATCTGTGTACCTGTGCTGAGTGGGGAATTGTGTCAGCAAAATGACAATAAAGATAACAAAAGCTTCAGAGCGCTGTTTCCCAGACGCTGCTAAAGGAAGGAATCCATGGGCCCGGCTTGGCCTCGTACCAAAACTGCTAATGGCTCCGAGCTAATGTGGAACCATTTGATCACTTTTGATTGAAGTTAATAACGTTTAAGATGTTATTTTGGGAAAGAGAGCTCATTACAAGCCGTATTAATAGCTTGAAAGTGTCTTGCTTGCAGAAACTCTGAGGCTATTTTTCACTCGTCACATTACTGAACTGTCGACACTTGATACTTATTCAGTTGGTTTCAGTCTCTGGCCCACTGCCCATGTTACATTCAGGTATGTATACTGTGCCAAAGAGCTCTTTTCTACTGATTTCAACTTTCCTGTGCATATTATATCATATTTGTGTGCAATTTGTATGCCACACAAGTAGGGCTGTCACTTTTTGAAAAAAATCACAATCGATTTTTTTAGGCTTACATTTTCATTGAATCGACTGTAGAATCGATTATCCACGTCTACGTTTCAATTTTCAAAATAAAGGCCAACACACTGCCATTAGGACTAACGTAAAGAGGGCGCAAGAGACGTACAGGTCAGCATTTCTGATTATTTATTGCATGAAGTTCGTGTATAACAAACAGGAGCATTCTTGAAATAAGCAGTATGGACTGCCATAACATCAATGACGAAAAACATTACTGCAGGCTTCTGGCTGTGTTTACCATTATAAATATGAAACAAATTTCACATACAGGCGATTGTTAAATAGTTTGAAAATAAAACTTAAAATTCACTTGACGACTAGCTAACATAAAAATAGGTTGAAAATATTTCACTTAGCCAACACGCAGGAACGCTACATTCCCCACAACAGACAGTGGACCAGAACATACTGAGTCTGCATATGCCCCCTCATAGTTGCAGTGCTGCTGTGATATGGGAACTCACGATCGCACAGTTTGCATACCACTTTGTCCTTCTCCATAGTTTTGCCTTCTGGCCAAAATCCGAAGTGCTTCCATATCGAACTCCTCATATGATTATGGGGTATCACTCGTCTCTCATGTCGCGCAGATTGATCGCCTTTGCCCTCCATTTTTTGGCAAAACACTAAGCCGTGGCAGCCGATTGACACTATCAGGCTGTTTCCGGTGCGTACAATTGGTGGGAATTTACTTTTTAGCCCTCGCAATGCCTACTGCACTTTCGGAATTATTTTCTTTTCTGCTTGTTTGTGAGTTATGTTTATTATAATAATCATAATGAAATAAAATATGTTTTATTTGTTAAAAAAACAAGTGATTTGGTAAAAATCGATTCCCTCTTTTCGTTTTCGAAACGTGTGTTGGTCAGTCCAATCGATTGTACAATCGATTCTCGAA
Source organism: Eleginops maclovinus (assembly GCF_036324505.1). NCBI lineage: Eukaryota > Metazoa > Chordata > Actinopteri > Perciformes > Eleginopidae > Eleginops > Eleginops maclovinus. Next base: position 7,184,499 of record NC_086372.1, read on the forward strand.
CGTAAAGTGACAGCCCTATACACAAGTAGTTGCAGAACTCTGGTATAATGTAAAATATGGTAATGAGTTAAGGAGCAATGATATATGTTTTAAAGAGGACATATGCTCATTTTCAGGTTCATATTTGTATTTAGTGTATCTACTGTGATATGTCGCCATGCTTTAATGTTCAAAAAGCTCTTTATTATTCTCATACTGCGCTCTTTTCACCCTCTGTCTGAAACCAGAGCCCAGTCTGCTCTGATTGGTTAGCTGGCCAGCTCTGTTGCGATTGGTCCATCGCTTAGAGATGTCCATCCCCGTCGTCTATTATGTACAATGTGTTGTAGTGCTAGCCAAAAGAAGCACAAATGTTATATAGTGATGTAACCATGTTTCTGAAGTAAAAAGTTCAATGGAGGTGTTTCAGTGTGCAGGAGATAACTCCCATTGGAGGGAACACAGGGATTTTAGCATTTGAAGACCATTTACATGCACACGAACCGATATGACACACTACAGGAGAGGGAAAACCTCAAAAAGCAGACAACTCGACAGAATGAGGTCATGCCTGAATGCTACAAACGTGTTGTTAGCATGCAGTCACCACCATGTTTGCTAGCAATAACCAAGATATTTCTCAGCTGTGGCTGAGTTCATGTACAGTATATTGAAGATGGCTCCAATCACTGTATGACAAGCACTCCGTTTCTGCTCATGGAGTATTGATTTTGCCAGTCTCCCTGGAAACGAAGTGCTAACCCTGTCCTCGTGTGATTTAAGCCGAGCGAGATATTCCTGACAACTGTCTGTTGCATGCCATTCAACCAGCACACACTCAGGATTCATTAAGGCATTAAACTGTAAAGAGCATGGCAATTACATGTATTTAATATTTAGGAGTAGTGAAAACCACTAATAAAGGACTGCAGTCAATCTAAAAGCTTTTTCAAAGCTTATTAAGACCTGCTAGAGGAACATTGACCTTAAATCCATTTGTCTGAATCTGATAAAAGTTGCCATTAGCACATAAAGTGCTGCAGCTTTTATGATTTTGTTTCAGAAGTATATCATTCACTCTTGCTTAGGCTAGTTCTTTAGAAATGACACAACGCTATACAATTAGAAGCTGTGGCATTTTATAACAAACACTTAGCCATTACCTTTAAGTGAACTGTAGTGGGCTAATGATAGAGGAGCACCAGTTATAAAGGGTGGGTTTGATAGAGATTCTGACATGTCTCCATGCTTCAGTGTTCAAAAAGGTCTTAGTTTTTCTTATACTGCCTGTAGTAGTGATGTCACTAATTTCCGGACGTAAACTACGGAGAATAAACTGAAGTTATACTAAAGCAAAGTAAAGGTAAGAGAGAATATAATGCTATTTTTTCAACCATATTTCCAAAATATGCTCCTCAGGATTGTGGGCATGTCTTCAAAACTCAACAGTATTTATTATTGATGGCTTGTTTCCAACACTTGTCTGTAATTACTAACCCAAAATCCTTAAAAAAAGATGATTACACTAGAGAAATTGGGACTCGTGTCAGGGATTTCAGTTTTGATAAGCGTCAGATTTTAGTGCTATCTCCTAGAAGATCAGGGATAAGAGGAACATGCTTTATCTGTTCTTGATCATGACACATTTTCTGTGGAATGATGCTTTATTGCGAGAGCCTCATCCGACTGTGGCACAAACTAAGATGAAATATTTAACTGGATGTCTCTGCAGAGATTCATTCCTGGCTTAACAAGCTTACATCCTAGCACAGCAGTTTTTCTTATGCACAGTTTGTACTGACCGGTTAAAAGCAACAATATTCTAGGTTTTGCAGAATGTCCTGACTAGCTATTCTGCAGGATAATATTTTATCTTGTTTTTTTTTCCTGGTAACTGTTAGTGAATATTTTGTGTAAGCTTGTAACCTTTCGCACAGGCCTGCGACGTCTTCATACACGTGACCATTGGTCTCCTCACAGCTGCTTGTGTACTGCTTGTTTTCAAATTAGCCAGTTGTCTCCTTCCTCCTTCTGGCCCACTTTGCTCGGGTAAACACCTTATCTGTGACCTAGATGACAGTTTAAGTTAAACGTATTGTCTGATCTTGTTTAGTCTGGCGCTTGAAGAATGTTGATTACCCATTTGGAACTAGTTAAAACCTCTTCCTATTGTCGAGATCTTCCGAATTGGTTTTGCCATCAAGTTCCTGCTCTCCAGCGTCTCTCTGTTTCGTCTCCATTGCTTCAGAAGTTTCCACCACCACTGATATTTTTACAGTTGGAAGGTGTGTGCAGCTGCATTAGAGCCTCAGGCCTAGTGCACTCTCTGATACCACCTATCCTTTGAACCACTGGTGGATAAGTTGTACTAGAGTTATTGCAGTGAAGGTCATTTGATTCATGTCAACACAACAATCACTTCGACCTTTATGCTATCGATCAGAATCAAAATTACTGGGTAACCAACAGGTACCAAACATAAAAACAAGAGCTTAAAAAAACATGATATTAATCACAAAGGGTAGTGTGCTACAGACAAACATAAAGGTATTTGTCGTACAAATCAGAAAGACAATGGATGAGTGTAAAAAACCTGTAACGTACGTCGGTTGTAGGTCAAACTCCACTGCTTTCAAAATGTTTAATTGGTGCCTTTTCATTTGCTGTGAGGAAGCCGTGTGTGTGTGTGTGTGTGTGTGTCGGTGTTTTTTTAAATGTGCACTTGCTACTGCACACACAGGATATTAAGAAGCAGAGCTGAAAGAGCACAATAGCCAGGATTCGAGCCAAAATTCAATCCCACACACAAGCCTACAGTGTGCGGTTGATTTTCCATGAAAGAACATTAATTAGCTGCACTCCTGAGACACACCACTGGCTTCCTGAGGTCTGACAGAGTCGTTCAAACCTGCTTTTTTTTCTTCTCTATTGGTAATTACAACACAGCGAGGGGTAGTTTTTGCAGTTGGTGTTGCAGGATTAGGTTATTTTGGAACAAATCACCTGCAGCTAGCTTACTGTACATGTCTAATGATTTCAGATTACACGGTCACCCAGGAAACCAACAAAAGAATCGAGCAGGAATGGCGAAGAGGGCGCAATTTCTCTGACTGACAGGGCGATGTAATGCTGTGCAGCATGCATAATTAAAAATGTGGCTGGTTGAATCTGCTGTTGAGCTGAAGCGGTTTTTAATGTTTTTCTTCAGCTTTCACTCCGGTGCACCATCTCTGGCTGTGTGGTAAGGACAGAGGACAGGAAGAAGGGATGCAAGGAAAAGGAGGTAAAGATCCTTTTAAGCTGCTGCTTTTACATATGATCAACATAAGCTTCAGAGCCAACAGGCTGGCTGCAAAACAGTTTTTGTATTCAGCATTTCTTGAAGTTTTTGTCTCAAACACACCAAGAAAGCAGAGTAGGACTGCAGTCTGGAAGATGTGAGGACAGGGAATCAGACACCATGTTACTGAGCCCATGGTTCACCTGGGGTTTAACCTGGGTTTTGTTTTAATACATCTGGAGTAGTAGTCTTTTGCTGCAGGAAGTTTAGCCGCCATGCACGCTTCTAGCCAAAAAAGCAGGAACATGATGACCTAAATCTCTTCTCCAAATGTTTAATTTTGTGCACTATCTTGAAAAACAGATAAGCCTGTACTAGTCATTATTTTTTAATCCCAATTATTTTCTCCAAAAGACTTTGAAAGTGAGGACTTGCCCTCGCTTATGCAATCCGTTGCATCATTTGTTTGTTTTATATCATCCAGCACTATATCTCCCTTTCATTTAGCTTAGCTCTGCTGCAAGGGGGCAAACACTCGGGGAGTCGAGAGTTGACACCAGGAAAGGGGTGTTGTCTGCGGGGAGACGCAGCGATGTGACTCCGTGCCAAATGTTTACAGGCAAGCTGACATAGTTAGAAGATGGAAAGGGCTGAAACGAGGCTGTCTCTCCCTGCACTCTTAGAGGAACGAGAGATAGGAAATCTAGGTCATCGCCACTGATGCATTGCAAAGCGAACTTCAAACAAACCTGGCCTTTAGCGTGATGGCTCTCCAAAGCTGTGCTACATGCCATCAGAGACTGATCGCCATTTTCTGCCCAGAGCTGCGATAGAGTGATGAATAGAGTCATTCTCAATGCGGACAATAGGGACTGGCAATGCCAAATCTGCCAATCGTTCTGTTTATTTATGTGTACATATGGTGCTTTAACATATGTATACAAAGAAGGCAGGCTTTTCTATCTGGCTTTGTAACCAATTACTTGGCCCATAGTTGGACCACATGCTAAGTTTCTCTTCATCATCTGCCCTTCATTTGGATTGCCTGAGGGAAGTCTTATCCGTAATCATAGCCCGGGGATTTGTGGTGAAATGCTTTGTTCTGCTATTGAAAGCTCGATCTGTCTATTTCAAGGGCAGCGGGTTAAAACCATACTGTTGTGTAGTAAAAAAACATGTGATATTTTTCTTTAATTGTTTTTTTTCTTTACTAAAAAAAAGAAATTAAAGAAAGCTTCCTGGAGGCAGGGTTAAAGGGGTCCTGTTGTGCTTTTGGGGGGTTTTCCCTTTCCTGTAGTTGGTTATGTAGGTTTGTGTGCATGTAAATGATCTGCAAAGGCTGAAATGTGATGGTTGCGCTTTTATTGGCTGGCGCACAACACATCCGTGATAGGCTAAGGGGGGAGACATCTCTAAGTAGTTGATCAATCACAACAGAGCCGGCCAACTAACCAATTACAGCAGACTGGGTTCTGGTTTTAGACAGAGAGTAAAAAGAGGTGCTGCAGCAGAGGCCGTATGAGGGGGAAAAAAATATCTTTCTCAACATTTAAGTATGTAAACATGTCCCAGTAGATGCACAAAATACAAATATGAACCTGAAAATGTGTCGAATTGGGCCCTTTTAACCTTCCTAACTACACTGCCTGGCCCAAAAAAAGGCCACACACTCTAATATTTTGTTGGACCACCTTTAGCTTTGATTACATTCGCTGTGGCATCGTTTCCACAAGCTTCTGCAATGTCACAACATTTATTTCTGTCCAGAGTTTCACTAATGTTTTCGCCAAGATCTTGTATTAATGACGGGAGATTCGGACCACTGCGCAAAGTCTTCTCCAGCACATCCTAAAGATTCTCAATCGGGTTCATGTCTGGACTCTGTGGTGGCCAATCCATGTGTTAAAATTTGAATTTAATTTGAGCCCAATGGATCCTGTTATTGTCATCTTGGAACATGCCCTGTGCCATCGGAGAAGAAAAAAATCCATTGATGGAATAACCTGGTCATTCCGTATATTCAGGTAGTCAGCCTGACCTCATTCTTTGGGCACATAACGTTGCCTGAACCTAGACCAGACCAACTGCAGCAACCCCAGATCATAGCACTGCCCCCACAGGCTTGTACAGTAGGCACTAGGCATGATGGGTGCATCACTTCAGCCGCCTCTCTTCTTACCCTGATGCGCCCATCACTCTGGAACAGGGTAAATCTGGACTCATCAGACCACATGACCTTCTTTCATTGCTCCAGAGTCCAATCTTTGTGCTCCCTAGCAAATTGAAGCCGTTTTTTTCCGATTAGCCTCACTGAAAAGTGGTTTTCTTACGGCTACACAGCTGTTTAGTCCCAATCCCTAGAATTCCCTTAATATTGTGCATGTGTAAATGCTCTTACTTTCACTATTAAACATAGCCATGAGTTCTACTGTTGTTTTTCTACGATTTGATTTCACCAAATGTTTAAGTGATCGCCGATCACGATCATTCAAGATTTTTTTCCGACCACATTCCTTCCTCGAAGATGATGTTTCCCCCCTGTTCTTCCAGTTTTTAATAATGCGTTGGACAGTTCTCAACCTGATTTTAGTAGTTTCAGCAATCTCCTTAGATGTTTTCTCTGGTTGATGCATGCCAATAATTTGACCCTTCTGAAACAGATGAACATCTTTTCCACGACCACAGGATATGTCTTTCGACAAGACTGTTTAACAAATGAGAAGCTACTCACTGCATCAGTAAGGTTAAATAACAGCAATTGTTGCCAGCTGAAACATAATCACCCATTCAGTAATTACCCAATGGGAGGCTCTTACCTATTTGCTTAGTTAAATCAGGTGGTGACCTTTTTTTTGGCCGGGCAGTGTATATTCATAAACAGTATTATCAGGATTTGGGCTCTGAAAACATACAGTGGGACATAAATCTCTTACAATACGGTCACCATTTCAAAGCAGACAAATTTTACAGCAAGGCATTCCCAAAATAGACTGAGTAATGTACCAGCCTCCTGGTTTTCATACCAACACAAACCAATGGCTCTTACTCATCTTTGACAGTCTCACCGGGTGATGTATGCCCTGCGTAATATCTTAAATTAGATAATCCTATACCTCACTCACTTGGAAGAGAGCATGGCACTCCCACTGAGCGACAAGCTATGTGGGAGGCATCATGCGTTTTACAAGTCCGCAGCTTCAATGGTCATTTATTAGTTACATGAGAGTCCCACACTATTCTTATCGTGTAACAATATAGCGTTTACTGAGTTTTGCTGGGATTAATTCAGATTTATAGTGCCCCAATATGCATTACAATCCATATTAAGCACTCCAGCTCATTGCTGTGTTGTTGGAATTAATGAATATTTATCGTTTCATCCTGAGGTACGCACTTCAAATATGATCTAAGGTTTGACATCAAGCACATGTGGACCACCTGGGTCTATTTCCATTCATTAAGTGAAGAGCGATGTCCATATGAAGGCACTGAGCCTTTTTGTTTCAGCGTGCTGATTGGACCTCTTGATGCATCATTTATAAATCAAAGTGCAGGGCCTTGATAGCCTGGTTACCACTACAAAGCCTTACTGAGCTCACCAGGAATGACTTATTATTCGCATCACTCTATTACCCCCCTAGACAACATTTCAGGGAGACGCACAGGACATTGGGGTTGGATCAGACCTGCCGCATTCACATTTCTTTAAACAAACAAACACCAGGATAGGCTTGCTTTGAAGTTGTGACCCATATAGATGAAGCGAGTGGTGCAGTTATGACGTATTTTTGTAGGCCGGCCCGGAAGTTAGCATCGCGTCAGAAAGCAATGGGATTTTTACATTGGATTTTGGTATAATGATGACATCCATTTTGTTCAGCAGGATGTGTAGGGCCTAATTTTCTTCTTGGGCTGCATCATCAAAACATTATGAGGGCTGCCAATGTCTAGGAATGCTGTTTGTATTATTTTCTTTGCATTAACTGGATTTTCTGTGTTTGTCAAAATATGACACATTTGTTTAGAATATATTTATACTGGATACTTTTTATCGTCCACATGCCACACATTTTTACATTACAAAATTGTAATTCTGGGTCAGGTCCGGTCTATTCAGGCATTTTAAAGTGAAGTTTTTTCTAAGTTGAGCAGGTTGGTCATGATTTAAAGAGAACAGAGATCCACATATTTGTATGCAGTGCAAGTCGAGGGTATTTGACCCCAAATTCCCTCCTTTTTGAGTTTGTATCGGCAAGTGATGCAAGACCACTTAGACAAGCTCAAGAGTCAATAGTGCCTTCCTGACAAGAATTAGCATTTTGAGCAGTCAGATGTAGGCCATGAGGGCTATAAAAATATCTGCAACCAGACGTGCCTCTGCTGGGGCATGCAACTGTTTATTTTAGGAAAGTAGGTAGTCGGTTCAGTGACTTCTTCTTGCTTACATAATGCAAGAAAGAAAGCTGTTAGAAAGAACCAGGTGGGATTTTGTTGCACACCACTGAGTGTGTGTCTTTTTGTCGATTTAGAGACGTTTGCTAAAATGGCCAAACATTAGAGGCAGTAAGGAAGCTCAACAAAAAACAAAAACAAACGTAAAATGAATGCCCATCTCCCCTGTTGAATGAACCATTCAGTATGAAATAAACATAATCCCACAGCTAACATGACACAGAGATTTCTACTGTCGGAAAAATCAATGTCCATCATGCTTTGTTTGACATCGCAGGGATTCACCGCCATGTGCTGGATTCCCTCCCCTGCTGTAGGAAACATATAGAAACACAATCTGCTCGCCACTTTGTGTGTCCACAATATTGTTTTTGCAGGTTAAAGCGGCCATCTGTTGCTCATTTTTTGCTCCCTTTTGGATTTTAGCCTTCCCAGACCATTTACGTGCACACAAACTTATATAACACACAAGGGAAAAGCCTTAAAAGCATAATAGGGCCCCTTTAACTACACTGCTCATCTAAGAAGTCTCTGTTAATCAATAATCTACTCATATTTGTTTTAAAAAAATAGGATTTTGGATGCACGTGGGGCAGTATTATATAAACACAAAGCTATTGGATATAGCTGTTACTATTTCTTTAAACACTTTAGTGATAAAAACAAATGGTGCTGTCTCCCCACGGTTGTCCGAAACAAGTGCATCATCAGCAGCATCAGCAGCGCCGAGGACTCTGGTATCACTTTCCAACTTATGTCAAGTCGTATCTCATTAAATCTGCTCTGATCGGATCTGAACTGAATTGAAGATGAGCGGTGAGTAATGCATCAGCTGCGTGATGACATCACCCCAAAAACACATACACATGCATCCCTGCAAGAGATATTGTATCAGTTTATTGTCACAAATTATCTACTTGAAGACATGTTTCCTACAGATGAAATTCCCTGTAATTAGAGGTATTTGACAAAGTATGTGAATGCAGTCGGACTCTGAGGCTAAAAAAGTTTTTATTTGCTTCTAGTGTCTTCGCTACTGTTATTTAACCATAGGAACAAATTAAAACATGGGTATTGGTTTAATAGGAAGGGTCACGCTTTGTTAGTCTGTGTGGTATGACATGTTGAGATGTTTTCTGCTCAGTCCTTTTGGTACTCTGTGTTTCAGTAGGCAGTAATTGGAGAAAGGCTTCGAGGCTTCCTCCAGTGGCCTCATTACCCCAATTAAATTTGTAGCCTTCCCAGAAAACAACCCTTCTCACAAAGTAATGTCTGATTATTACTCCCAGTCCAAACGAGGTTCAGAAAAAGCAGCTGAGGGAGCGGGGCAGGGACATATGGCTGAGCGTGTTTAGTGTTTCTTGCAGTACGTCTTTATTATCCTTAGTTAATTTAACCAAAAAGAAAGATATCACATTTTTTTTTTAACTTGAAAATGCTGTAGTTATGCACAACATAACTTCCATAACTACTGTATAAATGTTGGGTTTAGATGCTTATATCATAAAATGGTTACCTAAAGGGGCCATAAGCACATTTTAAGTATTTTGTGTCTCTACTGTGAAATGTTTCCATGCTTTTATGTTCAAAAAGCTCACCCTCTGTCTGAAACCAGAGTCCAGTCTGCTCTGATTGGTTAGCTGGGCTCTGTTGTGATTGGACAAGAAATTTTGTAGCATTGTTTATTGACAATATGGTGGATGAAACATTGCCTTAGTCCTGCCGATATTTTTGCTTTGAGTTGTTAGATAAGATGCTTCAAGAACATTTTCCTCTCATCTCGTCGCTCAAAGACTACACTTCACACGAAATAACTTTTAAATTACTAATTTATACTTTCAAGATATTCTGCTGCAGATACTGACACTTCATTTAACTTAAATGTAAAGTCCTGTGAAGGCTGTTGTTACTTTATTTATTCAATTTTAAAATCTTGCAAGACTAACCTAAGTTCAAATTAGTTCAACTTCAACTTTTAGAGTTTCACATTAGTTACACCTCCATGTAGTTACTCATTTAAAAAAGAACCTCTGACATGTTTTCCATACAGTACATCAGCAGATGTGTCTTTAATTTGAACAGCCTAATGCATTGTTGTCAGGTTGAAAACTATATATTTTTTCTAAATTGTCAGCTTTTGAGAAGGTGAGATAACAACCTTGTTTTGAACGCAGTGATGATGTGTTTTTACTTTTTTAATTGGGTTTTACCGTTAACCCATGGAGGAGCAGAACTGAGCAAATCCACTGAAAAGAAGAATCACTATTCCAATCACAAAAAGCCTGAAATATGCAGCAAACAATCATCCCTCACTGGACATTTGTCCTCAAAGTTGCACACTAACCACAGTTGATTGAGTTGAGGCCATTTGCAGACGGCAACCTCCGATGGAACGACGAATCAATGCCGTGTTTGTCCAGAAATCCCTATTCACATCAGGGTCTGCGTATGACAAAGAAAGCTCACAAGTGCACATTTCAGTCAGAGGAGGGTGGTTTTTCCTCCTTCTCAAAGCCCTCCCCTCATCGAAATTCGACTCACAGAAGCGCTGTGCCAGAGGCCAAAGTCTTGACAGGGGTAGCCCAGTGAGGGGGAAATCAAACGAGTCCATTTTCTACAGCCGGGCTCTCCGACACCTAGCAGCCTTTAATCTGTAACACACCTTTGCAATCGAGGAATAAAAGCGAGACTGGCATTTGTCTCATGCCCTGTGTGATGTGAGTCCTTCGTTACTCATAAATATTATCGTGCAACCTGAAATCCTTCTCAGCCTTTTCAGTGGCCGTATCACATTCATCTAGTGATACATGTTAACACAATGGCTTCTATATGTGTCTGTTAAATTGGAGAATTGTGTTTGATTAAGAAGTGATGATTGCCTTTATAAACCCAGCAGAAGCAGAAAAGGAGAACATTTTTTGTGCTTATGGACAAAAGCATTTGAACCATTTTCTGTTTTAAAGTGAAGGTCTGGTTTTTGTAAGGTCAACTGTTTATACTGTTCATAATTGAATGTGATTTGAATTGGCGTTGTTACCTTTATATTATTCCACAATAGTTACTTTTAAATTTTCAATAAACTGTACCACTGGACCATTTGTTTTCACTTTATGTCACGCTAAATTTTGCAAGAAATATAAGTTCAACTTGACTAGAATTGAGGGATCAATTGACTTACAAATATCAATAATGTCGAATAATTGTGCTTAAGACGCTATTATGTAATTATTTACTGTATGTTCTTTGATTATAAATTGATTGGGGAATTTGAATATATACAATTCAAAGTGCAATAGAAAACCATTATAAAATGTACATTTAGATACAACTGTTTTAAAGAAAAATCTGTATATTGCCTCATATTTCACTTCCTTTATGCAATCATAACATTTACATCGACTTGGTAAGTTTAAGACTATTTTTTGCATTTCAGCCCTTTCTGTTATCTCCATCGGGCGGTAGTGCGTTTGGCCTCAAACTTATGCTGCACTCCATTAAAGCTGCCTGCCCCATCCAGCCCTCTATATCCTCTGTGTAACCAAGTCAAAGTGATTCCTTCATGCTAATTTATTTTCTCGAAAACAGGCGCTTAATGAGGATTGATTTTCCTCATGTGCGTTCATTGGGAAGGTTTCACTCATTGCGCAATGTAGAGGATGGAGACTCCAGAGGAACGCAGCTCACACTGGAGCGTTCGCATTGGTACCAGGTCAAGCCAGATAAAATAACCAAACAACCACTCTGATGTTTCCTTCAAAAATAAAAGCTATGCATGATAATGAGCACAGGACTCAGGAAAGGTAATACAATAAGCTGTGTAAACGGGAAATGTGACATATGAACAGGCTGGACTAGAAATGAAGCGGCATTTGTTGCCTTGTAGCGTCTGTAAATAGCAAACTAAATCATTATAGTTGACTACAGATTGCGCGCTTTTATTTTGAAGCCCTTGTTTCCTGTGCTGTCTTTTGTTCCACTCATGCTGACTTCTCGCTGCACTTTGAGAGAGCGGAGGAGAGCGAGAAAGAGAGAGACGGCATCCGATGTGTCTTTTTCTGCACATCACTTTGGAAATTTGCGCTCGTGTCGTCCTGCTGAAAGCGGTGCTCACCTGCCGGGCTGTGAGCGGCTAACTGATTTAAGAGGATCATCAGACTAATTGCCTCCTCTGATATTACCCTCCATTGATTCTTTCGACCATTCCCCTAATCACTGTCATGATTTTCTTCATTTTCTCCTCTCCTGCTGTTTCAAAGTGACCGGTTGCAGGTGTTTTTGTGCTCCGATTTGCACCAGTCAAGCCTGGCAATATGTAATTTTGGGATAGACGCTGCGTTTTTTTTGTTGGAGAAGTGGACTATTTCACCGCACGGGATTCCTTGTGATTTTTTTTTTTTCTTTTCAAACGTTACTGCTTTACTCTGTAGACCAGAACATATTCTGATACACCGTGATGGTGTGGGGCTATCGGAACTGACAGCAGAGTGTACGCTATCTTTTGGAAACTGCTTGTGGGTAAGTTCAATGTATGTTTTGGTTTATACGTTTCCAAAGTTGGTTTGATGGCCGTGCTGATTTCTGTAGATATGCTTTAACCAGTTTTTCACTAACGATCCGTTTGGATTATGCTGATATTACAAACGGATTCAGGTTCTTCCAAATATGCGGCACTTAAATGCACATTTGGAATGTTTACCCCTCATAAATCCCAGTGGCTCCTTTTGCTTTAGTTGCAGATGCAGCCTCCTCAGCTCAGTGGATGTTATAGGGAAGCTCTCACGGCTGCAGTAGGCTACGACACTGGAGTGGACTGCTGAAGTCGTCTGTATTCTCTAGTAAATTATCCAAGCACAGCGATTACAGTGTTGTCAGTGGATACGGGCTGTTAATTTAACGGCGATTTCCCCCCCCCCCCCCTCGACGTTAAATGTGCAGTAATACTGGCATTTGCGTGTCGCTCCGGTGCGTCAGCAATGTTGTGTATTTGTGTGTATGAGCGCCTGTGGAAAGTGCGCGATTTTAGGAGTGTGTGTCCGTGGGTGTTTGTGAATGTGTGCACGTGCACATGCACGCGTGTCAGAGAAGGGGTGTCGAGCAGAGCCCAGGCTTAGTTATTTCAAATTATTTCTGCTGAGTGATTGCTTGACGAGTCAGCTCTCTGCCTCGGTGTTTGCTAGTATTTCCTCTCCCGTCCCCTGCTTCCCTCTCATGCTTGGGTGGATGATGGCCTAAGATTGCCCAGATGGATGTTGGAGCTCCACTCTGGCTTGGATCAGACTGGAGTTTGCCATAAACATATTTGGGAATTTGGAAATGATACTGCTGTAAAGTTAGAGCAGATGCTGATTTAACAAAATGGGGGAGTTCTTTTCTTTTTGTCCTTCACCCACTACATTTGATTTACACAAGGTACTGTAGCCTTGTGACTTGCAACTCACCCATTTATCCAGCAACGACTGTCAGAGAGCTGCTCGTTTTTCCACGTTTTTCTGTTAATCTGTTACAAACAATCACCTCCTAAGGTTTGTCACATTTCTGCTCCATTACCACTGCTCTGAAGTATTCTTGGTCTGCAATTCATATTCTTCTTGACTACTTCTGCTGTAGGTGATATATTCTTTGGTTTTATGATGCTATTTTAATATCATTTTTATTTATCGCGAATACCAGGGGTTAAGCTTTGCCACAGGAGCAACCAGCAGCACATGAATTTATAGGTAAGTGGCAGTGGCCACTTAACGTGAGCCCTGCAGCTACATATTGAGCTGAGTCGAGTGCTCTCACACAGAAATTGATTTAGACAGAGATTATGTCATCCAGCATTGGCACACTTTTTTTATGCCGGTTTACCCAGCGGCATTCAATTCCTCTTCTGCTGCCTGATAAATTAAGTGTAGATTTAAAGGGCATCTTAATGCACCATTAAAGTCGCTGTCTTATTGGCGGGGTAATTTTAAGTCACATTTTTTCTACTTAATCAGTGTTTAAACTCATTTTTTACTCTGACAGCATATGGGAATGCTCTTAATAAAATTTAATTATTAATTAACATCCCTCTCAGTACCATTAGTTACTCAAATTGCACTCTAATACATCTATTTGCTAATATCCATTGTTTCCATTTGGCTTACAATGCACTCTGGCAGACAGACGTATCTGAAGTCATCACAAGCTTTCTCCCCTTCCTGTCTTGATTGATACTTTTAATTTTCAAGGAGCTGTCACCAATACCTATTGACCTTGGCTTTGCAATCAAGGGGCCAGGCAGTCAGAGGCTTTCAAATGAAAGAGTTCATTAATATAGCGGGGAAATAAGGGTTGTCTCGCCGTGCAATATTGGCTCTGTGTGAGGAGTGATTGGAGCAATTGATGAAGATTTGTGAGGAAGAATGTTGAAAGGGGCCACCTCAATCATGGATATTAAATTACATTAATAAGACTACAAGGGGAAATCGAAATACCCAGAGGTGATCCAGATTGTGTGTTTGTGCATGTGTGTGTTGGCGGGCCATGTGCATGTGTGCAAAATCAGCAGGACCACCCTCCATTCTGACTTCTGTGCAGACTTATTGACTGTTGTGGACCACATGCATAACACACATGCTCTCAGTTAAATCTTTTGAAAATCCAATTCCTGTGAAGATGAGATTCCTCTTTCCCCATGCCTTGTTCCATTTTCATTACAATCATAGAGTATCGATCTGATTCCAAGCTATTTGTTTTTGTTGCAGACATCATGTCATGAATTGACACGTATGGTAGATCAGGTAGATTACAATATGTCTAGCCGAGTTGCTCTGCACATAAAAAAGAATCATGAGGGCGAACACCAACATTTAAATCTATTTGTCCTTTCTGGATTCCAATTTTCCACTCAGTGTTTTAACTAAGCTGTCCGATATTATAGTAAGCCACCTTGTTTTTAAAGCAGTGGCTTTAGGCCTTTCTCCATTCATGACCCCATCCCAATCACACACCTCACATTTAGTTACACAAGTTAAACTAGGTTGTGTCATTCACTATCAAAAATAAAGGGGCCCAATACAGCTTTTTGGGGTTTTCCCTTTTCCTGTAATGTGTTTTATATAGTTTTTTGTGCATGTAAATGGTCTGGAAAGGCTAAAATCCGAAAGTTCCCAGCAGAGGGAGTTTCCTTTTGTAGCTTTAAAACTTAAGTTCTTTCTACCAGTATACTTTTCTTAAAAGTCCTTGTGTAACACAGGTTTAAGGCACTTTTTTTTCTTACTTGTGTATTTCTTTTTATCTGAAATAAACTAGCCCTGCTGCCTTAGAGCTGTTTTTTCTACTGTCAATTTTGATAGTGTGCATTCATTATGGAAAGAGTTGGCCAAATTATTCTTAAATATACCATTAATTTATATAAAATCTGATTATTTTTCTATATATATTTGGATAAACCATTTATGAATCCTTTACTGGTGGACCTCAGGTAGCTTTACCCCTCTCAGGTACATCAGCCTTTGAGAGATGTTATTATTTGCATTTATACTGTATAACCCCTCTAGGTAATGTCAGCCCCTTCAAAAGCTATCTTTGTCCTTTCAGAAAATATATAGTAATCATGATTACTCACTGGGGTGAGACTAGCCCCCCCCCCCCTTATATAATTGGTGGCCCTACAGCTCTCTCTATGTGCCCTCCCCTGCTGTTATTCATCAGAGGGTGTATCAATAAGAATGGTCTTCCTCTGCAAATCATTTTCATGGTCCACTTACTTTTGAGACCTTGATCTGAATGCCTTCATGTATGGATGTGAACTGAGCATCTGCTGCTCAAATACTTTCTTTATTCCCTTCCTGCATGTAATGGCATTCCCATCCAAACAGAGTAATGCTTAATACTACAATAAAACCATGGTAATGGTCTCTTTGCATTGCTCTTGAAAAAAAAGTGTGTGTGTGTGTGTGTGTGTGTGTGTGTGTGTGTGTGTGTGTGTGTGTGTGTGTGTGTGTGTGTGTGTGTGTGTGTGTGTGTGTGTGTGTGTGTGTGTGTGTGTGTGTGTGTGTGTGTGTGTGTGTGTGTGTGTGTGTGTGTGGAACATAAAGGACTCAGGGTCAGCCACACGCCCTGGAGAATAAAATGTTGTGCTGGTCAATGGTAACACAGCTAAATGAAAAAAAAAAGAGGTCTTGTGTTGCTCTCCCTCTGATGAAAAGGCCATCTAAGAAATTATCAATTACCTCAATATTCAGTATTTCTCTTCGCTAGGGGGCGAGTGAAATGAAAAGTGAATGAATTTTATTTTTCTTTTCTTTTAAGGCAGTGGTATAAGAAGCCCATTCTCATCCTTTTCATTCAGGCCCAGTGTCATCTTGGCATGTCTGGAGGTGATCCTCAGAGGCCCATCCAGCGTAGAAAGATGAAGTTGATGTGTTCTTAGATGTCTTTCTTAGAGAGATGTGGATAGAGAATGGAAATGGCATGCCAGGGGAAGCAAAATGAGCCATTTTTCCTCCCATTTCCCCTCCTCTCTTCATCGGATCTGTGCCTACTCATTCATGAAGGCTTTGTTGTGACATTCCATACGTTGTCGCAGAGATAAAAAAAAGTCACACAAATGACGTTTAGCGGGGGGGGGGGGCTCTGCAAGCTAATGCATTTGCAGGCTGACTTGCACCACTGAAGAAGATTTTTTTTAATGTTATGAACCAGCAATCTTTATCCACATTTTGACCTGTGGTTTAAGTGACTGGTGGTTAGATTTTCAGGGTATTTTACAAGTATTGTAAATATCTCCGAACACAGGCTGTTTGCACAAGTGAGTATACATGTGTAGCCTCTGTAGGTAACATCCCTTCTGAGCCTGAAAATAGAACAGTGACGCCAAGGGATTAATAGTGAGTGAAATCAAGAAGCGCTTCATTAGCAGTTCTTCATTTGTCATTAGCCACTACATACAGTATGAAACCCATGGCAACATTTATATTAAAGCTAATCTGTACATATATAACACAAGATGGAACCATTCAGACAGAAGCTCGATCCGAAAATAAAACCATAGACCAATGTCATGTGACTCAAATGATGATTAATCAGCATGCAAAAATCTTACTCATCTGTTTTGTATATTAAGCGTTTAATCCATCGCTTTGCCTGCCATGGGTTTCCTTGTACCTGCAATGCACACATTTGATTGGCCGATGCCGTGCTTTGCTCGTTGATGATCCTCTGCATTGCTGTCCAAGTTTTTGGGGAGAAACGTCTTTGTATTTGTGAGGAAATGTCATTGAGTGAATAAGGAGGCAATGTGCCAATCTTTAGTGAACTGACTCTTTGATAGTCTGCTGTTTATAGCCCTACTTACTGTATTAAGTGAAAACTAAAACCAACATTAATAAATATATCCAGTTTGACCCAGTTCAGTTAAATGCATGGCTGAACACCCTCTCTATCTATATATATATATATATATATATATATATATTCAAACATGGCAATTCCAGTAATAATCCAATCCCCACTTTGGTTAATGATGGTAATAACCTTATATGGCTAAGACATACTTTGCATTACAACTGAGGGGGGGTTTGCTTGTGTGCCTCCTTTCCTAGTCCCCCCCCCCCCCCCCCCCCCCCCCGCTGGACCAGACCCACGGAGACCAGCTCTCAACAGGGTTCTTGATTTATGGGCCACTTTACAAGAAGGGCCTGGGGACGCAGCACTCCTTGTCCTGCGATATTGAATCTGGGCTGCCTAGCACGCTGGTATTATAGCAGAGCTTATTTGCATTGCGCCGTTAAGCTCTCAGTGGTGACTACAGCGCATCTGCTCACCTTAGCACTTATTTTTGCTTGCAGGGCTGTTTAGTTAAGACATATAAGGGACACTTTTTTGAGGGAAGACAAACAGCTTTTAGTTCCTTAACAGTTATGTTGTAAGATGATGTGTGCTCTGCTGTTTGATTTCAATTTCACCATGACCAACAAAAGGCCTGCCAGTGTATTGTACATTTCAATCAAATCATCTGAAATGTGGCACATCTATCATTATCCTTGAAGCTGTGCATTCATCAATGATGAAAGCTGAAGTACGTTCAAGCCGCACACAACCTCGACAGAGAGTCAGATAAATTGACTGCACAATTTCATGCACATTGTGCGTCAGAAGAAAGACTTTGATTATTTCTTCAAAGGATTTGTTTGTTTTGTTGCTGTGCATGTGCTCTATTTTTGGCTCAATTTGAATCTTCCAAGTGATAGATTAGATTTTTCGTCTTTTTTTTTTTAATCAGCAAGATAAATGTTTAGCAGATTTAGTGATTATAGTTGCTGTAGGGTAGGCATTTAATAACTGTGTTAATAATCCGACAATCCTCTTTTATTCCTCTTTAAATCAGCCCTTGGTTCTGCTGCTTAGATATCTGAAGTCATTTGGATAGAGGGCTTTATTTTTATATTTTAGGCCTCTACTTATGTAATTATTTTTACTGTTCCATCATGATTCCATGTAATCTATAAAAAGATGCTCTGTACAAGAGGATCTCGACTGTCCTCCTTCCTTTATAGGACAAAAAAAAATGATATCCTGAGGAATTGTTTTACTGTAAAATATGCAGCGTTCTTTTGCTTTCTTAAAGTCTGTTCCTCTTGAAGAATTCCGACTTTGATGCTCTTCAATGAATAGCATTAGCATACTGTAGAGTTAGCGAGAGAGTCGTCGGTTCAGCAGCAGATCAGTCTGTGTCACAGATTTAAATTTAGTAGCCGAGTCAAAAAAAAACGTGTGTTTGAGGTTATGTGTGTGAGAGAGATAAAGGGAGATACGCTTCAGCTTGTGAATATCTCATCGCTGTTTTTTGGAAGTCTCAACCCCGGTTTGATGAAATTTCATTTCATTTGGCATCACGGCTGTTCCTCTGAGATGCACCTACTGCTGCCAGATACAGCTAATGTTAGATCCAGATAACCCCGCTGCATTAATGTCCTTCAGGCTACTGTAGCATGCTTCATCTCGAGTTTGATTGACACTGTACGTAGTTCAGACTTAATGGATTAAAAGTCAAGTTTATCCCACTCAATCTACACAAACCAAGAATAAAGCGCACTTTGTTAGATAAACACATTCAATCCATCAATCAAATGTTATTTATAAAGCCCAATATCACAAATTAAGAGGTTTGCATGATGCATGACACACTGTATCTGCCTTATATTATTAACATAGATCTGTTTATGTCACTTTTGATATTCAACAAAATGCCAATAGCTCAGTTGGCTGTTAATTGGGTTTTTTTTTTTATAGTATAGAGAGCCGTTTTTAGAAAAATGTGACAACTGTCCCATATTTGTAGAAATTGATTGCCTGTAAAATGTTTACAAGGAAAGCCCAATGGCATCCTTTCAAAGGCAGCTAAATGATCTGTGATGAGGCAATAGAGCAGAATTATCAGTGTCAATTTAGCAGCGCGTTTATCATCCCTGTGCTATGAATCCATAAACGTCAGTCAATTTAAAAACTTTCAGACATTTTGAATAGCGGCTTCAGTGCCCACAGCAGCTGCGAGTAAACAAAACAACCCTTTTTGACAACCCAAATAATTGTCTGCGTTAAGAAAAAAATCAACATCTATTTACACTGGAGAATTTGCTATGCAGACGAAGCAAACTGGTTAAATCGTTTTAAATCACACAAACAGATTTTTATTATGGACAGTTAAATGAGATGTTAATCACTGAGAGCATTGACAATTCCCAACATAATCCCCAGTTATTTCTGCGTGGCACCATTTCATGATACAGCCTCTCATAGTTCTCCCCATCCACTATTCTCCTCCCTTTTTTCCAGCGTTCATTCATCCTCTCTTCCCCTTTCACCTCTCCCTCTCAGTGATTCAGGCAGGCTCTCTCTTGGTCCACTAAGCCCTGGCCTGGAATATCCAAAGAGAGAGCTCCGTTCACTTAATGTCATCCTTATTTCCCTGACAGCCAGGCGGGATAAAGAATCTATTTAGCAGGCGGATCAGGTAATGGGACTAAGAATTAGACGTGACTGAAAAGACACTTTGAATGTGTGTCCACTGGCCTGTGTGTGAGCACATATCTGTGTGTGTCCTTAGAATTAATTTAAAGGGGATTTTTTTTCAAGCTGACCATAGACCAATAGCTTAAAATAAAACCTATAAATGTTACATGTTATGCTGTATCTGCCATATTTCACCCGTAGCGATTTGTGAAAGTGAAAGACAATAGCTCAGTTGGCTCTTATTTTTGCCATTTGTGGAGTTTAACTGCAACCTAGGGGGCTTATTAACTGGTACTTAATGCTGTGATGTACCCTACCCAGCAGGCTTATAGCTAGTTGCTGTATGTGTTACATAATGATGTCGCCATGTTCCAGAACTCTGAGATTTTAACCTTTGCAGACCATTTACATGCAAACTCCCAAAAGAAAATCCCAACAGGTCCTCTCATTTATGAAACACCTGGGTTTTGGATACAATGTAATTCTGATTATGGCTCCTGACTCCTCATGATTTTTCCTCACCAGGAAAATGAAGATAATGTATGATTATACGGTGGTTTAAATAGGTGACTATCTCAATTATCTAAAATTGTATCCTCCCCACACAGAGCGAAATTAACAAAACAACAAGATTGCATAACCCACACACTGTTATCTCTCATTGTTTCTTATTCATCGTTTTTTTTTGCACACTTGATGCTGTTTTTATTCCCTCTGTTGCCAGGGAGGAAGTTGACAGAGTGCTTAATTATAACCTTACGCTAAAAAAAAGATTTATTTGAAGACATTTACGCTGCTAAACATATCCAGAGATCTCGATCGCATTCGAGAAGCAACCTCTTCCCTCTCTCTCGCTCATGTGTGCATATCTAGAACATGGAGGCTTGTGGTTGCAAGGTTATTAGATAGTCCAAAATGGAATAATTCAGTGAGCACAGACTTACGTGGGTGTGTGTGTGTGTGCGTGCGTCAGCCAAGGGTGTAAGGGCTTGAAAAGGGTTCTTCACAAATAGAAATGTTAATAACTCACCAAGCAGAGTATATATCAGTTTCCCGAGTAGAGGTAGAAGGGTAAGGGGAGAGGGGTGACCGGGGGAGAGGTACTTGGGGTAATGACGGATACAAAGAGGGTGTGAGTTCATACAACTGAATCATCGCAGTTCTCTTTTTCTCAGTTTTATTCAGCATTGTGTGACCCATAATGCTATTTAAATGTAATAGTTCTGATCAGATTTAGTCAAAAACAGAAGCCAGGACATATGTTGTGATTGGTCAAGTGCTTAGAGATGTCCATAGTGATGTCAAATGGAGGTATTTCAGGCAGGCCAACAAGCAGAGGCCCGTAGTTGAGTTGTGGGAGTCATAACAACGGGATAACGGACTCAACTTTGGGAGCAAAGGAGGAGAAACATGTCAAACGTTTTACATCTCATTTCCAATTGAAATTCCAGAGGACTGAAGTGCTTTCCAAACAAGCAGGAGATATGTCGGCACAGATACGGGTGTCTGTTATTACCTCTTGCTGTCAGTTCCTGTTGGCTTCTGAAATGGGAAATGTCCTACAAAGATACGAACAGTCATCCGGAAGCATCAGATACGAGCAGTGGTTTCTGAATGGAGCGTGAGGGCCTTCAGTGTGAACAGCCCTGAGAAAAATTTGAGACTTGAAATGAGAGATCCGTATAAATCATCATCTCAATATCCCCCTGACGAGCCGCGGCGTAGCAGTTAAGGCCTCGGCCGTCGATTGCTTGAAATAGTTTGTGTGCGAATGTGAGAGGGAGATGCATTCCTCGGGGCCAACTGTGGGGCCCCGAGAGTGTTGACAGAGTGCCCCATTTCTCTTTCTGAAACCCTCCTTGAAAATAAATGAATTTTTGGATGAATCCACTGAGGAGGAAACACTGTCATGGAGGGGAGGAAGTGGATGCTTGAGGCAAAAAACAATCAAAAGAATGAGAGGCAAGTGACAGCACCTTTAGGATAAGCTCTGCTTTAAAGAATGGTGCTCTATGAGATGCTTGACAGGATAAGTTTTCATTGTAGGATTCTGAACGGGCAACTATTTTTCTAGTATCCGTTCATTTGTTAAAGGGGGGCTGCCTTCTGGTCTACTGTGTTCATGATCATGTGTCTGACAGTCAGACAACTTCTCATTGCCTAATAAACATGTGCCAAGACGTAAGACAGATAATGAATAAACACCCTTTTCATAATTACTGAGAAAATTGAGTGTTTGACCTTGATAAACCCTTGGGCAGATCACTTCTTCAAACAGGTGACCATCTCCTCAAATCTATCGGAAGATGTTACTGAAAGATAATGCACAAAGTTTACATTTCATCCTGTGTCTTTCCCCAGATTTCAGTGGGGATAGCCTTTGTTCGACTGCAATGCTAGCAGTCTTTAGTGTGATTAGCATGTCCCTGGTGTAAACAAGGCAACCATAGGGTTCATACAACAACAGCGTGGATGCTAACCAGCAAGTTGCTAATAGAAAAATAAGTAAGGTCAAGTAAGAAGTCAAAAGTTGAAAGTAGCAGTAGCTGCAACAGGCTGCTTGCTCGGTTGGCGCATGCTAAGCTAATAGCGGCGTGACAGACAGATGGGACTGTGTGAGGTGTAGGGACGCACTCGTAATAACCTTAACAACAAAGAGGAATATGCATCAACATATTCCCCATAAATCATGCTGTGATGACAATAAAGTCATCGGGGTGAGGGAGAGTCATGAAAGTGTATAATAGCACAGGCGCCTAAGTGAAAGCAGCCATCATGGTTATAAAGCGAACGCATTAAGTGGAGCACTGAAAGGCACCTCAATGCAAATAACCAGCGTATAGACATGTGGCGGGCAATCATGTTTTACAAATGCAAGAGTGCCTGCATCAATACGTGAGCGGCTGCCAGATGAGCTCAACACCTTTTTTTTTTAATGCTGGCTTTGATCTCCTCAACAGAGCCGGCCATTAAAGCCTCTTCCTCAGAGGACCCTGGCACTTATGTATACAGCGGACATGAGAAGGGTCCTACTGAGAGTGCATTTGAAGCCATCAGTGTGCCGAGAAGGTGATCCAACAGACGTATGTAACACTATAAGGAGCACCTGCTAAAAGATGCCAAACCTTTTACGTAACATGTCATGCCTCGACTATTGTGGCATTCTCCCTTATTCTTGTGCAGTATGTCAAACATCCCCAGCTGGACTGCACTTATCTCCACTCTCACACCTTAAAAATAACTGCACCCATTGTCTGAATGTCAATTGACAAACTCTGCAGTCTGAGAACTACCTTAATTGGGTTGTAGTCTTCCTCGCCAGAAGACCTCTGCCCACAAAATACTATCAAATACAAGTACTGTAAGCTCCAGATTCCCCTCAAACCTCCACATAGGGTTTGTACATTTATACGTTTCTGGAATGCATCATCATTTTTGTGTCCTTCGCTTATCCTGGCTGGATGAGGTGCATCTTTTAGGATATCATCAAGCAAAAGAAAACTGTGAGATCAAAAAACGGCTTCTGGAGCCATTTTCCTCTCTATGGCTGCTCAAAAGCTTAAGGCACAACAACATGTCATGTCTTCATGTGTGATTCTTTAATATATTTAATCCCATAATCCACAAAATTTGCTCTCTGAACACTGTGTATGATCTGTGTACCCAACATAATATGTCTTACCATATTTGCTCATCAGTAGAGTCCATATTAACATGTAATAAATAAATTACCCTACATTGCTTGTTGGTTAAAATAAAGGCTTGCTTTGGTACGGAATATCACTGGTACCAGCAGATCTGGCGATTCAGTGGATTCCTCGAGAAAGACACCATCTTTTGTGCTAATGTTTCCGACTTGCACCCAACAGGGAAAACTAATTATAAAGATAAGATTTTTGAGCGTTGGCGGTTAGCTTTTTTCTGAGGTGGTTGACGACAATGGGCCTTTGACGAGGAGAACAGGGCGATGTCGGCATCTTTGGCTATGGGCCAGTTTCGCATGCCTCAAGGGTTATTGTGGCTTTTCAGGGTTTCCCCTCAAAGGGCTTTCTGGTGCAGCTTTGTGGAATCTATGTGAAGCATCTTTGTCGTGACTGAAATGCCAATGGTAGCGCCACTGTGGCCGCCAGAAATGCCTCTCTTTGACTATAGCAAGTAGATGTATAGTTTTTTATGGCATTCCCTTCTTCATCTCTAGTACTTACCTTTGCCATATTTAGTTTTATCTTCACCTTCACACAGCTGTATGTCAACAGAGAGGATCTAAGTGAGGACCTCGTGTCACGTTGATCGGAAGAGCAGTTGTATCAGTGTTGTAGGTAGTTGACAAAGCTGCAAAGCTCAGGTCTGTCTTGACAAAGATGAATCTTGACATTTGTATCATCAACAGCCTCCTCCTGATTATACAGCAAGTCCCTGAAGAACTGCTGGTATAAATAAAGGCAGACAAACTTCGGAAACAAAATTTGCACATAGGGCTGTTGAATCGCTTCCAGCTGAACTTAGGTCTTGTAAAAAGTTCTCCAATTATTGGCTCAGAACTTGCATTTTTATTTTATTTTAGCTTTGATCGAGCATCTCTTGACAAAATCATTATCGCTCTTTTTTTTTTTTTGATGTTTCACATGGATTGGGAGTATTCACAGACTGGTTTGTCAGTGCTGAATAATAAGTTGAGCTTTTGTTTCCTTGTAGGACTGGTAAAAAATGAAAGCTCCCGTTCCTCTTCTGATCCTGCTTCATGCCGTTGTGGTCCATTGCCTGAAAGTGGTGTCGAAGAGAGGCTCAGGTAAGTCGTTTTGTTTTGTAATTGGGAAATTGTATCTATTTTACTACAGTGTACCATTTATAAGGAGCTATATTAATTGGTTGTAATTAATTACAGTTGTGAATCTCTTTAACCTGGCAAGATTTCAAGGCACAAATCATGTTCCAGTCGACAGCAGGGGATCACATACAACCAGTCGCAATGGAAATCAGGGCTTTGATTTCTAACCCCACAAACACTTGAATTTGATTTTCTGTGTGATGATGGACTTGTTTGTTGTTGATCTTTGCCGACATTTGCATGGCTTGTTTTGTTATTTGTTGTAGAAGATAATAAGAACACATGTTTATTCTTCAAGGCTTTATCTTGAATTGCATAATGAGAGATCACAAAGCTTTTGCACCTATAAGGGACACACGCTGGATCTATGAAGCACTTTGCATCTTGGGGTGCTTCCGCGGCCTTTATTTGAATATCCAAGTATTGACATGGCTGTAGAATTAATACAAATTGACTCTCTATTCCCAAAAAATAATTACTATCTACAAGAGGATGGATACAAGCTAGAGGAGAAATCCACACTGGCTAAGATGAAACATAGAGGAAGTCTTTTGCATTCTTTTTTCTATCCAGAGGCTGCTTGCGTCTGGGTTTTTACCCATGCATATTAGACACAGGTGCGGGAATGGCCCAAGGCTCATCAAAGGGTTTTCTGCTTTTCCAGCAGAAGTCCCCACGGGCTATCTCATCGGATGCTTCACGAGCCATTGCCTGTGGCAAGGATTTGAAACGTGTCCGCTGATAAATGAACACCCTGTCCGAGCCAGACCTCCGTCCTTTGTTCCTTCTTCTTTTAGATTGTACGGCTTTATTAGAAGCCATGCTGGGAGCAAGTTAAAGCACCATTGTGAAAACAGATTCTGGGCAATGAAAGCCAGTTTTAAATTGCATTGCTTTCATTTTATGGAATGGAAAGAAACAGCGGGGACGGGAAAGTGCAGATCCCGGTGTCATAGCAGGTACAAACATTTTTTTAGGGTTCCTTTATTTATGAGATGATACCAGTTTCAGTTTCTTTCGGTCATATTTTTATTGGACATTGAAAACATTTTGCATATAGCTTTGGCTCTTTTTTTTTTACTCCACTTTGAAGGGCCTCTTTACGCACGTCCAACAGTATGTTGCAATAGCATTGGCAATAATTAAATCAAAACCTTTTATCTACATTATCTTAAGGAAAATATGGCGATCCAATAGGAATTTAACGAAAAACCTACTGTTTTAATCTATATTAAGACATCTCAGTAAACACGTCCTGTTTTTCTTACTTTTTTGGATAGAAACTCACTGAAGACAATTAAACCTGTTAGTGTCCGCCCATTAAAGGAAATTAAATAGCTTGATTAACTCCCTCAGGAACAATAGATCCACTATCTTAGTAGCTTTCCCTTTCACTGGGCACACACACACACACACACACACACTCACACACACACATACACACAAACTCCAGAAACTCCTGCACAGTGCTGCATGTGCACCGCTATTATCTGTAGATGATTAAATTCAAAACACCCGTCTCTGAGTAATGCTTTGTCTGCATTTGTACGCGAGGTGGAACAGTGCAAAAACATACAATGCATATCTGCCATACTAATCCTCGGCATGCATAAGCAGGAGAACATATCCATTTGTCCTCTGCTGTGGTTCCTCTCTGTAACAATGCTGAGATGGCCTGAAAAGGTTGAGCGGACAGAATGGTAATTACGTATAGTTTTTGCTTAATACAGCACATCAAGCTGGATGTTGAAGTCAAACCCGGGTCTTGGATGCTCTTGGATTGTCAGTGATGTTAAAACGCTGCTCAATTCATTCCAGGAGACGATTTGTGTTTGAACTGTATCGCGTATCATGTGGCTGCACTGCATTCTAGTTTTTTTCCATGTATAAATATATTTTTGTGATCACTTTCATGAGGCCTTCGATAGATTTGATTTGATATGCCCTTTTAAGAGATTTTCTCTTATTCTACAGTTTAAGGGCGCTGAAATTGTTCCTAAATGCTCTGTCTGTGCAGAATATGTCTCACAATAAGCCCATCAATAATCAGATCCTTACATTTTCCAGTGTTTGTAAAATAACTGAAATGGGCATGTCATAATCCCAGTAGAATCTGTTAAGAAGTGACACAACTACAGTTGAAACGGCCTTTTGACAGACGCTAAACAAGGCCTTGCTTCTTTCTGTAGCTCAATGTTGGAGCCTTTTTTGGACGTTTATGGCCTTATATAAATAAAGACATTTCACATTTTATATAGATTAAATTACTTTATTAATCCCAATCTGGGGCATTCTTGTGTTGCAGCAGCATAATACAATACAAGACATAGAAAATAATTGGAAATAAAAATAAATGAACAATGCTAAAGTATAGACATCTCAAGGAAGAAATAGAAAAGAAATAAAAATAAACTGACATAGTTTATAGAGATTAGATACAGTGGGGCAAAAAAGTATTTAGTCAGCCACCAATTGTGCAAGTTCTCCCATTTAAAAAGATGAGAGAGGCCTGTAATTTTCATCATAGGTATACCTCAACTGTGAGAGACAGAATGAGAAAAAAAAATCCAGGAAATCACATTGTAGGATTTTTAAAGAATTTATTTTCAAATGATTGTGGAAAATAAGTATTTGGTCAATAACAAAAGTTCATCTCAATACTTTGTTGTATACCCTTTGTTGGCAATGACAGAGGTCAAACGTTTTCTGTAAGTCTTCACAAGGTTTCCACACACTGTTGCTGGTATTTTGGCCCATTCCTCCATGCAGATCTCCTCTAAAGCAGTGATGTTTTGGGGCTGTCGCTGGGCAACACGGACTTTCAACTCCCTCCAAAGATTTTCTATGGGGTTGAGATCTGGAGACTGGCTAGGCCACTCCAGGACCTTGAAATGCTTCTTACGAAGCCACTCCTTCATTGCCCTGGCGGTGTGTTTGGGATCACTGTCATGCTGAAAGACCCAGCCACGCTTCATCTTCAGTGCCCTTGCTGATGGAAGGAGGTTTTAACTCAAAATCTCACGATACATGGCCCCATTCATTCTTTCCTTTACACGGATCAGTCGTCCTGGTCCCTTTGCAGAAAAGCAGCCCCAAAGCATGATGTTTCCACCCCCATGCTTCACA
Organism: Eleginops maclovinus; assembly: GCF_036324505.1. Classification (NCBI taxonomy): domain Eukaryota; kingdom Metazoa; phylum Chordata; class Actinopteri; order Perciformes; family Eleginopidae; genus Eleginops; species Eleginops maclovinus. Next base: position 7,212,146 of record NC_086372.1, read on the forward strand.
GTAGGTATGGTGTTCTTTGGATGCAACTCTGCATTCTTTCTCCTCCAAACACGACGAGTTGAGTTTTTACCAAAAAGTTCTATTTTGGTTTCATCTGACCATATGACATTCTCCCAATCCTCTTCTGGATCATCCAAATGCCCTCTAGCAAACTTCAGACGGGCCTGGACATGTACTGGCTTAAGCAGGGGGACACGTCTGGAACTGCAGGATTTAAGTCCCTGGCGGCGTAGTGTGTTACTGATGGTAGCCTCTGTTACTTTGGTCCCAGCTCTCTGCAGGTCATTCACTAGGTCCCCCCGTGTGGTTCTGGGATTTTTGCTCACCGTTCTTGTGATCATTTTGACCCCACGGGGTGAGATCTTGCGTGGAGCCCCAGATGGAGGGAGATTAGCAGTGGTCTTGTATGTCTTCCATTTTCTAATAATTGCTCCCACAGTTGATTTCTTCACACCAAGCTGCTTACCTATTGCAGATTCAGTTTTCCCAGCCTGGTGCAGGTCTACAATTTTGTCTCTGGTCTCCTTTGACAGCTCTTTGGTCTTGGCCATAGTGGAGTTTGGAGTATGACTGTTTGAGGTTGTGGACAGGTGTCTTTTATACTGATAACGAGTTCAAAAAGGTGCCATTAATACAGGTAACGAGTGGAGGACAGAGGAGCCTCTTAAAGAAGAAGTTACAGGTCTGTGAGAGCCAGAAATCTTGCTTGTTTGTAGGTGACCAAATACTTATTTTACCGAGGAATTTACCAATAAATTCTTTAAAAATCCTACAATGTGATTTCCTGGATTTTTTTTTCTCATTTTGTCTCTCATAGTTGAAGTATACCTATGATAGAAATTACAGGCCTCTCTCATCTTTTTAAATTGGAGAACTTGCACAATTGGTGGCTGACTAAATACTTTTTTGCCCCACTGTATATATAAAGTTGACTATGAAGATACAAAATCCATAAACTGTAAAGGCAATTGAAATTACCTAAATATAAAGCAGGACAATATATACATAATATGCAATGCAATGAATGGAATATTAAATAAAATATAAATGTACAATGTAAAGTGTGCCTTTTATATATCCAAAAAATGAGCGCTGACCATTAAAGTTGTAGGGTCACCACCTGCTGATGTCTTTCGTTTACCCTGAACTCAGCAATTATAACGTTAGAGCCAAGCTGTTGACGTAAAAGCATAAACACATTATATGTTGGAGGTTTTGACGATGAGGTCACTTTTGAATAATCAAAAAGGGACTTGTATCTATTTTTTGCATTTGAGTGTTTCATGGAAAAAGAGTATTTCTGTTGCACTCGCTATTCCTGCTTCTGTCGCTGTTATTGTCTTAAACACACAATCGGCTCCCTTGTCGACCACTTGTGCCACACCATACAATAGATGCTTGGAGGAGCTCACTAAGGAATCCCTCAAACTGCCCGTTTGGATTCTTGGCAGGGAGCTGAGGAGAGCAGAATCCTCTTTCTGTGCACCACACAGCTGCATTTAATTTAATATAAAATAGAAGCTGGAGAGTTCATGCAAGGTCTCGCTTTTGACTCCCTTTTGAAGTAATAACTATGCATTTATTCTTCTTCTCACCTCTGAACATGGATTAAAATCACACTGAGTGGGAGCTTTGGATACTAAAGAGGACTTTTGGCAGACCTGGATACATAACAGCATCCTCCCTAATACTGTAGTCGTTTTCAAATGTATTTCATATGCATAGTGTTCATCTGCAGTACGTCCGGAACGCTGCAATGCTTCTTATCTTTAGTATTCAGTTTTGCTCCATGCTGCTTCACGTACGTATTCATCAGGATTCAGTGTGATCCTCAGGGATATCCTGCAACACCTCTTGCTTAGGAGCAGTTTTACTGCATTTCTGTTGAAAATATATTGGCTGTTTCCAGGATTTTATTTTGGGCCAAAACATGAATAATACTCGATGAATTCCCTCCGAGTCCATGCTTGGTTTAGTTTACCATTTGTCAGATTTTGAAGCAATTGTTTTTGATGTCCCAAATCAACACAGCAGTTAAGAAACCACTCTAAAATGGGCTCACAAGAGTTTTTTGTTCATTGTAGAAGAAGAGACAGACCCCCATTTATCCCCATGGGCACTGCAGGGACAATGGCCCCGTCTATTTCTAACAATCGCCTGTCCGCTTCAACGTTTTGCCTCAGCATTTAAAGTTTATTTCTATTCCACATTCACTAAAAGTCTCCCATTAAAAAAAAAACATGTCCCGTCAGTGAGCATTGGAGACAGTTGTAGATTCACAATCATACTCCTTGACACTGATGGATACAAATTTAGCCTCTCTCTCCTCCCCTCCATTGTACAGTCATTAGTCCCAATTTCTTCAGCAGACATTGATGAGTCCCCAGACAAATGTTGCTTACCTTTGCACAGTCTCCCAGTAATTCCAGCAATATACATATATAACCCATAACACTCAATCACTGCGATTGCATCATTTTGTTATTCATGCATACGCAAAAAGCCCTTCTCCAACATGTGTTCCCATTTGGCGATGCAGATCCCTGCTCTGCTTCTAGTTTCTATTAAGGATGGTCTTATAGGTCCCGGCGTGTCACTCTGATGAAGAGTAGCTGTAAATAAAACACGCCGCCGCAACAAGACCTTGGTTCCCATTAGCGAGCCGCCGCTCATCATCCGTCTCCCCCTGTATATTTATCTACTGCCGCTACAGTAGGTCCACAACTCCTCTCTTCCTAGGCTTCTTTTTTGCTCTTGCAGGAGAAAGAATCAAGGACGTTGTTACATTTACAGTCTTCACACCCATTGCTTTGCACCACTCTGGGAGAATGTCAACATTAATATGTCATTTAAGGATAGAACCCCCCCCTTAATGGGGCTATTCGCAATTTGGCCAATAATAAGGCTCCTCTTAATTGGACAAGACAGTGATTCCTAACAGGGGACATCAGCGCATAGCACAAATTAAATTATGGCGATTTGACTTTGTAATTGATATTTAAGGACGTTAAATATGGCAGGAACTTTTGGAGAGAAGGGGCCGAGCAGTACCATCCTTTAAAATGAAAATGAGTGTCAGATCAGGGGTCCTACGGTGCTTAACTGGGTTTTCCCTTGCCTGTAGTGTGTTATGTTTGTTTGTTTTTTTCATGTAAATGTTCTCAGAAGGCTTGAATCCCAAAGACATACAGCTTTTTACATACTGTAGTAGAGTCCAAATTTACTTGGAAAAAGGTGTGTAATAGAGGACCTGTTTTAAGATGATTTTGAAGCACTCTCTCTCTTTCTCTCAGTGTAAAACACACGCACACACATGCATACCCACGGTTCATCTTCCCTCGGTCAATACCACATACCTGCCACAAATGTTGAATGATTGCCTCCACTGCACCGCCCGTTCATTGCAGGGGAGATTGATCACCCGCATGATATTGGAAATGAAAAGGCTTGCCACATGGAGTTGTTTTCCCTCACGCTGCTCTTAGAGAGAGCGAGGGGAGAAACTCAACAAGTGCGCCACATAAAGGCCTCTTTGCAACTTGGGTTACTGTGGATACGTGCTCCAGGTTGGGGGGGACACACGCCACACTCCTCAATGTGTGATGAATGGCGATCAATTGGCTGATTTACGAGCGGAATAGTCTCTCCGCGGTCTGTTTCCTGACCTGTAATAATGTTACAACACCACAGCAATTGAGAAAAATGCCAAGGAAGGTTGTAGATGGCTGCAGCTCAGTGAAAATATGCTGTGTAGCCGAAGGTGGAGGTGTTTTAAAGCTTGGGTGTGCTGTCAGTGCTCCCGTGTGTGGATCAAAGGCGTATCCGATTACACCTATTTTTTTTTTTATTCCTTTGAGGCATTTGGGTTTAAGGCATTGCTTGTAGAAAAATGTCACACATAGGCGTTATAAAACCTACAGGATGATTGGATTTTGGTCTACTCAAATCCAGATTTGGGTATTGGGGTGGAAGAGTGGGTTGAGCTTAGAGGGTCAGGCACCTGTCAATCACGCAGATATTTCCAAAACAAACTGGCTAAAAATAATTGGTTTGCAATTTCTATATCTTTAAAAGCATTAAAGGGGCCAAACATGAAGACACACAGAAAAGTGAATTTTGTGAGTTAAACACATTTCCTTTGACCTTAATGCATTTTCCTCTATCTGGTCTTTGCCTTGGAACCTCAATGGAATGGAATCGAACCGCAGGCATTCAACAATAAATGCAATATATCACATTATCTCCAGTTTAATATTTTTCCCCCCTAAAAGATAATACGTTCATTTCAGGCTCCCTTAGCAAATTATGCTGCCCATTTTAACAGCAGGGGTGTTTGGTACCAATTTGAGTAATTATATGTGTGGATGATAATGAGCTTTAGTCCAAAGAGGATTTAAACTTAGAGAAGGCTGGCCACTGTTTAATTTAAGATAATCTGGCTCTCAGGTTTAAGGAAAAAAACTCCCCAAAGAAAAATGAAAAGTAACATAAGGTAAGGGCAATTTGAACGTAATGGTTGCGGAAATTCTTTTAATTCTCTCACAAACTGAACAACGGGGGAAACGAATCAGTAGAAGTCTCTCCGTACCGTGCAAATCGCCTGGAGGCGGCGATGGGACTGTACCCAAAAATATCACACATTTAACCTGCGGCTGCTCTGCATGATTAATCCTTGTAGGTACTCCCCCTCACTCTGCGCCACTCCTCGCCAGTTTACCCTGCAATAGCACGACTCTTTATGCGTGCATTTGCTCTTAAATTAAATAAAGGTCCTTCGATCGGTCGCCGTTTCTCTCGGTAACCTTGCCTGTCTTTTTTTACCCAGCGTCCCTCCTCCACCTCCCCTTAACAGAAAGTAATAGTTATGGCTGCCATTGATTGGCAACTTTCTCCTCGGGGCCAGACAGAATCTCTGGGGAGTCGGATGGATGTGTCACCAAATAATTAAAGCAATGCACGCCTCATTCAATATTCATTATATTTTAACCATTTTTAACCGTTTTTACCTCTCTGCAGCTGCATTTGGGATAGCAAATCTATTTTAAAACCCTCAGATGTATGCTGGAGATCAAATTATATGCTTATAGATGACTCACCTGCATTTTGTGTTTGAGATAATGATAGCTCACATCCCTCCATGATAAAAGGTTTAGCTCGAGTAGTTGAAGTAAAGTCATTTGTGGAATAAGACAAACTGGTGATTCAGCCTTTGCAATCTATGAGACATTGAATTATTTGTAGCATTCTGAGGTTGCCACTCTCTTAGTGCATTGGCTTTCTATTGATTGAGGCACTCACTTTGTTTTGGGCTGATGCAACTCACTTAAGTTGAATTTTCTGAGAGAGAGGAACTACCAATGGAGGGAACTTGGGATTTAGGCCTTTGCCGACCATTTAGATGCACAAAAAAACAACCACAGGAAAAAGAAAACCCCCAAAAATCACAATAAAGTAAAAAAACTATTCTCACCACCGTCAATGATGCACTCAAGTTATTTTTTACCATGTATGGCAAGGTTTCTGTCCATGTGCGATGTCCAAAAAGGTCTAAGCAGGAAAATTGTAGGATGAGATGAATAGGGTTTCCCCCTGTTCGACCTTGTAAACCAATTATTTGCTTGTTAGGAGAGGAACAAAAATTCAGATGACTGATAATGTCACAGGATGTGAAGTTTCTGGCCTTTTCCTGCCTTCAGTTTCACCGCTGTGAAAGGAACTGCATGAATTGCGATTTTTAATTAGCCTAACCCGCACAATGAGGCTGTGGCCGCTTGAGAGGTGAAGTTTTGTGAAAGCCTCCCAACAAGGTTGCATTTGATGAGGCTGTCAAGCTCTCTCGCGTCAGCCAGGCACTCAGCGTGTGGCCTTTTTCAATGCTCCTTTATCGGGAAGTTTGAACACATCCTCTCTCACTATGTTCATTCCCTGTCGCTCAATGACAGCTAAGAACAAACAACACTACTCTCTTGTTCTCTTTGTATGTTTTCTCTTTCTCTCGCTTCCCCCTTTTTATGCCGTTCTTTATTTAGTCCAACTGGGATTGGTCAAAGCACAATCAAGCTATTTCTGCAACAAGCAGTGGCCCAATGAATCCTTACAGGTCTCAATGGAGTCCTGCCAAGTTAGGGGCTTTTCAGTGTGCCTTTTTTTTTTTTTTTTTGCAAGGGAGAAAGGATGTAAGCTTGCTTTGCCGAGGAGTACGCCTTTGTTGGTTGCAGGAGACTGACGCACTGCAGGAGTTCTGGAAACAAACCAGGTTGACTCTATTCTTTGGGCCCTGGATGCTTTTTCTCAACACTGATCAGAAAATACAAGCCATTGAAACTCTGCTGCTTAGCATTTTTCATTATAATTAGCCAGTACTCCCCCCAATAGAAAAGTATCTGAAGCCAAAGTGTCTATTGTTTGGGGAGATAAATACTCAATTAAGATGCAACAAATTTGATTCCAAAAATCCCCTCTTCTTCAGCTCAAGACTCCCCTCTAAGCATGCCTTGTAATTTCACTTGGCACAATTTACACTGAAGTTCCTTCACATATTTTCCTGTCATGTTTATTGCTCTTGTTTGATGTGGCGCACGATTGAAATATTTAAGATCTCCTATTTACGATCCTCTGGAGCCCCCCCAAAAAAGGGAAGAAGATGGCAGCTGATTTCCCTGCAGTGCAATGATCGATAAATTCTACATATTAATTAAGTTCCTCTGTCATCTCCAAGGCTTCTCGCAGGGAAAAGCCTCTCACTGGTGTCTTATCAGCCTATCACGGAGCTGCTACCTCTGCACAGCCTCCCCCACATCTTATCTGCGTTCATAAAACACACATATGTAGTAGTGCAGCATTAGGGAATTGTGTGTTCACTGATAGACATGAGGCAGGAATCATCATGTGTCATTTACAATAGGTGTCATTTTTATATGACATAAAGTGGCACTTCTGTGAAAAGTTCTCAGCTATGGATCAAACAACCAGCTACTATCTTTACATGAAAAGACTCGGAACAACAAATATTTGGGGTTAAAGTACTGTACGTTTCTTTCTCAGCCTCAGAGAGTCTTTATTAGCGTCTGCTGCTAACTGAGAGGCACTCCAGATGTTAGTAGGCGTTGCATCTCTGTATCCTGCCAGTAGCCAAGCAACACGGCACGCTGCGACCTCACAATCCAAAGTGTTTCTGCGCTCTCAGCACATCCCCTCGCACAATCTCGCCCTCAGAAATGAGGATTAGAAAAACCCCCCTCTCTCTCGCTTTACGCAAACTTTGCCTGTGTTGTGCGTGTGATCTTGCCAGAGGGTAATTAAACTGTTTCTGCTCCTCTCGCGGAAGTTTCCCCGCGTATATCATCTGACATCAAAAACACTTAAAATAAATTGCTGTGTGAAAAAAATGTGATGTTCAGGCAGCCAATTAAGTTTGATTCCTGAATTGTGAGTATGTGTAATGAGACCCATGGCTTAACTGTGAAGTCTGCTCGCTGCTGTTTGACAAAATCATTTTTTTCTCCTATTCACGTAGAGCCTAATGAGTGGTGGAGATGCTATTCTTACCCATCAACAAGTCAGCTGATGGGCGAGGAACAGATCGCTTGATGAGTGATTAACACCCCATTTTTACAAGAGGGTTGACCTACAATTCTTTCTGCAATGGCAATTAATTAAAAGTGGTGATGTTGATTATTAAGCTTTTAATTAAGAAATGACTTGCAACCTAGGGTGTTTGTCCAGGTTTAATGAATTCACAAAACAGAACAGCTGTTCTTGCAAAACAGCTGGGATAAAGATGTCACAAATTATTGTAATGTTGTTTTGAATCACTGTTGACAGGACCTCTGTCCCAGTTCCTACCTCGATTTCAATCCCAAAATAAAAGTGTCCAAATCCTATTCTTACACCTTTCATTCACTCGGCATTGATATTCAAATATGGCCTGATTATAGTGTTTAATGTGCATGCCACCCTCAGCGATTTGGAAATTGTGTGGCGTAGGCATTAAAAGGGCCTCCTTTTGCTGTTCGCGACACTCTCTTAGGCTCTCTGTCATCTTTTTGTGCACCAAGTGCCTGGTCTTGAGAAAACACAAGGACAGCTAAGGATTATGGTTTTGTATGTGTCTTTCATTGCCTTTAATATGCAAATAGGAGATTAGTTTTGGAAAGGAAAGTGTTTGGCATGGGAGTTATTTCTACCAGGAGGGTGACGCTAAACATTCCCACTTCTTTTTTCATTCTCAGGATCAGTCTTAACCATTTCAGCAAGAAACCGCAACCAGGGAGCTAACCCCCCCCCACACACACACACACACACACACACACACACACACACACACACACACACACGTTACTTGTCAGTAACATGACTAGTGTTATTAATTTAATTCAAATGCACGTGTCAGTGTTTTTTTTTTAGTTGGGCCTCATGACAAAATTAAAATGTCTCTCTCTCTGTGTGGCTTTGGCACATCAAACAAAAATAAGCAAAACTACATGTTCGCAATTCGCAGCAAAAGCCAAATGCAGTCGGGTAAATGACTTTGGTATTACACTGTCAGAAAAACCATTTCAAATTTGCCATGGGAAGCAATTCCAGCCTTTCTTTTGATCTTCAGTGCGGAGGGGAGGAGGAAGGATTAGGAAAACATTCCATATCATGGAATTGTGATCCCGGCGTTACAGCAACACAATGCACATGCAATGTCAGCATCAATAATTGACTGATTTAAATGACCTAATTTGTGGACCACCTCTGCGTCAGAGCGTTTAACCCTTTCCAAATGTGCCTCAGGGCGATGGTGGATCCGAGCACTCATCTAGAACACCATATAGAGGCTCGTGCTTCATGATTGTCAAGTGACCCTAAATGCTGTTCACCCATGGGAGCAGGAGATCAAGCGCTGTAGAACAAATACAACAAAGTACATCAAGTCAACAATTTGTTTATCCCGACACTCAGTAAATTAAATGAAGATTGAAGGCTCCCCACACTTACAGTATTAAGTCAGCGCACAGGCTACACACACCTCCGTTGTTTGGAATATTGATTCTGTGTGCACACACTCGTACACGTGAGACAGTTAGGCGCAGATTATCCGATTAAACATCCACACCGACCGTGTATAATTGATCAGAGTACATTTGCTCGGGGCTGACAACCCAGTGGGCATTCATGACTGGCTCAGAGGGGGGGAGGGGTTAAGGATTATTGACTGTGGGAAAAGGAAATGGAGAAATCTGCAGAAGAGTCACCGAATAATCGGATTTAACAAACAAATTAGCGTAAGAATAATGAACCCGAGACACTTCCTTGGTGGCTCGTACCTCTGAAGGGATAGCTGTTTGAATTAAAAAACTTGGATGAAATACTTGTTTGGAAAATTTGAAAGTCTATTATCTCTTTTGCTTTTCACACGTCATTTCCACCTTATTGGTCCGTGTGTGTCTTTCATTCATCGTTAGTCGAAGAAATGGTTTTCTATGTTCTTGACATCTTTCCGGCCTGCAGAATGGAGTGTGTGCAGCTTAAACTCGCTGACAGGACTGCCTTGAAATTCAGATATTTGACAGAGAGCCGTGCCTCTGCTGTTCTCTGACTGTCGAAAGGTAGGAGCACTTGAGAGAGTTTTTAAACAAGTGATCATTGCGCTGTTGACTTTGGCTTTTTGAGTATTTGCATTTTTATTGTCGAGTTGTAAACACTCGCAAACAAAACCAACAGTGGATGAAATGTGGCTCGGAGTTAATGAATAGATTTTAATGGACACTCCAGGAATGTTTGTTAATTTTCTGTCAGTGCGCGCCGCCCTAATGAAGCTGAATGAAGTGTGCGTCGGGTTGCTGTTGCATGCGGCTTGATTATGTCGAATATGTTCTCTCTGTTGTGTGGTGCCAACAGTTTATACAAGGCCGTGGAGGTGGAGGGACGTGGGAAGGGAGGAAGGGAGGCAAAGGCAAAGTGGAGAGCACGCAAGGCCGGTCTTCATGAATTCATTTCCCCTCTCTCCTGTGTCAGAGGGACCTCGTCTGAACCCATTATGGTGGTAACAAGGTGACAGCGAGCGCTCTTGCTATGGGTTCTGGCCTCCGGAGCTGTCTGGCTGCCCGTCTATGTTAATTAAGGGAGAGAATGAAAGTGTGAGGTATGGGGACACTGTTAGACAAAAACGCTTAACGAGATGGTCCGGATAAGGGCAGAGTTTCACTATTTCTCTGAGTTTGCAGCTTCGAGGTGGGTCTAAATAGACAGCCATTTAAGCTGAAACCCTATTCACGTTGGTAAGTGAGACATACAAATTTCCCCACTCAGCAGACCATGAACTATTGACACCCTGTTAGGCTTGTCATGTTGAATTCTTTGATTTGGCCAGTTTCATTCCCTGAATCCAATTGCATTACATATCATTTAAAGGGGCCCTATTGTGACTATTGGGTTTTCCCTTTCCTGTAGTGTCTTATATAGGTTGTTGTGCATGTAAATGGTCTGCAAAGGCTAAAATACCTCCAGAGGGAGTTACTTAGCATACTATGTCATTGTTGCTCCTCAACCATGCTGCTGGTGTAAGATGGACGGAATAGAAATATTTGTCATGTTTGTCGAATGGAAAGCCTCCTGTCCTTTCTTCTGTTAGAAAAAAAGTCTTGTCTTTCTGCAGGAGAAAAAGGCACTGGCGAAGTTCACTGGGAGAGTGTTTTTAGAGCAAAGTAAGTGGGCGATCAGGAGATGTCATCAATTCCAATGCATGCCAGTTGCCACGGAAACAGAAGTGGAGAGGCTTTTCTGAAGGATCCTGTTAAACATTTAGAGTGTGCAGGGCTCAAATGGAGAAAGAAAAATAAATAGAGAAAGGGAGCGCCTGAGATGTGTCGTAGACTATTGTCCATCTTTTCATCTTTATTTTATTCCCCTTCGATTAGAAGTGGGAATTAGGGGGGTACATTTCCATGATTGTTTTTTTAGTTAAAGCTCTTTTCCTATTAACACAGCTACACAGTTGAAAGACAGTACATTATACAGCTCACAAACCTTTCACCATGATTTCTACGGAATACTTGAAATGGCTAAAGCCGTGGCTACACTGGACGCGCAACTGAAGCGCTGCGCATGTTGATCGCACGTTCTGCGGAATGTATCATTTTACTGGCTACACTCGCAGCGCACATACAGCGCACGTACGGCGTAACGTACAGGCAAAACAAGACTTTCGTTGTCTTCAGTTTTTGGATCCAGCACAACAACAGTGAAACTGCAACACCGAGTTTGTGTTTCATCCATCGGTCGTCTGTCGTTATCTTATCTGTAGGCTGAATAATTTGGCTAATGGATTTTGACGACAACAGATATCTCCATTGCAACTTGTCTATCAGAGTCTCCGGTGAAAGGAAACATGTATTCATTTCCTGTATACTGGTAGTTGAATAGTAGGTAGTAATAGGTAGGTAATAATAGGTATTTCAGTTGCGCGTCCAGTGTAGCCACGGCGTAACTCTTCTTACATCTCCTTAATATCTGAAGTAGAGGTGGGTTGCATTTAAAACAGACTATGAAATGAAATAAGGCATTTTCTATTCTTAATAACACTTTTTATACTTATTTCTTTCATATTGGCTAGTCTATTAAACGGCTTAGTTGCATAGTTAATTCCGATTGGTCAATTTAGACCTTCCATAGGTTAATTCTCGCTAAAGACCGTTGCTAAGGAGAAAACATACTGTTGCTAAGGAGGATCAGGAGACTATGTGCAGTCATATCAATCCACAGAAAGAAGTCCAGTAAATTAAACGTCACCCTAGCTCCCAACTTCGCCTTTATCTCCCAAAGTGTCCAAAGCTGCGACCATAGCTCCTGTCAATAGCACTACAGTTGCGTGGCGCCTCTTGGTACGAGTAGCTAGCCCCCTCTCCAGCGATAATCTCCCCGCAGACAGGCCCTAATTGGGGAACCGGCTCAGCGCGGTCAGGACGTGGGCTGAGCAGATAGGAGCTCTGTGTAATTCCTGTTAATTACTGTTCAGGAGGCGATAAGACCTGTTTGGAGAGGCTAAGAGAGGAGATAAGGAGGATCAGGGATTCACCTGAAGGATGTTCCACCTCTTGGGCAAAAACAGTCCACTTGAAAAATGGTCTAGCCATGAAGTAGTTTTTTTTTTTTCTTCTACAATTACTGAACTAATGGAACTTTTTGGACGCTCGTTTAAGGGCTGAGGCTTTATCTATAACAGAATCTGAAAACATTTTCTAAGTAGAGCGATTTACTGACTTGAAATTGCATAATGTTTTCATCCAGTTTGAACTTGAGTTGCATTGTTTGGTCAGCTGCTGTTTTTACGTCTCCAAAGAGGACATTTCTGATCAATTGAATTCACTATAGTAGAATAAATCTTGGCATTTCCCATTTCCAAAATCACATCAAAACAGACGTATGGAAACACTTGTGTAAGAACATTGATGCCACAGCAATATTCACTGCATGACTTGAGGGATTTTCTTTTTTCAGGAACAGTTCAAAGCAATTCACCCAAAAAACACGAGCCCTGTGAGATCCAATTCATTTCTTTCGGGCATATTCCATGCCCCTATTATCATGCGCCGGGGGGTTGTATCCCACAAGTTGTCAGTCACCTCTGTTCTGCTGTGGAATCATACCAAATCCCAGTCGCTGTTTTTCTGCCTTTCACTGTACAGATAACCCTTTGACCTGCTGGCAAATGGGCCTTTCACTTGTGCGTCGAAAAAGACTAATTTGTGATACTTTATGGCTGATTCTCTAGGGCTCTGGGACAAAACGTGGTGTCGAATTCATTACTTTACCTATACCTGGGAGTGGGTGTGGTCTTCTGTATGTTCACATTAACCTTGTTTTTTTAAAGTTGCCCTATTATGCTCATTGTCAGGTTTCATATTTGTATTTTTGCCTCTATTGTGACATGTGACGTGTTAATGTTCAGGAAAATGTTTTCAAAACCTATATAACACACTACAGGACAGGGAAAACCCGCAAAAACATATAGGGCCCCTTTAATTTCTCAAATTACTCTTGTGGTCTTCCTCTCATGTCCTACTTTTTGGTTTAAATCTCTCCTCTTGTTCCTGCTTATTACCAGCTCAGCGAAGGCTTCCTCACTCGGCAGCTCATCATTAGCAGCAGAAACATATTTCGCCCTTGTAATACACAGAACACCAAGATACTAATTACCTTTCAGTCACCAATAAGGCTTGGTTTTACCCCCCGCTTCTCATTGAGCAGCCGCTGCTGGAAGGAGAATCTGTTTCAGTCAGGCGTTTGTGTAGCTGCTATACAAATCAGGCTTAATATGACAACCATTCATCAGTTTGATAAATGATTATCAAAGAGAGCTGCTGAGAAATATGCAAATGTCATCCCAGTGTACCTCACTCTTAGTGATTAGACAACACACAAGTTTCCCACAAGTAAGAATAAGTAGTGTTTGATTACACAGATGGATTTTTTAACGAATGCACTGCACCAGACAAATCTGATTCCTCGGCTTAAATGCTCCTAATTTCCATCTCCTCTATCTTAAATGGTTACTCACTCCATCATATACTGCTATTAAATTAGTCAAGTCTGTGCACGGTGCCTAATGGACCCTCTATTGTTCCAGATATTAGACAACACAGAAAATTAGGCATAATCCACTTGTCTTTCCTAATGTTCAATGAGTAGTGTGAGGATTTCAAGGACGCTTTGATGAGTCATTGCTCGTGTTTTTACCTCTTTCAGATGTTGTGTAATGCTGCAGGATAAAAGCGCACATTATTTCCATGTACTTCTGGACATCATAGCTCCAGTTTAGCAAAGCCTTGCTGCAGTATGCAATGATATTTACGATACAAGTCCGTGGCAGCAATTTGTACCAGTTGTCAAAAAGGTTAAATTGACAATTTTCTCGCCCCCTCTCAGAATACGGATGGTGCGTTAAGGGACTGAGGGAGAAGATAAGATGGAAAGGGGTGGTAGTGGGTGGGTCAGTTGGTGCAGAGGTTGCTGTGATGTATATTCTGAGAAAAAATGGACAGAGAGGAAGGCCGGTTCAGTAACTTTCTCGTCAGATAAAGCCATTTTGGTTCAGCATGACCCAGTTTCCGCAGAGCAATGATAAAACAAACCTGATATGTTCACTCTGAAGTATTAAGTGTGCAGATTGCAGGTTGTAACAATCCTAAATGGAACAATGTATGTGGGCATCAATGCTGTTTATGCAAGAAACACAAATAGCTCCATGGTTACAGACGCTGATACCTAAGAACATTTGATTTCACCCCTTCAGAAAATGCCACAATTATGTTTAGCATGCTGTGTGGAAATGTACATTCAATGCTCAGTGCACAGCTCCTTTTAATCCCTTTCAAGGCCACCAAGCTGTCTTAATCAATAAAATAAATGGCATTGCTCAAATCTATACATTTGCCCATTGTATGTTAAAATAATTCACAATGTTTTTTCTGTTGTGGAGCTGAACCAGATATAATAGACGAAAGATAATATGTATTTGACAGTAAGTACTTACACAGGGTTTCAGTGCGTGTAGATGTTCTCTAATATGCCCGTTTTTTTTGGGGACAAATCATAAGGCTTTTAGCTTTGATTCCTTTTTTAGGTGTTCAAATATCCTTCCAACACAAACCTTTATGAAGTTTGTGTTTCTTAACCGGAAAATGATTCCTAAATAGTCCTTCAGTACATTTACATGTCCAGGAACTGCTGTATCTCGTTCCCAGTAGAACTAAAGGTCACTTCATTAAAATGATCATAATGTGACAGATTTTCCCTAAAAAGTGTGAGGGTGATGAGGAGAAAATAGCTGCCTTTTGAAAGTCTCCCTTTCCACCTCAAGTCCATTACAATATCCATTGAAGCATCAGAGTTGATCAGAACAAAGTAGGAACATTTACTTCCTGATCATACCTGTATTTGACGCGTAAAGTCATGTGACCGTGCCATAGTTAGTTTATAGCCTAATGTTAGCTAATTACTTCTGGCGTTTGCGAAGCCCTTGCAATGCTAGGATCGAAATACAAAATATGTCATCACTGCACCGCTCCACTGTAAAACACACACCTTGAAAACTTCCTGACCCTACGTCTGTGTCAACACTTTCTTGTTAAAGTTCCCGCATAGCTCAGAGCTTTGACAACCTGCACCCTAATTCTCCTCCAGCGATGCAAATGAGCCCATCTTGTTTGTGTGTTGCGCTAAAATAATGCAGGGGAAAAGACTGGGGAGGAGAAGTACTGTACACTCTGTGGCTCCGTTGCCCTAGAGTGCTCGGTGAATTATTTATGAAAGTGCTGACAGAAGAGGAGCAGGTTCAACAAGGCGCGTTTCTCTGGGGGGCCCGAACAGCTGACAGTCAGGTGGGGCTCGGTTTGTCTCGCGGCCTCTGGATTTTAATGATGGTCCAGTGGTCTCGTTATGCGAATCTACAGTGGAGAGTTTCTCCTGCGTCAGCTGAAAAGAGTGGTTGCGTGCGGATCTGTAATCTCTGTTGTGGCTCTGCAACCCCCTATTTTGTTTCTTATGTACTTTCACTTCCTCCTTCCCTTTTTCTCTCTCCTCCTTTACCTTTCACACTTTGTCGTTTCTCATCTAGTTTTCATGCATGCCCGTCTGCAGTGTGTCTATTTCTGAATTGCTCTCGTCCCCTCTGTCCGCCTACTCCTCACTTGCATCTCATACATCTCTGTCGGTTCCCTTTCCACACTACTAACACCATCATTGATGATTGACAGGGCACTAAACATAATTTAAATCTTTCCTCTTAACCTGCATTAGCTTAATTGGACGTTTTTCTACTTCTGTTCTTGCAGTATGGCCGAGATAAAAGGAAAGCTAAGCCATGAAGATGATGAAATGTATGTTTTCATCAAGAATATTTAAATGTAATGTGCTTGTCTTTTGAATTACAGACAAGTTGGAGTGCTGAGTGTCAGGTGTGTTGGAGCACTGGATTTTTTTTTCAAACAGATATGGCTGCTGCTGATAAGGAAAAAAACCTTCAATAAACTTTCAAAAGTACAATTATAACTTTTGAACATTAAAGCATGTAAAAAAGTAGAGGCACAAAATACAAATATGAACCTAAAAAAAGGAGCATTGTAGGGCCCCTTTAAAAATCTCAAATGAAATAATACAATGTGGAGTCATACACAGCTGCTTAAAATCCCCAAATAGAATTGGTTTCATGCTCCTCTCTTGAGATTAGGGAAAACATCTTATGCTGTTGATTGACAATCATCGTAATATGAACCATCACTATCAAGAAAGATTACAATTCACATTTCGCAGCCCTGTGACACCACAACAGATTTGGGAGTGTTCTTGATAACTGCGACGCTCCTCTTAATTACATTTTGTATCGACCTTACTAAACTGTTGCTACCGCGCTGACAGTCCCGTTAAAATTATTACTCGATGTGCTTACGGCTACAGATTGAGGTATTGTAAAAGTTTAGTGTTGTGATGACTCACTCTGTCTTTCTATCTAAGCGGCTTACTTTCTCCAGGGTCTTCTGTTGTCATTGGCTCTCTTTGTTGCACACACGATCATATATGTACGGAAAATGACTTGCTTCGTCTCAGCTCAGCATCAATGGCCTTCTTTCTACAGTCATCATTGAAAATTTACACAGACACTCTCCTGACGAACCCCCCTAATGCATTGCGCCTCAGGGCTGCTGCATAATCTGACAGCACCTCCGCTTATAGGTCCTTCTCACTGTCAGGCTCCCCTCTCCAGAGGATGGACACATCACAGGTCTCTGCTACCTCCGTCTCCCCCAGGCCTCACTTGTCAACAGGAGCAGTACCTCCTCTGTTTGACCCCAAGGGAGGAGGGGAGTCAAAACTGTAGATAGATATAGGATGTGTTGTTTAAGGACACAACTTGTTGCAAAGATGGGTGTCTTTCTCAAAAACATATCATGAGGCGAGCCACGTCGATAGTCCTGCCTCTGGTATGTCAGGCTAACTAGCTAAGCTTTGATGGTGCTTTGTTGTAATGTAATGTGTTGTTTTCATGTTTCATCTGCACTTTGAAGTCGTTTCCAACCTTCTTGATCCTTTTAAACTGTCTTTAGAGCTTATTGAGTACATATAGCGTTGACTTTTCAGACAATTTACTGTAGGCACTTTGTTACATCTCAATAAACCCTGAAGATACAAATTCAGAAGAACACCAAATGTGCAGATATGTTTGCCAAACCATCGTATGTGCTGGTGCATTACATTTAGATGTGCTAAAGCGCTTCACGGACAATTGGAAAACTTAGGGAGGTTGAAAACTGCTTCTTTCTGAATTAGCTGCAGAGGTCGGATGGCGATAAAATGTGGTAAAAACATCTTATGACATCTGACCCCCACTCCTGTTTGTTTAACATACTTGTGTCAGAGTCATGTGGCTGTGTTGTGTGGATTTACTGAAGTTTCTTTGGAGAGCTAATGTGCCAGAGAGTCTTTTCCTTGGTTGGAGCTTAATGGGCTCTTTCTGTTTGGTAACACACTTTAGTAACCAGCTTGATCTGAGCTCGCTGTGCTGCCTTATCTCCTGAATTTTTGTAGAAGCTCTCATACAAGCATGTTTACATGAAATCAATGTCCTTTCCTTTCATATTCCACGCTATAACCGGCCTCAAATTATAATCACAACTTGGGTAAGAACCGCTTCATTCAGAGAGCCCATATTTCCAACTGATTAGAAAGAATTGTTCTTCCGTATCACATTTCTGCCATTGTGGCCAAATCTCGCTCCCTGCATTGCGTTTTCATCATTTTCCGACATCTATTAGTCCTTCCACCACGATCTGATATAGCACATCCTTCCAGAAAATCCCCAACTTTAACCTTGTGAAAAAGCTTGCAGATTGAACTATCTCAGCAGTTCCCAGCAACTCTAAGCTGACAGAATGTCTTCATAGCAGTTCAGGGCTCCTCGGTGCACATGGATCTGTGCGTCATCCCTGGGTTTGACAGGCGTGCCAACACGTACGCGCGCGCATGCACACACACACACACACACACACACACACACACACACACACACACACACACACAGACACACAGGCACTCTCTGGTGGGAAGCAGGGGGCCAATTATGGGCTACTGTGACAGGGAACGGCTGTAGGGAAGTCAGTGTCCCCGCAGGCAGGCCACAGTGCGCCCAGCATACTGCCAGCATGTCCACTGACAGTGATAGGAATCCTATGATACCGCAGTGTGGGAAACAAAGGCACAATGGAAACCTTAAAGCTGTTGTGAAGGAAATGTTGGCGGTGTTTTCTCTGCAGACACTATAATCAGATCATATTGAACCGTGTTGCACTGTGCTCACTCGCCCACTCACTGTCTTTATTGAGATAGGAATTAGACCGTGTTTTCTCATGAGGATCTCAACTCTCTGACTAAAATCTGAGCACTTCTGTGTAAAACATATTCAGCTTATAAGTAAAAACAACAGCAGCCAAAACGTCAAAGACACTTTTTATTAGGAAGCTAACTTTGGGTTAAGTCCAATAAAAAAAATATACAGATAATTAGATAGATCGATAGATAGAATTACTTTATTGATCCCAATTTGGGATTTTTTCCCGTTGCAGCAGCATAAAATATAATAAAATATATATATTTGCAATACATGATATTAGTACACATTAGTGTTGGTAGATCCGGTAATGGCAGAAGTACCAATACTAAATTGTTCATTTACATACCTACAGTATCTGACTAACTACAGAAAAGGGAGAACCCCAAGGACCATAATGGGGGCCCTTTAATATACTTCTGCTAGATATATTTTAACCTGTAATAATACACCAATTATTTATTAGTTAATTTATATGTTGTATTAGCTATTAATTTGAATTTAAAGTCACTAGGAAAAGTTGTCAAATCAAATGTAATGAGTGAACAAAACAATATCAGCTTCCTAAATTAAGTTGATTATTAATATTAAATAACATAAATTGACAATACTCAGACAAAATACCTAAAACATTTACTCATTTAAGTAGATGTGCTCCCTTATATGCCATCACTGAATAAATCAACCTTGCCCTTATAAGGCTTTACAGTATCTATGTTCATGTGGTTTCAGGCTAAACTTGAGTGATCGATTTGTGTGCCTTGATCCTATTATGACAAACTTGTTGACTGTCCTGCTTTAGTGGCCAGTGTGGTCTCTGGAAAAGAAAAGGGTTTCATTTTCTCGTTGTGCTGTAAGAGCAGCTCTCCACAGCTTGAATGATTAAAGTGGATTTAAATTAAGGCTTAACATGGACACAAAGTAGGATTCATGTACTTTAGTGCATTGGAGAACAATAATGAGATGGAATACGTTACAATGTACATTGTCTTCCATAATTTAACTTCCTTACCTCCACACGGATTGCTTTTGAATACAGGGCAAGTCAACAGACGGAATACTTGAGCACCCTAAATTATGTAAGGATATCTTCGCACATGGACGTGACTCATTGCACGCACAGCTCCGATAATGCCGACAGTGAGAAAGATAATATTTGATATTTTCCAAAGGATGAACGCCATGGAGTGTGAAAACAAAGTGGGCAATATCGCCTGACAAATCAGACAGCTGCCATTAAAATAAGAAAAACACCAAATTGAAAGGGACATGGTTTCTCTATGGCTCTTTTCAAGCTCTAGCAGAGTTTGTCCTGTGAGTTTTGTAAAAGTTGTACTGTGGAAACTGGAAGCTTGTGTACAGCCTTGTTTCGTAGGAACAAATAGGCCTTTCCCCCATGGCACAAAGAGCTGTATATGTGGGCAAAGGGGTGTCCGACAGCTCCTTCATCTGGCCAGGAGTCTCCCAGGGACAGGGCACATGTTTGTTCTGTATGAATATCTTTGTCCATGTGGGTTTCCTGTCTCTGCATCTTGCCTCGTGTTTGCGCCTCGCTGACCCCTTCCTACACTCCTGTTCATATGACTGCATCCCTTCCCTGTTCCTGCATCTTGAACATAAGAGATCGCTGAGGTTGTGTGCACACAGGCCCTGCAGGGCTCTACTGTAGATCTCTCCTCGCTGCACTGTGCAGACCTCTATTGACTCAGTATATGTTCCTGCTTCAAGTGTGGCCCGCTGCTGTCGCTGGTTAATGAAAATGTTTCCTGAGTGGTCTTCCATGTCCGTCGTGGATGGAGGCTTAAGCTTCAGTGTGAATGCGTACACAATGCGTCAGCAAATGTGGGTGTTGAAGAACTGCAACACATGCAGGATTGTTTTGTCTCCTCAAAATAAGCCAACATTGAACTTCATGTCAATGCTGGGTTTTTTTGTCCTACATTTTTTCTATATTTTGGAAATGTACTTTTATTCTGTTGCTCATTTGGGTTTCGTGGTTTCCTATTGTTATGTTGTGCCTCTACTCTAACATGTTTCTGTGCTTTAATGTTCCAAAAGCTTTTTATTGTTCTCATACTGCCTGTGCTGCAGCACCTCTTTTCACCCTCTGTCTGAAACCAGAGCCCAGTCTGCTCTGATTGGTTAGCTTGCCAGCACTGTTGTGATTGCTCAACCACTTAGAGATGTCCCAACCCTTAGGTTATCACTTACAATGTGTTGTTGTGCTAGCCAATAGAAGCGTGAGTGTTACATAGGGATACCACTATGTTCTGGAAATAAACAAAGGAATCCAATGGAGATGTTTCAGGCAGGAGGGGAGTGTGAACTTAGGACTTTTAGACTTTGCAGAACTCTTACATGCACAAAAACCCATATAACCCGCTTCAGGAAAGGGAAAACCCTACAAGCAGAATAGTGCACCTAATAACTGACGGAAGAGCTTGGTGCAACAGATCTAGATTATTGACTTTCTCTCGTTGGAGTGATGGAGCATCAGTGTAAATGGCATTGCGTTAAGTGTGTGACTACTGCAGCAAAGTAAACGTGTGACTGTCCCTGTGGACAGCTGAGACCCGCCGCGTCCTGATGTCTGCACATCCGCCCACTCGAATATCTCTGCAGCTCCATCAGAAAATGCCTCACAGTGCCTGTTTAGTATCTTAAACCCTCAGAAACCAACACTGTTATAAATGTACACAAATCTTTATTTTTTTGGTAGGACAAATAAAGCAGCACAGATATAATCACAGCCATTGAAACCTTTTCTCACCTAACGTGTCATTTTGAACCATTTGCGGCTACTTTAGGATAGGTTATAATCTTCCTCAAGCGAACTGTCTGTGTTTTCACTCTTCTACCTGATCCGACATCCACAGTATATACTTATTTTATCCGAGACTGAAGCCTCACGCTGCCTTTTAAAGGGAGAGAGCTGTCAGAGCATTCATGAGCCATTTGAGAAGCAATCACAGCGACCATAAATGGACCATTGACCCCTTTAACTTAATCAAAAGAGGTTAATGCAATATAGGAGCTACACTACCCTCAACACCTCGAGACTTTGTTATCTAGTTAGCTACATTTTAAACAAAGAATCATCAACCATTCAATACAGAGGATATTATTTTAGCGGCAGCAACAATAGCTACTGGGTGAAAAAGCCTGCTTTTGTTTTTGTTGTTGCAAATATGCGCTTCTTTCTGCAAATCACACTCACAATAATTTAATATCATTAGCAGGGTTGTCAGCTGCCCTCATGAACAAAATGAAAAGGAATGATTTATTGGACTTGGGCAGACAAGTGAATGTTCTGCAACTACAGGCTAAATGGACAGAGGCGGTGGCTCTTTCCTTTGCTCTATTGACTCAAACTATTCTGTGGTTTTTTGTGATGAACCACAATTGATCTGCAGCTTCTATTTCTCACCTCCATCAGGAAGACTGAAGCAAAAATCACCTTCTTAGCAATAATGCCACAAAGCTTTAAAAACACTGTCGATTTCTACGATCCCAGAAATGTCCATTTATTTACCTGCATTTCATTTCAACCTTCACGTCTGCTAGCGAGGTCTAACTCAAACATTTCCTCCTCCAGAGCAGCGCTGCATCTGAGAACTGTTTAGATAACTTCAATCTGTCAAATGTTTGTTTTGAAATGCATCCATCAAGCCTCAGTCCCTTCCTCCGCGCTTCACTCTCTTTCCATTCACAGGTTCATGCTCGCAGCCGCAGACACACTGACAATCTGCTGATTTAAAGGAGCTCGCTCTAACTTCTCTCCAAGAGATTTTTGCAGTATATCTCAGCTGGGGAATAGGTGCATTGATACGGCCAATAATACATTTCGCTGACTTAGCGACACCAGTATTAACATACACACACAAACACACACACAAGACACTTCAATCTTTAGACCTATGTAGGAGTTTGGGGAGTAACAGATCACATGTAACGGGATTATGTTATCATGATATACAATAAAAGTGTATTCCCTTACAGTTACCTAAACAAATTAGACTACTATTACATTTCAAATAAAAAAAAGGGTATTACTAGCAGGATAACAAAGTTACAATACACTTTAAAATACTTTGAAAAGTATTGATATTTATTTTCTCGTGTTTAATTGCATTGCATTTGTTTTTGAGGTAATCCTAAAGTAACAGAAAGTAATCAGGTCACAGTGCTTTTAGATTGTGACTTTATTAACCCATGCAATTTTTTTTTTGCATTAAAAGTTGTTGTTTACTATAAGAAAAAATCTAGGGGTCGAGAGGATGGCTTTGTTTCTTGTAGATGGGATTATAGCTTATGATTCACACACAAAAAAGTACAAAAGAAGATCAACAAAATAAATGTAACAACTTTAACTAAATACAATAAATGACATTAATTTTTTACTTTTTAAATTCTTACTCTGACAACAATTAACCCAGGTTTTATTCCATTATCAGAAGATAACCCTTTAGAAATTGGGGCCAACCCTCTCCTTGTACACAGAGGGTAATATCAGGTTTAGGAAAGCCGTACTCTGGGGCACTGTGAACCTTTATATAAAGATGACTGATATAAACACTACATATGTAGTGCATATTATTGTTTCAGAATTGTGTGCTTTGATTTTTAAAATGACATGATTTTGTATATATAATTTCTGCAGATGTCTTTGATGGATATTTTCGTCCATGTGGATACATCATGCATTACCTGCTCATAAGAACATGCAATGCAACAGCAAAATACTAAAAACGAGGCACAAAAACAGGCGCTTTGAGCTGCTTGTGAGACAGAGATAGTCTGGTTCTAGCTTTGGGGAAAGCTTCCTGCCGTGCAGATTGGTTCCAGTCTGCTAGAAAAGCAATATGAAGTTTTTGGGCAGTGATAGCCTAATGGAAAGGAAAGTATTTCTGGTTAAAAGAGTAGGTTTCTCAAATCCCCAAAGCAGGAGGGACATTTTGCATGCAAGGACTTAAAGAAACTCATATTGCACATTCCCTGCGTAACAAACACATATATCTCCGGACTGCCTTTAATTAAGGCATTTAACCCCACCAGCACCAGTGGTGGATATGTATTGAACGTAGCAGTGGTGTGGACCTCTGCAGAAACACTGCCAGAATGTCACTGTGAATACAAGTGTGTTGTTAGTCAATCTGCTTAAATACGGTTAGACAGCGGAGTGTCACTCCAAGTTTCTCAAAGGCAAGTTATTTATTATCTGTGTTAAATAGGCTTTTTGGGGTTTTCATTCTCCTGTGGTCTGAAATGCCTCCATTGGATTCCTTTGTGTGTTCCTGGAACATAGTGACATCACTCCACAAATACGAAACTCATAATGAACAGGATACGTCCTTTTAAATCATTAATAGAAAGACAAATGCCAACAAAATGAAGATATGGTGAATAGTGTCTACTTTCCTCTGTATGTAGCAAAAACATGAGTAGGAAACATTATCTTTCCCTGCCTCCTACCAAGAATCAACCTCCACCTTATATAACCATGACCATTTCCTTTTTTCTAACCTCAATCAAGTAGGTTTAATTGCCCTCACTTAAACATACCTTAACCCTAGATGTGACTGATGAGAAAAACTCTCATCTTCATTAAGGTCAAACAGTGAGAAATATAAGGTGATTGGCAATATTAATTCAGGTTAGCAACACGGACAGATTTAAACCCTTAGACTATATCAATATGAAGCATCTTTATAACACATAGGAACAGGAGAGAAGACCACACAGGCTGTGGAGGGTGGAGTTCAGTCAGCAGATGAAAGACGGACCCCCCTCTGATTAATCTTGAAGTATATCCTGATGGAACAGTGGTTTTGAAATGCAGGATGACAGGAACTGTGACTGCACAGGAAAGCATGAGTGACAGAGCACAATATAATATCCCAATTGGAAGACACCGACTTATTTAATTATATTTGGTGCATACTTGATGTTCTTAATTATGTATCGAGACTCGTAAGCGGCTCATGAGAGTCTGCTGATAATCCAAGTATCGGAAAACCTACTATCATGCTTTGATATCCATAAGAAACAGCTTGGAAGGGTCATCACTCGGCTGAACTGTTTGCTACGACTCATTGTATTGCTTCTGAGTCACAATTATGACATTTGTATGAGTGTGTCATGTTAGCACAAACATTGAAACTGTGACGCTGCCTGTGGGATTTCTGCTACCAACAAGGGTTTGCTCCACAACACTGTTCCTTTGGGTATCACCACCCTAGTGACCCCATCACTTGTCTCAGTCACCACCTCCACCCTTCTGGCTGTCCGTCAGTCCAGTAAAGAGAGTGAGACACGCTGTGACTCTAGCATATGCCCCGCGTTTCAGTTCATTCAGCCCCGAGATTCTGAGGCTAACACACATTAGCCACCAAAGAAAAAAGGCATAAGCTGCAGAAGGTCAGGGCAGTAATGAAAGTGTCACTCTTGGGGAAATGTTATCCTTGTGTTGGTGGTGCGAGGTCAAAAATATTTGGCTGGGCAAATTCGTTCCGATAACCCCTAACTCGGAGAGATAATGTGTGAGGAAGATAGCGAGAAGGATGGGGGGAGTATAAATGCAGAGAATCATAAATCTTTCCTTTGATCACAGATAAAGATGTGGGTGGATTTGTTGTCTCCACCAGCATGCCTTTGGAAGCGTGTCATGTCATTTGCCGCATCCCTCCCTCCTCCTGACAATCACAACTCGGGCGGTCTCATCTCTCGGCATTGTTATCTTCTCCTCTATAAATAAAACAGATTACTTTAAAAAAGAGTCATGTCAAAAACAACGCTCTTTTCATGTTACTTTTTTAGTAGCCTTGACCTTTTTTGATGTGCTCGCGATCATTTTGTCGAGATCTGAGCTTGGCCTTCGGCGTGCGCTTGCCCTTCCATCCTTTTTTATCCAAACTCTTTCCACACTAACAAAGGGCGAAGTCAAAGGCTACCCTTGTGATGAATTCTTCACAACTGCAGCTGGAAGTGAAGCAAGTGGACACCAGCCCCCATGACAAATCCTGCTGCGAGGGGAAACTTGAGGGCCTCACAGTCAGACATGCTTTAATGAGCAGAGAAGGCCGAGCATTTTTCTTGGTGCTGGAGCAATTTGGGCAATTTTTTGAAAGAAAAAAAGACTTCACTGCTGACTTATGGTTCCCACTGCTGGTAAATGTCTTTACCAATTTTTTCTTAAATCTTTGTCTCTACATGTATGAAAGCCATTTCAGTGTCTGTTGAATTCCAACTCAGAGAAAAAGTGTCAGTAGTTATAGAATGCAATTAAAATAATAATAATTTAACTCAAAGACATACCTATAAATAATAAAGAAAGAGAAAATGATAATGCTGAAGTGATCTCTTAATTTCTTCTGCGGCTGTATATGACAGTTGGACCCTTCGCAGTACATTTCTAGTATTCGCAGATCTGTTACATAAACCATTATTCTTCTGAGAGCTTGGGATGATGTAAAACTCCTAATAATGCATCTGTCTTGTTAGTGTACCCCAGCCATTATTTTTTCTGTACAAGTTAAGGACAAACGCTGGCGGTGCCATATGCTCCGGGATCACGCGGAGAAGCACAGAGTGAAGACGGTAACCATTACGATCATATTAGATTCCATTATAGTTTGTCTGATGGGGCACTCAAGGCCACAAGCTGCAATTAAACTCTAAATAAAATATTATTTTCCAGTGTGCACTGGGAGGAATCCAAATTCTTTTAGTAATGCCTCATTTAGGATCCACAGTTTTCCCATTTGGGCACTTGGACTCATTTAGGACTGCGGCACCCATCCCTTAGCTGCAGTAAAGCTCAGTGTGTCGGGTTGCAGGCCTCATTTGAGGTTATATGACGCTGGTGTGTGTGTTTATGTGCATGCAGCATTACAGAATGACTTTGTTTGCCTCCATCAGCAACACTGTGCAGACAAATAGGTGCATTAAGCAAAAACACCAGCTTGATTAGATGCTACCTGCCCAGAAGAGTTGATCACTCTGGCTGACCTTTTCCGTCGCACGACAAGACACACCCCTTGACTGTTCATTCTCATCAGAGCCTCATTTTGTTACCTCCATCCGCAGCTAATGGCTGAATAGATTCATGAGTAAGAACATCGCTCAAACGAAGAACTACATAACGCCTCGTACAAACTGGTGACAGAAACATGATTTAATCAAACGCCTTTAATGATGAGCGGCTTTGATTGTCTTCTCTGCTACTAACTTCATAATCACATGAATCATTACGAGTGACATTTTGTGAAGTTATGCAGATTTTAATATTTCTCATTATCCCTCTGACTTTTTATCTGATATTTGTCAACCAGCTTCCTTCTTCTCTGATAACATTTGGAGGACTGAATGTTCTCCTCGCGTGTTGGTCTTGCATCTGCATGTGGCCCCGATGCTATTATTTGCAATCAGTGCCTCAGTTAAATAGAAATGTCAAGAGCACCTCTTAAACCTGTCACAGTGGGCGACGGAACAAAGCGGCCGCGGTGCACCAATCTGCAGCTTTCTTAGCAATTTTCCTGTCAGTGGCCACAATCACAGTCGGAGGGCGAGATGTAAATGTGTGGCTGGTGTTAAGGAACAATTTCTCTCTGAGGTTTTTTTTCTCCCACTGCAGATTAGAGACTTGTTGACATCTGTGGGTGGGCAGTTTGCATCAAGTAACATTTCCTTAGTGGCAGAAGAATTCAGCTCAGTGAAGTAATGACTGGAGGGTCGCTTCATTTGGAGATTAGAAATGGCTTTAATTAGTGAGTATTTGAGGATGCAGGTTTGACTGACAACTTATATTTACCATTAAAAGGGTAAGTGGCACTTGTTCTTGGTAAAAGCTGTTAGCCCTCTCAACTATGTCAACTGTTAGCAAAGTTAGCTAGTAACCATAGGCTCAGCTGTCTCAAAGTTGAAAGTAGATCACATGGTTTTCTGTCTTATATCTTGTATCAAGTAAAAATGAGTATCTGGGCCTGCATGAGTTGTCCTCTAGATAGATGATTATACTGTATAACCTAGATAAATTAGGAGACGTACTGTCTAAAGAACAGAATCTGAGTCAATAAGGGAAGGATAAGAGCATCCGTGACTTTATAAAGACATTGTATTTGATGGCTCTTGTTTTTCTTTCAAGTAAAACACTCATAATGGCACCCTCCTGCCTCTCAGAGGTGTTCAACCACTGCAGATAAGAGGCTTGTTGACACCTGTGGGTGGGCGGTTTTCATTTTGCATTAATGAACATTTCTCTGGTTATGCAAAATCTGTGACAATATAAAGAGATTCAGGGTTTGATGATTGGTTTTACTTCGAAATCACACGCTCCTGCCTCTGTCTTTTTGCTCTGAATTATGTGAAGAGAACGTTTTCAGGTAAAGTAGTTGTTTTTAAGGTTCTGGCTGTCTTGGGTTACTTTAGCTAAGTCCCTGATGTTGTATAACAATTATCTACACAACTACAGCTAATGCTCATTTCCTTGCCGTGTTAGCTGCTCTCTGGTTTGGGTCTGTGTTTGGCCTGGGCTCATGTTTTCATCTTCCCTTTGTTCCGCCGCATCGTGGAGGTGAATCCTCTGCTGCCAGGAAACAGTATGAAACAATGGAGGCAGTGAGACATAGCCGGGCTAATGGATTCACCGCCGCCCCTTCCCCACCTTTTGCTTTTCATTTGCAAAAGTATGCATCGAACGTTGAAAGCGTCGATCATGCATGACACTGATTCGTTTAAAGGAGAATATTTCACACACCTGCGGAGCTGGCAGATTTAGTAGGGGTGTCTTGAATCAGCATTTTTATGTAAAGATGAGACAAATGTTTGTGTACTGGTTAAATGCCTCATGTTGATTTTCACCAGTGGTGGTTATACTCAGTGCTATATCCTTTACCATCACAAAAAGACTGGATGGCTGGTGTATTCGAAGCGGTTTTGTCGACTCCACAAAACAGACTTTTAACGACCATGCAAAAAAAGTGTTCAGCATTTTTTAAAATAAGGGTGAAACGATCCTCTTAGTCCATGTGTACCAATAACAAAGGTTTATACAGATTTCTTAATTTGTGCTCCGAATCAGCTCTTAGTTAAATTATGGATCAAGGCCAACACAGAGTGCTTTTGTGAACTGCATCTTCTTAGAATATCAGGCGGAAAAGTTTCAAGATGGCTGACTGGACATGCTTGAC
Organism: Eleginops maclovinus; assembly: GCF_036324505.1. Taxonomy (NCBI): domain Eukaryota; kingdom Metazoa; phylum Chordata; class Actinopteri; order Perciformes; family Eleginopidae; genus Eleginops; species Eleginops maclovinus. Next base: position 7,240,703 of record NC_086372.1, read on the forward strand.
TCTGTTGCTGTTTTATTTTTGAAAGAAACTCTCAATTAGTGTTCGAAATGGGCAGTTTTTTGTTGTTTTTCAAGCCTTTTTATGCCTAAGTAGCTGGAGTTTTCTTAGCTATTGCAACACTGACGTCTGGGATGCTTTCAGAAAGGGTCTAAAGCATCCTTGTCAGTATAAAAAAAAACATCCACTGTATTCGTAGAGAGACTTTGGGTTGTTTTATGCCGTGTGCATAAATTGCTTCTGCTTCCCTTCAGTTGAATATAAACGGACGCATTATTCAATTTGCCTTGCTGTATAATATTCAGTGACTTAAAATACTTTGAGGCTGCCAGGGTAATTCGATAGCTTGCCACCTATATCAAAAACGGATGTGTTGCATATTCTATTTTGTGTAGTTAAGCAGCAAAATATGCCTCAATGGGCTATTTTCAACTCTGGAAGCATTGTGGGAAAATTGGTTGGATACAGACGCTGTGTGGCCTCTCCGGTCCGTTGCTTTGCTTTGATGACACCTAAGATTAAACGCTTTCTGTTGGCTGGAACTCAAAGCTCTGCAGTTTGGGACAATAAGTGCAGTCTATATATAGCACACTTTGCTGCTTTAAGCTAGTTTCTATGATTCGTCATAAGGCTCACAATGTACTGTCCATGCAGGAGGTTTTAAAGGTGCCCTATTATGCGCAATTACAGGTACCATACGGTGACATGTTTACATGCTTTAATGTTCTAAAGGTCTTTATTTTCTCATACTGCCTGTGATGTAGGCTAATATCGGCTTTATTCAGGTTTATGTTATTTCTCAACAACCTTTTCTACCCTAAAATTGGAGAACAAAAAGGACTAGAATTCCTACCCCCTCAAATTATGGAGCCAATACAAAATATGTCACTTCCCTACTGCTATCTGTATATAATCGGAATAATGAGTGGTATCCTGGTCCACTCTCCCAAAAAAAAGAAAAGGTTGCTGTTATATTATTGCAATTAATTTCAAATGGATTTATATTTAAATGAACACACACACACCTGGAGCCTGTCGATTATATAGATTCCGTTTGGACCGACAAAACCAACAGCCTTTTCGGCTAATTATTGCACAGTTTATGTGATTAAAACTCAAATCATGTTTGTCATCATTAAGACCGGTTGATTAGGTTCCATTTTTCTGCCTATTAAATGATCAATTCTTTAAGATTTAATTGGTAAATACAAGGCAAACAAACTTTATTTACCACAAGTCATTAAGCCAAATGCCAGAACAGGAGCTGTGAAATGTGTGAAATAATAATGTATGGGCAGTTGGCATTGTAAATAAATTCCCATCATCCACATCTGCCGGTGTGCAGCTTTGATTTGTTGTGAGACGCCAAGAATTGCAGCGTTGTTTCGGATTATCATTCCCTTGTGCAACAACCCTGTTTCTCCGGTGCATTAAAAGTCACAGGAGTGGAACAAACGGCACAGTTTCCACAATCATTCCGAATTAATGAGTCACTCCTGCTAAGAAATGCAAATTTCCAAACGCTAGATTGCTTCCTAAAACAGGGCTGAGTAAAAAAAGAATTCCTTCAGCCATTTTAGAAACAAGCTTAGCATGCTTTTCTCGGGTATTAGACATTCTCACTGAATGCTTCCCTTTCATAATGGAAGCCTTATTGGCTTTGGGGTGTCAGAGCACGGGGGTAAGTATGTGGAAAATCTACACAATTTGGCATTCGTGCCACGCTAAAGTGCAATGAAGTTATGTAGCTTCCTTTTGGAAAAGTGCTGCATTGTTATCCGGGACAAGAAAGAGCCTTTTTCTCTGCATGACACCAATTTATGGACTGTTTGAGAGAGTTAACTTCGTTGATTCAATTTCCTTTATACCGGAGTGCTTCACAGGTACACACCACTATACAGGTTTGGATATTAAACCTCTGTCATCTATTTGCTGGGACACTTCTCCTACGCTGCAGCATGTTGTCAACATCAATAAAGCGTCCTGCTCGGAAAGAAACACAAACACCAGGGAAGAAAAGAAAGAGGGAGTACCTGTAAAAATCCGTGTGACTTTGATACTGAACTTTTAGAGGCCGGCCAGCGCCTCATGCTTTCATTTCTTATTTATTACCAAGAATACTGCTGTGCATGCGTCTGTGAGAGATGACTCCCGTGTGCGATCGGAGCCATCGCTTCTGTCGACTCGATGTTGGGAATCCAGATCTCAACAAGGACTTGGCTCGTACCCCAGAGATGCATGATGGGTGAGACGGAGATATTTGATTTAAACTGTCACATGGCTCCAGCGGGGTCTAACAGTCAGGAAGAAACATCCTTTAATACACTGTTTCCTCATGCACTGATTAACCTTGAGCTGCCGTGCTCCGTGGCAACACAGCAGGTTTCCCTTCAACTCTGAATAATGATAAAACCGTCTAAGTAGGGAAGCCCCCTTGCGATGCCATTTGTGTAGTTAAGAGTTGCACCAGGAGGTCGTCGAGCTAACTGTTATGCTGTGACCTTTTTGTTGGCTCATGAAACCAGCAAGACGCATGGAAAGGATCCAAGCAGGAGTGTGTCCTTGGCATGTGTCCATTAGTCACAAAAAGGCACAGGATGGATCACCAATGCTGGATTTGTGGCCCTCCATGCTGCGGTGTAATCCTGCACAGGCCACTGTTTTCCTAACCTGATGAGGAGCAGGAGGCAGTCCTATTGTCCCATAACTGCCTCTGTGCTGTATCCTATATGCTGAGGGTAGGAAACAACAGCTGGGGTTGTTTACACAGCGCACGTGTTTCTGCAATAATGTACTCTCCTGCTGGATGTGTTGGTCGTGAACAATGCACAGATTCCACAGTGTTTGGTCTGCTCTTGTGCAAGCGGATTATACCAGCTTTACATGGCTGTATATGAAGCAAGCCCTTCACATAGGGACCTTTTTTAATCTTAATTAATTTCCGATAATTCCTTATTAACATTGCGTACATAAGGACTCTAACCATGCTAGACCACACCAAGCAACCCAAGAGACTGAAAAAAAAGTCAAATATGAGGGAGATGATGTGATTGGCTGACCCGAGGAAAGCTACTAAGGGGACAGGGACAGACATATATATATGTAGTCCTCCACTCCCAAGCTGGTAGTTGAAGTCATGACGAGTCCATCTGCATGACATTATGGAATAACAAAGGAAGGAAGGAAGAAGAAGGAAGAAGGAAGAAAGGAAGAAAGGAAGAAAGGAAGTAAGGAAGTAAGGAAGTAAGGAAGTAAGGAAGAGGAAGGAAGAGGAAGGAAGGAAGGAAGGAAGGAAAGAGAGGAAAGTGACATTAATAATTCATATTCTGCAGATGATCTGTGGATCTCAGTGGTAAACAGGCTTTTAAATCCGCTATATCACATGCCTGCACAGAAAGGGAGAACGACCAATGACCCGGTTGTTGCGAAACTTGTTGTGCCTCGCTGAAAAAATGAGTAGCCTCATGAATGGGAAGCTGGGATTTGTTATGAAACGCCTTTCATATCCGAGGGGGGATATTGTAAGCGGTGCAACATTAGGCACCACAATCCTTTGCTGCTTCCACAATAACTCCCCTTTGATGATTGATAATGTGGGAACGGCCGCGTCGTGACAGGCGTCAATTTGATGGTAATTGTATTGTTTTTTCATGAGGAAAACCTCCATCAGAGGAGTAATATCGGGCTGTGCAACAACAACACACATTATGTAGATTTGGCAGTGGATATGTAAAGGGTTGTGCAGCAGGACTGTATTTCAGAGGAAGCTTGTGAGCTTGCTAGCTTGTTTTTGATCATGAAATGAGGATTCAAGATGCCAAACCGGCCCTGCAGGACACTTTTTACTTGTATTTTTATTTATTTTAATTTGTGGTTGCAGCCCCCGCCAACCATATCTCTCCTTCCTCTTCCTTCTTCTTCTCCTTCTTCTTCTCCTCTTGTAATAAGAACATGCAATATGTGTGAATTTTTTATAATGTTATATAAGAAAGCCTTGGCACCCCAAGAGACCCGTGTCCTGGTTCTGGTGTGTTCAAAAACAAGCACACGAAAGGAAGGAGAAAAGGGTTGGGGGAGAGGGAGGGGGATGAGAGAGGTTTCAGAGAGATGGAGGAGAAGAGGGAAAGACGGAGAGAGGATTACAAAAGGGGAGAGCGGAAGGAAGAGGGAAAGGCAGTTTGAAGGAGTCGAGGAGGGAAATTTTAAGAGGAGCAGGAGCAGGGAGAGGATTAAATGAAAGCAGGAGAGAAAGCATGCAGTGGGGGAGCCTGTGGGGGGAGATCTTCCCATTAAGAGGCACAGTGCTCAGCTCTCTGATCTCCGAGTTGTGTTGTGATGCCAGACAAGAATACTCTAGGGCGACAACCACTGCCACTGGAGAAACAGCTCCTCTGCGACTGATATACAAATACTGTACTGTGTACAGCGAGGAGAGGAGAGGAGAGGAGAGAGGGACGCACAGGGAGTTAAAAGGGGGGAGAAGGATTGAAGAAAAGGGAGAGAGGAAGAGCAGCAGGGAGGGGGATGACACAGGAGATGATAAGCCACAGTGCCATTGTGTGAACACATCTCAAAGTGTGACAGCGATCCTGCTAGCGGTGTGCAAACTTCTCCAAAGATCATTGCAGGTTGAACAAGGTAATATTGAAAATACAACAACAACAAAAAATGTTGGATATATTATGCATTGGTTTAGAAGTGAGACTTAAAGAATATTTGGCTTAGGATGTTGCATATGGAGGAGGCTGGAGCTCCTGAATGACAGATTTTCTCTTGCATACAGTAAACTTCAGTTTGGTCCACTGGAAATCCTTTTTAGGGATACTACTGTGCTGTTGTTCCCTGTGCATCCAAAGCCTGGTATAGCTTGTTCCTGTGTGCCATAGAGCTCCATTGTTGTCTCAAAATGATTAAAAAGCGGCTCCACTGGGTCACATTTAACGTCATTACGATGACCATGAGCACTGTAGTTTATTTTGAGAAAAACCCTGATAATAGGCACTACACCAACACATGGGTACTAATCCAAGGATGGAAACAACAGAAGCAGTGTTTACTATAAACGTAGAGAGGACTATCCATTGTTGTTTGGTTGGAAATTAATCGACAATTAGAAAAATAGAGAATTCAAAACGAAAAAAACAGCTTAAATGGAAATTTGCAATATTATTTTATCTTATTTATCTTGGTTTTTAAATCCTGCCCTGCTATGTACTGTATCTGGCAATCTAACCCACCTTATTATTTTAATATGATATTTCAGATACTGTTCCGACTGCCTGAGCGGAGATTTGGAAGCTATTCAGGAAATAGATATGAAAATATGTGCTCCTTTCTTCGAATATATATCTGCCTTCATGACAGAAAGATTAACCATCTTTGACAGCTGAGGTCCATTACCCGGTATTGGGTTTTGGTCAAGCACCGAGGGTAGATAAGTCATCGGCGGAGGTGTGACACAGAGGCATTTTTACTTTGTTTCAGGTGAAAATCCATCCCCAAGAGTCCTGGTTTTGTTGTTCATCAGGAATATTTAATGTGGAAATATTTTGAGGTATTTCTAAGACATGGAGAAGCCACTGGAAATAATGCCGTGAAAACAATCATTTTACGATTATGTCAAAATGTAGGAAATAATGAAGACAGGATTTGATACAGTGGTGATAGCCTAGCCTAAGGGACCTGTTTATCTTATTATTGTTAGCCAGCTGACATTATCATGATCATTATGTCCGTGCCGCCCGCGTGATCCTCACATGAGATTGCCTTATTCCAGCTAATGAAGCCGGCCCTGCGAGCCTTGATACCCGTCCTCCTGCCTCCACTTGATTGCCTCGGGTGTTGTGAATTTATTTGTTTATTTTCATTAACAGAAAAACAGTAGGTCTCTTTTCTTACCAGATCCGGCAAATACGTTAATGAACATGCCAGTTAAGATGAAAATGAAAGCAGCAGTTAATTACCTCCTTGCAATTTTTATAAATAAAATAAATAAAAAGTCATTATAACGCCAGCTCGTCTTGTCAATGTGTTGATCTGTTTACAAGGTTCATAGGATAATAAATGGAATTAAAATGTACTGCAAGACCTCATTACACCTATCATACCCTAGTGGGATTCTTTGGTGAGGAAATAAAGGTATATTACTACATTAACATTCAGTAAAAGTGACTGTAAGTGTGACATAGATAACAATAATGCTGCTACTGACAAAGAAAGGACTTTAAAATATGAATGTAAGCCTTTTTCCTGCATAAGAAATGTGGGTTTTTTTGCCCCTTTGACACAGTGTTATTTATCTGTCTATTGCTCTTGGTGGTTTTCTCAATAGTGGATGGCAGACCGTGTGGGAGGAGTAAAGACCTTTGGAGATGGTACTGACAGTTTCTAATCTGCATGTTTACTGCTTTCATTAGGATATCATCAAAGTGCGGTATTGATTGTGTAGTAGCTGCTCAGCAGGGAGCTGTACACTCAGATTCTGCCGGAAAAAACACCAACCAAAAGTAGTCGTGCCCTAAGGATGCTCGTTCAGGTTCATATTTGTACCTGTGTATTCATTCCTGGTCCCTCTGAAAGCTCACGTCTGTCGCCAGCAGATCTTTCCCATAATGCTTTATGGCAGACGTGTATATTATCCTAACCTGCGCTCTCAGATGAGCGAACGCTAATGGGACACGTTGCTACAGTTTGTTTAATGGAAGTGATTAAAGCGGGGGTGTTGAGGGTGGCCCCAAGGCCCTTCTGCGATTGGTGGCTGGGGTAATCCATTGACACCAACCCCCCACCACCACCAGCAGCACCGTTTAACCTCTGCTTTCCTTCCTTTTTCCTCCCGCACTTATGTGAAAAAAGGACAGGAGGGAGGTGAAGAAGAAACTTTGTGTTGTTACATCATCACAACTCACCCCCGATCAGAATGCATGTATTCCGCACGCCTCCCAATCGCTGAGGGAAAAAAAAAGTTGTTGGCTTATCAGCGATCACCCGTCAGATTGAGCCTGCACTGGGAGAGACTCGGGGTGAGAGAGGAGGACTGATGGCAGGGTTGGATGGAGGGGTTGATTGGAGGGAGCCCTCGGTTAATCGTCTCCCGGCCTGTTTAGTCATGGTCCTGGTAATCTCTGGTGACCTTGGCTGCTGCTTTTCTGGCTGGATTTCCGCAGTGCCGCATTAATATGCACCGGTTATGAAGCTATCAGCCTGTCGTCCGTCTCTGTGTCCCTCTCTTTGTCTCTTTCTTCCCCTTTGTTTATCCCCCCCTTTCATACATAACCGTCATCAATCTCTTTCAAGCGTTTACCTCACCTCTTCCCATACTGTCCATAAAATAATCACAGACTTCAGAATTTATGACAGCGTCTCTATTGGGCTGTTGTCAGAATTTGGCAGGCTGAGGGGTTTTTAAGGTTATTTTTATGGCATTTCTGCTTTATTAGATAATGTGCAGCCTAGCAAGATGGCAGAGATGGAGTGAGATGGATGGAGAGGAGGAGTGATAAATCCCTGAGGTGTTTTGTCAAACTTGGATACATATTTTCTTTCTGCTTCTTGCCACATCATTTCACAGAAATCCTTGATTTGCTTACCTTTTAAGTCAAGCTGAAGGGTTTAAGTTAGCCATTGTGTCTTGCTCAAGGACACTGTAGCAGGAAATTGGTTCAAATACAGTCTTTTTATTCCTATTATTATTCTTATATGACTTCCAGACAAATGTGACAGTGGTTTGCAACTTTCTGGTGATAAAAAAAGAACACAGTGTCCCCCTTAAAATACTGACGCTGCATTTCATATTATACTTTTATCTGCAGACAACTCCTTATTTGCACATTTGTGCTGACTTCCAAATCAAGTAGATTGACAGAAACAGATGTGTTTTTACTCAAGACAACCTTAATGCCCGTTAAGGTCTAACAACGCCTGCCTACTTTCATCATGTCAGACATTTGTTTCCTTTACATGGCATGGAAAATCAAATTCATTTTCTTTATGATATCCTCTTCATCTCAGCGGAAGAATGAGAGTTGTTTCATATCTCTCTTAAAGCCTTTATCGTGTGATTTTTCTTCAACCAAGGGCACTACCCCTTTGATTTCTGGTGGAGGGGAAAGCCAAGGGAGAATGAATGAGGCAATCGCAGATTAAAAAAACCTCTTTATATTGCCAGGGATATTAAAAAGGACTCGAATGTGTTGGATTTTCCATCCTGTCCCGCATACTTGACTATTGACAGCTCAACAGCGGAGATGTTCCGGGTTGATTGATATACTGGAGCACCGGTCTGAGCATTTTATCAATATCAGAGCTTTTTATCCAGTGCAGCTACAGCAAGTATAGTTGGAGATGTTTTTACTCAGACCTCCAGCCCTTTTTGCAGCGTTATCTGTTAAAGTAACCTGGAGGGGGTGAGAGGGAGCTCTGCAGACACAAGTGTAGCTGATCTTACAATGTTCTGTCTTTACAGAAATGACTTTATAGGACACAGAAGGGATGTGCAGTTTTTCTCTTCCACTTATATTTGGTCGATGCAGAGAATGTAGATGCAGCCATCATAATGTCATAATTGCTCTACTTTTCTGTTTTACGACACGTAATTTGTTTAGAAAATTGGATTAAGTGCCACGAGTGCAGCCTCGTAAGCCTGTGGTCTGTTTATATAGGTTTGTGCATGTAAATGGTCTGCAAAGTCTAAAATCCCAAAGTTCCCTCCTCCAATATATAGTCAGTGATAAGCTAAGGGGCGGGACATATCTAAGCAGTTGACCAATCATAACTGAGCCAGCCAGCTGATCAATCAGAGCCTCTGGTTTCAGACAAAGGAAGGAAAAAAAAAAGCACTTTTTGAGCTTTAAAGCATTTAAACGCATCACAGTAGAGTCACAAAATACAAATATGAACCTGAAAGCGAGCACAATAGGGCCTTCTTTTTTTAAAATGAGTTATAGACTCATTACCATAGCTCCCAACCTTTTTACGTAGCTGCAAACTAAGTGTAAACTAGTATATTTAAATAAAAAAGCCTTTTCTACCCTACTTGTTTTTTTTCCAAAGCTGCATGGTGACACCTTCAAAGGCCTCCCTTCTCTTCTTTCAGTGGCTGTAGCGGGAGCACTTGCCTAATGAGAGCGCCGATCTGAACAGCCGAGGAACAATTGCATTAATTTAGTGTACTCAACCACCTCTGCGGATAGTTTGTTTATATTGAATTACCCCATTGTTACCTTGCCCGAACCTGCGATGCTCGCTAACAAGCCCACTGAGTCTTCCACTGGAGGGCTTTAGATTATTTTTTGAGTTTTGTTTTGGCTGTTGTCAAGCTAACTGAGTGAGCGCCGCTAATTGGTTCTCATCCTTTTGTTGTGGGTCCTTCATAAGAGGAGTTCACCATTATTCCTTTCCCTGAAATCCTCACCTTTTCCTTTTAACCTTTTTTTTTACCACTGCTCTACTTTCTGGAGCTTCCCCTCAGACGGTCATCCATCTAAAGCAGTGAACCCCTGGTTTAATTAATCATGAATATGCAAATGTGAGCTCATAATGCAAGGATCTTGGCTTCTCCCTGTGGCAGATCCAGGTGGATTTATTGTAAATTCAATTGACATTACGCTTTCTAATTTGCTGACATTTTGCATGAATACATTTTTTAAACTGTTATGCACCTCAGCGCACACAACCGCTCACCCCCCTGCCCCCCCCCCCCCGGCCCCCCCAATGGGTGAACTAGGGGCATGCATTTGCAGGGAGAAGATGGGGAGCACATGGTAATGAAATTCCTACTAAGCTTCTAATTGGAGCAGAATGGCTTATTTTGAATCAGGAAAATGAATAGCTTGTTGTCAGCCAGTTGGTGGAGAGATAAGGGTGTGTGTGTGTGTGTGTTGTTTTCCTCGTCCGTGTATTTGTGGAACATATAGCTGTGTTTGTGTGTGGCTTAAAGTATGCCTGCATGGTTATATAACCCCAAAGAAAGTAGCTCAAAATGACCAGATTGGGCTCATGTTCATCTCTTATTTAATTAGTTTCATAGTTGGAAGTGTTTCTGACCTAAATACAAGTATTCCCCATTTGCAGTGTTTTAAAACCATTCATTTATAGCGGTAGTGTATTATTATAAGACAAGAACATCATCAAATCCTAATCATATTCTATTTTATTATATTGTAATTTTACTTCTTTTAGAGTCAGCGTCTCTTTTTGGAGCAGTTTATTCACACCAATGATTCATTAAGTGACTCACTTTACTCTCTGGTTATGCAGTGTTAACAAAAGAGTGTCAAGGTAATATGAGTTTTAATGTCAGGAGAACCTCATCTTTAAGGTAAAATTAATTAGATGAGAATATCTATTGAACATTGCAAAATAAAGACCTTTTTGAAAGTTAAAACACAGACACATGTCACAGTAGAAAACCTGAACATTAGAATATCATGTGTTCTTTAAAACAAATGATAATTGAAATAATATCAAAGCTTGGGTTGACTTCAGCTCACTCTGTTACATAACTAATACACACATCACTGTAATTTATGGATTTGCTGGGCAAGATGGGAAGCTTTGTAGTCAAAATGCTGCAGTGCTGTCGACGAGGCGTGGACTTAACCCTGGCTTTTTTTTTTTAATTGCAGCTTTGATCTGTTTTACGATGGGCTGATCTGATGAATAATGTAAAGCTTGATCCTGGTCCAGCATTTGACGGGAATGAAAGATTAATTTGTGTTTGTTATGATGGACAAACTCCTGGTCTGTGAGGTCGTGCTGCCCCAAAGCGAATGGACATGCCAGTAAGACAAAGTCTAAACGTACCAGGTGAAATAAACCTCCATTGGCATTTTCAGGGAAACATGTCAGCCAGCTGTCCTGACTTCCCCATGTCACAGAGAATGTGCGCAGTGCATCATATTATCTGGTTTGTAATTGAATTGTAGCGGGAGGTAGGTTGGTAATCAGTGTACAGCAGGTAGTTTTCGTTCCAGTGTTTGACAGTAATGTCCTCTAATGGGAAGCTCTGGCTCTACTCTTGTTCCAGGCCACTAGGTTTCCCTGGATCCCTCTGTGTGTGTGTGTGTGTGTGTGTCTGTGTGTGTGTGTGTGTGTGTGCCTGGCAGAAATGCTTCATTCTGCCCCTGCATTACCTGTTAATTCAATATTCCTCAATCTGTTGTTTTAACATGCCTGACCTTGAATGCATCTCTACCTGAATAACTGGTGATTGCCAATGGCGAAGCCTTGACACTCTCACTTCTGTGGCTTTTTTTTTTTTTTTGCGGGACCTGCGTGTACTCGCTGAATCATTTTCTCCATCATAATCTTCTTCCTCTCTCTTTGAATTGCCGGCACAACCTCCTCCCACTCTCTGTAGCCGAGCTGAAAAAGCTTTGAGATAGATGGAGAGAGAGAAATACAAAGGCAAAAAAAAAGAAAGATGATTCTCTGGTAGTTAACACTGTGGGAAAAACTGAGAAACAAAAAAAATAAGGTCAGAGTCGACGTATGAGAGCTGACACCGGCGCCCATCAGCACGCCGCCCGCTCCTTGCTTTGTTACATATTCTCGCAGTCTTATCGTTTCACAGACGGCTGGCGAAGAGGCTGATATGACAAGGCTCTCTATCCATCTGGGCACGCTCTATTTTCACCAACGCTCATTTCGCGGGGGCACCGGAGCACAACGCCCAAATGGTGTGTCGGTGTCTGTAGTGGACCGGCGAGGGTCTGAGTCACCGGCTTAGCGCACCCACACCGCCATGATACAGCTCCAAATAACAGGCTGACAGGGCTGCTGGCGGAGGCATCGTGTGGCCCGTCTCCGTGTGTGTGTGTTCTCGCTGTGTATTTTGTACCTGTGTGGGTGGGTGAGAGTGTGTGGAAAATCCACACTCGTTCCCGATGTGTGCAGTCATGTCTGCAATGCAGCACTAGGTTTATTTTTTTTTGCAGGAGCCAGTATTGTTTATGTTGTGTGTCTCGTTGCCTCCCAAGGCTGTTTGTTAGATGAGAGGATTTCTGACGCCATGGGGAAGAGGGGGATGATTTTCTGATTATATAGTTCTCTCGCTGGAGTCGACACCCCAGCCATAACAGGATCACTTTTACATCTGCTCCTTGTCAAATGTTTCCCTGAAATAGACGTAAATACAAGTCAAATCTCATAGTTTGATTGCCCAGGAAAATCCAAAAATGCTGTTTCGAAGACCAAATCGCAGCTTTAACAGTTAGAGTAGAAGTCATCACACTGACATGATCCAAGAGGATGATAAGACGAGTGAGATGATGGGGTTCTCACAAATGAGTGCTATTGAGCATGAAACAGGCCTAATCACCTGCCTGTGTAGAGAGAAACAGGTTGATTTACACAGAAATGTGCTCCTGTTGCCGTTCTACTTCACATCAAGGTAAGGTTCTGTTCTGCATCCTCTCACAACACTGGATAGAGTCAAATTCAAATATGATTTAGAGGACTTTTTGCTACTGTGTTGCCATTTTACACATCAGGAATTCATAAGAACTAGTCTACTAGAACTAGTCTACCTATACTTGTGTGTGTATGTGTGTGTGTTTTCCCCTGTGCCTCTTTTGTTATTCTCTTCCCGGCAAGGGTCCATCCGGGCCAACTTTTCCGCGTCCCCTCTCCCATTAGCTCACCCCCTCTGTGCCCCCTGTCGCCCGTCAGCCTTTAACCTGTGATTGGAGACAGCAGGTTGCTCTTTTTGCTAGCCGTGTCCAATTTGGTGAGTCAAATCTGATACGGAAAGGGAAAATCCGGGAAGATTGCAGCCTGTGTTTATCTTGTGATAGGAGGAAAAGCAGTTTTTTTTAAACAATCACATGTGAATATTTGCATATAAATGACACACCAGTGGCTGTCAGGGATCAGGGGAAAGAGACAAACGACAGATGAAGATGAAGTGTAATGAGAGTAAAGAGCAGGGAGAGACTGTGGGAGAGAGACGGAGCGGTGTTGTCTGCTGTGAGGAACTGGGAGGTAAATGTCACCGCAATCATAAAATAATGTGGCCAGCTGGAGTCGCCCCACAAAAATATCAATCATTTCATCTACATAATCGTTGTGAAAAAAGATAGGAAATATGCTCATGTAGGATTCTCTTGAATTTATTATTTAAAATACATTTATTTGCTAAGATTAACAGTATGTGTTATAGTTACCTACAGATATGGGTAGCTCCAGACATCTATGTGAAAAATGATATTGTTTTGAAATGTTGGACTATTCCTTTATCATGATCCTTACCTGCACATCCCTCTCTCTGTATATTTATTGACTACCGTCCCCGGGTGGTTTTAGAATCCCCTTTATGTCACCATATGGACACAGACCAGAGGGTCAATGTAGCATTTACAGTTCCTGATTGTTGCTATGCCATTATATCAACAGTAGACTAGTGGTAATTTCCCTCCTGCAATTGTAGAAAAAAGAGGATTTTCTGTTAAAAGCCTGGGTCCTTCTTTTTGTGTGTGCGTGTGTGTGTGTGTGTGTGTGTGTGTACACCCGTAAGAACATAATCTTACATGCAGGGGCTGATTGGCTGATGACTCATTCTCTTTTGCAACCAGCTGGAGGTACTTCAATCATGCAGGTAATCTGCTCCTGTATGCCAGTGGCCCCGGGGTCACCGTCCCCACACATCAGAGCTATTTTCCTCTTAATTGAGACCCACTCTGCTGCGGCAGCGTTTTCACAAGGGGAGAAAAATGGCAGGTCAACATTTGCAGACATCTTTCTCCTCCCTTGTCGGCCTCCCTTTGGCAAAAAAAAGTGGCTGTGAAGTTGATAAGTTTCCTTAGGCAGCCCGGCCAGCTAAGACACCACTTGGAGGAAAGGTTGATGTCGCCTCATATAATGTGTGTGTGTGTGTTTAACCAATCAGCCCAGGCCCAATGTATGCAAGCCTTTCTGATTGAATTACACAGCGGCCTTTATGGAGAAAAATGGTAGCGAACCATCTCCTTGAGTGCTTATGAGAAAACAGACACTCTCCTTGGTGACCTGAGTCAATCTGCATACGATTAACCCTCAGCGGACCTGTAACCCGATTTATGAGCTGATCACCTCCTCTCCAGAGGCAGCACGAGTGACAGTGAATCGACAGTAAAAGGCAGGCGGTGACATAACATTTGTTTAGCTTTATTGAAGTGCCCTTTAAATACTAGAAATGCATCCAAGTTGAGGGCTTTTTTATGCACGATTACAAGCATCTTGGAGACATCTGTGTTGCATCGTTTCAGCTCCCAAGATTTATTAATTTTAATACATTTTGAATGCCCAGCCCTATAGATGCAATATCTATAAAACCATATGCATAATAAAGCATTTTATAATCTATAAAAACAACACAAGGACTTGAGGTATCGTGATCCGTTTAAGAGTGAGGGTTAAATGAAAGTAATAGATATATAAATAATGGTGTATATAATATGTATATTTTGTGAGTTTAATCAGCTTCAAGACTCAAAAAACCTTCAAACACATAACCTTGATTTTAATGTTTACTTTGCTCCATATTTGCATTAAACCTTCGGTTGTACGAGTACATTTTAACAAGGAAAAAATGAATCTCTGCAGCCAATTACCTTCCAACACACGTTTTTGCTTTTTCATATAAATCACTTCCTCGGTTTGGTTTTGGTATTAAACATGAGGATGAAAGCCTTTTATTGTAAATGAGGCCCCAGTCGTTTACACTGTTGGACAAACGAGACAAACATGACAAACATAAAAAAAAGAGGCAGGCCTGACAAATGGCCCTGTCTTTGTTTAATGGCGTGGTTAAATCGGGATATGGCTAGAAGACCCCATTTCGGTGGGATGTCAGTGAATATGACTCTATTAATTCCAAACATTTGTACTGTGATCATTTGGCAGCTGACAGTTACTTTTTCCCAGAACTGAACTGTATGGACCTAGACAACAACTAAGAAATCCCCACTTATTTTATTTATGGGTAAAGGTGCATTAGATTGGACTCCTTATGGACGTTGTTCCGTCCTCGATATGTCTAACCGTAATATCCTGACGGCCAGCTAAACGTTTTCCCAACACCAAGACTCTGAGGGTTAATTCTTGGTTCCACAGGTTTATTGACGTTACAGAGAAAAGGTGAAACTGC
Organism: Eleginops maclovinus; assembly: GCF_036324505.1. Classification (NCBI taxonomy): domain Eukaryota; kingdom Metazoa; phylum Chordata; class Actinopteri; order Perciformes; family Eleginopidae; genus Eleginops; species Eleginops maclovinus. The sequence continues at coordinate 7,255,824 of NC_086372.1, forward strand.
AACAAACAAGGACAAATTAGCACCACGCCTATTTAACTTCACATGAATAAAGGCTAATTGGCATCATTACTGTTGCATTTTCGTTCGTACTTATTTTAACTAACATAAACATACTTAAAGTAAACGACATGTTAACATTCTGGTTATTATGCCGTCTTTCACCGTCGTCCGCACACGCGAGACGTAGCATTCACAAACCGTAGTACATTGAGACCCTACTCTACAAACCCAACATGATCGTCCACAATAATGATAAAACTCTACAGACAGTCTCAAGAAAGAAGTTTACATACCAACGATGCTATGCCAGACACAAGATGTCGACAGATTATTTTGGATGCAGAGGATTTATCAACTTGAATACATCGCTGAAATGTGCTTGACGTGAATGAGTGTTTACTTCCGAACTACGGGACATGTGATAGGACATTTAGAACCATGTGATCTCAAAGTGACCACGACTTGAATAGAAACACATAGGGATGGGTATATTCCTTGAATACATTATATTTCTGTAATGCTAATAAGAAATAAGAACATGTATTATTTGTTCTATGACATTACTTAATGTTTTTAAGACATTTTCATACTCATAACAAGACAGACATCTTTAAGCGGTTGACCAATCACAACAGAGCAAACCAGCTAACCAATCAGGAATGTCCAGATTGACCCATCAGAAGTGTCAATACAATGGAAATACTCAAGTAAAGTCTCCCAAAAACGACACTAAAGTACTTATTTGAATTCCTCCACTGGTTACAGGCCATGTGTAGCAAAGCCTCAAACGCTGCTTCTGCTCGATGTTTCCCGTCACCGCCGAGCTGCTGCTGCTGCTGCTGCTGCTGTTATTATCAGACAGCAGATTGGCTAATTCCCTCACCAATTGTGATCCAGCAGAATGGAAATCTGGTGAGCTGGGAAATGTTAATCGAGTTCAATTAGGCTTTGTACCATGTTTGTCTCCCGCCAACAGATTAAGCAGAATCCACCCCCCCCCTGCTCACTGCAATGAACGATAACCCTCCGTCAAAAGTCTGCTACGGCTAATTTGAGGATATGTGGAAGATAACGGATACTGGGGCTGGCAAACTCCTTGTGGCGGTATTAGCGATAAATACAGCAAGCGGAGTTTACCCTTGAAGGGAAATTAATTTAGGGATTTTTACGCTTTTAAAAAAAAAAAAATCCTTGAACTTCTCAGTGACACCGTGGGGATATTTTTCAAACATCCTGTGTAGTAATGAAATGCCTCAGGGTGCGTTAAAAAAAACATCCTTTATCTGGCAGTGATTCCCTGCTGAATAGCCCCACTGTTACATGTTATATGTTTCCACTAGCAATCAACCATTTATTTATTTTATTCGTCCAAAGATCCCCATTTCAATATGTATTTGATCTTATTTTTAATCATATATTGCCCTGTTGTGGGAAATGTCTCGTACTTGATCAACATAAAGTATAACTCTTGTTTTCAACAAATCCATTTACCAACCATTTCTAAGTTGTGTGAGTGAAACCACCTTGGCTTGGTGTGTCATAACCTTTAATCCTTCAAGTTATTATTATCACACACCCACAAAAGTAATTGGCAGGTTCTCGATAAGCGAGGGTAGAACCTGTTTGTTGCCATAGCAACATGTAGACTTAATCACAGACAAAGAGACTGTGCTTCTTGTTTGGTAGCTAGCATACATGCCTCACCTTCTCCAGCAGTTTTTTTTTTTCTTCTACTTTTTCAATTTGTTTCATTGTCCCATTTTTCAGGACCCAGTTAATTTTGCAGGATCAAAAACAGATTTGGCGTTGATTTCAAAGCGTTGCATCTGATTAGTCTCTCACGATGTATAGTTGCTTACATCAGGAAAGGTGCATATTTTGCACTGCTGCTACAGGTAATGTAAGCTGTCAGATAAATATCACAGTAGAGGCAAATAAAAAAAAAATGGCTACCTTTTTAAAAAAAACAATTTGAATTCAAATGGAAACTACAAAACTCCACGTTAATATTCCTTTTTTTTCATTTGTAATACTTTGTAAAACCAGTCACTCTTTCTAATACCATAAAGACCTCTTGCTTTCCCTTTTATCATTGTGTTTCTAACAGTGTGTTTGCCCGTGTTCCCAGCATGGCCCTTACAGTATCACACAACACTAGCATTGGTTTAATTAATCCCGCCCCCCCCTCCCTAGTCACCCCGCTGACTGCAGCACACACTGCACCTCGCTGATTGGATGCAGAGTTGCTTCTTTGGTAAATAAAACATTTATAGAGGCTCAATTAGCGCAGCCTGTTGAGTCTGCTGCAGCTGTGCTCGCCAGCTGTTTTAAAAGGGAAAGCTAGGCAGCGAGGTGAGGCGAGGGAAAAGAGGATGTCAGGAACAGGAAGGGAGACATTGATAAGGTAAGATGAAGCAGGCAGATAGTTTTATTTTGTGCTGAACTAGTTTGTTTTTCCAAATATATAAAAGCAAATAAAAGAGGAATACACTTTTTGATAAAAGCTGGGCTGCAGTGATGGAAAACTACAGATTTCCCTAAAGATCTCTGTCAGGAATCTGGTTGGGAGTGCAATTATGTAAATGTAGTCATCATTCACTTGGTTGTTGTTAAGGTCAGAAATCCTTTTATTGCAAACCTTATTGTAAAGTCTACTTCTAAAGATCCTAAAGGAGGACTTTATCTGATTCCCTTAATGCCCATTAGCAGCTTAACTGTAAAACATGGGTTCCCTTATTAATTTACACTAGGTAAAACTGGTCAAAAATCACCTGACTTGCTCTTCCTACCTTGAAAACACAGAAATATTGCATGCTGTAAACTTTATTCCCTTATAGTTACATAAATTAATCAGATTACTGTTGCATTTCTATAAATCAGAGATAACTGTAGTATGTGCTCATGTTTCATTGTTGGTTATGGCTATTGTCTGAATATGCTAAATTAAAGGCAGATTTTCCAATAAATATCTTGGTTTCTTCTTCTAATATCACATTATTCTGTTGTCTAACATAATACAAAAAAGTAAAAACATCTCTTGTATTTAAAAGCATTGCCTTTATTACTATTTGCATCTCACTCAGCGCCCCTGGAGCTGGTTAGGTGTGTGTGACTGCTCCCTTGTGTGTCAGAATTGATAAGTGTACAGAAATAAAAAATTCTCCATGAATCTTATTTGCGCCCAAAGATGGAAAAAATTAATCTGAGGATCAAAAGCATCCCTTTGCTCGCTGCGCATGAATAATGCAGTTATTATTCAATATCTGAAACATTTTTTGATTGACAGCTGGTGCACTTTATTAGATTTCTTATCAGGAAGACCCCCATTGCTCCACCTTGGCATGCGCCGCAGCACAGTATGAGACAAGCTGTTCTTTTTTTTTCTCCTTTATATGACTGGTCTGAATGCCGCTTCTGATTTCCTCAGGTCAAATGCAGATGAGTGCCATTTAAAAAGATATTGATGGAGTCTTACACACGGTTTACTGCCAGTCGATTCACGTATGACATAGGGACACACAAGTCAAATATAAATACAGGGATGTTTGTAGGTGAGCACACGCTGCACATGAGTGAGTTTAGCCTGCTTGCCCTTTGTCCTTTTTCAATTAGCTTTAAATTGGATACTTAAGAAGTCACATGTTAAAGATGTACATTAGAACAATTTTGTGTGTTCTCATGAAAAAACTAAGAAGGAGACTGTGTTTGTTAGTGCTGCTTTGAGGAAAAAGATTCTGGATTGATTGGGATAGGCTACAGGGATTGCTGGCAAAGCACATGAAGAGACAGCCTTGTGCCAGCTCTGAAATTGGTCCTGCCACATACCCTTTTCATGATTACAAATCGCCTCTGCTTGGCTTGGTGATGATGCCTCCAAACCTCTTTTTAAAGTTACTTAATTCTCCTTTCCATCTGTCCTTTTTTTCTTCCAGTGGAAGGCTGCACGGATTGGTCAGTGGACTACCTGAAATACAAGGTGCTTCTGGGGGAACCTGTACGGATTAAGTGCGCTTTATTCTATGGATATATCCGGGCCAACTACACCCATGCACAGAGCGCCGGACTCAGCCTCATGTGGTACAAAAGTGCAGGACACGGGGACTTCGAGGAACCCATCAGTTTTGACGGCTCAAGGATGAGCAAAGAGGAGGACACCATATGGTTTCGACCCGCAGAGCTGGACGATGTGGGGTATTATTCCTGCGTTTTAAGGTAAGATAAATGTAATGCCGAATTCAAATTGGTGTTTTTATTGCTGTGCCTTTGACTGGAGCAAGTGTTTGTGAGAAAATCTTTATTCTTTCTTGTAGTGTGTCAGTGAAATAGTGCGGGTAAATAACCCCTTCTGAAACCCCAGTGGGCACAAGCTATTTGAAAGTCCTCCCCCGGGGATTCCTAATGAACTCTCTCATCTATGGCCACAAGGGCACTGCTCCTTGGTCCACAGAGCATCTAACAGTGTGAGGTTTTTTATGCTAAATTATTTCTTTATTCTCCTCTTGGGGACAGTAAGCTATGAGGTGCAATTGTTAAAATTATTCTTCTTCTTTCCTCAAAAGGAGTGAGATGAAAGAGAACGGACAGGAATTCACCACCAGAAGACAGAGGAAAGCAAGGGACTTCCACTATCTTCCTTTTACACTTGCCTGATGGTTGTTTGATTTATGACTTCTATAACGTGGTGAAATGTCTGGCTTCCTACCTCACATTGGCAGGATGTTCTATTAACGTCAAGGTTGTCTTTGGCCAGACTTTCTTCCTTTTTTGGAGCACAAGTGGGATTTAAAAACCATATTCGTGAAAATTAGGAGCTTGTATATTCAGAAAAAGCTGTAATTTAGCTTAATCACAAATTATTTAGTACACAGGAAGATAATGTAGTCTTGCACAGGTCTCTGTGTGTTTCATAAGCTCCACTCTAAGAGGTTTTGGCTATTACTATTCATCACCATTAGCACTCTCCCCCTTTCGCCGTGAATAGAAACGGGCCCGCAACAATCCAACACTTCTCCATTCAGCGACACTGGCAGCATTTTCTGGAGGTAGACAATCAGTCGGCTCAGAGTTATTGTGTAATCACGCAGAAAGTAGAGCCATGAGATTTCATTTGGAAAAGTAGCGCGGCTTTGTCGCCAGTCTCCGCCATTCAGAACCAAATTAAGGGGCAACACTTATGTGCCCGCCACGGAGAGAAATGACAATAGTTGTGAATGCAGAGCACTTTTGCATCGCGCATGATTTCTCTGCTCCTTTTGGACTATTGTTGCTTTCCGACAAGGATGTTTACTTTTTTTGCTTAACTTTCAACTCCATTCACGTGGAATATTTACAACGCTGGCATTTACTCACAATGGCTGCACTGATGCTGCAATCAGCTGCTCTGATTTTCTGTGTTAATCATGCAGCTGTGTGGGACGCGGGGGGGGGGGGGTTTCAGATCTTTATTGTAAGAAGTAAGACACAAGATAAACTGATTACTTCCAGCAAAGTAACACCATGTTGTGAAGAAGTTTTCCAAATCCTATCAGAGACTCAAACTGTATCAGGAAAGTAGTAATACCACATTGTAAAAATACTCTATGAAAAACATACTTAAGCACCATTCATTTGTGGTGTTTTGCTGCATGTGAGTAGTACAGATGAGCTGAATTATGTGCATATGCTTTGTTGCTATATAGTAATAACTTATTAACCTTGTGGATAAAGGGTATTTTGTCTGTGCCGGCTCATTAGTCAGCTCTATACGCTGACATACGGTGGCTTTCATCTGGGGGAAGGGTCCGTTTAAAAGGATTAGGTTATTGGATACTGTGCTTGTGTGTCACATGCAGCGTTCTGAAGTGCATGCATGCGTGGGTCCATCAAATTGGAATGATTTATTGTCCAGTATTAGCATATCCTGTGAGTTCTGGGGACACAGTAACGAAGCAATGGTTTAAGAGGACTAGGCTTTTGATTGCTTTTTCTACAAATGTGTGTGTAGCAATTTCTGAAAATGTCACATGGTTTTATTCAAATGAGAGCCTCTCCGTAGTAATAACATTGCATACAAACGCTAAGCTAATGACCTTAAATGGCTGCATTTATGACGCTTGCGAGCTTTTGTCGCATTCTCCACTCGAGCGTTGACACTGTGTTGAAAATGTAGAAATAGATTCACCCAATTTTACAACCACAGCGGCGTTATGAAGACGTGACTCATTTTCCATCCCCAGGCACCGCAGCCAAATCAGAGGATTGCTCTTCTCTTTTGTGTCGGCAGCGTGGGTCCTATAGATGATCAGCGCTCGCACATGTTAACATATCGCTTTTGGATTAGGCTCCTGGCAGTGTTTTAACGTGAGGAGATTCTCAACCCCTTTTTTTTTTAAACATGAAGGGACCTGGGGAATTAGAGCGCTGAGCGGTGGAACGAATGCATCACAGTGCAACAATAAATCATCTCTCACTGGATATATTTCATACTCAAGCATGTTATAACAATTCAATCCCAGTTACTATGGTCTCTCATGATATTATTGTCTCTAACAAGAACTGAAAGTGTGTCCAAGAATGTTACGCACGCTGTCCTTAGACAACATCTAGAAACAATTTTTCCACTGTGGTGTATTGGTCACAGTTTCTTTACCATTGCTCAGTCTGTTACGGAAGTTCTAAAAGTGGTATAAGTATCTTATTTTTCAATCTTCAGTAGAATCATTTGAAATAATAATAAAACATCTATGGAACTTTGGGATTTTAGAGCTTGCAGACCATTTACATACACACAAATCACTCTATATTAAGAGGTAAACCCTAAAAAGCCTCCTTTAATTTGCTATAAAGTATCAAAAAACAAGGCTGTTTTTTCAGTTTTTATTGTATCCCATACTTACCCACTGTGTGTTCAGAGATGTGTCTGCCAGCTGCCTGTCACAGGTGTTATTGCACCAGGCAAAGCTTCACAGTGCAAGCAGTGTATTCATCACCCACCCACATCAGCAAGAGAACACACACACCGCTGCACACACACTTAGAAGCCAATGTGTTATCACCAAGCAAAACTCTGTTGTCCAGAATTGATGATTCCAAACTCAATTGGGTTATTCCTGTATTTGTTTTATGGCTTTCCAATGCAATGCATGGATGATAGTAGTTAATTTTCCGTGACTAGCAACTTAAAAAAATAAGGATAATAATATATTTTTTGCTAACGCTAAAATAATCTAGTTTCCTTGTATCAAACAGCACTACAATTCGTTCAAAACATTAAACTAATAGTGACTTTAATTTGCTTTAAGGGTGCACTTTTTGCAATGTCATCCATTATTTATTCCACTTTTTTCTTCCTCTGTCTCTTTAATTTTAGGTTTTTCTTTTTTTCCTTACTCAAACACGTATCAATGCCCATTCTTGTCTCCTCTTTGTGTATCTGCTCAGCTGCACTTAAGGTGTCAGAGGGCATTGTCTTGCACCAACACACACCAAACACACACACGCTCCCCTGAGACTCGCTGCACTGACAGCAACTTAATGTGCCTCCAATCTGCATGTAAAAGCAGGCTAAGATGACACACATGTACACAATAAACATTCAGAGCATGTATGGCTGTCTCTTTTGCTCACACACACACACACACACACACACACACACACACACACACACACACACACACACACACACACACACACACACACACACACACACACACACACACTCACACACACACACAGATACACAGATCCACGTGCATTACGGACGTATGATGTGGGACCACTCATGCCACATACCGTGCATGAGTGGAAGGGAGCAGATGAGCAGTGGTGTGTGTCAAATCGAGGATTCTCAGATGTTATACCGAGAGTGAAAACATCTGCAGAACAGTGACAGAAACACACAACACACACACACACACACACACACACACACACACACACACACACACACACACACACACACACACACACACACACACACACACAGGTCTTCCGGTTAGTCGAAGGGTACCTCTAACTCCTCAGCACTGCTGAACGTCTCTCTGTTAGCCTATTAGCATAATAACGTTTTGAAATTCCTGCTATTTTTTGACATGAAACATGTCAAACATGGAGTAGATGTTTGGAAACGGTTCACCAGTGATTCATCTTCCACAACTGGAACCAGGACACTCCACATAATAACATTAAAACAGCATGGGTAGCAACTTATATCTTTTGCACTGACTGTAAGTGAGCGGGTATCATTGTGTCAGAGCCAGAGCCACCACTCACCTCGTGTTCACCTCAATTTTGTGAGTTTAATCACCGCCAGCTCTCTGTAGACTTTTAAAGTCACTGATCTCTCCATCCAGCCTCTCGTCATAACGTGGCATGATTTCCTCTGTCGCTACTTCGTCCTCTGTGCTCAACTGCAGCATAAATTAGCAGGGTGAACCGATTTTTTCTGCTTTGATACAATCACATGCGGGATTTAACGCTTCTCTCGGAGTGCCTAGCAACTTCACGCTCATCGTCTTTGCTGTATGTTATGTGTAGCTGTGGAAAAAAGGAGCATTGTTCTTCTCCCATGATGTGCAGAAACAATCACCTATGTTGCTTTAACAGACTCAATGTATCTATCTGCAGTGTGCTGCGATTACAGAGTCAGATTTAAGGACGGATGTAGCAGCTCAGGGAGAATCCCACTTATATTACAGGTAGCTAATGTCTCACCTTTAACCCCGTTCACCAGTGTTGGCAAGCTGCCACTGTCCCGGGCTTATTAATGGGTTTCCTGCATGCCCTGCAAAACCCGGGCTGTCACCTGCAGAGGACAAAGAGAGGAGAGGATAATATAGTAGTAAATCTGTGTGTATGGAGGACTCCCCTGTTACCTGTAAAACAAAAAGAAAAATGCAATCAGTCCTGCCTGTAATCACCCATTTCTAGTGAATTTTTTGATGTAACTGTAAGGGAGTACCTTTTTATGCATCCTGATTATCGCGTTACATGCAATCCGTTGCTTCCCAAGCCTACACACACACTTTCCTCTGGGCTCCAGACTGCAGCCATGTTGCCTATGTTAGTATTGGTGGGCAGGAGTGTCTGGTGATCTCTCAGGGAAGTGACAGTCAGAATGGGCTGTCTGGAACACTCTGTCATTCAGATCGAGTCAGGACCTGTCCAATTGATCCAGCCCAGCTGTCAGAGCCAATGAGAGACGCTAGACTAAGGAGCAGCATGGATGGTTTGCGCTGCCACCGGTTATGGATGATGTATAATATAAGGTTGGCGTTTGGGTTATAAGATACCAGGCGGGACACAATCAGTTAGCTGTGGCTCTGTGGAATAGCCTCACCGAGGAGGGCTATAACAAAGACGCCCTGATGGATGTTTATCAGCGCTGGTTATTCCAATTGAAGCCCATATGGATGGGGGCTTTGAAGTCTCATTGAAATTAAAAGTGGCTTTTTCATCTAGTAATCCGAACAAAAGCAATACTCCACCCTCAACATCTGGCATCTGGCTCATTGAGTCTGGATAATTAGGATTGATTCTCCAGGTGTTTCACAAAACAGTGCACGGGTTGATTTAAAGCTGCTTCCTTCACGTTCACAAGGTTATTGATGACGCTCCCCTATATTCTTTACACCAGTGTCGAGCCTGCTCTGTCAACACAGCCTTTGGACAGCCTTTTAGTTGGCTCTATGTGGGTTAGTGGAGGCGCTTCTCCAGCAGCCATTGTGCAATGATGTATGGGCTACTGTTTGGGTTTCGTCCACCTTTCACACTGTGCTTTATTCAGCACTGTGATGCAGCGCTGTGAACTTAGCCAGATATCCAGTGTGGATGTCTGACGCTACAATGGCGGTCTCAAAGAGTGTGCACATTTCAGGGCCACTGTTGGATGCTAAAAAACCTCCAACATCTAGCAAATAAATGGGAAAACATCTATTTAAAATGCTGATTTGTTACATCCTAGGTGCAAAACAATCCCTTTTTTGTTTCATTTAATTTCTTGTATTGAAAGCCCTATGCATGGCATTATAATTCATCCACGGCCAGCTGTGGACGTCCACTGTTTTAAGTGGAAGGCTTTTTTTTCTTCATTTGTGCAGTGCTTAGCTCGGACATTTTAATCGGCCTATAAATGTAGATATTTGCTGTGAGGGAGCCATTCAGTTCCCGCCGATTGATTGGGGCTTTACCGAACATGGAAAAAAATCCAGAAGCACTTATTGGCTTGTGTTGTCACTGTGGGGGAGACGCAACCTTGACTTATTCCAAGTTTTCTGATTTTTTTGTATAATGTATTTAAGATTATAGGATTAGGAGGCAAACCATTGAGTAGTGGCAGAAAAAACATATACATATATGTATTTTTTATTCACAGGAGAATTAGGGCCAGACACCAGAAAACAGTGGTATATTCCAGAAGTTTTCAATAACTGTAAAAGGATATTGGATATTTTCATGGGCCAAATCAAAAACTAAATATTTTAGTATGCTGAATGGATACATGTTTTTATGAAATGGCACATTCCCGACTTCTGTCCTTCCCGTTCTTTGAAGAAATAGGAATACAAATTGAATCCACCAAGTGACTACGTTATAGCATTATGCTCTCCAATTACAATGCATGCCCTTCATGCTTCTTCTGATTGGACATTGCTTGATTCCATTTGATTAAGCCGGGCTTAAATGGCTGCTGGCTACACTGAGCAGACAGAGAGATTTTATTCTGGAAGACCTCTTCACTCTATTCACAATCTGCATGATCATCTTGAACAATAGAAAGCCACATGTGACCAATGTTAGTTTATGTTATTCTTAGACACACCTTTACACTCAATATATTATTTCCACATCCCAACTGAGGGATTTATTTTTCTCGGTCACATGCTCAGCCATCTCTCCATGTTTCCCACCTCTTGGCTCTCCTGAGTGGAGCAAGCCATCAAACAAGATGCCAAACCATCACTATCTGATAGCGGGGACACTGACCTTCTCTTCCTCATATCTGATGGTGGTTTTTATCTTCCAGACAAATGTCAGAAATACCATTCCCAAAGCACAATCACTTTGGCACCACAGCCAACTTTTCCTCCCCCCTCCCCCTCTCTTCCTGCTGAACGGCGGCGCAAGACATCTGCAATACCACAGCTATCAGTCGGGGGAGAACTCACAGCTTGCCTTGAACAGTGAGTTTATAATAATAATAATAATAATAATAATAATAATAATAATAATAATAATAATAATAATAATAATAATAATAATAATAATAATAATAATAATAATAAAAATAATAATAATAATAATTGCAAAACCAAGTGGCTAAAAAGCAACAACAAAGAAAACACAGATCCTAAATTGTTAGAATAAGTATAACCAGTTTACATTTGGATGTGGCCCCTACACTCCAGGAGCCACATTGCTAGTAGGTTTAGCATTTGCTATGCAGAGCAGTATGGCCGCTCATACGTCACCCCCCACAGGGCCCGGGGACCAATGATTAAGGTTATGACAGAGTTAGAGTAGAATATAACACAGACAAATTGTTTGTTCTTGTTATGAAATCAGGTTGCTAGCATATCGATGAGTGGGGGGTGTCGTATAATGGGAAATGAGTTCCCTGAAGGCATCAACTACAAAATGACTGACTAATGCATTTGCACACAAGAAGTGCTTCAGTCAGCAAAAGATTAACAACTCAAACAGGAGGTATTGTTGGAAAATACATTTGTTTTTTGCCAGCTTATGCAATGAGACATATGATATACAGTGGGGCAAACAAGTATTTAGTCAGCCACCAATTGTGCAAGTTCTCCTATTTAAAAAGATGAGAGAGGCCTGTAATTTTTATCATATGTATACCTCAACTATGAGAGACAAAATGAGAAAAAAAATCCAGAAAATCACATTGTAGGATTTTTAATGAATTAATTGGTAAATTCCTCGGTAAAATAAGTATTTGGTCACCTACAAACAAGCAAGATTTCTGGCTCTCACAGACCTGTAACTTCTTCTTTAAGAGGCTCCTCTGTCCTCCACTCGTTACCTGTATTAATGGCACCTTTTTGAACTCGTTATCAGTATAAAAGACACCTGTCCACAACCTCAAACAGTCATACTCCAAACTCCACTATGGCCAAGACCAAAGAGCTGTCAAAGGAGACCAGAGACAAAATTGTAGACCTGCACCAGGCTGGGAAAACTGAATCTGCAATAGGTAAGCAGCTTGGTGTGGAGAAATCAACTGTGGGAGCAATTATTAGAAAATGGAAGACATAAAAGACCACAGCTAATCTCCCTCGATCTGGGGCTCCACGCAAGATCTCACCCCGTGGGATCAAAATGATCACAAGAACGGTGAGCAAAAATCCCAGAACCACACGGGGGACCTAGTGAATGACCTGCAGAGAGCTGGGACCAAAGTAACAGAGGCTACCATCAGTAACACACTACGCCGCCAGGGACTTAAATCCTGCAGTTCCAGACGTGTCCCCCTGCTTAAGCCAGTACATGTCCAGGCCCGTCTGAAGTTTGCTAGAGGGCATTTGGATGATCCAGAAGAGGATTGGGAGAATGTCATATGGTCAGATGAAACCAAAATAGAACTTTTTGGTAAAAACTCAACTCGTCGTGTTTGGAGGAGAAAGAATGCAGAGTTGCATCCAAAGAACACCATACCTACTGTGAAGCATGGGGGTGGAAACATCATGCTTTGGGGCTGTTTTTCTGCAAAGGGACCAGGACGACTGATCCGTGTAAAGGAAAGAATGAATGGGGCCATGTATCGTGAGATTTTGAGTGAAAACCTCCTTCCATCAGCAAGGGCACTGAAGATGAAGAGTGGCTGGGTCTTTCAGCATGACAATGATCCCAAACACACCGCCAGGGCAACGAAGGAGTGGCTTCGTAAGAAGCATTTCAAGGTCCTGGAGTGGCCTAGCCAGTCTCCAGATCTCAACCCCATAGAAAGTCTTTGGAGGGAGTTGAAAGTCCGTGTTGCCCAGCGACAGCCCCTAAACATCACTGCTTTAGAGGAGATCTGCATGGAGGAATGGGCCAAAATACCAGCAACAGTGTGTGGAAACCTTGTGAAGACTTACAGAAAACGTTTGACCTCTGTCATTGCCAACAAAGGGTATATAACAAAGTATTGAGAGGAACTTTTGTTATTGACCAAATACTTATTTTCCACAATAATCTGAACATAAATTCATTAAAAATCCTACAATGTGATTTCCTGGATTTCTTTTTCTCATTTTGTCTCTCATAGTTGAGGTATACCTATGATAAAAATTACAGGCCTCTCTCATCTTTTTAAATGGGAGAACTTGCACAATTGGTGGCTGACTAAATACTTTTTTGCCCCACTGTATGTACTGCCGTGTGTATTTGTATAACCAGAGTTTGAACAGTGGGGTTTAAGGCCTCCTTAGGGTCCTTTAACAGCTTCAAGAGGATCTTCACTGGAAATGTAATTACTCTTTAAAGTATCTTCATGAGCCCTAATGTGCTCCTCTTGTTTATTACCATTTCATTTAAGTCACTAAAGTAAGTATCCATTTGAAATAAAAACATGCAGATGATTGGGAAAAACCCAGCAACCATCGACTCACCATTTAGTTAAACAAATATTATGTCTGCTGTAATAAGATAATTAAATGTCTTTCCAAAATGTGATTAAATTCCGTATTCAAACAAGGAATTAATGGCACGTGTCCTTTCTAAATTTACCTGAAAACAATAGTATTATTATTTGTGGTGTTACTTGTTATTATGTTACAGTTCATGACCACTTTGACTCAAATGTAAAGGCTTACAATTAGAATAAAATCAAGTCTAAACATCAAAATAAGGGACTAAAATGTCCCCATTTTGAGTTATTTAGTATAGAATGTTTTATCATGTATAATGTTCATTTTAGAAGCTTGAGTTTAGGAGACAAAACATTATTGTATCAGTCCTTTAGCTCAACGTTATAACTATAAAGATCTCTTCAAGTTAAATCTCAAATCAATGCTTAGGGAAAAAAAATGGAGGTCACTATGAATGGATTTGTTCTGTGGAGGCAATTGTAGTTGTAGGTATATGTAAGGATTGCAGAGATACTGCTTGTCTATATTCCATGTTTATGCTTCCGTATTCATGTGTGTGCCTGCCTCATACTAGCACAGACAGGTGCAGGCATGAGGTTTTTCTTCCCAGCATGGCAAAACATAATTATCTGCAGAGGTGGGATGTTTTCCTCCCTGAGACATTGTGTACTACAAGACAAGGGAGAAGCATGCAGCAATGGAAGCAGGGACAGAGACAAACCACAAGCAGAGGGAGGTAAAGAGAGAAAGGGGGGAGGGTGGACGACGGGAGTCGGTTGTTCCAGCATGGCAGACAAGTGCCACACTCGTAGACAGGGGCTAAGTAGGAGCAAGTTGGCCCACAGTCCAGATTTGGGCAGCCGCGGTGCTTAATCATTCCGGGCTCGGTGCGAGGGTTGACAGGTGAGTTATGAGCGGCCGCTACAGGTAGGACCCCCGTCTTCCCACCGCTTACGGTGACCTTCGTTCCGGCCATAAATAATGCAGGGACCGTAAAAAACTGATTTAGGATAACTGGGCCGGCCCTGTCTTGGTCTGGGTTAATCTTGGCTCTGTGTGGACAGCAGGGAAGGCAGTGTGAAGAATCCTGGAGGATATATGTTTATATAAATGAAATACTTTAATTCAATCTGTGGCTCCTTATCCAGACCACTCTTCTGACCTCTCAGTCTATCGTGGGTCTGGACTCGTCTTCGTCTTGGCGATTCCCTGCCTGTCTAAAGCTGTATTTACGTCTGTCTCTGCAGTGACAATGCACATCCAATCATGCCAAGCTGCATTAGCTTGTGTGTGTGTGTGTGTGTGTGTGTGTGTGTGTGTGTGTGTGTGTGTGTGTGTGTGTGTGTGTGTGTGTGTGTGTGTGTGTGTGTGTGTGTGTGTGTGTGTGTGTGTGTGTGTGTGTGTGTGTGTGTGTGTATGTGTATGTGTATGTGTATGTGTATGTGTATGTGTGTGTGTGTGTGTGTGTGTGTGTGTCCTCGTGTCCTCTCAGGATCTGTTTCTACATCCACCCTTCGCATTGACGTAGGCCTGGTCGACATTTCAATCCAATCTAAGGTATGTGCTGATGCAAGAGGCAGCAACATCGACCAATAATGTTGCTCGTATCCTTGCGTGTGTAACTGAACACATATGGAAGATCTTGAAGGGATTTGTGGATAACAAATGATGTTGTTTTTCCTATATTTGTCGCCTATCTGTACTTTAAGAACATTGATAGAAAAAGAAAATACAAAAAATATAAATACAAAACATGCATCTAGTAGTTGTGTGGTACAGTGTAGACACACACACACACACACACACACACACACATCCAGCATGCAGCTCAGGAACACGGTAAAGATTTGGCAGATTTTGAGCATTGTGTCTTCTGAGCCTGATGCCCTGATGACAGTAAGAATATTTCTGTGACGTTTTTAAAAAAAAATGCTGCAGTGATGGAGGATGTGCCTGGCTGGGTAGCCAAAACCATTTAGGCGATGAGACATTTGGGACGCTGCCATATTAACAATGACAATCTTCTCGAAATAGGCTGATATTTCTAGACGGTAGTTTTCAAACTTATGCAACTTATGCATCTCTGTTACATTTGAAAAGTTATTGCAAGTATTTATGTTTTTTTATGACATGTGCATGAAGATAAACCTCAGTCATCTTTAATTAAAATGCTAACGAGGTCCTGATTTAAGACCTTCATGTTATTGTACAGCATAGGTCAACTTCCTATATAAAATATGTAAAAGGTTCATTAGTGTAGGGTTTGTTTAACTGCCCTGTAATGACATTATTGCCTGGTAACCTTTCATCAACCTTGCGCTGAGTCAATACTCTGAGACGGTTATTGTTAGTTGACAGTAAGCTCTAATGAGTAATCGCAATTATTTCATCATCCACTTTCTATTAGGGAGGAGTTGTTTTAATTAACAGATTCATTAAGTTAGTTCATTAATTTCCCCTCAGGTGCCCCCCGGATCCTCGGGAGAATTTCGAATCAATTCTGCTGCCTATTATTTAATATCGGAGCGAACAGTCGCTGTGATAAAGGGCAGGTTTGCATCCGGTTTTATTGCCCGCCAATAGAATAAAATAAAAATATGTTTTTTGGTTAGGACGGATCCAGCTACCAAGGCTTCATGCATACATCTACAAATTAGCCCCTGAGTTTAACCACTTCTTAATCCCATGGGTTGCAGCAGTGTTTCCACACAGTGTGCCAATCAGAATCCTTAACTCCTTACTCACCGTTGCACATCATTTCAGTGCGTTTGCCGTCTATTGCAGTCCTCTGCCTGCCCTCCAGCTGCATACAGTAGCTGTCAGCCTGACACTTCTCTCCGCTGATGTATGCCGGATGCTATCTATCATTGCCACGACATTGCATAGCCCCCTTCAGTTTGACACATTTGACAGACAGTGTCACCTATTAACGCCGTGGCAGTAGCTAGCTTGTTAGCACTGTATCTGCAGCATTTAAATGCACGTATTCACTGGAATAAGGACAATTTTTTGGGGATGGCCTTCATGAATATTACACCTGTGAATAGTCACCTGGCTCAGAAGGCATCATGATGGATGTGAAATGTTGGAAAGATATCGTAGGACAGTGTTGGCCCACACCATCGATCAATCTCACGGAGTAGATGACACAATTCTCTCCCTCTCTCTGTCTTCCACTTTATCAGTGCTGCCCAGAATATTTAACAGGGAAGGGAGCGCTCCCGTGGGATCTCATTTGCACAGGTGTCCATCTGGTAGGAGTTGTCTGGGATAATCTCCACATCATGTCACATTTGCATCACGAAAACGACACACTTACAAAGGGGGGGGTACACTCGGCACTGGCCAGTTTCAACAACGAGGGATTGTTTGCCGACACTGTAGCTAAGACCAGTGTGTGTTGTACTAATCCACAAGGCAGTTGATGCAGCGCAATTATGTAAGGATTTAACATGTTTGTAATTGTTTGTTGGTTCAGCTCAATTTGTGTAACCAGCTTTAGTTGAAAAATCAGCAGTGAGATTTTCTTAAACACTGCCAATTTGTTTGGCGGCGGGGGGTGGATTTCCTTCATTCAGGCTGGAGTAACTGTCAATTATGACTTATTAGCCAAAGAAAAGGTGCTCCTATTGAACCCATCGACCATCAAGGACCTTTTGATTTTATTTCCCTCTCTTCAAATAGTTCGACTGAATCAATGTGTTCATCGACTCCCATGTCCTGTTAAGAATTACTCGCGCAACAGATCCAATCTCAAAATCACTGTCTCATTAATGATCCAAACAGGAAAGCAGCTGTGTCTTTACTTCTCGTGTAGCCGTGAAGCCTCGCTTTCTGATTCCCTACAAGGTTACACATGATAAAGCTCCACACAGATTTGTTTAGTATTTAAAGACATGTGTTCCCAATACAAATCACTACACTGCATACGTTAAAATGAAGTGTTTATTCCACCGTGGATGAGAACGCCCCGGTATCTGTGAGCCCAGGCAAGCATATAGTCTTCCAACATCACAAGTAATCTCACATTTTACTCCCCTCGCGTTATAAATCCCCTTCTTTATGCATATGACCTGAGCTGTTGCAGTACATCAATTGCCAGCGAGTCATTTTCTGCTGTATCTGCTTCACGCGTGAAAACAAAAGACTTGATCAATCTTAGAGCGCTGTTGACATTCAAGGCTGTCGCTGCAGTGTCCCCTCCCCTTGTACACACACACACATATACACTATATACACACACTTTAGAGGTAGGCTCATCACACATCACTGGCATTGATACTTGAATGTGTCTGTAATTGTCTGGATAAAGAGTGGATATGATGACGTTCAGCACCAAAGGACCGGTTTAGCCCTTATGCATTGGAAATAATTAATTGCTTTCCACAGGAAGGCTTCTATGCATCTGCTGCGTATAGCTATTCACATGTACTGTAATGAATGAGACTGAGTCAATGTGAAACCGGAGCTGGACTGCTGGCAGCTTTTGTTTGCTTTCTTCTGCCAATACTTCCATATGATTTCTCTTCTCTGACTGATTCATGAACTTTCCTTTTTCTGCAGGAACTCCACATACTGCATGAAGGTGTCCATGTCCCTCACGGTGGCGGAGAACGACACGGACCTCTGCTACAACTCCAAAATGAGGTTCTTTGAGAAGGCCGAACTGAGCAAAAGCAAAGACATCTCCTGCCCGGGCATCGACGATTATCTACAGCCAGGAGTCGAACCCGAGATCGTGTGGTACAAGGTAACAAACACCCTTTCGCTGACAAAGTATCCACTGATTTAATTTCCTTTACCTGAAACCCATCACGCATATTATTAAAAAGATTCTTCATAGGGACCTCTTTCATTTATCTGAGGAGTAACCTCATTAAGGTCATATTTAATTAACTTAAAGTGCCATGACCTTGAAATAAATATATATCTGCCACAGATTAATCTATTCACCGTGTACAGTCACGTCTAGCTTTTTCCTCCACCCACAGTGGGACTGACCCAAGCAGATATGTTTGTGTCCAACAGGCCACTTTGATAGAGCTGTTAGGCGGAGCCTGGGGGCCAATTCATCAAACGGTAAAGTGTGCCGGATTAGGTGGGCAAAAAGCTTCTTCAGTTTCCCATTGAATCAAATTAAAGTAGCAGATAATGACTGTGGGCTCCACACCCTCTAGTTATTGGCTCTCACTGTGTCAGTGGGGACTGTTTTAATTCTGGGAGGCCTGTCTTGGACCACTGTCAGAAAAACCATCCCACAGTGTCCCAGTTTCCCTTCGCCTCAGGTGTTCTGTGACCCTGAGTCTGCCTTAAGACAAAAAACGGTATCTTGTGACAGCAGTGGATGAGAATCATGCATTTTTTTGAAGCTCTTTAACAGCTTTTAATGTTAAGTATCCTCCTGTTTACATAGTTAATTGCTTTATAAGGGGTTGAACTCAAGATGTAGATACTACTAGACACTATATACAGTTGAAGAATGTTGCAAAACTACTAACAACTTACACATTAACTGAGTAATTAATTTAAGGGTAGCAGATACAATTCAATCAAGATTAGTATTCCTCCTTCAGAATGATAAACCCACATCTGTTCATCCCCCAAAAATATTTTTAAAACAACATTAGTGTGCAGCAAGGATGCACCGAACCAATCACGCATAGTTTGAGAAAGTCAAATAAATAAAAGTGTGTTTCCTCACTTTTCTCTGTGCATTTTCTTTATTTTAACATGTGTACCCTTGTATTTCCCCCCCTGTGTTTCACATTATAAAGGAATGCAAGCCAAAGCATTGGAGACAAACCATAGAAAGGAAAAGGGACACTCTATCCATCAAGGAAGTACGGGAAGATGACATTGGGAATTACACCTGCGAATTACAGTTTGGGAACTTTTTGGTTCGGAGAACGACTGAGCTGTCCGTCACAGGTAAGGACGGAATTACCCAAAAAGGATATTCTCATTGTTGCTCATGCCTATCTAAACATTGTCTATGGCTTTGAGACATTCTCGTTAAAGGATTGAAGGTTTTTTATAGCTGATCCCCGCACCTTTTTTCCCAAGGTGTCGCTGTCAATGGCATCCCTGTCTCTGTGACTGCTAGGGCCGCTTTAATTGCTAAGTAGTGGATTTCACATAGAGCCACATCAGAGCACTTTTTTCTCAAGGCTGTTAAAATATTTAAGCTGGAACCTAACGTGGGTGACAGATTGCCTCGCACTGACACTGCCACAGACAGGATGACACAGCAGGCCCTGTAGAGCAAGGAATTTTACGACTTAATTATACACTCCTCTTCTTTTTAGGGTACCTGATCGGAAAAATGTTGCCCTGAGTGTTTATTTAAATTAGGGATCAATATATCGTCTTAAAAGGGCCCTTTAATGCCAATTTTCAGGTTTATATTTATATTTTGTGGCTGAGTTCCATTTTTATGTGGCGACTTATGTCTGCAAGCATTGGAACAAATGGCGAATGACGCAGACTGAAACAAAACAGAGATAACTGGAGAGGTTGTGGACAGATACAGGGGCTGGTGCATTGTAGGCGTGAGGGTCAGACAAAGCGTTTGCTGTAAATCGCATCTTGATTACACTTTATAGTCTCCTTTAAAGAGACAAAGACAGACTCCAGTGAGGGGAAAGCTAAGCTATAAATCATTTTCTCACCAGCCTCAAAATGTCATCCTGGGGCGACTACTCTTAATCTCTCTATCTACTTTGGAGACATTAAGCATTTTAAAAGAGGTGGCATAAGATGATTGATGATTGGGCCGTGGCATTTATGAAAGATACTCGTCCACCTGTGTCTGTCTGGGTTTACTCCCACATCTAGTCTGTCTGTAGTTTGGCCTTTTGATAAACTGGCAACCTGTCCAGGGTATATGGTACACTGCCTCTTGCCCAATGCATGCTGGGAAAGACTCCATTCCTCCATTCCTGCAATATAGAAATTAGATATATGGATATACATTGAGTTCATTTGATGTTCTGAGAGATTTTTACTTGTGAAACAGGACTGGGCTGACAAAAGAGAAGAGTGGTAGCGCAGCAAACAAAACAGAGGCAGTGATTGAATAAAAAAAGACTTTATTTTTACTCAACTCAAAATACCTTTCAAAAGCAAGGCTAAGGTAGCTGGGCCGCTAACCGACTTACCAGCTCTCCAAACTTGTTCTCAGGGAGGGTGCTTCCTGCTCCCTCCGTGTGCCAACACTAACTGAGTTTCTCTGTCTGCTTTGTCTCCCTTGAGGGAGTGAATAGCACCTGGTGTGTGGATCTCCACACCTGCTCCCAATACTGCTGATTGGACCTGTTAGCCACCTGTTAGGGATGTAGGTTCCTCCAACTACCCTGCCACACAGCTCCTTACACTTGAAATACCAAACAAAAAATACTGCAACCTTAAGGTTTAACGCCATAGTTGAGGTTACACTTGTACACAAGTTTATTTGGACACTTAGATTTATATTTTAGTGAACTGAAAAGATAGCTAACTCTCACCGTAAGTTACAAGATTTCACCTTGAAGTCCTCTTCGTTCTTTTCCGAACTTGCAGTGCTTTTTAACTTTCAGCGTTCACTCTCATTTCTGCGCACCTGCTCTCCTTTCTTTCCTCTGCGTTTTTTTTCTTTATTTGTTTATTTTCTGTCTCCGATTGAGGAAGTTTTGAGCTTTCGTGCGTGGTGTTTCTATTTCTTTTGTGCAGCCACGGTGGCTGTTCTGATCATGCTAACTATCCAATTCCTTTGATCTATTTCCTCTCATTCTGCCTGCTGTTGCTGCTTCAGCGCACATGAAACACTTCCTTAAAGGAAGGGAGATTTGTTCTTTGAAAAAAAACTCTGGTGCATGGTGTTACAACCAGAAAATGTAGATTTTTTTAATGATCTTTCCAATTTACTGGCCTAAACCAAATCTAAAATGTACTGATATTAATAGATCCCAGGATTTCACAATCAATCAGTGTTGTAATAGACTTTTATTGTGTGCAAAACTCTCAATTTTCACTTATTTGTATAGCTTATCATGATAACAAGCCTTGTGGAGTTCAACTATTTAGGTAATAGTCACCCAATTGTATACCCTCTCAATTCCCAATACAACAAAATATTATAAAATGGGATGTAACACCACATCTGTTCAACCAATCACTGCTTGTGCCAATTGAAACAGCTGAAACTGGTGAGCATTTTTCCTTAGAGGTGGATGGCAAGTAGAACTTGATCGCAACATGTTCTTTCTTTTTTAAATCTAGATGTAGATGTTATCATCAACCTCCCACAGATATATTCCCAATTCCCCATCAAACCCCCTGTCCCTTCCCTTTTTATCAATACCACTCTCACAGCAGGGAAAAGAGACAAAAGGTCAGATTGTGTGTGATTATAATGAGCCCTACTAAAGTCATAATGAGCTCTCTCGTCAGGGTAATTGGAAGTGACATTCATTCCTAAATAAATTCTGCTGTTTTACGACTTCTTTGTAAGGTGCGCCGTTTGATGTGTGAGATTAAACACGGCAGGACAAATTCACGGCAGTGATGAAATAAAAATATATCTATATACAGAGGACTGTGGTGTGTAAAACAGACGTTCAGTGGAGCTAATGAGCTGGGACTGAGGCTGTTAACCTGCTTTGCTTATTTTGAACCGGCACGCAATGAGGTACAGAAAGGGGCAAGCATCTAAATAACCAATCGCAAAAATATCTCCTTCCTTTTAAATTAGCTGATGCACTCATAAGATGTTATCATGTCCTTATCAGTGTCTTGCTTTCTATTGAACGTTCGAGATTTGTCTGGTTGGAAATGAAAGGAAACTGTTTTGCATCCCCAGCTCAACCTTTTGCTTTTGAATGATGGGAACTGTTCCCTTGATATGTTTTGCATTTTGTAAGCTCCAGGCTATTTTCTGCAATAGACAAGGAATAACAAAAGTGCAGGTTTTGAACATGGCTTTAAAGGAGAGAACAATATATTGCATAGATTTTTGTTGGTTACGTCAATTAAGGACATGATTTCTTCTTCTTGGTAGTTCTTTGGAGAGCATTTGGTAATCCTTCTGTTGTCCTGAGACACATCATGTCTTTCTAATTTGCATTTTGTGAAACTATTGTATACTAAAGCTCATGATTGCGTGTCATAATCCAGATAAAGAAACCACAAAATGTTAGTTATACCTCCTATATTTGTTATTTGGCCAATAATATGTGGATTTTTATACAGTTAACCACAATCAAAAGTGAAATACATGTAGGTAAAAACCTCATTGCATAGCTTTTGCTCTCTTTTATTGCTACTATGTTTCCTACTTTTGTATTTTAGCTCAAAAACTGTACAGAAAGCTAGTGATGCTTACTCACAGAAAAGTTCATAACATACACATGTCAGAGGTCGAGGTGTACATTTTTGTTTGTTTTTCAATATTAGAATTACCTATAATATATGCAATGCTGTCAGAATGATGAATGCTGTTTAACCTGAAGCACATCGATTTTGTTTGCTTCAGTCTATTGTTCTTACGGAGCAGCTAAATGACGCTGAATAAAAATAAACATGGCACTTTTTGATGGTACATTGAGCAGTCGTAGAGTTTAATTGACTTTGAATATGTTTTCAGTATTACATCAAGAACATTATGAACTTATTTGGTAGGTAACAGGTCCTCTCTATCCTAATAACATCAATACAGAGTTCGCCTCTTCAATATGGCACTTTACACCTCTATTCCTCACGGTAGATCTCCTGCCAGCACCATTCGGTGGCCATTACACATTTCCTCTCTCATCCCTGAGTTGACTCATTAGCATATGAAGGAGGTTGGAATATAAATGCCCCTTTTTAATTGATGGGAGATAATTAATCTGGGTGGAAGAAAGAGAGTGGATTCAGAAAGTAATCCTTTTTTTCTCCCAGTGAATTCACCTGCTCATGATGTACTCAGTGGGTGCTTGATGAGGTTTGAGTAGATTTTGTGTCTTTTTTTTAATAATTTCCTTATATGATATGATGTCCCTTTAATTGGGAAACACACTTCTAAATACCAGATGCAGCTTGTCATTATTCTGTTAATCTCATTGGATTTGAATGAATCGTCTGATGTGTGCCAATGGTGCATTTTAACGCTGAGAGACTGTTATTCTTTATAGCATGGCATTTTGTTTATAGTTTAATCTATTAATTGCATATATATAGAAGTTCTCAACAATACAATACACATAGACAGGTAAAAGATCACTCCTATATATCATACATTTGGTATGGCATTGTGATTTTTACACGGTTAACCGAAGCAGTCGTGCTGGCCAATGGTCACCAGCGTGACGCACAGTTCATGCAGATTCCCTGCCAGGAGGAAGCCAGCAGTTTTCTGAAATGCACTTCACGCTGAGTGAAGAGCTCTTAAAGCATGATGGATGCATTTTAGTTGAATTAGAAATACTTTGTTTTTCATGTGCCTTGCTGTTTATTTTCTAAAAAATGAATGGATGAGAGTCTCTTGAATGCACATTCAAGGTAGTTTTGTTATTATAGTGTTTTAAGAGTTATGGTACAATCTTGTTATCACTTCCTTTTTCCTGCCTCAGCCTTCGTCTTGCCATTTTTCAAGTCCTACCTCTGCCATACTCTCACAACCCCGGTCAAGACCAAATATCAATCAGAGGTGAAATGCAGACATGAGGCTTCCTTTGAGAGCTACTAATGGAGATGCTCAAACTGGGACTTATTTGCATTGCCTTCATCTTATCCTTCTTACTGCTTCTAAAGTGAAGCAAAGCTCATTGAATTTAAGCTGGATCAATGCAGTATAGGAGACTTTGCTGTACACTTTCTAGTCGGTGCTGTAGGTCCCTGTGTCCGGCTGCCAGCCATAACTCCATGTTTTCAGCGATGCCCTCGTCCCCGGTGGTTTTGGCCTGCTGTTTGTTATGCGTTCCCCTGCCATCACTACCCAACCCCAGCCGAGTCAACTCAACCCTGTGCTCTGATCAATCCAGCAGCACAGTGTGTGTGTGTGTGTGTGTGTGTGTGTGTACACTGTAGTGCACACTCAGCATCCTTGTGGATTTTCCACCTGCTGGCGCCATCAACGCAGCAGCACACAGGAGATGTGATTGCCGAGCTTCCAGCAGGGGAGAAAGTGGGTGAAAACAGGGGAGAGTGTGAGCATGAAGCCTCTGCAGAGCACAGTGTTCTCAGTGGAGTGGTTATTTGGTGACTGCATATCAGTACTGGGTTTTACTGAGTGTATTGCTGTCAAACATGTGTTTGACTTGCATCTGAAGGAAGTTATGAATCCCTAAATCCAGGATAAAATGTCTCCCTGCGTCTATTTAAGGTCACCCGTCTGTTTGCATGGTATTGTTTGCTCCTGTGAAACAGTGACAGGTATTTGGCAACGTTTTTTCTGGACGCCTGTTTTTCTTGGCTCAGCCCCCGGCAGATCCGATCCCCCATGAACAAACTGCCGAGGAGGAGGAGGTCCAGGAATTAGTTTGACTTGGCCGGCGTTCCACAAGGTGAGATGACTTTGATCAGTTGTCCCCCTGTTTGATGAGCTGGCACTTTCTGGGCACAAATGCTGTTTTAAGCAAACAAAGGGCGACATCCCCTGGCGTTTTGTCAGAAGATTTAGGACACAGGAGTAGGAAGGATGGACTGGAGGTTTAATGCATTTTTAGTGCTAAGTGTCAGGGTTCTGAGACTCGAACAGATTATATGTAACGGGATAATCAGGACACACAAAATCAGTTTCATATTTCTCTTTTTGTTTGCTTCCTTCACAGTTTGGTTGCATGTGCTTGAGACACATTATGCCACCTAGTATCCCCAGAAATTGTTCACAGAGAGTGACTCCGCAGTGCATGATTTACATCCAACGGCAGTTCACTTGCGATGTAGAAATAGTGTGCCCTTTGTGTAATGGAGCAGAAAGTGAAGTGCAGCACACACTGAGCGTGTCACGCCTTACAGAGTGGAGTCAGGGTACAGTAACAGAGGGATGAATGGGATTGTAAAACGACTGCTTTATGGAGGAAGTATAACAGTGGCATATTGCACTGAGCAGTGAGGCGCAACGTGGTAAACATCCAATAGAAAACAAGGTGTTTTAAAGTGTTGTGGATGTGTTCAATGTTCTTACCAGACATGTTTAAAGACTAGCACTTGAATCGATTCCTCCTTTTTTTTTACAACTAGATATTTGCATCTCCTTCACCAAGTGTTTCAATAGGCCCTATGATGCTTTTTTTGGTTTTCCCTTTCCTCTACCGGTTATATAGGTTTGTGTGCATGAAATAGAATGGTTTTCCGTAAATATTTACTGATGCTTCTTCACCGAAGAGACACTGTCTTCCCAGAGCAGGTGAAGCCGAGCAACAGGTGTGATGCCCCTTTGAACAGATGGTGCGAAAATGTTGCAAAAAGGTCAGGTGGTCTGGTGTCTCTTGTAGCACATTGATCGGGCTTTTTTTTAAAGAAGGAAGACTGAATCCATGACAATAATCCCTCTGTATGAAAGTGGGATCAAGAGCTTACAGGCCCTAATTATGAACAATGGGCAGCTATTGGACAGTTTCCTCGTGATTTGACAGGTGCTTTTGATGAGCACAGACGGCTAAAGCATTTCTATTTATTCTACTCGTTGATTTAGGATCTCTACATCACCTTTTCTGCTGTCGAACATCTTGTCAACCACCTATCAATACGCAAACTGTGCTTACAAATGCTCCCCCGACACACCATACATCTGGGATCGCTAATTAAGATGACGTGTTGCATTATTAATGCCTTCACTCCGCTAATTAGCGCTCACTTAGTGCCTTAGCTTTGGAGATGTGAAAATCAGTGCTAAACTAGTGCTAATGTGATTCCACACCACAGTCATTCGTAGCAACTTATCACATTACGGGATTTGAAAACTAAAGATTGCTTTTTAGAAATGCATCTGTATTTGTTTTTTACTTTAATGCTCTGTCTGAATGATGGCTGTTTTTTTTTTTTTATTTAAGATGTGTGGCTCCTCTAAATGCCACGACGAAATGAATGTGTAGCCTTGAAAATGTTCTCTACCTCTCTCCCTGCCATCCCTATCTCTGACAGTTTGTAGAAACGCCCCATCAAGGACACTTCAGCCACGTGTCAATCCGCCGAATCCCGCCGAGAGATAAGAAGGCTGCGGAGGGGAATCTTGCATAATTTATATTGAGCAAAAAATCTATTTGGTGGCATAAATTACTCTGATGTTAATTAGTTGCAGATTGGTCTTTTACAAAAGGTGCATTTTAAATCACTTCGGGGAGAGGGACGCGCTGGATTGTTCACACAGTGATAATTTCACAAGATGTTATGATGGGGAAATGGTCCCTATGAAAACATTGAAAAAAAAACTATTATTATTTCCAGTCCCTCTACTGGTAAGGCAGGAAACGTATGGAGAGAAAGCTTGTTTGGAAGTCAAGTTCTCCCTCCCTACTTCCCCCTCCTCACACACTTTAAACTGTACACACACACACATACACCAGATTGCTTACCGGCGCTTAGTTCAGTGGCGATGCCCAGTTGGGCCTTGATGTAATGGAAATTGATTGCACTGCTCCCAGGCTACACTGTCATGACAAGTTATTTTAATGGCACTAAAGCGGGCTTATGTTGAAATTTAAAAGGAGTGGGGGGGGGCGGCGGAGGCAGCCCAGTGACTCTGGGTGTATTGACAGCGTTGCAAGGCTTTTTTATTTATTTATAAGATAGCACAATGTTTCTCACGGGAAAAAAAATAATAACAATGGCGAGTTCACAATGAGAGATTGAGAGGAAAATAATAGCGGGTTGGGTTTAGTAATGGGGGGGTGACATTTCAGAGCAATTTTTCTACAAGACTTAGTACCTCGGGAGTGAGTAGTGGTTGAAGTGAGCTACAAAGGTTACAATTAAAGAATGATTTGTGCCGCTCAGTGTACATTTAGCTGTCACTTCTGTAATGGTACAGTCTAGTGCATACAGGCCCTCTACTGTATGTGCCCATTTATCCTAGCAGCAACCTGCCAAGCATGGAAGATGGACATTTTAAGCCAGGGTGAAAGCTGTTGTTTATTGGCCTCATGCAGGTAATAGCTGCACCATAAGAGCTGTGACTGACTGACAATTCTCTGCGTGCCTTTTGGAATTCTTTCCTTAACAACTTAGAAATGTTTTCATTCTTAAAGAGGCCATATTCTGCTCATTTTCAGGATTTTTGTATTTTGTACCTCTACTCGGACATGTTTCCATGCTTTAATGTTCAAAAAGCTCTTTATTTTTCTCATACTGGCTGTGCAGCACCTCTTTTCACCCTCTGTCTGAAACCAGAGCTCCAGGGAAGGAGTGTATGAGAGAGAAACTCCGGGAAAACCACAAAAACCATATTAGCTCCCATTTAAGTGATGTGAGTTTCACAGGTGAGGTAATTTCTTGCCAAGAAGCTGCATTCAGGTACCTTGTAGTGGAGGTCGTCTGAGGCTTGCTGAGTGTGCATTTGTATTTTAAGAGGAGACTTGGCTGTTCTTTGCCATAGGCAAACTTCAGCAGAAGTTGTTTACTCTCTGCCTGCCATCCTGTTTCCTCTTCGGTTTTTCTCTTCTTCTTCCCTCCCTATATCTGATTAACAGGTTAGGAGGGTTACTTTAAAATGTATTCACTTACAATTACTAGTAGAATGTACAAAACTGTAACCTGATTACTTTTTGGAACCTCAATATCAAATGCAATGCACACTTTAAGGAATGTGTTTCCCTCATGTGTTGTTCAATTAATGCTCACTGTGGGACAGTCTGGCCAAATCAAATTGTTCCTGCACTTCTTGACAGCTAGAGCAGCCAATTAAATGCCTGCGCCTGCTATGAAACAACCGTCACTGCCCACCATGAGTGATTATTACCTCATATGAGGGTAGCTTGTTGTCTGTGGGTGGTGTATTGATTTCGATGGTGAAAACTGATCCTGCGCTTTGGCCCTAAGGAGTGCGACGGCCATGCTTTACAGTAATAAAGGTATCAAGACAGAAAAGGTTCCACGTGCATATGCATGGTTTCCCATTTCGGTGTCACTGCCTGCCGTGCGCAGCCTCATCACACAGGTCAGCAGAGCCAGGACCCCACTCTACCGCTGCTCGATCATCTGAACGAGTCCGGAAATTAACTTTGATGTGGTGTCTCTATGGGCGAGTGGCTCAGGTCTGCGAGGGGGAAAGAGGTGGCTGGTCAGCTGCGTCTGTGGGCGAAATGTGTTTGCCACATGCAGAGATATGAAAAACAGAGGAGTGTTTGTGTGAGAGGGAGATAAAGAGAGAAGCCACCCCCACATACTCAACGAGGAGACTTCAAATTCGCTTAATTCATATTCATCTCACATGGAGTTGTGGGCTTTTAGAGCTAGATTTAATACATCTCAGCCCTCTGTGACAGATCTGGAGCATGTATAAATGATATTGTAATTTCAGTGAACTATCTGTTACAATATGTGCAGGGGCAGACCTATCATTAGCTCTAAGTGCCTCCCCTATGTGATGTTACAAAGGCTTTTGTCTTTGTGTTTCTCCCTCTTGTCTAAATGACAGATCTATTCGTCCCAAGGTGTCAAGGTATATTTCCTACTGACAAACACACTGAGGATTATAACTCTCAGCTAAATGTTCCTCTTTTAGCTTCCTGTCTTTTGACTGTCCTCTACATCTACTACTGCGTGGTATTACCTGGACAGTCTCTCATCTCTCCAGAATTGTTAGCAATGGAACCTGGCACCGCTACCTCTACAGCTAGCTGTCAGGTAGCCAACCTCTAGTCAACGGGCAGCTAAATGCTAACGCTAGCAGCGGACTCATCTGACTGGGCTCTGGTTTCAGACAGAGGGTGAAAACGGTTGCTGCAGCACAGGCAGTATGAGAAAAATAATGAGCTTTTTGAATATTAAAGCATGGAGACATGTCCCAGTAGAGGAACAACATAAAAATATGAACCTGAAAATTAGCATTTTATGTCCTGTTTATTCTCAATTACATTGTTAAAGTGTGCAAAAACTGAGGACAACTTGCTTTTTCCATGAACTAGAATGAGCCAGGTGAAAGCTGTGAACCATTATTGATTTCACCTTTTAAAATCCCCTACAGTCATCCAGGGGAGATGTGCTATACATAGATGAAGGGAGCAGGGAGAGAAATGTATGCAAGATTTAAGCCTCTTTGAAACTTAGGCGTAGGTTCTGCAAAAAATAGCATGCAAGCAGCACAAGCAAGGCGTTTCTGATATGTTGTTGTTCGCAGTGCCACCATGTTATTCCAACTAGAAATGCAGACAGAGCTGAGGAATATAGTAGAATTCCTGCAGCCTGAATTTGTTCCAAAAAAAAATATCGCTGTCACGAAAAATCTGCACGCTGTCCTTAAAATACTTTAAAATAATGTTTCACCCTATAAAACAGCCATCAGGTCATGATCATTTTATGCTAATATTTCGCAAAGATAATGTGATTTTTCTTCCCTTAAATGTCTAATATAATATTTGATGTCTTCAAGGCACTAACTGCTTTTACAATATCCGGGACTAAAATATAAATTGAGGGTTTCACCTCATAAAGGTCAAAGTTAAGGTCGTGTTTTATGTTTGACTAAAGAAGTCTAGTTTAAAAGAAGGAACAGAGGAGGAGATGTACTGTCAGCATATGCAATAAAACTTTAATCATAATAACTATCAGAGGCGAGTCTGATCAAAGTAGTGAGGCTGACAATGTAATGTAGGTGGACGGCTGATGACTTTATCTCGGCATTTATACAAGATCAGTCCTGTGAGGCTAAATCTTTTCAATGTAGTCCAACAACTGCTCTTTAAACGAATAAAATACCTAGCCTTTTACACAATAAAAAAAGTATCAAGGTGTTGGCAGTGAAATGGAAGTAAATCCAGCATTTCTCAGCTGAGCACCAGTACAGTTTACAGTTTGTTACTGCATCTCCCTTGAGGTCAACCGATTTGAGGGGGGGTAGCACAAACTGACGATGTAGGGCACCACAGTGGCACAGCTACCCCGGACCCAGCTGGCACCCACCACCAAACGCTGACCTGTTTAAACAGCTGGAACGCTTGGCACTGCCTGCCTCCGGAGATTTGCAGGGCCACTGGCAAAGGGGTTGAGAGGAAGGAAGAAGGGGGGGTGAGGGTGGGGAGAAGGAAGGGGGATGGGAGGCTTGTTGGAGGAGGGATTGGTAGCTCGGCAATAGGGGACCAGTGTGCAGAAATGGTAGGAATTAAACAGCCTGCTGGCAACAAGTGGAGGAGGAGGGGATTGGAATGGAGCTCAAGTCAAATATAAACAGGTTTCTAAACGGGGATTGGTCAGGTTGGGCGGATGAAATGAATGGTTGACCAGGACAAATAATAAATAGATTGTTGAGAAGTCTCTGTGCCAGCCGCTTTGTTTGTCATTAAGAAAAAAGAGGGTATTAGGGGGGTGTGTAAGGGGAGTGGGAGGTTACTGACTTACAAGAGGAAACAACTTTTAGCTGGTGGGGGAAACAATAACAACACTCTAGCAAAGAACATCAGTTCTTAAAACAAAAAAAGGGCTGCTTTTCGTCCATCTCCTTTAGTTTTACCATGGATTTTCTTTCCTGCTTATGTAACATCCGTTTGAGGGGCCTCTTTTATTATTAATGATGATCAAATCCTTGTTTATGGAAGTGCTTGAGCCTTGCTGGTTTTAATGATATTTCTTTCCAGAGGTATGTTTGCCGCAGCTTTGATGAATAATTCACAGGGTTTGTGCTATATTCAACACACATTCCAACGGATGTTTTTAGCGCCGACACGAGCGCCAAAAACACTGGCGGAAAACATTTCAAGCACCAGCGACTGGACCTTGCAGTGGTTCAAGTCAAATGCCAATATTTGACTGACCTTGTTTGTTTGTGTGGCAGGGGGACATGTTTGTTTGAGTCTAGTTTGTATTGCCCGCATGTAGAGAAACAGAGGATGCAACCAACTGTAGTACATAGCAGACAATATTAGCAATAATACTTATCTGCACAGTTATGTAGACCAGGCATGTCCAAACTAAGGCCCGGGAGCCAAATGCGGCCCGCAGGCCATTTTGAATCGGCCCTCAGCAAATTCTAAAAGTATAATGGAATATGGCCCACAAATTAAACTTTTGCTGGTCTTATTAATATATAATAATATTGTACTTCTCAAATATATATGTTAAAATATATTACATAGTATTTATGTGTTAATAAGCCTAATTTTCAAATAAATTCAGTCGTTTAAAACATTTTCCAACAGATCATGGTTGATAAGTAAAAAAGCCCAACAACCTTCAGATTTACTCTTATTATAATCAATCTGAGGCTTCTGTTTTAAGAAATGAGCTGCAAAAATAAATGAAACCCTAAAGGGAGATGGGATGTAGGCTGTTTTTTTCCTAAAGCATTTTCAAGTATCGCACATTTTTCCCCTACATTTATTTGATTTTGCTAACTTATAACTTAATTTATGAGGCAATATTCACCTCTAGCTCTTCGTATATTTTTCTGTATGTGGCACTCGGTGTGGACACCCCTGATACAGACAGTTAAGCAAGCAAGAGGTGGATGAGGCCCTTTTTCTCATTGGGTAACATGTTTTTTCTCCATTCATGGTAACTCCCTCTGCTCAGCTTTGGGATTATAATCGTATCATAACATTTAAATGCACACACACCTATACAACACACTACAGGGAAGGGAAAACCACCCCCAAAACAGAATAGAAAAAAATCCCTTAGATTATAACAGCACGTCTGCCAAACAAGCTGACACTTAATTGGCAGGCGGGTTGATGGAAGTGGCTTGTGTAAGCGGCGACAGTCTTTTTTTGTATCATGTTGTTTAGAAACCTTTTGTACAGTACATGCATGGTAAATACACAAACTATACTTACAGGCAGTGCGTGATTTTGTATCATACGCAAGAGGAGAAAGGTTTGACATAGCAACAGAGATGCAATAATAACAAGTATTTATTGTTATAACAATAGCATGTACTCTCTGCCCCATAACCAATTTTAAACGTGTAAAGCGATACATTCTTGTTGTAACAATTATTCTGTCCACTGTTTTTATGGTACAGTAATGACTTTGTGTCTTACGTAATCATAAAAAGACACCCAGTTTACTTTAAATAATTGGGTTACTAACTTGTTTTGTATTAACCAATATTGCATGAATCAACAAGTAAACATATTGTATAATACTAACTGAATAGCTTTTTTGCATTATTAAAATAATTTATTTGTGGCATTGACATAAAGGCACATGGCAATTCAGTGGCATTATTAATATAATATATTACTAGTATTTTCTGATTTCTAACAGCACAATTAACCATAATTTGACTGGTCTGAGAACAATGTAATTAAAAGTAATCAACCACTTTGATATTTTGAAATATAGCTTTGATTTATTATTAATAAAATTCAAATATGCACTGATAATAACTTCCCCGAAGCACCGTCCCTTAATAAAAACAATGTCTATTAGAGGGATCCTCAGTATATTGTGAGTTTTCCTGCAGCACAGGGTAAATAAAAAAGCAGAAGAAGAGATCTTGGAGATGTATGAACTGCCAGCTGAACAATGATAATATAATTTGTCCTGGGAAGCGTGCTGTAACACAAAAAATTAGAAAAGCTAGAGGAAGCAACTTGTATAATCTTAATTAAAAGATTGTATCAGACATGGCTTTGCTTATGGAAAATAAGGAAATAATGGGCTTAAAAGACAAGTTTTTACAGACAGAGCGGAGAAATAATTCACTCTGCTGGAGTAGCGGGAATCAGAGAGGAGTTATTTGCCGCAGGGAAAGAATTGACATTTTTTAATATCCACAGGAATGAAATCTCAATATAGCAACTGTGAGGCTGCAGTGTGTCATTTGGCACAAGATCCTTCATTTTCTGTGTTTTTTTTTTTCTCTCTGCTGTTTGTCTCATTTCAGTCCTCATTATGGAGCAAAAAACTAAGTGTAATTAACGCAATCACGATTAATTACAGCACACAGCCTCGGTTTACACATCTGCCTAATTGCAACGTTCTTTCACGTAATTTCAAATGTTCAAGTAAGCAGAACGCGTCGCATTAGCTCTGTCCTCTTCCTGCAAGTCTATTTGTGTAACTTTTTCTCGAACGATTTTAAAATCTAAACGACCCCAACACTCCCACACATGTTGCTCCTTAAAAAGCAGCTACATTTAGATCTGGAGACGAACATGGGCAAAGAGGGAAGTATAGCACTGCCAAAGGCTACCTGCCAAGCTGATTCCCAGTGTGATATATACAGTACATAGTCATACCCCTATTGATTGCTGTGAACAAATGTATCGAGGGGAGCCGGAAAGTAGGCTTCTGGGAGGAAAAAATGGGAGGAATTTCTGACAGGCAGGCAGCACTAAAGATTAATTCACTTTTTAATGACAGGGAAGTACATAGGTATTGCCTGTCGAGTAAAGTTAAGACAAAATGCTTGCTGAGAACCCAGTATATTGAAGAAAGTGTGTGAATCAATAGTACATTTTTCCTCCACCCTGGCTTATTGAAATCACCTGCGTCTTTGTTTCCCTTATCCATGCTTGTTGGAAATTTGAGAAATTGGCTTTCTGAGAGTGGAGAAACTCCATTATTTCTTCTTTTGTCCTGTAAAAAGTCTATTAAGTGTCAAGCTCACTACTCCTTACACCAAACCTGTTACACATTTTCCATTCCGTCACTTTTTTGATTTATAATTGACTTTGGTTTCTGTTGTTTTCATGCTGCAGGAATACAATTCCCCCTGCAGAGGCGAAAAGCTTCCCAGAATGGTAATGTGTTCTGTAGGCCGTTGAAAAAGCACAACAAAAAAAAACTGCACATTAACACAGTTTAGTGCCGCGGAGCCTGGGCGCACCATCTCCTGAGTTTATTCTCACACCAGAGGCACTCTCAGGCCAGCTATTAGTGCGTTTAAACGGCAATCAGAAAAACTTTATTGATCCCTGGGGGAAAATCGGGTTTCATGTTACAATGGCTACCTTTCCAAAATGGAAATGTGTAGTGTAGTATACCAATAAATATAACAACGATAAATAACGACAAGTGCGAGTGTCACATAGGGAATTCACTATCCTGGAACTTCAGGAACTTTGGAATTTTAGCCTTTGCAGACCATTTATATGCACACAAACCTATATAACACACTACAGGGAAGGGAACCCTAAGGACCTATTTTAGATAGTGAATCAGGATCATTTTTAAGTTAGGGAAACCAGCCAAAGTTGTAGTAATCACATTGGTGACTGTGTAATTCGGTCTGCTGCACTAACTTTAACCCCCTCAACAGTGGCCTTTGTATGTGAAAATATTGGATTTGAGTTAAAGTTGATGAATCATCCGGGGTGTTTGACAACCTTCTTGTGGAGTTTAACATCACACCTGCTGCCTCGTCATCATTCAAGAAGGCCAGCTGGCATTTAGGCCTCAGTCAAAAGTCACATGTCCTCCGGAGTGACGCTGTAAAGGACAGCACTCCACAGTGGGCAATGTAATTGCATAGTGATTTATGACCCCAGTGTCAATTTAGCATCTCTTTTTCAAACTACTTACAGTATCACACGCATGTGTGTAGGAAGTACCTGCACCTGTTGCTATGACAACGAGTCATGGGCATCCTCATGCAGAACGGGAAAAGAGCTTGCACCCTTTTAATGGTGGAAAAATGTATTTTTATATTGTGCTTGTGAAATCACATACAAGATTTAAACATTCAAGACTGTTTAAATATGAAAATAAGTGATTCCTTAACATGTCCTGTAGCTAAACCTGTGCTCCCCATGCTTTAAAACAGTTGCAAGTGGGTGTGACATGATGGCAATTAGCGCGGTGTTAACCCAGCTGGCTCTCCTCCTTCAACTTCAATCAGTAAGGAAATTCACGCCCAGGCAATGACCCACACCGCCTCCCAACACACACGCTTTCCTGTTGTTGAAACAACATCTTCATCTCATCTATAATTTTTCTCTTCTTAGCTCCTCTCCCACTCTATCCGCTGCCAAAACTCTTTTTTTTTTCTTCATATAAAAGCACCCCGAGCCTTCTTGCAGCTCCACCATCTCCTTCCTCTCTGACTCATCCTCAACTCCTCCCCTGAGGAATATTTTAGGCCAGGGCGGCTTGAAACACATCACCATCTCTCCCACCTCCCACCCTCCTTATCATTGAGTGCATAACATGTTTGTGAGGTCCCCGCCGAGGAAACAGGTGAGTAATGCGTTCAGGCCCTCTCTAATTAACAAGCGACTGTCTGCTAGCCACACATGATTAGCCGCTCATGATCCATGTGTGGACAGTTTTTCCACAATGTTTACAAGTTTGCATCAGTTTAAAAAAAAGGCATCTCATTACAGGGAGTACCTGAACCATATATGAGCGCTGTGAGTAATCATGCCTCTCTGTTTCAAAGCTGGAGAGTGAAGTCCTGCTATTCTTGCGTTAAGATGATTTATGTGATTTCCCCTGAACGTATTGTCCTATCCTCTGGGCCCGCTCATATTCAATTGTTTTGATGGATCTCCTAAACCAACACCCTTTTCAATAAGGAAGTATACCCTTATTATGTTCTGCTCAGGGTTTTCTATATTGGTATTTTTTAACAAGTGTCCTCGGAGACTATAGCATCGTCATTTCTTTAGGGTTCATTTATTTCCCAAAAGTCTATTTTTCAAATATCCCCATTTCAGCAGAGCATCTAGCTCATTTTTTAACAAGCAGCATTCTCTTTCAGATCAAACATTTATCTTTTGCACCTCGGAAATATCCGTCATAACAAGTGGCTGCACCTCAACGAGCACAGATACTTTTCCTCTACGTTTCTAGAATGGGAGAGACAGAATTAACCTACGTGGTTGATGCCAGACACAGTGAACGCTGATGCTGTTTGCAGACATGACAGAGTAAAGAAGTGGTTAGCAGCAATGCTAAAGGTGAGATCATGAAACCCTCTTTATTTGTCACATACATGCACACAGCAGAGCACACACAGTGAAATTGGTCCTCTGCATTTAATCCATCCTAGTACTAGGAGCAGTGGGCAGCTATCGTGCAGCGCCCGGGGAGCAATGGGGAGGGGGGATTGGAGGTGTCCGGTGCCTTGCTCAATGGCACCACAGGTCATTGAGGTCAGGTGAACTGGGACCTCTCCAAGTAGCAGTCTACTTTCCATATTTCATGTCTGTTTGGGGACTTGAACCGGCGACCCTATGATTCCCAGTCCAAGCCCCTTCTGACTGAGCCACTGCTGGATCATGGAGGGCTTTGGCCGAATGTGCAAATATAAGTAGGTGGGAATGAAGGCAGAAGGACATTTAGCCCAATATTAGATTCCTAGCAATTGACTGACCCACATTTGATGCTTCTATCAAACTGAAATTGCAGAATAATACAGCTTGAGGACAAATGAAAGCCCAGGTCTCTAGTACTTTACGTCCTTTAAAGCTGCTCGTTTCCCTCTCATAGCAGCAAAACGACATCTCCTTAATGCGGGAGATCATCAGAGCGGCTCTGCTCCATTTCACCCGTTGCCTCAAGCAGATGTTTCAGGGCATCAGCTATGAGGTCCTCCCTCTAAAATAACAGTTATTTTCGCCGGGACCGTTAAATTTAACTCCCACACTGTACAATCACAGCAGCGTCGTTGTTGTTTTCATGAACTGTTTATTTAACTGCTCTGCACATTCTGTCCGTTGTTTGCGGAAGGAAAATTGCGCCGGTTATGTTGTGAGGTAATAAAGCACTTTTCCTTCAGCTGAGGTCGCATTAAGAATTTACTATGGCATTTTTTCCGCTCTATTGACCTGTATATTTAGCCATGAAAGAGAAAAGTGGCCAATAAAACCTTGTAAGTACTTGATGATAGCCTCTCAAAAATACAATATACTTCCAAAAATAGTACCACCAGCATGTCTTCCCAGCAATTGACTCAGGTACGGTTCCTTTACAGTGTTTTCATTGTCATTTAACCTCATTTTAAAGGCTGTATTATTCACCAGCAGAAAGTATATTTGACAAACTGAATTATTGAGTTCAGTATGTTGGTTATCCTGAAACCCATTTGTCCTCTCGGCCCCGAAGAAGCCCTCTACTCTCTCAAAACTTTAACATTCCCTGACAGCCGCTGACAAATGTCTTCTCCTTCCCAGTTTGCAGCAGCTCCCTTCGGCTAGAGTCCAGTTTGAAGACATTCTTGTTAACTTATTCAGCACATTAAAGTCCTGCATTATCTTTCAGATTAGATCACATCCTCTCATACAGCAAGCCTCGGAAAGGATGGTTTAAAAATCCCTTGCCAATTTTTTTTCCCTGTGATTTCTGATCTGAATAAACTGATAATAACCAAATAAGAAATACTTTTTTAATATCGATTACCACACAAGTAGCTATCAAACTACTTTTAGTCATTTTCTTATGTGTCTTAAACACACACACACACACACACACACAGACACACACACACACACACACACACACACACACACACACACACACACACACACACACACATACACACATACTCCTCTTAATCTTTGTCTGCTGAAGTGGTCTTTAATGAGGTGTTAAAAGAGAACCACAAACCTCCCCTCCTCCTTTTTCATCCTCCCTCTCTCTTTCTCACCCTCAAGAGCGACGGAAACGGATAGACAGAGTGACAAAGACACACACAGTGAGCATCAAACAGTGATGTGGGAGTTAATAGGAGAGAACAAGGTCTCCCCCCCCCCCCCCATCCATCAGCATGTGATCACAGCCAGAGCAGATCACAGGGCTGGTGAGGGACACCTTAAAGATTCTCTCCCCTGTGTGTGTGTGTGTGTGTGTGTGTGTGTGTGTGTGTGTGTGTGTGTGTGTGTGTGTGTGTGTGTGTGTGTGTGTGTGTGTGTGTGTGTGTGTGTGTGTGTGTGTGTGTGTGTGTGTGTGTGTGTGTGTGTGTGTGTGTGTGTGTGTGTGTGTGTGTGTGTGTGTGTGTGTGTGTGTGTGTGTGTGTGTGTGTGTGTGTGTGTTTGTGTAAGCAGGTCAGGCTGGATGTGTTTCTCGCCCCTCAGCCAAAAAGCCTGCCCACTCCCTTTTATAATAACCCACCACAGAATTATGGTTTTGTAGTTGAAGACCAGTCAGCTTCACTGATGCATCTCAAATGTGTGTGTGTGTGTGTGTGTGTGTGTTGTTGCGTGCCTTCCAGCATTGTGGTACCCACTGACCAATATCATATCTGCAGCACGCCCTTAGTTTGAACAAAAGTCCCTGGTTTGATGCTTTTCTTTTCCTGATTACGCTATCCTATTACACATAATCTGTTACTCCCAAACCCTACAAACATTACCTGTAATAAATGTAACGAAATATGTTAGAAAACATATCATAAATTCACTTTTAAGTGGCTAAAACGGGAAGCGTATTCCCCTGATATGATATGTTAACATTTAAAGAGAAATGGCCACAAGGTCAATATTTATTGACTTTAGAAATGCCACTAATTATGTAAAATGAGTCAAATATCCACTACAGATTACAATATAATTGACCAAATATTGTCCAGTTGGCAATTATAACTTGTTTGTGTGGGGGTTGACATCTCATTTTGGGATTTATTCCTCATTTCCTTCAGTTCACCCCCACACAGTGTCGGTGGGTTTGATAAACATAAATTGTGCGGTATTACTGGTGCTGTATTAATAGCACATGACTTCCTTTCTGGGAATGGTTGCCAGCAGCAGCGTCGAAGCTTTCAGGTTATTTTCAACCTGGCTGCATTTTCCATTTTCCTGTTTTTTAACAACCAGGCAGTGAGTGTGAAAGGAGTACTCTAATATAACACTTACTAAAAATCAATTTGACATACATTTGACTACTGCAGCTGGATTTGATTTACTCTGTGTACAATTATTCTTTTTATGTGTCCTTGTTTTAGCATTAAAGCAAATACATAATGTATGACTTTTAAACTCACTTACCAGTACGAGCAACAAGCTATAGTGTCATGTTTGATGTTTGCATCCCCAGCTGACTGTTTTCACGTTACTATAAATACCGCCCGTGCACCAATTCTTCTCCTCAAATCAAGCGCCGTCTTGGTTAAGGCAAACCTGTAGAGGAGAGAAAAATCGCTTTTTTCTTTTCAAGTCATAATGAAGCTAACTAATCTGAGCATATTTCATCAGGAAAAAGGTAATTAAGGTAATGAGATTTCTTTACACAGCACTGAAATACGGCAGGCACAGGGAAAAGGAATAATTTACTTTGGCTTCTTTTTTTGAAATTGTAATTAATGAGCTCATAATGTATAGGGTTTTTTTTTTATCCTGCTTTCAGCCCACTGCTTTTAACAAAATCCATGATTATTTATTTAAAGGTCACGGCATGGTTTACTCTGTCAATAGATCGAACATCAGAACAATTAAATTGTTCTTTTAATTTGAATAACTGAGAGTATATTTACATCCAAAAGCTCTAACATTAGGCTCTGGTATAGGGTGTAGTTTTGTAAGGCACTGATTTATAATTAAGTTTGAAAGATTACAGTTATCAAAGTAAACCTAAATCACAACAGAGCCTGACAGCTGACCAATCAGAGCAGAATGGGCTCTGGTTTCAGACAGAAGGTGAAAAGAGGGCAGTATGAGAAAAATAAAGAGCTTTTTGAACATTAAAGCATTGATACATGTCACAGTAGAGGCACTTAATGCTGATATCAACCTGAAAATGAGCAGAATATGTGCTCTTTAACATTGTAATTGGCCTTTTGAAGACAGAACCTCACCCACAATACTTAGTCGTGGAAAACTGATTTTTAAAGGTCCCTCAGTTGCATCATGAAACACTCATCTGTTATGTATGGCACAAAGTTATTCATGAAGAATAACTGAATATATAAATGGAAAAAAGGAATCTGACAAACTTAAGTCTGCTCTGTTAAACTGCAGTTGTTGCGATAAAAACTACCCTGAAGGCTTCACATCAACATGCAACTAGAGCTAACTCTTCCTCCGCTGTGGTGGATTACATCACCGGAGTATGAAGGAACCGGTTCAATTTGACCTTCCTCCTCTCTGTCGCTCCTCTCCAGGTTCAGCTCGGCGATCACGACTCTAGTCTCACCACAAGTCATTTGTACTAAAACAAGCCTCATCCCTGCGAGTATGTCTTAGTGAGCGCAGATAGAAAAAACCTCTCTGATGCCACTTTGAAGACTAGAACCAATTAGGGAATCATTATAATGAGGAGCCTCTAAGTACACGTCTTTTGTTACTCAGCAGCTGTCTAATTGGAGTCGGAGTATTTTCATTGGGCGTAAGGGCGAAAGGCTTTCCTAATGTGATACAGTTTTAGATCCCGCTCACAGTTTGAACATATATACCACATGGCATGCCTTTGGCTAACCCTTCCAACCCTGCACTTTGCTTTTAATTTGTTCTGAAAGATATTGTAATCTTTCAAGATATTTCAAGAAACGTACATTATTTGCACACAGCGGGAAGGACTGCGTCTCCTGCAGTGGCTCTTAACCTTGCACTGCAGCTGTGAAGGATTTATACCTCAGGGTATACTGTAGATTCAGTGATGGTTGAGCAGTTCCACAGCTGCAGTATATGCAATACAGTTTGCCGTCCATGTCAAAGCCATATCATCGCTCACACACTCACAGGCAGCATTAGTATTGAAGCAGCTGCTTCTTTGAAAGCTTGATGTTTGAAAAGCTTTGAAACGGGTAATTCTGAGTCACAGTAATTCATCCATTTTCCTCTCTGTCCACTCCTTTAAATATTACATTTCCATGTATTTGTTCTCACTCTAATGCAGCGTTTTTGTGGTCTTTAATGAATAAATCATACTCCCATTGTCCAAGGGGGGAGGAAATGTAACATTATCTTGCTTTTCTCTCTTTTTCACAGCTCCCCTGACAGACAAGCCGCCAAAAATCCTCTTCCCCTCGGAGAGCCAAGTGAGCGTCATGGAGATGGCAATAGGTAGGAGACACGTTTCCTTCCCCTCAATGAAAAATTTGTTTTCTGTCTATCAATGCAGCGTGATATGTCATAATGGCATCGCTTCAAGTTCCTAGATTATTTGATCAAAGCCAATTCCCCTTAAGTAGGTGGCGCTCGACTTTAATGTGGATTTGTTTGTCAATTCCCTCCTCGCTTTGGACATATTGGGGTTAAATGGTGCAAATAATAGTTGGAATTCTTTACATTTTTTGAAGTGTTTTATCATATTTAAGTGAGAGACCTCCCTTTATTCTGATCTGCTGCCATATTTGTTTGCAAATTGATGCAAACACACACAAAAGTCCTGTTTAGGGGTTACACTTCATGTTTAACAAATAAAAACCATCCTACTTGATTGTAGCCTAAAATATAATTACCCAACTATTTTTGTTCAACATTAAGATCCCGATTATTTGCAAAATTATTCATTGGTCAAGACATGTAAATACACCTTTTTCTATTATGGTACTATACGTTTTACATTATAACACTTCCAGTAGTTGATATACAAATGGACATTCTGGCAAAAATTAGTCAATCTGCTCGGCAAACTGCTGACATTAGTTGCTAGCATTTCAATATTTTTTGTAACTGAGGTTTTTGCAGATCAGCACAGGTAGTACTTTGCCCTTTTGCGATGGATCTTTTGAGTTTTCATCTTGATAGGAAAAATAAACCTGACTCATCGACACATTAGTGTATGAAATAGAAAGTAAGCCAGTCGGTATGAAAGCCATGTCCGCCGCTTTCTCTCTTCCTGTCCTATTGAGTGTCTTAATGTAATTACACTGATCACATTCATCCCGGGTATAGCGTGTGCAACATGGATGCTCCTTGTGTTTGTTCACCTGTAATGAGTCAGTAATGAATGGAAGTGGTGCTTCTGAGAAAACCATTCACAATCTCCCTCAGCATTACCTTCAAATGTTAGCAGTGATTCAAATGATCGCCTCCAATTTACGCCTCACCGTGGTCTTCTGTTTGCCTTACCAGGCTTTTGATGCACGAGGTGGCTCATGGGAAAATCCCCCTGCTTGTGTGCGTTATTCAGCGAGAGCTCAGCTGTTGGTGGAAGGGAAAATGGGTCATGATGGAGGCTTCCTTTTGAAGTCAATTTGTCACGGGCGATGAACACAACTGGCGCGGGGAGGTAAAAGGTGGCAATCAGAAAATAGGCGCAGATCATTATGGCTTTAAATTGATCATGGATAAAAGCAGCTCTGGGTTTCTTTCACGTAATTAAGTTTTGTGATAGTAGAAGATGGACATAATCAAAATTCATTAACTGATTGCTGAGAGACAGGCTTCGGATTACATGTAACGGTATTATCAGGATTGGAAAAAAACGGAAACCCCTTCAAAGTCAAAGTCCACTTTATTGTCAAAGTTTCCACATGTGTTATACATACAGAACATTGAAATACCGTTTCTGGCAGTCCCACAGTGCAAATATAAACAAGAACATATAACGTAAAAAGATAAGAGCGTAGAAAGAAAAGGGGGGGTAAAAAGGGGTATACTAAAAAAAACCTATACATATGTTAGACACAATCAACACAGTTTGACGGTAGTGCAAGTAGTTCTTTAGTGCAAAAAAATACTTTGTGCAAAACACATTTTCAGTAGCAGCGGAGAATAGAAAGTGACTGGTGCTGGATGAGGGACGGGTGTGTGAGGGAGGGGGATTAATGTCCTGGTACATTTCCATTGAGGATGTGGGGAAAGGTGGGTGGGACGGAGGGTGGAGAGGTCAGGAGAGATGTGAGCGGGGGCAGAGGGAGATGAGAGAGGGGGAGAGAGAGGGAGGGACGGAGAGAGGGGGAGCGAGAGGAGGGAGGGAGAGAGAGAGGTAGGGAGGGAGGAGAGAGAGACAGACAGAGGGTTAAGGGAGGGACGGAGGATAGAGAGAGAGCGAGAGATGGAGGGAGGGAGGGAGAGAGTGACAGGAGAGAGGGAGGGAGGGAGGGAGGGAGGGAGAGAGTTCAGCATCCTGACCGACTGGTGGAAGAAGCTGTTCCTCAGCCTGGTGGAGCTCGAGCGGAGGCTGCGGTTGGAGGCGGTGCAGCTTCCAAACCACAGCGTGATGCAGCTGCTGAGGATGCTCTCAGTGGCGCCTCGGTAGAATGCTACCACAGCAGCACCATTGATGGTCAGAGGGAGGTGGGGTTCGGAGTGGGTTCTCCTGCAGTCAACAACAATCCCCTTATAGTTACATTTAAAAAATCTGATTACTGTTACATTTCAAAGAGAGCTTATAGTGCGGTACTGTTCTCGAAGTGTGAATCTAAAAAAATACACATTTGCTGCTTTTTGGGTTTCTGTTACTGTACTTTTAACTGTATTTGTTTTAGGTATTCTCATGTTTTCTACACCTTGTATCCCCTAACTGCAACAGATTGTGTTTTATTTAGTTGAGGAATAGTAAAAATGTGTTTATTCTGCTCGTTTACATCATTGTTATTCCACACAGTCAGCACATCTGTGTACATAATGTCTTAATAACTATTCGATTCAGCTCCTGTACAAGCCTCCTTCGCTTCCTCCCAATGATGCTCCTGTCCTCAACAGAGAGACGTTTTTTGATATTCATCCTCCCAAGCATAAATGGCTCACGATGACAGTTAATTAGGCAGGTGAGAGTGAGAAAGCGAGAGGAAAGGCAAATGTAGAGAGGAACTCAAGGGACCTACAGAGGGATCTGTAAACCGGGGCCCCAATTAATCAGCTCACATTGTCCCTTTTGTGTCACCTAATGGATGTGGATTCTCATAATAGATTTAATTTAAAATACTTGATTAAACAGTGTTGTGTTAATGCTCTTTTCAGGCCTCGGTGGACATGTTTTCCTAATGTTTTTCTTGAGATCAGTTTCAGTTTAGGTCTGTAATTCAGTTTGACTGTTCAGTGCGCGCCATTTAATTTGTTATGATGCCATTTGTCTATGCATGGCTGAAGTGTCACTTGTGACCTCCCATGTCTACCCTTTTCTGACTTTTTATTCCAGGGTTAGATTGAATTTAAGGCCTCTGTTTTTGATGTTCTTTCTGGGAATATCCGGCAAGTTCCCCCCTTGTGATGTTGATTGGATGTTAAAACTTCAAGACCTTTCAACTGCCTACTTCCTTGGGAAATCCCACTTCATCCCCTGACACTTAACATTACGACACCGCAGCAAGTTTGCTGAAATTGCAACGGTGGAAAAAAACAGGGTGATGGTGTCTGAGCCTCTTTGCTAAATTCCCCCGAAACACACTTTTAAGCTCTTCCATCTTCTTTTGAGAAG
The DNA here is from genome assembly GCF_036324505.1 of Eleginops maclovinus. Taxonomy (NCBI): domain Eukaryota; kingdom Metazoa; phylum Chordata; class Actinopteri; order Perciformes; family Eleginopidae; genus Eleginops; species Eleginops maclovinus. The sequence continues at coordinate 7,300,745 of NC_086372.1, forward strand.
CTATCCACCTTTATGCATCAGAAATTGTAAATGTATATACGTTCCGGGAGTTGTTTTGTGCCAGAGTAATTTGATTTATTCTTTTGGTGTATTCACCTGTTTTCTGGTCCTTTTGTTGTTTTGTTGTTAGTAATTGTCTTTGTTGACCACAATGTCTTTTGGGACCCTGTTGGGGTTTGGGAGAGAATTTGTCACTTCATTTCAAGATGGGAAGAAGTTAAGCGATTAATTGAGAACACAAGAAGGGGTTAAAGCTCACAGGTCACTTTTTATTTCATGTAGGTTTCTGTCCAGGGTAAATTATCTCTGCATATCTTAGAATAAATGAATTTATATTGTGAAAAAACAGTCTACAAAGATGCTGTGTCTCTTTAATTGACAGAAAAACTATATTTGTAGAACTTATTCCACTTATTAGTCTCTTATCCACATATTTTAGCCTTGGCAGACATAAAAACAACAACCATATTACATAGCTTAATAGCGCCTCATCAACCTGAAATTAGCGAGAATAGTTTGCTGAAGAAACTTTCACACAGCAAATCCCTGTTATCTAAGTAGTAGTAGAACATCAAACATAACCATTTCTCTACTGCTACCAAGTAAACAAAAGGCCTTCCTTTTTAATTACATAGTTTGGGAATCTGTATCACTTCCTCTGAGCCAGGCTCATTGTGGAAGATCCCTTTGTTCTCCTGCAGCTCCTCTATAACTATCTGACAATCTGCACTCCTCATAGAGGTTCGGTGTAACTCGTTTGTTGCTCGGTAAATAATAAACTGGAAATTGGTCTTCAGTCACCCATCTGAAGGGAGTCGCATTGTTTAATGATAGAGTATGTGCGAAAGATGCCTTTAGAACAAAACCATCATTATCCGGTGTCCGCAGCCACGTCAAACTTAGAGTATGCAGTCGTGTTGTGATGAGGAGGAGTGTTGATGCTGAAACCATATAGACTTGACGAATACAGATCCTTCCTTAAAGGGGCCCTATTTTCTTTTTAGGGCCCCTTTAAGTCTATCCCATGAAAAACAGCACCATTATAAAGGCAAAAAACTCACCTGAATGTGTTTGAAACTCAATTAAACAGATGCCCTTTAGATGTTTAACCTTTACTTATCCATCTATGAACATTGAGCTTCCCATTATCCTGGAACACATTTCTTCCTGTAGCAGTATGGATCTGATCTTCTTATGGTATAATGTTTTTCGGATTTATCCAGGCATCATTTTCAATATTTAACGATTTAATATTGATGTGTTGCTGCTGTGGGATAAAGGCACGCCATGCCACAGATGGGGAGACGTGTGCGATAGATCATGTTCAAGGTAAATACCAAGAGTCCTAGAGAGAGGATGTGCACGCGAAGGGTCAGGATGACGTGATTATCACTTGAGGGATTATTGATTTAGTTGTTTTTCTTGCCGGCAACCTGTATTGAATTCACATGACGTCGGCCTGCTATGTAGCTCTACTCATTCACCTGTCTTTTTTTTTTTTTTCCATATACAGCTGTGAAAAAAATTAAGAGACCACTTCAGCATTATATTTGTTCTCTTTTAAAAAAAAAATCATTTATAGGTATGTCTTTGAGTTAAATAAATGTGGTTTCTTTGGTTATTGTATTCTTTAAAATACTGACCCGTTTTCTCTGTGTTGGAATTCAACAACACTGGACTGGCTGCCATACATATAGAGATACAGATTTAAGAACAATTTGGAGTGGTCTCTTCATTTTTCCTTCGCTGTATAGCACCTTTCAAAGTAGTGGTTTAGATAACATATATAAAAACAATATGTTTGAAGGAGTGGTGCGAAAGCAGCCTTGGGTTCTGGTCGAGTTTATGTCTGTATTCAAGGAATTAATGCCGAATTAACATCATGCAAAAACAAAGATAACTTTTAAATGGAAACAAATCATACATTTAAACCTAAAACCCTCTTACCCTGTTGTGATTGGTCAACCGTTTAGAGAGGTCCAGCCCCACATAATGTGTTGGAACGCTAGCCAATAGAGGCGCAAGTGTTACATAGTGCAGTTCTCCTGGAACCTGCAGACACATTTGAGTTTCACAAAGTAAAAAAAAGACTTAATAATAATAATGATAATAATGACTTGGATTTATATAGCGCCTTTCATAATACCCAAGGTCGCTTCACAAAGTGGGAGGTAGAGGGAGGGGTGGGGGGTTAGGGAGGATAGGCAAGAGAGAAGAGGTGTGTTTTGAGGTGCTTTTGGAACTGTGTAAGAGACGTGGCAGAACGGATATGAGGGGTAGAGTGTTCCAGAGGGTAGGGGCAAGTACACAGAAAGCCCTATCGCCAAAGGTTCTGAGTCTGGTGCGAGGAGTGGAGAGTAAGTCCTTGCTGGTGGAGCGCAGGGACCGTGACTGGGAGTACGGCTGGAGGAGGTCGGCAACACCTATCCCCACCATCACACACACACACACCAGTCATCCCTCTAAATGTCACAGGCTCGGCAGAAACGCTCCATCGATGCCAAAGGTTCAGAAGCCCGAGGATCAATATAACATCATTTCTCTCAATTAGGCCATATTTATTCCCCTCAAGTTATTGTACATCTGTGAGTGATCCTATCTGTATTCCCGGCAAGCCTCCAGATGATTCACGGCCCGGCAGGGGAGGGGAAGAGGGAGTGAGATAAAGATGAAGAGAGAGAAGAGGACGTGGGGGAAAGGGAATGAGAGAGAAATTAAGGTAGGGGGAGTTTGGGGCGAAGAGTCTGAGAAAAAAAGTACGTTAATGAGGGGTAACAGCTTCAGAGACCTGGTCAGCCTGCTGGACCTTAAGTTTGCTCAACACTTTGAGGCAACTCACCAGAGCACCAGATCATGTCCCATTCAGGGGTGTGATTGACCTCCAAAGTCGAGCCACCGTCCCACATTGACTCTGCTTCCTGTCAGCTGCTCCCACCTGTCTCTGCAAACTAAGAGGAAAATGGTAGCAGGCGTTTTCTCTCCTTAGCAGAAAATAGCATCAAGAATAGAGGCACTTGAGCATTAAGATATACCGCCTTGTGTCCGTGCCAGCAATGCTTCCCGTCTCTGGGCAGACCTATTAATCATAAATTGGGCTTTGGCATGTAGTTTACAATACTGGCCGCTTTGTTGTTGTTCTCTATTGCTATGTTTAAGGGCCTAAGTGTTCCTGCATTGCACCTGCATGGAGGCAGGAAGGTCACAAAACTCCTGCCTTTGTCAGTGAAGCAGATGGATGGATTATAAATCAGCCGGGGAGGGATGACAACCCTGCTGACAAAAGTACATAAAGCATCGTAAGTGCAACTCAAGTAACGTGGATAATTGAGAATAACTTGATTAATACTCGACAGTGGGATTGTGTTTTGCCTACAGAGTGATCTACCAGTGGATTTTGTGAAACCGCAATAGCTCGATACAATACAGTACAAGGACAATGGATATACTGGCAGCAGGGAGACTAGTTCAGCTCTGTGTGACAGCTTGGCACACGACAGCCTCCTGCTTAAAAACTAAATGTACCTTTTAGTGTGGCTGCTAAGCACAGGGAGTTTTAACAGCCATTAGAGTAACCCTGATTTTAACCTCAACACTACGAGTTACCTGTCTCTTTTGTGAGCCACTATTCAAAAACTTTAACAGGCGGAGGAGGCGACATTAATTTGCTCCGGTGACTGGAATATAATCTTTTCTTTCTGATTTCTTAGAAAGTTAAATGTTTTTTTAGATTTTTTTCGGAGAATGTGAGCAGCTTGCATCTTTTTATTTCTCAACAGTTAATCAACCTCTCTTCTGAAGCCGAGTTCTCCACTGCCAAAATGCAAACCCTCCCTCATCATCAATCCCTTGATATTCAGTTGAACTAATTGCCCTTGCTGTATTTCCAGCCAAACAGGTGGCCATATTGGTTTCCTTCCGGCTGCATTTATTTCCAGATTGGACAGAGATGATAACGTCCCCCTCTCTCTACCCGGAGCGTGACCTTGCTTGGGCAACGCTCCCATGTGCACTTCCTTTGCTCTCACATTAGTGTTTAGGGCCAACTTCTGATTGTGTTGTTGTGTGTGTGTGTGTTTGTGACAGAGATAGATAGAGCGGCGTCTGATGTCTGGCCAGAAAGCTAGGGGGGGGGGGTTTGACAGTGGCAGCAAACTTAGCAAGTGACCCGTAAGACAAACACATGAAAGCACAGATGTATAATGTCATGATACAGCTGATACCAAGCTTGGGGAGTAATGGATTAAATGTAATCAGGATACAAAAAGGTGAGCTTCACTGTATGTATTCAACTAAGATGCATCATTTTCTATGCTTAATGAAAGGCAGGTTTTCGTAACACTAAATCACACAGATGTCAGTATTCTAGCAGGAGAAAAATGCAATATTCTTCCTAAAAGCTTCGAGGCTAATGCTCACGGTTTGTCACACAAAACAAAGGGTTTCTGCATCTTTTACCACCTCACACTGTCACCAGGGACTCATACGTGCTAAAGCAATCAGAACTGTCTTCCTCCACACATATACACTGTGTGTGTGCGTGCTTTGTGTCAGTCCATTGTATCCACAGTTGTGATCCTCTGTTTTTGCTCCGTGGGCGTTTAATGCTACAGGGAATAAGAATGTGTCAGATGAAATGTTGTGGATATTTGTCTCATAACTGCTGTGAGTCAGGCAACACCTTGTTTCTATACCTTGGGTAAAGAAACAATATTTTTTGTCCTCTGCAGTAGGAGGGATTATGACACACTCGGATAGGCCCTGACCTCTCTGTGGACCAGAATAGAATAAAATAGAGAATAAAATAGAGCAGATGTAATACAATAGACAGTGTTATCGCTCCTGTTATGCAACATGATGACATTTGTTGCAATGATTTTGTGATAATTGGCTTTGCACCATGCATAACATCAGAGAAACTGAAGAAGACAGACAGGAAGTAAACACGAATGGGGAAAAAAAGCTTACTCAGTATGTAGGCAGGATGGTTAGGCAGGTAGTTTGTTATTTTTCCGCTTTGAGTGAAATCAGTACATACAGGAGTGCAGTTGGGACACTGCTTCCTCCCTGTGTATTCTGGGTGAGATGTACTTGCCAATATGAAATCCCCAAAAATTGTACTTCACAGTTCAAAACATCGCCTTTGGGAGGGACCGAAATGTTCCAGAACAATGAAACCAAAGTGCCCAGAAAATGTTTTGTTGTAAAAAAGATTTAGTTTTTGCATCCTAGCGAGAGAAACCGCCGCCGCTGTGCCAGCCGCATTGGCAGCGTTCAGGTTTAATCTGTGAGACTCAGGCTCACCGTAACACGGAGGCCTCCCTCTCTTCTCTAGTGAGCACACGGCAGACTATTCCCTCTCCTTGCCAAACACAGGCATGCAGGAGACATGGAGCATCCTTCCATTCAGGGACGCCGTGTTGTTATTGATTTCAATTATGACCGAAATACTTGAGACAAAGTGTTTTTCGGTGGATCATTGTTTTCTATTTTTTACAGCATTCGTCCCTGGACTTCTTTCTGTCACATGTCCTTAACAGATGAACTGTAAAAGGTTGAATTGTTAAAAAAAACAAAAACACTTTCTTCAGACGCAGGCAACATAACACGGACAAACCACAATGAATGAGGTTACTGCCTAAGCTCCCTTGAGGCAGAATGGTTAAGTGTAGGCTAAGAAAACCACACGGTTATGGTTATGCAAAAGGTAGTCCGAGTATACTCTCCCCCCTACAACACCCTGGGCAAAAACCCTCAGCTTTGTTTTAGTCCTGATTGGCTGATTTAATCACTGCTTCACAGAGGATCATTTTGTGTGTCTGATTTATTTCTGTACGCACACAGACTAGAAACACGGATGCAGGCAGGGAGGAAAGTCGTGCAAACAAACAGGAAGAGCTCATTCTGTCTCTCCTTCACTTCATTTGCTTGTCTGTCACTTTTTTCTTCTCTCCTCTGACGCTCGTAGTATTCAGACAAATAATAATACAAGGCAAACAGTTCCACATGCTGACATTTTTATTATCCAGATCCAGTTCTGTCACTCACACTGAGTTTGTCTGATTGCCTGAGTGGTTCTGTGCGCTCGCAGTAAGTGCACTGTATTATTCCGGATGCAAATCCCTTTAGGTTTGTATAAGACATTACTTTACATTAAAGGGCCTCTATTATGCTTTATGGGGTTTACCCTTTCCTGTTGTGGGGTTTATATAGGTTACTGTGCATTTAAATGGTCTAGAAAGGCTAAAATCCCAGACCTACATTGGACTTCATAATGTAACAACTTCAACGTCATAGTGTAACGCTCAAGCTTCTATTGGTTAGCGCTCCAACACATTGTACGTAATAGGCTAAGGGGTGGGGCATCTCAAAGTTGTTCACCAATCACAAATAAGTAGGCCAGTTAAAAAATCAGAGCAGACTGGGCTCTGGTTTCAGACAGAGGCTGAAATGACGTGCTGCAGGAGTGGCAGTATGAGAAAAATATAGAGCTTTTCGAACATTAAAGCTTGGAAACATGTCACGGTAGAGGCACAAAAAACTAAAATTACCCTGAAAATGAGAATTGAAATGCAGTAAATGTGCTATATTTATGTACTTGTGTATGGGCACTGTCAGGATTTCTCCTCACACAAAACGTAAAAAAGTATTTTCCCCCAAATTAGAAGTCCAACAGCTCATTTAGAGAGCAACCACACTGAAAGAATTCCTCTTCTACGAGGAGATAAGTCTGTATATTCCCAACATCACATGCATATTTTCTGGTAATAACGTCTTGTAACTTTCAGTATTATCTCTCGTTGCCATCAAAGTGCGGAAGTGCCCAGTAGCAGCCTTAATAAAAAGTATAACAGTCAGCGCTTACAACTGACTTAAGTTTATTTGGCAAGCAGAAGTAGAACTTGGCAGAGCCACTTTGCTGTGGTATTGTTGTTTTATCCAGACAAATTATAAATTCAAAATATCATAAATAAAAACAGATAGAGAGTAGATAAGTTGGTTTTCCTGGATAAACTTGATTTTCCCATTTCACGGTAAAAACATTGATTGAGTGAAATAAAAACAGCTCTAACCTATCAACACCAGGCAGCTTCACAATCCCCCTGCTATTACATGCTGCCGTGGTGTGTGTGTGTGGTGTGTGTGTGTGTGTGTGTGTGTGTGTGTGTGTGTGTGTGTGTGTGTGTGTGTGTGTGTGTGTGTGTGTGTGTGTGTGTGTGTGTGTGTGTGTGTGTGTGTGTGTGTGTGTGTGTGTGTGTGTGTGTGTGTGTGTGTGTGTGTGTGTTGTATAAGCTGTGTGTGTGTGTGTGTTTGTTGAGAGTGTGGATTGTCCCAGTTTAGAGGACTTATGACTCATCAACTAATAAAACAGCAGGCACAATGGTGTGTGTGTGTGCGCTTGTGTTTTAATGTGTGTTAAAAGAGAAAGAGAAACACGGGATTAGTGAGCCATGGAGGCAGTTGTGATAGTGCAGTACCTGTTACATCTGTACACACACACACGGTCTTCTTTTTCCATTATGCATTAATATAAATACTCGACAATGTGTCATCACTTCCCCCCCCCGTCACAGATGTCCGAGGCTTGCTTCATTGTGATGAGCAGCTGTGGATTTGCCCGCCGATGTCCATGCTCGTAACATTTGATGTTTTATGTTTATGTTGATGCTACATACAGAACATGGCTGCCACAAGACAAATAGAGACAATCATTTATGTTAATTTCCACTTTTAGTGTTTGTTCAATTGATGCTTATAGATCATTAGTCACCATTCAACACTGTTCAGGTTGTTATCAGTGTTCGGCAGGAAAGTCCATTAACTATAATGGAGTCCAATCTCTGCAAGTTGGACCGGTTCCAGCAAAGCATGCAGTATAAAAGATGTTTGTGTTTTTATGTCTGCATGCTTTAAGGTTCAAAAAGCTCTTTATTGTTCTCATACTGTCTGTGTTGCAGCACCTCTTTTCACCCTCTGTCTGAAACCAGAGCCCAGTCTTCTCTGATTGGTCAGTAGGGATTGGTCAACCACTAAGACATGTCCCGCCCCTTAGCCTATCACCAAATAGGGCGCGGTTATATATAATTTTGCTCCGAAAGTAATCAATAAATACAAAATAATAATAACATGATGGAAATGATTTGGTACAGTTGAATTTAAAGGGCCAAAGGTCAAGTTGTTTATGCCATGATATACAAGCATATCGTATTTTTTTTTTCCTTGACCTGTATTATAGTTGCCTTTTACTGGCTTCTGAAAGGCTTTTACTGGCACAAAGTATCAGGCAGTTATGTTTGAGTGTGTTTTCATTTATTTTCTATCTGGCTATTGTTCCTACATGACGTGAAAGCAGCAGACAGCAGACAGAGCTGGATATCACACAGAGCCGAAGGCCTCGTTTCACAGAATTTGTCAGAATCTGACAATAAGTTATGCTTTTCACAGCATTGATTTTTCTCAGTTAGACAGGAAGTCCGGTAGACAAAATCCTGACTAATAATAATAATGTTAGACCTTTCTTTCTAAAGGTGGAGCTTTAGCGTCAGCCTTCACCACGGCCAAGCTTTCAAGTTTTAGTTCCAACAGAAGCTTCTTCCAAACCTTTTTTAAACTACTCAATAAATTAACATTCACTAATTTTTAATAGTGTTCATAAGAAAAGACCAAAATTGTTAAAAAAGCAAGCTACATTTATATTTGAGAAAGGGTAGAGGGTTTTGTGTTTGGCAAGACATCAAGCATTAAGTCACGTAAATATCAACATGCATCTTTAATGATCTGAAGTTTATTTTGGAATAAAAAGAACCAAACCAACCAAAAAAAGGCTTCACGCTGTGCACTTTCTTGTCTTTAAAGAAGCACGTCTTCTCTAGAGGGCAAAGAAATCAAGGGCATACACCATGCCGTGCTCAAACACTACGTCATTTGTTATTAGTTCTTATCCACAGAAGGTGATGACTCATCAGCTGATCCAACGCATCTCCAAAGGCACGATCGGTAAACACCGAATCAAATTGGATCGTGCTGCTCATGTGTGTTTGCAGGGTTCTGCAGGGTTTCCGCTGTAATCCAGGCGGCTTTATGCGTACGTCGCGCTGTTGCATCTTTATATCTCCATGTCAGGGAGTATAATGCGCGGTATCTACACACATGCACTAGCTGTCAATCCGCCAGTCGCTCCGCACTCATCCCTCAGTCTGCCGGAGAATATCTATGCGTGTTACCTCCTGGGGTGCTTTTGTGTGTGAAAATGTGCGAGGGAGATCACCAGGTTAGTAGTGGAGCACACACAGAAGAGATATGAAAAGCAAATTTAGTGCAGAAGAGTAGACGACCGCCTGGGGCCAGCTTTAAATCAGCCATGGGGGTTGGTTTCACATTACAATATAATGGTATTGGCTCAACCCACTTAATGAGTCACATCATTTCTTATGTTCAAATAGGTTCTCAGGAATTAAAGGATATGGAGGAACTGTTGAATTAATGACTTACTCTTAGTGTGCCAGTAGAGTCCAGAGACAAGAGTGTAGTATCTAGACAAAAGATGTCCATCCACACTCTGAAGGAGCTCTGCATAGGCTCCAATCTTGCATTATATACAGGATATGATATAGCTCTACCTTTACATACATATGGATGAATACGCCTCCTTCAGGAAACTTAATTTGCAGCGGGACTGTCCCTGTTTATCATTTCCCCCTCGATTTGCATGGATTACCATTTAAGTTTGCAGCCCCCTTCTGTGCTCCTCCTCAGGTAGATAATGAATCCTAAAGAGAGGACGCCCCCTCAAAGCCAGCTCTATTTTGTCTGACCATCTAGCATCGCTGCCGGGCTTCGTTGGGTTGTTCTCCTTTGGGTTATTTTCAGGTCTCATTTTTTATGGGAATTTAAGTTTTGCGTGTCCTACTTTACTGCATTCCCCAAAGTGAACTCGAGGCCTTTTTCAGCCTGATCCAGATTTTCCTCCCTCTTTTCCAACTCCCTTCGCAGCCATCTGTTCACGCTTGTGGCGTCTCTCGATCCATCTTCCCTACCCTGCCATATTTCACTCTTCTCCTCTCAACTCTCCCAAACATGTTATACTTCCCCCCCTTACTTACCCATGTTTGTATCACACCACTATGAGCCTTTGTGGCTTTTTTCTCAGGCTTTAAAAAAAAATCTTCCACTCTCTCTAGACACATACGACCACGAGTAGCTGGAATGTGTTTTCTCTGTGTCACTGTTGTACTCCTGGAGGATGATTTCCTATTGTTGAAAGAAAACTTCAAACACTTTTACATTTTATACCATATTGTTTTGGTTTCATAGTTGCTACTTACTTTTTTGGGTCACTCTTATGAAGAGAGTTTCCAGATGCTTCATGCAGCTGTTTTCACTGACAAGGCTGAGTGAATGCTACCTGCTAAGCCCAGATAGCATCTTTCTGGTGAACACAGAATAGAATTTAGTAACTTTCCCTCAGGTATAGGGTGGATATTGAAGATATGTAGACATTTTTCAGTTGGTTTAAGAGTCCTCCTGTCTGGCAATATTCAGAAATCCCTTTTGGGGGGCTTTAAAGTGACGTCTTTACATGCTTTAATGTATCTAGACAGACATAGAAATTCAGTGTTCTCCTCTAAAAGCACAAGGCCAACCATGAGCATCAGATAGGCCGACCTACAACTAACAAAATGTAAATTGAGGATACTATTGACATTAAGTGTGTAACGTGAGATTAACACATAAAGATGAGTGAATGTGTTGCAAATTGTTTCATATACTGTATATAGTTTTTTACGATGGATTCCCTCTTCCTTTCCTTTTGTTTTTGTCTGAGGGCACACAAGGTTTTCCACGCGTGAGTGGCTATGCATCAGTATGTGCCTCGGATTGTCGGATCATGACTGCATGATGTCATCACGTGCGTTACAAACCTACAAACTGCAGAAGCTGTTGCCATGGAGATGCTTTTTCTTTTTTTTTTCAGTAGGGAAATGCAGTCAGCGCCTGAAGCGGCGAAACGAGTGTGTGTCAACCTGCATAAAGGCAACGAGCGGCCAGGAGAATTTCTTCATCTTCCTCGGTTTTTTTTGCACTCACCTCTCCCAGCTGACCCTACACACCCCTGTTGTTCAGGCTCTGATTCAGTCTTGACCAACACTGTGTTGTGTGTGTGTGTTTTATGTGTAAGTTGGCTGCAAACACTCAAAGGAACATCCAAGGTCTTTGTGCAGTAACGTGTGCGAGGCTTTTGAAGGCTGTGAAATCTGCCTGTCGGCCAGATATATTTATGTCATGCGGGATTAGTCGAACACTTTGTGTGTGTGTGTGTCTCTCTATGCACCAAAGGAATGCGGTGCAACCTAAATGTATGTGGCTTTTTCTATTTAAAGCTCAGATTATTGATCCATCACACAATTTCAAATAAGTAGAGAGCGATTTTGAAGTTTCTTTTTGAGAATTTCTGCTTATCAGATCCTCCCCTTTTCATCAATTTTGATACTACACAATTATTGTCAAAGGGAACACAGGGATTTTAGCCTTTGCAGACCCTTTACATGCACAAAATCCTATATAACACACTACAGGAAAGGGAAAACCACATAAAGCAGAATAGGGCCTCTTTAACTTTTTGTTTTTGCTCCCCATCTCTGGCTTTTATCCAGTCACGTGCTTTCCACCCCTCCTCTGTTACAGCAATGTGCAGCAACATTAAGTCCCTTTTGATCAGCGGGGGGTAATCATCAATTACACATGCAAGTGCAAACGTGCTTACAACTTAATGGACTGCACTTCCTCTGGATTTAGAGGCGCTGTTTTTCTGAAACGGTTGATAGTAATTATGCCTCTATTTTGTCACACAGTGGGAAAGATAATAGTGCCCAATGTTTGTCCCCAAATCTTTGCTGCAATTATAGCCCAATGTTAATCAATTTCACCGTAGAGGCACACAATGGGAAACAAGCCTCTTATGCAATGGAGGTCATGCAACAAAAGAGAAACCATATAAATAAATTTAGGGAGGAGTTGTTTGCAGCTTGGGAAGAGAAAATGGCATAATGCACTGCTACATATATTTTTACCACCTTGTATGCGGAGAAAATATCAATATTCTGCTCAGCAATTAAAAATAATTACACATTATTTATTCATTCATTCATTCATTATAAGATGTGTAGAAAGCATGTGGAAAGGGAAAAAAAACAGAGATAAAACAAACAACCAAGAAATAAAAAAATCAGAATCCAAATTAAACTGGTCACAAATCAAATTAAATATCTTATTTCTGTTCATTTTTAGATATTTATTTAAGCTCTAACTTGCCTGATTGTTCAAATAACAACATGACTCCCTTAAAAATTATAAATGCACATGCCATGTAAAGTGCCTCGTGCCTCTGTGAACGTGACCTCCGTCAGGCGTTCGGAGCTGGCCCTGACATGTCGCCTACACCCTGCCGCAGGTCTCCATCACCTTAATGGGCTGTTAGGCATCGTTACAGCCTCCGGGAATTTAGCTAAAACACAGCCAAGGTTATCGATTCAAGGTGTTCGTGCGGGAAGTGTGCGTCACAGGACACACAAGCAACTGATTTACCGAGCCATGGGGCGTGGGGGAAGTTAAAGCAGTTCGTCAAAGAGTAAATGTGTTTATGGGTTCATGTCGATTATGAATTTAGGCGACGATTATACGAGAAAAACTCAAGGAGGCTCGTTATGGGTATTTATTGAGATGGATCAGTGTTGTTATGATACTGACTGGAGCCTCCTGGGACTAATGAACATTAAAGACGACATTATGTCATTTTCAGGTTCATATTTGTAATTTGTGTCTCTACTGTGACATGTTTCCATGCTTTACTGTTTGATTTTAGCCTTTGCAGAACATTTACATGCACAAAAACGTATGCAACACACTACAGGGAAGGGAACACCCCAACAAAAAAATCCTCTTGTTGCCCGTCTTCATAGCTTCCTCTCTTATTTTGGTGTCTCTTATACGATGCTTGTCGGTGTCTTTAGTACATCACGATGGTGAATGCACATCATATATGATTTAGCACACCGTTTAGCATCCAGGTCAGTTGCACGCTCCCAGCATCCTCCCCCTCTACAAAGTGAGAGGAGATGGAGCTCAATTCACCAGCTTAAGGTCAAGGTCACAATTCCCTGTCCAAAATATACAAAAACACAATGCAAAAGAACTGGAAGAAGTTGACTTTTAGCAAAGTTGTGTAGCAATAGCAGCCAAAGTACCCTATACTTTAGTTTTAATAAGCATGTCAGTAGAAAATGATCTGGATTACTATGAATTTGTATATTTTTGTTCTTCCCCTCAACATTAGAAGCAGTAAAGCCGCTGTGTGGTTCAATGGCAGCAATTATGGTGGCCTGTGAAAACCCTGGGGAATGATCTGTTGCCACAGGTAGAGATTGACAGAATTTGAAGGACTTTTCTATTGAGCAAAGCGCACCCAAGGACAGAAAATTGTGATTATCCCTGGGTTTAACAGCGGGGTTATAATCTCCCAGCCCACGGGTGGTGGGGGGGGTCATTCATGGCTTCCCCTGCTAATGCAGTCCACACTCAACAGTTGCATCACAGTATAACAACCCGGTAATTCATAGTGATAAGGGTGCAGCAGTGCCTGAGGTTAGACTGCCAACTGTAGGGACTATGTGTAATTGGATCTGATACTCGGGGCTCTTTTTGTGGAATAATAATACAGGAGGGTTGTTGTGATTCACCCGGATTTATTGTCCAATTTGTCAACAATAGCCCAGTCATATGACTCAGTAAGTTATTCAATCAAATGATAGCAAGAAACATTCAAAAATGTGTTGGAAATCTGCTCCTCCTCATTTTTTCCCCTTATATTCTGTTGAATTCCAGCCTGAAAAAAGGGAAGGTGCCATCGATTCTGCAACTCTGTATTCAGCCTGTTCTTTCTTTCGGTACAAGCTGCTTCCTATTAACCGTTCACCTGGGAACTGACTTTTAAAAGCTAACTCTCTACACTGTTCGCCATTCAACCGCTCCACTGCAGCAGTTCAGGGACATTTGCAATGGTTGCAATGGGAACCTGTTTCCCTTAACAGCAGTGCAGTGTGCATTTAATGTAGTAGACACTTCTATCAGTTTTATTTAGTAAATCAATACTGTGAAGTCTCCAAAGCGTTCTTTGTTGAAGCCACACATTTTTTGGGTCAAAAATCGCCTCTTTCTACGTGTCTGGCCACCTCCATCAGTGTCCCTTTCAACTCCTGAGGCGTTAGAAAGAAAATCCATATTAATGCAAATGCATTTTGTCCACCTTAAAGACGCTAGAAAAAACTTTAATATCCATCAGTGTACAACTGGGGGAGATGTTGTTTTGAAACCTAAGTTAAACTAAGATTGAAAAAATAAATTCACTGACTTTTTCTGCGTTTGTCGCACCACATTTTATGTCACAGCCGGACATTAGACCATTAAAGCAAAACAGGAAGTGAACACACCATAGCTCAGGAGGATGTGATCCCATTTATCTTTCTTATGATGATATCTTTAAAGCAACATGCTCACTTGGGAAATGAATGGATATTAAATATGCTGTGTTTTCAGCACACCTTGCATTGTCTAGTATTAAGTGACTATAATCCGATAGTGGACAAACTTTTCCACTACCTACCGGGACATATAAGAACACCCTGTCTGCCGCTGTGCTTCAGAGGCGTTTAAAACCGATCAAGGTCTCATTTAAGGATGCTATGTAGAACAAAAGATTCTCGATCAGCATGAATTCCTCTGTCACGCTGTCGATGTTGCCAGCCCAAGGCCAGTACTGGAATAGATCTTATTTTGTCTTTAGAAAAGGGAATACAAAGACTGCGTTTATGCCTTAATTATGCAACGCAGGAGATGATTTAAAATCTGCTCTTGTTTTTTTTAATTCACCTTGCAGGATGATGCTGTAGTGTCATTGACAGGGCTGTGATATTTGTAGCTCTCTGGTGCTAAGTAGGAAAAGGGTAGAGAAGAAAATCTTGACATTTCCTTAAATGTATGCTGTCACGGTGGGAATAAACAAAATCCCCAAGCATAACAGGCCAATAACATTATTTTTAGGCTGTAGTCATTGGTTTTCACATTATTTTTTCATTATTTTGATTTCATTTTTTGTATTTTTTTTGTATGTATTTTTTTTTATTGTTTCATTCTTAGTTCAAGTATTTTTTTACTGTGAAGCATTTTTGTCTATACAAAAAGTTGAGACTCATCCTGGAGAGCAGTAATTGTGTTAGCTTTTTTAATTTCCCTCGCGGTGAATTGATTGAATTGTACCTGTTGAGTGGAGAGGTGGGAGGTAAGGAGAGGGATAAACAAACATTGGTAATTATTGGAAAAATCCACACGAATAAAAGTTGATTGAGGGGACAGGTAAACAGCTAACAGTTGGACAGCAGGAGCTGAATGAGAATACATTCTGCTAGTGGGTTTAAATAGATGACTTAAAACAACCAACTCCTATTTTTTTAAGTCATACAATTACCTTGCAATTGGACTCTTGTAGTGCTCGTTATACTAAAGCTAGACATCATTAAATCCTTTTAACTCACCATGAGCCTTTTAATCACGCTTGTCTAGAAATCCTAGGTCCACTCGTCTGGCCGATAAGACCTTTTATGAGAATATATTTCATGTTTTAGCAGAGCGCTGTTGAGAGTCGGGGGGTAATGAAGCGAGGCAGAGATATAGGGGTCTGGTTTGCAGGGAAAACGAAGTTGCTCCTAGGAAAGTTGATTATTGAAATGACATCACGACGTAACACTCAATTGACTAGCGCTCCAACACATTGTACGTGATAGCGGCGGGACATCCCTAAGTGGTTGACCAATCACACCAGAGCGGGCCAGCTAACCAATCAGTGAAAAGAGCTGCTGCAGCACAGACAGTATGAGCTAAATAAAGAGCTTTTTGAACAATAAAGCATGGAAACGAGGCTCAAAATACAAATATGACCCTGAAAACGAGCACAATGTGTTCTCTTAAAAAAGACACTTTTCTCTTTCTTCATCAATGGACAGTGTCCATTGTTGTCATGGAGCTGATGAAGAGTGGGATGCAGTTTGAGGCTCTAAAAAAAAACTAGTATGTGGGCCTAGAGTTTATATTTACTGTTCAATTATTTATAAATGTGTTATAACTGCATCACAAATTAGTGTAGGAATCCATCTTTTCTATAATGTCAAATGTCTTTACCTCTTCACCAACATATATTCAAATTAATGTAGACCGACATTGTATACTTTTTTGTGGTGGATAAATAAGTTTCAGAGAGGCTTGCTGTCATGCTGTTTACTGGATTTATACACTTGCCCACCCACATCCTCTGTTCTCCTCTCCTCCTTCTGAGGGAGGATGTGGGCCGATTCTTGACCTTTCAATGCACATCCCTCCTACATAAACACTCATTCACTCTACAGAAGGTGTGTGTGTGTGTGTGTGTGTGTGTGTGTGTGTGTGTGTGTGTGTGTGTGTGTGTGTGTGTGTGTGTGTGTGTGTGTGTGTGTGTGTGTGTGTGTGTGTGTGTGTGTGTGTGTGTGTGTGTGTGTGTGTGTGTGTGTGTGTGTGTGTGTGTGTGTGTGTGTGTGCACGCAGCCTAAGCCTCGGAGCCAGGGGACTCGCAGAAGGCTTTAGCCCTGACTTGATGCCCCCACTTGAAAGTCAGCCTCCTCTGGCCCCAGTGGTACCAGTATGGAAAGATACACTCGCTGAGGAGAGTTTGACTCGTGTGTCAGCAAGAAGGGGAGCACAATCGTTATGTTCTTGTGCAAAGGAGAATACAATGTTCTCAGGCTCGTGTTGACGCTAAATGCTATTGCTTAAATTGAGACACATTTAGCTGCTTTATCTCTGCAACAATAGAATTTGCATGCACATTATAAGAATAAATGTTCCTGTAGTCTCAGAAAGAGAGTGTTGATGTGGGTCTACCAGGGGCACTCTTACCTTTGCACTTTCCCAACTTCACCAGAATACAATTAGTTCAAACTTTTTTTTCCTTCCTAACGCTCTAAACAAATTATCCTGCAGATTTTTTTTTTTGTTGCCCAAACCTCCGCAGTCTCTCTCTCTCCCTCATTAATGTGGGGCTCACCACGGCTGAGAGCAATAATTGCTTTTTAGTATTCTTGCTGCAGTATGCTACGGGCCTCATTTTCTATAAGTAGATAAGACTAACTACTGTGATGGGATCTGCATTATTAATGTTAGTGTTCACTTGATGTTGTGTTTGGGGATGTGAGACTGAGCTTCTCTGGAATCCAGTGTATTAACGTTTAAAAATAGGTCCAAATCCAAGGCTGTGCAGTCTGTTTGTACACATATATCTGGTGCTCGTGTGTTTGTTAAATGTAAATACGACGCTGTGTCTTTGCATTTTCTGCTACGCTGCCTATGTGCAAGTTACTTTGCCCGCATCACTCCAATGAGAAATGACAGAATATAGAATTCCTCTCTCGTCGGAGGCCAGGCTTGGCTGGCTTCTTTAGAGGCCAGGAGCTCCCCGGTGACAGAGTCCTTATTTCTAGGAAGATGGGCCTGTAATCGGACTCATATACTCCACGCCTCCTCCCATGTAATTGGACTCTGGGCCGCAGATTTAAACCAGAGCTGCCGATCACTTCATTGGGAGGGGATGTGGGCAAAAAGCAAAGTTCTCTCCTGGACTGTGGTGCCTGATAGGGAGCATGCTTTCAAGTGTGTGTGAGGTTGTGTGTGTGTGTGAGGGTAACACCAAAGTCGTACTGAGCAATGTGCAGATAATGCACTATTTGCAAAACTTGCATGAAAGTCCATTACATTCAACTTAAAATTGAGGGTCAGAACTCAAGTCCTTTAAAGGGGCTCATTTTCCGGTTCTTATTGTCTGAAAGTAAACGAATGCTGATTATTTTGGAGTTGAGAAGCCAGTCATGGTCAAAGTACAGATAGAAAAAGTTTAAAATTGGGATCATTTTCATTTTTCTTTTGGGTAAATAGAGCTGTTTCAAATATCTGTCAGAAGCATAAAGGAAAATCCAAGGCTGTCCAATGAACTGGGTTGTTGTTAGGACTCGTTGTAAGGCAGAAAAAAGCATTATTTTTTAATTTAGGCAAACCGATCCCTTAACTTGACAAATTAAATTGCATAACTCTAAGGTGGTTGATAAATACAGGCCCAGCGAGCGTGTTTAGTCTTGTGAAACAGCCCTATATGCAATCCTCCACAGACAAGAAGAGCAATATAAAGAGAGTAGGATCGATTAACTTCTTTTAATTAGGCTAATGTGAGCCAACTTAGTTAGCTCGTTTACCTCTTTGACTGATGCAAAACGAGCAGGGATTTGTGTATGCTAATTGCGGTTGTTGTATCAATGCAGCGTCGAGACTCCATGCACTTCCTGCGTGAGATGTATGCCTCTGGAGTCCTCCACAGAGACACATTAGACTTCCACTTTGTGTGTGTGATCACCAGTGATTACACCTCTCTAATTACTGTGGCACATAGTTGTTGTTTTGGGGGTAATGAGAGGAATCAGCAGCTGTTCCATCACACATGTGGCATTTCATTTCAACTTTTTCTCCCACAGTTTAAACTTGGATATTAGAAGTTCTCCAGCAGGCGTGCAACATTTTTTAATATGAAGCTGAATCACTAAGTGCTTTAATGACAAAGACAAGTGAATGTGTGACTCTCCATGCACGCTAACTATGCACAATATAAATCTCTGCTGCCCTAGCCACACACCCACATATTTTGAGAAAAAAAAATACAGCGATTGCAGCCTGGGGAAGCTTCAGCACGTGTGCACGGCGTAAATTATCTACCCAGATTGCTTTTCTGGAGTTAATCATCTCCTTTTATGTTATTCATTTGTCAGTGGTTATTGTTTGTCAAAGTAATGCAGTCGCCGCGCGATATGAAGTGGAATGTAAATTTAGTTTGGGCAACTCATCGCTATGCACAAAAAGAGGGTAGCCGCGCTGCAGGATTTACATTTACAATTACAGTCATGATACAATCATCTCTCATCATAATTCCTCTGCCCAGGATGTCAGCTCCGATAGAGAACAGGCTTTACACACTGCATACCAAACATCTGCTTGGCAGGCCTGGCATCATGCTTCAGGCTCCGTGATTTACACAACGCAAATCCCCCCCCCCACCCCCCCGCGCGCTCTTTCTGTGTCGCTCAGCTTCTGTGTACCTCTAATTCTTACTGTCTGTCTCTCTCAGTGTCTCTGCCCCTGTAATTCTTGCTGCTTGTCTGTCCTTGTCTTGCGAACACACGCGCTTGACCGCGGCCCAGTTCTCTGTGCGCGCTCTCTGTTGTACAAGACATCATTTAACGTCCTGGTGCATCTGCACGCTACAACGAACTTGCCGAAGAGTCGTGGTGTCATATGCTAAGAGTCAGCCAGTGTGATTGTTTATGTTGTCAGGATCTCGTATGTCATCTTGCTCCTGAACCTGAATAGCATGAGGCAGCAGTATCTGACTCTGACATCCTGCAGGATAGTTATTCCCCTGTCGATGCATTAAAACGGCCGGATTTGTGCAAGCAAGCTACCTAGAGCGTTCTATTGATTGCAGTTTGCTTGGGTGCTAAAGAAACAGGAATCTGTTTGGTAATCCATTATAGCGAGTATGCTTTTTATTATTGTATTGTTTTTGGCCATGTGCTGTCGGGGAGCCTTGCATCTCTTATGTTATGTAGTTGCAAAATAAAAGTGTTAACAGAAAGCAAGCGCACATTCATTTAAGATGCAGGCCACTGGTCCTCCCTAAAAATAGTTCAATTAGAGTTGGAATCAGTATTAGTGGTAGCCTACACTGTTTCAGTGTCCTTGCATAAAAACACGGCTAAATCCTTGAAATTATTTGTTTTGCTTTTATTAAACAAAGCTCTGTAATAAGTGCATATAAAGAAATACTAAAATAAGAAGTTTTAGATCCAGTGTTATTTTTTTATATGTTCATCAGTGATAGAGAATTTCAGTTGACAAAACCCGGTGAGTGTTTCAGTGTTCATGATTCACCAGCAGCATCCTGGGTGAATAACAAGCGTGTTTGTGTGAGTGTTTAAGGAAAAATACATGGCGGTTAATGAATTGTTGCGCTGCTTTTCAGGTGATGCATTCCTCTTTATAGACTAAATTACCTCCTCCATAAAAGGAGCTGTGCAGGCAGGCACGGAGTGAGTAAAAATACATCTGAGTGTGATATGGAACGAGTTGGATGAGCACTCGGTGCACACAGAAGGACGGACATATAAACCTATGCCGATTCTTCCATGTCTTTCATTATTATTCCTCACTTGCTATTGAGAGGCTACATGCAGCAGCGCTTTTGTTAAATCAGAGAAACTTGACAGCCCCTTCGTTGATATCTTCTGTGTTTTTCCTGCTGATTTGCACTTTTCAACTTCGACCGGGGAATTGTTCAGCTTCTTCTTAAAATATATCACAAGACTAACTCTGGAAACTACTCCACCTCAGCAGCTATGATGTAAAATTATTTTATCCGTGCATGACACCACACATCACTAAGGCTCGGTAACACAAAGTGATCCTTTCTGGGAACATGTGACTAATACCTGAGATAGTAAGCTTATACATTTATCATATTCCTGTGGAACAGCTGACAAAAGCTTTTATTTGACCTTTAATAACACACAATCTTAGTAATCACTCCCCCGTTCAGGACTTTTAGAGTGATTTTATGCTCAAAATCGCATGTACAGGGGGACTGAGTTGCTGGTCTTGCTTTCATGTGGATTTGAAATGCACTTGCAGCAAATTTCTCTTTGTCAGTATTCAAGTGTTGTCCTGCCCTGTTGATCTTATCAGGCAGGCCGGAGCACAAATCCGGCGAAAGCAGCTTTATTCTAATGTCACAGGTATTAGATTTGCTGAAGAGCGAATATTGAAATGGGCTTAAACTTGGCACATTTAATGGACTTTGCATCCGTTCTGCTTGTGGTGTAGATCTGGGTCGGGGAAATACGATTTTCCCCCCTCAGACCTGCTGCTCGTCTGGCTTTTTTTTATTTTGAAAAACCTTCTCTTTCCACATTGCACTTCTGCGGAATCCCTCACAATGTCTGACAAGGATTTTATGCTAATACAAGCAGTTCGGAGAGGCGGGGGTGGGAGTGAGGGGTGATGACAGGGGGACTGGGATTCATCCAACAGACGTCTTGTACTGTTAGCGTGTTGAACAGAGCTCCTTGCCTCATTTGAGGTCTAAGCTATTTCATTTTATGTCCAAAACGCTCTTTTGAAGGCCTAATTATACATGAGCTGCCAGAGAGAAACAATGTAAAGTACAAGGGGTTGGGGAGATTGTGAGGAATGTACTCCCTGTCTTTTTCCCCATATCTCAGGGAAATTTACATAGATTAAAGAATAAAGATAGAGTCCTATTACCATGAATATCAATTAACATAACCTACTCAACTTACGCTCTGTCTGCTCCTCATTGTGTTATTGTGTGTGGGTACTTCCGGTAGGCGTGTAATTGCTATAACATTGCCAGAAACTACTTTTGAAGCTTTTGACTGAACTTTTGTTAAGTAATAACACTTTTTAAAGGAAGAAACTAATAATTTAGATTGCCAATTTGTTATTAGTTTATCCAAATAACACATATTCGAGAATTTACGACGATGTTTAGAGCTTTAAGACGCTACTGGCTTTATTAAAATTAGCTGGTCGACTTACAAAAAGATCAAATTAACAATCAATGAACAACACAATATACTTAAGCAAACATATGTCAATCTCCATCTGTATCGCAGTGCACCTTAATTATTTCTCTGAGCTCAGTTCTGTGATGACAGACACAGCTCAAAACCAAGAAGAAATTAGTAATTACTTCCCTGTCCTAGTTCCTGTTCAAGGCCACCCCATTCTGAGCGCTTGGACACGTTGTAGTGGGAACATTATCTCAGCATTTTTCCAAATATCAAGAGGGTGTCGTGAGGAAATGTTCCCGTGTAAACAAGGCGTTTGTATCTGAGATCCCGTAAGTGATTCCCCAGCTCCATTGTTAAGCTCAATAAATCCTTTCACCTAATGCTGTAGCCCCAGGACTGCTATTCCCACTTTGGAGTCTGGTTTGCAAGAATTACATCCCGGGTTTTCCCAGTGTGGTACTGGTGGTGGTGGGGGTTCACTGGATCACATTCAGCCTAAACTCTGTGCATCACAGTGCAGAGTTCATTTAAATGGAGAAAACTCCAGGGAGAGTAAAAGTACACCAGGCGACTGACTGAAAGGACAGCCATCAGGTGACCCAATCTCTGCCCAGCAGCCGGCCACTCGCTCCCCGGCCAATTAGCCTAGAGAGTTGAGATGCTCTCACTCGTTCTGATAAGACCCGGGCCTCTTTCTCATCAGCCTCTTCCTCGCCATCAGCCCTCAGATTAAGGCTCTATCAGCGCGGCACAGAGGAAGGGCCTGTTCACTCAAGGCGTCCAACCAGGAGAGGCAGGGGGGGTGGGGGAGGCATGGGTTGACTGAGATAAGATGAGGGTGAAGTGGGCATGCAGCAAAAAAAATTGCGGAATCGTGGAACAATCAAGCCTGGTCAGTGTGTATGTGCAATGCTTATCACTGTCTTGTCTTTACTTTGTAAATCACAGACTTCAAATACTAGACTCCTCTGCCTACCTGCCTGAGATATGCATAGAACATCAACCAGTTTGTATCCAGATAATCCTGTTACTCCTTAAGCCTGGGTATGAAACACAACATAGTATAATGAAATAAATATGCACACTTTATCATCCGACTGCGGTCGATAAAAAGAGAATATATCTGAAGCCCCGGCTCTTTCAAAGAGAGATTTGTAAAGGTACCTCGCGTTTAATCCCAACATAGATTTAGCCACTCTCTGAACAGTGGATGTTCAGCAGGACATCTATGTAATTCCTTTCCACATGCAAGTCTTTCCCCTTCGCTTGAGTTCCCTCGCTTTCAGCTGGCCTCTTACGAGAGCACTTGACAGGCAGAGGAAGGGGATGGGAGACTTGTTTCAGGTAGTCTTGATTTACCCACAAACAGAGGGATTACGGAGCATTGCCTTTGGAAAAATCCTCTCAGTAATGTAGGTTATTCCAACGTTCTGCTCACCAGCGCAGTAACGGGTAAGAAGAAAGGCGGTTTATTTTGTCCTTGTGTTTCTGAAGATGTCAACTCCTTCCATCCTTTGGTAGCAAGTCAGTGGATCTCCTCCTGGGATGTTAAAAAAGGATTTGACAAAGAATGGTTAGGGGAAACTCTGTTAAACATTTTCCTTTTGCTCTGCGTCATCGGAGGTTGTAGGTGAACACACTTTCCATTTCAAATAAGAGATTAGCATTCGTCCTTCCTTGAGACAGTATGATTTGGTTCAGTTTTTTTGTCGGACTTCAATGTCACGTTTTCATTATGCGGCTGCCTGTTGGTATCGCAGAACTGATTGTTTTTTGATGATAGTTGAGAAGGTGACTTACGTATTTAGTTGATGCTTAACATTGGTCGTGAGTAAGGGCATTGAAAAGTGTTTGAGAGCTGGCACCGAACCGGCCCTAACCTTTGGATGATCATGGAGAGTCTTGCCTCTGGTTATTTATTAAAGGCCGGCTTGCAGTTTTAATATATCCTCATGTAAATTAATACCTGATTTAGCTTAGCAGCTAGCTTGAGGCTCCTAGGAAAAAGGTCTTATTTGCTGGAAATTAGCAAGATTTTACACAAGTGCTGTTGAAAACTAACAGATTCTGTCACAAATAGGAAAATAAGTCTGTGCCGGAGGATGGAGTCAACAGTCTTTGGAGCTAAAGTGTCATTCAGGGCTGGGAGCTTAACATGTATGAGATGATCAAGTTGAATTTCTGTAGAATTGCTGCTTCAGTCTAGTTTTTTGTTATGTAGCGACACCCTTGGGACCGGACCCAGGCTCGTAGAAAAAGAACAGCAGCTCAGCTGAGTGGTTATCCATCACGCTTCAGTCCATCTCCACTGGGGAACCGGTCAAAGAAACATACACACATTCAGTGTGTGTTTGCCACCTCTGAGAATATCCTCGGCAATGACTAAATTGGCTACAGGAAATGCTTTTTTTGGAGGGAGTGCAAGCGTGCCCATTAGCAAGGAAAGCAGGTGTGCTGTTTTTTCCCAAATCCCAGGATTTATTCCGTGGTCATCAGACCCAGAGGCATAGATTGTTATTTGTCCATGTTTCATTTCGAACAGAGTGAAAGCGTATGGGGACGGGAAAGGGGAGGGTTAAGCTAACAGGGACTTTGCAATGTCATCCCCTTCTCATGTCGTCTGTTTGTGTCCGCCGAGGTTTGGATCCTGACATAAAGAAACCATTTGAGCAGAAGGGCTCATTTTTATTGAGTGCCAGCGTTCAGTTTACCGTGTGTGGCTGCGTACGTCTTGTGCGGGGTAGCCCTGAGCGGCCTTGTCAACTGAATGAGGTGGTTATTAATGTAGACACCTGCCTGTGTGCTGACTGCGTCCATACAGCGGTGACTGAAAGGCTTTTACGTGCACCGCGACAACGCACATGTACAATGAATGGAGGCAAAGCGGCAATTATGGCCGCGGCGCTCCGAAGTGGCTTTTAGTGCCCAGACGAGGAGATATCTTGAAACTGACTCTGACACACATCCTCTCACACGCCTCCATCTACATGCACGGTGTGTCTCCTTTTCAACTCTTTGATTACTTTGTGGATGCAGTGATTGTGAGGCCACCCTTGATTAGCTCAATTTATTCCCCAGCCATGCCAGAGGGCCATTTAGGGAAGTTTTTGCAGACTCTTTCCATTTATCAAGATGGGAGGCAGACATGATTTGAATCTTAATATGCCCTTGCGGCAGAATACAATCAAGTGCATGCAGGCCAACTCTGGCTCTTAGTGTGTGCACACATACTCCATTTTAATGATGAAAGAAGAGCAAGAAACATGATTTGAACATGATTTGTTATCAGCTACGTTGGTCCTTAAACACAACAGAAAAACATTTATAGAAAACAGTTTTTGAGTAACCCTCCCAGCCCGGTGTATGCATACACTTGTTATTCATTTGCATTGCTGCCTAAACCTTGATTCGTTGGACCACCATAGAAAGTCCTCCTGGTCCACTATCATTACCCGACCTGTGTGAGGTTGTCTTAGCATGTGTCTGTCCTTGGCAACAACTTCTGTGTTTTACAGGAAACATGCAGAGAGGACGGGGTTTGGGAGCGGCTAGTTTATCCTCCCAAATCTAGTCCTTATCTCTTGGATCAGCCTGGAGCTTTTCCTCATCTTGGTTTTGGACAACTAAACAGAGGTTTGGTAGCCAGTGTGAAGGATTTGAGGGTTTAAAATTGGCGAGCCAGCTTTCCGGGCATCCTAGCTGAAGTTGATAGCCTATTTTCAGCACTGGGGCGTGATGTGGGCTGTACGCCATTGTCTCCAGCAGTCATAATCTGTTTACACTGTCTCTCTCGTGCCCTTTTCTGACAATACACACACACACACACACACACACACACACACACACACACACACACACACACACACACACACACACACACACATCTGAAGCAATGAGGAATGAGGGGGACAATGCATTGGACATTAATTCTCTTTCTGAGAATGTCTTATTAGTCTCGGGAGGCAGTTTCCAGAAAATGGCTCCCAATTTATCTTGCTCCACATCTAGCCTGATGTTAGGGGAATTTTTTACAATGACATGATGGGAGCGCTCATCAATTTTCTGTTTATGTTGAATCACAGTCTGTTTTTAAAGAACGGCCCCCTGGGAAATTATTTCCCTCTCAAGAAACATTGTGTTTAACTTGCCCGTACTCACCTGCACCAAATGTACCCACTCACTCAGTATGCAGGTACTGCTTTCCTCTTTGCGTTTTTTTGTTTTTGTTTGCAAAAGCCCCTTTTCTGCAACTCTGTGCATTTTTCAGTCCGGACATAGAAAAATCACAGGAATGTGGCAGGATTGAATCTCAGCCAGCTGATTGGATTGTCTTTTGCTCCATCTCAGGCTGCATTAAGCGGCTGACGCTTTGGACGTATAAAAAAGGTGATGGATGCCTCCTCCTTATGTCTGGACCACTTCGAGCTGACCTCAGCAGAAGGCAAGAAAGGCAAAAAAAAGAGAGACTGTGATTTACTGACCAGGCTGCTGAAAGCTGAGGGAGGATGAATGCCACTCAGCTCCCTCGGCTGACAGCCACAGATGCAAAAAAGTGCTCTCACTGCGTCTCTGTCTGTCTTTTCCTCCACTTTTTCCCTGCACGATGTTAAGACGGAGCATGGAGACGGTAATTATCATTCACTGGATATCACAAGATCGCGTGATTAGCTATCAGAGCCATTTCATTCCTCATCTGTGTTTCGAGGTATACTAATTTTTTCTCCGATAATTAGTCTTCTCACTCCCATAATTCACTGCTGCATTTCTCATGTCAGTCCTCCATCATTACAAGAACATCAAGATCAAGTGGTGCAGTGGTGGTTTCAGTCCTAAACAGGTCCATCTGCTGTGACCCTGCCATGCATCTTTCAGTAATTATTAGGAAACTAGATGGATGTGGATACTGGTGAGCCTTGCTTTCTGTCTCCTCGGTCTATGTGTCCGTTTGACTGCTTGAAAACGCACAAATTATTCAGGCGAATGCCAGCAAGCCCATTACCCTGCATACAGTGAGATGAGTCACATGGTCATTATCATCAATTCAAATCCTCGTCACAAAGCTGGACTTCAGGGATAAATCCTCATGGATCAACACATCTGTTTTTTAGTCATTTATCACGTCCCTCTGACTATTTAGCCTTTTTTATTATCCTGCCATGGTCAGTCAGGGATTATATTGGTGGGCACAGATGTGTGTAGAAATCCTACATTGACAATCTTTCTTAAATAAAAAAAAAGAATAAGTAAAAGTAACTGTAATGCAAAAAAAAAACCATTACAAGTAAAAAAGAAAAACACCACAAAAAAATCCTTCATTCATAATAAATGGGAAATTATTTTAATATGAATAGATGCAAATTAATTCTCTCACTTTTGGCTAGTTTAATTCATACCCAAATAGTACTATTTACCAGTTATTTTAGTTATTTTCCAGGGTAAGCATTAAATGATGTACTAAGCATTCACAACCCACCTGTAGGTCAGTTTATGTTCAGCACCAGAGAAAAATCCTGAGAAATCCTGAGTAATCATTCCCCAATCCAACCCTTGTTTTTTATTTTGTATTCTCTAGAGATGGGCAAACGGTTACCTTGAATGTTAAAGGTTAGCATAGGTTGTCCACTGGATGGTAACCTTGGATATTGGAGAAATGGATAAGGTTACGATCCCACCTCAAATGATTATGGTCAGGGTAGGTGGGATCACCATTACAACCGTGGGTCAGGTATATATGGTTATTGATTTTCTATTGTTCTTGGAGTCATTTCTTCATACATTTGGAATACCCTTTTTCCTGTCTTCATGTTATTGCAGGAGTAATATGGTGTTGTACTCGGTATACACTTAGGGTATCCAGTGGTCATTGTCAGCAGTGCACTTACATGTAAGCCTTTATGAGTCTGAGTGTAGGGAACAATTAGAAGACTTTTGCGGCCTTATCATCACCTCGAGATAACTGGAGTTAATGAGAGGGAAGAGAAGGGTAACAATGCCAAGAATCCATCTATGTGGTGAGAGAGAGATAGACTGGATCAGTCAATCTGTAATGTGAGACATTTTATCTTTTAAGGAGGTGGCAGACGCCTCAGCTGTAGTTAAAAACAGGAGCCCCGCAGGAGGTCTGGTGGAGCAAACTATTTTCTAACAACAGGAAATGATTTAGCATTTCAGAGATGTCTCAGAAATGTCATCTTGTTGTTCCATCTTTTAAGTGTGTTTTTATAGATTTAAAAGCTTGCGGATTAGTCTTGTCATTGCTTACATTCAGCCTCCCAGCAAGTTCTCCTTAACATCATTTCCATTTCTCCAGGGACAGTTGCCTGCTGCAGAGTTTTTCTTCTGTCTATCAGGACCCAGTATAAAAAATCCTGTACAAAGTTTCACATATTGACAGAGAGGGCAAGATAAACTTAGTTTGCTTAAAGATAAAAAATGTCTGCTTCCTGTGCAGGGTTAGAGATAGATGCTTATTTATGAATTTAGCTTCACAGGAGCGACTGGAGACACAGATGCATCCATGCATGCAAACAGAAACTAACTTGCTCCTGGTCCGCCTCAGTGGCCAATCTACCATTTTAAATCCTTTAATTTCATACTTTGAAATATTTATCGTCTCCAGAATCTCTTCATGTTTGTAGAGTTGACTTTGGCTGTTTGATTATCTCATTGGATGGATAATCAGCAGGGCTCTATGAATAGGGAAGATTTCATCAGATTGCTGGCAGGAGCATCTTCTGTTTGTCTCCTCTTCTGCAAAACGTTTGGGTTGATTGTGAAATGTTACACAATAGGTTTTTTTTGGTCGGCACAGCCTGAGAATGCCCTGCACTGTGCAACATCATCCCCCAGCACACACACACACACCTGCTATAGGAGGAGAAGACATTTGCATCAAGAGCAGGTGGAGGATGAAAATACATGATGTATAAGCCCATTCAATGTCCGGCTGGTGGCACTCCTGCCCCCGATTTACACCCTCCTGACTGTTAGAGCACTGTGTGTGTATGGACTAGGGCTGACCTCAAATAATCGATTAATCGTTGGTCGACCAAAAAAAATACTTGTCGACCAAATTCCATTGGTCGATTGGTCGCAGGGGAAAAAAGCCGCGTCTCGTCAAAGGGCTTCCGGGACTTTTAATTTGAAGGGCGTGACAAGAAAGACGTTAAACGGTTTTGATTTGTTTGACAAGGACAGCATCGACTTATTTGGCTATCATGTCTGGAAGGAGCTCTAAGATATGGGAGCATTTCGAAAAGGATAGAGATGACCCAAAGAGGGTTATATGCCAAATTTGCAGAAAAACATTTGCCTATCATTCGTCCACGACGAACATGATTTACCACCTCAAGAATGTAAGTAGCTTAGCCTACTAGCCTAGCTATCCTATGCGATGAAGTTAATGCAATTAGGCCTATTATAAATATATATAAATTATAAATAATACATTGAATTAATAAATAATGAATTAAGTACATTTAGTTTTGTCGCTAGTATTGGTAAGGCTAAATTATCCAGCTCACTGGTTAACTTATTATTTAAATCTCTACAGGCGCATCCACTTTATTGCAATCTAGCCCCCTCCACCTCCACGTCATCCTCATCATCCTCCTCATCCTCCTCATCATTAACGCAGCAGAAGCTCACAATGAAAGCCCCTCTGTCTGAAAAAAGGAAGAGAGACATAACTGACAAAATAGCTGACTTCATAGCGCTGGACATGCGACCTGTGAATATCGTCAGTGGTGAGGGATTTAAAGATCTAATTAATTGCCTCGAGCCCGGATACAGCCTGCCAAAACGTGAAACAGTGATGCACGCGATTACAAACAAATACAGCACAATAAAACAAACACTCCAGGGCAAGATCGATAACTGCAAAGCACTCAGCTTCACAACAGATGCATGGACATCTAACCAGATGGAAAGTTACATGACGGTCACAGCGCATTTTATTTCGGATAACTGGCAACTGCATTCATTCGTGCTGGAAACGAAAGAGTTGGGAGTGAGCCACACAGCTGTCAACATAGCAGAGCGACTCAGCGAAGTCATGGCAGACTTTAAAATCCCCGCGGAAAAAAGGGTCGCTCTTGTACATGACAATGCCGCGAACATGGTGCTGTGCGCCCATCAGTTAGCGCGTAACCCGTCCTGGGGTAACGTCCAAGGAGTTCGTTGCGCAGGGCACACTTTGCAGCTGTGCATCAATGCGGCTCTTAAAAAAGATCCCATTTGCCGTGTCATAGCAGCTGCCAGACGTCTTGTTGGACATTTTAAGAAAAGTGCCAAGGCTACAGCGGCTCTCACTGAAAAACAAACACAACAGAACGTGGTTGAACACAAACTCATCCAGGATGTCTCCACGAGATGGAACTCCACTCACTGCATGTTGGAGCGCCTTCTGGAACAGAGGTGGCCGGTCACCGCTGTACTTTCCGACCCCGTTAGCGTTACCACACACAGATCTGACCGCGATTTGGATCTCACCACGGTCCAATGGAGGATAACAGAAGACATAGTGTCGGTGTTGAAGCCGATGGTCACACTTACAGAGTTGCTTTCACAAGATCTTAATGCATCTCTCTCTGCCACGCTGCCCATGCTCATAAACATGAAAAGACGTCACCTGTTGCTGCGCGAGGATGACAGCGCGGCCGTGACAGCACTGAAGAAAACACTTGGTGAGGAAATTGACAAGAGGTGGGAGCTAAACAAGGAGCTGCAGTCCAGCATTTACATCAAAGCTGCTGTCTTGGACCCACGCTTTAAAAGCTTATCGTTTATGGAGGAAGAGAAACGCAACCAGGCATACACTACGGTGTTGGATTTAGCTGAGAGTCTATCTCCAGCAGAAGAGCCTGCCCAGACACAGCACGCCAGTGGGGACGACAACGAACCCGGGCCTGTACCACAGAAGAAAACAAAAAAGAATGAAAAGCAGGACGAAATATCCATGCTGATGGGTACAGATGAGGAGCTGCAGACAGAAGAACAGAACAATGAAATGAAATGGTACTTGGAGGATAAAACAAAAGTTGAGTCGGGACCGCTAGCATGGTGGCAAAAAAACGAGGAGCGTTACCCGAAGCTGGCCAGAGCAGCCATGCGTATTCACTCCATCCCATCCACGTCCACACCATCGGAGCGCATCTTCTCTAAGGCCGGCTTCATTGTTAGCAAGACGCGGAGTTCACTTCTCCCTGACAATGTGGACAAATTGGTCTTCCTTTCTCACAATTTGAGAAAACTCAGAGCCGAGGACAAATCACTGTGAGCTTCAGGTTTTTTATGCAAGTCTACCTCGTTGGTCTGTTAATCTGCACTGTCTGTTTCAAATTAGGCCTATTTATTAGTTTAGGGCTATTCATGTTTGCCTATTTTACAGCAATCATATTTTTTTTCGTTATGTACATTTCCAAAAGAAACGAAAATAATAATATGTTTTTTTTTTTAATTAGTTTAAGGCTGTATTATTATTTTTGGTTTTGTTGAATTGTTGCATCATCATTCAGTACGTGTGTGGCGCCTGTTTAAAATAAATAATCAGAATGTTCAAACTCCGTCTGTCTTTCTGCGAACGTCGGGTTTTTTTCTCACTCTCCGACTGAGAGAAGAACTTGTGTAGGCTATAGGCCTAGTGTTTAGATGAACCAGGAAACATTTTGTTAGTAGTCACACAAGGTTACTCCCGGCGTTAGTGGTAAATGTGAATAGATGCGGTAGCCGGGCATTAAAGGTAAAACTTCACAGATGTGTATCCCGGTCAAAATTGTAAAAAAAAAAAAAAAAAAAAAAAAAAAAAATTGGGGGGGGGGGGGGGGGGGGGGGCGATTAGTCGATTAGTCGGAGTAAATGACGACCACTGGTCGACCAACAAAATCCTTGGTCGGGGACAGCCCTAGTATGGACACATCCATGTGCACACATAAAAGAGAGAAAAGGCTTTCCAATTGCCTCATGCCTCACCACGCTGCCCCGGCACAGCTGGGGAGGAGGCCACAGACATTACTCAGCTATTAAACTGTTATCCGCAGGTGTCACCCTCAGCAGGGGCTGTGTTGATAGAGGCGGAAACGCCCTCAAGGTTCACAGCAACACACACACATTCTTCAGGAAGGGTTCTTTTTTTTAGAGGTCCGGGCTCATGGCTGTGGCGGCCCCGGCTTGATGGGGCGTAACCGGGGTCGTGATGGGAGCATACGGGTGAGCCAGATCGAGCCGGGAGGGGGCAGCGGGACACCAGAGGACGACGGGACCGGGCCAGCAGGGACGCCACCTGCCGCTCCATTTCACCCGTGATGAATCGGCCTGGTTTTCTTTTTGTCCTCGCTTCATTTCTATTGTGAATTGTAGGCTTTATTGTGACAGCTGCCCTGAGAGGCGTCCGTTGCACAAATGCAAAAAGCATCTACTGCACGTTTGTCTAACTAAAGTGTTACTCGTCTTTGGAGGTGTCTAACTGCCCTTTACCAGAAAAAGCAAGGGTCTAAAGCAAGGGTTAGGGTCAGCAACCTGTGTCAAGAACTCATTTGGAAGAAGTAGAGCTGACCTTCATCCGAGGTCAGGACTGTGATGCGTCAGCAAACATGCTTTCAGAGCATCAGTGTAGGTCTGAGTCACGACATTGCTTTTCTAAGAGCATGATTGTACCATAATTGTCCATTTGCATCTAAAAAGGGTTTGTAAACCTTTGATTATAATCCTATCTCTTTTTTTCCTATTTAACAAAGAGCTATCTGTCTTCTTTTGTAATTAGTAGTTTGGTATTTGCGCCAACACCATCGCTGGGCCAGACTTTATACAGCTGATGAGTGGATCTTTTTTTGCAGTTCATTATGCTCCAGCTGTGCTAGCTGATGTTTTAGGAAGCAGGTTCATTCATTACCTGCTTCATTAGCTCTGTCCCTCAAGGTCTGGCACCTTTCAGTGGGTTTTTTTCCCCACCAACACCACATTTTCTAAAACCAAATAATGCCAGACAGTCGCTTTCCTGTGCAGCGTCCCTCGGGGGCTTTACCTCAGAATGGGAAAATGATGTGCACACAGACATTTAGTAAGTGTGAGTCACAAACAAATGTTGATCTGTTGCAATCCAACTTGTCACCTCCTAAACATTCACAGTGTACAGAAGCAAACGCCGGTTGTGAAATCAACTGAAGAAAAAAGCGACTCGCAGCAGGAAACATCCTCTATGGAACTGCTGCTTGTTCCGAATACATTTTTTATGCGAAGAACAAACACATTCTGAATATTCAAAACTTGCTTATATTTCTGATAATGCCTTACAAGATTTTGATTGTGTTTACCCCCCATTGAACTCCTAATTGGTTCCCTCTCATCGAGACAACACGCCTGTCAAGTGCCAAAAGATGAGATGCTGATGCACCACGCTGCTCCCCACAGAGGAGCAGACAGTTATAAAGACTTGTGAATGCAGCTACACAAACACATACCATCTGAGATGTTGGAGGAGTCCTTATGAATTCAGTCCAGAGCTGCTGCTGGACTAAGGCCTAGTGTTGTCGCTGTGGGGCCGGCACTTGGGGCCGGTTATGCTTTTGGCAAACCAGTGAGGCTCTATCACACAGAATGTTGCCTCTGCATGTTAAAAGCAATAGTTATATATGGGAACAGTATCCACCGCTTCCGTTGTCGTATCTTTGTTAAATCAAGGTTTATGCAGCAATGAATCTCATTACGGATGGTCAAATCATGAATCTGTTTTTTGTCTGCCTTCTCCCTGCACTCATAATGCATTGATGACAAAAACATATATAACACAGAAAGGCAAGGCAAGTTTAATTATATAGCACCTTTCAACACAAGGCAATTCAAAGTGCTTTACAAACATGACCGATATTAAGAGCATTAAGAAATAGTGCAGCATGAACACATTATAAAAATACATTTATAGATAATAAAATAAACACAACAGGAATAAAATACATGAATAAAAGTTGCAATGCAGAATAAATGTTACAGTGCAATGTTAGATAAGAACAGTTTAATTAAAACCAGCGGCAAAAATAAACGTTTCAGCCTGGATTTAAAAGTAGTAAGGGTTGCAGCGGACCTGCAGGGTTCTGGGAGTTTGTTCCAGATATTTGGAGCATAATAACTGAACGCTGCGTCTCCTTGTTTAGTTCTAAGTCTGGGGACAGAAAGTTGACCCGTTCCAGAAGATCTGAGGGTTCTGGGTGGTTCATAATGTAGCAGGAGATCAGAAATGTATTTTGGGCCTAAACCATTCAATGCTTTATAAACCAGCAGCAGAACTTCGAAATCAATTCTCTGACAGACAGGAAGACAGTGTAAAGACTTCAGAACTGGAGTGATGTGATCCACTCCATTAGTGTTAGTGAGGAATCGAGCAGCAGCGTTTCTGAATCAGCTGCAGCTTTCTAATGGATTTCTTAGTGAGACCTGTAAAGACACCATTACAGTAGTCCAGTCTACTGAAGATAAAAGCATAGACAAGTTTTTTCAGATCCTGCTGTGACATTAGTCCTTTAATCCTAGATGTGTTCTTCAGGTAATAGTAGGCGGACTTAGTGATTGTTTTAATGTGACTGTTGAAATTCAGGTCTGAGTCCATGACTACACCTAGGTTTCTGCCGTTAGCTGTTGTTTTGAACATTGCTGACTGAAGCTCAGCACTGACTTTTTGTCGTTCCTCGTTCGCTCCAAAAACAATTACCTCGGATTTGTCTTTGTTTAATTGGAGAAAGTTCTGACTCATCCAGTCATTGATTTGTTCAATGCACTTACTCAGTGTTTTAATTGGAGCATAGTCTCCTGGTGAAATGGTAATGTACATTTGTGTATCATCTGCATAGCTATGGTAACTTGTTTTTTTGCTTTTCATTATCTGAGCCAGTGGTAGCATGTAGATGTTAAAGAGAAGAGGCTCCAAGATGGAACCTTGAGGGACCCCACATGTCATATTTGTCAACTCGGATGTGTAGCTGCCTATAGAAACAAAGTGTTACCTGTCTTTTAAGTAGGATTCAAACCAATTTTCCCAACCAGTTTTTAGTCGAGCTAGTAATATGTTGTGGTCAACAGTGTCAAATGCAGCGCTAAGATCTAATAATACTAACACTGAGATTTTGCCACAACAAGAGCAGTCTCAGTGCTGTGGTGCAGTCGAAAGCCTGACTGGAACACATCAAAACAGTTATTTGCATCCAGGAAATGACTCAGTTGTTTAAAAACTACTTTTACAATGATTCTACCTAGAAATGGGAGGTTTGATATGGGCCTGTAATTATTCATTACTGAAGCATCTAGATTATTATTTTTTAAGAGCGGTAAAAACAGGGAAATCTCCTAAAAGCCTAATAGGGCCCTTTAAGATCTACCCACAATTGTTGTACACATGATTTACTTTTCCCCTTTGCACTTACTCACAGTTACTCAAAATTAGGATCAGAACCCAAAGCCTCAGTTGATTTGAAACTCAGCGAAGCTATAAGCTCCTCTTCCTCCCACCTTCACTCCCTCTTGTCTTGGCACAGCTCCTGTATGTTATTCCTGTAGTTATGTACTTTATTCCTGCAGAAGTCAACTTTGATGATAAGAAGTTAATGCATGGGGTTCTAGCACTTTGTAGGAAATGAAATGTTGTTGTTTATCTCACTGGGATGGCTGCTTATCTCCAGCAATCAGAAGGAAGCCGCTGCACATATATACTCTGCACCCTCTGTGCATTCACATCTTTGCACAGAGCTAATTATTCACTGCACTCTGCGTTTGATTTGTTTTGAATGAAACAAACTTCATTTCAAGGGCTCAGCAAGATACAACACTTAGTAATTAAGCTCCAGCATGCGTCTCAATCTCCAACTATTGACTCTCCTACCAAGGAATGTTTAGGCAAGTCAGCAGGTCCTGAATATTATTTGAGAAACATTCACACCTGGTTGCCTCGCTGCCAATCAGCAGCCTCTGAAAACCTTCACAATTACTTGCTTGTGTCTTCATATTCAGCCTATTTATTCTTTACATGCTAAGCAGTGGGGTGCCTGTGGGCCTGGTCTGCAGAAACTGTGTGTGAGAAGAAGATAGACAGTGTGTGCTTAGGTGGAGTACAGTATCAAATGATATTACATAACAGTGATGCATCTTCTTCTCATATGTAATTTTTTTTAAACACAAGCAAGACGTAGCCTGCCATATT
This sequence comes from Eleginops maclovinus, assembly GCF_036324505.1. Taxonomy (NCBI): domain Eukaryota; kingdom Metazoa; phylum Chordata; class Actinopteri; order Perciformes; family Eleginopidae; genus Eleginops; species Eleginops maclovinus. The sequence goes on from NC_086372.1 coordinate 7,336,634, forward strand.
AAAGCAGCCAGCAGCAAATTTCACATGCAGGCTAATAAAAGCGACAGGGGAAATTGCTGCCAGCAGATTTCCTCCAAATCTCCCCATTAATTCCCCATGAGCCCTGGCATTACTGCCTCACTACCCAGCCTCAAATTAACCCCCAACCTCACAGCGACGCAGCTACGGCCTCCACCCCTCTCTTCAAAGGTGCATCTTCCTTTCTTTTAGTCACAGACCGGTCCCAGGATTGCACCACATTGAGAAACCTATACAGTACAGGAAAGGGAAACCCTGATAAAAAATAATAGGATCTCTTTAAATGATGATGAAAAGAAATAAGCCCTAGAAGCAATCACCCTCTGAAGATGTGACTCATAACAAGGTGAGTCATGCTGCTCCATTTAAAAGAAAAACTCCCCAGCACTAGAGCAGCAACTTACTTTCCTCCTGACGCCACCTCATCTCTGTCTCCACTCCACTCCTGCGACCTTTGGGTCTGCGGTGCTTGACCTCTGAAAGCGTTTGTCCGCTCTGAACAGAGCCATTCAGCATTCAGAGCCTCATCTCTTCTAGTGCTAGTGCCCAGCACCGACTCCAAACACTTGCTAAGTATCCCAGGTTGCCGTGCGGGAAATGATTTTGCAGTATTTCTGCACAGTAGAGAAACTACATATAAATGCATCTGATAGCTCTCTGAGAACACAAGGCTGTCAGGTCATCAGGAAGAGGAAAAGTGTGGCAGCAGCCGGTCAGGAGCGTCCCTCTGTGGAATAGCCGAGTTGTTTACCAGTGGGAAGAGGAGCAGGAAACAGAAAAGAGCAACAGGTGAGATTGACTGAAAGACAAGTCAAGGGAAAGTAAGAAGAAGACAGCGTAATTTGATCGATGCATGCTGGGAACTCATTGCTATGCCACTCGTGTTCGCCACAAACCCACTGTGCTACACACACACACACACACACACACACACACACACACACACACACACACACACACACACACACACACACACACACACACACATCTGCACACAGGGATGGCACTCAGGATAGACAGTAAAGTCATGTTAACACTCCTTCTCTCTCTTTGTCCTACAGATTCAGCACACTTTTTTGTCTTACTTTATTTATTTTCGTGTATTGGCCTGCTTTGTTGTGATTTGTCAACTGTTTATAGATGTCCTACCCCACTTCTATCACGTACAATATACTTTTGTAAAATTGCAGACTGTCAAAGACTTAGACCCTGAAAAATCCTGACTTTAATTCTCTGGTATGGATCAGGCTCCACAAATGCAGCATCCTGCGTTTCCCATAATGCACCACAATGTCTTGTAAATATTCAGAGTTGTAGTTTCCCTTAAAGTCTAGCAAATAGTTCTTAAAGACCTGCATTAACTTAGACTCCATATACAAGTTTACTGTATTCGTTCTGCTCTGAACGCCTCACGTGATCTGATTTTGTGAGCGTCTTATATGTTGCATTATTTCAGATTTGATTGGTAATCATGCTGTTGCAGTATTAGTGATATTATGCTGGTAATCTCTGAGCAGCCATCATAGGGTGGATTTGGGAGCGCTGTCTAAGTCTCGACAGTAGAGAAGCTACTAGTCGAACAGTGGATAAAGCGAATAAGCTCAAAAGCTCCTCGTGTGCCTGCTGGTTTACAGATTATACCAGATGTTTGTCAGTCTGTTTCTGCGACGGCTGCAAACAGCGATAAAAGGTTTTTGGTGATGTTTTGTCCGTGTACAATTTACAAAAGGATGTTTGTGTTGTTTTAGGCACTGGTGGGGGGTAATTTCATATTGGATTACATCTTAATCTTTAATATTCTGTACTCTTTCAGCTAAAACTAACAATGAAAGTTCACTAGACTTCAGTGATTGTGTTATCAACACTTCTCTCATTCATCATACATGCAGAAATGTGGTACTTACAGCATGAATTATACCATGAAATATGGATGTTTACTGATTCTCAGACCCCCACTGTTTGCATTCAGGCGACGGGGCATGATTGACGGATCAGCACTGGCACTCTTTACATTTATGCACACACCGTGATATCCCCGCTTAAAAATGTTTTCCAGCATAAGGTCATAATTTACCTCGCCTCCAGTTACTTCCTCCTCTCCCTCCCTTCCACCTCTTGATAGCATTGCTCGTAATTTATCGTATTGTTTTTAATTAAATGGATGGCAAGAGGGTTTAAGTGCCCGCCAGTTTGTTCAAGACGTGCCATGTCTTATCTGAATTTCAAATTCAGGTACTGTAAAGCAAGACTATAAAGCTGAATAGGTCCCAAAACTGCTGTGCGGTGTGTCGCAGGGACAGAACAGTTAAACAAATGTCACCTTTAGAAAGTACAGAGCAGAGGGTAATAAAGCAGGCGGCTGCAACTTCACAGACATCAGGACACCGCAGATTCACAACAGTCTGGTTGTGTATTCTCAGTCTGATGTAGAGGATCAGAGAGCCTTGGATTACAGAAATAAAGTAGTAGAACTTCAAATGAAATGGAGTTCATACAGCAGGTGTCAAAAATATGTCACCCAATGTCAGAGCAGTCTTTTCCTAAGTCCTGAAGAAGTCTCCTTCATATCTTGCCTTAACCATACAACCTTTTCCCTTAGTTTAAAGACTAGTGCTTAGGAAAAGACATAGGATCTGTTTCTTTTTGACAATTCCACCACACACACAGATCCCAAGAAGAAAAAGTAATTTCCTAATAGCTTGAATCCTCGATCTGTGTGAAGTTCACACCCTGTCTTTGACCGCTACGTCCACTCCTTGCAGCACACGCCTTGCAGGAGCATGATCCGACCACCAGAGTGCTTAATAAGGAAGCATACTGCAGCAAGGAGTCGTGGGTAGGAACAAATCAATTTATCCACAGAGCAAGCTAAGATGTATGTCTGAATAATCAAAGGGTGAGCCATGGACTCTGAGGGGTTCATTCTGCATGATATACTTTAAATGTGTTTTCTCTATCAGGTCATCGGAGAATAAAGTAACAGTTCAACAAGACTCAATCTGATATTCAATGATCACGACCTCACAGCATGTAAATCTTTTATTTTGCTAATGCTCCGTTCTGTCAGCTAGTCATCGCCCCCAAGGAGAGGTTTTGTCGCCTTCTTTTTGTGGCAGATATTTCCCATCATGGTGACATTTTGCCGTCCCCAGACACTCGTGTCAATCTCGTGGTAATTTATCCAGACGGATACATGAAAGATTTATAAACACGTGGCGTGTTTATGAAATACATTATTGCTCACCGAAAAAAACTAACATGCCCTTTATGAACATGTGAACATGAATTTATTTACCTCCATATGTCCATGCAAATTGGAAGGATAGAAACATGGGTTGTGCAAATCATCAATTATCCTGCTTGTGCTCGACAGACACAAACACAAACACACACACACACGCACACACAGAGATCCCACACTTCCCAGTGACGGACACCTAGAAAGCAACAGGAGGATGTGTAGATCAATTCCCGCCCCCCCACAACCTTTCCATGTCTTTCCTCACACACTGCAATTGTTTGTCCCTTTTTCCTGTTTTGGAAATGACTATAGAAACCTGTTTTGGTACAAAGCTATCCCAAGACATTCTGTAAGGCACGAGAGGAGGAGGAAGACGTGTGAGGGGGAAAACAAAGGAGATGTGATGAATAGGAAATAGAGATAGAATGGAAATAGGAACAGATAAATGGAACTGAAACATGTTTGAAAATGTAGTTTCGCTGTTAGCATTAGCTCCTGTACATTTCAATGACATTTTACATCAAGTAAGCAAGAGCACAGAAGGCAAAAAATACATCATTTTACTTTCTAGAGCTCTCAAGTAGCATTTAGATGTGAAATTGTTGTCTAGCCAGACTTTAAAAAAAAAATAGAATGCATTTAAAAATCCATTTTGAGCCATATCCAAATGGCTAGCAGACTGACCAGAGTCTCTTTCTTCCCTCATGTCTAGACAAGGCAATACAATTTCATGAAAAATGTGATGAAGCATTGACATCTGCCATCCTCGTGTATATTTTAGAGTACATGCAATACTGCCACAGTCACACCATGTAAACCCAGTGCTTTACTTTTCCCACCTTCCCCCTGGAGAAATGTGATGCAATGATTTCCAAACTCCCTCACACACAGGTTCTCTCCCTCCATCTGCAGCGAGATTTGAGGTGATAAGTTACAGCAGCATTTCCTCCTGCCTTTTCAAACCTATTACACTCATTCGCTTCACATTGCTTCCTCTTTGCTTCGTCTCACGTGCGCCGCAGTTACCCGACAACGTGCCTTTCTGAAATGCTGGGGAGAGCACCTACTCTCCCAACCACTCTGCTGAGTCCTCTTCCTCTCAGTCCCATCGTATTTCTCGTTCACTGAGCACAGTAAGCTGTCTACATCATTGCTGCTGAGTTTGCTCCACTGGACCATTTAGGGACTAGATTCTTTCTCTCTAGGAGAGGGCCACTCTGCTGCAATAAGGTGCCCCCAATCAATGCTTTGGTGAAGCCTGCACATGTAACATTTCTACATTGCCGTAATGTGATACAGGGGTTAGAAATGCATTGATTCGGTTACTGCCATAAATCACAAACACATTTCAGTGTGCATGAAGCTGGGTTGAGACATTTTAAGCAGAAATTCTCAATTTAACAGGAGTATATGTGATTTGTAGTCATGTAGGGGAGGAAAGTACATGTGGAGATAGAGACCACTTCAGATACCCTGGACAATAGTTTGGAGGAAAAAACCTTGAAAGCATTGCTAAAGTGGGCCCAAGCTGAGCATCTAACCACAGGGAGCTCCAGCTAGGAAAAAAGGAATGTTGGCGGTGTGGGCACGCTTCAAAGGTAACCCAGCGAAGGCCTCAAGGAACCTGCTATTTAGTGTCTTTCTTCCCTTTATTGTGTCAATCTCCTTTGTTTACCGCCCCCTGCAACATTGTCCAACTCTTCCACCTCTCTGGCCGTCTGGTTGCAAGGGGCCATTTACAAAAGCCCTGAGACGGTTTTGTCGTTCTTCTCCAAGCCCACCATCAGTCCCTCCTCTTTCTGCGTAGCCCTGTACCAAAGCTAAGTCAGGTCGTGTTAGTATCCAATCCTTGCCTTTTTCACCGCCTTTTATTCTCATCTTGCAGCAACCTCAGCGTTTAGGACTGAGAATCATGTTCAGCAAAAAAAGACAGGGATTTCTGAAAGGTTCAAGGGGACATCATAAGGAAATCACTTTTCCAGTACTTGTGTACATATATTTGCATATTTCTGAGGCCTTAAAAAACCCAGAAACAATGAAAAGCAACAACAGTTGCTATTATTATAAGAGCCAGGTCCTAAAATGGAGCGTTTTAAGATGAATATACAGGTATATTCACGCAGGGAAAATATTGTTTTTGAACATTAAATCATGTAAAGATGTTCAAAAATAAATAAATAACACAGACATAATGCTGAAAATTAGCATTATGTGACCCCTTAACACACTTTTATGTTTTTGAACATATATTTGGATGGAAAACCATACGATTTTATATGATTGGTGAGCTTACTGAAGAGCTTATTTGTTTAGGAAAAAGTAGGAATAAGCAAAGCAGAACAACAACCAATAAAGTCTAAGGAGGAAAATCATATAAAGCTTTCACATTTCACAAAAAAAACATTAGCAAAATGCTATCTGTTTCAAAGTTGACATAGCAAACACAACCATCTCCCCATTCTTTTTTTTTATTGTAGTATACCCTTGTCTCCTCCATTCAACGTGGCATTTGTCTAATGTAATGTGAAGTACCCTTTAAGTGTTTCATTAATGTCTAATTAGCTTTTCATTACAGGAAGTCAACTGTGACTTTTCCAAGCAATATTACAAGCAACACAAGGTTTAAAAATGGTAATGATATCTTGTTTGGGTTGGGCAGCATTAACAAGCTCTTGCTTTTGTTGCTGGAGAACATTGTATTATGACAACATCAATGCGAATAATGGCTGTTGATCTTTGCAAATGTCATGCTCAGTTCCACAAGGCTCAAATTGGACTTGTTATTCACCCAACCCCAAGCCGCCTGTTTGTTTCCTCGCTGCCCTGTAATATTAAACAATACAACCTTATTTAATTTCCATACACGGCTCATCCTTGGCAAAAGAAGCACGGAGCAGAGAAAATTGTAATTTCACAACGAATCATGGAGCATTTTGTGTCATGATTGCCACATGTTAACATGCTTATATCTGCTTTACCTGCATTAATTAAGGGGTAGCAGCAGTTTGTCTAATGTGATAATGAGGTGCAGTGTATGAAGAACAGGTGATGGACCATACGCGGGATAAATGAATATTAAATATAGCACAGAAAGTCTTAAAATGCGTGACTGGAGAGGTTTGGGCTAAACAAAACAAGCAGAGCGACAATTAAACCGCCACATCTGGCAACCTCGATGTGAGTGGGTACCCTGCCACTGCAATTACAGCTCCATCACTTGTGTAACCCTTCGCTGCCTGGATGTTATGCAGATGATGCTCGCTCTAAATTAGAGATTGTAAAAAAACATGTTCAAGAATCGCTGCCCACATGCCTCCTTTCACCAACCGACAATCAAATTATCATCTGATTCAATTCCTGGGCTTCTTCTTCTTCTCAGTCCAGATCAGTCGCTCGCTATCCCGCTGATCACAAGCTACAGGGCAATCTCATGTCCTCTTATCTTGAGCCCAGACTCTTGCATTAAAGGAAGGCCTAATGACAGAGCAGAGGGAATATCAGTGCACCTAAAAGACGGGAGAAGAGAGGAGTTTTCCATCAGTGCCAGAAGTTCCTGAAATGTCATTCTGACATTTTGTGAAGTGGTTTTGGTTGTTCTTTCACAAGCACAGGCTGTTAATGATTTCCACAGAAGAAAGGCCTCCATTGATTGAAGAAGTACTTACATTGATGGGTCCATGTACTGGGGTTCAGTCCCAATGCAGAGGACCTATTTCCTGTCTCGACCTTTAAACAATGTCACTCCACCAATAAAGGCTAATCAAAAAGCATTCTGCCTTGTATATTCAGAGATAACACAGAAAGGTAAATTATCAAATGAAAGCGTGACATAAATAGCCTCTATATTGTCGCCAGGACACCATCAAAGCTCCGTTGCATAGATCCATACAGAATACTCCTTAATTTTTTGTTTGGATCTTCCAGGTACAGTTAGGTAAAGATCTGGTGACCTTGAATGCCAAAGCAGGAATAGCTCATTAATGTACAAAATGGTAAGATAGTTTTAGTACTTCCCGGCCGCTATTGGCCTCCATTAATACCGGGATGATGCTTGCAGTAACCAGTAATTGAAAAGCTGAGCTGTCCTTGTGCTGCATCATTTCTCTTTAAACCGCCAGCTCGCAGATTGCTTCCCATTTCACCTAAAAACATTAAAAGGAAGCTATTTGTGTCCTCATTCCTGTTAAGATTGAAAATGCCCTTTCCAAAGAAAAACTCTGAAAAAGCTTAGTCACTTCCCTCTCTGAAGTATTACTGATGCTAGCTGCAGGGTTTAATTCATTGATGGTTGTTACAAGCAAAAAAAAAAATGGTTTCCCTACTCCTGAGCTGCTTGGATGAGGTTAACTCGACATGGTTTGTGCACATTCTGCATGTGATGTGTAATCTATGTCAAATTCAGCGCACAGGGACGATGCTCTCTTCCCTCTGTGTTGTCTTTCAGTCCTCCACCAAGAATGGCCTGCTCTCCCATGTGTGTGATTCCTGTCATCCAAGCTGACGTGCACATATGCCCTCTTTCTCCCACACTAGCCTATTAATGTCACATGCACACAGGCGCAGAAATGCATCCTCTTTCTGTTCCACTCTGTGTCCCTTACCCTCTTTCATGGTTTCATGGCATGCAGTGTGTCTGCTTAGCCGCGGGAATCTTGCTGACGTCTCCGTCCTGCAGCCCCAAGGACTGAGCGACGCTCTACAGGCGAGATAAGAGAGATGAGACAATCGCATTAAGACTCACTTTACCCCCCTGATCAACACTAGAGGTTGGGATTTAGAATCTGTGCATTTTTAAATCTCTGTACGGTTATTTTGTGCATTTCCCCCAAACTGAGCTCTTTCGTGCAAGCTTAGGTGCTAGCAGTAAAACCGGCACAAATTAGCACGCCGTCGTTAGGGGAACAACACGCAGCCATATGCATGAGAGCCCCTTGGAATAAGTCTTGGAGAGTGACGCAGCGCGGCTGTTGTCTGCACAGCAGTGGAGCTGTCAGTGCTACAACACAACATGCTGTTCCCATCCATGGGTGAAGCCTCTTGACATCAAAGGTGGCACACAAAAGGATCTGTGTTTTTCTTTGACTGTTGCCTACACCTGTCAAAATGGTGTGTGTGTGTGTGTGTGTGTGTGTGTGTGTGTGTGTGTGTGTGTGTGTGTGTGTGTGTGTGTGTGTGTGTGTGTGTGTGTGTGTGTGTGTGTGTGTGTGTGTGTGTGTGTGTGTGTGTGTGTGTGTGTGTGTGTGTGTGTGTGTGTGTGTGTGTGTGTGTGTTCCATCTGCTTTTGTAGCACCATAGAGCCCCCTTGTGGAAGTGGGAAGCATACCAATGTGTGTGTATGTGTGGTCCAGGACAGATTCCAGCATCCCTAAAATTTCTCTCTCATGCACAGACAAAATGCAGGAACCGTCCTCCAACTCTTTTGAATCACAGATCTTCCCTGTTAAAGCTTTAGCTATCGTCTGAGCGCTGCACTAGAGGGTCAAATTAGAGCAAGCCTTGGTAAAATAAAATTCCTATTATCTTTGAACTAGCAAGTACCCAATTATACGGCACAGTTATCTACCATCTAATAGACTTCTGAGTCCTCTCCACAGGGCCAATAAGCAGGGAGTGCTAATGAAGAGATGCTGAATCACCTTTTTGCCTTTCCTGAACGCACAGCCTTCCTTGATTATCGGCGGCTTATTTATGGATCAGAGTCATTCCCAGGCTTTGATGACGTGGCTCTTTTTCTCTCTCCCTCCCCCCCGGTGAGGCTGTCACAGCACAGGCCACACACTCTCGGATGTGCCGTGGGCCCGGCGTGTGTGTGATAAGTGTGAGAGAATAATGAGAGGTCTCTAATCCCAGGCAGAGAGAGAAAGCGGGTTTAAAAGGAGTTTATCTGTCTCTCCTCAGATAGGGCATGTGTTCAAAATGAGCCGAGCGGAGAGGAGGACTCCCGCTGGTGTGAAGGCGGGGGTTTATCTGTTGATATGTGTTTCCTGTGCACTTTCTTACCTCTCTGTTCTCATGGTCTTCATCATCCCAGGAAGCCTGCCAGCACACAAAAAAATGACCTCAAATGACTTCATAGCTGACTTCTCTCTTTCTTCTCCATTTTTCACTGCTTTTCCAGTCTTGTATCTTCTGAAGTGGTATTTTTTTACAGTGTTTGCCTCTACTTCAAGTATTACTTCACATTAATACATATGTTAGGATATTTAAGTAGTATTTTTCTATGCTTAATAGTGCAAATCACAATCCCTAAAAGATGCACCATACTTTTGTAATAAAAAAAGTACTTCCTGCCGAATGGAGTGATTAAATTGTAAATGTAGGGTCTAATATGGAAAGGGTGTGCCAAAGCGAACAAAAGCTTTTATGATTGCTCATCAGTGCTTTGAATATGCCACGAAAGAGGCTAAAAGAGTGTGTGTTTAAAAGTTTAAAGAGGCCATTAGGGAATTTAGAAAGGGTCTGGGATGGTTTAAGATGGCACCTCTTGAGAGAGAAAGAGACAGTTTGTGAATTGATGGAATCTACTATAGGACGCTGCTGTGGAGCTTTTGAAAGGAGTAAATTGGAGTCTGGAAAGAGAATAAAAACTGATGATTGATGTTGGTGGCTGCGTGAAAATTAAGTTTAATCATTTAAGTAGAAAAATGATGGAAGCAGCGTCTATTTCAGTGCATCGTAATGGTTTGATGAAAAAATAGCCCTTACTTGAAAACATGTTCACACAAGTGTTACCTCATCCCCTGTCTTGTCTCCAACAGGAAGTCCTCTCAACCTGACGTGCAGAGCGTTCTTCGGATACAGCGGAGACGTCAGTCCACTTATCTACTGGATGAAGGGGGAGAAGTTCATCGAGGATCTGGATGAGGAGCGCGTTCAAGAGACCGAAATGAAGTAAGAAATTCAACATCAGACCTGAACTGAGTTTGAAGTGTTAGTCCTAAGAGTTAATGAGGACATATTATGCTAATTTCCAGGTTCATCTTTGTATTTTGTGCCTGTACTCTCTCTACTTTTCTCATACTGCCTGTACTGCAGTACCTCTTTCACCCTCTGTCTGAAACCAGAGCCCAGTCTGCTCTGATTGCTTAGCTGGCTGCTCGGGCATCATAACAAATTCATAAGGTTCATTTAGTCTTGTCAGAAGCGGCAAAGGACCCGCAAGCACAACTGGTAAACACCTATTCAAACCCAGTTACCTCAGCTGTGTGACCACACATCAACACTTGGAATAATAAAAGGAACTTTTTATCAAGGCCGCGCTATCATTTAAATGAAGTCCATGCATGATTTATGTGGCTGTTTAATAATGCAGATAGCTATGCATTCTTTATCATGAACAATCTATATGCACGGCTCAGGCATTGTTCTATCCGTGCAAGTAATCAGAGATTAGTTTGCAATGAAATATAAAGTGGACGCATTAATAGCAGAGCAGCACAGAAAATGGGAATGAATGTCTCTGTTGGCCTCCTTTTCCATTTGGGTGACCTCCATCTCTTTGGCTCATCTGTGGAAACAGTGCTCCAAAATCTGGTTGAAACTGGCTGTTTTTAAGAAGGGGTCTCCATGCACTTCGGGTTATGATACATATATGTTTTGTTAGAGGACAAAGAAGATTATTTCTGGTTATAAAAGGGTTAGTTGGTTTCAGGCGGTAAAGGATACTGGATCTCACAAACAAGTAGCGTATCATTTTCAAATAACTTTACATATCACTTTATGTCAGGAAACAGCTTCATGCATTTTTCGATTGTGGTTTAAACATCCATGTTGAAAAAAAAGTGTGGAAAACTTTATGTAGAGCAGCCAAGTTGATGTTCCCTGATACTGGCGGGGATATTTTTTTGGTTCAGATAAATGTAGGTCATATTGGAAAAAGTGAAATGAGAAAAAGAAAAACTATTGTGCTCATTTCAGGTTTCATATTTGTATTTTGTCCCGCTTCAGTTACATGTTTACTACAACTTAAAACTATTTATCGTTATTATAACAGAATTTCACTTGATCTTTTATCTCAAAAGTTTCTCATTATTACACAAAATCAAGAATATTGTCCTGTTGGAAATATAAATAAGTGCACACACCCTTTCATGCCCTTCCCCACTGTGCTCCTCAGAAGGTCTCGACATGTGACTAGAAATTCCCTGTCGTCGACAAATGTCGTCCAACGAAAAGGTTAACTGTAAGCAGCATGACAACGCTGCGAGGAGAGCGAGCGGATGAGTCAGTGACCTGGCATTTGGAGATGTCTCTATTAGCCATCTTGCACATTGTGTCCGGCTCTCAGCGCCGCGCTCTGTTGTGAAGGACACCGGGCCAATTAGAGCCTACGAGACTAAGGGGGCTGGCAGGTGGCGGCATTGGGTAGGTGGTTTAATAAGGATGAGGAAGAGGAATAAAGTAGAAGTGCATCACATGCGGTGAGAAACCTTGCTTTCATATCATACTCAAATTAGGTAACAAGCCAAGAGATCAAGAGTGTGACCCTGAGCTTCTTTAAAAGTGCTCATGTGTGTTCAAGTGTGTCTTTTTGTTGTGTACCAAAGCGTGATGCTGCCTCCCCATCTATGTGTTTTTTTTTGTTGTTTTTTTTCGTTTTTAATGTGCGCCACTTCCAACCCACTCCCTGACATCATTCTATGCGCTCTTAGCTTTGAAATGGAAATTAATCACGCAGGAGAATTCCCTGAAGGACTGCCTGTAATACATGAAATGATGCTTTTGGCACCATGTTTCACCGCTGAGATTCAGGGGGGGTTGATATAGAAAAATAGTTTGGCTGCAGAACAACACTTCATTGATCTCAGAGGCAAAGTCACAGCTGCAGAAGAGGTTTTCAGTCCCTGGTGCACGGTCATTCAGTGACCTTTTTAGCATAGCTAACGTGTAAATTATCATAATTCCAACTCAGATATGTCCATGTGGGTATTCAGTCCAGCAATACCTCCACTACCTACTAGCAACACGTCTCACCTCTTAGAGACACTCATTTTAGGGCTACCTGTTTGGGATTGTTCCGATTTTGTATGTAATATGTATTAAAAGACAACGACTACTAAGAGCTTTTTGGGTTTCTCTCTTTCCTGTAGTGTGTTATATAGATTTGTGTGCATGTGAATGGTCTGATTGGCCTTGATTGGACTCCTTTGCTTACTTCTAAACACTAGTGAGCAGTGATAGTTGTTTCCTGTGTATCGATTGGGCCAGAACGGGTGAAAACTGGAACCCAGCTTCGCTAATGCAACAAGCTAGCTAACCCCAAGCTATTGGGTGATCTGTCATTGTAAACCATTTTACATTTCAAGTCTGCTTTTAAGAGCATAAGGTCTGATCTAATTCAGATATACCTTAGGGGCGTAGTCAGGAGAGGTGCAGACAGCAAAAAAAAAAAAAACACTTTATGAAGCCAGTAAAATAAAGCAAATCATGACAACTCGGCACAGTTCAACAGTTGAGGTGTCACATGAAGGCTGCTGGGTGAGATGTTTCTGGATGATGGTATAGGCTGTGTGAGCCGTACAAAGAGGAATAAAAGGTTTCAGGCTAATGTGAGATGTTTGTTTGAAATAAATAATGAGGATGTAATATTAGGCCCCTCAGCCATGAGTGCTTTCATAAACTCCAAGATGTTTTTTCTCTAAATGTCCCTGAGGTGTGTACAGCATCCACTCCATCCTGCTTTTTACCATAAACACACCAATGTTTGCGTGTACCACATCATCATTTGTTCGCACAAACAGTAAGAATGCATGATGGAGTCTTTCTGTAAACACAGATTGATTTCTCCTCTCCTTTGCAAACAGCTACAGTGTTTCAGCTCAGTATATGTTGAGTCACACATGGGTGGCGCCTCTTTAAAAAGCCATCAGCTTGGATCTATATCCTAACCTTGCACAGCCCCGTGTCTCTGCATGAGTGGCCGCACAATGGAGAGGGATGAGTGTTAGAAACAGCTCCCAGGAATTATAATAAAAGACTATTAATTTCCTGCTTGCATGTAAGACAGGACTTTTTGTTTTTTTTATAAAAGCAGCTAGTCCATGTAAACTTAACATAATTAACTCTAATGGTTCCTCATTGTTCATGGTCAATAAAAGAAATTTCACTGCGAGAGTGTTCTCTATGTGAGATACCAATTATTAGCACTTTGGAAAGCTAATGTGAGTTATTGCCATGCAGCATTGCTTGTATTGTAATGTATTTTTATCTCCCCTGCTTTTCTCTTGCTTTGTTTAGTCTGACCATACATCAGCAAGAATTAGAGGAGTTTTCTTTTTCTTTTTCACAAGCCCCGCAGGCAGGCTGCACCCGTACCTCGTTGCACTATTAGCCCCCATGAATCATTAAACAGGGCTTTGCCATTTTTGTAACCTTAGAAAGATTATTTGCCCATATATCATTCCTACTTTTTTGCACAGCAAGAGAGATTCTGCTCCTCTAAACATCAGTGTGTTCCTGTTGTTCGTGCATGTTTGTTAGAAATGCTTTAGCCAGGCTTAATTTGGGTTTTCCACCTTGATTTGTTTTGGTTTCATCTCTGCTTCTTTCCTTTCTAAAAGCTCAACCACACAATATCTTTGATAGGACATATTCTGCTCATTTTCAGGTTCATATTAGTATTTTGTGCCTCTACTCTGACAAGTGTACATGAACCCAGATTGTTAAAAAGCAGCTTGTGAAAAATTGGAAATGTGCTTGGTTTGTGTAAAAGCGATATCTTAAATGTCGTCCCCTTCTCATGGCTTGTTAGAATTGTCAGCGTGTTTTCTTGAAGCTAGTTGACTCCTCTTGCTTATTTAAATTAATGAAGACACTGATAATGAAGAGCAAGCTGCTAAAATCCCATTTTTGCTAACACAACACCATGCCAAGTGTCCAGTGGAGAGAGATAAGCGTCTGTGTATTTTTCTTGTGTCGTTGTTGTAGAAGTGTATATATTATATGGCTGAATTCTATCCAACAAAAACATCAAAAGAGATTTTTTCTTTTTACTAACCCTCGCGGCAAAATCTTTTGTGATAGCTCTGCGCTGTAGTGCATCATGACAGTCACACTATTGTCCCCGAAAACCAACATGTCACAACTGGTAAACATCAAGAGCCTCAGCGAGACGACAAAGGACTATTTTTCACGGGGTGAAATCTGTAATGACTTCTATGACGCCGACTCCTTGTCAGTCACGGTCTGGCAGCTCCTACCTTTTGTTTCATTGATAAAGTAAATGCAAAGTAGAGCAAAGTATTGGTTTCTTGGCGATAGATAGGGCCACAAGTACAGGTGTTGTGATCTTTATTAGGCATATTTTGAGTGAATCTAATCGATATAGAACCAATTGATTTTCCTGTGCTCTTTCTCGCCACTGCAGGACAATCCGGGAGCACCTAGGGGAGCAGGAGGTTTCCATCTCTCTGACCATCGAGTCTCTAGAGGAGAGCGACCTGGGCAACTACTCGTGCTATGTGGAGAACGGCAACGGGCGGCGACAGGCCAATATCCAGCTCTTTAAGAAAGGTGAGTCAAGCAAACAAGAACAAACAATGTAGAATAAAAAAATCCATGCATTAATCTAGCAAAAGCCTTGAGGTTTAATAATGGCATGTTGGAAAACACCATTTAAGACCACCAGCTTTCGCCCTGACGATAGAGTGAATCTTTCTGAGTACAAGAACAACTAGCGGGACTCTGGGAATTGACCAGTTGTTTCTCGCTCTAGGGAGGAAAGAAATGGGACAGTATTGTAGAAAGAACAGAGAGGCAATTCATCGTCCTCATCCTAAGGAAGCATTAGTTTGAAGAGAAATCGCTTTCTGAAAGACGCAGCCTTCGGTGTTATGATGCCAGTCAAGCTGTTTGGCTGTCTGGTAATGACCTCCCCACACACACACACACACACACACACATCCTCCTTTGATCGCAAATCTCTCACTCACTTTTTCTCATATTTCATCCCTGACTACTATTGCCTTTCTCCCTCCTCCTTGTCTTTTAATTCAAGCAAACATTTCTGAGTTTTTCCTCTGATTATGCTTCACTGAGGATGACTGTTTGAAAGTTGAGTCGAGTCCGTGATGATTTCAAATACAGACGCGCACACTCCAAAGTGCTTATATAAGTCCGTTTTTTTTATTTTTTAGGGAGGCTGGGGGGGCCTCTGCAGCCTTAAAGTTAAAAGTGAGTGTTGAATACATTTACATAAGATATTTTTCTTCTCTTTTAAGCTTACAGCTTTGGATCCAGCTTTGATGGCAGCCAAGTTCCCCTCCATTTGCTATATTAAAGGGGTTTATGCTGCACATTCAAATCTCAGAATAAACCAGAGAAGATTAGGCTGGTCCTCGCATGATTGCTGGTCTACAAGCAATCGACCGGTTCCCGTTTTGCCACATCCATGGTGTGTTTTTTGCATGTCAAAGTTTCCCCTGCTTGTCTCCAGAATCTGTGAAGACAGCATCAAGCAGAATATGTCCTCACTTGTATGTAAAGCGAGCACGGAGATGTGTCCTTATTTTTCCCTTCTTCAACAACTTCTACCAGTCAAAAAGTCCTCTTTGCCAACTTTTTTCCTTAATTTCCACTTCCCCGGATACATTTTCTATCCCACATCAGCAGCAGCATCATGGACTACTATGCAGCTGTCTTTTCTATATGACACCTAGGTTCAAGATTTGGGAACATGAGAAATAGCAGATTCAGCTTTAGCCGTTCTGTTGCTTTTCTTTTTTTTTGTTTTACCATTCAACCCCCACTTTGCCTTTTCATCTCCCTCTCTAGCGGCAGAGACAGAGATGCAGTAATGGAGGCAGAAAAAAAAGGGTGATGAATTACACGATGCCATGTGGCTCCATCAAATCCAGCCTTCTTGTCGTGAGGAGCTAATTTGTCTTAATCCGTCCCACTGCTCCGCCGCTACAATATGGATGCCGGGCAGAGAAGAATTGGCCTCTTCCTCTGTAATCTCTGCTGCTGGAGGAGCAGCTGGCTCATTACACTGTCCAGATATCTGAGAAGAGGAGCAGTGCTCAGCGAGGCGAGAGGGCAGAGTGGGGAATGAAGAGGGGAGAAGTGGAAATGCTTGGATCCATCTTCTGGCAGTGCTTGTTACCGCTCTCTGAAAACTTCAGGATGAGTGGATAGAAAGTGAGACAAGAGGATGAAGTTAGGGTATCGACAGCGCTCGCTCATTCTGCACAGAGTTTGTTTGCTCTTTTTGTTTGCGTACGTAAGTTTGCCTGAAGGTCGTCGTTCAGACAGGCGTGATGAAGCGGCGCGGGCCTCGCTCGTTAGCTCTCCAGAACATCACCCTTCATCATGGGAGCTGTCAACCTGATGACCGCCGCAGTGAAATGGGCATCGCGCACTGCATCGAGGTTAAACGTGCGCCGGTGATGGATGGCGATGCAAGCTAAGTCCTCTCCGGCCATGTTTGTGTGTGTACGGCTTTGCGCACGATCCCTGCCTTTTTTACTGTTGTCCATTAGTCAGCCAATGAAGGCTGACCACCCAGATTTTGTGAGGCGTAGCCGGGAGGAAATGTTGAATCGCGAAAAGATGGAGTGACATCCGACAGAAAACGAGAAAAAAAAGCCTTGAGGAAGAGACAAAATCGTGAAAATAAACGACTTGGTTTTCAAGGCGAGTCATTGGACCATGGAGCCTAATGGAGTCCATTGTCCTGTGGTGTTCATCCTCCTGAATAACACTACTACTCTTGCTTCTGTGGGGATATTTAGTTAATGTAAAGCTGAAATATCAACTGTGAAGTCAAGCACTTCCAGGATTTGAGCTCCCGCTCGTGCTTTTCATGAGTTTTGCGTCAGATTGCAGCAGTGACGGATGGCGTGGAGCACAACCACTTCGATCTGTCGATGAACAGGCGTTTTCCTCGCCGCGCACCTCTCTGGAGCCGCACACACGTGTCACCAATCTTCATAAGCGTGGCCGTCAGATCTGTCATATGCTATTGTTGTACCCCACTGCCTCAATTAGATTTTTTTTTATTATTCGATCAAGCCAGGAGGCATTTGGTGACAGGAAGAGAAGGGGGTTGTGCTTTCATTACGGTTAGAGTTATGTGTCATGGGGATATAATCAAGGCACAACGAGAATTTAAACAACATGGAAAGACGGAGATGAAAACCGAACACAGAAGGAGATGCCTTTTGCAAAAAAACCTGGATCTAGAAACATATACTTTCTTACAGATAGCGAGGGACCTTTTTCTCATCCATGATGACTGCATTGTGCATTATTTAACGAAGTATGCAGTATCACAGTATTTATCTTGCGGAAGTTATGAGAGAAATACAAAATTACTGTGCAACTTCCTGACACTTTTCAAATTCTAAGGGAATAAAAAAAAGTTCCACAGCATCTAAAACTCATTAAAATGATGAATGTGACCGTTATAAGTATCATCTTTTGAACTATTCAAACAAACTGCACTGCCTATAAGTGTAATCGTTTAAAGAAAAATGCTGTATGCTTGCTTTTCTGTCATTTTGTAAACATATAATCTGGAACAATAAATCAGCTTTTTGCAGTATATGCATATTGTTGTCTTTTGGAAAACCCCCAAAAAGCATAATCGGGCCTCTTTCACTATTCCAGGCTGCAGATTTTCTTTGTATTACTGATCAAGTTATTGAAATATCTCCCTCTCGCTGTGTTTAGCGGAGCTGATGTACACGGTGGAGCTGGCTGGCGGTCTGGGAGCCATCCTGATGCTGCTCATCTGTCTGGTGACACTGTACAAGTGCTACCGGATCGAACTCATGCTCTTCTACAGGAACCACTTTGGCAGCGAGGATATAGATGGAGGTAAGATGCGCAAAACGTAATTTACTTTACGCCGTTATATAATAAATCCTCCCGTAATCTGTCAGTGTTTCCTGTTTTGGTGGAGGATTTCTAAAGCGCCTTCCTCTGCTGTGAAAGCGTCCTTTCTTTCCTGTGTAGAATGAAATCCCTAACCTGAGCGCTATCAGTGCTGCTCTGCACATATTTATTTTTACTTAAATCCACCTGGGCTATTTTCCATATCTTAAAACTGCATATGGCACTATTCTTATGTAAATATGCACCTGTTTTATCTAAATGCCACCTAAAAAGATCCTACCATCATTACACACACAGAAATGTTGTCGTCAATTTCAGGGAGTCTTTTCAGCCCAGTGAGCAAAATCAACAACTTTATGCAAAAATATTCTGTTAACTGTCTCCTAAACAGTAGCAAAACAACTCCCCAGTCTTTGATGTGTTTCCATTTCTTCATCCTCTAAAAAAACAAATCACCAGTCACCCGTGCTGTTTCCTGACATCACAATACATGACTTCTGGGTAATGAAGTTCAGGTTTTCAAACAGTTCCCTCTTGCTGCTTTGCTGAGCCTCCAACAGGAAGAGCTGTGAGTTTGGCTATAAAAGGAAAAAGGCAGCCTTTTTCCCTAAAACACTTCGAATGCTGCAGCTGCAGGTGCTTTCAGGGTACTCACTGTTACTTATTTCAGTGAATAACCAGCCAAAAAACACTCAATAATATGAAACATTCGAGTTTGCAATATTTGCTGTACTGTGCTCAACAGACTTACTCAAGGCACATTATCTGGAGTTGCTGTTATGGAAACGTAAGAGGAAACATGAAGTCGGGAGGGGTTAGGTTGTGGTGCTGCTAATCCACTGCTGATGGTGTCCCACTAGTCTGCATGCAAACTGCACATGAGTAAAAGGATAATATATTCTGCTGAAGGAAATCCAAACATAGTCCCTGTGCCAGACTAAAAACATTAACTCAGGCCCCATCAGCAACAGTAAAACAAAAAATAAGCCTCTGATTGGTCCTGGTGGATGAGTCTTGGCTTGAGAATGCATCAAACTGAGACAAGGAGCAAGTTTTAATTTGATTCCCACGTAATGAGTCTCTCAAGTACCCGCGCTGCAATGAATTCAGGGGGAATGAGATTAGTTTGGAGAGGCTGGAGTGGGAAGAGAGACAGCAAGAGAGTTATGAGTGTTTAAAGGTAAAAAGTATTGTGCTCCTCTACATATACACTCTCTCTGGTTAACCGCCATGGCTGCCACAGCAGAGATTTCACTGAAAGTCATTACCTTGGGCTGTGCCGGCCGCGGGAAAGACAAACTCTGCCATAATGGATGGCCCAGAGGCAGCTTTGTTGAAAAGAGGAAGAAAAAATGTAAGGCCTTGAACCTAATGCCAAACAGCAATTGTCTCCTTTAATTGCGCCACCCCGAGTGAGTGCTCGGAGAGGGAAACAGATTTTCAATTTGTTCTCCAGTATAAGGGGATCAGGTTCAATAAGACACAGCACGCTGCCTCTGGAGATCTCAGGAGACCCCGGATACTTTCCTCCACGCCGTGGTCGATTAGATCACTGCTACCGCCGCATGTCAACGTTCACAAACTCACACCTGAACCTCTCATCTCTGAGTTTCAGCGCAAAGATAAAGCAGGCTTGGGGAGTAACAGGATTATGTAATCTGGATTAAAAAATAATGTAGCTGCATAAGAAAAAATACTAGCAGGATTACAATGTCACTAAGAAACTCAAAAGAACATATTTTTTCTGTTGTAACAGGAGCAGATTTTATTTATTCTTTGTAAGGTGTACTGTTCTGTAGGCTCTTACTTTTGGTGTAAATCTATACTCGTGCTACCTGAATCTGCTTTAATGGTTGTTGTTTTTTACACAGAACCGAGACAGATATTAAAAAACATGATTTTTTTTCATTACTAAAGCCCTTAAACCCAGTGTCTTTCTTTCCCCCAAAATGCATCTTCACACTCTGCCAAGAAAGTGCTTCATTGCGGCCACCCAAAGAACTAATTGCCTCCCTCTCCTGCCAGATGTAAAACTGTAAGCTTTGCGTAACAAAAGGAGGGACTGTCAGCTATTTGTCAGTGGCGCTATTTAGTTAAAGAGCGCTCAGTTGTCACATTGTGTGGGTGTCAGTGGAATCAATAATAGGCTTCACGATGACAACAGCAGAGCGAGCTTGTCACGGAGGTGGGAACTCATCAGCATTCTGCCATAAATACGAATGTCAGTGTTGTCGGCGCGGTGCGGAGTTATGAGCCTCCGTCTGTGTTTGCTGTAGTTTGGAGTTACCCAGCATTAATAGTTTACACATCCCGCACACAGCCACTGGGATTGCATCCTGGCTCATTTGCATATTGAAGATGCAGAGGTAAACATCAGAGAGTAGCTCATCTGTAATCAGAAGGTCAAATAATGCTCTTTTTTTTTGTATATATTGTCAATTGTAATGGAAAAACAGAGACAGATTGAGAGTTTACACTTAATAATTTATCTGTGGGGATGAATCATTGATCATCATTTTAGTATTGAAATTACTGCTGAAACAATGAGTTTATTAATGGATTCATCTTAAAGATGTTTCGGAAAAAACATTAATGTCTTCCAGTTTTGTTTTTTTTAAATGGGATGATGTGCTGCTATTATTGTGTTTAAATGTATTTTTTAAAGGAGTACACATTAGATTTCGGACTATTGGCACAACAAAAAAATATATTTTAAGTGTATTTTGGGGCATTTTGAACTGGCAGCGAGAGAAAAATAAAGACCTGTTTGAACATTAAAGCATCATGTCACAGTAGAGGCAAAAAAAAACCAAATACGAACCTGAAAATTGGCAAAATTAGTAAATCCAGGAAATAATTCTGAAACCAACGAATCTTTAAGCATTCCCTCTTTTCTCTGAATGAAGAACTAATTGATAATGGAAATGATCATCAGCCGCAGCCCTACGACCTCAGGTAGCTGTTTATTAGTCATGGAAAACAAAACAGCATATTTAGAAATACTCAGCATCTCATTAGCAGTCCGCCTCATGTGCCTTTGTAGCTCCAGTGTTAAGTATGTGAGTTACATTCAAATCTCCTCTCCATTAGATGTAATGGAGCCCAGAAATATCCCGGAGATCACACCTCCGATTCTCTTGGCACTCTCCAGCGCGGGTTCAAGAGTTCACCATCTCACTGTGGGCTCTCTGTGCACATGCATATATATTACCCCGCCCCTCCGAGTGCAGCGAGCATCCATCCCTCTGCAGTCGATATGTGAGACGGAGGAGTGTTTCAGAGGTGTGCTGCGCCTTCAGATGCACCGCAGCAGTCTCCTGTGAGGATTGACTCCTCAAGGTGCTCCTGCAGGGGTCATCCGCCCTTCCAGATTCACCTCGAGTGAATCAGCTCCACCGAAATAGCCCCTGATCTGCCTACACAGAAGAGAGGCAGATGTACTGTCACAATGAGGCAGAATATAAACCCAACAGTTAGTTATAGTAAGTGATTATGACGTTACAGTTCAATTACTCTTACATGTCCCTAATGTTGTAGAGAAGAAATTGCATGTTATTAAAAGGAGTTTGATTAATTACAAAGCGTTGTGTAAGAGGGCCAAATATCTAGATTACCCAGCGGGAGGTGAGCGGATCTTGACAGTCTCATGGCCCGGAGAGAGGGAGGGAGGGAGGAGTGTAGAATAGAAAGGATATTAAGTAAGAGATAATGTGCATACATTTTAAAAAAGAACATGGATATTATGATCAGTATCCCGATGCTTATTACACAGCTACTAACTCACTTAAAATGACGACACTGATCGAGGTTTTTCTGTAACTGTCCAAATCTGTCACATTTTTGCTGTTCCCTTTAGTGTTTACTTCCCGTCGGTCTTCTGGAACATCCACATTGACCAATCAGAACCGAGTTTTCAACTTAGCCGTGTATTAAAGCTGCATAAAAGAGAAACAGTAGTGAGGATAGATGCCACATTCCTCCTCTTGAACCCAGCTGCTCGTCTCCCCTCCCCTCCTCCACCTCTCTGCCTTTTTTCTTGACGGGTTAAACATCACCTCCCAGCTCTTGCGCTGCAGGTGGCCACTATAAAGCAGATGCACTACAGTCATAATGAAGACAGGAACTTATAGATCCAACGACTGCTCGCGACTCTGAGTGTACCTCAAAGGGCTGTGTTCACACCAGGTCTCAAAGTGTTTCCAATTCTGAGTTCCCTCTCCTTTCGTGGCACAGATATGAGGTCTTTAGTGAATAAATAAACACAGAAAATCTGATATTTGTGTAGGCATGCATTGTATCTGACTGGGAGCTCAGAATCAGAAAGGGCAGTCCACCAAATAATATAAAAGCAGAAAAGGACTTCTCTATTGTTTGCTCCAAAGTTGTATCTGTCTACAGGACTAAAAGACTGAGACTCTCTAATTGACAAATTGTTTTTCAGTTCGCTTTGAGCACAAAATTGTTACTTGCAAGAGCCGGGGGCTGTTATCTCCTTCCTGTAGTAGTCAGAGGCTCCTGGGTATCCGCACCCTCCTGACTCATTGTACTGAAGTGCTGCAGCAAGTCCTCCCTCACTCCTCACTTTCCGCTCAGCCCTCTCAAAGCCGTCATCAATCAGAACTTTCATGTGGGTGATGGAGCCACACCATGCACATGCCTAGCAGGCAGTGTTGGGCGTTTAGCTCAGCCTAGAGCCTAATTTGTTTAGCCTGCGGTGGGCAAAGTAGCCATCAATGTAACATTCTCCGTCAGTGGGGACGGAGCTGTAATGAAAAGCACTCAGATGAGCAGAAGTGCCCAGAGGTCAGTGTAATGCAGGCTTCCTGTCTCAATGAAGTATCCCACTGAATAAATACCTCCCTGCGCACCAGTATGGAAATAGATTACGAGCATCTGGAGGGAAAAGCAGCAGAAAAACTTTGCTGACCAAAGCAGGAGGCATAAAACATTTAATTGGAGCAAAGTGGTTTCTTAATGCTAATACATCAAGTGATGCACATGTTCTTTAATTCTGCTCCATTTCCATTCCTTCCTTGGATTATAAAAGTGAATTAAAGAAAGATCTGCTGGTATGACATTTCACCAATCCCGGTGTCCATCTCCCCTCTCTACCCGCAGATAACAAGGACTATGACGCTTACCTGTCCTACACCAAAGTGGACCCAGACCAGTGGAGCCAGGAGACCCGCGAGGAAGAGCGCTTTGCCCTGGAGATTCTCCCCGACGTGCTGGAGAAGCATTATGGGTATAAACTCTTCATTCCAGACAGGGACTTGATCCCCACAGGAAGTAAGCTCTCTCTCTCTCGCGCGGCGATGTCACGTTGTGTTTCGAATGTTCTGTCGCTTGCTCGTGTTGTCCGTGCCGTGGTGACATGCCTTGTTTTCTGTGATGCATTTGTGTTGTGGCGTAACTAGACCCTTTAAGAACCATCGTCATTGTTTTAAATCATAATGAAATGGGCTTTTTTTCTAACCAACGGCAGAGTGGATCAGTATATAGAAAGTGGCATATAGAGGTTGGTCAGTTTCAATTTTTACAGGGAAAGGATGGCAAACAAAACTAAGCATTATTATTTAATTAAAGTAGCTTGTGAGTAATAAGATATACAGTGAATAAATATCATATTACAGCTTTTAAAGGGACAAAGTCACAATTATGGTAACACATCAAATAAGCCTGAGAAAAACATCATAAGACACTATTTTTAAGTGTTTTAGTCCTACAACATACAGTGATTCCAACCAAAACTACCTGTATGCTAGCTTTTTCTTTAAAGATAGGAGGCATAAACACACATTTTCCCTAGATTGTCTTTAATTCTGCAAGGACTAGATATTATTTCAATTACTTCCACTGGAATTAAGCTGGATGAAATGCAACCTAGATGTAAAATAGATAGGGTTTTTTTTTATCGCCATTGCAATGTGTAATAAACACATTGCATAAGTGTACATTATTGCACTTTCCTTTGTTAGTTGAAAGAAAGTATTGGTAGGGAATGTGACTCGTGTTTTATTAATGCCTTTAACGGTCATTTCGATGTTTAACTTGTTAAAAGAATGATTTCCTTGAGGTTATTTAATTCAACAACACTATTTCTCTACATCTGCAAAGCAATAAAAGAAGCAGTAAGGCAGAATTGAGTGATATCGTTATGTCAATATTCAATATTACCTCATATTTTCTTACCTGACAGTATGAATTATTTAAGTACCTGCTGTATAAAACATCATTAAATAAAACGAGTTTCACTGTGGTGGTACTTGTGCAATTGCCAGTAGGTTCCTCAATATCAAATGCAATGCAAAAGAGATACAAGAGGAAAGAAATATCAAGTGTATAATGCCAAAAAAAGAAGTAAAAGACAACGGAACAAAGTGACCTTAGGAAAGAAGAAACCAATATATTTAGCACCAAAAATGTGACCTCTGCTCAGAGATTTTATTTATAAGAAAACCTGACTGTATCCTCATGATGTAATCCTGTTAGATGTTATCCATTACTCCCCAAGCCTCCATGGATTCAAATGAACAGATGGGGAACATGTCAGGTGGTTTGGATGTAATAAAACAACAAAATATGTATATATATATATATATATATATATATATATAAAAATTATATTCATATTGGGAGGGTCGTCTAACAAACAAAAATTGTTAGGAACTGCTGCATTCCACTTAAGGTTATCTAAATCATCTTTCTGGGTGTCGGAAGTATTCCCGTGTTCTCGGCAGCGCGTCTGAAGAACCATCGCAGTTTAGATGGGCTCTGTTTTATAGCTCCTACTCGACGCATGCTGTGCAGGGAGGCCATGTATTAATAAACAGAGATCAAGAGCCTCTGATTACATGTAACAAGAATGCGACCCTTCAAAATAAAAGCACGGCAACTCATCTTTTGAAAGTAGAGAGGGAGTTTTGAGGAGTATAATAGCAATTAATCTTAAAATATTTTGCTCAAAACACTTGCACATTAGGGGAGAAACGTGTTGCAGCTTGTCGGTTCTCTATGTACCCAAGTATTAAAGTACATTATCTAATGTAAAGCCTGTGGGAGGCTTTAAAAGCTGAATTAAATACAAAATATCAACATTAATATAACATGCAGCTCCACACAAACCGTACCTCTGCATGCTGCTGTGTGCTGGTGTCAGCTGCACCATCAGAAAGCTCTTTATGCATGGATATTAATGCATGTTTTG
The DNA here is from genome assembly GCF_036324505.1 of Eleginops maclovinus. Classification (NCBI taxonomy): domain Eukaryota; kingdom Metazoa; phylum Chordata; class Actinopteri; order Perciformes; family Eleginopidae; genus Eleginops; species Eleginops maclovinus. The sequence goes on from NC_086372.1 coordinate 7,361,935, forward strand.
CCACCGTATATCTCTAATGGAGCGCCTCACCATGCCCCATGCTTATCGTTGATTAACTCATCACGCAATTTGATGAGTTTGATAATATCATTATGTGATTAGCCTCCATTTGAACACATGCATCTGCCTGTCTTCCCCGCACATACCGCCATTACTAATTATGCTCTTCTCAAGTATTGGCACACTGCCAACGTGGTTAATCTGAATCCCTTGCTGTGATTGTGTGCTCGATTTCGAGGGGGGACTGTTGTAATATGGGAAAAATGGCATAAAAATGCAAGGATTTAAAAGAGCCTCTGCCTTTTTTTTTCTCCCTGGCTTAATGTGTCTTTGTATAAACATTCAGATCCCATTGGGAATGTATTAGCCTCTCAACAGTTGATATAATAAATAATAATCCACAGCTAAAGATAAACACAGTTTGGCCATTTGGGGTTTCAACACGTGTCAACAATCCTCCTCCTGAGCTGTTGATAAGCAGCGTGTTATTCCCCTTTATGCTGGATTATTTATAAACACTTCAATGTTTTTTAGTATATGGCAGCAAAATAAATGGTTTAACTCTTGCCACCAAAATAAAAGTGTTTCCTTTGCTTTTTTATGCACCATCTCCCATATTAAACTGGAATAAACTGATCAGGGTACCGTTGTGCAAACACACCAGTGCAGAAACACAGTTTATACCAGCGTCATGTCCCCACATTAACAAAACTGTTTTTATTTTTTTTAATGCTTTTTTTCTCCACAACTTCTGATCTTACTTTGAATCCAAATATCTATGTTTAGGTTTCACCAATGATCATTTCCAGGATGACACAAGACTACTTAGAGGTACTTATTATCCAGATGTTTAACGCTCGTGTCCACAGATCTCTCACAAAATCAAGAAAATAAATCCTCTTTTCTAAGTGTTTAAACATTGTTACTAATGGTTTTATAATTGGTTAATGTTGTAATAAGGGGGTCGCTAATAGCCGTATTTACTGCAATAATACATTATTGATTTTTTACGTTATTATGAAGCCATTAGTTAAAACTTTAAAATCCTACATAAAGGGTAAATTATGAAATGTTCTTTACTCGCTTTTTGTGGTTAACAGATTAGGCACATGTCTTATATTCTATTTTAATTTTATAGTATTCAGTACTTTTACTGCAACATGTCCCCAAGCTTTAATGTTCAAAAAGCTCTTTATTGTTCTCATACTGCCTGTACTGCAGCACCTCTTTCACCCTAAGTCTGAAACCAGAGCCCAGTCTGCTCTGATTGGTTATTTAGATGGCTCTGTTGTCATTTGTCAACCACTTAGAGATGTCCCGCCCCTTAGCCTATCACGTACATGTGCTGGAGCGCTAGCCAATAGAATTGTGAGTGTAACATAGTGATGCCACGATATTCTGGCAAAAAAACAAAGTAGCGTTCTTTAATTGTGATACTCTTTGGTAACTGAGGAGCATTATAACTGGAGATAAAATATAAAAGAATAAGCCTCGTAGACGTATTTTGACAAATGCAGCAAAAATCCCAATAACCCAAATAATGTACTTATCTTTGTAGTAAGTACAGAGCTAATAAAAATCCAAGTTTATCAGTTGTAGCCTCAGGCATAACATGACGTTCATTCTCGGAGACATGGAGAGGTGATATTGTTTTCTTATAGATGAGCAAGATATTCTCACACACATAAGTATGTAATTATATCTCTGTGCTCAAAGAAAGACACATCATTTTGTATCCTTGATTAGAAAAAGTGAAGCCCCGTTGATCCTGCTGCTGAGGAGTCTTTCCAAAAACAGGCTAAAAGCAGGCTGTACCCGAACACACACTTATATACACACACACACACACACACACACACACACACACACACACACACACACACACACACACACACACACACACACTGCTCTCCTCATCCAGACGCCCAGGACAGCCCGGGGAAACACTTTATCACGGTTATTTTTCCGCACTACTCAGAGGGATTTGAACACCACACTGTAAATGTGTTAAGTGTAGGTTGACACACTGTAGGCTGGCTTTCAGTGTTTTTTGTTAACTGTCATCTTGTAGTGATCAACCCTCGTCCTCTTTATGTCTATAATTCTCTATGTTTAAATGCTAAGTTGTTTATTTAGTATATATTTAAAGAGTCTATTTTATGTTCATGTAATATATCAGTGACTCAGTGATGCTGCAGATTTTCCTCAGATGTTTAATATAAACAACTTCAGCTTTATAAAATACATCTGATGTTAATAGAATTGGGTTGATAAAAGGGAGACGTTTCTCCCAATATTTCGTCATATTTTCATCAAGCTTAAGCTCTCATGTACGATTTAAACAAATACAATGAACATGATAGAGAATATGCTTCTCATCTGTGCTGCTTTTAAGTTTTTCTGTGTTTCTGTGTGTGTGTTCAGCCTACATCGAGGACGTGGCGCGCTGTGTGGACCAGAGCAAGCGGCTCATCATAGTCATGACGCCCAGTTACGTGGTGCGGAGGGGGTGGAGTATCTTTGAGTTGGAGACGCGGCTGCGCAACATGCTTGTGACCGGCGAGATCAAGGTCATCCTGATCGAGTGCGCCGAGCTGCGCGGCATCATGAACTACCAGGAGGTGGAGGCCCTCAAACACACCATCAAGATGCTGACAGTCATCAAGTGGCGCGGGCCGTCCAGCAACAAGCTCAACTCTAAGTTCTGGAAGCAGCTGCTCTACGAGATGCCCTTCAAGCGCATGGAGCCCCTGAGCATCTCCCACGAGCAGGTGCTGGACGTCAGTGAGCAGGGCCCCTTCGGCGAGCTGCAGACCGTCTCTGCCATCTCCATGGCGGCGGCCACCTCCACCGCGATGGCGACGGCACACCCGGACTTGCGCTCCAACTTCCACAACTCCTGCCACACCACGATGAGGCAGAAACACTATTACCGTAGCTATGACTACGACCTGGCACCGAGCGGCACGCTCCCGCCGATGTCCACGATGGGCACAATGGGCACGATGGGCAGCCAGCACACCTACTGCAACATCCCCATGACGCTCATCAATGGGCAGCGGCCGCAGGCCAAGTCGCCGCGGCAGCAGAGCATGGAGGAGGCCCACGGGAACAACGCCATGCTGCCACTGCTGCCCCGAGAGACCAGCATATCCAGCGTCATCTGGTGACAGAGATCTATACAGAAGACTCACATCTGGCACTCGGGCCCTGAACGCACCGGAGCCAGAGGCGCCTGATTTGCTACTTGCTGCTGTTGAATTTGCACCAGGAAACAACAGGGGGAGGGAGGACACTTTGGGGATGAAGGTGGTGGCAGATTTTCTTTTCTTTTTTTTGGTCCAATAAGAGCTTTTATTGAATCTGAACAACAAAAAATAACAAAAACAATGAGGACTTGTTTGTATGCCTGTATAAACACTCACAAGCCAACGCCCACGATCATTTACCCGGAGAGTCAAGGAATACAGGGTCCTGTACATACGTTTTCTAATTCTTTGTAGCATCAGTGTTTGGGACTTCTTCTTATGTTTCATCAGTTGGGACTTTTAGTTTCAGTTTGTACAAAAGTGAAGCAATGGCCTGTGAGATGTTTTGGATAAACCGTTGTTACCTTTATCTTTATTTGTTGGCTGGTGTAGTTTATAAAGCTTTGGGAGTTTTTTGGGACATGGGATTTGGATTTCCTGGGAGGCTGCTGTAAAGGGTTGAGAGTCTGGACTCAACCAGAATATGCAAAAACACGGAGTCCAGAGAGCAGGGACACGCTGGGTTTCATACATCGATCATATTCAAATGCTTTCGGGACATCCACGGAGGAGGATATGAAGAATATGGTGCTAGGCTACAAATCTCTCTGTTTCTCTCACGATTACTTTAAAAGAAGAAAAAAAAAAAAGCCTTGCTATTTACCTAACAGATGATTATACCACCGAAAAATTAATTATGTGTATTATTTTATGAAAAAAGAAAAGTCTATTTTTGTAACCCGAGGGATATTTGCTTAGCTGAAGTTTCTGATGAGAGGAAAGAGATAATAAGCATATGTTTTGTTATGTGGAACTGCACAGCACACCATAGGTCATTCACTTAATGTCTTATATTGTTAGAGAAAGAAGAAGTGTTTTCATCATTAAAAAGAGGAGTTTATGTCATTTTAAACAGATCACAGTTGAGCAGGATTTCTTTGTTTTGTTGATTTCACAGAGATGGAGCTGCGGACAGTGTCAGAGCAGAGGGGGGAGAGGCTAGCCATGTCACCTGAAACGTTTACTGGTTTCCTCAAGGACCAAACAAGGCCGTCCAGGGCTAAACAAGTATATCTGGTATTCTCTTCCTCTTAAATGACAGCTCTGTTATCTGTTCACCATTCCCTGTCAGCTGAGTTGACAAAAAAAGTAGGGCTTCAACACTTGCTGACTTGATGACAAAGTAATATTTAGCTTTAGGGAATGGGGATGTGAGGTCATCAATGGCAATTCGGCCATCTTTGGAGGATACCAGCGAGTAATCACGGGGTGTATTCTCCTCAACAATAACCTTTTAGAATAAACCCCTCCCAAATAAAATAAAGCATAAGAGACAAGAATGTATTTAAAGATGAAATCCTGGAGTATATGTTACTACACTATAGAGCAAGTTAGACCAAAGCAAGCTATAGTGAACAAAATAGTCCTTTTTTTGTCTCTTTAAATCATACTAAAAAAAGAGCTATTGTCAGACTGTACTTCCTTCTCCTGCAGCTGTGCCATATTTTTCTATTTCGTTCTAACCTCATACTAAAACCCCTGCAGCATCTCATCAAATGAAGATCATTTAGTGCCATAAAATATGCAAAGAGACGAAACAATAAATAAAGTAAGGTGATTTTTCCCCTTTATCTTCTAGCAATCTTAAGTTTTTGCTTTTACTCCAAGCACTCAATCAGACCTTTCCCCCTTATACAAAGTACGATATTGCTTCAAGGGCACCACTTCCTAACCCAGGAGTTTATTGTGCTCAATGACATGGCATTTTGTAAATATAATCAAGAGAATAGTGGGGTTTAGAAGACAATCGAGCCATATTTCAGAGTAGAAACACTAACCCTGACTGCAGGGGAACTGGTAGATCGATGAGATTTGGACATCAGCGGGAAGCATTTTCTCCACACTTTTTCTTTCACGGTGAATTGAACATGTCTGGGCTTTGATGATAAACATGATGATGATGATGATGAAATAATGACGATATATAGCACAGAATTATTCCAGGCACTTTCACGACTCTTGAGACGACCTATTTCTGATTTATTTTCTATTATGTATCTGCAATGTTCATTAAAAAGAGATACTGTTATTATTAATAAAACCACATTTACAATAATGTGATTCCTCTGGTGTGTGTGTGTGTGTGTGTGTGTGTGTGTGTGTGTGTGTGTGTGTGTGTGTGTGTGTGTGTGTGTGTGTGTGTGTGTGTGTGTGTGTGTGTGTGTGTGTGTGTGTGTGTGTGTGTGTGTGTGTGTGTGTGTGTGCGTGCGTGCGTGCGTGCGTGCGTGCGTGCGTGCGTGCGTGCGTGCGTGCGTGCGGCGGGGCAGGGCAGGGTTTGTTTGCAGGAAACGCCTTGTTTATGGAGAAGCAGCACATATTGCTGACGGGGCCCGGATCCCTTTCCCCCCCATCGCCATAACTCTACCGTCTCCCGTAAAACCTTGAAACAACAATCAATACGTCTCCTTATTCCACTCAGAGACTGAATCAACCCGGCCTCAGATTTAGAATAACACTAAATCAGGAGAGTCGATGCATTGAGAAACACTTTAAAGGAACATGCTCTGATTGTGGTTTGTGCACTTATGGCTACAAAAAAACCTAGCACTGATTGACTCCCCAGGCAGGAAATGAATGTAGTGGTAAAGATGCAAGCCTCATTTTATCATGAGTTAGATAGTGTTGTTTGGCTTTTTAACTGTCTTTTTATTCCACTAGAAACATCAGGAAAGAGTAGAATTGTCACATGTCTCTAAGCAGTGGCGGCTCCTGAAAGAAATCTCAGGGGAGGCAATTTCTTTCTGATAATGATTAAGGTGACCCATTCAATAGGTCAGCAAGACCATATCAATTTGTTGTTAGATGATTAACTCAGACAGAGATACCTCTTTTGTCCACTAGATGGCAACACACAACTGAAATATTTCCCCTCTAGCTACATCTCAGCACAAGCACCAGCTGTGTCTGTATGGAGACGTCTGTAGTCTCATCAGCTTGGATGGCTACATAGTTTGCTGACTTCACCTCCTCCACAATGCGTTCCCTCACGACCGCTAGCATACACTCCAGTGGCTCGTTTTGAACAGTCTTTGATGTGCCCTTGAACACCATAGCATGTTTTAGATGCTCATCAAAAACATCATCTCCACAAAGTCAACCAGTATGAGAAAAATGCCAGGGTTGGTGGAGCCCTCAGTTTCATCTTTGCCTCGCAAAGCTAGCTCAAACACCCCACCGAATTTCACACACTGGACAAGCCGGTTGAGGATGTGACGGTTCTTGCTCAACTCAACATTGTGGCAACGAACTAGCCTGTATCCCTCATCCAGTTGAGTGGCAATGTTCACCCTCCGAAAAGACAAAAATCTCAAGCAGCTATCCATGTGGATCTTCAACAGCTCATGTTTCTTTATTTTTTCAGATAGATGGTGCATATCTGTTACACCAGTCGACGTCCAAGCATTGCTGTCTGCCGTGCCACCTTCAGGGTGAAAAAGTAGGCAGGGATAGCAGAAGAGTGCGTTGACTACTTTACAGCCTGCTAGCTAGGTTTTTCGCTCATACAAATTTGTAGAAAACCCTCGGGTGAAGGTATTCCCCCCCCTTTGTAAAAACTTGTTGAATGGTTTGTTGAGCATGGAGGCGGAATCTTCCTTTCACTCACGTTAGTGGAGGTTAAGCAAAGAGTCATTCCTTTTTCTTTAGCCTTCATCCAGGCATATTTATTTTAGGAATACAGTCTGACACAGTCCTTCGACTACATCCCTCGTGTCTCACGCACTGATAATCACAGGTGGCTGAACAGATATAACTAGCGTGCGCCGTGTAGTGACGTCACATATTACGTACCGTAATGACTGGAGTAAGGACACATCACAAAGTAAAACTCAACATGGTTAAATTTGGTCTTGGAGGTACCGCTCCGGAGGACCTGCAGCAGGAGGCGGCGGGACCGCCATCGGAACAGGTGTTGGCGGGACCCCCAAGGGAACATGAGCAGGTGTTGGCGGGACCCCCATCGGAACAGGTGACGGCAAGACCCCCAACGGAGTCGGAGCAGGTGTTGGCGGGACCCCCATTGGAACAGGTGACAGCAGGACCCCCAACGGAACAGGTGACGGCGGGGCCCCCAACGGAGCAGGTGTTGGCGGGACCCCCATCACAACAGGCGAAGGCAAGGCCCCCAATGGAGCAGGTGCAGATGTTGGCGGGACCCCCATCAGAACAGGTGACGGCAAGACCCCAAATGGCGCAGGATCAGGTGTTGGCGGGACCCCCATCGGAACAGGGAAGCAGGTGTGGCCGGAGGCGACAGGGCAGCAGGGGCTGGAGTGGGCCGGGCTGCCGACAGGGCAGGCGGGGCCGGAGTCGGACGGGCCGCCGACAAGACAGGCGTGGCCGGAGTCGGCCGGGCCACCGACAGGGCAGCAGGGGCCGGAGTCGGCCGGGCCGCCAACAGGACAGCAGGGGCTGGAGTGGGCCAGGACGCAGCTGGAAACATGGCGGTTAGGGCCGAAACTTGAGCCGCAAGCTTGGCTGAAGGAGGCTTGGCTGCAAGAGGCTTGGCTGGAGGAGGCTTGGCTGCAAGAGGCTTGGCTGCAGGAGGCTTGGCTGCAGCTTGAGCCGGAAGTGTCACTGCTGTGACCCGAGGTTTCAGGCTTTCTGGGGAAGTGACAAATGTCCTCAAATATTCCGGCAGTGAGCTCACGAACCATGGCTTCTCTGCCACTTCCCGGCGTGCACGAAGGAGAGCTGAATCTTGAGCCTCTTTAGACACTGCTTTCCTCCATTCTCCCAAAATACACAAAATGTGGTATTAAAACTCCACCAGCGCATCGTCCAAACATACTGCTGGGTCCATCTTTGGTCGTGTCGTACTGTCAGGATTTAGGGGACGGACCCAGGTGCAGAAGCAATAGAGGAGGCAGGGGTTCAAATGTAACAAAGGGCGTGCTTTTATTTATAAAAAAGCTGTTTCCAAAAACAGACACACAGGGGCCTCAGGTGAACACGATCAGACAATCAGACAGGAGGGAAACTAAAGACAGGAAGTAAACTAGACAAGACAGGAAGAGACAAAACAAGAAACATTTCAAAATAAAACCGTAAACTATAAATACAGAAACTGAGATCCTGACAACTTGCGGAGAAATCCCATTTTGGCCACTTGTATCCGCAATCTCGTTCTTTCGGTCATGACCCATCCTTCATGACCATAGGTGAGGGTAGGAACGAAAATGGCCCGGTAGACAGAGAGCTTTGCCTTCTGGCTCAGCTCTCTTTTTGTCACAACGGTGCGGCAAAGCGACTGCAGTACCGCTCCCGCTGCTCCGATTCTCCGGCCCATCTCACGCTCCATTGTTCCTTCACTCAAGAACAAGACCCCGAGATACTTGAACTCCTTCACTTGGGGTAAGGCCTCATTCCCTACCTGGAGCGGACAGTCCATCGGTTTCCTGCTGAGAACCATGGCCTCAGATTTGGAGGTGCTGATCCTCATCCCAGCCGCTTCACACTTGACCGCGAACCGATCTGGTGAGTGCTGAAGGTCACAGACCGATGAAGCCATTACGACCACATCATCTGCAAAAAGCAGTGGTGCAATCCTTAGCCCACCGAACTGCAGACCCCCTCCTCCACGACTACGCCTCGAAATCCTGTCCATGAATATCTTGAACAGGATTGGTGACAAAGCGCAGCCCTGGCGGAGGCCAATCCTCACGGGAAATCGGTCCGACGTGCTACCGAGGACTAGGATACTTTGGGAGTACAGAGATTGGATGGCCCTGAGTAGAGACCCCCTCACCCCATACTCCCACAGCACCTCCCACAGTATCTCCCTGGGAACCCGGTCATATGCTTTCTCCAACTCCACAAAACACATGTAGACCGGATGAGCGTACTCCCAGGTCCCCTCCAGGATCCTTGCGAGAGTAAAAAGCTGGTCTGTTGTTCCACGACAAGGATGAAAAACCGCATTGTTCCTTTTCAATCTGAGGTTCGACAATTAGCCGGACCCTCCTTTCCAGCACCTTAGAGTAAACTTTCCCGGGGAGGCTGAGTAATGTGATGCCTCTGTAATTGGCACACACCCTCTGATCCCCCTTTTTAAAAAGGGGAACCACCATCCCGGTCTGCCACTCCTTCGGTACTGTTTCCGACTTGCACGCAATGTTGATGAGACGTGTCAACCATGACCAAGTCCCTCAACACCCAGAGCCTTCAGCATTTCTGGGCGGATCTCATCCACCCCCGGGGCTTTGCCACTGAGAGTTGTTTGACTACCGCAGTGACTTTGCTCCGTGAGATTGGAGTTGATCCCCCCTTCATAACCTAGCTCCGCCTCTAACATAGAGGGTGGAGTTGTCGGGTTCAGGAGTTCCTCAATGTGTTCCTTCCACCGCCCTAACACCCTATCAGTTGAGGTCAACAGCATCCCATCCTTACTGTACACAGCTTGGATGTTCCCTGCTTCCCCCGCCTGAGGTGTCGGACAGTTTTCCAGAACAACTTGGTGCCGACCGAAAGTCCTTCTCCATGGCTTCTTCGAACTTCTCCCACACCCGCTGCTTTGCCTCGGCCATGGCTGAGGCTGCTGCTCTTCGGGCCTGTCGTTACCTTGCAACTACGTCAGGAATACCCAGGGATTCAGTCGGATGGCTTCCCTGGCCACCGCTGTCCACCAGGATGTTCGAGGGTTACCGCCCCTTGAGGCACCTAAGACCTTGAGATCGCAGCTTCGGCAATGGAGGCTTTGAACACCGCCCACTCTGGTTCAATGTCCCCAGCCTCCACAGGGATGCCTGAAAAGCTCCGCCGGAGGTGTGAGTTGAAAGCCTCCTGGACTTGGGATTCCTCCAGACGTTCCCAGTTCACCCGCACTACACGTTTGGGCTGACCAGGTCTGTCCAGAGGCTTCCCCCGCCACTCGACCCAACTCACCACCAGATGGTGATCAGTTGACAACTCCCTACCTCTCTTCACCTGAGTGTCCAAAACATGTGGCCTCTGGTCCGATGATACGATAACAAAGTTGATCATTGACCTTCTGCCTAGGGTGCTCTGGTACCATGTATCCTTATGAGCATCCTTATGTTCGAACATGGTGTTTGTTATGGCCAATCCATGACTAGCACAGAAGTCCAGTAACAAACCATCACTCCGGTTCAGATCAGGGGGGCTGTTCCTCCCAATCACGCCCCTCCAAGTGTCTCCATCATTGCCCATGTGTGCGTTGAAGTCTCCCAGCATGACCGTCGCTTGCGTTAGGGCAGATCAGGCTACACACACACACTGCCCCATATAGGACTTCTTTCAGGGTCTCCAAGAAGGCCGAATACTCTGAACTGCTGTTTGGTGCATAAGCACACACAACAGTCAGAGTTTTCCCCCCCATAACCCACAGGCGTAGGGAGGCGACCCTCTCGTCCACTGGGGTAAACTCCAACAAAGCGGCACTCAACCGCGGGCTTTTGGGTATCCCCACACCCGCTCGGCGCCTCACACCTTGGGCAACTCTGGAGAAACTCCGGGCAGCTCCGTGGCAAGCCCGGCCACCAGACGCTCGCCGACGAGTCCTCCTTCTGGGCCTGGCTCCAGAAGGGGACCCCGGGCTTCCTCCGGGCCGGGTATCCTCACTTTCAAGTGTGTTTTTCATGAGGTCTTTTGAACCAATCTTAGTCTAGCCCCTTACCTGAGACCAATTTGCCATGGGAGACCCTATCAGGTACACAAGGTTTCAGACAACACAACCCCCAGGTTCATCAGGGCACACAAACCTCTTCACCACGATAAGGTGCTGGTTCTCGGAAAGGTTACTGTGATGTGTTGCAAAATGTGTAAGGATTGACAATTTTATTTGAATCCTCTTCTCTCACAGACCAACTGAGGGAACTCCTCCAGGATGCAGCAGTGATGTAAATAAAGTTAAATCCAAATACTTCTCCCACAGGTTGGAGTACTTGATGAGTCAGACTGCCTTTATAGAGTTGAGCAGCTGCATCCTCAATCTACAGAAAGCGCAATGTTCCCTTTAGCCTTCTTGTTTTCTGCCATTGCTGTGACTTAAAACTGCATTCCAATCATTTCCGTCACTTTTGACCCAAATGAAATCAGTTTCACTTCATTACAATGTCACAGCATAATAAGCTCCCAGAACAAAAAGTCGGGGGGGAAAGTGGAGACCGTTGCTGTGGTGAGGGCAGATCAGGCTACACACACACACTGATGTTTTGTTTATTCCTCTGCCTACAGACACAGACACACACTAATGGGTGAAGAGTATTACTCACTCTGGCAGGTATACCATGCCCCTCAATGTCCCACAGGGCCTTGTTACTCGGAGCTGTGTGCTCTGCACCCTGTTTGACATGTCTTCCACTTGAAGAACCAGGCCAATTGTCTGTGCATGGATAGGTGTGTGTGTGTGTGTGTGTGTGTGTGTGTGTGTGTGTGTGTGTGTGTGTGTGTGTGTGTGTGTGTGTGGTGTGTGTGTGTGTGTGTGTGTGTGTGTGTGTGTGTGTGTGTGTGTGTGTGTGTGTGTGTGTGTGTGTGTGTGTGTGTGTGTGTGTGTGTGTGTGCGTGTGTGTGTGTGCGGCCAGCATTTGGAAAGAGGATGGAGGCAGCTGTTAACCCAGTTTTGGAGTAATTCTGAACTCGCTATGGTTCAGCACGGCATTATTTCCTGTGCAATGCAGAGGAGTGTGTGTGTGTGTGTGGGGGGGGCAAATGCAAGACATGGATCCCTGATCACTTACCAAACCCTTCAATTTACTGTTACTTCCTGCAAGAGTGGCTCCATTTCTTTAATTATTTGCAGTATGGATGTCTATGGTCTGGAGGTTGTTATTGATTTAAATATGGACACAGCTGAACAGTTCCTGCTTCCTCTACGTCGTAATTGGACAAATAAATAGTCATGTTACGTCGTTATCATCAGAATAGAAACATTGTATTTGAGTATATGTCTATCTTTCAGTTAAAAGATGCAGAGAGAAATCCGAAAAGAAATGCTGCTATCTGCTGGACAGACTTTCACCCTGCACATCAGCTCCATACCAATGGGACACAGGTGAAGAAGCTGTCTGCGTAGATCTGTAGTTGTGACCTTCTGGAAGTGAGGAGGTGAGCTTCATCACGACATCACCTGACAATCCAAGTTCAGATTTGGCTCGTATCCCATTGACACTGCCTTGGTACACATCAAAGTCACAGATCATGCCAGAGATTCCAGTTCTCACCAACACTTTGAACCCCCATGGGTGTGGCTTGCCTTGCATGTATTGCTTGATGCTACTGAATTTCCCCTTGAAAGGAATCGTCATCTTATCCACAGAGTTGTGTTCTTCTGGTACCACCTACAGACATTTCTCTCTGAATGCATCAAGCCAGCGTCTGAGTTTCCAGAGTTTATCTCTCTTTTCCATCTCTGACACTGTCAGGTTGTTTACAAATTGTAATGACGGCAACAGATATTGGAATCTGTTGCGTCACATCAGATGAGAAACGGGGGTACCGTGTGTCTGTCTCCCAATACATACGGACTACAGACATTTGCATTAGGCCCATCTTCAGGTACATGCCAATCAGTTTCTCAATTTCCTTTGTATTTGTGTTGATGGATCTTTCATTCTTTTGGAAGCTGTGCTCATTAGTGGTACATCGATACCTGTCACGGGGCTTGGTGGGTTTATTTGGTTAGGGCTCGATTTCCACATAATCACTGACTGGGTGGTCATTGGGTGGGTTGTTTTCTTTGTCCACTTGTCCACAGGCATCTTCATCTGCCTCTTCTTCACTCGAAGCAGTGTCACTGTCCTCTGATTCCATTTCAAAGTCACTTTCTCCATTTTGGACGGCAGCAATCATATCCCGCACATTGAATCGAGGACCTCTCGCGGGTGGCATTAGACATAGACAAAGTAATAAATAAATAGAATGCCTAAATAATACATTTGCTTATTATTTTGTAATAGATTACCTAAAGGAATAGATACGGTGGTGGAACAAGTGTTTATTCTGTCTGGCTGAGCCTATTATCATACTAAAAGGAATGCATGCACAACCCCCTTCCAGATGCAACAAGCATCTGCATCCTATTTACATTGAACACATTATTCACACAATACTACCTGGCTTAGCCTATTATCATGCTAAAAGGATTACACACACCCCCACATGCAGGTAGGCCAATGCAACAAGCATCACTTAAGTCAAACAATACTGTCTGGCTAAAGACAATAGGTTAGTTAGCATACTAAAAGGGATACACCAATGCAATGTCACCATGTTATGTGTGAGGTGCACATGTAATTTTGACTACCACACTGACCAGGTATGTAGAATTACAACAAAGACATAATTAGCTCAAAATAGAATTTGATGAATGTATTCCACAATAACAAAACATGTACATGTTCTAGACATTGTAATAACCCCCCCAAAAATATTAGAGGCATTTTACTTACTTGAATCTGAGAAATCCAGTCCAATATAACAAAGAAATGTTGCTTGATCGAAGATTCAGAGGTTTTGTGAGTTCATGGCCGGAGGGCGGGACCTTTAAATACATTTACTCCCCAAAACCTTTGGGAGGCTGAACAACAAGACCAAATGACTTTGTAAATGTGGTCGTTAAAAAAAATATATATTTACTGAATTTTTTAGAATAGTTTAAAGTGATGTTGTAAAATTACAACCTGGGGCCTTACAGGGTTAAGAGCAATGGGACTTCCTTTCATCGGAGCCTCACGTGAGGCAGCCAGCTCTTTACCCGTTTTATTCACACACACAAACATCCCCAACAATTTGGGCTTTTGCTCCGGGGGAAATAGTGGTAAAAATAAATGCAAGCCACTTGTTCTTCACATCTTCATCCTTTAGGTATGGCAAACAAAGAACGTTTTGCTTTGCAGTGAAAGTGGCAGCTCCTTCTCGCCATGGCTCCTCTGCTCGGGTCGGCTTTACGGAGCGGCTCGCACTGCTATTGGCTTATTAGTGTGAACTGAATAAGCCTTATTCAGTTCCGTATCACGGTGAGGTCAGCGTGATATGGAACTGAACCAGGAAGTAAAGAAAGGAATCCAATTGAGGCGTTTCAGGCTATGGGATATGGGAGAGAATCTCCCTCTGGCTTGAACTTTGGGATTTTAGCCTTTTAGCTTTTGATTTTTGATTTTTGATTTTATATTTTGCAGACCTATTACATGCACACAAACATAAATAACACACTACAGGAAAGGGAAAACCCCTAAAAGCATAATTTGGGACCTTGTGAGCAGTTGATGATGAAAGGACAGATAACCCCATTTAGTTTAATGGAATAACACCTGAGTGTAAGCTTGATTTTAAAAACCACGTTTAACACAAGAGTTGCTGGAAACGTTTGAAAAATTAACTTATTTACAGTGGTTTATATATCATCTATTTGTTTATTTACTTAAAAATGGTCAACAAACACCACTGTAATATCCCAGTTCTATATTAGCAGGGTCTGGAGGGTTATTTTAAAACAAGTTTCCATTACAATTACTAGTTACCTAAAAAATGTAATCTAAAGCTGAGTATCACAATGTAAAAGTAATGTATCCTGATTACTTAACATTACTTTAGAATTACCTTAATATGAAATGCCATCAGAATACAACTAATACGATGTTATTTACCTAAGTGCATTATGTAAAATAATAGCATGACTTTACAAAAGAGTCCAAGAAGTTTAACCTCAAAAATGTGTCCAGTTAAATTATATGTATAGCGGTATTGTTTAAAGCTGTTTACTTTAATACATCAACTAAAAGCCAAGAAAGTGTTAAAAACATATATGTGTAAATTAAAGAACCATGACAGTCCAAAAAAATTCACACAAGATGTTTTTAAATGGCTTTAATGACATATGTACAGATGCTACAGTGTTAGTTATGGCAATGCAAATTTCCCAAACTCCTCCAACAATGCAACATAATATATATATAGAGGACATAAAACTATATAAAAAAAAATAGAATGAAAAAAGTGCAAACACTGGAATAGAGTATTGCAGGTTATGTTGCAAGACCAACAAGTAAGCAATGTAAATGAATTAAAGTATATACATGTCATAAATAAATAAAGCAATAAGATAAATAATGCAGACAAAAGACTAAAAATGTTTTTGACATGCTGTATTATGCCTTATTTGGATACCGTACACCGTGCCTTACCCCCACAACGTATTCTAAATTGTTTTTAGCCTTTATTAGCCATAACATTCTGAAAAAACGACTTATATTACTGTTTAGGGGTAAGGAACGCTGTAATCTGACCAAAAAACGACACATTACTATGAAATGCTGTTTTTTATACCATATTTGGACAGAATGGACCGTTCCCTACCCCTACGCGGTGTTCTCAGTGGTTCTTGAGCATTTTTGGCCGTGATATGCTGTTATGAAAAATGGAGGAAAAAATAACAAAAGGTATGTGTTAATTGGACTGGAGTCAAACACACACACGCACATGCGCGTCGCCACAATAGTATTGGGGGGGGACACGTCCCCACCCTTGAAAAAAAGTCGTTTGGACCCCCCCACATTTGCCATCAAAAATATGAGTGCATGACTGCTCTACTAGTCCAGCGTTCTTTCCATTGCTTCACAAACAAATCCGTTCCACTTTATCAGTAGGGGATTACCCATATCAACAGAAATCCACTCCGCGTTTGTTTTTTTTTAACACACAGCAGCAGCAGCATCACGCGCGCGGCACGCTGCGTGATGCGCATATTCAAAACATTCACTGTTGAGAATCGGATCACGAGATGGACATACGGAATTTTTTTTCGAAGAAGAGGAAAGTAAGTCTGAGTTTTCCCTTGAGTGGCCAAACAGCTAAATTGCATTCTTCCATGGTCAAACACAGCCAGCTTTTCTAATAAGAATGTTAGCACCCTTATGAGACATTCTCTGTCTATATTAGCAATATAATTAGCATACTAGCTAGCAAATCTTGTACTCCATCATAATTGATGGAGTACAAGATTTGTCTGGGAATGAACAAGAGGCCATATGCCTACGCTATGTAGATAGTGATTTGCTACCTCATGAGGACTTTGTAGGCCTCTATCAAGTCTTCTCAACAACAGGGAAAGAGTTTGCTCGGATGGCAACTGATGTCCTCCTTCGATTGAACCTGCCCTTATCCTGCCTTCGCGGGCAGAGCTATGATGGGGCAGCCAATATGGCAGGTGGAGCTACAGGCGTTCAGGCAGTCATAAAGGAAACACAGCCTCTTGCTCTCTAGTTCATTGTGGTCCTCATTGCATTAATCTGGTGACTCAGACAGCCTGTAGCACAAGCACTATTGTGTCTGATGCGCTGGATTTAGTCCACAAACTTGGCAACCTGTACCATCTATCTGGGAAATATAAGACAATATTTAAGGAGGTTGCCCAGTCGGAAGAAGGGAGTTTCAGAACTCTGAGGCCCCTCTGCCCCACACGATGGCTCATGAGGGTGGTAGCTATCCAGGCAGTTGTAGATCAATATGAAAAGATTTTGGTCAGTCTTGAGGAAATGGCATCTGGTTCCTCTGACACTTGCATAACTGCAAGGGGGCTTCTGGAGAGGTTTCAGAAGGGGCACATTTTGCTCAGCCTGATTATGGCCCTTGAAGTTCTAAAAGAACTTGAATGTCTCAACCGCTCCCTTCAGAGCAAGACAGTGAGTGTCTCAGGGATGCTGGCTGCGGTTGATTGTGTGAAAAACACAATTCAAGTAAAGAGATCTGATGAAACATTTCATCGTATATATACCCAAGCCTGTGATATGATCCAGGAGTTGGACATTGAGGCTATCCAGACTCCTCATATCCGGAGACCCCCAAAGCGCTTCACAGGAAATGCACCTGCATTTAGACCTACTTCCCCTGAGGAGTTCTACAGAATAGGATTCTTTAAAATGTTGGATGTAGTTGAGGTCCAGTTGACAAAGCGCTTTGACCAGAGCAGCTTCCAAACACTGAACATACTGGAAAGGGTGTTAATAACTGGAAAGGTGGAGGATGTGGATGTGGTCAGTTCTTACCCAGAACTAGACCAGCATTCTTTGGAGGTACAGCTGGCAATGTTCAAACTTCAGTATCCCTGCAGCACGGTCAGTGAAGTGGTGGATACCCTGAGAGCTATGCTGCCAGAGGTTCGAGGTTTGTTCACTCAAGTAGAAGTGTTGGTCAGGCTTCTTCTTGTTGTGCCAGAGAGAAGTTTTAGTGCCTTGAGAAGGCTTAAGATGTGGCTGCGCTCTTCAATGTCTCAAAAGCGCTTGAACAATGTGGCTGTTTGCCACATCCACCAGGAGCATCTTGACAAACTTGACTTAGGGGAGATTTGCCAGTCATTTGTGTCTGCAAATGACAAAAGAGGTCACCCTTTTGGAGCCTTTGTATGATCTCTTACTTTTGTTCTAACTGTAAAAATCCTGCTGTAGGCATGATACAGATAATAGGGGAGAAATATGATTATAGGAGAAGATATAGAACATTTAATGAAAGGACAAAAAAAAGGGAAATCAACAATTTTGGGGAAAGGATGGAGATAGTAAAAGCAAGTCTTTAACAGGTTGTAAGGTTGTATTGAGTTATAGTTTTATGTTCTGCAGGGCACTGAAGAGGGCTAAGTTTGATGGTAATAGGCTCTGAGTAGCCTAGGTACGCATTTTATGTTTCCTCATAACTTTTTTTTCAAGAGATTTTTTGTTGCATGACATTAAAATAGGGCTATATGTTGCCTCACATTTACCTCATTATTTTCTAATTCACTCTTTGATTTTTTAAATCCTCATATTTTGCTCTCATTAAAAGAAAATAAAGTGCCAAAAAAGTTGTCAGTGTCAGTCCTCTGTGTATTACACCAAAACATAATAGCAGTCAGTAATTGCAGACCATGCCGGCTCCAAGGAAAAACAATGAAAGAGGGAGATCATTTTGAATGTAAAATGCACCAGAATGCGGGAAATTGAATCTACTTCTTTCAAAATGTTATGGGGGAGGTCCCCCAGACCCCCCGCAAAAATGTGTCCCCCCCTCATTCAAAAAACTGCTGACGCCCTTGCACACGCACATCCACAACCACACACACACACACACACACACACGCACGCGCACATACATTAAACACTGGCAGCACACTGGATTATATGATTTATTGTATTTTATATATTATTGCATTTAAACAACTTTAACATTTTGGACTCCATGAGAGTCTAACTTTTGATTTAGTCTGTCCGGTCCGCATCTGATATTAAGTTTCGTTTCGTCATCAGATAAACTGCGCCTTCTCATTGGTTTAATGGAGCCTCGTGACCCTCGTCCTTTTGAAAGATTCTCTTGGAAAAGCACGACCGTGACCGTTTCAGATTGACCCACGAGATCGATGCTATACAGTCTATGGATCGGAGACGTCGACATTTCTCCGCAGGACAGTAAAGTTAGGTAAGTAGACACCAAGTGAATGATTCTGAATATTCATATTTGTGTTCTTGTGTTAATTTTTATAACCAAACTAAAAGCGCTAACGTTAGCAGGTAGAATATTTGTTACGTCGGGTTTACATTAAGTTTATTTAACTAGCTATATTAATGGTAACGTTATTGCAGATTTGTTTTATCTTGTAACGTTAAAACTGTTATTGTAGTGGTAACTTTAGCCGTAGTCAATCAGACTAACTTTGCACTACATTTGGTACTGTAAATGGGCAAGAAACCAATTGCTGTGGTGAATGAAGTTTTCAACTTAAGTACAGTAAAAGTACTAATAACACCCTGTGAAAATACTCCACTGTAAGTAAAAGGCCTGCGTTTAAAACCTTAAGTAAAAGTATGTGAGTACTATCAGCAAAATGTACTTAAATTATCAAAAGTAAAAGCACTCATTCTGCAGTAAAATTGTCACTGTCAGTGTTTTACTATTTACAGGATTTTTGGATTAATATTACTGCTGCATTAATGTGTATGTTGCATTTTAAATCTGTACTACATAATGGCAGAACATGGGGAACCCTCTTGAAGGCCAAAGTCATAAAGCAAGCCAGAAACCTCAGCAAGACACCCCGGCTTGACTACCTCATCCAGTGTGCAGAGGAGAACCCTGATGATGATGAAGAGGTCCCAGGTAAATGATTGAAAAATGGCCCGGTTAATTTAATTAATTTCAATTATTGTTGACTTATTTCATTTATTGACCTTATTAATTGATTTGGATTTTGATATTGATGTATCAAGGACTATCGTTTGGTGTATTTGATGCTGAAAGCAGGTGCTCTCCCCCCTTATTCTCAGGTTGAGACAGTGACATGGCCTCACTGCTACTGCTGGTCCATCTTCTGCCACCAAGTCAAAATAAGGGAGCTGTGAAGATCAGTGTCCGGGAAGCTGTGAACCGTGTAGTCAATTTTCATAAGGTTAGTGTGTCCTGATTTCCATTTTTATCCATCAGTCGAAAGGCAATAGTGTAACCCGCACTCCAAAAACAACCATTTTGGCCAAATATCATACCTTCCACTCCAAACAAAGGAACTATAGAGGTGGATTGTCTCACAGGAAGTCCATGACTGTTCAACATACAAACTGAATAGAGTAAAATTCAGGGAGGAAATACCTGAAATCACGCATATAGGTAAAGTCCCCCGCCACTCAAAAACATGTTTTTCTTTTTGTTTGAGCTTCACTGTATAGAATGTTGTATGGGCAGATTTTCCGTGCTCGTTAAAAATCAGATTTTAAGAGGTGGGCCTACAAGCATGATGTGTGACGCCACAAATAGTTTGGCAACCAATCCTGGTCCAATATTCAACCTACACAAGTCCATCCATCCATCCATCCATCCATCCATCCATCCGTCCATCCATCCATCCATCCATCCATCTTCTCCCGCTTTTCCGTCAGGGTGGCACCCAGGTGGCATCCTCACTAGGTGCCCGAACCACCTCAGCTGGCTCCTTTCAACGCGAAGGAGCAGCGGTTCTACTCCGAGTCCCTCCTGGATGATTGAACTTCTCACCTTATCCCTAAGGGAGATGCCAGCCACCCTGCGGAGAAATCCCATTTTGGCCGCTTGTATCCGCAATCTCGTTCTTTCCGTCATGACCCATCCTTCATGACCATAGGTGAGGGTAGGAACAAAGATGGCCCGGTAGACAGAGAGCTTTGCCTTCTGGCGGCTCAGCTCTCTTTTCGTCACAACGCTGCTCCGATTCTCCGGCCCATCTCACACTCCATTGTTCCCTCACTCGAGAACAAGACCCCGAGATACTTTTTTTTTTTTAACTTCTTTTTATTGAAAAATATAGGTTATAAACAGAGACACATCAGTACAGTTACATGAGTTTTTGTTTTTTTTACACACAAGAATCCCCCCCTCCCATCCCATCCCATCCCACCCTGACTGGACCAAATAATAAAAATAAAAATAAAAATATATATATGTACAGTGGTATGCAAAAGTTTGGGCACCCCTCTGAGATTTCATGACAATTTGCTTTTCCTTTATAATAGAAGATCACAGCAACAACATTTGTTTTCCTACAAAGATGTAGACGTTTTAGTGTTTTCCAGACCAAAATTCTTAGGGTAGCATTACATAGTTTTATTATAATAAAATAAAATGCAAAAAATGGGATGTGCAAAAGTTTGGGCACCCTTATAAATAGCATTCATTTCAACACCTGTACGGATTTATAGCTGACAGGTTGCTGCACAAAATTGCTTTGATTAGCTCATTAGACCTTCAATTACAAAGACAGGTGGAACCAATCATGAAAAAGGCTATTTAACATAGGTAATAGCTGGCTGTGCCTGGCCTAGGTTCTTTCTTAGGGAGTGGCAAGATGGGGACCTCAAAACAACTCTCCACTGACCTGAAAGCTAAGATAATCCAACATTATAAATTAGGAGAAGGGTACAAAAAATTATCTGACAGGTTTAAACTGTCTGTCTCCACAGTCAGAAACGTAGTTGTGAAATGGAAGGCCACAGGAACAGTCCGTGTGAAGGAAAGATGTGGTAGGCCGACAAAAATAGGGGAAAGGCACAGGCGAAGGATGGTGAAAATGGTCACAGAGAAGCCACAGACCACCTCCAGAGAACTACAACAACATCTGGCTGCTGATGGTGTAGTTGTTCACCGTTCCACAATCCAGCGTACTTTGCACCAGGAAGAGCTCATTGGAAGGGTGATGTGCAAAAAGCCTTTCCTGAGTGTTAATCACAAGAAGAGTCGCATGAGGTATGCAAAAGCACATCTGGACAAGCCAGAAGCATTTTGGAACAAAATACTGTGGTCAGATGAGACCAAGATTGAGTTATTTGGTCATAACATGAACAGGTATGCATGGCGAAAAAAACACACTGCATTCAATGAAAAGAACTTGTTGCCCACTGTAAAATTTGGTGGAGGATCTATCATGTTATGGGGCTGTGTGGCTAGCACAGGTACTGGAAAACTTGTTAAAGTTGAGGGCCACATGAATTCCTTACAGTACCAGGAGATTCTTGACAAGAATGTTCTAGAGTCAGTCACAAAGTTGAAGCTACGCCGGGGTTGGATTTTTCAGCAGGACAATGATCCTAAGCACCGATCAAAATCCACCAAGGAATTCATGCAGAAGCACAGGTACAATGTTCTGGAATGGCCATCCCAGTCCCCAGACCTTAACATCATTGAAAATGTATGGATTTATTTGAAGAAGGCTGTCCATGCACGGAGGCCAAGAAACCTGACTGAACTGGAGACGTTTTGTGTGGAAGAATGGGCCAAAATACCACCTGCCAGGCTTAAGGGACTTGTCTGTGGCTACAGGAGGCGTCTACAGGCCGTTATTGCAGCAAAAGGAGGCAATACTAAATATTAATGGAATTATTTCTTAGGGGTGCCCAAATTTATGCACATGCCTATTTTTGTTTGAATGCACATAAACATGTTTCTGTTTGACCAATAAAAGTTATTTCACCACTGAGATGTTTCTGTTACCATAAGGTATAACATATGTTAAAATGAAGTTGCTGCTTCAAAAGCTCAGCAAGTGACAAACTGATGCAGTGGTTTTCCTAAGGGGTGCCCAAACTTTTGCATACCACTGTATATAGAAGTTTTACAATACAGATAGTTAGAATGAAAAAACATACTTGAAATTGAAACATAAATATACAAATATGATTTCTGTGAAGGATGGCACGCTTTCAAAGCTATATCATGACAACCATTGTGATTAATATAGTCAGGTGTTTACAGTGTAGCTTGAATATAGAGGTGGGGAAGTAATTACTCTAGATTCAGCTAAAATGTCCACTCACTACATCGGTAAGGCTTGGAGGTTACTAAAATATGACATTAGTGATCCCCACACTGAGAGGAATTTGTTAGAACCTCTTATTGTGACTTTGATTTGATTTGATTGAGTTGTTTTCGTGTCAAGTTTGTTTCTACGTCAGGTACACCAAATATGGCAATCATAGGGCATGGTTCTAAAGTCGTCTCTAGAACTTCAGATAATACATCAAATATAGTTGACCAGTATCCTACTAATGTATTGCATGACCAAAACATATGTGTCAAGTCAGCTACATTAACATGACATCTTACACATTTGCTATCTACATTAGGATAGAAAGAGGATATCTTAGCTCTACACCAGTGTATTCGATGTACAACCTTGAATTGGATTAAACCCAGTCTTGCACAGGAAGTGCTGTTGTTCACTCTTGTTAGAGCTTTAGTCCAAACCTCTTCTGAAATCTCAGTTCCAAGTTCCTTTTCCCATGCATTTTTGATCTTGCCTATCTTAACATGATCAAGTAACATAATCAATGAATAAGAATGCGCTGTAAAACCTTTCAACCAGGAAGGAACTTGCAAAAGTGAGTCCACTAGGGACTTTGTCGGGAGAGCCGGGAAGTTTGAGCTATGGCTTTTAGCAAATTGGCGAGCTTGAAAGTAACGAAATAAATCAGTTTGTTGAAGGTCATACTTGGAAATCAAATCATTGAAACTAGAAAATATCCCATTCTCATAAAGATCACTAAATCTTTTGATCCCTTTCCTATGCCATCCTGCAAAGGCCTGGTCTAATTTGGCTGGTAGAAATGTATGATTATTACACAGCGGGCTCTGAATCAAAAGTGTTCCCCTTGTGTTAGTATGCCATCTAAACTGAGTCCATATTCTAAGGGTAGAGATGACCACGGGGTTATGTGTAAACTGCAAAATCTTGATAGGAAGGCTAGATGAAGCCAGAGCATGTAGAGAGGTCGACATGCATGACCTGCACTCCAACTCGCACCAATCTGTATCTGGAGATTGCACCCAATATGTTATTTTGTGGATGTTTGCTGCCCAATAATAGTTCCTAAAATTAGGGAGGGCCAACCCACCCACTGCTCTTGGTCGCTGGAGTAAGTCTTTACCTATCCTAGGAATTTTACCATTCCATATGAACTTTGAGATTAATTTATCTATCTGATGGAAAAAGGATTTTGATAAGAAAATAGGGAGACATTGAAACAGAAACAGAAACCTTGGTAATACATTCATTTTGACACAATTCACTCTGCCACCTAAGGTCAAATGTAAGATATCCCACCTTTGTAGGTCTGATTTAAGTTTAACAATAAGGGGGGCAAAGTTCTCATCAAAAAGATCTTTGAAGGCAGGAGTTATTTTAATGCCTAAATATTTAAAACCTGACCTTGATATATGAAATGGTAGTGCCTGATTTGGGATTTCCCTCGCTGATTTATTTACAGGTAAGCATTCGCTCTTTGATAAATTAAGTTTGTAGCCAGAAATCTGTCCAAAAGTGTGTAGTAGTGAAAGTATGTCATTGATACTTGATAGTGGGTCTGAGATGAAAAGCAGCATGTCATCTGCATAAAGGGATAGCTTATTGTCCACTCCCCATCTGGGAATACCCTTTATTGAGGGTGCAGATTTTAAAGCAAGGGATAGTGGTTCTATTGCTATTGTAAATAAAAGTGGACTAAGTGGGCAACCTTGTCTAGTACCTCTAGATAAAGTAAAGCTTTGTGAGCGCAGCTGGTTTGTGACCACTGATGCCTGTGGGGAGAAATAAAGAAGTTGGATCCTCTGGCTAAACGTTTTACCAAAACCAAATTGCTTCAAAGTAAAAAAAAGATAATCCCATTCCACGCGGTCGAATGCCTTTTCCGCATCTAAGGAAACCAAAACTTCTGGTACGATGTCAGGTGAAGGGCTGTATAGTACATTTAAAAGACGTCGCACATTAGAAAACAAATACCGCCCTCTAATAAAGCCCGTCTGGTCTGTTGAAATCAGGTGTGGCAAGGGTGCCTCCAATCGCATAGCTAACATTTTAGAGAGTATTTTAACATCAGAATTTAACAGCGACACTGGTCTGTATGAACCACATTTACATGCATCCCTACCGGGTTTCAGCAAAAGTGTAATTGATGCTTCAGTAAGGGATCCTGGCAATTTACCTTGGGACATGGAGTGGTTAAACATGTCTAACAGCAGGGGGGCTAGCTGACCAGAAAACTTCTTGTAAAAATCAATTGGGAACCCATCGGGTCCTGGGGCCTTCCGATTTTGCATGGCAGAGATGGCTGAGGTAACCTCTTCATGGCTCAGTGGTTGGTCTAGTTGCTTTGTTTGGTCATCAGAGAGGGTGGGAACTTGTATTTTATCAAAAAAACGTAAAAAAAGTGTTGTGTCTTTAAATGATTCTGAATTATACAAATCAAAATAGTAGTTTTTAAAGGTAGAATTTATTTCTAAAGGGTCTGTGGTCAGCTTTCCTGTAGTATCTTCAATTTGAGAAATGTGTTGTGATGCAGATTTAGATTTTAGTTGGTGAGCCAGAAGCCCGGCCTGCCTTTTCACCATGTTCATAAAACATCCACGTGATCACATAATAAGTTGCTCTGTTTCTGAAGTAGATAAAGTATATTTTGCATATAAGTAAATTATACTGAGTCTGAAGATCTATCCTCTCTTTGTAGAGTAAGGGACTTGGAGATGCGGCACATTGCCTGTCTAAATCAAATATTGAATCCATTAACTGTTTTTTTTTTCTCTTCTCTCTCCATTCATAAAGGCTGAATATGCTATTATCTCCCCCCTAACAACAACTTTAAGTGTTTCCCAAAGTAATGATGGAGAAACTGAGTCTGTTCTGTTTGTTTTCAAAAAACTATCGATGGCTTTAGAGATTAAAATGCAGAACGTCTCATCTGATAATAATGCAGTATTAAAGCGCCATTGAGGACGACTAGTGTTAGTGTGGTTGAAAGAGAGATGCATAAGTACGGGGGCGTGGTCTGATTCTACGATGGCACCATATTCAACCTTCTCTAAGGAGCACATCAGTTTTTGATCAATGAAAAGTAATCAATTCTCGAGTATGAATGATGGACATGAGAAAAAAATGAAAAAGTTTTGCTTTGAGGATTCAAAACGCGCCATGGATCTACACATGCCGCATGCCCAAAAAATTCTAAAAATGTACTGGCCATTTTTGATAGGGTCTGTACTTTAGGGTTGGATCTGTCTAAGTTTGGGTCCATGACACAGTTAAAGTCACCCCCTAAAATCAAAAAATGAGAATTTAGATCTGGTAGTTTACAGACAAGTTGTTGCACAAACCCTGCATCATCCCAGTTAGGAGCGTACAGGTTCACTAGTACAACAGGGGTATGGAAAAGCCGCCCAGAGAGAATAACATAACGACCTTGTGAGTCAGATATAACACCAGAACAGGTGAACTGAATTTTCTTGTGTAGTATTATTGCTGTTCCCCTTGCTTTAGAATTAAAACCAGAATGAAAGATTTGTCCTACCCATTGTTTTTTTAAACGTAGTTGGTCAGAATTACGTAGGTGAGTTTCTTGAAGAAATATAATATCAGCTTTCAAATTCTTAAGGTGAGTAAATATTTTAGATCTCTTTACTGGACTGTTGAGCCCTTTAACGTTCCATGATGCGAAACTGATCGTTGACCCCCCACCCCCACCCTGTAAACTGTCAGTCATAGCCACACAATAAAGTCAAAAGTGTAGTGTACATGACTCGTTTTGTGCATAACCATGTAGATGCCACGCCTCCCTCCCTCAACAGAAAACAACATAATGCAATCCAAAATATGTACAGTATATAGAAAAGACAAAAAGATCCAGTCATTAACCCCAGATTCCCAACACTCCTTTTGTCTGCCAAACTGGCAGCGCGCAGGATTCCTCCCCCTTCTGAACACTTCCAACAATTCACCTTAATCATCTAAACTTTGCTTTCAAGGTCTCCTTAATATTAATGGAACCAATAAACTCCAACCATAAATCAAGGTTCAGTTTTCAGTCATATGAAATAAAAATAACACTTAAACATGCCGTACTAAAACAACAAGTTAAAAAGTCTTGTGACGGCCGGCCATTGTTAATGTATGATAACGTTGCTAGTCAAGAATTATGCTACACTGAGTTAGCCTGAGTTAGCCGTGGCTGCTACTTTACCCGGCGTCATTGATATTCAGTGTTCAGTTAATCCTCATGTTCCGGAACATCAGAAATGTCGGCCTTCCTCTCAATCCTCCGAGCGTAGAACGTCTCAGCATCCGATGGTGTCTCGAACATCAGCGTCTCTCCTCCATAAGACATTCTTAGGCGCGCAGGGTAGAGAAGCCTGAATTGAATCCCTTTCTTATACAGAGCTGATTTGACGGTCTTGTAAGCTGCCCGTTTCTTAGAGAGGTTGGCACTCAGATCAGGATATAGCCTCAATGCGTGTCCCTTATACAGCATCTCGTTCTGCCTAGCCCAGCGTAGTGCTTTCTCCCGGTCTTGATACTTATGGAAAGCAACAATGATTGCTCGAGGTGGCTGGCCATCTTTGGGTCTTCGCATAAGAGCACGGTGGGCTCGGTCTAGTTCAGGCGGTGTGGCAAACACCTGCGTCCCCATCGCGTCTTTCAAAAGCGTGGAGATGACAGTCACCATATCGCCGTTGGGCTCACTACCCTCCGGCACGTTTATTATGCGGAGGTTTGCTCTTCAAGAACGGTTCTCCAAGTTATCGACGCGGTCTACTAGTGCAGCATTCGCAGCCTGTAGTTCAGATATGGTTTTCTCCACTTTATATAGTGCTTCAAAGTTCTCACCTGCAGTGATCTCTACAGATGTAACTCTGTGTCCCAGTGTATCCACCATTTCTCGAAAACCAGCTATAGATGACTGGATAGGCGCCAGAGAGGCGTGAATGAGTGCAGCCATGTCCTCTTTAAGATTTTCACGCTGCTTCTCCATTTCTGCTGTTAGCATCCCAGCGAGTTCGTTAGTAGCTGTAGCCGTCGCCATGTTAGCCACTTTGCTACTAAGAGTTGATTTCTTCGGCTCTGTATCCCCTTTGGTTTTCTGAGAGCTTGGCATGTTCTGAACGTGTGGTTTTGGTAACAAATGAAATAAAATACTTAACTGAATATATATACTCGACTTCCGTTTGTATAACAAGGAGTTTTAAGGTAGTTAAATTCAAGGTATCAGGAGACACTCGTTCGCACGTCTGATCACCACATGTTCCAAACCGGAAGCCGACCCCGAGATACTTGAACTCCTTCACTTGGGGTAAGGCTTCATTCCCTACCTGGAGTGGACAGTCCATCGGTTTCCTGCTGAGAACCATGGCCTCAGATTTGGAGGTGCTAACCTCATCCCAGCCGCTTCACACTCGGCCGCGAACCGATCCAGTGAGTGCTGAAGGTCTCAGACCGATGAAGCCATTAGGACCACATCATCTGCAAAAAGCAGTGGTGCAATCCTTAGCCCACCGAACTGCAGACCCCCTCCTCCACGACTACGCCTAGAAATCCTGTCCATGAATATCACAAACAGGATTGGTGACAAAGTGCAGCCCTGGCGGAGGCCAACCCTCACTGGAAATCGGTCCGACGTGCTACCGAGAACCCGGACACAGCTCTCGCTTTGAGAGTACAGAGATTGGATGGCCCTGAGTAGAGACCCCCTCACCCCATCCTCCCGCAGCACCGCAGCACCTCCCACAGTATCTCCCTGGGAACCCGGTCATACGCCTTCTCCAAATCCATAAAGCACATGTAGACCGGATGAGCGTACTCCCAGGTCCCCTCCAGGATCCTTGCGAGAGTGAAAAGCTGGTCCGTCATTCCACGACCTGGACGAAAACCGCATTGTTCCTTTTCAATCTGAGGTTCGACAATCGGTCAGACCCTCCTTTCCAGCACCTTAGAGTAAACTTTCCCGGGGAAGCTAAGTAATGTGATGCCTCTGTAATTGGCACACACCCTCTGATCCCCCTTTTTAAAAAGAAGAACCACCACCCCGGTCTGCCACTCCTTCGGTACTGTTTCCGACTTCCACGCAATGTTGATGAGACGTGTCAACCATGACAGTCCCTCAACACCCAGAGCCTTCAGCATTTCTGGGCGGATCTCATCCACCCCCCGGGCTTTGCCACTGTGGAGCTGTTTAACTACCTCAGTGACTTCCCTCCGTGAGATTGTAGTTGATCCCCCTTCAAACTCCAGCTCCGCCTTTAACATAGAGGGCGGAGTTGTCGGATTCAGGAGTTCCTCAACGTGTTCCTTCCACCGCCCTAACACACTATCAGTGGAGGTCAACAGCGTCCCATCCTTACTTTACACAGCTTGGATGGTTCCCTGCTTCCCCATCCTGAGGTGTCGGACGGTTTTCCAGAACAACTTTGGTGCCGACCGAAAGTCCTTCTCCATGGCTTCTCCGAACTTCTCCCACACCCGCTGCTTTGCCTCGGCCATGGCTGAGGCTGCTGCCCTTCGGGCCCGTCGATACCTTGCAACTGCATCAGGAGTACCCAGGGATAACATATCCCGGAAGGCCTCCTTCTTCAGTCGGACGGCTTCCCTGACCACCGGTGTCCACCAGGAGGTTCGAGGGTTACCACCTCTTGAGGCACCTAAGACCTTGAGACCACAGCTCCCCGCCGCAGCTTCGGCAATGGAGGCTTTGAACACCGCCCACTCTGGTTTAATGTCCCCAGCCTCCATAGGGATGCCTGAAAAGCTCCGCCGGAGGTGTGAGTTGAAGGCCTCCTGGACTTG
This sequence comes from Eleginops maclovinus, assembly GCF_036324505.1. Lineage (NCBI taxonomy): Eukaryota > Metazoa > Chordata > Actinopteri > Perciformes > Eleginopidae > Eleginops > Eleginops maclovinus. Next base: position 7,391,290 of record NC_086372.1, read on the forward strand.
TGACTCCTCCAGAGGTTCTCAGTTCACCCGCACTACACGTTTGGGCTTACCAGGTCTGTCCAGAGGCTTCCCCCGCCACTCGACCCAACTCACCACCAGATGGTAATCAGTTGACAACTCCGCCCCTCTCTTCACCCGAGTGTCCAAAACATACGGCCTCAGGTCCGATGATACGATAACAAAATCGATCATGGACCTTCTGCCTAGGGTGCTCTGGTACCACGTACACTTATGAGCATCCTTATGTTCGAACATGGTGTTTGTTATAGCCAATCCATGACTAGCACAGAAGTCCAGTAACAAACCACCACTCCGGTTCAGATCAGGGGGGCCGTTCCTCCCAATCACGCCCCTCCAAGTGTCTCCATCATTGCCCACGTGTGCTTTGAAGTCTCCCAGCAAGACTAAGGAGTCCCCCTCAGGAGCCCCATACAGGACTTCTTTCAGGGTCTCCAAGAAGGCCGAATACTCTGAACTGCTGTTTGGTGCATAAGCACACAAAACAGTCAGAGTTTCCCCCCCCCATAACCCGCAGGCGTAGGGAGGCGACCCTCTCGTCCACTGGGGTAAACTCAAACAAAGCGGCACTCAACCGGGGGCTTTTGGGTATCCCCACACCCGCTCGGCGCCTCACACCTTGGGCAACTCCAGAGAAGAATAGAGTCCACCCCCTATCCAGAAGTAAGGTTCCAGAGCCGACGCTGTGTGTAGAGGTGAGCCCCACCAGATCCAACTGGTAACGCTCCACCTCCCGCACAAGCTCCGGCTCCTTCCCCCCCAGAGAGGTGACATTCCACGTCCCCAAAGCCAGCTTCTTTCGCCTGGGTCTGGTCCGTCGAGACCCTCTGCTTTCACTGCCACCCTTCTGGCAGCGCACCCGACCCCATCGTTGTTTCCCGTAGGTGGTGGGCCCACGGGATGGAGAAGCGGAGGTGTTGCCCATGTTGCTTTTTCGGGCTGTGCCCGGCCGGGCTCCGTGGCAAGCCCGGCCACCAGACGCTCGCTGACAAGTCTTCCTTCTGGGCCTGGCTCCAGAAGGGGACCCCGGGCTTCCTCCGGGCCGGGTATCCTCGCTTTCCAGTTTGTTTGTCATGAGATCTTTTGAACCAATCTTAGTCTGCCCCCTTACCTGAGACCAATTTGCCATGGGAGACCCTACCAGGAACACAAGGTTCTAGTAAGACAACACAGCCCCCAGGTTCATCGGGGCACACAAACCTCTCCACCACGATAAGGTGCTGGTTCTCGGAAAGGACCTACACAAGTGTGATCTGGAAAATTGAAGCCTACAGTGCACAGTGAGAATGGACTTTACAGTGAAGTAGGAGAGATCTTGTATCCAGCAGTGAATCTATTGAGATGAAAAATATATGCAAATGTATAAATTCAGGAATTTTTAATCAGGGAAAAGGAACCAATGTCATTTTAAGAAGTTAATTTAACTTTTTTGTGTGTGGGAAAAACTATATCACAAAAATTACTATCAGAGTTCAGTATTTAATGTGCATCTTAAAAGATGTCCAGGTTATTGTTATTTTCAGTTGTATGTTTGTTTAGGAGTTTGCAAGGACATGTAATAAGGTAGATAACAGAGACCATCTCTTTGATGTTTTATTCTCGTTGTGTGAACGTGCTACAAAAACATTCATTGTACATCCTGCATAGAAAAAGTCAACTGTGCTATCAAAGGTTTTTGTCAGTCTGACCTATCCATCAAAATGTGATGTACAGTGTAGTTATATTTTTGTTTATTGTTATCTTACAGTCATGTCGCAGCCTTCAGGAGTACGCCGGTCCAGACCAGAGGAGGCAACCATACATCCTAGCAGTTGGGACCACAAGAAACAGCATCCATAAGTACTACATTGCGTTGGATGGTGATCTCCTTCCCTGCAAGGCCAATTCTTCCCTGTCAGCTTTTGATTAACTTTTTAAAGCACATTATGGGTTTGGGATCTCCAATGACCTGGACACATTTATGCAGACCACCATCTACAACATTGATGTAGGTCTTTCTCACGAAACTCCCAGATTCAAAGACCTTAGGGCTAAGCTCCTCAACTGATGTTAAGATGCTTTGGTTGCAAGTCCACTTTTGTCACCATTCAACAGTTGGTCTGTCATCTCAAGGTTTCACATGCATTTTATCCTGGTAAGAAGTTTCAATTGTTGTGTGACCAGAATGGATGCCACCAGAGATTTTGCACTTTTTCAGGCTTCAGGAAACATCTCCATAGCAAACATAGCGCTGATAGTGATGAGGCCTAATGAGCAAATTCTCAAATGCTCACCTATGACCAATATATTGTGTGGGTTGGTTGTGGTTGCTACTGATTAGATGTTATCTAAGTAAAACTCATTTTTGAAAATAAACGCATGTTTTCAAGAATCTAATGTGTACTTTAAATTCCTTAAGTATTAATGATATATAGAGTATATTTTGACTGCCAAAGTGTTTAAATCTAACTCTTTATTTGGAGTATATATTTTAATCTTTTTAATAGTGTTCAGAGAACACCTAACTCTTGGACCTATATATACACCAGGGTTTCCCACACATAGACTTTACTTGGGCGGGCCACCCAGGTATATTAATGGCCGCCAAAGTATATTTCACGACCCATTTAGGTTTGTTTTTTTTAATCCGTCCGCGAGCACGACGCCATCCGCGATCGATTCACTAGTGGACAATGATCTCCTCGCTCTACGCCTCCTGTACCTGTTCGCTCTGCTATCGTGTGAAGGGTCTGCTAACAAGCGACAAAACAGAAAGGGAGACCTTACGAGAAAAAGAGAAGACGACTTGAAAAAAATAGCTTTTTGTTATCTCCTAATTTAAAGAATGGAGAAATCAAAGAAGCGTGTATAGAGTGATGACAATTCATTTGAGCAACAGGATAATGCTGACATTCATATTAAAGTGAGGAGGTTGTACAGAAAGAGGTGATGTTAGGTGGAGGCTCAATATGGTACATTCTGGTGACACAAACTTAGGGAGGGACAAATAGAATAATTTTCCTAATGTGAATGAGTATAATATTGGTTTGTACATTCTTTAAATGTGTCAACAAAAAGGTCCAAAGCTTGATCGTAGCTAGCTTTTTTTTTTTAATATCAGGGTAAAACTTAATTTTCTATGAAAACATTTACATTTTAAAATCAGATGACCTAATTGTTTTTGACACCTGCACCTAGAGGAATTATATTTTAGTCTGATCTGGTTGTGTGTGGTAGAAGCTCATCTTTAATCATGGGGACATTAAAAATGAAATAATGCAATTATGAACTGCAGAAAAGTCCCCAGCCTTTCCGAGAACCAGCAAGTTGTGGAGAGGTTTGTGTACCCCGATAAACCTGGGGGCTGTGTTGTCTGGAACCTTGTATTCCTGGCAGGGTCTCTCATGGCAAATAGGTCTCAAGTAAGGGGTCAGACTAAGATTGGTTCAAAAGACCTCATGAAAAACAACCATAAAAGCCACGCCCAGAAGGAGGACTCGTCGGCGAGCGTCTGGTGGCCAGGCTTGCCACAGAGCCCGGCCGGGCACAGCCCGAAAAAGCAAAGTCTCAAGGTCTTAGGTGTCTCAAGGGGCGCTAACCCTCGAACCTCCTGGTGGACACCGGTGGTCAGGGAAGCTGTCCGACTGAAGAAAGAGGCCTTCCGGGATATGTTATCCCTGGGTACTCCTGACGCAGTTGCACAGTATCTGATAGTGTGTAAGGGCGGTGGAAGGAACACTTTGAGGAACTCCTGAATCCGACAACTCCGCCCTCTATGTTAGAGGCGGAGCTGGAGTATGAAGGGGGATCAACTCCAATCTCACGGGGGGAAGTCACTGAGGTAGTTAAACAGCTCCACAGTGGCAAAGCCCCGGGGTGGATGAGATCCGCCCAGAAATGCTGAAGGCTCTGGGTGTTGAGGGACTGTCATGGTTGACACGTCTCATCAACATTGCGTGGAAGTCGGAAACAGTACCGAAGGAGTGGCAGACCGGGGTGGTGGTTCCTCTTTTTAAAAAGGGGGATCAGAGGGTGTGTGCCAATTACAGAGGCATCACATTACTCAGCCTCCCTGGGAAAGTTTACTTGAAGGTGCTGGAAAGGAGGTTCCGGCCGATTGTCGAACCTCAGATCGAAAAGGAACAATGCGGTTTTCGTCCTGGTCGTGGAACGACGGACCAGCTTTTCACTCTCTCAAGGATCCTGGAGGGGGACTGGGAGTGCGCTCATCCGGTCTACATGTGCTTTGTGGATTTGGAGAAGGCGTTTGAGCGGGTTCCCAGGGAGATACTGTGGGAGGTGCTGCGGGAGTATGGGGTGAGGGTCCTCGGTAGCACGTCGGACCAATTTCCGGTGAGGGTTGGCCTCCGCCAGGGCTGCGCTTTGTCACCAATCCTGTTTGTGATATTCATGGACAGGATTTCGAGGCGTAGTCGTGGGGGAGGGGGTCTGCAGTTCTGTGGGCTAAGGATTGCACCACTGCTTTTTTCAGATGATGTGGTCCTAATGGCTTCATCGGTTTGTGACCTTCAGCACTCACTAGATCGGTTTGCGGCTGAGTGTGAAGCGGCTGGGATGAAGATCAGCACCTCCAAATCTGAGGCCATGGTTCTCAGCAGGAAACCGATGGACTGTCCACTCCAGGTAGGGAATGAAGCCTTACCCCAAGTGAAGGAGTTCAAGTATCTCTGGATCTTGTTCTCGAGTGAGGGAACAATGGACCGTGAGATGGGCCGGAGAATCGGAGCAGCGGGAGCGGTACTGCAGTCGCTTTACCGCACCGTTGTGACGAAAAGAGAGCTGAGCCAGAAGGCAAAGTTCTCTGTCTACCGGGCCATCTTCATTCCTACCCTCACCTATGGTCATGAAGGATGGGTCATGACCGAAATAACGAGATTGCGGATACAAGTGGCCAAAATTGGATTTCTCTGCAGGGTGGCTGGCATCTCCTTTAGGGATAAGGTGAGAAGTTCAGTCATCCGGGAGGGACTCGGAGTAGAACCGCTGCTCCTTCGCGTTGAAAGGAGCCAGTTGAGGTGGTTCGGGCACCTAGTGAGGATGCCACCTGGACGCCTCCCTAGGGAGATGTTCCAGGCACGTCCAGTTGGGAAGAGACCGAGGGGTAGACCTAGGACCAGGTGGAGGGATTATATCTCTTCGCTGGCCTGGGAGCGTCTTGGAATCCCCCAGTCAGAGCTGGTTGATGTGGCCAGGGAAAGGAAAGTGGGGCTCTCTGCTGGAGCTGTTACCTCCGCGACCCTGACGGAAAAGCGGGAGAAGATGGATGGATGTAAATATTTCAGAGCATTATGTATCACATTTATTTAGTTTCAGAAAATGTGAAATATGTTTAACTGTTAAGATGTAATTCCTGCAACAAATCACCACAACTCTGGTTAAAGAAAATGTGACTGTGATTCAGGCAGCGTGGACAAACAATAAACCCCAAAACTATTCTCTAATTTCACAACGAGAGTCCATTTGGTAAGCAAAGATCGACACTTTGTTATATATAGTTTAATAAAGAAATGTGAGTGGAATTTTTAGTTCAGTTTTGGGGCTTTATAACTATCCATAAAGGCCATGCAAATATATATATATAGTTTATAAATGACAAAAGGAGGATCTTTTTAATTTATTTTGTACAAGACATGAGCTGTGTTGAAACCAGATAAATAGTTAAAACAATAGAATAAATGTACCGCAACACATTCAGCAGGGGTGCGCTTGGTTCCTCACCTCAGACAGCCGGTGGTGTTGCGCAGCAGCGAGGACTGGAACTTGACTTTGTGCTCGTCGCGGTGGGACAGGCTGCTCCAGCCAGAGTGGGGGATGACCACGGTGTTGATGAGCGTGCACAGAGCGTTTCCACAGAACATGGTGTGTATCAGATTCTTCTCTCCTGATACTAAGCTGTGTGTGTGTGTGTGTGTGTGTGTGTGTGTGTGTGTGTGTGTGTGTGTGTGTGTGTGTGTGTGTGTGTGTGTGTGTGTGTGTGTGTGTGTGTGTGTGTGTGTGTGTGTGTGTGTGTGTGTGTGTAGCTGTTTCCAAAGCACATTATCTTAGCATCTGTCCCGATGACTGTGCCGAGATCTACAGTTCAGCATTCAACACCATTGTGCCCTCCAAGCTCATCATTAAGCTCAGGGACCTTGGGCTCAACAGCGCCCTCTGTGACTGGATCCTGAGCTTCCTGACGGGCAGATCCCAGGCTGTGCGGATGGGGAACATCACATCCTCCACCTTGACCCTCAACACCGGAGCCCCTCAGGGTTGTGTGCTCAGCCCTCTCCTCTACTCCCTGTTCACGCACGACTGCGTGGCCACACACAGCTCCAACACCATCATCAAGTTTGCTGTCATCAGCCTGATCACAGACACAGAATAGACGGCATACAGAGAGGAGGTCAGAGCCCTGACATCTTGGTGCCAGGACAACAACCTCCATCTCAACGTCAGCAAAACAAAGGAGCTGATTGTGGACTACAGGAAGAGGCAGAGTGAGGCACACACACCCGTCACCATCGACGGGACTCCTGTGGAGAGAGTCAGCAGCTTCAGGTTCCTCGGGGTAAATATCAGTGAGGACCTGACATGGACAAATCACACCAGGGTCATATCCAAGACGGCTCGACAGCGGCTCTTCTTCCTCCGCAGGCTGCGGAAGTTCAACATGGACTCCAGGATACTCTGCAACTTCTACAGGTGCACCATCGAGAGTATCCTGACTGGCTGCATCACCGCCTGGTATGGCAGTTGCACCGCCCTCAACCGTAAGACTCTACAGAGGGTGGTGAAAACTGCTCAGCACATCACCAGGACGGAGCTGCCATCCATGGAGGACCTCTACACCCAGCGGTGTAGGAAGAAGGCCGGTAGGACCCCCATCACCCCAGCAACAATCTGTTCTGTCTGCTGCCATCTGGCAGACGGTACCACAGCATCCGGACCAAGACCACCAAACTGAGGGACAGTTTTATACCACAGGCTATAAGACTGCTGAACTCCTGAGCTCTACTCACATCTGTCTATAGTACACATATATATATATATATATATATTGTACATATTTGCCATACATATCTGTTTATAGTACACATATCTATATATTATACACATCTGCCATAAATATCTGTTTATAGTACACATTAGGGCTGTTTTCGACTAAGATGACATAAGTGACATAAATGTTTTTAGAAATACAATAAGCCTGCCTGAATAAATAAAAACAATTATACAACAACGAAAAAATAAACATAATAAAAATCAGAATCAAATGGGCTTCAGAAAGTGCACATGCAGCAAAAAGAGAGAGAGAGTGAGAGAGAAAGAGACACTCCCCACGCAGCCTCCAGCTTAATTCACAATTGTCCCAAAAGAAAAAGAAAAAAATCACTTCTTCACATAAGAAAAGTGTTCTACTGCACCTGTGATTGTCAGATTTTTCTGAGGTTGTGTGCCAGGAAAACCAGCTTGTTCACGTTGGTCGGGAAAAGTGCGCTCCTTGATTTGTTGGCAATGAAACCCGCTTTGGAAAATATCCTCTCTGAGGGCGTGGAGGTGGAGGGGATGCTGTGAAATCTCCTAGCAGCTCTTGACAACTTTGGATATCTATTTTCATTTTTCTTCCACCATTCCAGGGGGCCTCCAGTGCATTTAGTGAAGTCCTTGAAATAGGCCTTCATCTCGCTTGTCTCATCCTGTTCCTCCTCATCTTCATCACTGGCCAGCAGCATAGCCATCACAGTGTCCTGTTTTGCAGTCGGCCCAGGATCCACCGTGTCACTTTCCTCCTGGCAAGACCTGTCGGTTAGACTCTCAGCTAGTTCTGCCACCACTGAATACGCCTCATCTCTTTGGTCGTCGGAGAGAAAGGAGAGCTTCTTGAAGCGTGGGTCAAGCACCGCCGCACTGATGTAGACACTTCTTTCCAGCCCTGGCCCTTTAAGCTCCCATCGCCTGTCCATCTCCTCGGACAGCGCAGTCTTGATGATCTTTGTGGTTCGACTGTCGTCCGCATGCACCACCAAATGTCTTTTTTAAATATTCATAAGCATGGGGACAGTGGCAGACAGGGATGCATTATTTTCTTGGGACAAAAGCTCTGTCAGAGTGATCATTGGTTTAAGAACAGCGACAATGTCCTCTGCTGTGCGCCACTGTGATGTGGATAGCTCCAGGTCACGATCGGACCAATTGCTCACACTGTCATCTGTGAGCACGGCTGAAACTGGCCCCTTCTGTTCGATCAAGCGATCGAGCATCAAATAAACAGAGTTTCAACGGGCGCACCCCTTTCATATTTCCCCAGGAGGGCTGCTGGACCAACTGGTTGGTCCACGCAACCATGTTTGCTGCGTTGTCATGCACCACAGAAACGATCTTGGTACTTGGAATGTCCCACTCGCAAATTATCTCCGTCAGTTCTCGTGCAATGTGATCGGCTGTGTGACTGTCCTCCATTTTTTTTGTTTCTAAAACAAAACTCTCCAGTCGCCAGTCTCCAGTGATGAAATGTGATGTGACTGTGAGATAAGCCTCCATCTGAAGCGAGGTCCAGATATCAGTTGGGAAACTGACAGCTTCACAGTCCTGTATTGCCCTGTATATCTCTGACCGTGTCGATAGATATTTTGTGTGCACGATATCCATCACAGTAGCTCTTGTAGGGACGGTGTAGCCTGGCTCAAGTGTGCGCAAGAGTTCTTTAAATCCCCCACCCTCAACAATGCGCACAGGCCTCATATCAAGTGCCACAAGCTCCGCAATCTTTTCAGTAATTTCCCTTTTTCTCTTCTCTGAAAGTGGTGGTCTCAAAAAGTTTTTTTTGCGTTAATCTCGGGGCCGCCGCTGATGCAGACGTGCCGGCTGAGTTGTCGTCATGACACTGCGGGTGTAACTGTAAATGATAGAATAATATAACAATAATACTTTAATGCCTGTATTGATAAATGAGTGGTAGAACTGTTTGTTTGTTTGTAAAGTTACCAAGCCATACCCGCTTCAAATGATATGCCATGTTGGTTGTCGTCGTGTGATATGCAAGAACCTGCTCACACAACTTACACTTCACTTTCTTCGGGTCATCTTTAACCTTTTCAAAATAGTTCCACACTTTTGATCTCTTTTTAGTAGCCATTGTGAGCCAATAAATCCGTAAACACTATCGGTCCTGTGTGCTGCTCACCTGCGCTCATTTGGATTGCGCAACTGCAGTGGGTGTGATTTATTAATACCGTAATAAGCTAAGACTACCATTTAAACGAACAAATCATTGGAACTCTTTATTAACATAAAATAGACAGATTTTGCATTAATATAACAAAAAAAGACATTCTATGTAACAATTAATGCTCGGCAGCCACGGGCACCCCATATAGTCAGAATGGTATGGTCTTTGTTGTATAACAAAATTTTACGAAGATTCGACTACGAGGTTCATAGTCCAATCAGACCTCTCCGAATCGAATCGTCGAATAGTCGAATATTGGAGGCCAGCCCTAGTACACATATCTATATATTATACACATCTGCCATACATATCTGTTTATAGTACACATATCTATATATTATACATATCTGCCATATACATCTGTTTATACGTAATACATGCATCTGTCCATACCTCCTCATTCAACAGTGTAAAGTATTTAAATTACTGTACAGTGTATTTAAATACTTTCAATGTATTTCACATCCTTAAATGTTTGGTGTAAATATTTTTCTCTCTTTTTGCACTATTTTATCTATCTTATTTGCACCATGTATGTTGAGTTGTTGGAAGAGCATGGGATATAAGATTTTCATTGCCATATACGTTGTATATGCTGTGCATATGACCAATAAAACCTTGAAACCTTGAGATCTGTTCTGTCAACACTGAGCGCTGAGTGTCTGAGTAGCTCTCACCTCCCACAGAACAGCCAACGCACACATTCACACACTGCCAGCCAGTCAGACGCACACACACTCCGGCCAGCTGACAAAAGCAGGCGGACGCCCCCACACACCACAGCGGGGCTCCAAGGTTGAATGTTTTGGTGAAGATGGAGGCTTGTTAGTTTACGAATAAAAGACCTAAAGTAACCTAACACAGGTGGGTTTTTCAGAATTTACAAAGGGACAAATGTTCTTGTTCTACACCTGGATCCCGAGGTGTATCAAGCATTATGACTCGTATCATTAGTCATAGCATTGTTTTGCTTTATTTCTTTTTCTGACCTACTGAATTCAGTTTTTTTGTGCCAACGATTGTTTCAGTTTTGATTTTCAGCCTGTTTGAGCTGCAGTTGTCATTATCACCTCCTGTCAGTGAACTGAGACTGTTTTGTCATTTTCAGCTCCGTTCAGTGAGAAAATCAGTTTGTGTGAGTTAGACACCGGAATGTGTCTAGCTCTTCTGGTTTGTGCTTGAATTCTCTCCCAAAAGCACTGGCATAATCAAGACAGAGGATGACACGTGAAAACTCGCGAAAGAAGTGATTGTGTGAAAGTGTGATTTTCAGTTTCTCTGAAAAAGGCACTTTTGTCATTTTTAGCTTCTTTCATTGAACCGATGCAGTTTTTGCCATTTTCAGCTTCTTCTCAGTGAGATAAGGCACATTTGTCATTTTCAGCCACTTTTGTCATTTTCAGCTTCTTTCACTGAACCAAGGCCTTTTTTTTTTTTTACAATTTCAGCTTCTCTCAGTGAAAACTCAGGCCTTTTTGTGATTTTCAGCTTCTCTCAGTGAAAACTCAGGCCTTTTTGTGATTTTCAGCTTCTCTCAGTGAACTCGGGTCTTTTTGTGATTTTCAGCCAATTTTTTAATTTTCAGCTTCTTTCACTGAACCGATTCCTTTTTTGCAATTTTCAGCTCCTCTCAATGAGATAAGGCACTTTTGTCATTTTTAGCTTCATTCACTGTACTGAAACCGTTTTTGATGTTTTCAGCTTGTCTTCGTTGAGATAAGGCACTTTTGTGATTTTCAGCTTCTTTCACTGAACCGAGCAATTTTCAGCTTCTCTCAGGGAAAACTCAGGGCTTTTTGTGATTTTCAGCTCCTCTCAGTGAGATAAGGCACTTTTGTCCTTTTTATTTTCATTCACTGTACTAAGGCCGTTTTTTGTGATTGTCAGCTTATCTGAATCGGATAAGGCACTTTTGTCATTTTTAGCTTCATTCACTGTACTGAAACCGTTTTTGATGTTTTCAGCTTGTCTTCGTTGAGATAAGGCACTTTTGTGATTTTCAGCTTCTTTCACTGAACCGAGCAATTTTCAGCTTCTCTCAGTGAAAACTCAGGGCTTTTTGTGATTTTCAGCTCCTCTCAGTGAGATAAGGCACTTTTGTCATTTTTAGCTTCATTCACTGTACTAAGGCCGTTTTTGTGATTGTCAGCTTATCTGAATCGGATAAGGCACTTTTGTCATTTTTAGCTTCTTTCAGTGAACCGAGGCAGTTTTTTGTGATTATCAGCTTCTTTCACTGAACCAATTCCTTTTTTGCAATTTGCAGCTCCTTTCACTGAACCCAGGACTTTTTTTGTTGTTGCAATTTTCAGTTTATTTAAGTGAAATAAGAGACGTTTTTCATTTTCAGCCACTTTTGTCATTTTTAGCTTCTTTCACTGTACTGAAACCGTTTTTGTGGTTTTCAGCTTGTCTTTGTTGAGATGAGGCACTTTTGTGATTTTCAGCTTCTTACACTGAACTGAGGTCTTTTTTTGCAATTTTCAGTTTATTTAAGTGAAATAAGGCACATTTGTCATTTTCAGCCACTTTTTTCATTTTCAGCTTCTTTCAGTGAATTGAGGCCGTTTTTGTGATTTTCAGCTTCTGTCAGGGAACCGATTTTTTTTTTGCAATTTTCAGCTCCTCTCAATGAGATAAGGCACTTTTGTCATTTTTAGCTTCTTTCAGTGAGATAATGCACTTTTGTCATTTTCAGCCAATTTTGTCATTTTTAGCTTCATTAACTGTACTAAGGCCGTTTTTGTGATTTTCACAAGAGTGTCTTATCTCACGGAGAGAACCTAAAAATCACAAAAACAGCCTCAGGTCACTGAAAGAAGCTAAAAATGACAAAGACGGGCTCAGCTCACTGAAAAGAACCTACAAATGACAAAAGTGTCTTATGTCACGGAGAGAAGCTGAAAATCACAAAAACAGCCTCAGTTCACTGAAAGAAGCTAAAATGACAAAAGTGTCTCTCACGGAGAGAATTAGAAAATCACAAAAACGGCCTCAGTTTACTGAAAGAAGCTAAAAATGACAAAAACGGCCTCAGTTCACTGAAAAGAAGCTACAAATGACAAAAGTGTCTCTCATGGAGAGAATCTGAAAATCACAAAAACGGCCTCAGTTCACTGAAAGAAGCTAAAATGACAAAAGTGTCTTATCTCACGGAGAGAATCTGAAAATCACAAAAACGTTCTCAGTACACTGAAAGAAGCTAAAAATGACAAAAACGGCCTCAGTTCACTGAAAAGAAGCTACAAATGACAAAAGTGTCTTATCTCATGGAGAGAAGCTGAAAATCCCAAAAACTGAGTCAGTTCAGTGAAAAAGTTTTAAATCACAAATAATATAAGTGAAAACCACTTATTTTGCAATTTGTCACGTGTACTCCTGGATATTCATATATGTGCGTGCTGTTTTGGAAGAATTAAGCAACAAAAACAAAAGTTAAAAAAATGTTGGTGTGTCACGCAGCAAAAGTGCTGTTCTCACTTAGAGAAGCTGATAATCACAAAAACGGCCTCAGTTCACTGAAAAGAAGCTACAAATGACAAAAGGGTCTTATCTTACGGAGAGAACCTGAAAATCACAAAAACGGCCTCAGTTCACTGAAAGAAGCTAAAAATGACAAAAGTGTCTTATCTCACGGAGAGAAGCTTAAAATCCCAAAAACGGCCTCAGTTCACTGAAATAAGCTAAAAATGACAAAAACGACCTCAGTTCACTGAAAAGAAGCTACAAATGACAAAACTGTCTTATCTCACGGAGAGAAGCTGAAAATCACAAAAACAGCCTCAGTTCAGTGAAAAAGTTCTAAATCACAGATTATATAAGGGAAAACCACTTCTTTTGCAATTTTTATGTTTACTCCTCGATATTCATGTATGTGCGTGCTGTTTTGGGAGAATTAAGCAACAAAAACAAAAGTTAGAAACTTTTTGGTGTGTCACGCACCAAAACTGCTTTTCTCACTGAGAGGAGATGAAAATCAAGAAAACGCAGCATTTCACTGAAAGAAGCTGAAAATCACAAAAACGGCCTCAGTTCACTGAAAAGAAGCTACAAATGACAAAAATGTCTTATCTCACTGAGAGAAGCTGAAAATCACAAAAACGGAGTCAGTTCAGTGAAAATGTCCAAATCACAAATTATATAAGGTAAACCCACTTCTTTTTGCAACTTTCAGGTGTATTCCTAAATATTCATGTATGTGCGTGCTGTTTTGGGAGAATTAAGCAACAAAAACAAAAGTTAAAAACATTTTGGTGTGTCACGCAGCAAAAGTGCTGTTCTCACTGAGAGAAGCTAAAAATCACAAAAACGGCCTCAGTTCACTGAAAAGAAGCTACAAATGACAAAAGTGTCTCTCACGGAGAGAATCTGAAAATCACAAAAACGGCCTCAGTTCACTGAAAGAAGCTAAAAATGACAAAAACGGCCTCAGTTCACTGAAAAGAAGCTACAAATGACAAAAGTGTCTTATCTCACAGAGAGAAGCTGAAAATCCCCAAAACGGAGTCAGTTCAGTGAAAAAGTTTTAAATCACAAATTATATAATTGAAAACCACTTATTTTGCAATTTGTCACGTGTACTCCTGGATATTCATATATGTGCGTGCTGTTTTGGAAGAATTAAGCAACAAAAACAAAAGTTAAAAAAATGTTGGTGTGTCACGCAGCAAAAGTGCTGTTCTCACTTAGAGAAGCTGATAATCACAAAAACGGCCTCAGTTCACTGAAAGAAGCTAAAAATGACAAAAACGGCCTCAGTTCACTGAAAAGAAGCTACAAATGACAAAAGTGTCTTATCTTACGGAGAGAACCTGAAAATCACAAAAAACGGCCTCAGTTCACTGAAAGAAGCTAAAAATGACTGTGGCAGCCGGGTGTGGTTAGAGCGCCGGCTGCTGGGGTGAGGGGAGTGGCTCGGCCGGAGACCAGACAGCTGATCGGAATCAGGTAATCAGTCAGTAAATATAAAGCATGTTGGTAACCTGGTTCTGGTCTGTCTTGCAGTAGGCTGGGTCCTGGGAAGCCGACACACCCCGTCCTGGCCTTGCCGTCATGTAAGTGCCGGGGAGTTGTCTTTTGTGTGCACATTTCTAACGAAATAAACGGCCTCAGTTCACTGAAAAAAAGCTGCAAATGACAAAAGTGTCTTATCTTACTGTGAGAAATTGAAAATCACAAAAACGGCCTCAGTTCACTGAAAAGAAGCTACAAATGACAAAAGTGTCTTATCTCACTGAGAGAAGCTGAAAATCACAAAAACGGCCTCAGTTCAATGAAAGAAGCTAAAAATGACAAAAATGGCCTCAGTTCACTGAAAAAAAGTTGCAAATGACAACGTGTCTTATCTTACGGAGAGAGGATGAAAATGACAATAACGTCCTCAGATCACTGAAAAGAAGCTACAAATGACAAAAGTGTCTTATCTTACTGAGAGAAGATGAAAATCACAAAAACGGCCTCAGTTCACTGAAAAAAGCTAAAAATGACAAAACAACACGGCCTCAGTTCACTGAAAAGAAGCTAAAAATGACAAAAGTGTCTTATCTTACTGTGAGAAATTGAAAATCACAAAAACCATACCTCATTCAAACTTATCTAACAAGCTACAAATTTAAAAAAAAAACAAACAAGGACTCTGTCTTAATGTCTCAATCTGTAAGCATAAGACTGAAAATCAACAAAAACGCCATCATTCACCTGAACAAAGCTAAAAAACTCCAAGAGAATTGGCCTCAGTTCACTGAAAAAATCAGACAGCAAAATGACAAAAGTTACCCTTCATCTAGACGGAGAGGAGGAAAAATGGAAAATTCATAAAACGCAACCACGTTCCACTGACACAAGGGTACTAAAAATGACAAAAGTGTCTTATCTTACGAGAGACAGGTCGAAATCCACAAAACGGAAACGGCGCCCAAGTCATCTGACGAGAAGCTAAAAACTGACAATAAGAGTGTCCTTATCTTAAACTTCGAGCAAGCGATACGAAAAGAGCTGACAATACACAAAACACGAAATTGACCCACTGCGGCCCTCAGTTTCAATGAAAGAACGAGACTAAAAAAGGATTACAAAAATGGCCCTCACAGTTCACTTGGAAGTAAAAACTTTGTCAAAATGAGACACAACACTGTGTCTTAGCTATACGGAGAGAGGGATAAAATGACAATAACGTCCCTCCCATATGCACGTGAAAAGCCAGCTACACAAACTGACAAAAGTGTCTTATCTTCTGAGAGAAGATCTGAAAAACACAAAAACAGGCCCATCCTCCAGTTCCTAGAAAGCAAACGAGAGCTAAAAAATGACAAAAACGTGTCCTTATCTCAACCCTAGAGAGGCTTGAAAATGCCACAAAAACCATATCAGTACCCCCAAGTTTCTCACTGAAATTGAGTCATAGCCATACAAATATAGACACAAACAGCACTACTATCTTATCACTTACACTGTGAGAAAGTGTAAAATCACCCGAAAACAAAGTGTCCACTTCAGTATTCTCACACTGCCAAGAAGCTATCAAATGACCAAAGCTTGTCCTTATCTACACATGAGCAGTAAACTCGCGAGCGAAAATGCACAAACAACGCAACCTCAGTTGACAGAAAGAAGCTAAAAAAGACAAAAATTGGACAGCTCATATTTACACTGAAAAAAAGCTGAAAATGACAAAGTGCTCCTTTAATCTCACGTGAGAGAGGACCCTGAGCGAAAATCACAAAAACGGACTCACCGGCCGCAGTTCAACTGAAATCAGCTACACAGGTGTACAAAAAGTGTCTTTATCTCTTCGTGAAGAAAATTGAAAATCACAAAAACGTCCGCACTCAGTTCACTGAAAAGAAATCTTTCCATCAAATGACAAAAATGTGGTCTATCTCACGAGAGAAACTAGCGAAAAACCCAAAAAAGAAAAAAATAAAAACGGCCTCGAGTTCCACTGAAAGAACTAAAAACAGGACAAATATGGCCTCAGTTCACTGAAAAAAAGCTGCAAAAGACAAAGTAGTCTATCTGACTTAACGGAGAGAGGATGAAAATCCACCACAAAACGGGCCCGCCTCAGTGATACAACATGAAAAAGAGTCTAAAAATGACAAACAAACGGCCTCAGTTCAACTGAAAAAGAAGCTACAAATGACAGGAAAGCGCCTTACATCCTCCCTAGTAAGGCTGAAAATCTACAACAACGCCTCAGTTCACTGAATAAGCTAAAAACACAAAAACGGCCTACATTTTACTGCAAAGAGCCAAAAACTGACAAAAGAGTGATTGCTATCCTTCTTTACTTGTGAGAAAGTTAGAAAATTCACAAAATCTCGTACTCAGTTCACTGAAAAGATGCTAAAAATGACAAAAGTGTCTTCTATCGAACCAGCCTTAGATAGGCTGGGAAAATCACAAAAACGGCCCCGCAGTTCACTGAAAGACGCTAAAAATGAACAACAAGTCTCCACCCACAAGGCTCTTATTTACTGTGAGAAATTGAAAAACACAAAACGGGCCCCCCCCCGTTCAAAGATTCACTGAAAAAAAGCTCTAAGCAAATGACCAAATTGTCTTATCTAATACGTGAGAGAGGATACAAATGACAAGTCCAACGATGGCCGATCCACAAGAGATCACTCGAGAAAACAGAAGCTTACAAAATGACTAAAAGTGTGTGTTATCTCTCACGCGGAGCGCGAAGAACATGAAAAAACAAAAAAACGTACACTCTGTTTCAGCTGAACAATAGAGCACTGTCAACAACTATACAAAAGGGTCATATCTTACTGAGAGAACAGTCTGAAAATCACAAAAACGGCCTCAGTTCACTGAAAAGCAGCTCAACAAATATTGTCAAAAGTGTATCTTATCTACTAGGTTACCATAGAGAGACGCTGAAAATCAACACAAAACGGCTACATTCACAAAACTACAGTCTACCAATGACACAAATGGCCAAGTTTCGACTGAAAAGAAGCTCAAATGACAACAAGTTTCTTATCTCACTGAGAGAGATCTGAAAATCACAAAAACAGCCTACAGATCTTCTACACTGCATAGAATCTAAAAATGACAAAGTGTCTTATCTTACTGTAGAAATTGGAAAATCCACCAAAAAAGGGCCTCAGTCACTGAAAAGAAGCAACAAATGACAAAAGTGTCTTATCTCACCTAAGAGAAGCTGAAAATCACAAAACGGCCTCAGTTCACTGAAAGAAGCTAAAAATGACAAAAATGGCCTCAGTTCACTGAAAAGAAGCTACAAATGACAAAAGTGTCTTATCTTACGAGAGGGAGGAGCTGAACATCGGGACAGCGTCCGAAATCATCTCGGAGGGCCTCACAAGTTCACAGAAAGACGCTTACAAAATGACAAAAATGGCCTCAGTTCACTGAAAAGAGAGCTAAAAATGAACAAAAGTGTGTAATTCTCACCTAGAGAGGGCTGAAATCCTCACAGAAAAACTCCTCCAGTTCACTGAGAAAGAAGCACATAAAAATGACAAAAGGTGTCCTTATCTTAACTGTGAGAAATTGAAAACACAAAAACGTCCCTCCGTGCACTAAAAGAAGGCTAACAAAAGTGCGAACAAAATGTTCTTAACTCACTGATGAGCAAGCTGAAAATACAACCAAAAACGGCCTCATTCAGAATGAAAAGAAAGCCTAAAATCATGACAAAAGTGAGTCTTATCTTACTGTGAGAAATACGAAAATCGTACAAAAAACGTCCTCAATTCAACTCTGAAAAGACTTAACAAATGCACACGAAAGTGTCCTTTATCGTACGGAGAGAGGATGATAATGACAAATATTCGGCTTCAGATCATCAATTGGGGGGGGGGGGGGGGGAAAAGAAGCTACAAATTTGGGGAATAACAAAAGTGTTTTATCTCTTGAGAGAGAAGCCTGAAAATTCACAAAAACGTTTCTAAGTTCAAACTTAACTCTAAATCATAGTAGAAACAACTACATAAACAAACAGCATAATTACGAAAAGTGTCATATCTACTGAGATAAAGCTGAAAATCACAAAAAACGGCCTACAATTTCACGGAAAAGAAGCTACAAATGACAAAAAGTAAGACTTAATTCTCCCCGAAGCCGAGGCTAGAGAAACAATCACAACAAGAAACGTTCCTCAGTCACTGCGTGAAAAGACAGTCTCAACAAAATGACACAAGAGTGTGTATTATCTCACCTAGATAGTCTATGAAACTCGGACCAAACGGACCCCAGTTCACTGAAAGAAGACTAAAATTCACAAAAAGAGTGTCTTATTCTTAACTGTTGAGAAATTTGAAAATCACACAAAACGGCCTCAGTTACACTGAAAAGCAGCTACAAAATACAAAAAGTGTCTTATCTGCACTAGAAGAGAAACTGAAAATCACAAAAAACGGCCTCAAGTTCACTGAAAGAAGCTAAAAATGACAAAAGTGTTTATCTCACCTAGAGAGGCTGAAAATCACAAAAACGGCCCAGTTCACTGAAAGAAGCTAAAAATCACAAAAGTGTCTTATTCTTCACTGTGAGAATTGAAAATCACAAAAACGGCCTCAGTTCACTGAAAGAAGCTAAAAATGACAAAAGTGTGTTATCTCACCTAGAGAGGCTGAAAATCACAAAAACGGCCCCCAGGTCACTGAAAGAAGCTAAAAATCACAAAAGTGTCTTATCTTACTGGAGAAATTGAAAATCACAAAACGGCCTCAGTTCACTGAAACGAAGCTACAAATGACAAAAGTGTCTTATCTGCACTGAGGAGATGCTGAAAATCACAAAAACCGGCTCATCGAGTCTCACTGAAAGCGGAGACTAAAAATGACAAAAGTGTTGGTTGCGTCACCTAGCAGAGTCTCCTGAAAATCACAAAATGGCCCCCATGTCACCAGAAAGAAGATAAAAATGAACAAAAGTGTCTTACATCTTACCTGTGACATACATTCGGAAAATCCCAAGAAACACGTTCCTTCAGAGCCCTTCAGCTGCGAAAATAAACAAAGCTACAAATCACAAAAGTGTCATATCTCAATAGGATACAACTTGAAAATCACAAAAACGGCCTCAGTACTCTCAACTGAAAAGACAGCGTACATAATACAAAAATGTCGCCTCATTCTCACCGTATGAAAAGAACCTACGAATAGAACGAAAAGGCTTAACTCACTAGAGAGAGACATGTGAGAAACAACAAAAACCGCTCTTCTCAGTTCACTCTGAGCAAAAATGCTACAAACACCAAAAAGTTCCTTTATCTCACTGAGAAGATGCTGAAATCGACAAAGAAACGCCTCAGTTCACTGTGAAAGCAACTAAAAACTGAACATAAGTGTCTTGATCTTACCGTGGAGATAATTTGCAAATCACAAAAACGGCCAATCGTTCACTGAAAAGAAGCTCCCTAATGAGCGACCAAAAAGTGTCTTATCTCACTGAGAGAATCTGAAAATCACATACAAATCGAGCATGCCTCAGATCTCACTGAAATGAAGCTAAAAATGGACAAAAATGAGGCCTCAGTATCACTGAAATAAAGCTGTAAATGACAAAGTGTCTTATATCCCCCCCTTACGGAGATAGATGCAAAATGACAATATACGCCCTCAGATCACTTGCGAGAAAGACATTAACGAAAAGCGTGACAAGAAGTGTTAGTTATCGTCACACAGAAGATGAAAGCTGTAAAATCACAAAAACGGCTTCAGTTCACACTGATAGTAGCATAACAAATTACAAAAGTGTCTTATCTTTACTGAGAGAAGCTTGAAAAATCCCCACAAACAACGGCCTCATTCACTGAAAAGAAGATACAACTGACACAAAAAGTGTCTTTCTATCTCACACCCTAAAAAATTCAGGATGAAATCTCAAAACGGCCCAGTTCACTGAAAGAAGCTAAACAAAGTGCTACAAAACGGCCTCAGTATCACTATAAGAGACGCTAAATAATGACAAAATGTCCTTTTAATCTCACTCTAGAGAGGCTAGAAAAATCCCATTAACTGCCCCAGTCTCCTGTAAGAAAGCTACAGACTGAGAACAAACAAAACGAGACGGCCATCAATTCACTGAAAAAAAATGCTGCAAAGAGACCAAAAGTGACCTTATCTCCACGGAGAGAGGCTGAAAATCACAAAAATGAGGCCACAAGTTTCACTGCGTAGCAAAGAGCGCGCTAAAAATGACAAAAGCTGATCTCTACTATATTCACTGAGAGAGGCTGAACCACACAAAAACGAGCACCCCATTTCACTGAAAGCATCTACAAATGACAAAAGTGCTCTTATCTTACTGTGAGAAATGAAAATCACAAAAAACGTCCCTACATTTCACTGAAAGAAGCTAAAAAATGCACAAAAGTCTGTCCTTAAATCTTTCTGTGAGAAATTGAAAACGTCACAATGTCTATCTTAACGGAGAGAGGGATGAAAAACTGATCAATAAAGTCCTCAGATCACTGCAAAGAAGCTAGCAAATCAAGGAGAAAAAGTGTCTTATCTTACTGTGAGAAATTGAAAATCACAAAAACATCCTCAGTTCACTTCAAACAAGCTACAAATGACAAAAGTGTCAAGGTATCCTCCTCACTCACTGAGATAAACTGAAAATACACAAAAGAACGAGCCTCAGTTCACCACTGCGAACAGAAGCTAAAATGAAACAAAAATGGCCTCAAATAGATTCCTGAAAAACAGCATGACAAATGACAAAAGATGGTCTCAATCCTTACTACAGAGAGCATCGAGAAAATCACAAAAACGGCCTCAGTTCACTGAAAAGAAGCTACAAATGACAAAAGTGTCTTATCTCACCGAGAGAAGCTGAAAATCACAAAAACGGCCTCAGTTCACTGAAAAAAGCTAAAAATGACAAAAATGGCCTCAGTTCACTGAAAAAAAGCTGCAAATGACAACAAAAGATTTCTTTATCCTTACCGATAGAGGATAAAATCACAAAAGCGGCCTCAGTCACTGAAAAAAAGAGACTAAAAACTCCGACAAAAACAGGCCTCAAGTTTGTTAACTGAAAAAGAACTCTACTAAATGACAAAAGTATCTTCTTGCTTCTATCTCACTCAGAAAGAGAATCTATACGTGAAAATCACAAAAAAAACCGGCCTCCGTTCACAGAAAAAAGAATCAAAAATGACAAAAATGGCCTCAGTTCACTGAAAAAAAGCTGCAAAATGACAAAGTGTCTTATCTTACGGAGAGAGGATGAAATGACAATAACGGCCTCAGATCACTGAAAAGAAGCTACAAATTGACAAAAGTGTGTTATCTCACAGAGAGAAGCTGAAAATCACAAAAACGGCCTCAGTTCACTGAAAAGTAGCTACAAATTACAAAAGTGTCTTATCTTACTGAGAGAAAGCTGAAATCACAAAAACGGCCTCAGTTCACTGAAAAGAAGATACAACTGACAAAAGTGTCTTATCACACCTAGAGAAGCTAAAAATGACAAAAACGGCCTAGTTCACTGAAAGACGCTAAAATGACAAAAGTGTCTTATCTCACCTAGAGAGGCTGAAAATCACAAAAACGGCCCCAGTTCACTGAAAGAAGCTACAAATGACAAAAACGGCCTCAATTCACTGAAAAAAAGCTGCAAAGACAAAACTGTCTTATCTCACGGAGAGAGGCTGAAAATCACAAAATTGGCCTCAGTTCACTGAAAGAAGCTAAAAATGACAAAAGTGTCTTATTTCACTGAGAGATGCTGAAATCACAAAAACGGCCTCAGTTCACTGAAAGAAGCTAAAAATGACAAAAGTGTGTTATCTCACCTAGAGAGGCTGAAAATCACAAAAACGGCCCCAGGTCACTGAAAGAAGATAAAAATGACCAAAAGTGTCTTATCTTACTGTGAGGAAATTGAAAATCACAAAAACGTCCTCAGTTCACTGAAAAACAGCTACAAATGACAAAAGTGTCTTATCTCAATGAGATAAACTGAAAATCACAAAAACGGCCTCAGTTCACTGAAAGAAGCTAAAAATGACAAAAATGGCCTCCAGTTCACTGAAAAGACCCTACAAATGACAAAAGTGTCTTATCTCACGGAGAGAGACTGACAATCACAAAAACGGCCTCAGTTCACTGAAAGAAGCTAAAAATGACAAAAGTGTCTTATCTTTCTGTGAGAAATTGAAAATCACAAAAACGGCCTCAGTTCACTGAAAAGAAGCTACAAATGACAAAAGTGTCTTATCTCACTGAGAGAAGCTGAAAATCACAAAAACGCCTCAGTTCACCTGAAAGAAGCTAAAAATGACAAAAATGGCCTCAGTTCACTGAAAAAAAGCTGCAAATGACAAAGTGTCTTATCTTACGGAGAGAGGATGAAAATGACAATAACGGCCTCAGATCACTGAAAAGAAGCTACAAATGACAAAAGTGTGTTATCTCACAGAGAGAAGCTGAAAATCACAAAAACGGCCTCAGTTCACTGAAAAGAAGCTACAAATTACAAAAGTCTCTTATCTTACTGAGAGAAGCTGAAAATCACAAAAATGGCCTCAGTTCACTGAAAAGAAGATACAAATGACCAAAGTGTCTTATCACACCTAGAGAAGCTGAAAATCTCAAAAACGGCGTCAGTTCACTGAAAGAAGCTAAAATTGACAAAAACGGCCTCAGTTCACTGAAAGAAGCTAAAAATGACAAAAGTGTCTTATCTCACCTAGAGAGGCTGAAAATCACAAAAACGGCCCCAGTTCACTGAAAGCAGCTACAAATGACAAAAGTGTCTTATCTTACTGTGAGAAATTGAAAATCTCATAAACGGCCTCAGTTCACTGAAAGAAGCTAAAAATTACAAAAATGGCCTCAGTTCACTGAAAAGAAGCTACAAATGACAAAAATGGCCTCAATTCACTGAAAAAAAGCTGCAAAGACAAAACTGTCTTATCTCACGGAGAGAGGCTGAAAATCACAAAATTGGCCTCAGTTCACTGAAAGAAGCTTCAAATGAAAAAAGTGTCTTATCTCACTGAGAGGAGCTGAAAATCACAAAAACGGCGTCAGTTCACTGAAATAAGAGTAAAATCTCAAAAACAGAGTCAGTTCACTGAAAGAAGCTAAAAATGAAATAAGTGTCTTATCTCACTGAGAGAAGCTGAAAATCACAAAAACGGCGTCAGTTCACTGAAATAAGCTTAAAATCTCAAAAACAGAGTCAGTTCACTGAAAACAGCTAAAAATGACAAAAGTGTCTTATCTCACTGAGAGAAGCTGAAAATCACAAAAACGGCGTCAGTTCAGTGAAAATGTCCAAATCTCAAAAAATGTAAATGCAACCCAATTCTTTTGCACGTTTTCATGTGTACTCTTGGATATTATTGTATGTACGTGCTGTTTTGGGAGAATTAAGCACCAAAAACTAAAGTTAGAAATATTTTGGTGTGTCATGCACCAAAACTGTTTTCTCACTGAGAGGAGCTGAAAATGTCAAAAACCGCCTCAGTTCACTGAAAGAAGCTTAAAATGAAAAAAGTGTCTTATCTCACTGAGAGGAGCTGAAAATCACAAAAACGGCGTCAGTTCACTGAAATAAGCTTAAAATCTCAAAAACAGAGTCAGTTCACTGAAAACAGCTAAAAATGACAAAAGTGTCTTATCTCACTGAGAGAAGCTGAAAATCACAAAAACGGCGTCAGTTCAGTGAAAATGTCCAAATCTCAAAAAATGTAAATGCAACCCAATTCTTTTGCACGTTTTCATGTGTACTCTTGGATATTATTGTATGTACGTGCTGTTTTGGGAGAATTAAGCACCAAAAACTAAAGTTAGAAATATTTTGGTGTGTCATGCACCAAAACTGTTTTCTCACTGAGAGGAGCTGAAAATGTCAAAAACCGCCTCAGTTCACTGAAAGAAGCTTAAAATGAAAAAAGTGTCTTATCTCACTGAGAGGAGCTGAAAATCACAAAAACGGCGTCAGTTCACTGAAATAAGCTTAAAATCTCAAAAACAGAGTCAGTTCACTGAAAACAGCTAAAAATGACAAAAGTGTCTTATCTCACTGAGAGAAGCTGAAAATCACAAAAACGGCGTCAGTTCAGTGAAAATGTCCAAATCTCAAAAAATGTAAATGCAACCCAATTCTTTTGCACGTTTTCATGTGTACTCTTGGATATTATTGTATGTACGTGCTGTTTTGGGAGAATTAAGCACCAAAAACTAAAGTTAGAAATATTTTGGTGTGTCATGCACCAAAACTGTTTTCTCACTGAGAGGAGCTGAAAATGTCAAAAACCGCCTCAGTTCACTGAAAGAAGCTTAAAATGAAAAAAGTGTCTTATCTCACTGAGAGGAGCTGAAAATCACAAAAACGGCGTCAGTTCACTGAAATAAGCTTAAAATCTCAAAAACAGAGTCAGTTCACTGAAAACAGCTAAAAATGACAAAAGTGTCTTATCTCACTGAGAGAAGCTGAAAATCACAAAAACGGCGTCAGTTCAGTGAAAATGTCCAAATCTCAAAAAATGTAAATGCAACCCAATTCTTTTGCACGTTTTCATGTGTACTCTTGGATATTATTGTATGTACGTGCTGTTTTGGGAGAATTAAGCACCAAAAACTAAAGTTAGAAATATTTTGGTGTGTCATGCACCAAAACTGTTTTCTCACTGAGAGGAGCTGAAAATGTCAAAAACCGCCTCAGTTCACTGAAAGAAGCTTAAAATGAAAAAAGTGTCTTATCTCACTGAGAGGAGCTGAAAATCACAAAAACGGCGTCAGTTCACTGAAATAAGCTTAAAATCTCAAAAACAGAGTCAGTTCACTGAAAACAGCTAAAAATGACAAAA